>NC_050598.1:14632329-15979829 GCF_013368585.1 Megalops cyprinoides | reverse complement strand
ATTTAAAACTGGGAGATGTCTGAGCAAACTCAGAGACATTTACTGTCCAGCCTGTGCAGATTAAATAAAATGTAACATATAACCAATTATGTGGCTTCAAACAGGGTTGTTGCTACAGTGTGTACCTGTGTGACATTTACATGCCAGCTCTTGCTTCAGCAAGCTACTTCAGATGCCATACTTCTCGCTAAACTATCTTTCCCAGAGTGTTTTGCTTCACTAGGGTTCAGTTTCCAGGTCTACCACCAGAGGGCCCCCTTGCTCCTCCCAATGTGTGACTCAGAATATGGGAAATGACGGGAGGAACTGGCAAGTGGTGTCATTCTGTTTTTAAAAGGAAGGAGGGCTGTGACATACATCAAAACTCCACATCTTCCGACGCTCTGGATCTTGGTTGTATTCTAAATGAAGCTGAGAACCTCCCCCCGACTACCACCACCACCAAAAACAAAAACAACAACAAAAAAAGGCATGCTCACTCAAAAACTACACATCCCATCCTCACATCCATCCTACATGTCTAAATTATCAGAATCTACAGGTGTAAGGGAGACAGACGCATCAGAGCAAAAGTGACTTACTGGAAAGACTCTGAACTTCACACACAGGTCACACTCATAATTCATCTCCGCAGCCACAGTCCAAAGAACTTTAATGATGAGTACGCTGTGATCAAGAACTATCTACACTCCTCCTTCACTTACAGCAATCCCCCCACACCCCCAGTCTCACACATACTCCAAATACAGGATGGATTCAGGAAATAAGGGACAGAGCCCCAGGCAAATGGTTAATGTTTTTTTGTCATATTGTGTATTTCTAGTTGCACCCTGCACTACTATGATAATGAAGATGGATATCAGATATTCTGATGTACACATATTCGTTCTTTAAGTCTCAAACTCTCACCTTCCTCTTAGCCCTCATACTGCCTCTACTGCCAAATTTAAACCCCACCCACGTCACATAATGTACCAATCAGATCTCTGTGCAATCTTCATCCTCCAGGATCTTTCTTCATCAGCCTTGCTTATCTAGTATGCTTCTCAGGCTACACCTCTAGTAACTTCCATCAACGGTGAGATAATGAGGTTAAATATTTGATGAATGAAAATTGTTTCTGTCTATCTTTTAGCCCAATCAGTGTGCAATTCTCAGAATTCTCAAGTTTTCTTAATTGACTGTTAAGACTAAGTCACACACAGCACACAGCCCCCTGAAGAGTTTTTTTCCTGCTTCTCTGCCAGTCTCTTCATTCATATTTCATCCAGACAGTGTAACACCAAAATCTTGGAGTATTTGTTTACACCCATTTTACTGGATAAATCCACTCATGTGTATTTCATTCAATAAAGGTGGCCCTTACAACTCCTTAAAACTCTAATTACAAAGCAAGACACCTTTGGTAACAATCTTCTCATTACTGCCAAACAATGGACAACATTTTTTAGTTGTATGGCCAGGGGACCATATGAAAAGGGAATTTATAATGCAGGATTTGTGTAAGAGGACAAAATCAATAAAAAAAAATTGCAGTACATTTCAGTTGTGTGTGGTAATTGAGAAAATGTCTTGGACAGCCACAACTTACCATATGTAAATAATAATTAGCTAGCTGCTTATAAAAACGATCAATCGTGACATCATTCTGATACTCTGCAACACTTGTGCCTAGTGGCTAGCCTCAGTTAACTTTAAATCACCTGGATTGCTCATCTTACTCACAAAGCCCACCATATCAACTCATCCACGTACTCATGCATGAAAATCAGAGAATATGCACAATATAAAAACCCGTAGACTTAGGGAACTGTCCTTAGAGCTGTAGAGGGCAGGAGAAATGAGCTTTGGGTGCTGAGCTGGTTTCTTGTCACAGCTCAGCCAAGACGAGATCAAAGGAACCACCAGAAAAATGGCATCTCATTGGGTACACAACAGCCATTAGACACCGAGGTGAGGCTAGCAAATGCACGCAAACACATGTGTGCACACATTGGGATGCACAAACATACACAATACCCAGCAGTGTGTCCATGATTTTTCACTCAACAACATTGTAGGACACAGTGTTTTAACATAGTTTACTTAACCACATGCCTTTCTTATCTCATTTATTGCTCTCACTCGGTGAATGCAACAGGAAACAAAGAGACTGAATGCATCTATCAATACACCTCCTTTGAGGATATGATAACATTTTAATTGATATGGGTTATTGCAATTAACATTTCATATCCTTAAATGCTATTTAGTTGGAGGGATATTGCAGACTTAAGGGAGATGTACATTGTTGATTAAAGTCTTCACTCACATTTTACAGTTTATGTATTGCTGTGGCAGAATATTACTGAAGCAATTCAATATAAGTACTTTAGTCAAGGGTACAATGGTGATGCCCACCTAAGTGTTCAAACGTGCAGCTTTCAGGTTACAAGCCTAGCTCCATGAGCACTGTGCCACAATGCCACCCAGTTAATTTAATTATGGACTACGATTCCCATGAGTACCCCGTAACACCCCCCGCAGTCTTGTAAATAGCCGGCCCGAGTGGCTGCGGATGATCCCGTCTCCAGTTCCAACAACAAACTATTTAATCATCTTGTACAGCAGGAAAGGAAACAGGAACAATTAATAATATGTAAATAACCAGGATGAAGCATAAAACAATTAGGGCCCAGGCCTTCAGTCCCAAAGCTGCCAAAGTTCTGCCAAAATGCATTTTCCTAACTTTTCTGGATTAAAGGTTTTCGCATGCTGCCATCTAATCTGTGAGGCCTGTCGCTGTTTCATCATAGCGCTAGCATCGGGGAGATCTCATTTCACTGAATCATATGCCAGTCAAACCCACTGACACTTCACTGGTTAATGCAGAACTGGTTGTTTGATTTTAAAACGCACAATAGCACCAAATGGTACATAAACTGAAGTTATCTGCGTGTTTGTTGATATGTCAATGTGTGTCAAATGCTGTCTGAAATCAGGTGCAGAGCTAAGGTGGTCAAACAATTACTCGATAAATCTTTTTTTTTTCCCCAGAATGTATGATTTTCCATGCAATGAAAAAAATAAAGATTGGGTTGATTTGGGTATATCACTACTTAAATTTATTTTGGAGTCTGACAAAGGGATCACACCTGGCTGAAGGTGTTGGACATCATAAACAGAAAAAAGGGAAGGGAAAAGATAGCATAGAGGAGGGATGCTTTGAACAGCTGACATGAAGAAGACAGTGATGTGGGTTTTATTTTTTTGCTTGTGCATGAGACTGCTTTGATAATTGTGCAGGGATTATCTGAAAATTCTCCTCACAAATCTTTATTTGGAGCCTCAATAAAGTGGCAAACATTAAGGATTTAGACACAAATCACTGGTTCTAGAGAACATAATTAAAGGTTTTGTTGCTTTTTAATTCGTACTGAATAGTAAGAATTTCTTTGTTTGTATGCCCTGTCTGCTTTATATATTTTACCTTTGGACCAGACAATAACAGGTATGAGCACATTGCTACACAACTGAGACAGACATACATACACGCATATACACACACACAAACACACACAGACAGAAAGGCAGACAGACAGACAGGCGCACACACACACACACACACACACACACACATGCACACACATATAAATATATATGATGTATATGTGACAGGCAATCCACCATGTGCAGGGTTTTTCCATGAAGTCATGCAGTGGAAGCAACAAAGCAAAGTCATGCAGCCAAGGAATCAGAGAGAGCTGAAGCACAGAGCTGCAGAGACTCAGTTAACCTCCGATGCTCTTCCCTTGTCACCTGCAACAAAGGGAATATCGCTTCATTTGTTATACAATTACCACGACTATGAGGGTGTCATTGATTGTGTGAAAAAGGGGCCTTAAAAATGAGTCTTGAATGAGGAAATAATGTAACTTAATGATTCACAAATTAACCCTGTCCAATCTCTGCAAAAGCACTTCAGGGCAGTAGCAAACACTGTTGTGGCGCTAAGATAATAAGTCCGGCGCAAGCACCTATAAACAAAGAGACACCATTATGCACCCTGACAGCAATTATGCCAGGACGCCTATCACAGTGTCTGAGGGCCTGGAATTTGTTTGCAGAGGCTTTATAACCTGTCAGTGGAAGGAGAAATGTGTTCGAGGGCCGATGGAAATGGCATTATTAAACAAAAAATTGCTTTATTAAAGATAGAATTGTGCAGGAATGGGGAGTGTAAACAAAATGAAATTGTAAAGACCTGCGCAGCTCAGAGAAGCAGCCCCTCTGCTTTTCTAAAGCATTATCATATTTATTATTGGCAGTCTTTTTTTTTTTAAAGAGGGAGGACTGGCAGCAATGATTCTGTTCCCAGCCCAAGTGGTCTCAGCTGATTGTACAGTCCCCCACCGCTCACTGCCCCTCCCAAGTTAGACCACCCAATTATACGCTCAGAATGGCTCCATGAGGGATAATGGAGATTCAGTGCATAGCTGTTTGGGCAAGGCTTGCAACAGGCTAAAATCTAAAATCCTTCCCGTCCAGATCGATAGCTCATGCTTACTGCTGCCGCTGTTCTGAGACGGCACAGAAACAAAACAAATGTGCCATCAGTGATTTTTTTCTTCTTTAATAATGGTAAGGAGGTAAGGAGAGTTCAGGATAAAGTTAGAGCGGGGCTTAGGTTAAGGCTTAGGCTGAGGGATGGCGGTGCACGTCTGCGGACAAGGTGGCTTCGGGCTGCCTTTACGGACAGATCTGCTCACCTGCGGTCAGACCCTTCTCACCCTGATTAAGAGCAACATCAACGATACCATGCTGTGACCAAAACACCAGGCTCTGCACTTCACACAGAACATTCCAGAGTTTCTCAGGTTTGCCAAGTCGAACAGTGACCTCAGCTGGACCAGGAAAGGAAGGCTGGGTGCTGAGTCTCTCTAGTGATAAATGGTCTCTGGTGATACCCTGCATGTGTACTGTCAAGCCCCAGTCAGTCCCCCCAGTCCTGATGTCTGCGGGCTTTCTTCACAGGGGAAGCTCTTTGAGCTCTATTACAGCACGCCTCTCCAGTAATTGCTGTCATCATTGGCAGGTTATTATTACAGGTGAATAGAGTTGGAGTCATTACTTTCCGTCTTGCATAATTGCCAATCGAAGACTACTCTGACAGTTGTCATTTTTTAAACCTCTCAGGAAAAAAAGGAGAACATTAATTTGATTTTTTTTCCCTGTCTACTCTCTCCAATGTGCTTCTTTTTATAAGCACTCTATTTTTTATGCTCTTTAGGCCTCTTTTTATGGTCCTTTTATATTTTTGTTATGTTGCTGAAGAAAGATGTAGGGAATCAGCTTTGTGTCAATCCATTTGATGTATTATTAGCATTATTAAGGTTTTTGAACTTTTACTATCTTTCTGTTAAGTCAATAATATCTATTGTAATTGCATATACAGTGCAGAAAATCAATTGTAAATTCTGGTCTTATTATGAAATTATTACACAAGAAATGCTACTATCACCTCTGTACTAATCATTGCTAATTTAGTAGTTCTGGTTTTGTTTGCATTCTTGAATGTATTAATAAAACAAAGAACATGCAATAAAAATGAATTCTTTTTTCAGAACAATCTTTTTTGAATGATGCAGGGTAGTAAGGATTGAAATAAATCCCTTCAAATGTACTACTTTGTAATGAATCCAAAATATAACTACAGGTCTCTGAAACCATCAAGCATCTTCTTCTTTGAGATGACATGTAGCAGCTTGTTGTGTAATGATATTATTAAGGATGAATCTGAATACCAAATATGATGTGTGATAACTGTCACTCCCTTGTTCAGGCCTGACACTTCAGCATCCATTAGCACTGAAACAGGTTTAGTTACAGAAATTGAACTTTTCTGGGTGATTGGGTTAATTAAAGTTCATTTAGCTCAGGTCAGATGTTAATATACAGCCCTTATACATTACACAGGAATGGATAATTAAGTACTTTGATTCCAAAGTACATACATGAGAGGACAGATAAGAAGATAGATGGACATACAGACAGACAGACAAACAGACAGACTGACTGACTTAACTCACCATTGAAAAGATAATTGAAAACTCATTTTAAGGCTGGTGTTGTATAGTATAATTGCACAAAAAAGACTAGATATACAACAATGTCCCTTTAGTATGAATGCAAATGGATGGATGGATTCCTTTGCTATAAGTGTGCATCCAAAAAGCTGCGGTAGGGTTATTTTAATGCCAGGAGCTGAGTATGTTGAGTTTCTTTTGAGTGCTATTGCTAGGGGGGGAAAGGATGGAGTGGGGCTAAGATTGCAACCAGAGGGTAATATTACATTGATTATTATTTTAAGTGTAATGTCATTTGCACTTTAATAATAGATATCACTGGTCACAAAAAACAAAACAAGGGCTGATATTACACTCACAGCTAAATAAATTGAGCTCTTTCTCTGAGATGCAGAGGCCCCCTTTCCCTACAGCGCAGCCATTTCCAAGATAAGGTGCAAGTCAACAAACAAATCTATTGTTTATATGGAAATGCCTCCTTTCCCCAGCTCCAACCAATGTTTCTCTCTCTCTTCATTAGAATTATGGACCTTATTGTAATACGTATGGTACACACATAACCTTTTATTGGTCCTTACTGTGACACATAGGCACATTTCCTCTCTTTCCAATCGCTTGAAAAAAGGCAATCTTTTTTCCCACGACAAATCCCACAGTACCATATGTAAACCTCATTTCCAATACTATAGCAACACGCTGTTTCCAGCCTATTAATTGACAGACACCCACTCACAAATTTCAGCACAGTAGCACGGGGTTGCCATCAATCCGAGTGTGCAGTGGGCCCAGCCAACTCCTTTACTCCCCACTAGAGACAAACTCCCTGCAAAGTGACCCTCCATCTGCGGTGAGTTACTTATGACAGACAAAGCATTACTCTTCCTGTAAGGAAGAGAGAAAAAAAATAACAAAAAAAAAAAAACAAGGATTACTAGAACATGCCATACAGTGTTATTAATGAAAGAAGCATGTGCAAGGTTACAGCAAATGATGTTCCCTCCTTTTTACTCCTGGTGGGGATAAAATACACAAAAATTAGTCTGCAGTTTGCTACATGCACAGTTTTCCCCAAAACGCTGTGATGGAAGGATGTGCAAAACAGACTGAGCCAGGTTCAGCCAGTCCAGGTCACCATTGCAGGGCGGAGCCCCTGTGTCACAGAGGGCTTCACTAGGCCACAGTGCTGTCTGTCGTGAATGTGTGATTGACCTTTGACTCGAGGAGGGATTCAGAGCCCCATGAAGTGATGATCAGAGCTAATGCTGCGGTTTGCTTCTGCCTCGTGTGTGCATGTAGAGTGTGGTCACTGTAAAGCCTTCTGGTCTCTCTCTGTCTCTCACACACACATTCTGAAGGCTGGTTACACCTGAATAAACCGAGGTGTTAACTCAAGAAGATCTAGGGTTTTACGCACAACCTTAACAACAGCCTAAAACGACAACAACAGTACAATGCAACAGCCTGAGGCCGTTAAAGGAGCAATTACATTTAAACTATGCTAATACCGAATACTCACGAGCAATAAGCAATAATGCAAAAGTTTGTTTTTAGTCAAAGCACACAAACTGAAACATCTAGACACCAGATTTATTCATTAAGCACTATGATTATTCATTAAGTATCATAACATTGTAAAAAGGTAAACATGGAAAAGATGGACTTGTATACATGTTACATGCACTCACAGAGGTGTTGCGAGCAGCAAAATATATAGACTCCATAAAACAAATAAAATGAACAATGAACAAAATCACAACTGCTGTCAGAATGTGTTTTTATGCCAAATGTGCTAATTGTTACACCTTGCTTTGTGATGGTGTTTCCTCTTGTCTAACGCACAAGCTTGTACTGACAGGCAGGCCCCTTTCAGGCTTCAGAACACAGAAATTGATGGATGCCAAGAGCTGTGCCCTGTACAATAGTGGAATTAATCAAAGAGATAGAGGTGCTATTTCACAATATAAATGGCTAGATGGTGAAACTTAACAGACAACCACTAAAACAGCAGCTGCCATTTTAATTGTGCTTGGACGTATTAAGAATGTGATCACAACTTTTGCTTGTTTGTGATCCTGCTGGCAGAAGGGTGTGATGTACAAATACTGAAGAAGAGTCACAAATGTAATTAAAAAAAACAATAGTAGTTAAATGTAGTTAGAAATGAAATGTGCAATAAAGTGCATGCCATGCAGTTGTGGACATTCTCATGTTAAAGTGCGATGCTGGTGCATTAAATGTTAGGCTGTGCGCTTGACCTGACACTGCTGTTGCTGGCACAGATGGTGCCATACCTAAGAGAGCTGCAGGCCGTTCCACTTTTGGACAGACTCTAAAGCAGGGTTTTAGCAGACACTTGTAATGAGTCCCATGCCCAATTAGTGTAGGACAGCTCCAGGAGTAGAATGGCTCACATAGACCCAGCCCTGGATATCAAACCACACACAAACAGTAGTGTGGAGTCATGGGTAATTTGCTGGCTGTGGGGTCTTATCTCATAGGGACACAGGATTTTGTTAGCAATCTGCAAAGGCATGTTTTTTTTTATATGAGTGCCACCATCTCTGGCATGAAATAAAAGTAACAGTTAAATCAACAGCATCTTTATTTAAACAATGCCATTACTGGTATGTATGAGGTATGGTACGTATGAGTCACCAGTTCTGCTGACTGACTTCCAGCACCCTTCCCCATCTCTGCCCAAAGTCCTTTTACCTACATGCTGTCGTGAAATTCAATGGCATATATCGGGGGGGGGGGGGGGGGGGGGGGTACAGAAAGAGAGGGAGCACAGGGTGAAAATAATAAAATGTTTCAAAATGCAGGAGTCACAGTGAATTCTACTAAATCTTTGCCCCTAGGAGCGCTTTCACTCCGCTCCAGTTAGGAGATTACCTGGAGCACGAGAGAGAGAGAGGGAGGGAAAAAATCCCATAAAGGATCTATCGACGGGGCTACGCTTGCGCTCTGATTAAGGCCCGCCGCCTGTCTATACATCGCTCCTGATAAGAGCGACATGAAAGGGAACTCTGAGAATTATGGCTCTCTACCCCTCTCCCTTTCTTACCCCCCAAATCCCATTTTCCTCCCAAACACGTCAAGAGCACTACCTATCCGCAGGCCTAATCTGGTCTCAGCCAAAAGGGGGGGAGTGGGGTGGAGGTATGGGGGTTTGGGCGAGTGGGGGTAGTTCTTGTATGCATTTATATTTCAAAAAATGACTTACAAGCTGTAATTAAAGCCATACACCAGCCCAGGCACAGACAGATTATGTCTCCGGCCGCCACAACTCTTGCCTCTAATTAACCTAACAAAGACAGGATTGGTTACGCGCACCCCTCTAAAATAAAGTCAGCATAAATTAGAGATGGAACGAGAGGGGAAGGAACAAGGGAAAAGGGGGGAAAGAAAGAAACATAAGTCACAAAGGGGATTTAGAAAGTGTATTTGAAAAAAAATAATAAAATCCAGGAATCCAGGCAAAAGCTTAAGGGCAGGTGATTTGTAGCTGCCTGTTAAGTCTTGGAGACAGGGGTTTTTATGCGTTCAGGGGGGTTTTGTTTCTCTACCTGAGCGACGTGCTCTCCCCTAATTCCTGAGAGTTTGCTTTAGCAAAGGCCCTTCCTCGCCCCCTCTGCCACACCAGCTGGTGAACGCAGATCACAAGCGGCCGGTCGCCTGCGCACAAGCTTGGTTTGCGACCGAGAGAACCCCCGCAGCACCGACAGAGCGGGCAGTCGCTCCTGCGAACTCTCCGTTCACAAAAAAAACAGGAGCAGAAGAGACAGAGGCACTTTGCGCTCGCCGTCTAAAACAACTCCCACTCTCTCTAACCCCAGAGCAATGCGCACCCTCCCACACAGAGAACTCTGCATCCAGCCACTCAGCGCTCGGTGAGTCCCACGCAGAACAGACTCTCTCAGACTGCTATTCGCAGGAGGGGGGAAAACTAATGTCATTTAAGTAAACCGAAGTTCTCTTCTTATACTTTTATTTTTCTGATTGAAAATGCTACTGCGCATACTTCAGGTCCTAATGTGAAGAGTTTTTTGGTGGCAATGGCGTTGAATGCGTCTTTTTGCTAAAACCTTTACAGCCACAATGTGAAATCAGAAATGGATCCAAAGGTTTGGAAAAGGAGGTGTCATATCACTGTTAAATACCTCTGAAAGCAAAAATCAGCAATCAAAAAAAAGCAGATTTGCTTTACAATTTCCACGAATTGAAAAGGTAGTGTTTATGTAAACCGTTAGTAGACATATTTGTACCCTGAACATCATGCTACATTACCACATGTAAAGATCAGTAACTATTCGTCAGTTCCATGAGTACTCAAGGGTGAATCATGCCACAATTCCTTTATTGTAAATGAGACAAAAATTGGAGTGAGACAGAGAGAGAAAGAGAGAGTCCTTCGTAGTTACGAATTGAACATGTCAGACGGTCAAATGTAGAGGCATGTCTCCACATACACTCTCAGGCAAAGGCAAACAGGGCATCCAAGGATTCTCCCAGTCCAGTTCTGACTGAATAAAAAAGACAAATAAGGTTACTGGGTGTAACAGTCTGCACTATGAGGTGGATACATATGGATAACAATAACCTCATCACGTCATGGCTTTCTAAGCATGCCATTTTCTGGCTGGCAATCCAGAACTGCAGTTACATATAAAGGGTTCTGAACTGAACCTTTGCTCATTGTTGACATCCTTTAGGGCCTGTGAGTGCAAGAAGATTATTGATGCAATGTCTATGGAACAATCCATATATAGTCCCAGATGGACAGAGAAAAGACAAGCAGACAGACCATTTTGAAATATCTGGAATTAAAATGCTGTGTTCACCATACACTTAATGAAAAAAGTCATCTCATCAACATATCTGATGTGTATGTTCTCCCTTACTAAACAGTGGTGGACCTCTGTTGTGGGGTTGGGGGGTATGGGGGAGTTGGGGGGGGGGGCATCACTGCTGCTCCTCCATTTTAACATTCCAGAAGAGGCTTTGATTGACAGGGCCGAGCATA
Organism: Megalops cyprinoides; assembly: GCF_013368585.1. Classification (NCBI taxonomy): domain Eukaryota; kingdom Metazoa; phylum Chordata; class Actinopteri; order Elopiformes; family Megalopidae; genus Megalops; species Megalops cyprinoides. Next base: position 15,968,741 of record NC_050598.1, on the reverse strand, counting down.
TGGAGCCAAGAAGACGCTTGCCCACATTTAGATGTGAGGAAACAAATATTTGCCTGAAGGGGACAGAGGGAGACAAAAAAAATATTAATTAGTTTGCCTACACAAACAAAGATAAAAAAAAAAAAAAAAAGTCTGCGAGACGTATCCATCAAAAGGCGGCAGAATAGGCAGCAAAATGGAAATCCTCGCAGAAAAAGTGACAGTATCCAAAGCTGGCAAACACTGAGGGGTGAAGCCTGCAGAGCACCAGGGAAAGGATGAAGCAGCTGTGCGTGCGCTCGCCGCGCTGACAGATATGAACACTTACACATGCTTCTCTCCTCGCTTGAGAAAGATTCCTTTAGCCTCCCTAATTATTTCTTAATTACCATCTTTATATTGCTCTCCACAAGCATTAGACAGACAAATTAAAAACATATTAAGAGGGTACAGTCAAATGGATAACGCAATGCAACGCAACCCCACCCCCATCCCCCCAGTCTTCCGTGCTGTGAAATATCGCACGATGCCATGTTACTGTGTGAGCCTCCCTTCGTTCTCTAAGCCTGGTTTGGGACAGGGTCCCACTGCATGGGGGTCGGCCTGTTGTGCAGCTTGTAGGGGGCCAGAAGCTCAGAGCCTGACCCTGGATCAGCGCTATCGCGGTCAGATTCGTGCAGACGGAGCTACATATCAGTGGCCCCCGAGCAGCCACGCTTGGGCCTCTCTCCGGTCGCGTGATTCACAGTTCTGCGTAAGTGTTCAATTACAGCGTGGCCCCAGCGTAGTTCCACTTTAATATTTCAGTGTGACGGGATGCTGTGGTCTCACGCTGGTGACATGTTGATTTATGGCGCTGATCGTGGCTGCAGAGGCATAATTCTGGATTTGGCTGACCCTTTTATCCAAGGCAACTCACAAATTCATGAACCCATTTAAACAGTCAGGATTTTTTTTTTTCTTTACGGGAAGAAGCACTTAGCTCAAGGTTACAGCATGAATGTCCTCTGCCAGGATGTGATCTCACAGGCTTCTGTTTCTACCATGGTAGCAGGGACCACTGCATCTCGGCTAATAGCATAAAAGTGTATACTGGTATAGAAACTAAGGAGATGTAAGCAGAGGTGTTATCTTTACAGTTGAGAATTTTCTTCTAAAATTAGTCAGAATTATTCATGATTTTCACAACTTTCTTCAACTCTGCCTCTCCTGGAATTGACATTCCTTTTGGTTAATGTTTATGAGCCTTCACTGAATGTGTGCACTGTTAATCCAAAATAGTAGGAAATTGTTGAAAATGTTATTTTTCACTGCACTGTATTGGCTAAACCTGATCTGTAATTACATTACATAAAAATTGCATTATTTCATGATAATAACTGTATTATAAGGTATGTATTGTATCATATAATGTAAGTAGATCAAGTGGAACAATGCATGTATCACTGACTGCTGTTCTGTTAGGCAGGGTTTATTTAAATTCTCAATGAAACTGGCCCTCTGCTAAGGTCCTATAAGGGTCACATAAAGTTAATTAAATAATAGTGGCGTCATCTTACAATCTACAGGAGCTGTTCCAAAATGCTTGCTAATTGTATGTAATGAATTAGTCACTGTTGCCACTGGCACGCAGTTATCATAGTTCTCACAGTGATTTATTGTTACCTATAAAACAAGGTGAACTGGTGTTTCTGTGCTGTGCTTAGCCAAACACTTAAACAAAGAGCCAGTCAATTGTAAGAACACGCACCTAAGGCTCTGGGAGGAGCTCACTGCCATAAAAAAACAGGAAATACAAACTGGGAACAATGTCATTTAAGGAAAGGGCAACGTCGCTTTTTGGAAGGACAACCAACTAAGCCATTTAAATCTATAAAAAAACTTAATCTTCCACTCCATAATAACATGGTAAAGAAAAGTGTAAACTGTAATTGTAGTTATTATCATTGCGGTTGCTTTTTAGCTTATAATTTTATCTGTGCTGTTATTATCATTCGAATTGTCTTGTCAGTTATGTCTCTTTCTGGTATCTTTCTGATACTTCATTTCTTTCAGAAGTTAAAAGTAAAGCATCTGGATAGCATCTTCATGTTGGATGTGAACCTATGAAAGTTTGTGTATGTATAGGCCGTAGTTTCATAAATATACAAACATGTGAGCGGTTCCAGTTATGAGAAAACAGAAAAAGATTTGAAGAGAAAAAGATTCATGTCAGTTGGGTGGGTAATGAAAAGTACGAAAACAATCAATGTGCAACATCACAAAAAAGGCAGATTTAGGTTTTAGGGGGGACTGTTTCACCTCACAGGCACACAGCAAATGAATCCATTCTTTGATGGTATGTCAAATAACAGTTTAGTGCAATGCACATGTATGTGAAATCCTGCGAGGCAACCTAAATAATGAAGTACTGGAGCATGGCATATACAGTAAGTCAAACTCTGCATCAAAGCAGTTCTGTGATCCATCTGAAGGAGTCTACTCATAGGTTATGGTGCTGCCATTCACAGAACAAGAGAGGCGGATGTTAGTTTTTCCTTGGTTAATTAAATGCCATACAATTAACCCCATTTTATGGATGTGGGATTGTGAAGCATCCACAATAGATATTCAATAAGCAATAACACTGGAGCTGAGTTTAACTAAATATGAGACGCATGAAGCCCAGCTCTGGGGATCGTATCTGTGTGTCCATCACACTGACGTAAAGTCTTTCTCTTACAATCTCAACTCACTCATTATTTTGTTTGCGCTGTGAGGTAAACCCCAGCTCTGAGACAGAAAGAGAGAATGTGAAATGAAGGCATTTCCCTCCATGAGAATGTGTATGAAATCTCACAAACAATGGCCGATTTTGTTTTTTTAGGGTGCCTCCTTTATGTCAGCGCATAAAAAAAGATATATTTTTGTGTGCATTAATCAAACAAAGCACCTATTGCACTGTTTTCCTATTTTCAGGCTCACGATTATCACCTTACTTCCCCAGAATTAGTGCTTGGAGAGAAAAAGGCCTTCTCATTCTCATGCTAATGGTGCCAGCTGTTCAGCTGTGGAGGTTTTGGGCGCTTGAGGCGAAAGTGGGGGGATCTGCATGAAAATGGAGTTGGTGCTGACGCCACTGACAATCCCAGCTCAGAGAGGGAGAGGGAGAGAGAGAGAGAGAGAGAGAGAGAGAGAGAGAGAGAGAGGGAGGAAGAGGGAAGAGAGAGAGAGGATGGGGAGGAAGAGGGGGATCATCAGAAAGAATTAGCTGACAAAACAAAATCACCCCATTGTCAGTAAAAGTAACGATTCCACTTCTGCACTCGGGTGGAGCGGTGTGTGTGTGTGTGTGTGTGTGTGTGTGTGTTGGAAAAATAAACAAAGCTGGATGATCACGAGTTGTCATATAGAATAAAGTGCGGCTGCCTCTGTTGGAGGGCCAGAGTGAATATCTCTGTCAGTGGCAACACTGTATGCGTGTGTGTGTGTGTGTGTGCGTGTGTGTATGCGTGTGTGAGCCCATGTGTATTAGTGCAGCATCATAATTCCCTTACACTCCTATCTGATTAACATGTGGGAAAGGTGCCTCTGTCTTTAATGTAACTTGGGTTCCTGCTGTATCCACAGGCATGGTGTACCATAACACCCATTGCTATCTGCCAGCTCATACAAGTCACCCAATCCACACAGCAGAGACGGAGTTTCAGATGTGGTTAACACTCTTTTAGGCTTGGAACATGTCTTGGTTCACCATATCTTCAGACACGAGAGGTAAAGAGTGGTGCCACTTCATGGAGTAAACTCTACAGAATTCATCATTATCGGAACACACTTCTTCTGAATACGTCTTTGTGCTTCATCCTTGGCTAATTCAAGGAACGTTCTGGTTATCATATGCAGCACCTTTGCCCTGAAACATTCCGCAATGCCACAGAGAAAAACCATAGCTATGTCCAGGATTTTTTGGTACTTCTATGATAAGCACATAGAGCTGCTGTTTGAGGGAGAGAAATCAGTTGTGCTGGGCTTGATGGAGGATTTTCGCAGGCAAGCCAGTCTGCCCCCTCCTCACCCCAGCTCGTTCTTTGGTGAACAGTGGGAAGTCTTTACCCTTGACTGGAGGGCACATCACGCACTCCTGAGTCCACACTGACAGTGCTGACAGATGTGCACTTTACCGTTCATTTTCAACAATCCCCCTCCCCATTACCCGACACACACACACACGCACACACACGCGCACACACACACACACACCACACACACACACCACACACACACACACCACACACACACACACACACATACCCCTCGCTGCTCTTTTCTGCCTTCAGCCCAAATGGCGCGTGCACTCCACAGGGGGAAAGGAATCAAGGCTCTGTCTGGTGGTGTCGGCCTCCTTCCCTCTGACTTATAAATCACATTCAGATAAGAAGAGAGGCCAAGTATCAATCTCTTTCTCTCGCTCTGCCTCTCTGTGCCCACTGGCATTCTCTTTCTTCTTTTTTTTTTCCATTCATCTCCCCGCTCTCCTTTATTCTGTCCTGTCATTCTCGCTCCATCCCTCTTTCTGCCCACTCATTCGTCCTTTCCCTTTCCTTGCTCCCTGATAACCCACAGTCCTTCTCTCTCTCTCTTTCTCACTATCTATTTCTCCGGCACCTTCTTTTGTTGAATTTGTTTAAGAATTGTGCGTATATTTTTCACATATAATTCAGAAAAAAATGGACCCATCCTCATCCCCCTCTCTCTCCATCTGCTTCTCTCTCTCTCCTGCTCTATCTTTTCACTCTGTGTGCACTGAAGCGGTGAAAAATGCAAGGGCTTGGGCTTATATATTTATTTCTGTTCCATTTCTGAAAGACAGCCTATCAGGTCCATGCAATCATTTGAAGCCGAGTAACAAGGGATCAGCAGAATTATAAAACAGAGACCAAGTACTGTCATCATCTTCTTCTATTTTCATAAGAATTATCGTCACATTCTTCCTATTTCAGAGAGCAAACAATACTTAACTATAATGCTATGATTGAAAAAAAAACACAAATGTGTGATTCTCAGAAAGTGACGTTGTTAACACATCTTGGCTCAGTGCATCTCAGTGGCTGCACATTACCACAGCACACATTTGCAAGAGGGAAGAACCTGATGTTTTCCCGTCTATCAGTGTTGTCAAATATGTGCCCTATTTTTTTCAACATTAGAACATTTTTATTAAGATTTCATAGGGAGAATATTTTATACCCTGCACCATTTGTTTCTGTGACTTCCTGTTTTTCTTTTTTACCCATGATTTCATTACTGCCCAGTACAGTAAATACTGTACTACTAAGCTAGCAGTGATATACTGGTAAGCCATCGGGAATTCATTAACCCATACATTGTATGCCACTGTTAGACTAAACAAATAAAGAGCCATTTATAATTGATTCTGCATGTATTTTTGACATCACACCAGCACATTTCATTTACATAAAGTGCACATAAAATCAAAAAGGAGATGAAAAAAGTGAGTAAAAAAAAAGACACAGTTGGCAACGTTATTATGAAAGTGGGAGTGCAGCGATCATAATGCTTATCCTTTACATCAGCACAGGTGGGAAGCTTATACCACAATACAAATAGATTAAAACAATTCTTAACATGATAACGTTCCTTTTTGAAATACAGTACACCAACCGGTAAGTTCGGAACATATTTATTATAGCTGGATTTTCACATGACTCACCTGCAGAGCAGTGTCAGACCCTTCATTTTCTTGTCCCACTTGAACCAGGGCTTTGTTACATATTATTAGCAATGATCTTACCCCCTTCTCCCTTCTCTGTTTACCTAATTGTTGTCTGAGAAGCATGAGCATACATTTTCTATGGGTCTGGGTCATGCACAGTAGGTAAGTCGCTCTGAATAAGAGCATCTGCCAAATGCCAGTAATGTAATGTAGTGACATGCAGTAGCTCCCTCTGCAGTGCATGTGTACCAATCCCCTGCAGAGCACAAGTGATGGACAGAGAGAGTTGGGGAGAAACCCAGTGGATGAGACACTGCTGGGAGAAGGCAGGAAGAGAGGATTGCAGTTCGAAGCTGCGTGTATCTCGCAGCGTACCTTTAAACCTCTGAGGAGTTACGACAGCTTAGCGAGGCGACGCCACAGAAGAAGAGAGAGCAGAGACTTTTCAGCAGAAGAACTCTCTCCTTTCGTCTCCATACGTCAGCCTGCACTCTCGCTGCTCACACACACACGGATCTCCTGACTTACATCAACGGCGCACTTAAAGAACCCGACAAGAGGACAGCAGTTACAGCTCAAGCACATGAGCAAACCTTCCGTGTCACGCTGAATAAAATTACTCCATTAAAATCCATAGATGTAAACAAAATTGTACCAATTTTATCTCCCCATGTTAAATTATCAGCCTGAAACAGACACATCAGGCTGTGAGGAGCATGGAATGAGAGGTCCTTTTCTTACTTTTCCATAACAATGAACACCATGCTTCCTTGTGACTACGAGCAGCAGACGCAGCAATAACACTGAGTCGTGAGGACCTATTCACTGAGACCCTGAAATAAGCCCCTCGGAGGGGCTAGCCCTTTCACTGCAGCCCGCACCGAGGTGTGAATGTTTGCTAAACACAGACAGCTGCCGGGTGATAGGGCCACGCCTTTGGGCTGTGGGAGCAATCACATGACAATGGGGGAAGACCACCGTTGTTTTTTTTTCTTTCTCCTTTCACGACCGAGACAAGGAGGGGGGGGTTAAGGAAGGTTCTCTCCATAAATTACAGGCGGCATTGGCCAGCAAAGAGGCCCAAAGGCAAAATAATTATTTATCCAGTCCTCAGCGACGAGGCGCAAAGAAGCCATCAATCAGTGGCCAATTATTCACCAGTTAATCAGCGGTGGCCCTGCTTTTATTGAGGGGTTACAGTGTAATTAAGTTGGCAGAATCCTTTTCATTCATCAAAAGCTCAGCACACGGCCCCGTCTCTTCCCCAGCCACACTGCTCTGACCCCTTTCCAGGGGGATTGTGGGTAAACAGAGAACGCAGGTACATGCTGCTCTGTCCCCTCCTTCCTTCACCTCTCAGGGACGCAGCCTAAGAATGAGAGACAGGGTCTAAAGAAACAACAAACTTTTGGAGCGTGATTGAAGCTATCCAACATCTCTCCATATGGCAATAATGTTCATTATTTGTCTAAATTGTGCAACACTTTGACTTTGATAGTCTTATCAGGTTCAGTGTCATTATCATTGACATGTAGATGATTCTTTTACCTAATACAATGAAACAGTCTTCCAAAACATAAAAAAATATATCCCTGGTTCATAGTAAAAATGCGTTGATTGTAGATTTGCCGTCAGGCAGCTGAACACATGGACAGCTATAAATTAATCACATTGGCTTTTTACCCAATGCGTGAGCCTGCATACCATGTGCATATTACACGCACACATATCATACTGTGTTCTTTCTGTGATCTGGCTCTAATGCTCAAACACGGCAAGTTATTTACGACTGTCTACCCTGCAAGCAAATCAGCCTAAACCAAATCAAAGCCACTGCCTAGGACTGACATGCCGTGTGCACTGACTGTAGGCTACTGCAGGCAGGATCAGAAATCCACTTGGAAGCTAAGGAGTTTGCAGATAATCGCACACACACACACACAGACACACACACACACACACACACACACACACACACACACACACACAAACCAATGCAGATACACACATCTACAAACACACACATGCATGCATGCGGGCACAAACATGTGCACATGCACATATGCACACAAACTCATCTTAGATCCTTTGTTTAGGTCCAAAAACATACAGACAGGCACATATGCGCATGTACAGAAACACACAAACACGGTTTATTGTTGTGTAAAATTAATGCCATCTGCCATACACTTAATTTATGAGGACCATTAGATAGTTCAAGCAGTTAGAGGGAACAATGATTTATGATTTATTAATATTATTTATTATTTTGTAATAAGCAAGCATATAATTTCAGGCAATCCACTGAGGTAATAACTGTGGGATTTTGTGGATAGCAGGAATAGATGGAGAGGGCAGGGCTACATGGTGCAGGGCCACACTGATTCAGAGCAAAGTAAATCCCAATGGGCAGGCAGACTAGTCCATGTACCTGCAGTGTAATCGCAGGCAAAGAAAGTCATCATACAGTGCCTAGCAAGTGTACTGACCGAGAGGGAAAGAGAGCGGGAGAGGGAGAGAGAGACAGGAAAGGGGGAGGGAGAGATGGAGAAAGAGAGAGAGAGGGAGGGACAGATAGAGCAGGGGGGTGTTGAGTGAAAGATGAAAAGGAAAAACAGAAGCTTGTGCACTGCACAGGTTAGTAGATGGGAAATGGAAAGGGAGGGGTATGGGGGGGGGGCAGGGTAGCGGTACATGATGCGGGTGAAGATTGATTGCATGGGGGGGGGGTTGTTGGGTTGTAATCATGGGCAAGGAAGATGAGGCAGCAATGGAAGGCAGCAGAAGGGGGATCAGAACTGTCAGATATGTGAATCTCAGCAGGGTAGTGAGGCTCCATTTAAACTGCATACACAATTACCCACTCCTTCCATGCTCCCCCCTCCCCAGCCAGTGCGGCCCAATTCAACTCTAACATGACGGGGAAGTGATAGAGTAAGTGCAGGGAGTAGGGAGAAGCAGACAGCTAATGGTTATATGACCAGACAGTGTCATGGACCTGCAAGGCCAGATCACTTCTTGAGCATAATCTTCATTATTTCCTACAGATGACCCTCAGTACCTCCAGCTTCCTGCTCCCCTGCACCCATGTGGCGGGATCAGAGGGGGCAGGTGGGAGAAGGGGTATGGGGGAGGCCACAGTTGCTCTGCTGCCCCCACCTGGGCACCTTTGGAATTACGCCATCCTGCTGCCATGTTGCCATATTTTGGGGAGGCATGAAATTCTTCAGGGAGTGCTGAGATAATTGCATTTCTAATGCACTCTGCTTCCCCATCACTGCTACAGACTTTTGCATTTGGATCCCAGCTCATTCACATTCTAATTTAGGAGAGCAGCAGCTGAAGTTAGTCATTAGTGATTAGTGACAGACAGAAATTCTGACCTGCACTATATGACTAATATGTCAAGCATTAGGAGGTAATCATGGTAGGATAAATACCAAGCTGTGCAGAATCTCATACTCATTCAGTTTTTCTGAAAACCACTTGAGATCCCCAACCATAGCTAGAGCTAATATATGCAGACGAACAAGGTTTGATGGCTGTTACTGACATCAACTTTAAGTCCCGAATCATAAACATCATGATAATCATCAAATTGTATTTTACAGTTAGCCCCTCTGGAGGTCAGAAGTGAAATTTTTCAGTCAATAGTTCTTGTGGAAGCAGCGAAGCAACAAGTTTATGTAGTTATCCTCAGGCTTTTTTTTAAAACGAAGGTCAAAGGTGCATGTTTCTTTCATTTCAATCAACACATCACACTAACATATCACAATCCAATCCTTACTTTGCAAAAAGTTACAAAAGCCATACGGTGAAACATTTGATGGGTTCAGCCAGCAAACCCAGTGCCTAAGAGAACAGACCATCATGTTTTGACCTGTTGAACTGTTTCCATCACCGTCTTGTCTTTAACAGACATATTGAAATTGCAGAAGCAGAGACTGTGAGAGCAAGAACAGAGAGAGAGAGAGAGAGAGAGAGAGAGAGAGAGAAATGGAGGGAGCAAAGGAAAGAGAGACTCTGGGAGAGGCCTGTCCATTCTGTAATGCAAGGGAAACTTTATCACACCTGTTTACTGAACATGTACTTTTAGAGGGCAGGTTTCAAGTGGTTAGGGGGCGGTGTCAATGTTTGAGGGAGTGTTTTTCTCAGGTATTGTTTGTTGTTGTTTATTTATGGCCAGAGGTATACAGTGTGAAGGAGAGGTAGAACTGTGCTTTTGAATTTTTTGTTTGGTCAAGCCAAGGTGGCAATATGGCTGACTGGAAAGAATAAAATTGGAGGGAGGGGTTCAGCTGATCCTACAGAAATGTATAGAAGGCTTCTGGCATCATAGTTTAAAATTGAGTTTACCTATACTTCATTGATTAAGGACTTTCAAAGGGTCATGGGGGGTGAAGGAGTGCATTTGTGGGGTGATTGAGTATATATTAATATTACAATATATAAATATACATACACCGTATATATACTTTTACCTTTTTTGGCTTTTTGTGATTTTTTTAAAATGATGAATAATAGTGTTTGTTGAGTTTTGTGGGTTATTGTTTTAAATAAAAAAGGCTTAAAGTCAAATCAGGGAGAGAAAGAAGGAGAGTGAAAGACAGAGAGAGAGAGAGGGAAAGAGAGGCCTTCTGAGCTTTGGGAAGAGAAGAGCAGCAGCTATCAGGTCAACCAAAGGAAGAGAAGAAGTGAGAAGAGATCCAGGGAGAATGTGAAGTCAGCAGAGAGATGCTGATCTCCAGCTCCAGAGAAAGGGCTTTCTGCTGATATGCTGTTATACGTTTTTTTCTTTTCTTCAATCTATGAGATTCCATTCCCAAAAGAAAATCGCAAGACTTGGTTCAGCTACAAAGCAATTGAATAAAAAATAGATTAGTTAGCGGAATGAACTATGCTCAACATAGTTGACAGGTTGCAATGAAAAAGAAAGGATTTGTGAGACAAATGAGCATAGAAATAATAACAGCATTTTATATCCCACACCATATTTATAATCATTGTTACATTAAACAACATTATATGGAAACAATTATAAAAAGTAAACAATAGTCGATATATTGCTGTGCTCTCTGAATATTATAATGGACATTGCTGCCGTAGAGGAGCCCTAAGCACTGTGTCCTTACTGAACAGTCTGACTTTGTTAACTGTAAGTGTTGCAGTGTCATTTAATATGCTCTTTACTAATATATCCAGCATTCCAACTGCACAGAACACACCACCTTCATGCCACACACTTTCAGCACCCAGTTCACTGCTGGCCTCACCAGGCATATGAAGCAGATCAGCTGCACAGTTCTGAGGCACATGTTCTGCGATCACAAAGATTTACACTAGGCTATTGAACACATTATCAAGCGCTGTTAGCTACAGCCACATGGATAGGGTGACCATACATTTTTCCCAGACATGTCCTCGTTTAGAGACGCATGTTTTAGGTCCCAAAACGAGGACATGTCCAGGAAAAAGAGGACCCCAATGCAGTGATATGGAGAGACAAGGCAATGTGTCTCTGAGGAAAGGACTTCCTGGCTGACAGACCTACAGGTGATGGAACCAAAAGAGGGTATAAAAAATAGAAGGCAATCTTGTGCATGAATTTGAGTTTTGAGTGTGTGCGCTGGAGTGTTGGAGTATTGGAGGTGCGTAAAGAGCAGGTCTTACAAATACAACCACACAAAACATGACAGACATTGAATACCCAAGAGCCTGGAGGGCCGACATCCAGCCCTCACTGTTTCCTGTGCCTCCTTCCTCTGACAGCCAGCTTCATCTGCCGTTGCATCTGGGAGGTGTGACTGCAGACAGGGGAAGAACAAGAAATGCGAGGGTCTCCAGGACTAACTGCCAGGGAGGACTTAAGCCTTCCAAAAAGGAAAGCATGGCGCGCAAAATGGTTTCCTCTGAGTGGGAACCAAGTTTGGATTCTAGGAGAGCTGGAGACGCCAGCCAAAGAGGATGCATTTTAGGATGAGATGTGTGCGCACATGGAGAAGGAGGGCTATGAGAGGAAGTGACGTGTAGGGGTGAGAGGGAAGAGCCGTTTTCACTGCATTCAGCGCTAATGCTAACAATGGCCTCTGCACAGTGTCAACACCACTGACACAAGACAAGCTTCAAGGAAACGTCAGCTTAAGGGTAACTCATTCTCTATCTGGAGAACAAAGACATTGCCGCCAGCCACTCTTAAGTGCATGCAAATCATCACTTCGTACGTGATTCAGAGTGACAATGGAATGTTTGCAAGAGATTTCGGAAATAACCAGCAATAAACTATTAACACCTGGGAGTAATCACAGACAAATCCTTAGCTATGACCTTATTTATATCGTCCTAGTATTAGCTTTGCATACTTATTTATATAACTTAATAAAATTCCAACCTGAATTAAATAAAATTCAGCAGAATTTGAGATTATTTATCATTTTATAATACCTATCACTGGTTTGTTTTTTTTATTGTTGCGTTCTCATTTTGTCCACTCCCTTTACCTGATCTGTATCATTGATCCATTTTTCTCATTTTGGTAATACTAAAGCAACTTCAACCTGTATCTATAATTTTATTTATTGATTTCTTGGGTTGCAGAGGTCTGTGAAAGCATATTGTCTTGTGAAGGGAACTGCACAGAACACAACTTGATGGACAGATTGAGTGCATAAGAGCAGTAAGTGCCCACTCATGAAGCTGACCTGAGTCAGACTGGCCTTTAGACCCTGTCAGATGTTCCAGACTCCTTCCTTATACATGACCAGCCGCAAAAAGGGGAAATAACAATACAAGCATTAAGCCATTAGGCAGGAACTTTTGAATGGGTCTTATAGTGGTCTTGTGGGAGAAGAAAAACAACTACATTCTTAACTTTCAGGAATTACTTTGAGTGAAATGCAATAAAGGCACATGCAGTGCAGACATACTGTATTGTTTTCCCAGGTTGCATTCCTGAGAGTTCTCTTTCTCTGTCAGAAATAAACACATACATATGCAAGCTCTGTCTTTCATTCTCTCTCAATAGTCAAGATTCCCTCTTTCTCTCTCTCTATCCCTTTCTCTTTCTGTCTCTCACACACACACACACACACACGCACACACACACGCACACACACACACACACATACAGTTTGGAACATTATCTTTACCTCAACAGAGGATACAGGTCAGCTCTCTCTAACAGAGGTTAATGCAATCAAGATTACCATTTCCTGCTGTTTTGCTCTTGAGAAAAGGTTAGCCAGGGAGTGTGGAGGAGGAGGGCTTGAGAAAGCAGGGGGGTTGGGGGGCTTCCTTAACATGACATTGACAAATTGCCCTGTATTTATTTAAATAATGTAATCCAATCTACCGGTAGTCTTGTAATATATGTGTTTAAAGCGTCTGACCCCCGCCTAACTAACAAAAACAAATTAGCCCTCTGGGCAGGGTAACATCCCATCATGTAATTAGGAGAAGTGAGGCGACGGCTCCACCTGAGGATTGCTGAGGGAGACAGAAGGCAAGGTGTGATGTTAACACATTTGTATTTACAATGAATCAGAATTATTATTTTCCATCAGTCAGGAACCACAGCTTATTTGTAGCCTTTGTTCAGGGCCCACCATTTTTTATTGTTTCTGTGTGTTTTTGTTTCATTTAGCCATAAGATTACAGCTCCCTTTGTGTCTCATATAGCAGCAGTTTGTGAGTGTGTGTGTGTGTGTGTGTGTGCGTGTGTGTGTGTGTGCCTGAGGGAGAGAAACTCACTGGTTCTTTAACAGGAGGTGGTTCTGTTCTTCAGCTGTCTGTGACACCCCTGTGACCCTTGCTCCTTCTGTGGAGCAACGCTGTTGGGCAGACGCTGGGGGGATACCAAGAAGTCCTAAAACTCCTCAGGTGGAACGTGACACTAAACAATCCTGCATGATAAAGCTGTTCAGATTCTGAGTGTCTCTGATTGCCTCATTTGTGGTGCTTGCGGTACACTATGCCACAGAATGACAACGTTTGCTGATCTCTGAATGACAAGAAGTCATTTAATATGTATTGATATCAAATTCCCGTTTTTACACAAAATTTCCCCGTATGATTTCACCTTAAAAAAAAAAAAAAACAATGTCCACTTTTCCAAAATACCCATCAGCCCACCCACAGGGCGCAGTAATGCATTTGTGTTTCCCAGAGCCCGCTCCGCTGCAGAGAGCAGGAGATGCATACCACATGGGTCAGATGCCTGGCAGCATGATACGCTTCCAGTCTTCCCACAGATTGGAGCTGTAATTGGCAGTCTTATTCTCTCACATCAGCAGGGGCCCTCCTGTTCTGTCGGGCATTATTGGGTCCCTGTTTCAACATCACCTCGCGCCTCCTTTTATATCCCCCCCTTCCCTGCCAAGTAGTTGATGATGGCCAGACACTGAATTGATGGCCTCATTCTCCTTTACAGGTCACAGGTGCTCATGGGTAATAGAAGATGAAACCATTACAGGTGACCCCTGGAGCTCTTCTCGCAGGGGATGCTGACAGCCGACGCACGCCAGGCCAAAGCGTGCGCACGCTAGCGGTGATGTCATGCGGGCCACGTGGTTTATGTCCTGGCTCTCGTGACACGGCACACTTCCCGTGGAATCATGAATCACACAGAGACACCCAGACAACGGACCAGAGTTTGGCCCCGGCTCTTCCCATCTGGTGCCACACTTTAATCCTTCCCCCCTGGGAACACAGCCACCTACATCAGTATCCCGGGGATGTTGCTAAGGCTCCCCTGAGGTAATGTTACCACGTTAGCAGTTTACAGAACAAGTGTTGACTCTTGATTATAGTACTAGCAGAGTAGTGTACCATGTAATTAGAAGAGGTTATATTATGATATTATCTTGGAATAGGGATACTATTTCAATACCTTGTACAGTTAGACAGTAAATGTAGGTAGAGCAATTTATAAACATACCAGTACAGTTACTAACGACCAGTGCAGTCATATTCGAAAAACAAGGCCTGCTCATTTTTCATACAGAATGTCAATGCCAACAGGAATAAAATTCCTACTGAAGAGGACTTTTTGCTGTCTGCTTGCTTGATTAGGCTTGTGTCCAAGATCAATGTTAAACTCTCTAGATGCTTATTTGTATTTCTTACAATCAGATCTTCATTTTTTCATCTTTTACTTCATTCATGTTCTTGCTTAATGAAATTATATCTGCATCTCCGTTTGAGTATCCTGTTTTTTGTTTTTCAACATATATCAACATTCCATCTTGGTAAAGACAGGCACACAGTTGAAAATTTAAACGTAGAGGCGTAAGTCCTCAGGAAAGTGACAACATGCAGTATAATGAAAAATTAATAAATCAGCTATGAATGTTGCTTGCCTGAACTCCTCAGGCTCACAGGTGAAGGAGGTTTACAAGGCTGGCTGTAAGCAGGCATGCAGAAAACATACCATCTAACTCTTCTCTGCCTCTCTGGGGGCAGAGTTCCCTCTTCCATCACCCCATGCATATACACCCCCCAGATAACTGTCATTATATCTGCATCATACCCCTTTGTGCTGTAATTGCAGCTGGCTGCAGCAGATGTTGGGCCAGGTAGCAGGGATGACGTTGCCAGGGGGGAGAAATGACTAGCACCTGCCCCGCAGCCAGTGATGGAGAGCAGGTCAGCCTGCCTGATTGGTTCCAAATGGGCTCTTGGCACAGGACCTGAGCCACATCAAACAGCGCGGCGCTGACCTTGGCCCACGGGGTTGCGCCGTCCGCCGTGAAGCGGGATGAGAGCCGAGAGGCTCAAGCCCAGGCGCGGTGATAGTCCAAGAGCAGAAGCACAGAGCCTGGTCTTCCATCACAAAGCCTTCCCCATCTAAGTGAAGTGCATGACTTAAGGGTTTTGTCTTCCTTGTTTGGACTGCTGAAAAGGACAAGAACAGCATTAGAGAGATGTCTTGGTGGCTTCAAGTTTACACGGGTGGGCAATTTTACCACTGTCATATCTCCTGAAAAAATGAATGCATTTTATCTGTTCCACAAAAAAAGCCAACCACCATACAGCAACACCTACCCAGTACATAAGCACCCGACACAACAAAACCGGAATCAGAGAACTTGAGCCACTAACACATAGCAGAGCTTCTTCTCACAGTCAGGTGAGCCAGTGTTTCATTTTTTCTTTTCTTTTCTTTTCTTTTCTTTTCTTTTCTTTTTTTCTATAGAGCAAATTGAAAGAGAAAGCACTCCCAGAAGGTTTGCAACAGTGATCAAAAAATCTTTTTCTTCTCCATTTAACAGGATTATTAATTTCCTTGAGAGGTTAATTACAGGCGCCCATTAGACAGTGGTGATTATTTCAAAGGTTACTGTATCAGCCAGGCTTGCGTTTCTTCTTCTTTTCTTTTCCCCCGGCATTGGCATTCACATACGCAGGACTGTGCTGATAGCAGAGGGGTGAAACACGCTCCCTCAGTCTCTCCTTGGAAGCTGCCCTCTGCAGGGAGCAACTGACACCACTGAAGAGAATACAGCAGCCCGACAGGATGCATCGCTCACATAGCCTCACATTAGAGAAAGAAAGAGATAAATAAAAAGGATGAATGAAAACAGATAAAGATCTTTATGAAAGAAAGAAAGAAAGACCAACCTTCTTAGAATTAATCTTGTCTCTCCTATTTATTCGTACTTTAAATCATCGTCTTACTTGCGCAGTTGTTGTGTTACTCCAAGGTGCTGCAGTGCTGCAATGCACTTAAAATTGTGATATCACTAGTGATCACAACACTCTGTGATGGATTGATGCATGTTCAGATGTTGCCTGCTATGCTCTGTATTTTTCTGTCTTCCTGCGACCTTATCAGATGCACC
Organism: Megalops cyprinoides; assembly: GCF_013368585.1. Classification (NCBI taxonomy): domain Eukaryota; kingdom Metazoa; phylum Chordata; class Actinopteri; order Elopiformes; family Megalopidae; genus Megalops; species Megalops cyprinoides. Next base: position 15,952,214 of record NC_050598.1, on the reverse strand, counting down.
TTGTACTCTTACTTTGTAACTTGCTAAACAAAAAAATGTAATGCAATGTAAATGTAGTGGCAACACTAGAGGATATTTTTACACGCATCCGCCAAATGTATTTTACGCACTTTGAATTCACATACCTTGCACACATCACTAATTGTGAAGTGGTAGTAAAAACTCCCTTGTACCAGTAAAGGGAGGAAGACAATGACACATCTTCCCCATCCTTGTCATTAAAAGGAGAGGCACTCAGAAACATTCTTCTCTTCAACATTCCTTCTAACGCATGTGGTGGACAAGCGATCCTAGGAATGCAATATGATTAAGGTCCATTACCACCAGCACTGATTACAATGGGATCTGATGACTTCCACCAGCAAAGGTGTTCTTACTTGTGCCATGGATCTAAATTGAACCTGTCCTTCAGCTGCTTATTCTGCTCAAAGAACCACGCAGTCATAACACGTTAAGGGACATGTTAGGTCCCTTAAGCACCCCTTAAAAGGTGATGACTTTCATATAATCCACTTGACACTGAACAAATCCAAACAATAGACACTGTCACCCCAAACAGTCTTGATGGAATTCTGGGTACCACACAATAAAAACGCATATAAGTTCTCAAAAAAGTGCAAAAATGGGCAACAAGACTGGTGCCTGGTAGTAAAAAGGGGGCATTATAAGACACCTACTTTAGTTTCAACAAAAGGAGACCCAGGGACGATTCAGCTAAGGTTTTTACATTTTTAAATAGGATTAATAAATTGGACTACAGAAGATATTCCAAGCTTACTTCTGTTAGCAGAACGAGAGGACACAGGTGGATATGAGTTTAAGATAAGCCTCACATTGCTACGAGGAAGTACCATGTACACCCTGTTCTTCGTCCAGTGGATACATTATCTGTCAATCACCACCTCAGCCACAGAAGATCAGACACCCATGTCTGTCCATGCAAGCCACTGTTGGTTGAAACACGTTCTAAATCTTGTAATACCTCTCTTTCCTCTGCATTTGTGTTGTTTCTAATTCTCAAATTGTCATAAATAATTATCTTCATCCCATCGCGTTTGTTGTATTTTTTAACTTAGCCCCATTCGCCAACATTACAACTTCCAGCTAATCTGTGCTCCCCGCATAGGGCAACTAAATGCTAATCAATATACACATCCATCTTTAAACATGCGCAATATTTCTGCCAGCTGTTGAGCAGCATTGTGGTGACACCAACAATGGCCCCATGATCCCTCAGCTGTCCCTCGTCCCCTTTCGGATGAGGACTGTTAAACTCTTCCCAGCCTAAGTGCCTTCAGTGCAGCTAAATTAAACGTCCAATAAATTGTACAATTTGTCAGCTAATAATGCCTCTTTATCTGAGGAAGCATATGTCTGTCCTGCTCCAGGAGCATTATTGGAAGTGCCAAAAGACGATAATGTGCATTTTACAATGTTATGTCTTAAGTGTAATGGATCATTGACCATGAGGAAGTGCGTTAATAAATCTCCCAGGCTTTGTTAATTGCGCCCAATGAAGTGTCACTGTTAAAACAGAAAAGATGTAATATGGAAAGCCTAACATAATGTCTTCCAGTTTTACAATTAACAGTTCACTAGGCAAATCGACCAAACAGCTTATCATTTGTTGAAGGCTTATTAACTTGTTTCTTTCAAAGTCAAGGTCATATTGTGAAATGCAAATGAGGCTAGCGTGTACTTACTTCCACCCCCATACCCCCCCACCCCACCCCCTTAGCCAATCGACGTCAGTGAGCTATTATGTCATTTGGTTTTACACAGGATAACCAAGTAAAATGCCATTTTGCAGGCATCAAAATACACACTGCGTTCACCATTTTGCTATACCTTTTATAATGACTATATCTTTTATGAATTGAGCACAGTAAATGTATTTTACATTAAGTAGATAATGGTGTTCAACTGCACGCATAGATAATTTTAAAATTAGAGAATAAATTCCCTGTTTCACAAATAAGTCAGGAAAAATGTTCAAGTCATTACCGCGAAAGCAATAAAACAATCTTAACAACTGCTGAAAGCGGTTAAATAAATTGCAACATTACACTAACCCTTTAACAACTGTATGATTTACTCAGATCTGAAACAAATGGCTTCAGAGATTGATAACAAAGGCTGTCCTTTATAAAGCTAATACAAACTCTTTAGTGACGACGAATGGAGATCTGTAAATACAGTTTGCTGTGTTTGTGTATTGCATATTATGCTGGGGGGGGGGGGGGAGGCTTGGGTGTGTATGTGTGTGTGTAGTGCATGCTGGTAGAGGGACTCAAGCTCTAGGGGCTTCCCTCCCCTACTGATGTCTCTCATATTTGTAGTCCAATCAGATGTGAGTAACATTAGCCCCAATTTAATTCACAGAAAAATATAAACACATGAATAAATAAACCTTGTGGCCCATCATTCTTAAAGGGCTGGCATGCACACTCCCACAGGAAATTAGGGCAACGTGAAGCATCTATCTGTGAGAATCTCCCACGGGGGCACTCGTACCCATGTCTAGCAGAGACTGCTCTGCTGACAGGCATGAAGGAAGCAAAACACCCACAAAAAGAGAACGAAGAGCCAGTGACTGCCTTACTCCCAGACTGTGTGTGTGTTTGTGTGTGCGTGCGCTTATGTGTGTGAATGAGGGAGTGTGTAACTGTGTGTATGTGCGTGTGTGTTTGTGAGGTACAGTACAGTCTGAGTATGCGTGTGTGTGTGTGTGTGTGTGTGTGTGCGTGTGTGTGTGTGTTATGTCTTTCTCTCTGGAACGTATGTTTGCAGGACCTCAGCAGCTGTGTCTGTGCTAATGGAAGTGTGTCCCGCTCCCAGCAGGCTGTGGGTCTGTGACCCCTGGCTTGCTCACTCCCTACTGCTGACCTCACACTGCAGGGAGAGCTTCCACATTCTAAACATGGCGTCAAGCGCAACCCCGACTAGTGGAGAATTATGAGTGATTCTCATTACCCAGCCACTCAACACGCTGCTCCCTCTCTGTGATGATACTAACGTGCCTGCTTTCTGCTGCCTCTGCTTGTGCCGTTGCTTCAGTCAACACAGCAGAGAGACTTAAGCCGCTTAACATTAGGGAGGCAAAATACAAAAAAGATGCCTCATATTCCTGTGTCTGTTTAATAAGCATTTCCTCACAACATTACCCTCACACAGTTTGCACAGTTCCTTGTCACCCCACAGTAACTGGACACAACCTTAAGCAGGCCAAAATTAAAGGGATCAAATGGTCGGCTCCCGAGTGGCTCAGTCAGTAAAAACACTCGTTCTGAGTGTAGACTGAGCGCTACGGCCTGGGTTCGACCCCCGACTGTGTCACTAGCCGACGGTGACCGGGAGCTCACAGGCGGAACACATTGGCTTCGTTCCACCGGGGATAGGGGTGGGTACGTCGGCAGGGGTTTCGGTCCCATTAGCAACAGTGACCCCTGCTGGTTGATCAGGCGCCTGTGGTCCACGTGCCAAAGCTGCATATGAAATGTCTTCCTCCGACTCATCTCTGTGCTAGCTAAGCTTGTGGACCGCAGTGCAAAAAGAAGCAGCGGCTGACATCACGTGTCTCAGAGGAGGGCATGTGCTTGCCCACGCTCTCCCGGATTGACAATGGGGGTTGTGCAATGGGACCAAACATCGATGATGACAAATTGGACATTCCAGAATTCGGGGAATTGGCCATTCCAAATTGGGGAGAAAATGGGGGACCAAAAAAAGGGACCAAATGGACACCACAATATAAGGTGTCTTTCTGTTTTGTGCTTGTAAAAGACCCAACACTACAGGTGGCTATATTTGGTACTCATATTTCACAATACTGCTTATAATTAGACAGTGGTGCATATGCATCTGTTTGTTTGTATGTATGTGTGTGAATATGGAGTCAGTGTGGGGTACATGTGTGTGACTGTGTATTTTTTTGTGTGTGCGTGTGTGTGTGCGTGCGTGTGTGTGTCAGCACAGCAAGCTGATTTGCTCAGCCCCTCCTGATGAGCGGTGACAAAGCCTACGTGGCGGCTGGTGTTTTTCCCAGGTAAACAGCTCCAGAGAGAGCAGCCTCTCTTTGATTCGGATTTACTGGCCCCACACACCGCGAGGAGAAGCATCTGCAGGAAGCCCACACCTTTCTATGCACATGAAAAAACACGGGCCCTCCCGCCAGCAGCGCGCGGACGCACAACAAAATAACACTCCGCCAGGCGCAGACGGGAACATCACACGCGCTGCCCACTGTGCGGGGGAGAGCCTGTCTGAGGCCTTTCAGCACCGAGCGCCTCCGCTTCACAGCGAGACTCACCGCCGCCACGGCTCCGCTCCCTCTACCTGCCTTCACAGCTGAGCGGCCCCTGCGCCGGCGTTCCGCTCCGCTGCAGAGTAAACAAGCGCCTGCCCTCGACTGCGCCCGGCCTCTCGAAGGTGGGGGAGACTCTCTGCCCCACTCCCGGCGGGTGAAAGGAGCCCAAATTTGAGCTGGGAGCTATAAACACATGACAGCAGGTAGCACTCTGGGGGAATTCTGAGTTTGGATCAAACTGAAAACTAAATACTCCCTGTCAGTGTTTATGCAGCGGGGGCTATAATCAAATTTCATTTGAACTACAGGTGAGTGGCAGATGGAATATCAAAAACCTGCTCAGGCGCTCCCTAAAACATGCCTCCTTTTGCTGTCTCAATTAAGAAAAGTGCTTGTCTTTCTAAATTGTCAGGGGAAAGGATTGAAAAAAGTCCCAAAGCTGGGACTCACTGTCACACACTGTCTGCTCTGGTAACTTGTGGGATTTGCTCCTGGGAGAGGGAGAGGGAGAGGGAGTGAGAGTTAAGGCGACGGCCTGACAGAGAACAGACAGTTAGACAAGTTAGGTGGACGGTGAGCGTAGGGATAGTGGGATACTGAAAAGGAAAAAAAAAAAAAGAGAAAAACTCTTTCTTTCTGTGCTACCCAAGTGTTGACACTGTCTTGAGTTTACTCCGCTGGGACTAGTTGGGCTCAGTCTGTCCTGGGCTTTGATATGCAAATAATGAGTAGGGAGTGGGATTGTGTTTTCATAAAGAACCATGGCCACAAGCCAGGCGAGATGAAGCACGCTCTATCAGCTTCCTATCTGCACCTACACAGCAGGCAGACACCCCAGCACCCAGCAGAGCATGGAGACTCCAGCATTATAAGATCTGCTGTGTGTGTGTGTGTGTGTGTGTGTCTGTGTGTGTATTTGGTGATAGGCCCTGAAACAAGCTTTATGATGAGTTGTAAACAAGGATTGCAGATATTCTGAAACTAAACGTCTCACACACAGACACACACATACTGTACACATGCATTCCTGCACTCACATACTGGAGACACCAAACACACACACACAAGTGCACACATACACACACATGGGCACACACACAAGCATTGTTTCAACTCCAAGACACCATGAAGGCTCAAACACCACAGCACTTGGTAAGGGTGGGAGGGGAATCCAGGTAGGACACTTTAGGAAAAATTATTGCCAATTAGCAGCTCACCACAACAATGGCCTGCCTGTGCCATAGTGTTTGATTAATGTGAAAATGTTGCAGTTGGCTACCTTGTAACTTGGCCTATTTTGGCGTCCAATTAGTATGCTAATAGCAGTAATTATACTGCATGTCTCATCACCTAGAGGGTTTTTAAAATGATAAAATAATGAGAATAAACAAGCCGAGGCTGACATTCACGAGGCCGGCCTAATTACTCACTGTGTGCCCGCCAGGGATTCACCACTTCCGCAAAGGAGCACGTCTTTCGCTCCCTCTCCCTCAGACCCCTCCGTTCAGGGGAATCACTGCTGTCAGGTGGCCCCGACTGGGTGAGCCATACAGAAGCAGTGCCGCCACAGTGACCCTGGGCCACTGCTGTCCCCTCGACCCCTCCTTCTGCCAAGACACCTGTCACCAGCACTCCCACGCACAGCCAGCAAGCACCAGGCAAACAGGTTGGCACAGTGAAGAGTAAGAAAAGATAACACAGCACTTTGTCACTAGCAAGCTTAGCAGGCTTTCAGCCCCTGTCAGAGTCTTTTTCTTTCTGGAAGTGCCTAGCAGCAAGTCATGCTTTCTTCAAGACCAGTTTGGAGACTTCACAGAGGTAATTAATTAATACGGTGAGGATATGTCTCCCTTCAGCAAGCATCTGTGCCTTTTTTGTATTTTTTTTTTTTTTGCTCCTTCCAAAACCAAATGTCACTGCTGCCAGAGAGCAGATCTCCTCCTCCAGGGTCAGGCCCTGCTTCCCACCATAATTACATTAGATAGAAAACTGACAGGTGCAAAGAAGAATCATGGTATACAGCTAATAAAGTCATAAGGTACAAGGTTGTTAGGAAAAAAAACGTTCAGCTTTCTAACGCTAAATCGAAGTAGTAAATCTCTTGCAATATTAGAGGGAAAAGTTTGGCTGCCCTGAGTGTCAAACGGCGGAGCAGAGTGTGGAAGACACACACACAGCTGGGGAAGGCTGCGCAGACAGACGAAACTGCGAGGGTGAAGGTGCAAAAGTGTTACCCTTTTTTAAATGAAAATACATATCGTGTGAAATATTCTCACATATTTTCAAGGCTAGATATAGTTTCACCCATATTCGGCAAGGTTGGGTGTAGCCTCAGTCCTGCCTCATTTGGGTAAAACTATAGGGCATCATCTGTTAACACAAGGCCCCCTCTGTGTCAAGTGCCTGTCTATAGTGACCGCACTGTGTTTTTGCCTTGTAGGATTCAAACCCACAGTGCGCCATTTAATATCCTCCACTTGGCATTCCCATCTGTGACCTGTGATCCTGCTCTCTGCTTGCTCTCTTTCGGACTCTCCAGCTGAAACATAGACAGCCCCCTCCCTGGCACATGCCTCCCTTGTCTCCGAAGCTGATGAAACAAAGGAGCGCTCTACATGAGCCAATACCAGACAGTCTAATTGCGGCAGTGTATTTTGTCACAGCCCTTGCCTCATCCCTTTGAGAACCCAGGAGAAAACCAACATCATTAAGACAAGCAGGGGATACCAAGCACATTGCTGCAGAACTGTTTACCAAAGGACCGTTTTTTTTTTTCTTCCCTCTTCCTCCGTTCTTAAAGCGCGAGTTCTTTAGCAAAACTCCCTCCCCGAGAGCCAATACATGCCTCCCTCCACACCCCCCCCCCCCCCCCCCCCCTCCAAGCTTGAGTTCTGCTGCAATGGATTATGGGACAATCAGCATTTCTCCTTTGAAGTCAGTGGCTATCAAGCCATGAGACATCTTCTGCTGCTTCCTGGAAGAGAAAAAGGATGAATCATTTGGTTGTGATGTTTACCTTACAACCTTACGCTAGAGTACCTGTAAATCCTGTTATACATACCTTGCAAAGCCAATTACCGTCTCTTGTTGTCTTTCCTTTGCTGCATTCTACGCTGATTAGCAAACACTAGAGCCATTAACACAGACTCAGAGCTGGCCCATATCCCTGCTCTTCATTCAAACTGCAACACCCAGACGCAGCTCCATAGCTTGCAAGCCCTTGCCCTCCTGTAGATAGATGGTATGCACGGAATCAAAAGCATTTAAAGTTCACCTCATTTAAGCCTCAGCAAGTAACAGGGATGCAAAATTTTCTTAACTGCCCCCCCACCACCACTCACCCAGTCCAGGCAGGTGAAGAGGCAGATCTTAATTACACAGAAACTCTTAATTCATTAAAACTATTAGGACACCTATTTACCACCCATAACTACTCCATTAAGGCCTAATCGGTGGCTCTGTAAGAGTTTAGGAGTGGCAGTTTGATGGATTAGGTAGCGGTAGGATACATTGAGGAGAAATGTGATTTATGGATGGTGTGATACTTTGAGTGTGCAGTCGACTTTTTTACTGTAAGCACTGACATACTGCCCAAAGAAATGAGGACAGTAGAAAATGTCTTCAACCTGACTTCAGCTGCACCTGTCACTGTGGTCACTATGAGGAAACGTTCTCTGCATTCGTTGCGAAATGTGAAAGCAAAAAACCTCTGGAACAAGTCCAAGAAGGGGCAGTACTCAGTGGCTGCCATTACTTTGATAGATGTCCTTTATTAATGTCTTTTTGCCATCTAGTGGTAAAGTGAAAGCATTGTTTTTACCTCTGGGGAGACACTTGGCCATTTGCTGAGGCACACGCTGCTTAGTTTGGCCCCAGTAACCTCAAACTGGTATTTAGACAGCAATGGTCTCTAAGAAGAAGCACTTTTTGGCAGGTCAATGAAAGAATATAAAAATACTTGTATGTGCAGACACCACAGTCCCTTGTGCTTTCTCTCTCTCTCTCTCTCACTCACTCACCCTGATCACCTCAGACACACCCTCCTGCTTGTACCATCATTTGCCAATCATTTCTGTACAGTGGCTCATCTTTAAAACTCACCCAGATAGTACCATTGATTAACATGTGGTGTAACAGACCTGATACTTCCACTGACGGTTTGATGTTCCCCTGTTTCAGAGTCTGGCGCTTTCATGTAAAATGCCTGTTTTACAGTATGAAGAGCTCCTCTGGCTGTTCTACACAAGTGTCCATGATTTATCTCCCTCGCTGCTAGATTACAGCTCTGCTAATTTCACCTCAGAAGAAGTCAGCCCTTACATTAGAGCACTTGGCAAGTATTTTTTCTGCTGTTTCAGTTGGATGATAAAGACAAGGACGTCTCCTGTTTGTGTCAGCATTTTATCATCAGTGTTATTGGCCGTAGCATTAGTGTTGTTGTTCTAATTATTATTGTCATTACTGTTACTGCTACTTTAAGAGTACAATCACTTTTAAAGCTATAATTACAAATGTAATTGTATTCAGAGATGGTGTTTGCTGTATGTGTAATTATGCCATCACAGGACTAGCAGTGAAACATTGAGTGAAAGAACTGAATCAACAGAGGCTGAATGTCTTTCAATTGCCCTTTGGTTAAGTGCATATCAAAACAATGTTACCATTATAAAAATGAACAATCATCAACACATCGTGGCTTTCAGAACACAAAAATGTCTTAGGGAACAAAGTAATTAGCCATCAATATTCATATCGTATATTAATATATTAAATTACCTTCAATCAGGGAGTGGAAATGGTTCATGGAATGGATGCAAAAACCAGAAATGATCAAACTTTTACCAAGAGCAGAGGTAAAAAAAAGAAATAAAATGGATTTTCCATGTTCTGGAATGATAACATTAATTAAAAACGATGCATACTGGTTAGTAAAGTTATTTTTGAGAACAAAGTCAACAAAGAAATGTTTTTTTTAATTTACCAGCACATTGCAAGTATCAGCTGAATATAATAGTTTTGTCAAACAAAGCAAAGCACCAGCCTCTCTGCCCTAAAGCCCTTCCATTCTCTAAGCAAGTTTCCACAGCATCCTCTAACAACCCCTCTCACTCACCTTTCCTTCCAATGCCCACCCTGTTTACATCAGCAGGTAAAGATGCAATGTTTTGATCTCTTAAATTAAACTAAAATGCATCATAGAATATGTCACTTACAAAGAAATAAGACTTAAATAGCAGAATGTACCAAGGTAATAAGCTGTCATTTTAATTGATTGATCAATAGATAGAACGTCTCCATATAAAATTTGTACATACTATTAATTCCATCATAACCCCTTTTTGTCTTCACTTGTGATAGCTGCCCAGATACATTAATAGATTCTCTTAACAATTTGTTTTCCTCTGGAAGTGAGAACTGACTGGATAAAAATTATGTGGTAACTCCACCCAAAAGGGGAATATGGTGGATTGGATTGGATGATGGGTTTCTGTATCAAAAGGAAATGAGTAACGCATTTTAAATGCCACACTAGATTCATATCAAACAGTTTATAAACTATCCGAAAAGGCTTTCTGCTTTTCAAGTCGAAATTATCTCCACTAACTTTAATGAAATCATTATGTAGATGAGGAAATATTTATCTGAAATGTACACACTGAATATGAACCATGGAGCCAAAGTGCACTGTTAATTACACACACTAACAGGGCCACCCCCATCATTTTAACCTACACTCAAAAATGAGTCTACCAAAAGCTTGCTTTTTGCATTTTACAAAAAAAGACCTTTTACATTGAAACTCAATTAGACAGCTCCTCAAACAACATGAGGGCCTATTTAGCATTCACTTTGCTGCTTCAATGCTGCTGCAAACCGGGTTAAACACTCCACAAATTTCACTCAACTTTATTAGCCACGCTATTTGAAATCATATTCTGCAAACTGTATTCTTAAACACTCAAAGATACAGAAAGAGAAAAAATGCGGAAACAAAAGCTGAAACAGAGAGAGAGGGAGAGAAAGAATGCAAGGGATGGAAAAAAAACAGAAAGAGAGAGAAAACACATCCAAAGGTAACCTTAGTGCTGCTGCAACAGAAGACTTAGATAATGGAGTAATCGAATTTGGGTTCAAAAACACCAACATGCTAATTAAATGAATGTAATATGCAGCTTTAGATAAAGAGTTTTTTCACGTATTATTTCAGCTTCTGTGATATGCCTCATTGTTTTCGCAAAGGCCGTCTTCTGGGGCCGTAAAGCTTCCAAACCAAGTGGCCACTAGAGGGGGGATTATCAGCACTGAGATGAATAGGTCTTTGTGTGGGACACAGCTGAGGAGAGAAAAAGAGGGAGAGAGAGGGAGAGAGGCAGCAAGGGAGCGAGAGAGAGACCTAGAGCAGAGGGGGGAGGGGCTGCTACTATAGCAATAGAGGGGGCAAGAGAGGGAGAGAAATAAAATAAGAGAGAAAGGCAGGAAGAGAAAGGCAGAGAGCAAAAGAGAGAGAGAGGGAGAGAGAGAGAGAGAGAGACAGAGAGAGAGAGGGAGAGAGAGAGAGAGAGAGAGAGAGAAAGAGAGAGAGAGATGCGCCATAGAATCTGTGCCTTTGTTTTGCTCAGTGCCATCAGACAGGCGGGTGAACAGTCATTCTGAGATCACTTCACTGCCACCACTGTCACTCTCCTGCTGAGGCCAATGACAACATCAGCACAACAACAACCGCAGCAGGGGCACTTTGTCACTGCACCGTAACGCTCCAGCCAGGCACAGAACTCTGCTACATACATCCGAGCAAAGCAATATCTCCATTTAATGTCTTGGTTTGCGTGTATAGTAGTTTATTAGTGCAAAGCATTAGACACTAGATATGTGTAGTGGTAACTGTAATTCAACAAGCCATATTCTTGTTTCATGTCTTTTACCAGGGAGATATTTACTTCCAGATGTGTGTGTGCACACGTGTGTGTGTGTGTGTGTGTGTGTATGTAGCTGACAAGGGAACACACTCCTGCTGAGATTTCACTGCACTCCTTACACAGTCCTCACACCTAGTGTGTAAGATTTCAGTCTTTATTTTTTACAGCTTGCTCTTTCTGATGCAGCCCTAGTCCCACCAGTGTGTGTGTGTGTGTGTCTTTCTCTCCTTCTCCATCATTTGCTTTTTCTCTATATCTTGCTTTCTCTCCCCTCTCCATCACAGGAAAAAAAAAAAAAATCCAGGAAGCAAAAGTATGACAACACCATCTCTGTTCCTAGCCTCCTGTAGTCCTGCTGTTTATCGCAGCAGCAGCAGAGCTGAGGAAATGAAGGCATTAGTGCATTATCCCGGGTCGGTTAGCACCGTATCAGAAAGTTTCAGAGGAAGGGAAAACATTCCAACCTGCGTATTCTGAGAGAAAGGATGAAGGGAGTGAGAGTGAGACAATGTGGCAGTTATGTTCTCGCCTGTACTTACGGCAGTAATCACCTGTGGTTGAATCATGGGACTGACTCTCACAGTTCCTACACTTATTCAGACACACAACTGGAAAGGGGAAAAAAAAGGTGAGCATAATTTCAAGAATGTTTATGTTTCACACTGGTTGTAAACAGGTGAGTACCTTAAGGTACCAAAGACAACTGAATGTGATGTTTGTTACAATCTGGGGAATTTATCAGATCAAATTTCAATTTTTTAAATGGCTACACAAAAAAAACAGTTTACTTTCCCAATATATAACACTTCACAAGTGCATAAAGTTTAAAATCATTAATCAAGCCATTCAACTCGATACAGATACTTACATTTTGTAACAATACCAGATAATGAAAGCAAATGAACAAAATAAAATAAATGTTTTACCAGGCATATCAATGTTGAGTTCAAAGCACATGCTATTGGTTAGGCCTGGCTACTCCTACAGAAAGAAGGTCAAAAAGAAAAGTAGGTCTATGATAATTTAGTGAAACATTTTTTTCTAGGTCTTGGCTCTTCTGAAGTTTTTATTTCAATGTAAAATCAATCATTCCTGTGGCACTGGATATATTCAATTAAGGATTAACTTTGCTCCAGTAAAGTGGTTGGTAGTGCATTAGGGCTGCTGGTTGAAAAACAATAATTTAGTAATGTAGTATCTGTACAGGCCACTATTTTGATAGTGTAGCATGTATTTGAGCTTTATTACTGCTTTCTGCTGTTGGGAAACCTGAAGATCTATCCTACTGCACAGTTTCATTATTGCATGTCCCATTCTGCACATCTGCCCGTCATTCATTTAATACTGAGAGTGTGTGTGTGTGCGTTTGTGTGCACGTGCGAGTGTGTGTCTGCACTCACGTTCGTGTAAATTTGCTTGGCTTGCCTTCCACAAATGATCATTCTAACATATGGTGTACACAATATGACAAGACATCTCTGACAAAATCCGCACACAAACACACCAAGACACTCAAAAGTAAAAATCGTTCGTCTCCATTTGTCAATACATACACATTTGCAAAAAAATAGCCCTGCCACTCAAAGTATCAATACCGATATAATGCCGTGACGCTGGGAGAAGAGACACAGAAACAGAGAGGACCGATTCTTCGTCTGGGAAGTACCGGCCACTGTCCCCTTCAGCACTCCAGGTGTCTCTGCAGGCCAGGAGTGCTGCAGCACCTTGGACAGTGGCTGGCGCGCTAATAACCGCGCACATCACACCTGAAGCTGGGTGGGTGGGCTCGCTGCATCTGTCAGGGTCTACAGTACCAGTCAAACGTTTGGCCACACCTGATTAAAATAACGGGAAACATTCACTTAAAAACACTTTGGTCTTAGCTTAAATGCTTGAAATTTGTTTCTTATAGAAATATACACACTGAAGTTGATGCCTATGCATGGATATGTATGACAGTTCCGATTTGTTTAACCCTTTTTTGGTCACTGCATGATTCCACTTGCTACTATTCTAAAATTCAGAAAATGTTAAAAAATAAGGAGTCAAAGTTGTGTCCAAACTTTTGACTGGACTGTATGTAAAGGCACTGTCTGTGCAGGTCCTCTAAGCTCTTTTTTCCCCACTAGCCTTTTCTTTTGGGCCAGCTGTTTATCAGAATCATTTCCCCTGCACAGCAGGAGGCCCTGCTTTGGGTCTTTGTGTTGTGTTTTCTCATTTCTCTTTTATCCCACAGCAGGCCTAACAAACCGCTGTTGGCCACGTTCACCATCCCTTCCACCCAGCCAGAGGCATCAAGTCATAACTAGCAACAATGATTGTTTTTCTTTGACATTTGCCAAAAGAAAGTATCTAATCAATATCACTACACTCTGGAATATTTTTAATGTTGTTATTATTGTCTATTATATTATTACTATTAGAAACAGGCGGGGCCACCTTAACTACCGCTTCTGTGTACCACCCACCTGGGAGACTCACATACAGTACATGGCAGTACATATTATCAAGTATGCAAGTGTACATTCTGCAACATGGCCCAGGGGATCCCTCCTCTCGCCTGTCTCCTTTTATTTCTTTTCCTGTTTATGATGTCCTAAAAGAGGGTTCAATGGCCCATGGTCAGGTATGATCCCTTCCTCAGACTTCAAGCCAAAGATCAATACATTTTATATATATTTATATAAACGAGTTGGCAGATTTCATGATCTCACCGCTCTCACCGGCTTAGCCTGATCACTGGCCAGCGGATGCTGAGGCTGCCAAAATCCACTCGGTTCGTCCAATCTGCACACATAGTTCAGATCTTTGCCTCCTCCGACCAGTCAAAACAAACACTCCTGCAGCTCTGCGATCTGCGGAGGATTCAAAAGGACGGAGATTACAATCGGGTGGCCCAAGCCACGGGTCCACAGAGGGAACGAGATGAGGGATCGAAGCTGTGGTCCAAACCGCAGATAATATTGTGTTTCAGAGGAGCAGCCAGGCAGGGCAGGAGGTAGAATGTGTGTGGGTGTGTGTAGGTTCGGGGGGGGTGCGCATACTGAAATTGCTAAGGATTCTGTACAAATACAAATGCAGGGTACCATGACTTTCAGATTTTCTCTGTATGAATACCTTCATCAGATTATATCAGATGAAAAAAAATCATAGAAATTAATGAAAAAAAAAATAAAAGTAAGCGCAAAGACAACAGGGTTAATGCTGCATGCAATTTAAATTCTGGCCAGCCTTCAGTTTTTATATCCCATCAGTGCTTGAAGGTCAGTGTCAATGAAATGTACTACTGTGTACTGCATAAATATGGAGTCATCAGACTGCTGAAACCACCACCGTTAACTATGTATTAACTATGTTAATCTATGTATTCAAGAAGTACAGCTTTAGGAATGCTTTCATGTGCTTGCTAAGATTTCTGATTTGGGCTGCTGTATTAAACTCCCCAGTGCACCTTGAGATCTCACTGTTTATTGCGATTTTGGCAGCGAAGAGGTTAAAGGCTCTGTCTCCTTGAAAGACCCCCAGCTCATTTAACAATCCGCCCCTCCTTGCTCCCCTGGCCTTGCTGGCCCTTGTGTCCCCTCTGTCCCCCCCCCCACCGCCAGCAGTAATCCCTGGTCTGTGCAGCCCTCTCTGCACCCCGGCAGTGAATGAAACTGTTATGGAATCTTTGTGGCGGGGTAATGATGCAGAAAGGCTCCGCTGAATGGAGCCACGCCATTGAGTGCGGAGAGGAGAAGCCGTGAGAGAGTCGAAAATGTCGGGATTAGTTTTGAAAAGTTTCCTCGCTCCCCCACATGCTGCTCTCCCTCCCACATACCCACATACGCCCCCCCCCCCCCCACCCGCATCCCTCTCACCAACACACACACACACACACACACCCTACAGCCACCCACACACACAACATATTCCCACACATACACACACACATACACACACACACACACCTACACACAAACACACACCTCATGTATCCTAACGGGTTAAGTCCTGAGCCGTAGAGCGGTCCTCCTGGTATCTGCTAATAGGAGTCTGATCTCAGTGAACAGAGCCCCATCCATCACCCAGCAGAGGTGGGCAGAGTCCAGCCTCCGTCCTTCATCATTAAAGCAGAGGGAAAGGAGATTAGCCCTACCGCCACACTGGCAGCACAAAGCAGGATGGGCACACTTAACCAGCTTTCTCTAAAGGATCACCTGCAGGAATTATCTGGTTAGAAACGGTGCAGCCTTGCAGGTTGCTGGTTCTGAAATGGCGAGCCGGCATCACAGGCTGTTAAAAGAGGAAAGCCTTGGGTTGTTATTAATCTGAGTCTCCCTCACAGCACAGAGCGTAGCGTGTTGCTTTCTCAGTGTTTAAGGAGATTGCCACTCTCGGTACATGAAAGTGAATACTCTCAGTGCGATCATGAGGTTCCAAACAGAGCCGCTCTTCATTGCAAAATGTGAAAAATAGAAAAGATTGAGAGGCTGCCCATCCTGCTTGGAAAAGCAAAAATATGTGCGCTGCACTACCAGCACTGAATGTGCTGTAGCCACCTGTCATGTCTGTGCATAGATCAGCTTTGTGATGTTTGTTGTGGGTACAATCATGCTTTGGCAACACCAGTGTTTCTTTAATGCCACTTTAATGGTTATTGAACTGAAAGATTGATTTCTCGGGGTATCAGGAGAATGTTGATAAGTGCATAAAAATAATAACTTCTACTAATGATAATACTGCTGCTGCTGCTACTGCTACTACTACTACTGCTACTGCTATTACTACTACTACTACTAATAATAATAATATCAGTAATGACATAATTAATTGCATTTATGCAGTGCCTGTCATGGATCTTGCAGTGTTTTACATTGTGGAGGGAGAGGGAGTCGCTCTCTCGCTTGTTAGAGCAGAGTAATTCCCGCTAGCCTCTCTCCTGTGAGCTGAGTGGTTAATGAGGGCCTGCCCCATGTGAGGGAAGATTGTGAGCATCACTGTGAGGTCCTGTGAGAGAGGGGTTAATGAGGGCCTGCTTTACTTACACTAGCTCTGTGCACAAAACGAGCAACCCCGACACGCTTCAGACGGGCTTGCCCATGCACTGTGTGTTATTTGCTAAAATCCTGTCATACAATCCCTACCAGCAATGCGCACGCTGTTGCAGTGTCCTTTAAAATATATTCCTTATCCTTATACATAAATGCAATAGAGCTGTAGTGCAAGTAGGATTTTATGCATGCCCTGCTAAATAAAATGCCTGGATTTTAATTCACTATTTTATACAATCCTTTTCAACCTCAATGCATAATATGTTACATTAAATGCACACAACACATCTTGAGCTCCCTCTACTAAATGACAAAATGTAAATGTCAATGTATATGCATGCCATTCGATTAGAACTGAATAAAGAATCAGTATTCTGGTAAAAAAAAATTTAAAAAAATCTTGACAACAGCAATATGAAAATTTTAATGGATCATAGAACACAATAAGGGAATTGTTAGAATCTTTATCATTAAATTTAAAAGAGGGTAAAACATATCATAAAACAGGGCATAGGTTACAATAAGTGTGTGAAGTGGAATGATTTTGTTGCTGATGTGAACATCAAGGTGGCCATGCTGTTGGCTATAGGTACACTCAATCTACACATCCCTGCCATGCAAAGAATCACCAAGACTGAGGCTACAATCCATTACTGTCTGTGGTAAATTTGGTTGAAAATTGGGAGCTTTTCTGTGCCACTGTGGTTGAACTCTCATAAAATTCATGACAGGTCTGCACCACCACCCACCCTGAGGTATCAAATGAAAGGACTCTTGTGATATCCAAACAAATATGGTTGAAGGGAGTGATCAAGTGTCAAGTGAACACTCCTTTTTAAGGAACACCCTCGACCACATCTCTAGGTGCCACTTTGAGGGGAAGTGGTCAGGGAAAGTGAGCAAAAATGCTGTTTATGACTCAGCCAGAGTGTCTGATAGCTGGGTGCTGCCACATTGCACAGTGTAGAAGGTTTCCTATGCTACATTGTGACGGAGTGCCATCACTACGGTTGAGTATGCGCTCTGACTACCATACCAAAGAGCCTGGTTCTTTGGCGTCGTGGTCAAAGTGGCATGGGTGGTACCCCGTAGACCCAGATTCAAGGCCAGGTGGGGTGACTGCTCTCGCCCTTTGCTACAAATGGTGTCAGAGTGGGATGGCTTGCCGCGAGGCCATCGGAGGCGTGCCCGGTGTGTGAGAGGGTACAAGGGACCCCCAGTTTTGGTTGACCCCAGTGTGTGAGGGACCCCAGAGATGGGTGAAGCACTGGTGAGTGGGGCACCCTGGGATGTGAGAAGTACAGTGGGGGAATGCGTGAGGGATGCCTTGGTGCGTGAAGCGCATGGGCGCGCTTCCTGAAGGGGAGGGCAGTGTGACATCACTACGGTTGATAATGCGCTCTGACTGCCATACCAACAAGCCTGGCTCTTTGGCGTCGTGGTCAAAGTGGCATGGTTGGTACCCCGTAGACCCGCGTTCAAGGCCGGGTGGGGTGACTGCTCTCGCTCTTTGCTACTTACATCTATAGTAGAAATCAATCCAGAATGGCTTGATGCATTAACAAAGACAATAACCACATAAGTATCCATTGATATGGATGGACATTTTACTGAAGTAGTTTGGGTAAAGTACCTTGCTCTTGGGTCCAGCAACTGAATACTTTAACATGTAACTTTGTGGTTACAAATTCACATTCTCACAGACTTCTCACTTCTGTATTATTTCCTACCATAGTCTCCAGAGGTGTCTGCAAAAAAGCGACAGTCTCTCATCATTGTGTTGAAACTTCCAATCCATTAACATTTATGGTGAAGAATAAAATTCTTCTTCCAGTATTAAAGAGAGGAAAGTGAGAGACAACATCACTACAGTCAGCTGACTGACTTCAAATTCAAAGAGTTCGTGTTCATGTTCAATCTGGGAAATCATAAACAACCACAGCGTGTGGCTAAAATGATTTTTAAAATGTCACCGCAGATGGTATCATATTCCAGCTGGTCACTAAGGTCCAGCTGTTATTTCTACAGTAATATTGTTATAGGTAGCAAAGGCAGTAAATGACTCACAGAGGTCAGGCTATATGTGGATTTAATAAATTACAGTATAATACCAAAGACTAATATGACATCGCCTTATGGCAGCAAACCAAAATTCCCACGTTCAGTGTTTTCAATAGATAACATTATCTTATTCTTTCACATTATATCTTCTCAACAGACATTCTGTTTGCTGTATCGGTGTGAAGAAAGATTGTATTGCTAAGTATCCTAACAAAAGGACAGAACTACATTACCTACATTGCAACTACAAGAAGTAACCCTCTCTGTCTTTGGTTTCAGGGTAACGCAGCACTACATGTGAGCATTTGATATTGCATGGAGAGGATCATGGGAATCCTCTGCCATTTTGGTTTTAGTTTAGGGCACTACAATAAAGCATTTAATCACTTTATGCAAAAGGGGGTGGAATTTAATCAGTGTGCTAACATGCTCCTGGCATTGGGGGGTATTGGTTAAGCTAAGCTTCCAGTTCCTTATATAACATGGATGCATTTATCTAATAATCTGTGTCAACTACAAGCCCATCCAGATGACAAAATCCGTGTCTCTACACAGCACCCACTCTGAACTTGAACAAACAGGCTACGTCTTCCATAATTCATTCTTAAATAGCTTGAACAGATGTCACAGATGACATAAAAGAACCAAGTTATGGGTACAATAATGACAACACTACTATTTGTCTTGAAAGAGGTTGAAAAGAGATATGGTACATATGCCCATTCAGGAAGGCATCCACTGATGTGCAGTAATTCAATTACTCACCAGATTCCTTAAAAACTTGCCCTCTTTCTTCAATGCAGCCTCCCAATGGTGTCCTTCAGGGTTGTTTTTGTACTGCAGCCATTGTGTATCATTGAGTGCTCCACTTCTACAATTAATTTAGTGAAGTCCATTTAAGTAACAACTCAGCTGACTCACTCAAGCTGTACTGCCATTGCAGAAAACAGGAAGTGAGGGGAGGAGAAATCTGTGACCAATGAAATTTAGAGTGGTGTCTGTCTGTCTAAAATAAAAGTTTATTATTTTGGAAATAATGAGTTCTATATAATATATATGAGAAGACTCCCCACATACAAGGGCAACAGAGAACTTACCTTTAAAATGATAATGGTCTTGAATGTGTTTTAATTGTGATTAAGCAGCTTGCCAGTTTTTAGTAGGGATCACTTATCAGAAGTTGGTTCCTTTTAATTTAATTGAGAGAAATGTGAGCTTTAACTTTACGTCCTTGACATTATATCAAAGAGAATGGGTTATATTAAGCTATTTTGATTGTAACAAATAGATAAGAGACCAGTTTTTATCTAAAACCATTACTTATTCTAACTAAAATGATATCACTTGAAATGCACAAGGACAGATCAGCCATATTAACCTGCAGTTAAGAGAAAATGAATCAGCTGCTGATGGATAATTTGAACTAACATTCTTGTTAATCATGCAACCAATCAAAGACACATTCAGCACAGATATGAAGGGTACATTCTCTGTCTCTGTTGCTGACTGGCCACCCTGTGCTCATGACTTTGGTTGAAAATATGTGATGAGAATGTACATGTAATTCTTTGACACAGAGCTGTCAGTGTTCACAGCACATATCAACCCTGCAGAGCAGATGTTGTGTTTTTTTTGAAGGGACTTTGAAGTGCGCACGGGACAAAATGGCTGCCCTCAAAACCCTTTCACCTGGAGAGCCTGGCAGGCGGTGGGAAGACAGCCAGGGACTCATTGAAGACCCTCTGCCGATGTCGCTGTCATTGGCTGTCCCAGTGTGCTGACTCCAGTGTGATCACATGTTCCATTCATGTGAGCACACCTACGGCAGGACAACGTCATCACGCCCCCCCCCCCCCCCCCCATCCCCAACCCCCACCGAACATCACAACTCATGCATGAGCGGGGAGCAGGACTAGGCGTTATTAATCACAGAGTGTGGCGTGCAGTGGGAGAGGTGCCTGAGTGTTTAATAACAGCTAGGTAAAGACGGTACAGATGTATTCTCGATGTGGGCAGGCAGCAACAGACTGACAATCTCTCCCTGTCCATCATCAGTCCTGCCTGGCTGCCATACGCTGCATGAGTCAAGGCTTTGGTTTAATGCCACCGACGTGCAGTGGAGCAGCAGCAGCAGGACTGCTCTCTCTCTCTCTCTCTCTCTCTCTCTCTCTCTCTCTCTCTCTCTCCATTCCTCCCTCTTTTTCAAAGCCACTCTGTACCACTTCCTCTCTGCAGCTGTCCCTTGCATCTGGTGAGGGCCGCTTTATAGCGACTCAGCAATAACTCAGCTTAACAACTGTCTCCTTTGACACGTTTAGTGTCACACTCTCTCTGGTGACATGCTCGCTGACGGATCTGCTCACTCGTTTTTTTTTTTTCCCCCCCACTGAGCGTGTGTGCAATGATCCTGCTCAGATTCTACTATTTTATTACACTCCACCCAGCTTTCAGATGTGATCATGGTGCTACTTGCTCATTCCTCAGCATCACGATGGCTCAAAAACAGCAAATGGAGACCCTGTTGCTTCCCCCCCCCCCCCCCCCCATCTTTAAACCGCATCTCTCAGACACTTATGGATCAGAGGACAGTGGGGAGGCTGTCAGGAGTCACATGATCTGTTGAAGGAGATCAACTGTCCTCTTTGTTTAAGGCTGTTTCCAGATGCTTCCACGAGTGCCCAGCAAAGTCAGTGTGTAATAAAAAATACAGAAACACTCCATCCCTCTCACATCTTCACTCAGCAGGCCCCACCCTTATTGCCACACCCTCTCTTCCCATTGGTCCATGACCTGATCTGGGTACCATGGATATGTTCACCCACCTTCTTCACTAATGCTGCAGTCTGTCATTCTGGGATGATCATCAGTTTACACTTCATGCTGGGACACTGCCACTTTACCCTTGGACGAAGGTCTTAATTAACCTTAATAATTCCAGTCAAAATCCTGCAGGCAGTACAAATTAGTTACAGTATGAGTAAAATTTGAAACTATATATACACAGTAAAACACACATATATGGTAGAGAAACATAACACGGAGCAAAGAAATATATAATCTTAAGAGGCTTATGGACTGCAAAGATGACAAACAGGACCTTTTGAGTAGAGGACAGTTAATTTTCAGATTTAACTGCAGTTAAAAGTGGCTGCATGGTAGGTAACACAATGTTAAACAACAAGATTCTTTTTCCATTGTCTCTCTTTTTTTTTTCCTCCCCAAGCCTCTTTACTTCCTGCCTGTTAAGAGGGGAACTATGAGTGTATTGTTTCGGGAGCGAGGAAAATTATCACCATTTGCATAACTTGAGCAGATTTGAGAAGCGAGCATGAAAAAGTGGATGAGAACATGTCCCCTTGCAAATTTTATATATTCATATAAAAAAAAAAAAAAATCTTAGACGGGCCTTCTGCAGCTTGCGCCCCTACTTAGACACGGCTCTGAAATCAGCATTCTTTCTATCTCCTTTTGTTTCACCACACAGACTCAATAATATGTTTATGCCTGCTTTTGTTTGTATTGTGCACAAAATTAATCTGCGGGCCCTGAGCCAGCAGACAATGGCAAAGTACCCCAAATCCTCCCTGATCGCTCCCTCTGCTCGCCATGATTAACCATCTCAGCCAAAGGGGAATACAAGAGGTATCCATTCCATTCAAAGGCATTCTCCTTTAATTTGGGGCAGGTATTGTATCGGGAGCTTTCTGATCACCAATTCGAAGGAGGGATTAAGGGAAAGGAAGCAGCTTTAGAGTAAGTCCCGCGGTCGTGTGCTGTATGCATCTGCGCCGTGGGGGAAAAATGAGAACAAAAAAAAAAAATAGAAGAAATACGGTTGGCTTGAGATGATGCATCAAATGCAAAAAAAAAAAAAAAAAATGACGGGAATGAGGGGTGTTAAACAGCATGGAGAATATTCAAAGCGTTTCATTCTGTATGGTAAACAGGTACAGCCATTGCACAGGTGACTTCACTCTTATTAGATTAAGCGCTGACAAGGTTTGCAGACTAAAGTTGCTAATTTTTGGGATGGTTGAAGAATTCTAAGGTGTTCTGAAGATTAGCCAAAGGATTCCAGATTTGGAACACACTGTTTAATATTTTAGCATCTCATACATTTTCATAATGAACTGTTTCACAGTACATTTCTTTCTTTTCTAATGCCACAGACTTTTTTACAGATATTTAAATGATACATATGATTTCAGGGCAAATTATAAAAGTTGGGCCATTAAATGCTCCATCACCTGGTAACCAGTGCATATGAGACTTAGATAAAAATAAACAAAATCAACATATAACACACATATGATGCCATGAGTATATTTCTTGTATGCCAAAGGCACAGCTGCCGTGTGGTATACTTTTTTAAAGAACTGCACTAGTAACTAGAGGTTGCAGGTTTGAATTCTACTTGGCACACTACTCTCTCTGCGAGTAATACTTTTCTCCTTTTTTGTCCTGTCCTTGGAAGCTGTACCCAAAGAACTTTAGCAAAGACATTACAATCACAATCACTTGTGTGGATAATGTGTAAAATGTAAGCTGTGTAGTTATTCTTTATCTCCACATCAAATAATGTCAGTCATTGCATAAATTCCTTTTTGGTCAGCAGAACTGCCCTGTCCATCCTATCACCCACCATTCTCACTAGCCCAATGTGCCCAGCTGACGGTCTCATTCCTCGCTGTAGCCCCTGAATAGTGGAACTTGAACACACACACCCCTGAACAGCAACTCCTCTGACAAGAGCAGGTACTGTCTGCGTTCACAATTACCGAATCCCATCGGCTGGCTGTAATCTATTCCCTTTCAAATTATTCTGACGTTAAGTCGTGTGCCCCACCCTCCCCCTTCCCCCCGTCCATTGACAGCATCATCAATCATCTTCATATTCTGTTTTGAATACACCCCCCCTCCCCCCACACACTTTAATTGCTTCAGCATGTGGCGGGACAGAGAGCAGCCATGCATGGGTGGGAGAGCGCTCAGACGGCCGGGTCTCCTCCGTCACCTCTGGACCGTACCTCTGGACCGCGCCCTTAGACCACACTGCTGGACCACATCCCCGGCTGCACATGACCTCATTCCTCCTCCAGTAACCTCACCTAGCCCGCAGCCATTGCCAGTGACTCTCTCACCAGCTTCCTGCCAGAGACCCATGACCGCTTGCACAGCAATGACTTAAAGCTGGATCCCCTTGCCAATGGACTGTGAGCCCAGCTTTTAGAATAGATTAAAATCATACATATTTTTCATGATTCATCTTGTTCTACCATTAGCCAGTTGGCTCAAACAAGGCGCAGGACAACAGTCATGATGTCTCAGGTGGTTTGCTGGAAGAAATAACGGTTTGGAGGTAAAGAATGGACACATGCAGAGTTACAGAAGTGTGACCTCAGTTACCGGGTGTCCAGGTCTGCTCCCTGATCTCTGTGGTATAATTGCTGCAACAATCTCTCTGATTACTCTGGAAGAAAGTAGTAGTAAATGTACCTCAGTATGTTCCATCACAGCTATGACCTGGGCACTCAGCATATGTGGTGAATTGACCCAAAAATCCAAGGAAAACTGTTTTATGGGTTCCACAGGATTTTAAGGGACTGTTCTCTTAAAATATGCATTCGTTTATTTTACAGTTTATCATTAGACACATACGTCTAGTTAAACTTGAAAGTAGAGTTAGAATTACATCAGAAACTTTTGAGGGGAAAAAAAATCGGTGGATATTTGAATATTTGAAGAACTCCAGGGTATCTGAATGGATCAAACACACACGATGTCAACAGTTCTTAAAGGACTGTTTTTTATATGATTGGTACATCCAGCTAAACACATGTCCTTGGTTTTACTCTCTCACGGAACCACCCAGTGTAGCATTTAAGTCATTGATGTTCGAGAAGCAGAAACGAGGCGTCCTCTTTTCTGATCTTACAATCCTCATGGTGTTCTGCTCTGCAGCGATTATCAGCAAATTTGTCAGGCCCCAAGCCGGTCCATCACAGCAGGAGGAATACAGCTGGGTTCCAAATCAGGTCCTGCCTGTCGACACATTTCTAAGCATGTTGAGAACAGAACTTATACGCAGCGTGGCACGGTGACAGAACAAGCTGATGTGACTATTCCAAAAGTCATGTACCATAAAAATCTATCTGCCTGGACAATGGAAAGTGAAGGCAGGCACTGCTTTCACTTGGTCACCGGCTCTTGAAAACGCCTTGCAGAGTTGAGTGATCTCATTAATATTTAGAGTTAATTCAAACAAAACAGGGTTTTAGAGGAATGTGGAGATTGGTGCCAGGTGCTGCGGCAGGGTCCAGTTCCCTCGGAGCAGTGAGTGTCAGCGCCGAGCCATCACACTTCCTGATAGTGTCACATATGTCCCCTACGCCAGCGGAGTCTGACACACACGTGTTGTGTGTCTGACTCGTGTCCGGGATCCAAAGCCCACTTTAAACCTA
This sequence comes from Megalops cyprinoides, assembly GCF_013368585.1. NCBI lineage: Eukaryota > Metazoa > Chordata > Actinopteri > Elopiformes > Megalopidae > Megalops > Megalops cyprinoides. The sequence continues at coordinate 15,927,436 of NC_050598.1, read as the reverse complement.
AGTGACAACAACCTGGGAGGAAACTCCCCCTGGTGTGTGACGAGAGCTCTGGGGTGAATCAGCCGCCACACATCCTGAGATGATTGAGGCCGACACCTCAGATGGGCTCCGGACCAGGCGATGTGACTATCCGAATATCCCGCTCACTGATCAAACATTTTGTTTGCATCTCATAGCGGGCTGTGGCGGTCTGCTCAATGCTTTCAGTTATGGTGGTTCATGAGCCCCTTTCCACCACATCTCCTTCACACCTACTCGCTTAAGGCTGGAGAATCTAGGGGAAAGAGTAGGTGATTTGGGGTGATGAAGTACCTGGCCACAAAATGATGCCATTGCAGGAGCCAATGAAAAACTATTTTTTTTTCTGAATGAAACTCTTTCCCGTCAGACATGTGGTGCATGCAATGAACTGTATAATATGAGCGTCTGCGACACCCTGCGGATCATCTCCCAGCATTCTCTGAGACGCACCTGGCTTTTTCAGTCATTCCTGAGGTCCTTGATGAGAGATGATTGATTAAGGCCTGCAGCATCTACCCTCTGACTGGGTTTCGCTGTCTTCTCATGGTCCTGCGTGTCATCCTCACACACCCCAGAGGACTTTTTTGCATCCTCTGTATTCGGCATGCTTTATCTGCCCCATCTTGTCTAACGAGACTCAGCTGTGTGTCCCTGGACCCCCTCTTCCCCCTTCCCCCTACACTCGAGAGCCGATTGGTAAAGGGGGCGGTGGGGGGGGTTTGGGGGGCAAGGATTGAATTTGGGGGTTTTCCGGATCAGCACCCCCTCCTTGCTCACACCTTGCCTGGTCACGCCACCTGCCCTTGGGCACGGCCACAGAGGCACAGCAGCTCCTCATGTCCCAAATGCGGAGCAGATGTGTCCACCTCCTATCGGCACGGAAGATTACTATCATTTTTTTTTTTTTTTTTTTAGTTTTGTTTTTTACTCACAGTAATCCAGTCCAGCTTTGTGATCTACTGTACACTGACAGCAGAACTGTTTAGATGAAGGTTCGTCACACTGCTGTAGTTGTGCACTGCTGACGTTCTGTTCAAATATAAATTTCACAGCCTTCTTCTGGATTCTGGAGGTAGTGGTAAAGTGTGAATTTTTCACCCTTATATTGGATCCTTATCCACACAAACTGGTGGATAAGGGGAAAAGCTTACAGCCCAGGATGTGGACTGGAATAGCACTGGAATAGTAAGCCTCCTTTTGAGATAACTTTCTATATTTCCCTCAGCCATGAGCCACAGGTTAATGTGCGTATGTGCCACAGAATTCAAGTCAACACCACTGCTTCTGATTACCAGCTGTGAATGAACACAACCGAACTATAACATTGAGGTACCTCTGTGTTCCAAAACCACCAATACCCCAATTTATTTCAATGTCCTCTTACTGTGTAGGGGATGTTTGACATTGAAAAGGGATTCAGAAGTGTTCTGGCCTATGTCTGCTTTTTTAAACAAGCGCTATCTCACCTGACTTCAAAGCTATCTTCCTTACAACATCCACCCCTGACAAAAGACACACACACAGGGACATGCACATGCACACACACAAACACAAACACAAATACAAACACACACACACACACACACACACACACACACACACACACACACATTCACCTTCCCCTGCCCCACACTCTAATGTCAGATCCCAGATACTGTATTCTTAAATTGAGTTTGGGGAGGCTTTGTTTCGTAGCTGTTTCCCTGTTGCAGTTCATTTTGACTGCTTCTGAGGTCACGCTTCTGCCTCCATTCCCAACACTCACAAACACACAGAAGATATGCACACTGGGGCACCTGGAAATTGTCTATAACAGAAACAATGATAGTAAATATTAATAATTAAAATTTTCATACATTTATAAGGCAAACAGTTGCTTCTGACTGTATTGCAGGCACAGATATCCATTTCCATCAGCGTCTGCTATGAACCACGGACTTGCAATGCAACACTATGCTGTCAAAGTTGCCACCTTCAGATATGTAGACGTTGATGAATACAAAAGCCCGAGGACATGCCTGCCCCCTCACTACTGCCCAGACAAGGACGGACAATCCATACGTCAAGTGCCCCGCGGGCTGCAGGTGACTGATGGCAGTGCATTCTGGGAGAGGGGAGCTGGGTACAGCCACCCTGTATGTGCAGGACCTGGAAATCAGAGAGATCCTCCTGTACTACAGTGAGAAAGGAGCTCTCAGTACTGCTGGATGGAGGCATAGTGCTCCTGGGCTGTGCGGGGGTCTCTGGAGATCGGGTGCAGGAAAAGATGCATATGGCATTATTATGAGTCTGTTCAGTTCATCCAGCTACCGCTCAATCCTGTGGACTGAAGAAAGCGAGGTCCATCTGTATTCAATATGATATAATGATATCTGTACTAAATATGAATTCAAGATGCCTTTTGGGGAGTGCAAGACTAAGTTTTCTTGTACTTGAATATAAATAGGGATCCATGTGAGATATTGTCATTATCAGGAACTATGTTGCTCGGACCTTATTGTTTTTTTCATACATCTTCCGTGTCCCAGTCTTTGTCTTCTGCTGATACTGGCTCAATGCATGCTGAATGCTCAGCCCAGCAGGGCTTACTAGACATGTGATGGTGCTGTAGCAGACAAATAAAAGTCCAGGTTTCCAACATTGATTAAAATCACATTTTTGCAAATCTGAATAGTTAGCTTAGTAGTGGAAACAATATTTTCAAAAGATTGATCAAACTTAAAAAATCACCTCATGTATTGATGCAGAGGCATCAGATTTGGTAATTTTCTCAAACACCAAATTGTATAAAACTGTAGAAGAGTGTGTCTGACACTAACATTCTAACATAACTTTGATGCCTCATGAATGTATCCATCCAGGGATCAGACGTGCTATAACATATTGATAAAACAATTTGTGAGAATTTATATATGCTATGATATTACTGCTATTAGCAAGAAATTCCACAATAAATTAATTTTTTTCTTGACTTGATGTTTCTTATCCATTTGAATGTATTATCCATTTACACAGCTGTATTTTTTCTTGAAATATTCAGGAATAGCATCGTCATTAAGGGAGCGGTGTCCTCTTCACAATTCAAACCTGCAACCTTCAATATAGAAGTCTAGCAGCGTGCAAGGCACCTAGTGGTAACCATTGTGCTCCCACACACAATGACACCTGAAACCATTACATTATTGTCATTTAGCTAACGCTCATATTGGGTGCGTTTCACACAGTGAGACAAACCAGAGAGCTAAGGTTGAAGAACCTTTTTAAATTTCAAAGCCCATTCTTGATTCTAATGTCCACCCTGATTAACTTTATTAAATTATCCTTCCTTCAGCTCCCAATTAAGCCATGGGAAAATATAAAGGCTTTCCTTAAAGTTCAGGTAGGGATGATAAGATTCCCAAGTTCTCGCCTGGCAAACGTGTTGGAAATTGAGGGAACAGCATGCAAGATTATTCAGTAAGACAGAAAATCATTAACTGTTGAACTACAAATCAGACTGCAATCTAAATCTTTTGCATCAAAGGTCATTAAATAGAAATGACACGTAAAGCTGTCTATTCTCACTAGACTGTTGTATCAGAGGAAAATGGCTTCCGGGGCGTTTAGTCAGGATGACTTTTAACCTTCAGGCAGAGCAGTCCCTCTTTTAGCTAGGTGGTGTAAAGTGAGGCCTAATCCCATATGACATGAAAGACTATGTCTTGCTTTACAATATTACTATGGTAATGCATTGTTTTTTGAATATCAGATATCAGTGCACCCCGATATAGTATCATGGCAGGAATACATATGAAGTTCCAGTGCATATTTTTTTCTGTCCAGCAGGGTCTGGCAACCTTATCTTCTTCAAAGCATCATCCCCCAAGACTGAATTCACAATAAAAGCAAGTGATGGGGCATTCCATCTGTGAAACTACGAAAGGCAGACTCGGAACAGGAGAAGAGAGGAACGCTCCTATTTCTCACGCAACATATGGAGCAAGGCACCGTGGGATATATTGTAGAGGATCCCGTCTCTCAGCTGGACCTCGTCAATCCAGTACACAAATGTCAGATCTTCCAGCAGCGTGTATAAATTATTAGATGTAATCTGTACTATTCCATTTATTATGAACTGCGCATCCTGAGCAATCCCCCCCGCCTTTCTCCCCGGTAACCTGCCTGCCACACCGGCCCACTGTCTTACCCTCTCTCAGGAGACCCCTTCCCTGATAACGCCTCCACATAAATTTTATCCCCTGATTAGTATTCCGCTCAGACCGTTGGACAGAAACCAATGCAACAGCCGAGAGATGCTTTAAATCATATAACTCATATATCAATGACAGCCCCTCTAAGCGCCTGGTAGATTACAAAAAGTTAGCTTTATTTAAAAACAGATTAACCATTTTTCCCTTGCAGAAGACTGAAATGGTGAGGGAGCTTGCATGTGTGTGTGTATGTGTGTGTTTTTGCTGAATTTTATCTGTAAACTGAGCACGCTTGCTTCTGTGTGGTTCATGTGTGCCTTCATTTTAGCGTTTGGTGGATTTAGTGTGTGGTACTCCACTTGAGTGAGGAACAGTTTTGCCAAACCATATTAGATTAGTTCTTAGATTTGTCACATATATGTTCCTATAATAATAAGAGTTTTCTTTAAAAAGTGGATCTTCTTGTTTGTAAGAGACCACCAAAAGAGGAGTCAATTCTGTCTGGTGACACAAACACTCATATCTCTCAGAACAATAATAGGCAGCATCTATACACAAATATGCAAATGCACACACATGCAAATATTCACAAAGTCATGCACAAACACACACATTCATACGCACATACAATATATAAACATACATATTCTCATACACAAGCCAACACACGCATACAAACATACACACACGCGCACACCCACACACTCCCTCTCTCCCCCTTAAAACTGCTGGCCCTTGAACATCATTAAGCAAATGCAGCCGCCTCTGGATTGGAGTCCAATCGGGGGCCATTAAATGTGCCCCCTGCTCGTCCGATGTCTAGCCTGACCAGAAATAGATCACCCGGGGGGGGTGGGTGGCCGCCATTCCATCCAGCCACGGTCCAAATAAAATCTCCCCTTCATCATACGAGTGTCGGGGACATGGCTGCCACACGCAGCACCCTTGCAAGGTCACCCCCCGCCTCCTTACCGCCGAGCACTTTACTGCCATCGTCCTTCTGCAGCTGCAGCTCTCAGCAGTCAGAGACGGGTGTGTGTGTGGGGGGGGGGGGGGGGGGGGGGGGGAGGGCAGGATGCAGTCAGAGACAGCAAAGAGAAGGGGATGAGTACAGGAGGCAGTCAGAGACCAAAGGAAGGGGATGAGTATAGGAGGCAGTCAGAGACCGAAGGGAGGGGTGAGTACAGGAGACATCAGAGACAGCAAAGAGAAGGGGATGAGTACAGGAGGCAGTCAGAGACCCAAGGAAGGGGATGAGTATAGGAGGCAGTCAGAGACCGAAGGGAGGGGTGAGTACAGGAGACATCAGACACAGCAAAGAGAAGGGGATGAGTACAGGAGGCAGTCAGAGACCAAAGGGAAGGGATGAGTACAGGAGGCAGTCAGAGACAGATGTGCTCATAGAGGGATAACATGCAATGTTTACACTGTATATAACATGAAAGGCTAGCCTGAGTGTGGAACACATGACAAAGGCACACCATGGGCCAAACCAAAAGAATGTTTGCCTTACAGGGCCACCACCACAGTAATACACTTACCCACCATCATTGCAACACCCACAGCTTGGGGAAAACTATCGGTCCAAAATAATCAACAAGTCATCATTACAGGGTGATTCATAATAAGAATAATAATCAGATGCTGACTGGGAAACAGGACATTCATCACTTAAAGATATATTGGAATATGAAACAATTCATGGGCAGTGAAACTGAGGTTAACTGAAAATATTTAGACGTATTGATTGCATTGAATTTGGGGTTGCTTGGGCGATCACAGTGAGTTAACCTAAGAAATGTTTAACTGCCTACAAATCACATATTACATATTATGCATCAAGTCTGTCTTTGAATTTGAGAGAGGGACTCACAGTTTAAACCCAACTTGCTATTTTGTATTAGATAAGATATTATTTAAATAAATATTAAACTTGGTGGACAAGACAAGATTTTCTTAAAATTCTTAACAATTTTATGTTTTATTTTAATGAATGAATATAAATCATTTCATTTATTTAACGCAAAATGTAAAATAAAAAAATCTCCAAGTACCACTGACTGTGGCAGAGTCAAAATTAGATTAAACTTAACTCTTCTCCTATATAGTTCCTCTAGATAGAAATATATTATTGAGTGCATAGCCAAGACTGCTCCTTAACAACACCCCCTGTGTCTCCACTCTGTGCATATAGCATGGTAACACTGCTGGGATAAAAAGCTTCCTGCCAGAAGAGTGATGGATTCATACCCATCTCACATGCACAGAGGCCACAGAAACTAACGAATACCCAGTCTTTATTGCTCCATAGGGAGTGGGAGGGAGAGAGGAGAGAGAGGAGGAAGTGGTGCGCTCAGGTAGAGAGAAGGAGGGAGTGAGAAGGAGAGAGAGAGAGAGAGAGAGAGAGAGAGACGCAGCAGAGGGGTGAGAGAGGAGGTCTAAGAGAGGGTGAAAGCATTTGTGCATTAACAGGGTGGATTTTCTCCTAAATCAGATCTGAGCGGGGATTACGGTATATTTTGCCTGGAAGGGGGGAGAACTGGGATTTGAGGACATTTGTCTATGGGAAAAAAGATGACACTGCAATTAATTAAATAATTACTGTATATAAATGGTGCAATACATCATAAGAGACAAAAGTTAAATTGGTAAACATTGTCATAAAGAAACAGTACAATGGAACTGGCAGGGGGAGGGGGGAGGGGGTTTAAGTATATATTACCTCAGCCATAAACATAACCTTCCACTGTGACTCCCAACACACACACACACACACACACTCAGCAGTATGCTCTGGAGGGGGAAAGTGATTTTAAAATAACCCTTGTTTCAGCTCCGACCCCCGCTGTGCTCCCTGCTGTGTTGTTTTAATAGGGAAAATTAGCCAACCAGAAAGGTGGATCCTGTTTGCTATGCTTGACCGTTTCTCCCCGACGGAGTCAGGCAGGCAGGCACGTCCTGCCTCCTCCCTCGCTCTCACCCACCAGGGCTTCGCTCCAGCCTCCAGCTGCTGTCCCTGCCCATCTTCCTGCCTGCACACACCCCCCCCACTGCCCACCCCCACCCCGCACCCCCCTCCATTCCACCTGGGGAGGCGCCGCTTTTTTTCCCCTCACAGCAATAAATCATTCATCACACATTTACAAACATGCATTTTAAAGATGTCTCGGCCAGCGTGCGGACCGCAGCTAAAAAAGCTCCCGTGCATTTTTTGCTCCTGTGTCCTCCCAAAGCTTTCTCCCCATCTACCTCTCCATCTCTCTCCCTCCGCCGCGCGCGGTGAAATGAGTCACACTCGCACTCTGTCATTAGGCAAATCTCCTTTGCAAATGAAAGCGGTTAATGCAGAAACAAGCGCTTCCGTGGAAACGCAGGTGACGACGAGCAGGGAGGGTCACATTCTGAAAGCTCTTAACTTTTTTTTTTCTTTTTTTTTCACAATTTAACACTCTTGCTAAAGCTATGGCTCTCTCTTGCAGAGAGAGCGGTAGGGTCTTTACGATTTTGTCGGACTGGATCTGGTGAACGCAGAAATGATTTGAATTTCAACAATCCAAACCTCATTAAACAGAGGCACTTTTTTGCCTTTGGCGGGAGTGATAATTAACATTGCAGCACTGGCAGTGGGTAATGTGGACAGATGTGCAGGTAGCATGGCCCTAGCTCACTCTAATATAGGCACACATGCAATTCCACACACACACACACACACACACACACACACACACACACCCCTGGATAGGTCCATTGCACTTCCTGCCCCAGTGTACACACGAGCCGCTACACGCTGCAACACTTCCAGGTGTTTCTTTGATTGCTCTGGCAAGCAAGCCATCCTGGCACCCTCTCACAGTTATTTTGTTCCGGACTCTTCCGGGGCCACCTGCAAAAGTCTCAGGGGCAACACAAAAATGTCTACACGACTGCCCCGTGACACACTGGAAACTTTTACTCTGTCAAACGCTTAAATATTACTACAGTTTATCGGCTGAAAGGGAATTTTAAAACAGAGCAGTGATTCCTGAGGTATTATTTTGTGCCGAAGGCTAGCGTGCTCAGAGGTCTACCCCATGTGTACTTGGGGAGTCGGAGGCAACCTGCGCTGCTCTGGTCCCCTCCTGGTGACCCTGAGCCTTGTCACCGACCGCCCCCATCTGCCCCCCCCCCCCCCCCCCCAGCTCACAAAGACCATCTGAAATCCCCAATCTGTTCTCCCTCCTCAAATGAATCAGCACCCAGCACAGCCTACAACCGCCCCCACCCCAACCTACCGTTTTCCATCTGATTTTTTTAAAAGTGCCAAAAAAAAAAACGTTATCAGGAAATTGATTTTCAAGGATTGAATAGGAGTATGATTTTTTTTTTTTTTTGCCGCCACCGTGCCTTGGTGCAGAGTGATGTGTGAGTGGCATGAGAGAGAGAGTGAGAGGGAGAGAGAGAGTGACGGGGGGGTGGCAGAGAGGAGGGGGGGGGGGTGAGGCAATGTGCCGAAGGGGGTGAAAAGCGCCTTTGTTCTGGACGCCCTTGAGCCTCAGACAGCTGACATCTTCAGCATCCCCGGCTCTGCACAATCTCCCTTTTCACCGCGCAGCGCCTGTGCGGCCCTTTTTCTTCAGGCCCCGGAGAAGAGAAAGCCATCAGACAAATTACTGCTGGCAAATCCGCCCTGGCCGGCCAACGCCGCCATCGCTCCAATACCGATCAAATAATGAAATCTGCAGATCTGGTGGAGCTTCATATTTCACGGCGCTCCATCTCATTAGCGCACACTATAGCCGCCCCGCCACGGACTCACACACTCTGATTAGCGGTGGACCGGGACTACCTGCCTCTTATTTATGTGCCAGCGTGGACCATGGGCTAATCCGGCTGGATGGGAACAGCCCCACTTCAATAAGACCAGAGGCAGAGGCAGCCTGAGCAGAGTGAAATGAGTATGATATCCAACTGTACTGTCTTTCGCTCACAATTCAGAACTTTTACACATGTCCTCTGAAACTTGATGAATACTCTTTGCAGTTCTTAACTCATTTGTGAGTCACTTCAGGAAAGGGGGGGCTGTTTTCAGTACAGTTTAATGAGATGGATGGATGCACAGCATTACATGGGTGGAGCTTACTTAGTGGTCAGACACATGCAAGATGGAACTTGAAGAATTGCTTATGAACAGGAAAAATATATGCATATGGTGATCATATTCTTCATAACAGATGGACAAAAAGTGCTGGTGTGACTAATAAGGTATTAACTCATGATAACTCTTCAATGTTAGCATAACAGCTGATCATAACATAACACACATATCAGACATTAATATCATGCAATATCATAGAATTTTGCTAGTCTCATATGCTTTATATGCTTTTTATTGATTTTTTAAAATTAAATTATTGAATAATTTACACATTTTTGTCATTCTTTCCTTAACCGATAATGTAACCACTAACATAAACATTATCCACAAATGATGAATTTTCAGGATGGTGAATTCTCTGTACAAATCTTTTGGGCTATTGTAAAAGACTGGAAATCAATGATGATTACCAGATACCAGCATTCCATTTACATGTGACCTGTCAATCTAATCATTTACCATCTTCTCATTTACCAAAAGTAAAGTGATTCTGAAATTATTACAATATTTGAACAAATGATATCAAACTTCTCAAGGAGTTAACACACATACACACACGCCTCATAAAATGACACCTTGTCAGAATATTTAAGTTGTTCATATTGAAATTATGGTGTGAACTTTTTTTAATGTGGTCAAACATGGAAAACCAATGTCCTAGGATACATGTAAATACATAAACATACATTTGTTATTTTCCAGTGAAATGCTACAAGTCCATAAGTTATGTGCCTTTCACCTCATAAAAAGTAAATCATTAAACTACAGACACACACACAGACTCATTTTTAACTTTGTGCAGTGTTTTGTTTGCCATTTCCACATTCCCCCAACTATCCCTCTTTCATTCTTTCTTTCTTTATTTCTTTCTCTCTTCCTCTTCTCCTCTCCCTCACTCATTATTTTCCGTCTGCGGCGTAAAGGTAAGGCATTTAAATGTGCCCACCCTCTAAGGGTGCAGGTGTAGGACAGATATCCACCCAACAAACCCAACTATGGGCCCCACCTATGGGCACAGGTCTCACTGCATTCAATATCTTATTCAGAAAATTAATGTTTTTATAAAGCAAAAAGGGCTTGAATCAAGCAGAGCACTCAGGTCAGCAAAATCCACATCATGTATGAAAACAATAGAATCGTATATATTCTGAACATTCCTTTTGTAAAATTGCAAAAGGATATAATAAATGTAAACATATCAGGAGACACGCACACATACACAGACTCAGAAGACTTGGGAGAGGAGGCAGCTCCTGGTTTCTGTTTTTTTTTTTTGTGCATTGTGCTGCATCCATGACAACAGGGTCAAAGTCTAGTTTTAATGCTATTATACTAAGAGACCCAGAGCTGAATACTAATGCCACAGCCCTGCAGGGAATCAGGGAAAGGATCAGTTATTTAGTGAACTGTGACCAGCCTGGGGCGGGGGGGGGGGGGGGGCTGCGACCTGCTCCACACACAGTTGCCTGGGAATGGAGTAAAGGCCAGGATCCGCCTCGGCACTAAGCAGAGCGAAATCATTTGTTGTCGTCTTATATCGAACGCCGGCTTTTGCGTGGCGCAAAGCCCCACGCCGTATGCTCCATGCCCGCCTTTTCCGGTCAGTGTAACAGCTGCAATATAATAAAGTGAAGGAAAAGGCGTCCAACGCCGCGCGAGGACAAAAAAAAGAAGCCAGCCAGCGGTGACGTGTTAATGGTGGCTGCTTTATGATGTCTAATAAATAAAGTGGATGGATCGTCGAGGGAAAACTGGTAAGCCCACAGCCATGAAATGGCCAACCAGGGGGGATCATAACTCAAGGTCTGATCCCTATTCCCCCCTGTCTGAAGCCAAGGCCACAAGGTGTCCGTGTGGCAACAAATCCAGGTGTCACTGCTGCTTCAGCAGCCAATGCCAAACCGCCACAGGTTCATATCCTCGCCGCAAGGAGCCTCGCGGGAGGTTGAACAGTGAGGCAAGACATGCCTATGTTTCCATCAAGCAGGGTGTCTCCCTTTTTCAGTATTAGTGAGCACCAAATATAGCAATAACGTGAAATGCGATCATTTTTAAACAAAGTCAGTTCAAATGTTAATGGAATCATGGCGCTAATGTCAACGCTATTCCACAAAGGAAAGGCTGATCGAGCACATTAAGACAGGAAGGTATCGCCCAAGACCGCTGGAGTGAGAGGAATGTGAGCGCGCGTTTGTGTGAGGAGAGTGACACAGATGAGTGAATAAGAGAAGAAGGAGGAGGCAGGGAGATAGCAGGAGAGAGGAAGAGGGAAAGACAGAGAGAGAGGGAGAGAGAGAGAGAGAGAGAGAGAGAGAGATAAAGCCAGCACGTCCCAGAGTAGTGTCCTGTGTCTGACTGACAGCCTCTCTTTGGGCAGCTTTCCCGGGAGGTTGGCATGACTCCAGGTCGTCTGAATCTGCTGCCCGCTGGCTTGGCAGGACGCCCACACGCTGCTCTGGACGTGCCGTACCTTCAGCCACTTCCCTGGGGGGGTTGGGGGGGTTGTGTGTATGGGGGGGGGCACACGGCATGCCGCCTACACCAGACCCTGACCGCCTGCCTTTATCCACATCTTTAACAGCAGAGAGCAGGGTCGGGGGGTATATGTCATCCACACCAGTACCCTCCATGTCACCACCACCACCACCACCTACACCAACACAAACACACTGCTATTTTACAGTGTAGCACCACTGAATCACATGACTAAAGGCCATTACGCCGATCTGATCTTCTGTTTCTCAGGCAGTGGATGTTGACTAAATTACATCTTTTATGTTGGAGTCCCTCTGAATTAATAACACATGACGTAAGGGGTAAAATCAAAAACCCCCTCCCCACCCCAAAGGAACCTACATCTATAATATAAATCTTTGTATATGTCCATGTGTGTGCGTGTGTGTAAAAAGCAAAACATTTAAACAAATTTAACAAAAGCATGTCAGGTGGCCTGAGACATTTCTAAACTGAATACTAGTCACTTTTCTCAGAAAAGGTGCATCTGCATTACAGCCAGGTAGTAAATGTAGTTTTTCTGCCAGGTGGGTCATGCCAACTAGTGAGGAGCACCATTCTGGATTGCATACAGCTAACGAAGCCAACGGCCCCAGAGATTCCATCAAAAGCAAAATCTATGAGGTTAAAAACACTAGATAGTGTCTCACTTACTACACTGTAGATGCATAACTCTGGACCTTGAATCCATCAGGTGATAGGAAGTACCAACCCAGCCTTTGATTTTCTAAATAACTGTAAATATATAAATAAAAAAAGAAACAATAATGAACTGAAACTATGGGACCACCAGAAGCCAGAGGGTGTTTTTTCAATGTGCACACACTTTAAATAGTAGTCTTTACCTGCATTAGCATTCTGTTTATGGTGCATATATTATAGTGGAATATGTCCAAACAGAGAAACAGAAATCAGCCTTTATGAGATAAACAAAAAAAATAATAAATAGTCATTTCACATAATTCTACACATAGCCCTGCACATATACATTTAAAATACAAAAATGTGAACCAACAGTTCAACAAAGGTACTACAGTCTGAGTAATTCATTCAAAACATAATGAGATTATGGGTAAACATAACAGGCATTACAAACAAATGGTGACAAAAGGCCTCAAGAAGGCAAGGTGTCATTGGGGGAGAAATTTGCCAAGTTAAGAATTAGAGATTAAAAATTCACTAGAAGTAATCAGTGCCATTTCAGGGGCTGTTTCCTTTGATTAACCTTCCGCTGACCTGGCCTTAGGGCAAGCCCAGCTTCAATTGCTCAATTACATCTGACTGCCTTTATTGCTGTCTTTGTCACCACCTCTCCACACCTGACTCACCGCCACAGACCTGTGTGTGTGTGTGTGCGTGTGTGTGTGTGTGTGTATGTGTGTGTGTGTGTTAAGGGGTCTGGGGTCTATATTAGAGATGTGCTGATTGTAGCCTGATCCATGCATAAAAGACCAGGAAAGAAGGAAAGAAAGGACCAGGGTTACTATAAATGGTTGGGGAGACTGCCACTCAATGCCTCCTGGCACCTGTATGTGTCATAATGTATTTCTGTGCTGCCTGACTGGGACTCACATTGACTCAATTAGTTTAAAAGAAGGATGGTGGTTCTTATTTAACATTGATTCACTGTGCTGCTACTTGACAAAATTCAAATAAATCATTCCAGATTGCTGCCAACCAAATAATCATAGTTTGTATATGTATTCTGTTTACCCAATCTATTGCTCCCCATGCTGCCCTAAGCTCATAACATTTGTTTAATGAGTGAATAAAGCAGACACTTAACGACCATCATGCTAACTAAAAACAGGAACGAGTGCAGTGCCATTCATAATGACGGCAGCCTTAACTCCAAAAATGAGTGAGATATTCTACCTGTAACCACAGTGATGTTTGCTGGGGTCTCAGCTCACTGATGGCCCTCTGGTCAGGAACAGGAAGAGTTTGTTGATGCAGATATCCTCCCAGCATCCAGGTGACAGATCTGCTCTGGCACCTGGTGTCCATGGCAACATCTGGGTCCGGCAGTCTGAACAGCCGTGCCAGGGGCAGGGGGATGAGGGAGTCTCACCCCCCCTCCAACTCCACTTTGACCCAACCTGAAACCCGAAACTGTCGGCGCTCACTTCCCCCTGATCCCAAAGTTCCTGGACCCCCGAGAAGGGGGAGTCTCTCACTCTTTTCATTCATCCAAGTCAAACACAAGCTCTGAATACAAACAAAGGCATGATCCGAACCCAGAAAAATAATCTCTTCCAAAGCCTCTCTAAAGATCCCTATGTAAACTTATTATGCTGTATTAAATGTTTCCCATATTTATTATTTTTTACTTTATGTTACCATAGACTCCAGATGGGATTGATTCTTTCAGGACAAAAGAGCAAAAAAAAAGAAAAAAATACTTTCTCCATTCATTTCTTTGGAAAAAGACTCAAGTGGCTCTTATCTTAAGTGAGTTATTTTCTGAATGAATAAGAATCAACCCTCTGGCAAAATCATAGCACGACGTGGATCCATTCCCTGTTTTGGTTTGTTTCATCAGCACAGATCTGGGTGGAACAAAGACCAAGTGCATGTTAAGAGTAGCTGTGCTGTTACAAGCACTTATTTTGGCAGAAAGTCTTAGGTCAAACATTGCGCGTACGTGTGTGTGCGTCTGTGTCTGTGTGTGTGTGTGTGTGTGCATTTCACAGGGTTAGAGAGGACCTTCCATTTCCTAACACTGGCTGTCTGTTTTTCTTCATACATTGCATTGGAGGAAAGCAGAGTCAAGATTATTTTGATGATGACACTAGAGCACATGGAAGTGCTGATATCATCTGAGGAAATGATAAATCTGGCCATGAGCACTCTGAAATGGAAAGCAAGGCCAACAGCGAAAGCTGAAAGTAGCACATATTTGTGAGGATGACACTGAATCAAGAGCATTGCTTGTAATGGCCTAAGACCTTATGTATCTTTCCGGCTTAACTTGCTGGCTGTCCATGTAATTAAGAAGGTGCTACCAGATTATCAAAGCCCTATATTAGCCTGGTTTTGTTTTCTGTGTCTAAATAAATGATATCAGACATGAATTGCCTTGCTGGTACCTTTCATCTAAGGTTTTGGCCAGCTGTGTCACAATCAGTGCAATATCAAAATAACAAAATGCATTTCCAAAATATAAAATAAGAAACACTATTCTAATTTTCTTGCATAATCAGAAAGCACAAACACTTCCTTTGAAAATGATGATTGTCCTGTAAAGACTCAAAGCGCAGCAAAATAGTGCATGTCATTTTCCATTTATTAATGAAGTAGACTGTTACCTCTACAAGGGTAAACTGTGAAGCATGCGTAGCAAGATTATTTTGCTGGATAATCCTCTAAGTAAATATCCTTGATATATGATTTCAACCCACTTTTCCTGACTCACGGGCTTGAGACATTGTTTCAATGTACGCGCTCATCCTTTATTTATCTTAATTTGTTGATCTGTCTTTAAAATAACTCATGCACAAAAATAAAGATGGTATTGAGATGGAGGCATGTCTGAGACACCTTCTGCTTGATTTTCAACGCAAATCAATTTGCACAATGGTGATTAGCTTTCTGCCTTGCTGTATCATAGGTATGATTTCAGTGAGAACTCCCGGCTGATAAAAAATTGAACGCTTGGCAATGTCAGCCTTATTCCTTTTATCAAGCACATGCACGCACGCACACACACTCACACGTGTGGATATACACACACACAGTTAGCACGCAGATAAAAAAAACCAGCTCTCTCTCTCTCTCTCTCTCTCTCTCTCTCTCTCTCTCTCTCTCTATTCTCTCTCCCTTTCATTCTCTCTTCCTCCTTGATTAATTGTTTTACAATCAAGCCAGCATGCTACGTGTTTACAGCCATAACCAGCTCGGCAGAGTATTTCCTCCATGCTGGTTTACCCAGCAGTGTATCTGGCGTTGGCGTGTCTGTTACTTAGTGCTTGTTCCTTTCCCCCCCCTCATTCACTTCAAACCAGTCGGAGATTATGGAGATTTACGGAGTAACGGTGCTGCGGTTAAAGCAAGGTACACCTATATTAAACTAATACATTTAATGGAATGAATCAGCACATAGAGCAAATCGATATACGCAATTTTATGCATGTTGGATTCATCTCGATCGCAGCCAGATCCACAGAGTGCAGTTGAAACTATTTTCATTTTCAGTCTTCAATGTATTTATTCATTCACAAGATGCACAACAATTAAATGAATATTATATATTATATATAATACTTATCAATTAATATTATATATTTTTTTTCTGTCAT
This sequence comes from Megalops cyprinoides, assembly GCF_013368585.1. NCBI lineage: Eukaryota > Metazoa > Chordata > Actinopteri > Elopiformes > Megalopidae > Megalops > Megalops cyprinoides. The sequence goes on along the minus strand of NC_050598.1, from coordinate 15,911,279 downwards.
GTTCCTGACACTGCCTCACAAGGCACACTTTGAGTTGGCAGGTATGCCGTTGGGCTCTGAGGGAGCCCCAGGCACTGGCCGCATGCTGTGCCATCTCACCACATCCCCACCGGCCACGGCTCTCTTCTCCTCCCTTCTCCTCCCTCCCCCTAAGCGTTCCCTTCTGTCCCTCCGTCCTAGAGAGGAAAGCAACGCAGGCTCCGGGCTCCGGTCTTATAGACTTGCATCGTCAGGACGAATTAATTTCTGCCAAGACCCCACTGTGCCCCCTTGATACTATCTCGGAAATGTACGATTAATAGGATCTCTCTATAGCTCCTCTGTTGGTAGGAGTGGTTGGCAGAGGGGGCGATGGCTGAGAGCAGGGTTGTGCGTGGGGATGGGGAGGGAAGTTGGGGAGGGGGTGAGCTTTGGGGAACGGCTGATGCCCAGAAAACAAGAACAGAAAATGGGGAGAGGAAAAAGCAATCGTTCCTGAAGTGTGAGGGCCCACAGGAAGTGTCCCCCCTGCCCTTCTCCTGCTGGGAGATCACACTGGGTGCACAAGGAGTCACTGTGTGCTGCCACTCAAAGACAGAGAGCTCCTCTGGCCAAAGGAAAATGAGGAAACTGCCCTGGAAACACACTACAACAATCCAGTTCCTGTATTGATTTCATAACCACATAATCAAGGGGGGGGGCTGTTTGGAGGAGGTCGGGGGTTGTAGGTTGAAGTTGAAATCCCACTGATAAATAATATATACGTAGCTGTTTTCAGAACTGAGAGCTGGGAGCTGCTCGGGGAGCGTCTGCTTGTATCATGCCTCAGCATCTGCATGCCACTCAAATGCAGATATCAGTATACCGGCGCATCCCAGTGAGAGAGTTAATAAGCTGGGCCGCGAGTCTCTAGCAAGCAACTGCACATTCGCAGAAAATGTCAAAGGGCTGATTCCGGGGGCTTAGCGGAGAGAAATAATAAAGGGGAACAGGATACGATAAAAAAGTGAAAACAGACAGGGATTTAAACGAGGAAGAAAGGGGCTTTTTAAAGTGGAGAAAGAAAGGAAGTTGAAAATTCTAGGACTAAAATCTGAACTGAGCCAAGGAACACTGGGAGAGGAACGTGTTACATGACTGCTCCCATTGAACAAACTATCTGGATTTGCAGAAGATTGTGGATTTACAATAAATACACAATACACATGTCATAAATAATGCATTCGTTGTTTTTTTTTTCCTCCTTCTGGAACAGTCTAGTAATACTGCGTCGGTCCTAGTTACATTTCTAAATAGCCCGGGGCTGTTTGGTGCCATGTCCATCATGCAGACAGCACTGCAGGGAACTCGCTGTAAAGAGAACACGAGAATCTACCCACCCACCTCCCACATAAATTAATAAATAAAAATAAAAACAAAAAATTAAAGACAATTTTTGAAGAACAAATAAAAAAATGACTTCACCACTCATTTGAGTGCGTGAATCAAAAAAAAAAACAAAACACAAGGACCGTTATATTACCGCCTCAAGTGAAAGCGATCTGCATTTTATTCACCTCCGCCACGGACGTCTGCCTGACACTAATTTAGTCAGGTCACCCAACAACGAAACCAATGCATAAATCAGCCCTGATGCCAAGTCTCGCTGCAGTCTCGGCCTTAGGGCTGGTAGATAGGGACCCCACTTGGACTCTGGCAGTCTGAGGTTGCCGATTCCATTTGGAACACAGCTGGAGAATGGGGGAGGCAGGGAGTGGGGGGGGGGGGGGCTCATAGAATTCCATCTGAAGTGGGTGTCTTACTGTCAGCTTTTGTCTTCTGCCTCCCGTAAATTGCAACGCCCCCTGTTTCAAGGGGGGAGGCTGCTAAATCAAGGTCCTGATTACAGACGATTGTTATCACATATGATTACAGATTGGCTGATCGTTACCTGAGAGAGAGCGGGAGAGAGAGAGACGAGGGGGGCAGCACGGGTCGATGAATAGCTAATTGGGCCTGGCCAGTGCCCGAACCCCTGTCATCTCTCCACGTACACCTCCATCCTTGCAGTGGTCATGGAGAGATTACACGGAGGGCGCTTGTCCATGATCAATATCCTCTGAGAGAAAGAGGCTTACTCTCAGGGATGACAGCACAAAGGGCGGCCCTTGCCTCTTGAGCGTTAGGTCAACAGGTGAGGGTGATAGATTTGGGGTTGCAGGGGAAGAGTCATATGACTCTCGCCAGCAGGCAGCTGTAGCCCCCCGCCTGGGTTACTTTCATTGCACAAAATTGGTATGAGATATGGACAGTCTAGGGGTTGTAAGCCGAAGCATCTCTTAAGTCGATACAAGTATGGGGTATCAGTGGAAGGTTGTATGCCAATTGTGAATCACCAATTGTGTGTGTAGGACGCGTAGTCCAAATTATGGTCACAGCAATATGCTACTTTGTCACTAATAGCAAGTGAGATGTTCGCATCCCAATTGCAAAGAGGGGTCGATAAATTCTGAAAGGAGGGCTGGACAGAGTGCAATCACCAACTGCCCCTGAACACCTCGGCACACATACAGCACGGCCACTGTAGGTAAGCAATTGTGAAAATTGCCCATCAACCAATGGAACTGGACAAATGGCCGAATTCTTTATTGTAATTTTTTCAGATGTTGCTCAAATGCCACCTTTGAGTTGCAAAGAGAGAAATGGCACAAAGACGTAAGCCTGTGCTGCTTGCACCTGCATACTCAGCTGCGGAAGGGACTTCTGTGGGAGCTAAATGAGGGCCCAGCACTTGTCAATTAAAAAGACCAATATTGTTCCTTCCTTGTTATTAAATAGCTAAAGTGTTTCATTGTGTCACAGCCTCCAGCAATTAGACGGCAAGTGCGCTAATAGAATACAGCAAAGTCAAAGCTCAGGCTGTGGAGCGATGCTCCGTTCCACAGGGCCTCTCTGTGGGGAAAAGTACCTTAAGTAGGCCAGTCACAGCTGAAGGCGGAGGGAGAGTATTACCAAAATCTCTGTGCAAGAGGTTTAAAACTCGCGGATAGAGACCGCCTAACGATCACAAACCTTGAACCGTGCTGGTTGAGGGCTCCCTGTTACACAAAGCTCTGCACCTGTTATAACTCTAAGGATTCCGCACAGCGCTTGACGGACATTGGAGTTGGTCATGGGATTACTTAGACCACAAACCACTCCATCATAAACCACAAACAACTTCATCACAGGTCTAAAAAATATCCTGTCACAAATCAAAAAGTAGTTGTTAAAATCTACAATATAAATAAGTAACTACTTATCACAGACCAACAACTTTTCTGTCACAGATAAATTGCTCCATGGATGATTTTACACATCAAAACAAATGTTTCACGGCAGATATGTTTAGTATCTGTGTGTCACCTTCCAGACTTCCAAAACATATAAGCTGTTTCAATGAAAGAAGACAGAATAAATATATCAACCTTTGGCAAGTGTGCAACTAGGGAAAGTATACATGTGTCAGAAGTTATTGTGTAGTTTTGAAAACTGTGTTCATCTGAGAAAGCTAAAATTCTTCCAAGACAATAAAAGGAATTAAGGAATTACCATTCAGAGAGCTCAGCAGGATACATAAGGTGCAGTTAAGATGTTCTTCTATGTGCAAAGGTCAATTGAAAGTAAAATAATGACTCACTGATACTGTATATCACCCCAGATCCTCCAGACAACACAGGCAAGCCCAATAACACTCATTGCTCATTCTGCCATGCCTGCTCATGTGTCCCTGTTTATACGACACTATATGCTTAGAAAAGTAATAAGTAATAAGTAACAAATAAGTATTCAAAAAGTTTCAGTTTTATACAGTAAGGAAGCTAGCATTCAATTTACTGGTAGCGCTTTCATACGCACACGTTAATTTAAAAAGAAGGTTGAGATTATAAAAAGAAATTTGCTGTTTGTCCTGAAATACAAAACCATCAGCCTTGTTTGATATCCTCTATTCTCTCCATAGAGAAGAATAATTAAGCTGGTAAGGATACCTTTTCTCTGTGATAGCAATACTGTGTGTTTGTTATTGGGGTTCGTTTAGTTGTGTTGTAGAGAGCAGCACCACAAACCTGCTTTATTGCTCCTCATCCTCCTTTAGACTTCAGCTTTTATGACCTTTGCCCCTTGCAGAACCTTACATTTTAATTTTCATCAACAGCCCTCCACGTCTGAAGCGAGCAATCTGTAACACCTACCTTTGACAGCCATTGAAACAGCAAGAGCTCCTCACAACCCATGTCAATGTCTCTCTCCCAGAAAACGGTCTGATTAAGTACACCTTGTTCTTTTACTATGCAAATCCATCATGTCTAACGTAATCTCAATTTCTGCTGAAGAGAAACATTTCTGAACGGTCCGATGCTATTTGGATTTTGAACTGTTCTGCTGCGATGGTGCTGTTTGTTGTGGACTGCAGTTTTTTTTTTTTTGCACAAAATGTTCCTTATGTTTATTTTTCCCTTACACCAGGGACATTTGATTTGCATAATCAGTGTTTGTTTTAGATGGCTTCTGAACTGTGTCTGTATGAGTCGTGCGGCACACTGCTGCCACGCAAATATAAAAAAAGGCACCTGGCTGTTTGTCTTGAGCTCTCCCTTCCTGGTGCTGGAAGGTTGGCGGTGCTAATGGTTTGAGTGTGTGTGTGTATGTGCGTGTGTGTGTGTGTGTGTGTGTGTGTGCACGCCAGTGTTTTTAGAGTCTGGTACTTATTTTAATGAGAAGGCTTTTCTTTTTCCCCCCTTCCACCTCCCTGGGGCTTGCATCCATTTGTTTTCTCTGGGCCTGATTATATGTATAAAAATGTGTCTGCCGCTTTCCCCCAGTGATTTACACGCTCATACACTTAGTGCAAGGGAGGCAGCGCGGCGGTGGAGCACAACCTAATGAGGTTTCGCCATGGAGCCCCGCGCGGAGCCCGCACACGCGGTCCCTGCACATGCGGTCCCCGCCACTTCATTTGAATCAGCAATCAACTGAGAGATTTCGCTCGGCCCCGCACCGCTGGGGGAGCGGCAGGGGGGAGGCCGGCTGACTGGAGGTGGAACGTACAGGCCTCCGGTTCAATGTCACTGCCGATCAGATTGCACCGAGGGGGGTGGGGTGGGGGGGTGCGGGGTTGGGGGGGGGTGGTACAGGGGACTGGGGGGGGGTGGTACAGGGGACTGGGGGGGAAGGTGTCTACCGTGTCACCTGCCTGGCTTGAGGCTGCGGGTCATTCTCTTGCCGGGGTGGATGCAAAAAGGTCACGTATGAAAGAAATGCAATTTCTGTGTGCAGCACACGCAGCGTGGTGTGAGGGGCGAGTTACTCCATCACTGCTCCATGTACACGGGCTGCCATATGTGCTATCATACAGGAAAAAAGAGACAGGCACACGGTTCATGTTCCCCACATTTATTCCTTGTTACAGATATACAGAAATTGTGAATAAAAGATACAGAAAATGATTTCAAAAAAAGCTTCGTTTTGCTGTTGTTTTTTTTTTTTTAATAAGGACCTGAAACTCATCTTGAGGTGAGTAGCTTGCGTGATGCTTAACATGGTCCATCTCTTTTTCATCCTGCTGCTGTCCCTTTCCCCTGACTCTCATTATTTACGGCTCTCGTCAGAAAAAAAAAACGTCCAGTCACAGCGTCTTCTCACACTGACTCGACCCAGCTGAAAACAGCGCCTCCGTCTCAGACGTGGCCTATATTCAATGAAACTACAAACAGCTTTGTCCTTCACTTCTGCTGATGAATTTCAGCTACGCTTACGATAGTGGTGGGAGACCATTTCTATAAGAGGCAAAACTTACAGGTGAGCAAGGAGTAGATATGAATATGTCTGAAGCCGGTTTGCTTTTTTGCTATCATGCGTACATATCAACAAAATAATATTTTAAGGTAAAGATTTCCCTTCACAAACCTGAAACTACAATATAGACATTAATATATTATGGATTATGCCTTGCCTCCAAACCTAGTCCCACATGGAAGATGTTTATATTTCAGCATGTTTTTTTTCATGTTGGAGAGTTTTGTAATACATTTCTCATGTGGTCTCCGTTGTTGGCACTTTTCCAATAGCGGTAGAAATATGGGAAATATTATGATACAGGATGAGACGTTATCACATGTCAGTATGTACTCTTTGCTACTTTGTTTGGTATCAGTTTTTTTCTCATTTATTTTCTGTATTTGAACTTTTTAAAGACTACAAACTGCATTAGAAGTAGTTCTGTGCTACACAGAGTGTAATGCTGTCATTTACCTATTAATGTGAAATTATTCTTTCTTGATAACATGGATTGGAATTGACAGGTGTGGCTTTGGAAATTGATTCTTGGAATTGACACATAAATTCTCAACTTCTATTAATGGAATTAATATATTTAATATAATATAATCCAAAATGTTGGAATTAAACAGGATTAGTTTCAGCTACTTCCTAAACCATACAAGCTCAGCAGCTGCTGAAATTGAGAGAGAAAATGTAGCACGTCTCTAAATTCATCGCGGAAGGTAAAGGAAAAACTGCTTTCCTGTTAGAATGAACGTCGGCCCCCATTGTGACGCTGTCCGCACACGCAGTCCTGCTATCGAAACCTGAGGAGGACCTTTGATAAGGTAGGCGGCAGCAGCCCGGGCCTCTTGCACTGCAGCAGGGCTGTTTTGCAGAATTACAGGTGCCCGCCGGAGTATGTCAATGGCCCTCTGCAGCTGAGAATCCCTCCCAGCGCCTCTTGGAGAAGAAACTCAGGCAGCTGCCAATACGGGGGCACAGGGGTATTGACCCCGCCGGCCCGGGTCTAAACTGTCTGAGAAAACCATTTCCTCTTCCCAGGCATGGGGCCTGGGTCTCTGGTGGCAGAGGCATATGCCCTCTCCACAGTCTGACAGCACGAGGAGCTCCATCCCGGAGTCTCGCCTCCTTCAGGAAAACAGCACCACTTCCTTTTCCCCCCACCCCACCACCCCCCCCGATAGACACACACACACACACACACACGTACACATTCACACAAAATGTACCGTGTGTGTGTGTGTGTGTGTGTGTGTGTGCGTGCCTGCGTGTGTGTGAGCATGCGAATGCGAGTGTCTGTGTGTCTGTGTGTGTGTGTGTTTGTGTTTAAAACAGGGGTTCAGTGCAACCTGAGTTTAAAAGGAGGGGAACAGCATCATGTCTCATTAACAGCCCCAGGAAAAACACACACATACCATCTGGTTTTTAAGCTCTAAACTGCAAACTCAAAATTTCAAATGGCCAAAAAAGCCAAAGACAGAAAATACATCTTAAGTCTGGGAGATGGGATAAGAGACGCTAATAAAAAAAGGCCACAATTCTACGTTGTGTATTGAGGGATTTCCCCCCAGAAGATGAAGAATAAAGGGGGGGAGTCCAAGGTAGAGGTCAATGAATAAGTATGTGCAGGCTGGATCCCCAATCCTCCAGGGTGACTGTAGGCTAATTAATAATTAATGCCAGAGACAGTGTGTTTGAAATGCAGATGTGATAACTGCGGGCTTGGCACAGCTCTTCAGAGGAAGCAGATTTGGGAGCTACAGGGAATCGCCACTCCCCAGTCAGCAGGCTACAGCAGCAGACCTGGGTGCAAAGTAAGGCCGATGGTTTAGATTAGATTCCCTTCAGCTGCTAATTACCTGAACCCACTTTGATGTCCCCCCCCCCTCTTCAGAACTGGAGGAAAAAGAGCCTGGTTCGGCCAGGGGACTTGGGAAGAGTATCAAATGGATTTTTTTTTTTTTTTGAGCAGTGGGGGTGAGGTTCTCTGTAATGATATAGATAAACAGTATACATACATGTATACGCAGACACACATGCAACTATTCATATTATATTATATAATATAATTATATAATATATATAATATATAATATACATATAAAAGCTTTTGACTATGGTGCATTTGTGCAAATATATTTGCATTTTCTGTATGTGTAAGCCTATGTGTGTATTTGTATGGTGTCCAGGAAAGCTCCAGGACAAACCAAGGAAGTTCATGAGCAGATAAACTGCTAGGAGATCGAGGCAATCACCATCTCTCCCAATATTGTACAGAGCTACTGTGCACACCAACCCCAGCTACTTCAATGTGCTGTGCAGAGGTTATGTCCACACCCGTAGGGCCCCTGGGGTGGGGCAGCAGTGGAGGTGAGGTCCCCACATGAAGCGGTGTGTCCCCTTACATCAGTATGGCAGAAGGTCTCTATCCCTTCAGAAAGGTAATGCTGAAATCTCCACAAGACTGTGGGATTGTTATTAGAACTCCATAAGCGCTGATTAGTCCTGAGGGCAGGTGGTACTGACACATTTGACTACATTTCAATTTATTACTTTTACAGACAACAGCCCTCTGCTCAGCATAATTTTATCCAAGTGCCATTATATGCACATCAGATATTAAGGGACCAATTTATATGGAACGTAGTTGGGCTTTTAGTCTTTCCAATTTGAACCAAACTTTTTTAAATGAAAGCACATCCATGAGTACTTGAATACAAGTTTCAGGACTTTTTTGTAATGGTCAAGTTAGATTTCAATGGTGTTGCGCAATAATGAGTGGATTGCTGTAAACATGCTCTTTACATGAATTAAATATGCTTAAATATGTCTGATTATTCAAAACAGGATGTCAGATCAAGCCAATCAAAGTCTATCACCTGCTATTGGAATATTGAGGTAAACAAAAAACTGAAATAAACAATGTGTTTCGATTGTACATTTCGGTTTTGAAATATGTATCATATGTTCCCCTATGAGGCTTTTTAGCGCTTCCACTAGAAGCGCGACGGGCCTCTGCGCTCAGAATGCAAGTACGGAGGGTAATGGCAAACCTGAGCGAATCAGAGGCATTCGACTGTTTTCCTTCCCCGGGGAGGTGCATTAGCAAACGAAATTTGTAGCAAACGCATCCTGGCAGTACATTTTGAATTCTACAAACCTCTATGTAGGCGGCAAGGTCTTGAGATCTTCTAATAAATTCACAGGGAAAATGGCGTAGCTGCGAAACACAACCGCGGCCCCACTCACCGCAACACCGGTAATGCTACATTTTCTATTGCAAAAGATAGGTAATTGAAAGAAACTTTGTTATCATAATGTGTATTATTTTACACTATTCAGCGGTTAATAAAAGTTACGGATATTTGCAATCGAAAACTCCTTTATTTTGGGGTTCTACTTTCAAAACAAATGTGCTGTTATTTCGTAGGAGTTGCACGACACCATGTTAGGTATTTCGAGGGCAGAAAAAGGACAATAACTAGTCAGCGTGAAATCAGTGGAATTTCTCACACCTCTTTTCCGCGATACTATAGTACGGTATTAAAATGTCATACGTGAAAGCGCCCTTCATCTGATGTTTGCAAACCCGAACCCACATTCAATCTTACGACACGTCCTTTACACCGGGATTGAAAGAAAACAATGTAAAAACCCCGGGGATACTGTTTGCATGTTATAAATGCAGTACTCGATGAACTCTTTGAGCGAATTTGAGTGTCTAATAGCGTTTAATATATTTCTTTAGTGTTGAATGGGCAGTATTACAAGGGACGGTCGTGATAGGTGTTCAATATTTGTTTTAACCCTTAGAAACGGAGAACTGTCAACATCTGGAGCATCTTTGTTGGCCCCCAGGTGATGCTAGTAGTGTTCTTGTGGTTTTAATTAGCTAAAAGAGACATTACCAACTTAAAATGTCCAAAAATGTGCAATAACATTAATCCCCTGAGATTATAGTTTGATATTAAGAGACAGGTAATACAGGGTAGGAGAATGTAGATCATCTCTGAACGGTATTACAGTATTATCAGGTCTTAATCTCTTATTCCATGTCTAGTTTTAAATGGCAGGATCTCCCTTTTAAATGCAGGAAATACATTCAAAATGCTTGTACTTTTATTCTTTCTTACGTGATATTATAAATTTTAGGGTTGCTAAATGTAATGAAACATCTGGGAAGTGCATGTTTAGTTTGAATCCGACCTTGGATATTCATTTCAGGTGGTTTAAATGTGCTCACAAGCCACAAAACGTGGGTTCATTATGGAACAGGGGACAAACCACCTGTCAGACCGTTAGGTCCAAACACACACACACACACACACACACACACACACACGCACACCTCTCCAGCATTACTCACCACTCACCTTCTGGGTGCGGAATGAACCCCCCGTTCTCTTGCACCCTCTTGGCCCCGAATTTGGGCCCTGGGTCCAGTCCATTGTCGGGAGTGTTTAGTGGAGAGGTTTTGGAGAAGGAGATCCATTACAGGGCTGCTTCTCGCGGGTCCTGCCGCCCTTTGTGCATGTGTGGAGAGAAAAGCATGGAGAGCTTGTTTGAAGTTAAAGAGATGGTAATGTGATGTGGCATTATGGAGCACATCAGAAGGCCGGTCGCTCCGATGAGCTCATCCACGGTGGAGAAACCGTGCGTTTCAGACTGACATTTAAAGCCGGTCGGTTTCAAAATAACGCTTGCAACAAAAATAAACTTAAATAAAACTATGTGGGGGAAAAAAAGGCGGTAGGGCAAATCGGTTTGAGGGGTGAAGGCACTTCAGTGAGTATATGCATCAAACGTTTGACCTCATTTAAAGAGTTTTTCTGTGGACCCTATGTATGCAACACACCATTTTTTTCCCTAGGTTGAACAGAATGAACAGTATATGTTGATTTCTCAGTGATGCAGAGCACAAAATTGCATTTAAAAAAAAGAAAATAAACTCAACCATTGTTAACCCACTGTAGATGGAAAAGTAAAAGTATTTGTATATATACTTGTTTTTGTGCATTCTTGCTACAGTGCCTATGCACCTGGAATTTGTTTGAGTCTCAGAATACTCTATTCCAAGCTGTGTGTATTTTAATTCACATATTTAAGCATGCAGCCCTTGGTGTGGACATAAATATGTTCAATGTGGGTTTTAAGGCAATGGGTTTCTTTATCCTTCAAAATAATTGACGGGCTAGGTTTATATATCTTATGGATAATCCCTCCCGTGCCTTCAGCCTGGTCAAATCCACAGTAAATCCCACCACATTCTCAGAATCCCGTTTATGGTATCCAAGAAATAGACTGATCAGCGACCATTTATGGAATTTATTATAGCGTCAATGCAACAAGTAGGCCGATGCAACCGTCACTAAAGGGAACAGACGCATTACAGTTCATTGTGATGTCGATCAAACGTCTTTATTTTATACAAACTTCCTCCCATTATGTAAGGATCGATCATTTACAGTGCTCTCTTCTCATTTAGACGAAACGACAAAGGGGGCTATTAGATATATCAGACAATGTACGCATATTTTCAGAAGAATAGAAAATCTTTAAACATTTTTTTTTCCCCAAAGAAGTGCAGACTTCATATTACTCGCGCAGAATGACTTATTTAAAACAAGATTGCACGTGATGGAATTGTATCTTTATGTTTACAGTTTCCAATACAATTCACCACGTGAATTTAATCAGGTTAATAACTTAAAATGTGACGGCTATGTTAAAATTGATTAGCACAGGGCAAGCAGTGCATTGGGCTAGGAATGAAATTTCTGAGATTAGGTTACCCAAAACGCCTGATATACCCTAAAATGGATATTTCAACGTTAAACATTCTTTTTCAGTAGGAGCTTTTGAATTATTTGATTACAGCCTACGACGTTAAACAATACGTTTAAAAACTCGTTTAAATGTGATGTGCATGGAAAGACTTCCACAACGTTTTATTGATAAAGACAGACAGTCTCCAACAGACTTTGAGATGTTACTGTTTATTCATTAAATATAATATTAATGAGAACTCGCTGCCATTCTGTTTTACTACAAGTTAGAAAAAATATTTCGACATTAACGATTGAACCATAGATTTCCAGTGCCATTTATTCAAATTAATTTTTATGCACTCACAAACCACCTCAGGCTGGTTGATATCATGTACCTCGAACGCCATGACACAGACTGTATCTGACGCATGTAGTGTGTGTGTGTGTGTGTGTGTGTGTGTGTGTGTGTGTGTGTGTGTGTAGTCACCTGTGTTTTAGGTTCTACTTTAAAAAATTATGCATTAAAGAAATGATTATCTACATTGTTTTCAGTAGTATTGGTATTTGTAGTAGTAATAGTAATAACTTGTACCACTGCAATTAATTAATTTAATAATTTATTGATGAAATGAGGTTAAAGTCTAGGACAAAATGTAAAAATGCTATGTTATGATAGGTTATAATATGTTATAATATTCACTTTGCTTTCTTATTCTTGAATTACATTCGCTCTGTGTGGTGTCAGCTGCCTGAAAATATTCAGATTTGTGGTTCGGAATAAACTTATTTGTCTCTCTTCGGCAACAGTAACAATCTGGCATAGTGAATGACACCTCATCAAACACAATCGGCAGCCGCCAGTCACTACCGCGTGTTGAGAGTATTCTTATTGTGGTTCTGTCATTTCACGTATTATATATGCATTGCCTCGATGTCAGTCCCGGGTACTGTCACTGGCTGGCTCCTTCTTAGCACACTGCAAATCGTAATTTATTATTAAAACGGGAATCAAAGAAATATGAAAATGCAGCCTGAATTTATCTTTGTTGGTACGGATTCATGTGCATGATGTTAAGCAAAACAAGGCATCAGTTCAGACCGCTGATAAATTGCACAGATAATCATCATTATTATTATTATTATTATTATTATTATTATTATTAAAGCTAGATAGATATTGTGTGTTTTAAACCTTAAAGCCCTAACAAAATCTATGACTGTAACGAAAAATGTTTGTAATACAACAAACCTCCGTTGTATTTTAGAGGGATAATTTCCTGTGAATAATTTCTTTAAAGCTAAAATAGTGGCAACCTTTATTTTACTTATTTATTTATTTTTCATTTAACCTTTAGGCCTACTTATTTCCCCTTTCCTTTTTCTTCCGCTATATAGAACAGTTCGCATCAATTTCCGAAAGATTTCAGTTGGCTGACGGAGGAATTAGAAAGTTGCAAGGATGTTGATGATTAATACCGGGAGAGAATTTATGAGAATAGCAATCCGTAATTAAACACTAAAGTAAGTCATTTTGTTTAAGAAATGTGTTGTCTTCGTTTGTATACGCTTCCGCATATCCATCCTCATTCAGGTCCGTATGGAGTAACACATGCTCAATTTAAAAGTAAAAACAAACTCGAGAAGCAAAAATATCCAATGAAATACGGACGAAACTTGTATGTAATATTAGTTAGTTAGTGCATGTAGTAATCGCTGGAGGCGCAGTATCATTTGTACAATATCGATATTTAAAAGCTACATAGAAGATCTTAGCAGGCCTGTCATTTCAGGGCGCCCGCCACTATCCAAGTTGCCACTGACACAGTGGGTGACACCATCACAGCATGTAACTTGTTCTGGTCTTGCCCTTAATCATAAACAATGCATATTCATGCACAGAGTTAGGGAACTCTGATGGCTTGCGAAGCTGTAATGGAAAGTTAAACTCAAGTAATTGCTCAATTGTGCCGCAGTACAAAGTGCCTCAATTATGTCACTGTGAATTAATAATAGGGCCCATTTCGCATGTATAAAGAATTATTTACTTACATTGTGTTTAAGTCGTAAGCACGATACAGGGGGGGGGGGGGGGGGGGGGGGGCACTGGGATATATTCTGAATTGGAAAATCCGATTTGCATGTGTATTAACATATAGACTAAGTGTTTATTAAGCATTGAAGAAAAAACACTGGAAGGGCAAAACGTTATAGCGAGGTATTAAATGAACACCGGAAATCTAGTTTATGAATGTAACAACAATCGATATTAAATTTGTTCATAATTCATGTCAATGACATTAAGCACAATGATCAAATAATGTTTTTTTTCCAGTATTATTTAACAAGATGATCATGAACTACATTGTAGCCTAAAGGTAATTTAAAATAACATCTAACTATTCTAGGATTGCCAAGATAAATCGGCCATTCAAACGCAGTTTATGGACTAGAAATCAAAGGATATTGGTAAAGCGTTCTAAAAGAAAAAAAAAAGAAGAAATTAGAAAACAAATGCAGGTTTTTGTGATTTTTATGAAGTAGCTTTTGAATATGATAAGCATTATAATGTACACAATGTAATAAATGACTATGCATAATACACGTCCACATTAGAATAAAACGATATACGAAGGCAAAGTTGACTTGAACAAAAATAAATGTGTTTAATTAATTAAACATGGTATAACTCCTGGGAATGTACATGTGACAGCCATTCAGTAGGACACTAATGTCACAGTTTTCATTACTTGCTGTATGCTTCGAATCACAGTGCTATGTAGGTACACTCGGGTTGTGTGTGCATGCCCACAAAGCCTAATATCCTCGCAGTTTTTACAAATTAAGGATTTATTGAAACGCACCGGGCGTTCGCCTCTTCCTCATTGCCCTAAAAGAGGGCTCATCAAACTTGCTCAGCATACTGAGAATCTACATCTGTCTCTGCCCCAGTTTAATTCTAGAGTAACATCAAGAAAAACAATAATCATAATTACTGTACATGCTTTATAAAATAACAGGTCGTGTACCCATGCCTCAAGAGATATAAACGGCACACAAAGCTCGTCTGTGATATGACAGTGCATACATCAAGGATGCTGTAGGACACTGACACTAAACCCGTAGATAAAACCGTAGATAAAAAGCAAAAGCCAAAATGTGCTTTTGTTTATGGTGGTGCAGATTTCAGCTTCGGAAAAAAATAGTGGCTTCCTCAGCTGGCTCAGAAAGCGCCACTGCTCACCCCAGTCTGTGTCCTACATCCTCACTGCTTTGGCGTTACTAATGCATTTCTTCCACCGCCGTCTCCCTGCCAAAAGTGGCTTGAGATGTCTTTTCATTGGCCTAGGAGCACCGACACCTCTCCGGTTGCATCTCTAATGTATGCATGTGTATGTATTTTTTAAATGGAGGAATCGTGCAACTCCATACAGCACATCGTACAGGTATTTCATTGGCAAGGGGACAGCAGTATGAAAGCTGTTGCATTAATACATATGTTTTTTTTTCCTCGAATGTCTTTGCTTGGCGGATTCAGTTCATCCTTAAAGCTGCGTTGGAGTGTGTCTGTGCGCGCCAGGCAATGTCGCTTGTCAAACATTTAAAATGATATAATCTTATGAGAGTTTAACTTAACATATTTAATATCATTTTCGCAACATTCACGATTTAACGTTGCCGAAATTTTCCATTTCAAATTTCGAAAGTTTTTCTGCCTTTAAGTTTCAGAAGTCTGCGCGATTAGTAACCATGGGAGTAGCGTAATCCCACCACAAAGCAGTTTCTCTCAACCATTTAATGACAAATTAAAGATAGAATTTATGTGAGGGGAAATGTGAAAATACATTGTTGTCAACAATATAAGAGAGAAACATATCTGACAAACCGATTTTGTCGCGCTGTTGTGTTTATGTATTTATTATATATTATATGTACACGTGGTGCTAAAGCTGGAGCCATGCAGCGGGAGTGTGAGAAGGTGACGGGGATGTTACAGGGGTCATGACACGCAAGTGACAACCTCTGCCCGGGGCTCCGTGCCGTATTCAGCACGCCAGCCTGGCCTGTATTTAGGTGTCCTGATACAGGCAGCTGCATCATTGTCACTGCCATGCAAGTACCAAACACACACACACACACACACACACAAACAGTGCGGCAGCTGAACGAGATCTTCGATCTTCTCGCTCAAGAGCAGCATGTCAAAATGAATTCATCTGTAATTAAACAGTTGTCGCCTAACTAAACACTTCGTCATACATGGCCATATTATACATGACGGACAAAATGTACACCTTATCGATGATAGGATTTTTATGTTTGTTTGTTAAACTTTTTCGAAAATAAATTTAGTGTTTTAATCTACATATTCAAAGACACAAAAAGCAGCAATTGATAACCAAACCAGGAAACGTTTTTACCTTGTGAATGTTTGCGTTGATATTTATGAGAATCTACCTTTGTATGAAACATGACAGAGCAAATGAGGTCTACCCTGTATATTAAAAATGTGCCAAATAGCCTACTTAGGACTGTGCTCTGCTTATGTACGTGGGAGGAAAACTTTAAAATTTCGCACATTCATCCCTCGTCTTCACTACACGTTGCATTTGATATTATCTGCAGATAACATTTTAATAATCTATTTTTAGAAGTACAGTGGCAGCAGTATTCCGGAGAAGCGACAGAATATCAGTTTGTAACAGTAGCCTCGCATGGTCTTATTTTCCTCCGCGTCCCGCCAGGGCCCTCTTTTGAATGAAGCACTTCATTGTGTCCCGGACGGGGATTTGTGGCCGCGGCCACCTTTTATTCCGCTCTCTATGGAAACCCGGATCGCGAGGAGAAAAATGTGAGTCTGAATAAAGGAAATCGGCAGAAGGAACGGCTCGAGAGCAGCATCTGTTTCACTTGGAAACTTAGACTATCGCGAGGGGTGGACAGAAGCGGCCCCCACTACGCCACCTCTCCCTGCACACATAATCGCACCGCCTGATATTTCACGAAAAAGCCGGGTTTTTCTGCAACTGGAAAACGGTCTCGGTTGTATTCGAAACTTACTGTGCCAGAGTTTGTTGTCTGTATTGTCTCGGGTAGGTTTTTTTCCTTGGCGGGGAACGAGACTTCAAACATCAGATTATTAATCGCCTACATTAGCCTCTGCAAGATAGAGCTGAAAATAAGTACTTTCACAACTGTAAACTACAAACTGTAAAACTAAACTAAAATATGATTATTAACATGTATTTATAATATTTCATTTACGTAGCCTATACATTTCCATTAGACTGTACATATTTTGCTCTGATGCACATTTCATTTACATTGGTGAACTACTGATATTTTATTAATTCACAATTATGTACGTATAGACGCGTAGAACAACGTCTACTTTCGTCTTCTGCTCAACGTCATCTTATTAATATCTAATATAGACTCTCAGAAATAATTATTTTCCAGCACACATTCATACTCCAACCGCCAGCGTGTAATTCAAACAGAGATATAACCTATTAGAATACATGCATGCGGATATTGTATAACAGACTGACTGCCAAGATTTTCCTATGTATGCATGTTTTTGACAAGAACTACAAAAATGTAATATCCAGTTTCCATGTTTTAGCAGTACTTTGAATATTTTTCGTTTTTGCCCTGCTCCCAATTCAGAGTCCAACGGAACCTGTCACTTGGAAGGTTTATGCAGTTAACAAACAAACGTTTCTTAATATCAGTGACTAAAGAGCTCACCTGTTTGTATGAACCTCCACACGGCTTCCTTCCGACCCTTCTCCTTTAGAGAAACTGCGGTCTTTAATGACTTTCTGGTGGCTGCTAGCCTTCTTTTATTTCTGCTAAATGTATGAAAATGTATGCAAATTTAAATCAAGCTTAACCTGGGAGCTCTTGCAATATATTTAATGGAATTTCAAACCAATAAGAGGACTGTGATGTAGTCTTCTAATGGCAAATATAATTACGCAGCTAGGTAACCTCTAAAATATGCAGAGGTCTTTTTTCAACTCTGAAGACCTGTCGAGGTTCTTAAAGAACTGCACACAAGTTTGCACAATATAAACCCGAGCCACAAAGAATCTTTTTGTTTACGTGTAACAGTGGTATTGAGAGAAACTGTGAAGTGTAGCAATTCGAAAAAAAAATACATGAAAAAAGAAAAGCTTTACTTAATATTGTGTCATTGTATTTATATTTTAAACCAACATTTATATAGGCTATTTGGATATACATGTGCATATAGCCGATTTAAAATTCGTTTTTCCCTTTAATGGGACGTGTATCTTATAAAATGTGAGTGACTGGTGTGATACACAGTTACCCTTGGAAATGACTTTTTCAATGATTGTATTTCCCTCATAGCTATTTCCTGGGGTCTTCCGCAGCTGCCTTCCAGTGTATATATAGGAACCCTCATCAACTGCATGAATACACCTATAAGGAACACGCTTACTTTTTTTCTGAAAACGACGTTAGGATGAGAAGGTCTCAGAATTGCTTCGGGGCATCTAAAAGAACCAATGGCAACCTGACAAGATTTTAGGCGGAAAACACCAGAAGTAATAACCTTACTAAAGTAAGTTAGGAAATAGTTAATAAGATCTTCGAGGCGCGGACAGTCAATTACACAGCGGTATCCAGTAGAGCCTGCGGACTGAGTCACTTCCTGTTTTGTGTCAGTTTAACTCTTTAAACTCCCGCAAACCCGATTTGGCAACGGAGAGACAGCCTCCTGCCTCTCCATTGGCTGCAAATGCAGCCCAACGTATTCGAGCGGTGCTACGATTGGATCTGGGGACTGCCCATTATCGCCTGCTAGCCGATTTGGCTCCCTTGCCTGGTAGATGTCAAAGGCTGAAGCTGTTCCCCTTGCCACATTATAACTAGTAGGGGATCTACAGTAAGCATGGCCACAGCTGCCTCGAATCCCTACAGCATTATCAGTTCCAACTCTATGGTTCATGTAGACTCCTCGGTCATGCAACAAGGGAGCCCTTTCAGGAATCATCAGAAACTTCTCCAAAGTGAATACCTACAGGGAGTCCCGAGCAACGGACACCCTCTCGGGCACCAGTGGGTGACCAGTTTGTCCGAGGGAAGTCCATGGTCAACGTCTTTAGCGGCCAGTCCTCTGGAGCAGCAGGACGTGAAACCGGGACGAGAGGACCTCCAACTCGGGGCGATCATTCATCACCGGTCCCCTCATGTCGCCCATCACTCGCCCCATACAAATCACCCAGCTGCGTGGGGGACACCCGTGTCTCATAACTCATCTATAAACACAGGTGGACAACCTATCAACATCTACTCGCAGCCCGGCTTCACGGTCAATGGCATGCTGGAGCACGGAGGTCTGACGCCTCCACCGAACTCGGCGCAGACCCAGGGCTTGCACCCGGGGCTGCGAGACACCCCGGACCACGTCGACATCGGGGCGCACCATTGCCACGACCACTCCGACGAGGAGACGCCGACCTCGGATGAGCTGGAACAGTTTGCAAAGCAATTCAAACAAAGGAGGATCAAGCTGGGTTTTACACAAGCAGACGTTGGGCTCGCACTGGGGACTTTGTACGGCAACGTCTTTTCGCAGACGACCATCTGCAGGTTCGAAGCTCTGCAGCTCAGTTTCAAGAATATGTGCAAACTGAAGCCCTTGTTAAACAAGTGGCTAGAGGAGGCAGACTCGTCCACGGGCAGCCCCAGTAGCATCGACAAAATCGCCGCGCAGGGGAGGAAACGTAAGAAAAGAACATCCATTGAGGTGAGCGTCAAAGGAGTACTGGAGACCCACTTTCTTAAATGCCCCAAACCCGCGGCTCAGGAGATATCCTCTTTGGCAGACAGCCTACAGCTAGAAAAGGAGGTGGTTCGTGTCTGGTTTTGTAACAGAAGACAAAAGGAGAAAAGAATGACTCCACCGGGAGAGCAACAGCCGCACGAGGTGTATTCTCACAACGTTAATACGGACAACTCGTCGTGCCATGATCTCTGACCATGGAACCCGGGATCCACCCTGTGAGACTCAAACACGAATGGAAATCTGGTGGCTTTTAATGGGTCTTATTTTTCTTTTCTTTTTTTTTTCTCGCGCTCCATCTTTATGGCTGTGCGATGAGGACAAATTACTAGAGGCACCGAGAAAGAAAAACAATAACAAGACAGCAAAGATGAAACTTTTTTCTTTTTTTTTCTTTTTTATCTCCAACATTTTGGGCAATATATCTTGGCAAAGCGATGTTTGTTTGAAATCACAAATGGAACCGTTTATTACCGATATTTCTTTCTTTTTTTCTACAGCAAGGATATAAAAACAAAATTGTGCCTATTAATAACCTCCCAGCGCCTTTGTTGTCAAAACATAAATATATACCAGGTGAATGAGTTATAATTTCTGGGAAACATTTTGGAATAGTTCGATTTTGTTTATTTTGTGAGCGTGTCGCTTGGTTGTTTGATTCATTAAGGTGTTTTACTGTATTTACACAGGTAACAGCTTTTAATCAATCCAGCAGTATAGCATACAGGGGCAAATCGTGTTTATTTATTTATTAGTTTAATTTGATTGGATTTTAAGCGCCAGTTGTCACGGTAATGCTGTATAGCAATAGGTTACTTTAGTAGCCATTTACGCCACTTTATAAAACGCCTGTACATCACAGTAAGACACCTTACTAATGCACCTGAGGCTGTCTTTAAAATACTCATATGTACTGTCATTTGCTTTTTTTATTCCTGCATACGTTTGATCAACAAAACAGATATATTTTGTCAGCGAAAAAGTCAACAGGATATCCTTTAATTTGGGCTGTGCCTTAGGCCCAAAATATGAACTCTACGATTACTGCTCAATTATAAGATTTCCACCAAATGACACCAATTTTCAAAAAAAGTACGTTTTCAACGTTTTCAAAAGGCAACGCACATTTATGCCTGCAGTATTTTATGGTTCTTTGTGTAGACGCGAAATTGAACTTTTGTCATATCCAGGACCATATTACTGTGTTAAATATTTGGCACTAATACAGAACCATGAGTTACAAGCCTATATAAATGCGTTGCTGTGCATTATGTCATTATTTTCTTGTACACGCTCAATAATCTAAAATTTTATAATCTTCAATGCTCCAGCTATTATTTCTTTAATATTTCTTCGAATATTTGCATTTGTACAGTTTTGTATAATACAACCTTTTTGAAGTCATTAATTTAAACAAATACAATTTAGTTTATTCAGGCACTTAGTGATGTAAAAAACTATTTTCATTAAAATTTGACGTTTTCAGCAGTTTTATTCCAAATACTACGGCAGTTGAAGCGATTATTTATTTTCAGTATAAACCTTGTATTATGTTTTTGAAAGGAGCTGTAAAACCATTATTAAAATGTATGTTGGAATAAAAACAATTTGTTGTTAAAATTTGGAGTGTCAATTCTTAGTGCAGGGCTTATTGGCAATATTTGTTGTATTAGCATATATATATATATATATATATATATATATATATATATATATATATATATATATATATATTGTTTTTTAACTTTTAGTTTGGATAGTTTAACGGGGTTATCCAGCACACAGTCACTCATAATTTTAACATTCATCTAAGTGAGGTGTATCACAACATAACATGTTGTTAGTTATATTCTTCTCCAGCACACTTACGTCGTAGTGTGTATTCGATTCAGTATAATGTACTGTTGCTGATCAAGAGGGGCGTAAATGCAGTGTACGACAGTGTCTATATTGCCATTGATACGCAGCTAAATATAAGAAACGTACGTCTAGGTATTATTTTATTATTTTCAAACAAATTCTTGCAGTCACCTTACACACACACACACACACACACACATACACACACACACACACGCGCGCGCGCACTTTTTACTTCTACAAACGTTTTTACTACGTTTGCAACAGCACATTCCAACACAACACAAGCAACGTTTTAAGTTATATACATATGCAGCATCCTTCTTAACAACAAAATAAGAAAGTGTAGCAAAGTGTAATGAATCAAATGATTTTGTGGAGGGGGGCTGTTACGAATTGAATAAGTCAGAATGGGTCTGTTTCCCTTATTATTATTATTATTATTATTGTAGTTATTATTATTATTATTATCATCATCATCATCATCATTATTGTAGTTGTTGTTACAGGCAGTAGCAGAACAAAGCAAAATAAACCAGTTAAGTAATAACAGACGAGAATACTTAAAACGTGACCTTGCCGCGGACAAGCGCACAAACGTTTTGAGCCTGTAACTCTAATTCATTTACATATAGTAGGCCTATCTTATATGGCAAAAATAAGTCAGGATTTAACTCATACATATTTTACACAACTTTTTCGCTTTTAAAATATGCCCACGAAACAATGCATAGATACTTGTTTTTGCCTGCAAGACGTCTGTGAATCATTCGCGCAGCAATCGAACACTAGGTACACTTTTACTACGCCTGAAAAAGAATGTAAAAACAACAAGACATGGTGCCCAGTACGTTTTCTACTCATTTAGAAGAACACAAAAATACTGTTTTACTAAGGAATAAACCAAACTGTGTATGAAATAAAGCAACATCACAGAATGAGGGTAAGAAACGCCTAGTAAGTAAAATGAACACTACAACAGGCTTCACACGCCTGAAAGTAGTAGTCGTAGTAGTAGCAGTAGTAGTAGTAGTAGTAAGGCTAGTAGTAGTAGTAGTAATAATAATAATAATAACGATAATAATAATAATCTACACATAGCATAAGACCTTGAGAACTACGCGGACCAGACTGCATGCAGAACAGATGGAAATGACTGACATACCACCCACCAAATATTACGATGATTTTGAAAAGGATCAGAACAACCACAGATGTGCCACGATTATTTTCTAACGTTGAACTTTGTTGCGGTTCCTTTAGGAAGAGCCATCCAATTAGTAACTGCTGTTTTCATCTGTGTTAAAATTATGCAGTTTTTCGATTAATTTTCAATATTTTCAAGAAAAGAGAGGATGTCAGAGGAATAGAGAGAGAGAGAGAGAGACAGAGACAGAGATAGAGGGAGAGAGAAAAAGAGAAAGGTAAGGCGTCTTGGCCTTGCCTCGAGATGTGGACCCTGACTGGAATACTAATTATGGTTAATGTATGCGTTTCCTCGGTCTGCAACTTTACAGGCCCATGAAGGCAGCTGAGGATTTGAGTTGAAATATTCTGAGAAGTGCCAAGGAAAGATATGGGAATTGATCAACTGCAGGAATAATCAAACCTCGAGCCCATCCTTCTCGTCTGAATCCTGGCATACTTAGCTAATGCAATCAATGTTTAAAATGGGGTAAAATAAATAAATAAATAAAAATCACCTTTCAACAAAAATTGTTTTCCCAAGAGACCGTATAATGGGGCTATGCAATTTCAGTACACTTTGAAATATACACTTCCAGTAAAGAGTGAAATGTTTTAAGACTATATTATTATTACTATTATTATTATTATTATTATTATTATTATTATTATTATTATTATTATTATCATTATTATTATTATTATTATTATTACTATTATTATCGCCATATTTTATACGGACTGCAGCTACGCAATATGTTGAAATGAAAAGCAGAAGGGGCTTTCCAAGGGACCGGTCATTTGTATTATTACTGTAATAGTTCACTGAGCGGATCTATCTCATTTTCTCTCACAGGATTAGCTCGAGCATGGAGCTGGAGACAATGACGAATGTGACGAACACTGAGTCTGAGAAACAGCGCTTCTCTTTACGTGCGCATCAAGCAAGGCAGCAAAAGTAGCACCTGAGCGATGCACCTTTCCTGGAAATGAGCCGCCTTTCCTTGCGGTTATAGAATTAATGATTGCTGAACTGGTCACAGGGGGACATGTAGCAGTTAACATTCCACGTCGCACCTCGCATCACACTTTTTTTTTCCCAGCACGGATGACATTTCAAGTTGAAAGACAAGCAAATACATAGTCTTTGGGAAAGGGCAGGAGACGGTGTGTCACCGTGGACATCAGTATCCTGACGATTTACCCCAAGATTTCCGCAACTCACGGTCCGCCACAGGGCGTCGCAAACTGACACTGACTCTCGCTCTCACATACACACCTGCCATATGAAGAACTGGAACAGATGTCCAGTTTTTTAGAACCAGGGTTACAATGGGTCGAATTTAAACAGCGAAAAGAAGTCACGGCGAAAACCTTTGGGAAGTATTATACGCCTAGGAGGTTAAATCAATTAAAAAAGCTAATTTCGTCACAGTTACCGGTTTTCAGATACAATGCATTTATGCCATATGTCGATTGTGTATTTGAACATGTATGTATAGTATAATGCATACGAACATGTATATATATGCACTTACCCGTGAGCATTAGACATGTTACTTATCCCTATCATGAGCAGAGATAAAGAAAGAACAAAGAGAAAGAATAAGGAATCATTTACTATTTTGCCAAGAGAAACAGAAAAGGGCAAGAATTTCCATAAAACATCTGGGATGATTTCTTCAGAATGGGACATTTGTTGTCAATAAGGACTAATAATCAGGAATACTGCAACATCCTCCCCCTTCCCTGAATATACCCCTACCAGAGGAAAAGAAAATTTTGCTTTCAACAGACTGCTTTCTTCAAGAAATTCAGAAAGAAAGATGTATTCATCCACAAATACCAAGACATCCATGCTACAAAGCACAACCATACAATCGGGGATAGCCGGCACATATTGTAGCCTGGTTTCTGTGCATGTGTAATTTATGCTGATCACCTCAAGAAATTCCTAAGCTTCCAGTTTTAGCATCAACGTAAAAATTCTACATCGATGCAGGAGGAGGAGCTGGAGGCAAAGTGCAGTCACATCAAATTAGACAACAAACATTTGATAACAGGGTCCTGGAACAGGCCCAAACTTTCCCTGGGGCCAAGCAAATTAAAGAAACCTACAGAAACCATCGTTCTTTGTCTGCACTATGGCCACAATTTCAGTGCCCCTGCTATATAAGGTTTCTCACCTCCAACAGTCTGCTTTAGTTTACTTTGCCCATTCTATCCCACCATCTGAGGTAACCTCTAATATTAAACACATGTCAGATTCTTCCAGGGGAGAGCATGCAAGCACTAAAGAGTCAGTCCTACTGTCTTATTACCAAAAAAAATATAATAAAATGTGTAATAACAATTCCAATAATCAGATAGCAGGATTTTATAAGCAAAGCAGTTTACTGATGGAACTGTAAAGAGGCACCGGCAGCCTTCAAAGAAATTTTCTTCCAAGGAGCCAAGGAGGGGGAGGTAAAGAGAGGAATCCCTGATAAGATTAATTGTGTTACCAAAATCAATTTCACGTTTACGATTCACTCGTGTTCGTGCTTAGCTCAACCCAACCCCTCCACTCCGCAGGAATAAAACCCCTCTGCTTACAGGCAGAAGTTTTAGACGGGAGAATGCAAGATAACTCTGTGGTGTACTGTGACGTGCTCATTGGCTCAGCACTGAAGCGTTGGTTGGCAGTGTCAATGATCGGCTAATTCTAAAAGTAGCCCTGTTTAAAAAATAAGGAGCTTTACACAAAATGAAAAGACAACAGAGAGAAAGAGAGAATCTTTCCAGTTGCTGAGATGGCTATACACACTGCAATAACAACACTGTTTCCAAATGTATCAATAATGCCTGACGATGTTTTCAAACTGTTATATGTCCATATTTGTACATACATACATACATGTACAGCAAACACGGACCCATCTAAAACATAGCTCCAAGCGTTGTATTTTCTGTATTTTTTAATAATTTTGCCTAAATTCCCATGTTGTCACTGTCACATTACACGATTGAATGCATGACAGCTGGCTGACTGACACTATTTAAACAGGGAAAAGACATTTACTCATACATACCCTGGTAGAACTAAACTTACTATAACAGAGAAAAAGGTTCTTTCTTCTTGTTCAATCCAGAGCTGAGAACTCTTCCAATAGACGAAGGCTGATTGCTACCACCTACTGCTCTGACAGTGAACTACGACTGTAATCTAGGAACCATAGTTGCAGGTTATGACTGGGAGTGAAGTTAAAGGGACAAAAAAATAACACCAGTCACCTGGAGCTTGATAGTCTATGAGGGATGAGAGCTATAAAATGGCACTGGTAATAGCAGAATGATTATCTATGGATAGTAAAAGTGCTTAGATTCTGATTTGATTAAATTTTCAATTTCGGAGAAAGTAATGCACAAAAAGTGATAAATTCTGGTGTTATGAAAAAAAATAACCAAACACAGAAATCTGTGGTGCATGGTACTTCTTTGGTTGGAGTGTGGGCATAAAATGAGGGAATTATAAATTAGATGTAAGTGTTTATCTTTAAAATTCAAAAGCGTTTAGGAATAGCAGAAGAACACCCTATTAGTGCCCGTTCCATTCCACTAATACATGAAGAATTTGATTGGTTTCTGTGGATTGCTGAGCGGGAATTTAAATGTATGTAAACTTAATTCATCACTGCTTCTGTCTGAGTTCATTTTTTTATTTCATATGTGAAATAATGTTATTACATCACAGCACAAGCCATGTGACATTCAAGATTCATTTAAGATCTTTAGAGGGCTGGGGTTTGCATACATTAAGATAAACTTTCCTGCCCAGCTTACTCAGTCGTGCCACACTGCATATAAAGCCTGTTTCACCCATGGTTAGACAGTTAGAAATGTAGCTGCAGCATATCTTTTAAATATTAGACAGGTGTAGGTATGTGAAAAATACATGCTTGTCTCAAATGTGTAAATAGCAAGTTTTATTAAAAATTAGGACTAGGATGTTAACTGAGTGTGATGTAATGTATAGTCTCACATACTTTTGGCAAAAATGGATGGCAATTGACTGCAAATAAGTGTGAGTTGATCTCAAAAAAAAAAAAAAAGACATGAAAATCTGACAAAACCTTGACTCTGAAAAAGTATTTTACAACACGATGGTTCGTTGTAAGACATTGTCATTTAGGACTAATGTTGAGAATATTTCAGCATTCTATCAGATGGAAAAGATTCCCTGTAGGGCATGAGAATACAACATCACAGCAAAGTACAATGGAAATTAAAAAAAAAAAACATATTAAAAGCAAGGTTCAAACATCATTGATAATAGCCGACACTGAGGGAGGGCATTTAGTCCCCACTTAGTGCCTGACAAGCACTGAATATATGAGAGAAAGGAGAATATTTACCGCAGAGGAAGAAATCTTTTTTAAGTAAATGACTACTTCAAATGATATCTTCATTTGAGACAGTGGGCTGATCAGTCTCTGTCCTATATGTTCCACATTAAGTCATTATCTATGCTACTCAGTCCATTAATTCTGCTGGTTTTATTAGCCAAGTGTTGTGCCTGACTCTGTACCAGTGACAAGCATTTCCAAAAGCTAATCTGACAGCTAATGACTTCATTAAGTGCGGCACGCTAATTGGCTTACTTCAGGGGCCCTCCGTTAATTGGAATAAATAAATTCACACCTGAGCATGGCCTCACCCCCAGCCATGAAAAATGGCGCAAACAGAAAAGAGACAGAAATGCGGAGGTCTTCGCAAGTTTATCACTTTTGGGAGTAAATTAACAAAATATGAAACGGGGGGGCGGGGGGGGGGGGGGGGGGGGGAGAAAAAGAAAATAAAAACACATACTGCAAGCCAGAATATAGAAGACATCAGGGGGTAATTAATGTCCTGAGCCCTAAAACAAAGAAGACCGTGGCAATGTAATTAGCGGAGTTGTTTACCTCACCACAGTGATATCAGCGCCGCTCTGCACGCTCTCATCTCATCGAGCTGACAGTGGGGGGAGGGGGAGGGGGGGGCACGACAGCACCCTGTCAGCAGACGCAGCACCATCCCCGCCTGTCACACCGCTCGTGCTGGAGAAGAGAGGAGGACAGGAAAGGAGCAGGGGCTGGCGGCGTGTCCCTGCTTGAGACCCTCGCTGTCCCCTAGGATGGCGTTGTGGTGGGGATAACCCCACTACCGGCTTCTGCCGCTCCACTGTCTACTGCACGACCGTGACAGTCCCTCCCGTTCGATCCCCTGCGGTGACCCCAGTGGTTCCACACCGTGGTCTCACTGCAGCAGCTAAGCATCACGAGGGAGGGACAGACACCTGGAAAATTTGCCAGGTCATTTTAGAATACGTGTGACAGGTAGGCAGTTTTGGTCCTTGAGAGGCATGTAGGTATGTCAGTATGGTAAGGGGAGCAGAGTTTCTGGACTCAGACACCTGCACGACTTCATTTCACGTTTGTATGTTTCTGAGTCTTAATCAGATTTTAAGTTAGGGAGCAACACCGTCCATGTACAGCGAAACAACACAGACCTGGTCCAAATTTCTCTGCATCCTTTCATTTCTCTGTAACTGCTAGGAACGCAGACACAGATGATCTAGGGGGTGGGACTGCTATCTGGTGTTGCCTATCAGGGTAAGCACTGCCACCTAGAGGAAGCCATCATACACACACCAGGGACAGAAAAAAAAACAGATTTAGTGCACCTTGGCGTTTCATACAAAACATCACCTGCCTGAGATGTATAGTTTCACACACATTGTCTCAGAAACTAATGTAACAGTAGTGAACACAAGAAATGTGGAGGGTCCCAACCACCTTATGAGGTTTAAACAACTTTCTCCTAATTTACTCCGACAATCATAGGGAAATGTATAATCTGAATCCAGACGTCCGGGATTCTTTAGAATCAAACCATCCCCAAATTTCTAATAAGAAACTAGTACTACTGTGAGGACAAGTCTTTCCCTCAGCAAGGTTCATGCCTGCCCCGCCCGGTGAGTAACGGCGTTCTACCAATGTTGCAGAGTATTTACCCCTTTCACGGTTCTGCACGCATAGGTCCAAAGCCGCGACATGCTCATTGAAACATTCTGTACAAACATTCAGTCCAAAGGCGTCCCTAAATCATAAAGTAAATACATAATTCACATGCCAATATTATCATTTCCTCTACAGATCTTGATATTTAGTCACTGATATTTACAATTATCACGACCATATTTATCACTATCATACTAGAATATATATAATAGAAACATACAGATTAGGTAAAAATAAGTTCCTTCTGTGTGTACCATTACCCTATGACTATCAATTTTGGTCTACGAAAGCAAAATGTAGTGGTTCACAGGTGGAAACATTTATGCAAATTGCATACTCCCTGAAACAGCAAAACGCTGGAATTCATAAATGTTCTGCATTCCTTTTACATCTCAAATTCCATCGAACCCTCAGATTACACGTAGACCAAGTAATATATGCACTGTTAAATACTCCGCCTCTCAACACTATTAAATTAGTTTCAGTGCTGATGTGTCTGCACACAACACACACACACACACAAGTACTAATGTGCGTACCAGCTATTTTTTAAACCTGTTGTAATAAAATTTGGATTCCTGAGAACTTCAAAAGGTTTTAAGGATTACTTCACTAAACATTGGAATACCTGTAGATAGAGCAGCATCCATGCTTGGTTAATGCCACCCAATGGACTGCAGAGGTTACTACAACTACTAGAATGTCTAATCGCATTTTATCGGTTACTCCACTGATTCTCAATCCTGCTCCTGGTGGCCCCCTGCTCCGCACGTTTTTCATCTTTCCCTGCTCTACTTCCCTGACTGAACTCATCAGTGGCACTTTTGATTAGCTGAGCACACCTTATTTAATCAAAAGCATGTTAATCACAATAATCAGGTGTGTTTGGAGCAAGGATAGAAGATATTGCAGGACAGTGGGCCTCCAGGAGTAGGGTTAAGAAACTCTGGGTTACCCCATCTAGTATTTACTCATAACCATACCTACCTTACAAAACGCAAAACCATACTGAAAAAAAGAAAAATGTAAATGCAGTCATTATTCTAACAATTGGAATATACTGTCCAGTTATGTGGAAATGTCAGTACCAAAGAACAATGGCATCTGAAACTGTATTACGTCTTAAATTGATAATCAACTTATGATGAAGAGAACGCGTAAAATGATCCGGAGACACTTTCTCATTTCACACCAGAGTTGTCAGGTTTCAGAGACCTCCTCTAGTTTTACTGGGGCAACATGTGCTGCCCAAGGCTCTGTTCTTAGGTTTCTGCTCTTCCTTTACATTGCCCCTTAGTTACAGTGCTATCCATTCCCACTGTTGTGCAGACCAGATGCAACTTTAATGTAACTGTGGGACGTTCTACCAGAGGAAAGGACACAGACCATACCCCTATATAAAACTCCATGATTGGAATGGTTTCATAAGTTGCAAAAGAATGCAGTCCTTCAGCTCCAGCAGGGGTGTTGGGGGATGTTGGGGTTTCTCCTAAATGTTGACGGATACCCCAGTTAGAACTGCCACTCTTCACCAAGCCCACTCTCTCACCAAGTCTAATACTGCAACAAGATTTCTGATTAAAACAAGGCCCCCAAAACATGGAATAGCGCTACCATGTGTGGGAATTACGAGACAATATTTAAAGCCAGATTTAAACTTCTTCAATCACATCTCTGCATTTCCTCATATGGTTAACAGTTTAACTGCCAAATTGTACCTTAATTCTTCTCATACCAGTACAAAGGAAATGCACACATACATAGAGGCAGGAGCCACACATCAATAATGATCTTTAATGTCAATATGTACAGACCTTCAAAGAAAAAAATATATTAAAAAAAATAAACGAAATAAATACAATATGATACAATTTCCACAATGTTTTTCAAAGAGATTCATGATGTCGAAGCAGGAAGTTTGGCTTCTTGCAGCTGAGGGGGTGTCCATTCCCCAAACCCTTCATGTCCCTGATTTGTTGACCTTTCACCCCTCAGCAATAACACTGTGCCTACAAAACACCGCGATAGTTAACATTTCACATTCTCTGACCTTGAAAATTCCCTGTTGCAATGAGATTTTAACAACAAATATTCTCTTAAAATCAACCCAAGTAGACAATCAAAATGTTCTGGAAGCAGGGAAAAAAAATCAAGAAAAGGCAAGGAAAAAACTGGGCAAGGAAAGAGACTGGAAACCAACACAACTTTGAAAGAGCAACACTCTGCCAAGCCTTGAGGGCAAACTGAAGCAGCATACATCTCATTATGAATGAACATCGTTGTTCTTGGAAATAAAGCACTGAAAAAACATCAAAACTAAAGCTTGATCTGCCTCCAAGATTTGCTTAAAAATGAAAAAAGTTGCCACGCATTTCACAGAACATTCTGATACTGCACAACCACACATTTAGGAGAGTCTCCCTTTCCCCCCCATGCTCTTGAGTCCAATTCAGACATTTGACCCTTTCTGACACCCCTTGCCGAATCCAAAAAAAGTCTCCAGATTATAACATGCTGCTGACTTTTCCTAAGTGCTGGACCTGACTTTTTAACAAGCCTCCTACATCCCTCAAAAACACTTTAGTGAGAGATTCGTAAGAGCCGGAGGGCAAGGGAGGCATCTCCAAATCAGACCTGAGGCGGTGCAAGGCTGAGAGAGAGAGAGAGAGAGAGAGAGAGAGAGAGAGAGGAGCTGGACACTTGCTGATCTGCAAAAATGCGACCCACGGTTCACAACAGCAGATTTTGGGATGGACAGTCACAGTGAACGGAGAGTGTGGGCTGGTGCTTTTAACTGTGCTCGGGGGCAGCGGGGGAGGAGTGAGTGCTTCCCACTGAGAAAACCGAGCGAATGCTTTTCGACGAAGGAGTGCTCCTCCCAGCAGTACCGGTTTGTGGTTTTCTCACTGATCCCGCGGGAAGCTTCCCTGATATCAGGTGCAGGTGTTGTGGGCGTGGTGGAATGAGACTGAGTGGAGAAAGGGAAGGGGGCCAGTGGAAAAGGTCAGGGATCAGGGGAAGTCTGCATAAATAAATACAAAGAATGAAGCCCCGGTGAAGGGACCCCCTCGCCTCACACGCTTAAAACACGCCCCCACGAGGCTGGCTGATCACTACAAGTCGGTGGAGGTGAGTTTCTTCATGCTCCTGCGCTGGGCCAGACTGGAGGCAGCCACGGGCTCCAGGACTGGCTGACCTGCTTTGTGGTTCAGTGCTGAATATGTAGCAGCCATTGCTCCCTGTGTACAAATGCACACATACGGTTAGTTATCCCACTATGTAAACTACACACAAACACACGCACGCACGCACACACACACACGCACACACACACGCACACGCACACGCACACGCACACGCACACGCACGCACAGGCACCCCTCTTTGATCTGAGCATACACACAAACAGTTAACCATCCCCCCTACAGAATGTACGTATACACACACACATACATACACAGTGAAGCTGACGCTGCCACAAACGCACATTCGCACGTCCTTCGAACAAGGCAGAAATCAGGATATAACTGTACAGGAATGTAAAGTCAGTCATTTCCGGTCCGAAAGCCCCGTTCCCCTCTCTCGCTGACCTTGACGAGGTGCGGCGCATCGTGCCGTGTGAGCTGGAAGTGTGGAAGCTGGTCCCGGCAGGCGATCCACACATGCTTCAGTACCTGCTCCGCAGAGTACCGCTGGTGCGGGTCCACGTGCAGCATGTGAGACAACAGATCCTGCATTTGGAACAAGTTTTCACAGCATAAGAATCAGGGTAAGCCAGAGCCACCTTTACACCTTCCATGAGAAGTTTTGTGCTTATCTAGAACGTCTGTTTGCAGTAAGTATCTGTGTAAGATGTCAATGCACAGTATCTATGTCAGCATGCAATGTGCATGTGTGTTCAGGTATTTTTTTTTTAATATATGTAAATGGTCAAGGTCTGTTGCTGTTACATCATTTAAAATATCCAACATAAATTACATTACATATACAGTCCCCACTCTTCAACTTTATATCAAGTTTAATACCTAACCATACTCCTATGGGGCAGTTCTAGCGTGAATTTGCAATCTAAATTGTCCAGATGTGTCTAATAACATTTTTAAACAATGCTTGTGTGTTTCAAATGATGTCCACAATAAATAATGCTTAAAAAGTACAGAACGATCTTAACTCTCAACTGAAAATGAGGCAATAAAAAGTCGATGATTTCTATTGTTAACTTCAAAGTCAAGCTTACACAATGCTATTTTTGTTCCAGAACAAAGCGCGTCCACATTCTGTTCTTTTGGGCAACACATAAGTTTGTTGACGATCTGCCCTGCCTTACTGAACATCCTTTTGTTCAAGACTGATGTTAATGGAATATTTAAAAACATTTCCATTGTTCTCCAACAATGAGAGCAGACCCTCTTGCAGGCAACCATGAGGAAGGTCTGTGTAATAAGACTAATGCCATCAGCATGAGACCTGGTGGGTTTCTCCGGTGCAGTGGTTTCATAAGCGTGCTGTTTTCCCTCACCGCTGCAGGACGCCAGCATGCTCGCCAGAACAGCCTCCTGCTTACGTGTCACTCATGATACCCTGGTCCATGAGACCCTCAAGGCTGTGAAAGCGTGCATCAACGAAAGCTACAATTCACTTGCGACTAATGTGATGTGTAAAAGGAAAATGGGAGACTATTTTTTTCTAAGAATTTTGGAGAAGGACAAGGAAGATGTCAACATGCGCATTTGTTACGGATTACAAAACTACTGATGATGATTAATGATCTGATATGTTGTCCTAGTTTTACTCGATAGCGTTCTGTGTGTGTTGATGTCTCTGTACCTTGGAAGAGTCTGAAACACTGTCCCAGCTGCCTCCACTCAGAGAGAACTTCCCGCTGCCGATTCGCATCAGAATCTCTTCGGGGGTGTCGTTGGGACCATTGGCGAAGGGGGTGTACCTACATAGTAGAGGGGAATGAGGAGAGTCAGAAAGATAGGGCAGTGTCCACAGTGCCCTCAGCTTCTAACTTCTACATCACTCTATGACAGGGATTATGCAGAAATGAGTAAATCAGATTTCAGAGTGTCATCTCTATAGTAAGCATTATAAATACTATATATCAACACAACAATAATGGCAATAATACACAATTTAATTATATTTAAATTAGGCACTCTCCAAACTAAGCAATTTTAAATGTGCCCACATATACATACACTTCATAAAATACAAAGAAATACAGTGCTGTGTATCTGTGAAGTACAGGAGTTGAACTGCAGTCCATAAAACAGTCCATAAAACTTAGCACAGTCAACCACTGTTATTTCAAAAGTGTTTTTATAACTTTTTATAACTGTGGCTTTTAAATGAAATGGCAAGTATGCAAAAAGGTTGCTGTGAGAAATGCACCTGGCAGCTGATGTTTAACAGCTCTTTAGTCCATGTGTGAATGCACTGCAATCTGGGACTCTGGATCATTTTCTGTATCTGTGTGTATCTGCATGTGCATGTGCTTGTTTGTGTATGTATACATCTATTTGTATTTGTATGTATGCATATATGTCTACGTGAGGGTGAGGGTGAGAGTGTGTCTGTGTGTATACACACTTACCCTGCAAGCATGGTATACAGCAGCACTCCCAGGCTCCAGATATCACAGGCTGCATCGTAACCCTGCCGCATCAGGACCTAAAACGCACACAGTAATGTTAGGACACTGCGGACCTGCTTGCACACACACATATGTACACACAGTTTTTGGTGTCTACCGTACATTAACTTAAAAGTAACAGGTCTGTGTAATGTGTAACTAAACAATGAGAAAATGCCGGGACAAATGAAATTACAAGAGCCCACTGGAATTAGATTGTGCTGCAGTATGCACAACATTGCCACCATGTGCCTGGACTAGAAAAATTCTTAGAGGTTTGACTAAAATGACAACAAGGACAGTCAATAACATAGCAATTTCAAAACGCTGGACTACATTTTTCCCTGAATATTTGTACCCCCAGACCTCATTCCTTGTTTACAGTCCCTCTCATTTCTCTCTCCCTCCATCTCCAAACCGCCCACACGCATGCACACACCTCGGGCGCGACGAAGTTGGCAGTGTAGCAGGGAGTAAGGAGCAGGCCGTTTTCCCCGCGGAGCTGCTTGGCGAAGCCGAAGTCGCAGATCCGGATGGAGTCGGGGTTCCCAGAGTCATCCATGTACAGGATGTTGCTGGGCTTCAGGTCCCGATGGACCACCTGAAAAACAGGGGACGGGCCATAGGTCAGGTCCAGATCCTTACTCTAAAGTCACCCCGTACCACCAAACCAAACCTGCCATCACACCAAACATGCTCTCCAGCTCCCAACGCTCCCTAGTTTCCAGACTGTGGCTGCCCCCTATTCTTACCCCTTGGCAGTGCAGGTAGTCCACAGTTTTAGTGATGGTGTAGAGAACAGCGCTGGCCTCACGTTCCGAGAAGTAGTTCTGTCTGAGGATCTTGTCCAGCAGCTCCCCTCCCTTCATCAGCTCCGTCACCAGGTACACGAAGCGGCCCTCGTCATACACCTGCCATAGGAAAAGGGCCTTAGAGCACACCATATGCAAAACTACGTCACCTAGGTTAAAACCCATGTACATCAACTAGGGAAGGTCAAAACTCCACATACATCACCCCCGGCTCAGCCAGGGTCGAAACCCCATCTACGTCACCCAGGGAAGGTCAAAAACCCATCTAAATCACCCGGAGCTGAGCCAAGGTCAAACTCCACATACATCACCCAGGGCCTAGCTGAGGTAAAAACCCACGTACATGACCTGAGCCAAGGTCAAGAAGAAAAATCATACTGACATCACCCACAGGTGAAGTACAGAGTACAGACATGACCACTGTAGGTATACTGCAGTGAAGCTTTCTGACCTCACGACAAACAAAATACATAACTCTTAGGGCATGTCAATGTGTAGTAGAGTTGAGATGCTGGTTGATAATATTTGACTTTTTACTATTTGACTAAGCTGGTGCAATTCCCAGTTTATATAAAAAGGAATTCTGCAATCTGCAATATAACCGTAGCTGGGAGACAAAGCTTGCTGTTCTGTAAAAACAGAGGGAGAATGCATAGAAAGTGTCAGTTTTGCAGTGTGGCAGAGCGTGGCAGCAGCCTCCCTAACATCACAAATGAGTGGGCCAAACTGGTGCCTTACAGTTATTATGTTAGCCTATTTAAAAATAAAACTTTCACAATGAAGTTTTTCAGATTGAATAAGATTGAACTTATTGAACACAAACACTCATACACAATAATAAAGCAATTTTCATCTGATTATCCTTTACTCGATAATTTACAATGAAAGTTTGTAACTAAACCCCCCAATTGACAATAACAACATTGTGTATGACAATGGGAAAATGCTGATATCACCCAACCCTAGCGTACTTGAATTTTGTTTTATACACAAGACAGAAGATGGCTTAACGATTCTGAATAAATTAAAGTACTCATTTAAATTGGGGTCTTTTTCCAATCAACAGTGTTGGTATTCATGCTCTAAAAACTCAACTACAAAAACATGTGAGGTGATGCGGACTCACATCTTTCAGAGTGATGATGTTGGGATGTTGACCGTATCTCATGAGGATCTCGATCTCCTCAGATGGGTCTCTTTTGCTTTTGTCGATGATCTACAATCACATGGAAATAATAAAAAAAGAATTAAATTAACACATAGCACTGGAGCAAATATTTATGGCAAATATTCAGCTTCAAGTACCACATCTTGCTTGCTGAAACAAACCCATAAGAAGGCCAAGTCAATATCTGCAAATAAAAAACAGTGAGTTTGTATGCTGAGATGTTTGTTTTGTGTTTGGAGTAGGACAACCTTATGAATTTGACTGTATTGTACTGCCCTCTGCTGGTGTTCTGGAAAATGAACTTCACATAAATATTTTAACAGTGAAAGTATTACTTAACTTCATAAACAGGAGTTGCAGATGTGTAATTGATTTGACCCTACTCTGTCAGAACTGTTGGAAAAATAGTGATGCCCTTTTATTGTATATTTGGCATTTTCCCTTTCATTTTTGGCCAAATAAGGCCCACTAACACATCTTTCCCTTCAAATACAAAATAGGTCTAGTGGGGTAATTGCAATGTAATAGTATTAATGACAATTGGAGGGCGAGATATTGATAGTTAAACTGGAAAATCTTCAGATGTTTCAGTTGATATTATTATGCAGGTTTCGCAAATCACATATCAATCCATCTGCATTGACACAGAGTATTTTGTCACATGGGTTCATGGAGGAACCAGGAAAGAATTGCTGAGGAACAACAGTGTTCTTCTACTTATCGCTTCATATGGTACATGTGCTTTAGCTAGCCATCGAAATAGCTAACCAGCTAATCCCATGCACATACCATACTTCTGATCTTTTATTTTTTATCTAATGAGCAAACGTTTGTCATTGCCATAAAGGGACTGAAGATGACAAAAATCTTCCCAAAAAGACCTCAAAATTCAAATATTTTCATCATTTTATCAATACGGTTAAGATGCTAGCTGCTGATGTAGCTACTGATCCTGGACACATGCAATGCAAACAAGATTTGATAAGGCACATTAGGTTTACAATCAGGGCTATTTCAGACAAGCAGCAGATGGCCCAAAGTGGTCCCATTGAAAGTGCATCCTCACTCCATGAGCGTATTCTCATTCACTACCAATGATGACACCGTGAGACACCCGTGCTCTCTCGGAGTAGGGTGGGCGCTGCTGTGAGACCGCACCTTGACCGCAAACTCCATGCCAGTGACCCTGTGGAGACAGCGCTTGCAGATGGAGTAGGAGCCCACGCCGATGTCCTCCTTGAGCTCATAGACGTCAGAGAACTGCGCCGAGCTGCCATGCATCTGCTGGGGAAGGAGCCCAAGTCCAGGTTAGGAGACACAGAGGAAAACAATGATATGCAGTGTAGCATATCGAAGGGCAGGAGTGCAGCATAGTGGTGAGGAGCAGGTCTCATAACTGAAAGGTTGCCAGGTCGATTCCCCACTGGGCCACTGTTGTTGTACCCTTGGGCAAGGTACTTAACTCAGAATTGCCTCAGTAAAAATCCAGCTGTATAAATGGGTAACGTAAAAATTGTAACCTATGTAAGCTGCTCTGCGTAAGAGCATCTGCTAAATGCCAATAATGTGAAGTCATATGCAGGTCAAGGAGAAGGCAAAGGCATGGGAACCTTGCTCTACCAGTCAGACATGGTGGGTAAAGCAATTATGCCCTCTTTCCATAACTGCAAAAATGTTGTTAAAAGAGATGCCAGAGGCTCCTGAATGGCTCAGTCGGTAAAAGCACTCTTTCTGAGTGTATGAGTGTAGACTGAGCGCTACGGCCCGGGTTTGAACCCGACTGTGTCACTAGCCGACAGTGACTGGGAGCTCACAGGCGGAATACATTGGCTTTGTTCCGCTGGGGATAGGGGTGGGTACGTCGGCAGGGGGCTGACATCACATGCCTCGGAGGAGGGCAAGTGCTTGTCCATGCTCTCCCGGATTGACAGTGGGGGTTGTGCAATGGGACCGAACATCGATGATGACAAATTGGACATTCCAGAATTCGGGGAATTGGCCATTCCAAATTGGGGAGAAAATGGAAAAGAAAAAAAAAAAGAGATGCCAGACTGGAAGCATTCAGTACGAAGAAGGTCTTAGAGGGTGGGGAGACACTCACTGGTATGTAAAGAGTACAGAATAGAAGCTAGTATGTCAATATAATAAAGTGTATGATGTGAGGAGCCACCTACATTTATAATAATCTACTAGGTAAAGAAGCTGAAAAAACAGGAATGATTTTTGTTGAAGAAAACCTCAAAAAACACAAGTAATGAACTTGTACTTGAAAAACTCTCCTTTGACCTTGTCACAGTAAGGAAAGATCAGGGGAACATCTGGGACAACGTTTGTGTCAAGTAAAATCAAAATGCAAGGGGAAAAGGGGAACTGGTAGCTGTGGAGACTGGAATGCAGTTTTTTGATTATAGCACAGAAGGACAGAAGGACAACCTGAAAACATAAAGGCCGCTTTCGAGTTTGTCAGCAGGGCATAAAAAGAGCTTTTTCGTCACGCCAAGAAACCATTCAGAAGGTAAACACACACCACTTAGGAGACTGTAGCCTCCAACCACAGCGGGGATTAGACTCCACTCAGTGACGAAGGGGCCTGCCAGGCGAGCAGTAAACTCTTCACCTCACTGTCAGGCCTGACCCAATTCGCAGTCCAGCCGGAACAAGCACCAGAGGCAGTGCCTGCACAGTGGCCTGACACTCATTAGCCCTGACACCTGCTCTAAGTAAGGCTGCCCTCTTATGCACCACGCGCATCACTTCCTGTCTAGCCTGTGAGATGAGAACTAATGTAGGGGAGACACAGAGACCTGAGGTAAACCAACACTCACAATGGTCTTCTGACGCCGGCGTTTTTGGAAGGGAGGGTAACGCAATGAGGTCATAGTGCGTGTATCGTTTGCTGTGGTGATCCCCTGGGGGCCTACCTGCACTATGGGGAGGATGTTGACCAGGGAGGGGCCCTTGCTCTCCTCCAGAGAGGCGGGGGCCACGAAGCTGAAGCCTCTGAAGAGCTGGTGTGCGTTGGCGCTGGGCGGGACGCCTGGGGAATCTGCCACCACAGAGCGGTACACTGTCAGAACACGGCCAAGGACACAGCACCGCAAAGGGACCAAGTGGACCGGGATGTCTATAAACTGCCTCATTTCAGTGACTTTCACTGTCACAACCAGATAAGGACAGACTGGCAAGAGACAGATATTCCTTTTTTAAGGACTTAGGAATGTTATGGTAGAGCAGTTTATGGGATGAAAGCTCTAAAACACATTTCTTTGCAGTGTGTGCTCACAGCACAAGAACGGCTTATACTACTAAGCTAATCTCAGCCAGCTAGAAAGCTAAGGTTTGCTACAGTCTGAATGCAGATGTTTGTTCATCTGCATATTCCCATAGCCTCATCACATCTTGTGCATTTAAACAACTGTCATGTGTAGCTACTTACTTACCAGCGTCTTTAATAAAATCACTAAACATTTATAGCCAGGTACTGTGGGCAATGAATAAACATCAAACTAACTCTGTACCATACATGATCCTTGTTACTTTTTTTTTTTGAATGTTCATTCTGTGATAACCTAAGCAGAGGTTCTCAAGCCTACCTTTAGGAGTTTTAGCTGTGAACTCCGGGTCAAAACAGAACGTATCGTCTGGTTTCCCAGCTGCCGGTTTGAATGGAGGCTGAACTTCCCTTCTGTACAATTTCTGCAAGCCAGAACAGAGGGACACACCAGTTTGGTTGTCTGTTCCTGTAAAGAAAGGCCTTATTATCCTGACACTAGATTGCCAGAAAACATGCTTTGAGCCAGGCCTGGAGACAAATGCCAGACCCTAGTTATAAAAATGCAAGTTGAAAGATTGTGAGCAGAATGCCCCTACCAGTTGATGTGCTGTACTATTGGCCTGAAACATTACATTAATGACCTCAAACCACGCTTTCAAAGCCAGTTAGCTTGCTGACCCTGATGACAACAAAGGAATTCACTTCAAAAAGGCAATTCTGAGCAGAAATGTTTTATAATTCTGCTTTCCAATACATAGGTTTCTGATCAAGACAGGCTGGTCTGGATCACAGACATGTGGTTTGTACATGGTGAATACTAGGTGTTCAGAAATACTTATCCCTTCCAAAACAAATCTGCTTCCTCCCACGGACATACAGCACCAGCTCAGCTGTCTTAGTTCCAGTGACAGCATACCACATCAGCCTGCATGGCTGGTTAGGCACTGGGCTGACTGCACCATGAAACCATTATTCTCAGCCATCAAGGCAACATTTCATAAAGCATATCCAACAACTGAGACTACAGGGATGACACTGCCCACACCTGTTACTTCTAGCACAAACCGAAAAGACCAGAGAGGACCCAGCCAGTTCGACATGGGGTGTGTCTATGCCACACCCCTCACTGTGGAGAGCTGTGGATATGACAGATTAACCTTGTCTACTTGGCGGGAGTGATCTTGTCTGGTCTTCACGGTCCATAAAGTAGCGCTGGCTCCTGAAAGGCTCCTTGCAGGGCCCATTAGCACAGCTCAGCCAGAAGCTGGCCCGCTGCCTGGCCGGCTGCCGCACTGGCAGTAAGACGAAGAGCATGGCCGGGCTTCTCTCCTAACCTCAGGGCCACGCCTTTTGAAGCCCTGTCTCTGAACGTCTCTTCTGGTCTCAGTGCGGCCGGCAGACTCTGGTATGACAGCGGGCACAGTCTGTGCTTTTGTGGGATTTTTTTTTTTTTTTCCCCCCAAAGTGGGATTTATTTTACACTCACGTTCCAGTCGATGGTGGAGAAGAAGGCGTGCCTTTTGATCTCCTCCACTCCATCAGGACCTGCCCCTGGAAAAGACAAAGAAGCAGTGACGGAAAGCAGAGAGTGGGGCACTGCTAGACTGTCTGACAACCGCACATATAGGAATGTACACACACACCCAGACATATAGACACACACACAGACATACACAAAACACAAACACACACATAAGCACACCCCTCGGTAGGCCAAGTAACCACTGGTTTCTTAAATTTTACATGTCTTTTCAAATACTGTTAAAGTTTAGCATGAAATGTTTAAGGATTATTATCACTGCTACAACACTCAAATACAATTGAAACTGGGCTATTTATTTTGGCAAGCACACACTTGCAGATGCTCTTGGCAGCGAATACTGGTCACCAATGATTTTTGGTGGTGGGGTTTATGTATAAGCAGCCAATGAAGCTAGACAACTGATTTGTTAGCAGTACTGCTAGACTTGACAGTAAATTACACCAGACCATCGATTTAACAAGAAAGGGAAATAATTTCTTAAAAATTGTGACAGAAAGTAAGAAAAAGGTGGAAAGGGGGAAGATTTGGGTAATGGCCAATGACTTTTCAAGGAGAGTTGGATAATATGACCATTTTTCAAAACTTTTCCATGCCTTTCTGGGATGAAATTATTTTCAAAGATCTAAGGACCGTGGGAACCCTGTAACTAGAATGTGTGGAGGAGGGCATGACTCACAGTGTTCTCATTTAGAGAAGGGAAAAAAAGCCCAATTGCTGTTGCCACCTGCCACGGTTTAATTAGCTGTTCCGGCTTGTGTGTGCCACAACAATTTCAACATTTTCGTTCTTCCAAGCAAAATGAAATCTTACCACAGCTAAACAGTGAAATTCAGTTCACATTCAACACTTAACATTTTACTTAACAGTAATTAGTAGCAAGTTGGAAGAGTGGAGCTTAAGGCACCGTACACTAAGTGCAGAATTTCTCAGTTGCTCTTTTGGTTGGCCAGTCTGAACACCAGCTTTGAGACCAGGAGCCACCTGGACCGCAAACAGAGAGAATGAGCACAGCTCCACCCACATACTGGCGCTGCAGCCTGTGCTCTACAGCAACGTCAAACAGGAGATCTCATCATCGGCACACGCACAGGGAAGAGCAAAGGCAGGGCGAGTACCTAAACGATTCACTGGGTTCCGCTTGAACAACATTCTGAGAAGACTCTGAGCTTCCAGGCTCAGGAACTGAGGCATTCCCAGCTTCGCCCTGCGGGAGAGGTCAAAAGGAAATGACAATCAATTAATTATGAGTCCTTCTAACTGAAACCATGCATTATACAGAGGTATATCTTCAGCTATTCTTAGGATGTATTGGTAGGGTTTTAAATAAATTAAAAAAAACATTTTATCATCTATGATATTTTGATTGATATGGATCGTCATCAGATGACCAGAAGAAGATCCAGATTGATTGAAAAGTAAACAATGACATTTTATTTTTAGAAGTTCAACACTTCCCAGGCTCTGATGCAACGAGGGTGATGTACATATGAATAGATTCACGTGGCATTAAATTGCCTCAGACAAGTACAAAGAAAAAATTTAACATGACAATTTTCAGTATTTTTAGATTTAAACATTTCAATCCAATTCTTCCCTTAACACCCCCACAAACTCCTCTTGGTGAACATCCACTGCTTGTCAGAAAGAAAGGCCTTTGGGCTGACAACATCAGAAGAAAGACATTTCTGGGGACCACAGAAGCAATAACACCTACTTGAGGATCATGTTCATGGTCTCATTGCGGTCTTTGCCTTGAAATGGTAAAGTCCCGGTCAGCATTTCAAACTAAGGGGGATAAAAATAAAAATCAGACATATCCATTGATGTTACATGTGCTATAAATTCTGCTGAGTTCTAATGGTGTCAGAGCACAGGAAACATTGACACACTGCTGAGCTCTAATGGTGCTGTGCTATGTACTAGCCGCAAAATTAAGGACAGGCCAAAACGATTTACAGTACCATTTTTATCATTATGCACCGGTAAGAGGAGACCATAGAAAATGTATTTGTGTACGGGAGACAGAGGGGGAGAGTCAAACTGTGGGGGCGTACCATTAGGACACCGAGTGACCACCAATCAGCACTCTGCGTGTGTCCTCTCCTGTTAACTACCTCTGGGGCCATGTATTCCACAGTGCCACAGAAAGAGTAGGCCTTCTTATCCTGATCTACTGACTCTTTACTGAGCCCGAAGTCTGCATGGAAACAAGGCAGAATTAGTCACATAACATAAACACAGACACAAACTGGCATGCATACATATATACAAATGTACAAAGTACATACCATTTTCATATTACTAACTTATGTGCTGAAAGAGTGTAATAAACTACTGGAAAATTACAATTAAAATAAAACTGCATCTTTATCTGCACCGTTTTTTGGCTTTAACAGCCTCAGACAATACAAACAAGCTTTAAAATGTCCTCTTTTGTAACATGCTGATGCTGCCCAAGATAATGGAGACAAGGCTGTTGCGTATTTCTATGCAAGTCTGATGGGTGCGTTTAACAATATTTGCATTCATTTTGAGGCACTACTCCTCCACTTTGTATTGCCATGACAATGAGAGCCATTTTTCACTTCTGTATGAATATGTTTAGTCAGAACACCTGGTACATTAAACTTTGCACATTAATTCTTTCATAATCCTCTCTACATGGAACAGAATATAAAAACAAATATAAAAAAAGAAGAGGAAAAGGCAAATACCTGTTAGCTTGATATGCCCAGCTTCATCAAGCAAAATACTGAAAAATAAAATCACATTCTCCAATACAGGCATGTACAAACATTGTCAAAACATTAGATCAATGAGAAAAAAAAACTCCATAAACCCAAGCCAAACTACTGCAGTCTAGAACAGAAATTCAAACTGAGTTACTGTAAATATCATGCCGCTGTCTACGCAAACTCTTATAGCAGTGAATGACTTGGCAGGACACCATCACCAAGGTACACACTAAACAGCCTCTCTCTTTAAAAGGAAAGGGGGCATTTTTTTCATTACTAAATGTTACTAAATGTTTAAAGTGAGGTGTGCACTAGCATGTGGATTTTAACAGAAACATGTCAAAGTGTTCTCAGTGGAGGGGGGGGGGGGGGACTGTGTCATTACTAAGGTTAAAGGAGATAAGAAAGGTCAAAGGTAATGAGATACTTTACTTTTCAGGCTTCAGGTCTCTGTAAACAATGCCTAGGTTGTGAAGGTGGTCCAATGCAAGGGCCAGCTCTGCAAGGTAGAATTTCACATCCTCCTCTGTAAACATAACCTAATAAGAACTGGACAGATTTACCCTCTGATCTTTTTCCGCAAACAAACAGGTCATCATCATCATCATCATCATCATCAACACATTATCAGGAAAATACATTCCAAAACAAACACAGTCATGTTATTCATCAGTGATACACAAGAAGCAAGAGTTATTATAACAGTCAATTTCTAGATCATATTGCCTGGCCATGTATGTTTTTCAATATTTAATTTAAGTCTGACTGGAGTGGTACAGCTGAGAAATTGATCTTTATCGGTGTTGGCTTTCATGAGGTACATGACCCAGTCTGAGGTCAAGTAGCCCCAAAAAGACAGTAGGGGATTGATGTCCACTGTGCTCTGGAAACACGATGATCAAAGACGGGTTCTGAACTCAGCCTCAGGCCGAGTACATCTATGTTTAACACACACTCAGACCCCTCTTCCATGAAAGAAATATGGCCATGCTCTCCTCAAACACTTATATTTTCTCTCACTGAGAACACTAACAGTAAGTATCAGCCATCA
Organism: Megalops cyprinoides; assembly: GCF_013368585.1. Taxonomy (NCBI): domain Eukaryota; kingdom Metazoa; phylum Chordata; class Actinopteri; order Elopiformes; family Megalopidae; genus Megalops; species Megalops cyprinoides. The sequence goes on along the minus strand of NC_050598.1, from coordinate 15,866,610 downwards.
ATGACTGGTAAGTAAGATGAAATTTGAAATGAAATATTACTGCAGAGGAGAGAGTGAATAAAACACAGACATTAAAGTAACGGGAAGAGAAAGGTGAGCTTACCTCTTTGGATAAACGAGTGAAAACATCTCCACCCCTGAGAAAATCCAATATTAAATAGAGCTTTCCTTCTGTCTGAAAGGCTGTGAGGGGGACAGGGGGAGAGAAGAGGGGGAGGAGAGGGAGAGAGAGCGACAGGCCTCAGATCAGCGCGTCCTCGTCCGCACAAAGGTTAGACTACGTTCTGAATTGTCATGGAAACCATGGCTAAACAAACAGCAGCCAAAACGGATGCCCTCAGTACTTTAGCTTACAATTATCATTTACCATGTATATACAACTTGTGCTTGAAATAAAGGCATTTTTTAATAAACAGTAGGCAAGTCTTTGAAAACCAACTTTAGGGAAGTGGTGAATGTCTCAAGCACACCACCAGTTCAACCACCCTCACAAGGATAATTCTGAAAGAATTCTATACCAGAGCACCACCATCAGGGCATGCTGTCCACTCTCTGACTCATACCCTTATCCACTGTAGAGCTGGAATGTGTGGGAACCAAAGCCATCTGACCTAGTGTGGCTCAAAAAACATGTTTTGTAGTAGCTACATAATATCACATTGAATACTAGCATCTGCCTAGACTGGGATGACCGCCTGGGCATCATTAGCAGTTCAAAGTCTTGGTTTTCCCAAAAAAGCAAGACTCCAAATGAATCCTATTTAGTCATAGCTGCTGTGCTGAAAGACGATGACCTCTGCCTTTTGTACACCCATCAGCTGATTTTTATCACTGTTGCCGATGGAAGCAATGCAGATACACAGCTTGTCTACTTTGCCCGCAGCTTGCTTACAAGTAGGCCAGAATGAGTATTGCCAATACAGAACTGGCAATACTGGTAATACAACATTGCCAAAAACAGACCCCACGACACCGCCAAAGTCCTGAACGAAGTGAGGGACACCGGTTCCAGCTTCACTGTGGGAAAGAGGTATCGGACTCACCGTAGTGCAACTTGACAATGAAGGGGTGATTCACTTCCACCAGAATGTCTCGCTCCATCTTTGTTCGAACCCGGTCCCTCACTACCATGCAAAGAGAAGCATGTGCCAGTAGGGGGCACAGAGGCATTAGGACAGAACGGAGGTGCAAAGGACGTCTTAAACACATGGTGATGCACACAAGACATTGATTGTCCCAAACACTGTTAAGCCTTGAAATGTTGAAAAATAAGCTGCCACCAGATCCAGCATTGACACATCCTTCCTACTAACTGTATAGCTCTATTTCATTTGTCAGGAAATTCAACAATCCTCTTAATTTCTGATGGATTATCAATTTCAGGAGAAATGTAGTCTTCACGATATGTGGAATGAAGTGAAAAGTGATCCCTAAGTGTTCTGAGAAAAAGGAAAAAAAAAAAAACTCCTACCACTCACCATCTCACTGTTTGTGCATATCAGGAAAAACTGGGACTAAGAACCATACTTATGCTTTTTGCCCAAAGGTAAACACATTTTACAAATGCACTAACTATGCATTGACACACAGCACATGGATACTTTTGATTTTTTAGACTCACCTTTTAGAGAAGCTTTTTTCAATACTTTCATTGCATACAGCTGCCCGGTATCTGGACCCACAATCTTGCGCACAAGAAATACCTAAGAATACAAGAATATAATCCCTAAGAATACAACAAACACGTCAAATCGCTGGTCTGAGCTGGGGTCCACATTGGGAGGATGTGTTATAAGGTGTAAACAACAAACATAACGAAGTCAACTCAAAGAGGTTATTTTTGGATGTGTGTTTAACCTTAAACCTTAAAGCACTTAAACTATTTAACCAGGCTCATGGCAAGCATTCTGTATTTTCAGTATCTATTTCTGTCTGTTTTCAACCTTGACCATTGAAATTTAAAATACTGCATGTGATGTCATTTTAAAATAATTTAAAAAAAATATTCTGTCATGAAATCAACTATGTAATTACATTTGCAGGTGCTATTCCTTCCATACATAATCCTGTTAAAAGCCTCAGAGGGTAGAATTAACAGTATTAAAACTGCTAGAGGCTGTGAGGGAATGGCTCTTCCAGATTATGTCACGTAAGGTGCTTATTATGGCACATGCAGCTTACCCATAGAAGGGGTGTACGCAGACTGGGACAGCCTTTAAAAGGCCATTTCGACAGAGAGAGAAAGACTGACCCCATCTTAGCGGAAGACAGCAGTCTGAAGCTTGTAGTAAGAGGTCATTAATGAAAGGGACCCACCTTTCCGAAGGAGCCCTGGCCTAGCACCTTGAGCAGCTCGAACTGAGAGGGGTCGGCCTTCTCACAGCCCTCTTTCACATGGTGAGTTATGGGGATCTCCTTGTAGGCACCCTCATCCTGCAGAGCCAAGTCAAACAGTTGCCTTATAGGCGGTGCACACAGACCCCTAGGCAGATCAGTTCACAACAACAATGTTGCTAAAGCGATCATGCTCACTAACTGTCCCTCTGGCTCTGGGCTAGTGCTGGGGTACAGGTTGTAATTGGGGGTCGGAATTAAGGTTGGCATTGACATTATGGTTAATGCTGGCAACATCGCTCCATGGATGAGGCTGCTCTTTGTACAGATATGTTTACACAGATGCTGCCAGTCTGTTTTCCAGTGACCCTCCCACAATCATCTTGAAGCATATATCCATATATCCATACCAAAAATATATCCATAGTTAGGGAATTAGAACTGTAAAGTAAGACACCTGAATCCTTGATGCAGCATTGCTGTATCCTCAGGCAAGACGCTTATCCTTAGCCAACACAGTGAATACCCAGGGGTACACATGGATAATATGTAAAATGTCAGCGATACATGGCACCAAAGCGTAAATTAAGTGAGTTAAGGAATGTAAATCGACCTAGTTCTGTACGAGCCCCAGGAGAAACCCAGCTGATTTCCAGTTTGGAATTACTTTGCAAGTCCAAACCACAGCTTTCAAAATCATAAATTATGACACTTCCACATTTTGGACATTTAACCTTTCACATACATTCTTTGAGACAAACGCAAAAATGATTATGTTATTCTGTGCTCCCAGTACAGCTCGTTTCAGTCAGGCACTTGTTACAGTTCTCTTCCAAGAGCTCTTAAGTGGTTCCTTGGTGAGGAAGCCCATATGGAGGATGATGAACAGAACCCACAGTGGCCAAGTCTGCCTAGAACCCACCCAACCTGAGAGACAGGGATAAGCCCCAGCCACTGGGGTGTCCGTGGAGCCACGCACGGTCCGCTCGCACTCCTGATCCAGGGATGGAGAGAGAAGAGAATCTCCCTGCATTATTAATTGGCCTGAGCTGCTGCTATGCAGCTGCAACACTCGCCACCGCTGGGAGAGCAAAACTCAGAAACAGGGAGGCCCCCTGACATCAAAGAGCCGCTAATCAGCTTAGCTGCAGGAGGATCTGCTGCACCGCTGTCCAGCACAGCGCCGGCTGAATTATTAACCAACGCCAGGGGACTGGCACACAAGGGGGGGCCTCCACAGTGGATACACTCCACTGACGGCTTGGTGTCCTTGGATTAGAGAATGTCACCGAGACAGAATTCAGTGGCAAATGCAAGACTGGAAATCTTTACCGCTGTTACGTAACTGACATGGACTGTGCTGTCCGATATTTTTGACTGAGAAAACTCAAATGTCGCATTATTCAATTGCTTCTGATCCTGTTCCTGGTACCATTTCGGTGGCTGGATATTTACTGCCGCAGTTCAGGTGAGTACCTCAAGCACGACATTCAAACCCGTTGGTTACAAGCCCAACACCGTAACTGCTTCTATTTTAAGTACAAATACGATTTGTACTTTCCACCTTCCATTTTCCACCTCGACAGGAACTTTGAAAGTGACAGCCATATGGTTTGTACTGGCTCAGTTCTCATTATTGACAAATGCAGTTTCAGGAGTGAGAGCGTGCACACACACACACACACACACGCACGCGCACCTCTTTTATGACTTTATCTGCACTGTCAGTAATAAAAAAAAAGTATATAATTCTCTCTGTTCTTGCATCTCACAGTACACTAATCCCGCTTTATAAAGCCAGCGTGTTACACCTGTACTTCATAAAAGACATGAACGTTAAATCGCTGCTGGCCCATCAGTCCTGTATATAGCGGATGTTTCCTATCCAAATAAGGATGCAACAGCCAGTGAAATAACTGTAAACACAGACCACTCCATCGCTAGCTGGAATCTGCGGTTCTCTGTGTGGTCTGTATGTGCGTAACTGCACGGCGGGGACGTGCAGCTCTTCAGCAGTGATGTCACTAAGCGCTGCCTGCGACAGCCCACCCACGCTTGTTGGAGGAAAGAGGTTGTGGGCACCATTTAGTCGCATTGTGCAAATAAGGAAATTGATATGCAGAGTTAATATCAGGCCCTGAAGCCAGGAATTACAGACTAGTATCACGTGCGGAGAGATCAACGCTCCACAAGCCCCTACACAACGGCACCAGAGACCGCATCGCTCACTAGGGACATTCTGTACTAGACGTCCCTTTCTGTTTCCCTATTAAATTGCTGAGCCTTTCAATAGGGACAGAGCTTTTGGAGAGTATGGATAGTCTGCCGTCTTGGTTACCACTTCTCGAGCGTCATGAGAGGTACTCACGCAGTGCGAGAGCGGCTCCCCTTCCTCCATGGGCTCCTCCGTCGTCTGATGCCCGTTGACCTGGGAGGGGAAGGAAAGAGCACGTCAGACGGACCCGAGACGGCAGCACGCAACATTGACGTTAGCGCACGATGCCGGTCACATCACCGTCCACTGGAGACCCGGGGAAACGGCACAGCAATGGCGTCACCAATCACTGAAACGGAACATACTCACATGAAGCTCCATGTCAACCGAGCCTAGGTCTTTCCACAAGCCTACATTCGTGGCTGAAATAAGCAGGCCTATACAGGTTATCCATGCTATTCCACTGATGCCAAGGATTTAAACACGGAACAGGTCCTGTTTCTCAGAGAACCCTCTGTACAATTTCCCAGTATCTCATTATCTTACCCTGGGTTTACGTGTCTCAACCATCTTGACGTCTTACAATCCAATGGTGGTTGAAATTGTATAATCACTACACTGCAGTTTGTATAATCATTATTTTGCTGTGCAGCTCAGCAGGCCTGCACTCCCACACACCTCTGCGCTTTCTCAATGAACACCTGATCTGAACCTCACAGTCAATCCCTTCAATCTCTGCAAACACATCAGATCCAACGCAATACAGCAGTAACGCATGCCTGTTAAAATATGCATAGGGTCCTAAAGAAAATTTATACATTAATAAATACATGAATAGAAATAAAAGCCAGAAACAGCTGGAAGCAGAGAGGCATCCGTAAGTCTGTCTTGATCTGATGGACACTGGGCCCCACAGCTGCACACTTCACCTGGGTTTATAGTTATTTTCACACTGTATCTCTGAAAGCACAAATGAATTTCAAGCTCCAGTTACATATTTAACCTGTTGCTTCAGCACAGAGGACGGCCCCAGCTGGCTTTTAAATGCCAAAGCTGCCGAGCGGATTTCGAGCATCATGACGGTACAGTTCACATGCACTTCTACGGTCTGACCTCTGGTCAACCACTCTCTAAATACGGACAGTGACACAGGGCAGCAGACAGGCTTGCTCTCACATACACACTGCTACATGAACACGGGAATAGACTCTCACGCAGAGGCGCATACTAAAACACACATAGACCTAGCAATATGCACGCAAACACACACATACATACACACACACACACACACACACACAAGCAGGTACTAAATCACAAGCACCCAGATGCACACACTCGCACACAACGGCAGACACCAAAACGTAAATACACAGAGCATGCACAGTCACAGTTATACTGAGCGCAAAACTTGAAAAACTTGACACAAAAAAGAAATGGAACAAAATAAAAATCCAACATCTAGCAGGTCTTATTAAATGCAATGTACTGTGATCAAAACACTAAATAATACAACAGCCATGCACATTAGCTGCGTAACTCATAAAAGGAGCGCCGGAGGCCACCGCTCAACACCCACTGTCTGAGGCGTTTAAATCATCCCCCGACACAGCGCAGTTTCCGTTTAAACGCTGTTCACGATCAGACCGCAGGAGGCTCCGACAGACGAAGCCTCAGAGGGCACATCAGCAGCTGGACTCTAAAGCATGTCTGCGGCTTAGCGTCACGAATGCGTGTGTTCAGCGGGTCTGCCTAACCCATGTTTGCGCCCGACTGCACACAAACCGCAGTGACAGCGCAAGTGTGTCTGTGTGTGTGTGTGTGTGGGGGTGTGAGCAAGCGTGCGACGCATATTCGGACCTGTATTTGCAGCACATTACATTACATTAGGGCAGCAGTGTAGCATAGAGGTAAGGAGCAGGGCTTTTAAAACCAGAGGTTGCTGGTTTGATTCCCTGCTGGGGCACTACTTCTGTACCAAGGTACTTAATTCAAAATTGCCTCAGTAAATATCCAGCTGTGTAAAATGGATAACATGTAAAAAAACTGTGACTTATGTAAGTCACCCTGGATAAGAGTGTCTGCGAAATGCCAATAATGTAACAATGACCTGCGTCTTTGTGCGTGTGTACTATATGTGTGTACACATGGATGAGAGGGCCTGTGTGAGACGTGTTCTTGCTGCCCTTTGTCTTCTCCTCTCCTCCGTGGCTTGGCTGTAACGGTGACAGAGCCGGGAGATCTGCCCCCTCCTCTTCTCAATGATACACACTGACAGCAGCAACCTCCGAGGCTACTGGAGGAAGCTGTGACTGTAACGTAGGAGTGGGAAGGGGAAGGAAGGGGGGGGGGGGGTATCTAACGTCATCACCCACCCCTCCTCACCCTCCGAGTCTCCACCCTCGAACTGCGGGCCCGGCGTGCAGCCTGCTTCCACCCACCCCTCCGCGTGGGAGAAGCTTCGAGTGCCAATGAGCGGCCACTTGTGCTCGCAGTTTCTTTTCTGTTTGCGCGCGTGTGCGTACGCGCTTGTTTGCGTGAGAAAGGGCTTTTGATCCCACTTGAGCGCCGTGTGAGCTGCTATGTTTGGAGGGCTTTCGTTACTGTGCAGCGCAGGCTGAACTGCGAAGTCTCTCCGATTGTGTATTACAGAAACAGAGAAAAGCACTGTCTGCATTATTCTAATACAAAAACACAAACAAAAAAGGAACACAGTGACTTCCTCATAGATTTTATGGTCATAATGTACTGTCTAGCATTTACCAAGATCGAAAACGAGTTTGCCAATCTTTGCGATGTATGTGTGAGTTTCACCCTCATGATAATCCTTGCAACATATATAAGGGATTACTCTGGTGTAATTCTCACCATGTGTGAAATCAGCATTGATTAAATAGTTACTTACCACTGAAATATAAAACATGGCCCATGCAAGTCCTTACAGTGTTGTGGTGTTTCAACCCTATTTGCCCGTGAGGACACAACATTCCACTTTATATCAAAGCCATGTCCAGGAGCTCCTAGACTCTAGCCCAGTCTTGGTCACTCTCGCTTTTTCTTACACTTTCTGCCTTCCACACTAAAGGCAGCGGGATAACCACAGCAGATCTCACTGTGCACTTGGTGGCCGGAAGGTAAGGTGAGATCAGGTGAGGTCCACCTGGACAGGCCCATAGTAGCACTCAAGGACTCCATTTCTTCCAAGTCCCAGAACATCAGGCCATGTACAGACCTGCCATGCAAAAGCACTTAACATGCAATCGTCTGCAAGCCCAGGAGCCAGTCAAAGCAACTCAGGCGGACCGTTGATGTGGCTTTGTCACTGGCACACTGCACACTGGGGTTAAAAGTCTTATGTAGGGACAGAGAGAAAGAGAGCGCAAAACTGGCCTCAGTTCCCCTTCAAAATCCAAAAATTGTCATCACAGGAGAACAACACATCTGTGGATTTCAAGAAACGGGCGTATACCATACGGCATGGCTAGTCACAGTCGCCACAGTGGCCCTAAATCCACTAGATTTACCAGCTTACCAAGAATCACTAACATTCACACAAGTGGGGACAGAGACAGAACTGTTTCAATCGCACAGATGTTTAGCTGGTGCAAGTGGTTAAGGGTGGGCTAGCAGCCTGCTGACACTGCAGGCCTCTGGGGCTCCAGGCTGGGGTCTGCGGCTTAGCCAACTGTCACTGTAACTGCTCAGCAAGAAAACGGGCACCGCAGACTTGCAGACCCAGCGCAGACAGGAAGTGAGTGTTTGTAGCCCTCCACCACAGACAAACACACATCCGATGAACATTTCAGTGTAAGACTGTGTAGCGAAGGGTAGGAGCAGTCACCCCACCCCACCAACCCTGCAGCTTTGACCGCAACATTGGTCTACGGGTTTGGTACCCCGTAGACCTGGGTTCGAGGCTGGGTGAGGTGACTGCTCTCGCCCTTCGCTACAGACTGAGTGTACAAATAGATGCCTTAATATGAGGACGGCCTCCTTAAAAGTTGTAATACTGGACTGACATTCAATGCATTGTACCGGGTACAAGCATATGACCAGTTTTTGCCATGCAAATTGCAGACACTTGTAATAAAGCTGTGACTGTCTTAATAATATCACCATATTGATAACTAAATATTTTCATTTCACATAATGGTGGAGGAAGTCCAAGTTTGCTTAGTTGCATCAAGGAAGTGCTATCTGAGGGGGTACGTGAGCAGGAATTTAATTTCAGTGCAGAAATCGGCAGACCTTGGGAAATTTTGTACAATGGTCTCCAATATGCATGCAAATGCACACACGCTCAAAACGCACACACCTACACACAATGCTCCCAATATGTCACAGTTCACAGAGCTGCTTCAGGATACAATTAAATGGAGCAGAATCCTCTAAATGCAGATTACCAGTTACTCGTGTGTTTGCGCGCATTAGAGATGGCAGCACTGTTGCTTGGTGACACATGGCCTTCTACAGCCTCCAACCCATCCCATGAAGTGAGCCTGTAAAATTGCATGAGTGAGATTGTGTGTGTGTGTGTGTGTGTGTGTGTGAAGGGGGGGGGGGTGGTGGTGTGGGTCTGGTGGCAGTCTCAGACCTCCTGTTTCCCCCGATCCCATTTCATGCCATTTACGATATTACACTGTGAATCAATTTCGAGCGCTCCACCCAACCTCACAGGATGACTCACCCCTATTTATCAGACGAACTGCACGGGAGAAAGGGCCTCTGTGGAGCGCAGCTCTGCCGCAGAGGCACAGGCAGCAGCTTTTAGCCGCCGGGACACGTGCGCCCTTTTTCCTCCCCCCATTGAAAATGATTGATGAGGGATGGAAATAAATAGCTTTGCAGATGAGCATAGCAGACATTTTTGCTATGATAGCAGCCACTGCTTTTTTGATGACAAATTCTAATGTTTCATTGGGACCAACACGATGCTTATTTGAAAGCCTTGCTTACAAAGATAATCGTTTACCAGTGAGTCCAAGAAATCATAAAGGCCTTTTTAATGAACGCAAGCTTGTGCAAGACACAACGACATAACTTCAGTATACGCAAACATGTTACCTGGCACTCTAATACCAAATGTTATAAAATCATTTAGACAAAGAAAATCATCCTCCTATTTTTACTGAAAGACCACCTAATTCATTCAGATATTGAGGTTTTAAGAAACTGCACTAAAATTACAAATGATGATATTAATAAAGATTTTACTAAAAGAGAAAAGACAGAGTTAGGGATTACAAGATGACCAATGAAAGAAATCAGAGGAGATGTCTATTACAGGAAATTAAGTAGGTTGAGTCAGGAATACCGGAGGTGACCTAAACTAACTCTAAGCTGTATCTAGGATGATTATGCAGGTTATCAGGCAGAGATGGGACCCCTTCTCTGACACTGGGGCCTAATGATACCTCATTGATTTCTTTTAAAGTGACACTTTCCACTCCATAAAGTACAGGCTTACCACTGACTATGTTTTTATTCTGTAAATGGCTAGCATTCAGTGGTCCTGCAAAGTACTGCAATTTAAAAACATGATGACTGTAACAATATTAACAACACATTTACATTTAATCATTTAGCAGATGCTCTTATTCACAGCGACTTACAAAAGTGCATTCAAGGAGGTTAGGCTAAGAGCCGAGAGGACACTAAACCACCAGAGTCACAATCCGATAGTAGCAGTCATTACATAACATGTCATATTCTGTTAAGCGCCACAGTAGATGCAAGAGGAAGTTTGAGGATATAGCTCCATCTAACACCATCTCTAGGACAGGATGACCTTTATCTGTTCAAGATTTTTGACAGTATTAAAATAAATGGTGAAAATGGTCCAAAGCATTTTACTTTGCAATGCCGTGACCATCCATCACAAAGCAAAATGATAGTAGAGAGATAATCTATAGATCCAGGGATGCAGTGCAAAGCTGTTAAGGCTAAGTCCCTGTTGCCATCATGCAGTGTGCAAATGAAGTGACCTCTAATGTATTTATCAGAGACAAAAGGGGGCAGAGAAGAACATTTTGATGAATGCAAGTTTAAAGGCAAACCTGATACTTACTAGACAATATGATCCATTCCCAACAGTAAAGAAACACTTTTAGGTTTAAAAAATTTACTAGATAACAACATTAAACTATTTTCCAAAGTAAACGCCAACAACAGCTACAGCAAAAGTCAGAGTACAAGACTGATGTAAATCATGTGCAGGATTATTCTGTGTTCATAAGAAAAAAATCTAATTGTGAATATGAGACATTAAAGAAACAAGACTAGCAACCTACATCCCATATTAACTTCAAAGCAAAATTACTTTTGTCCAGGAACGGAACTGTGTCCATAGTCATCTGTTTAATACAGGACATTAGCTTCTTGACAGTTTGCCCAATAAATCTGGGCACAGTTAGTCAGGTTAATGAATCTCTCAAAACGATGTACATAACCTTTCCACCATGTGGGCAGATCCTCTTGCATGCTGTGAGGTAGTACTATGGAATAAGATGAATGCCATCAGCATAAGACCTATTGGTTTTCTCTGGTGCAGGGGTTTCATAAGCGTCCTGTTTTCCTAATTTTCCACATGACCCCAGTCTCTCACTGAGCAGAATTAGGTACCGCTGCAGGTTGCCAACATACTCGCCTGAACAGCTTCCTGATGAAGTGTCACTCATGACACCCTGCTCTGTGACACCATCGAGGTAGCAAACCATGGATCAATAAAAGTTATGATTCGTTGTGGGTGGTTGTATAAAAAAATATATACATTTACATGAAGGAAAACACTGACTCATTTATCAACCACAGAAGGTTATTGATAATTATCTACAGCATCATATGTTGTTGTGACATTTTAAATTTTGTAATACATTTGCTATACACAGATGCTTTGACGGGAGACAGAGAGCATAATTCAGCTTGCAACCTAGTATGCACATAAAATGGCTTAAATCAATTTTGATCCAAATTCAGCACACATGTAAAATGGCTTACATCCATTTTGTTTTGAATTCAGGGCATATGTAAAATGCTGCATGTCATTTTTTCTCCAAACTCAGTGCACATGAAAAAGGTTTATATCAATTTTCCTACAAACCCTGTATAAATATAAAACTTTGACTGCACTTCAGTTAGGCAAAAACACGGTTTGACTGACTGACATCTGCAGACATCCCAGAACCAGACAGTGCAGTAATTATCCCACACATACTAAACATACAGCTAGGTTTCATATATAGAGTTTAAAATCCAATGTGCCACAAAACATGAAAGTGAGGAGGAAAGTGAGAACACCTTATCCTGTTCAACACAGCGACGGTTTTCCTCTGACACAAGGCAATGTCCCCTCTCATTGTCATCAGTCACTAAAAAGCCAACCAAATAAACAGTTCCACACAGGCACACAGACACTCCCCTAGAACTGCCAAGTGCTACGATACTCCCGTTAGATCTCCAACGGTCATTTCTGTTTACTCATACTTCTTTCTACACGCAAAGCATCCATTTTGTCACAGGTGACTGACTGTTCTCAAGGCAGTCTTATAAGGTCGCTTCGGATTTAATTATTTGTATTTACGTTTTGTTTTTCAGTTGTTTCACCAAAACCAAAAGCCACATTTAAGCCGCAACTGTTTCAAATTCAAACAAAAATCCACTACCAACAAAGCCGATTCAAAGGCAGAATTAACTTAACCCACTCTAGCTTGTCTTATTTGTTTTCTTGACCAGGAAGAAGGTAATGGAAGTTACAGGATGTCAAAAATGTGTGCAGACTCCCCTTCCCTAATTAAAGACAGCATTTCCCAGACAACCCACTGCAAAATGATCATACATTGATACCATTTATGTACTGAATTACAAGATTTGAAGTGCTATGTCTCAATACCTGACATTAATACTTTGACTGAATTGATACATCCTTCCTGTGTAAACACTTATGTGTAATATGGCTTAACTGAGGAGAAAATACAGCAATGCACCAAAGCACCGCCTTCTTCTGGACAAGTGAAAACAATTGGAGGCCCTCTATAGGTAGCTTGTGGAGACCATTCTAGGAGCGCTTTGAAGTCAGAATGGCCATGTGGAACAGGGCAGTACAAGGACAATGCCGGCTTTGGGATGTGAGACTATTGTCGGGGCCCCTGAACTGGTCCATTGTTCCCAGGCTAACACTGTTATCTGATGTCAGCAGATGGCATTTGTTTCATCAGCAAAAAAACAGGGCTGTGAGAAGGAGGCATGCTGCCCAGCCGCCAGGGAGAGAGAGGGAGTGAGAAGACAGACCCCAATGAAGATACACAGATTGAGCTGATGGTAAAGGAAATAATTACAACTTACACATATGGATGAAAATATAACACTGTGGATCCAAGTGCAGGAGCATGTTTTGTATGTAAAACATTTAGCTGTTTGGTACCATTCGTTTCGACCAGAAATTTTAGCCCATCACAGAACCTCAGGGTGAAATCTCCAGTGTCTGCCCATATAACTGTAAAGCCAAAGGGCACGGTCCTGTGTGCCACTGTGCAATGGTACACTCCCGCATTGGTTATTCACACTACTTCTCCCCCTCTCTTTCTTTCTTTGTGCAGCCAGTGTTTTAACGTAGCCTTGTGTAAACAAACAGGGACTACTCTGCCATGAATAGGGGCATGTCTAATCTGAATAGCGGCTAAGGTAAAGGCGTTCAATCCTGATGCCAGGCTGAAGTCAAGGAAAGAGGTAACGTCACTCATCAACGCAGCGACGAACGCAGGGAGATACTGTGTCCCAAGAGTTTCCGATGTAGTTGGTGCATTATGACTAAAAAAGCGTTAATTCTTCACTTTCAGTTCTGGTTAGTATATCTATTACACCTAAACTGTTACGTTGTAAGTACAGGAACGAAAATCTGCTGTAAAACGTCAAGAGGGTAAAAGTTAACTAGCCAAGCCTCCTTGCTTCAACGGAGTCGAGCATTATCTCTCTTCTCTGCGACTTACTTGTCAAAATAACAATTAATCAAGGAAATTAAAGAAGGCGTTTCTGCGTGGGACAGGTCTAAAAAACCTGAGAATATGCTAACGTTAACTATTTAACACTGATCGTACAATGAGTATTCGAACTTAGGTATTCATTTTGATTAAAAGACACACACACACACACACACACACACACACACACACACACACACACACACAACCGGGCACTTGCAAAGAAGAATTAACACTGATTACAAGGCTAGATGTAAAACAGATGGCTCGTTAGCTAACCAACTGCAATCTGACACAATAGCGTTAGCCCGTCCAAAAAGCGTTTGAGGAATTCTTTGCCCTCGCCAGTTAAATACTTTTTGAGAACTGTGGTGGGTAATCACAATACTAGATTTCTGATACCAACAATTATTCACAGACAAACTGTAACGTTAATTTAGCTAGACAGCCACTTCAACATGTCATTGCAGACTGATTCGCTGTTACGTATGGAAGCTGCAAACTTCACAGCGCCGAGCAATAAAACAGCGATATTGACTGTACCTTAGCCAACGATATGCTGGGATCGGTTACAGTTAAATTACATCTTTTACGCACTGGAGCTAGTTTGCCAACACGCCAATATAGCTAAATTGCTATCTGTCGCTATTTCACCCCTGAACATAGAGCTCGGCTAGCTTCTTAGCCAAATAACAGATCACAAAACAAACTTCTCAAGATAAGAAGGTAGCTGCATTGTTTAACCCTGTACCTAACAGGGTAACTAGGCAAACTATGTACGTTAGCTGCTAGACCAGTCTTTTGAAGACTGCTGGCTAGTTAGGTATAGGAGTCAAGAGTCATCCGATTGCGGAGGCAAAGTACACAACACAAGTTAAGAGCTCGTTATCTTACGTGGCCAGCTAAGTTCGCTAATGTTAACATAAGATCCTTGCCAGGCTAGTCTGCACCAGCACAGACAATTGCCAAATCCGAAATAATAAGACAATGTAATGAAATATACATACCTCACTACTAACGCTATGTACCTCCATTTTGTGCCAGGAATCTTGCGGCTGAGCAAAAGGCATCGTACTATTGACTATTGCCTTGTTTCAGACTGCATTTCTTCGTTTCACCAATCCAGTTTGGTGCCTCCGCCCCCTCCTTTTCCGTTGAAATGAAGATTAGGTAATAACGCTGCCTCTTTCAGCTAGTGCTGTCACGGAGAGATGCAAGTTCTTTCTGGAGAGTACCAGCCTGTATCATGCACGGGTCGACAATCCCTAAGCTTTTCCTATAAATGTGAATATGGCCGTCACCTAAACAGCATGGGAACCGACTACACGATGACGTAGCGTGACATCATTGAGTTAAGGATTTCCCCCATCCCGGGTAACAACTCAAAATCTGGAGGGTTGGTGGAGGCGGGAGGGGGGTGACCAGCGTGATAGTACAAAAATAACCTTGGCAACCAGACTCGACAATCCAAAAACTGTTGTGCTGTTTGTTGTTGTTGAGTAATAATAAGTATACACACATACGCACCCTAAGAGCAAACAGCAAAACGAAGGCCTTTTCTGCTTAAAATTGTAAAACGGATAAGTTACAATGTGACTTGACTTACAAGCAGAAAAAAATGCAATATGTATTGGTTTTCCGTTTAGGCGCCTGTTCCGATTTAATCAAGGATTCAAACTAATGTGAAGGGCACAGTATATACATGTGTCAATCAATGTATTCCATATACATTATTCTAGGGTGCCACAAAAACAAGATAAAGACTTATTTCCATATTAAAATACAGGGGTCTTCCTTAGAGCCTTATCTATCTGTATGTTGCAAGATGTATCTGTATTTACCACTGTCCCTCATGGAAATGGGTCATCAGCAGCAGGTACATCCAAAGCAGTTTTTAAATGTGACAAATGATAATGGCCAATCAAACCATCACCGAGCATTACATTTTAAAAAAAAATGTTTACAGTAAATCTTCCTCATCATGGAAATGTTAAGGAGAACGACAGTCCTCTGTAAACTACTGAGATGCAGCTGTCAGCCTCTCGCCATATTTTCCATTCATCATCGCAGAGTTGAACTGTTCTTTCAGTGGTGTGGTTCAAACGATTTATGAACATTGGCTGGTTCAGATATTACAGCTGGCTGTCTGTGACTGTCTCTGACAGATAACAAAATGGATTAAATGTCTTGTGAGCTGAAATTGGATTTGTAGGCAGCAGAGTGAATGGGAGACATTGGGACTGAAATGCATGGGGATGGGGGGGTTGGTGTAGGGAGGGGGTAAAATTAAACTTTAAAAACCCTGAGTAGTACAAGGAGTCTTGCACACAAAAAGGCAAATCAAAGACAGGCAGCCATTCAAGTTAGTGGCATTTATTGTTGTGGGACTGAATGTCTGATATGTAGTAGAAAAAAAGGCATTTGAAGCCCAGTAGTTGTGTGTGTGTTGGCAGGCACCTTGTGGAGTGCTCAGTGGGTGTGGAGGAAGTAGGGAAAGTGAGCGAGGGGCCATGGTCACGGGGGTAGTTGGTCCCCCATCTCCTCTGGCACAGAGGAACAGCTCTGGATGGTGATGGCAGAGGCGCCAGGCTCCTCCTCTCTCTCTGGACTCATCTCCCAGTCTTCCGCTTCCTGAGGTAGGCTGGCCAACAGCTCCTGCGGAACACAAGCAAAGCCTGGTTCTGCTGTGCAATTGCTACAATGTTTCACTCTAGGTAAGCTGTCAAGTTCTGTCAATTCAGTGTTAATCGTAGCTAGTTTTTACAGCTGGTACACTTGCTGAAGTCAAGACTGGTTCACAATAATTTAGCAGTAGATTTATTCCTGTTACATGCACAGTGAAACTGCTTTTGGAAACTTTACTACCCTAAAGTTTTGGATGCATGTATTCCATCCGATGCTAACTGTCGATTTGTGTCATAAACAGCCATTGTACATAGAATATGTACCTTGGGAAACCCTGGGAATAATTGAACTGTGGCCCAGAAAACACCCTCTGAATGAACGAAGTGTGAAAGCACCCTACGTGAAGAAACACTTTCTATTTGATCTTTTTTTCATGAACAAACACCCACCAGCATATTACTTTATCAGGACATACATTTCAGATAAGATGTGAAATCCCAATGTATATTACTACTAACTTCAAGTTCAGTCATGTAAAATTAATCACCTGGCTAGATGGAACTAAACCTAGCATATACAGTATGTCTAAGAGGCACAGGGTGGAAGAGTACCAGGCCTAATGTTTCAGCACCTTGCCTCTGTCCCTCTCTGCCACTGTCCTCCGGGGCAAGGTTTTCTATCTTTCTACCTAATAGTGTGCAGATTTCCAGCACAGCACCCAAGGATCACTACAATTCCACCACATGTTTACAGCTACTTAGGAGTGACATCCATCACACTGTACCATAATTAACTCCATATTTATCATGTTGTGTTTATAACTGAAGTTTGTTGTTGTTGTTATGGAATGCTCAGCGCTTAATTTAGGCTCCCACAATGTGTAAGCTGGGCAGCTGTTCCTGTCCCTGTCTCTCTCCCCACACCCTTCCCCTCCCTCACCTGCTGTTTCTCCTTGTCGTCGTTCTTCACGGCATTCAGTAGGTTTCGGGTGAAGCTCTGTAGCTCACTGTATTTTTGTTTTTGGTTCTCTAGCTCGCTCTCAAGGTACCGTACCTCTTCGTGCTGGAAAACAATGCATGACCAGAGTCAAATACCTATTAAAGTAACGACAGCTCCACATAACCTGTTCCCCCCTCACGTCCTGCTTAGCACAAATCAGTAACAAGAAACTTTCACCCTTTTGCTATGCTATGAGTCAGGGTCCAAATATAGCCAAAAAAATCTCATTCCTAAGCTTACTGAAATAAATATGTTCGAGACACTTTTCTGTAGAGTCACGACAACATGGGGGCAGCTGTGTTAACGAGGCAGCGGCTGAGTCCGCAGTCACGCTCGGTCTGCCAGCCAGCCAGCCCCGAGCAAATCCCTCCGCTATACGGGAGACTATATCAAACCCATTCAAAATCCTCTGCTGCGGTAACTAGGGAAATTAAAAGCAGGCCGGGCTCATTGAGATGCAAAAAGAGAGTCGCACGCCTCCTTGAACAGCTCTTAAGTCCTGCAAATGGGAACCCGGGCATAATTTGTTCCCCGGTGTTATTCGAATGTGAAGCCAGGAAGGCCCCGGCCCCGCGGTGCGCGACGCTGTGAGCGTCCCAGCTCGCTGCTGGGGCGGAAACGTTTTGATCTGAAGAAAGGATTAGGAATGCCTGGCATAACCCGGTTTTAGGCACAGCCAGCCCAGGCACTGCCCCGTCAGACAGTAACAGTTTAAAGAAGCAACTCGAAGGAGCACTGCTGCTTCTGTGTACTGGCTTGTGAAACATGCCACAGAATCTCTGAATTTGTGAGTGCTGTGGTTTAATTACTTTGCATCAATAAACATGTCATGTTTCCACACAACATATGGACTTTATAAAGCTAATACATAAATGACCTAACAAGTCTATGTTCTATGCATAAATTAAGGACTTTAAAAGCTGGCACAAAACCATTCAATCATTGCACTAATACAGCATTCCGCTATTGTTTGTTGTTTATTTTTTGCATACAACATCTTTAAAAGGAGCTCTTTCTGTTTAAAAGAAAACAAGAAAGTAAAATGACTACTGCTGGCAGCATAGGTGCAGGTATTCCATTCCCTATCTCCACAGCTTCACGTGAACAGCATGTCTGAAATACTGGATACACTGAATACACTCTTGTTAAGAAGAATCCTTAACATCTCAGGCTTTGTGAATGCATTTACCTCCATGCAGGACCTCAGTGTCTCTAATAAGGAAGAGATGAGGTCTGATGTTGGCCATTCCAACTTATTAAATGTCCACAGAATATGTAAAATACATGCAGGATTACGTGTGCAGGATTCAGCTGTACTGCACGTCTCCTGCTCGGCCCTGTGTGTATGCCCTGGAGCAGGATGTAGAACAGCTGCTTAGTCAGCAGCTCGCATGTGCATGCAGTTTGTTAAGGCATGCTGTGCATTCATACAACTCTTGAATAATAAAAAGAGCAGTTATGGAATATACGTTCCACACCACATGCACCCCACCCCCTATCCGACTTTGCTTTTGAAATGCTCCTGATGTGGATGGAGAAACCAGATCACAGATGCTGATGGAGATGCTGCAGAAGATACAGCAGAACAGATGTCCAAGGATCCATATTAAAACGTTGTTTTATGAGCGTGGGATAGGTGTGTCTAATGAATATATTTCCTTGGAATGTTTTTCATAAAACTCCAAATCATTTCACAGCACCGTTTAATATTGTGTGTACTGGTGTTGAGAAGTCTTAAGACACATGCAGTTAAAAGGAGTGCCCTTTAAGTAATCACTGTTGCTGTACCCCACCCCCATACCTTAAACTCCAAGAGATTCTGCAGCTGCTCCATGTCTGAGCCACTCACGTCTCCATCATCCTCCTCCTCCTCTTCATCATCAATGATTTCAATTTTCTGTGGGGGTATCAATTAACGAAGAAGATAAAAAACTAAACTACAAAAGAAGTTTTGAAGTCACATCACAGTGTCTAAGCTCTAAATAATTTCAGCCTAAAAATCCTTGAAGACTCCTTGGGATGTGGGACTTCCATTTATTCATACAGTATTTGACTCCTACGCACAGGTACAGACAGCTGGAGGTTGCTATTCAAGTGTGTGTGTGTGTATACATATATAGACTTATATTTAACATTATTCCAGCAGTTCACGTGACATATTTGCCACTTGGGACAGAGAAAACAATTCTGAAGCCTGTCTCCTGTATCAAGTTTTACAGAAGCCATTACAGCATGAAAGCTTTCAGAGAAAGTTTATTGGTATAAACATGAGCTGAGTATTCTCCAGTAACATAAAGGTTTCTGTTCTTGTCTTAAAAATTTAAGAATCTGTCTTTCAGTAGTCTATTTTTCAGCTATTGCTTTTCACAGACAACTTTCAATCGTTAAAGCCTTGGTCCAGGGTGCTAAATTGAGGTCAGAGTGATGGCACAGCACACCATGTAGAAAAACTACACGAAGTATGACCAAGGTCTTGACAGAATGCACACCTACATTACAACAGAACTGAAATCATACTTAATCATAATTGTGCTTTGTCATCTTCACTTTTTAAGCATTGCTAGATGAGCGAGATGAGCAAGAATGCAGTGTTAACTTGATGTGCTTAATATACAGTCAGAGAAGTTTGAGTATCCTTGAAATGACAAATCATACGCACGGCGATAAGCAGGCAACCTGAGGACATACCACATTGTCAGCTAGGGTAGTGCTGTTGGTCTCTCCATCACCGTCGCCACCCTCCTCTCTCTGGTAGGTGTCGCTGGTGCCATCTGGGTACAGGCAGATATGTCTAAATCAACCACTCACAGAGAAAACTGGGAACAACACCTTCAGCTCTGAACTACAGATGAAATCAAGGCAGTAGTGTATCTCATCAGATACCAGCATTTAGTATTGCATCATATGCTGCAAATCTGGTTGTGGAGAATGCAAAGGATGGCAATGATTCCATACTGGGTCAGCCAGCTTTGGCAGCAGTTGGTGCTGGATCGGTTACAGCTTACAGTAGAGAAGGGGGGGGGGGGGCAGACACCAGGGTCAACCCATTAGGGGCTGTCTCCGATCTGAATAACAGACTGCAGATTGGATTAAACAAAACCTCTGTCATGTTGAAGGGAAGGAAAAAAAACACAGGGCATCTGTAGGTGCTTCAGAAGCCACAGTTTAGGACCTACAGCGTATGAGATTCAGAGGCCTCGCTCTCCTCCCATCATCCCTTTCACCACTTCTGCTTTTCCCATTAGCAGTTTCCAAAGAAACACCCTAATCCCTTCAGAGTTAAGGAGGTTAGCAAGAAAAAAAACAACAACAAAAACACATATGCTTGGCAGAGGGCAGCGGGTACTCAGGCGAGTAACTAATTAAGGCACGGACATGTCCGAAAGGCAGAGCCATGTGAACTGCCTGCCAGCCAAACTGTCACAGATTCTGGGACCGTGGCCGGTCCTCGGGCTGAATAGGTTCAACAATAGCAGATTCCTCCGCACTGACATAATGCACTTGTTTGGGCCCCATCAGGCGTTAGAGAGGGATTACTCCGTGGCCTCAAATCTTCTGCATTGTTTATTCCACTAACAATCATGCCCTCTCTAAACCCCAGTCATGCAAAGTGGAGCTATTCAGACGCTGGGAACAGCCGCAGTAACAGAACCAATTAGAAACCCAACAAAGCAAACTATGAAAAAAGACTTTATATCACTAGCAAGTAAAAATCCAGCACTATCTTGAGCAGGCACATATATGTTTAACAAGCCTTAGTATCTTCAGAACAGACACACATGACCAACAGGCACAACAGCTATGACTCAGGCTGCTGTAGTCTTGGACACTGTTTTTAGCCACCTTCCTGAATATTCATAGACCACGTCTGACAGTAACAGGTGAGCTGCTGAGGTGTCTGCTGTCATTATCATCAGGTAATATTTCTTAATGGCCTAATATTAAACACAGTAATTCCTCAGAGTTAATAGGAACAATTTGAAATTCTGCAAAACAAGTGCTCAAGGGGTGTGATGCATCATGTTCAGAGCGCTGATCGCTGCCAATCTTGCTGAGGGTCACACCAACCACTGGTTCAGCGCTGCCAACCCCCTCCTCCACACACAGCCACACTCTCCTCCTCCAGCTCTCTCCCCCAGGTCCACACTTTCTAATATGCTCCAGCAGGTTCACAACAGCCATGTTACAGCAGCTTACAGCTGTGTAATTTAACAATTCTGCACACCCAGGTCCAGACAGTGGAAGAACTGACACACACACACACACACACACACACACAATACATCCGTTTTCCATGGTTCAAGGGGGCTGTTAATTAAGAAAAATGTAAGTGATTCAATGTTGATCGCTCCCTGCACTGGAACGCCCTACACGCATAATTTCAGTGTGAGCCGAGTATCATTTCAATTATATTTCTTCCGGGAAAATGTTTCAGCAATGATCACACTTTCAACAAAAAAATACAGCCTTTTTTGGGTTCTTCACACTCTGACCGGGCACAGAGATAGACTGGAGAAGCAGGAACATGTTAGCTCTCACCCTCAGAGAGACATATGGACACTTCATCGTTCCTCTCACTGTCTTCCCCTGGCTCAGGGGTCTTCACTTCGTCCACCTCCGGAGTCAAGCAGCGGGGTGACTCTGTCTCTGATTGGTTTGTGAAGACAGCAGGACCTCCCTTTGGGGGCGGGATCTCAATGCCCATCAGACGGTACTTCCTGCGGCGATTGCCAATCCAGGTCTGTCAAAGAGGACACAGGTGAGAGTATTCAGCCGTAATACCATTCGCAATGTCTCAAAATTACAATACAAATGGCAGCAACATTACAATACATTCATAATCACACTTTACACCTATTATAATGAACTTAGCCAGATATAAAAATGCTGCTCTGTATCACAGGTAGAAACAGGTAGGCAACAGGCAGAAACTGGTAGAAGCATATCCCGAGATAAAACAGGACAGTTTAACATGAGTGACTGTTCCCTAATTCCTCTCACACTCGTTAAAAGACAGTTTTCCCGTGGTCTCCCTTCACAGTACCTTAACAATCTCGCTGTCTACGCTGAGCTCTGTGGACGCAGCGGAGATCTTCTCCCTGCAGACCGAGCCCAGGCTGGTCATGCCGTTGTCCCAGTACCTCTTCAGCGTGTGCAGGTCCTTGTCACTGAACTGGGTCCTGTCCTGTAGCTGTGGAGGGGGACATCCAATCTGTTTCATCACAGAATGCATTTCAGATCACTTCATTAAGGAAAAGAACAGCGAAACACTCACACAGATACAAACGGCACACAGATGTGGACGTACACACAGACCCACATGCAGAGACGTATTACAAGCACAAAAACAGACAAAGACTGGCACCCACGTCAGTGAGAACAACACCAGCCACTAAGAAGTTGCAGACAAGGTTCATGTGGTACCTTCTACAAAGACCGCCCACCCTGAACAGAATCCACCATCATATATTCCATATTTCCCCCCTCCCTTCCTGCAAGTACTTGACCACAGTATACACTTCATTTACTCTGATGGAACCTGGAGAATGATGACAGATTCTACATGCAAGACTGCTTCATTTCTGTTGTTTTAACCTGTCCTCAGTGGCCACCCCATGCTGTCTAGCTCTTTGGTTTAGGTACTCAATTACCTTTCTCTACTGACCACTTACCACTCCACAATCTCACCTCTCTACCTCTCAGATTTTACTTTTATTTGTCTCAAAAAATGTAATCAAATTTTTAATGTATTCATTAAATATATTTCTTTTTATCCGTAATGAAAGATTTGCTATTAATTACGCACAAGACACTTCAAACAATCTCTTTAGCTTTTCTTCCCTCCCTGGGATAAATGACTGCAGTACAGGAGTTAATAGCGTTCTGATTACTGGCAGCATCACAATCAAATTAATCAGGCTTTACACTGCACAAAACACCTGATTAGCATGCCGTGAGGGGCCAAAACACAGCCGGCACTTCTGCTATCCTGAGGAAAGCCTGGTGTTCAAAGAAATAACAACAGAGTGATAATCACCTTGCACCGTGTGTGAAGCTAGTGGTGCTGGGAGAGGTGCTGTGCTTTTGGTGTCTGACCACTGTAAGAGACGAAGTGGATCACATTCTTGAGATCCAATCTGGACCCATAAACCAAAGCCAAACCCTAAAATGCACCCCACAGCATGGCCTAGGCCTACTAACTCCTGTCCACACTCACGGATAAAGGGTGACAGGCCCTCCTTTTGCCTAAACCTGCCTAATCACAAGAGCAGACGCAGGGTCAGTTACAGATGAACTGAGGGATTTGTGGCTCCTCGTATTTAGTGTTTGTTTACATAAATAAATGTATCTCTCCTTGGCTTTGGGAAATTAATTTCTTATCTGGCAGAGTTCCTTTTTGCATTGAAAGGTTTTTTTTTTTGGATGAGGGGCTAGGGCTCTAAGTTGGTGTATCCACTGGCACCAATCTCATCATGCTTTGAGTCCAAGATGCTGACCACTGTCACCTTAAGTTGGATGGACTGTACAGTGCCGTTCCTGCTCTAAGACTGACTGACTCTGACTCCTTTCTACTGTCCTAAACCTAAGTCTGAACTACACTCAGTGCTCAACCACAAATTTTTACCAGAATTGTCAGTATATGGCAATCACAAAACAACCCTTGGTCATGGCCAGAAGCCTGTTCAGAAACAGTACCCAATCCCCTGAGCACACAGGGCCACTGACACAGCACAACCAGGCTTCCCAAAAGATCCCTTAAAGTCTCTGGAGTCGTTGGGGGAGGTCAGCATATGTTCCTTTGCACTTACCGTTCTTTTCCGGGAGTTACTGGTAATCCAAGGAGCGCAGAGAGTGCTGGAAGCCTGCTATAAGAGAGAGGGAGAGAGAGGACACAGACTTCACACATTGGATTTCACACCGCACCTCCTCACAGCTACAGCGAAGCAGCAGTGAGATCACGCAGCCTGCAGGCTGCGACGCTTTGAGTGAGTCACCGCCTGCCCTGGCTGCAGGTGTCACAGTCCGAACCGAATAGGGCGATGTTCTTTTGCAGTAAATACGGGAGGAACATCCATACTGAGGTTGCATACAAAACTACTGTATCTTATGTGAACTTTGTAGTTGTGTGACAGAAGTGATGCCCACCTGACTGAACTATGTTAACCTTACCAGGCTATGACTTGGGTCAATAGTGCAGTCAATGCCCTACTAACTTGAGAGAGTAACAAAGGCATTCCAGATCATGACCAGTGTAGACCACAGCCCTTCAAGAATGTTCCTAATGAGCCAGCGAATCAGAATACTTACAGCTTCACAGAAGAGAGAGACAGATCTTTCAATGTGAAGCATGTCTGGCTGACTATCTTGTTAAAATATAGATTATTTACTGGAGGACAGAGTGGGTGGACTAACCTGAAGACTGGGCATCATCTGCCCAGAGCCCTGAAAGGGCACCCTGACCGGATAGCTGCTGCTGCTTCCACTGCTGCTGCGTGAGGTTGTGCCACTGTAGAAGGAGCTGAGTCTGGGGGGACAGTGAGGAGACGATGAGGGAGCCTGGTACCCCTTTCCCCCAAAGGGTTCAGAATTCGGGGGGTTGACAGCAGCCGGATTCCTTGCCATTGCGGGGACTCCCGGACTGTCCCTGCGTGGGAGCGAGCCTGTCCCCGTGCCGCCACCGGTGTCACCCCCACCACTGCTGCTCTGAGACATCTGGACCTGCGCACCCATGTTCGCCAGCTCCTCTTCCCTGGCGTACTCATCGTCAGCGTCCCCCGTCTCCATGGCGATGGAGAAGCACCCGGTTGTGTCGGGCGGCCGTGTCTTAATCTGACCCCGCGGATGACTGCTCCCAGACTGGGGTCTGTACTGTCCATCGCCAAGGGCCGCCAGGGTGAAAACCTGCTGGATCCTGACGCCGGGGTCCCCCACCTGGGGACTGGAGTGGGCTGCCGTGCCCGCCGGGGCAGGCTGGGATTGAGACTGCGAGGGAAAAGGCCAGGGCTGGGACTGGGGCAGGCCGTACTGCCTGGCCCAAGATCGGGGCATGCCGGCCGAGTCTCCTGGGGAATAGGGTTTCCTTACCTGGCTGTACAGAGCAGGGCCAGAGGCGGGGCTGTGTTGGGGGGCTTTTCGGGGGAGAGAGACTGCCTTAGTGTGAAGGGGAGGGCTGTCTGTGTGCAGAGCAGGGCCGACATGGATCTGGATGGGCAGCTCCGCCTCCGTCCGCGGGGGAGGCGGGGCTTTAGCAGCAGTCCTGGCGTGAGTGGAGGACTCGGGGCGGCTGGAGGCGCGGCTTAGGGAATAGATCCCCGTCACAATCACGTCATTGTTGTTATTATTGTTGCTGTGTCCACTGCCGCTGCTGTGAGGGGAGCAGGAGGAGGACGACGACGAAGATGACGACGAGACGGGGGGAAGGAGGTGAGTGACGGTTGCCCCCCTTTGTACGTTCCGTGCCGCCGCCATCTCTGGAGTCAAAACCACCCCCGCCACTAGCGCTCCTGGTCCACTCCCCACCAGACTGTGGCTGGGAGGGCCCTGAGCCACGCTCCCGTTCTGATCCATCTTGGACGCCAGCTTCCGCCTCTTGTTGCCCACCCATGTCTGAGGAGAAGGGACAGGGAAACAGGCCTTGAGTCTACTGTCTCTTAAGGTGAGAGAACTTAGCTGACCTACCATGACAACATCCACATGCAGCAAGAGAAAATATTGACTATGCACGAAGTACACGAATGCCCTGTATTCTAGTTTCTGAACAATTACACATAACAAGTCTACTAGGAATACTTGTGATAAATCAAAAACACTAGTGAGAATATAACTTAATTCTTTTTTCAGATAAGGGTAGAAACAAGCCACGCATATTTGCTTATGTCAGTTTTCATGCAAATGCCAATTAACTGCTGAAGCCTGGCACACAGTAAGAGAGAGAACATAGAGTAACAGATATCAGGTGTCCAGTGACCTACCCTGACCACACTGAAGTCAAGCTTGGTCTCCTGGGCACACTGCAGGATAAGCTGGAAGCAGCTTTTGCTCTGATTGGTCATCCCATTTTCGTAATAGCGCTCCAGGATTTGCTGCTGCTCAGCAGTGAACACAGAGCGCAGATTCATCTGAGGGGAGAAACACACAGGTGCAGATAAGCTATTTGATCACCTTTGCCATTTAAATGACACCTAACGGGATTGCATGAAGCAGCAAAACCCTGGTGAAAGCATTTCGGTGGATGTACCAAACATTTCTAATTCAGTTTTGTAACAGCCACTGATGGTGTGTGCTTGGTACAGCCATAAATAAAACTCTACCTTACAATTATACTGCAAGGGGAAGTACTGTTTTTTTTTCCTTAAGGGAACAGCTCAAAGTACCCTTTGAGTTTATTTCATAATGTTAGAATTCCATTCCACAATAGGCACCTGGCCGCGATCTGAAACAATTCTATACTTAATATACAAACTACAATTTATTTAGAGCTTTAATAGGACAAATATTTATTGAGATAAAATGATCAACCTGCACTCTGACATTTCTAATTTAACACTTTGGTGTTGTGTGAGCTTAACGAACCCCAGTGGGTGGAGTAAACATGTGCAATCATTGATTTGAATCACTCAGTGTTTTGCTGTGGAAAGCAGTCTTTTTGGTTCATAAGAGTTAGTGATTGACAACACATGCTAGTTTCACCCATTTAGGGGTTCATGAGGCCTGGCTCTGCCCTCATTAGTGAAACATTGCCACTAGGCATTTTCTGGAGCCCTCAGCTTACGCTCCTTTCAAGGTGAAGCACATACTTACATTCTGCATGCTTCTCTTTTCCTGCCATGCTTCCATACTTCCACAGGAGCAGGAATGTGGCACACCAGGTAATCCAACGCGAAAAGGCCAGGCTTTATTTGACAAGACCCCTCAAGTCAGTCTACCCTTTTGCATACAGAAACAGCCAGCTAGTGCGCACGACTGGTCAACAGAGCAAGGATTCATCCACCATTGTGCAAGTCAACAGAAAAATCAGCCTCTTCTCAGGTCAGCTGTCTGGTATTCTCTTTTGACGCTGCCTGGCTACAACACTAACGCTAGAACCCTGGTTCTAGCATCCTGGGGTTTTGTGGCGGTTTGCAGGCTGCATGGCATTCCCTGACTCACTGCCTCCCTTGTCTGCTTGTTAGTTTGAAGTGAGCAGGCCCAGTAGGTTCTGGAAGACAAGAAACAGGGCAACTGAGGGACAATTTTAGAGGCCAGTGATAACAAAAAAAAAGTCATCCTGCCTAATGCACAGACACCTCTTTGCAGGAAAATTATGTTACGACAGACAGGGTAAAATAAATTGTCACAGATTATACCGTATTGGCCTTGGTACCAGAATATGCTAGATACCATTTGTCTCTCGCATCCCTGAGCAAATGGAGTGAAAGAGTCATTCGTTTCATGGAATGAGGAACTGAAAATCAGAGCTGTTTGTCACACTGGTGTCTGTACTGCAGGCTACAGTCTCGGACACTAGAATGTGTTTTGACCACTTTTCTGGTATTTTCCAGCGATGTTCCAAGCAGTCATTTCAGTAATTGCCATACTCATAAAATACAATCAACGAGAGATCTGAGATTATGTGTGAAGCTATGGCACATAATTACAACCGGAGACGACACTGAACACCACATTTGACATCCAGTCTTTAATTTGTTGGCAAAAACGAATTAAGTAGAAAGAGAATCTTCATGACTGAAATTTACAGCTGCTTTTTAATTTATCGTATAACGCTGCACAATTACAAAATGGGATCTTACGTTGCCTACAAGTTTGGTCGAGACATCTTTAACACAATTTTTAACAAAGAGCAGATCAAAACCAATACCTGTCAATGTAATAGCGAGCTAACTAGCTACTTGAAATGTGAGCTGACCATTCCAGATGATTAGCAAGCTAGCCAGCTAACGTTACTACACAATACGAAAGAAAAAAAAAATAGCTAGCTAGAGAGTTAAAATACTAACTCCTCTTTTTTTTTGTTTTGATTTAAGGCTTAACACAGCTAGGTAGCTACTTTTAAAGTTCTAGGATGCTCTTTTGGATATCAAAACAATCATTAGCTAACTGCATAGCGTGTCAGGTACGTGCACATTTAACAGCGAATACCAAGATAGCTACCATTGTATGACAAATATAACATTTTAAAAATGACACATAGCCTAGCTAGCTAGCTAGCTGGGAAACAAAATTATTTTACATTAACGAAGTTAAACTGAAAACAACCACTGTATATATCAAAACATTTTGTTCTGAATGAGAAGACAGGCAATGTAAGGGTTACTCTGTTCCTTCCTCCGGTTTGGAGAGACTTAGTGCGCATGGCCGCTGTATGTAATATTGATTACATTACAAAGAGCGCTGATGATGAATAAAACGCACATCCACCCAGTTCACCACAAGGGCAATACTAGTCGCCGGAATAGAAAGCGAGGACAGGAAACCAGAGCGATAACTTTCCGGCTCGGCTACAGCCGACCAGCTAACTATGGGTAAGCGGTACATCAAAACAACAAAGGCAAAAAAGGCTAATATACAGCGGGCGAAGAGCGGATATGATACGAGTGCAAGCCAGGCCCTGGAGGCCATGCGCCTGAATGCAACTAAACTTTTTCTTTAAATATCTTTTGCGGTTTTCCCACCCCAAGCGGAGCTCCATAATGGCCCGAACCGTTCCCCGGGAGCAATCTCTAACCTCGTCGAAAGCTACGGAAAGCAATAAGACAATTAATTTGCTAGATACCTTTTTTGTTGACAAATCAAACGAACGCTCGAATTCAGCAGATTTCTTCCCGACTCCCTTCGCCAGACAATGAAATCAAAACGTCCGATCATCAATTCTAATCATGATTGTGACGTGGAGGCAGACAGGAGCCAATAGCTGCTCGAGATCAGGGCTGTGACAGTCGTAACCGACTGAAAACTGAGCCCCATTGTCCCGCCCATCATTGACTTTGGAGGAAGAGAGGGAGGGAGTGAAAAGGGAGGTCATAGAGACCACAAATACAGTCCCGACTTTGTCTCCGAACACACAAATATCGACATTTTAGTTTACCTTGATTCGTGTATGTTGCCATCTTTTATTTAGGGAGTGCATTTAAATAAAATCATTTTACCTTGCCATGTGAAATATGGTCACTAGCTGCCTGAATTACTACAGTATAATAGCCTACATCCACCGTACATTGATTGCATATTTTGTGTTTTGTAACAATTACCATATACTATGTCATTATAAAGGTAACATGTCTTTGCACATGCTTGTGACTGATCATTATCTCTGAATGATTAATAACCTAGCAGCAATGTCTAATGGTGGAGCATATTCCACATGGCATGAATGGTTCACAAAGAAATAATAATTGCAGTCCTAAACTCGATATATTAGGCTTAAAGAGCAAATTTTCTATCGTTAAATGTGAAAGCTAGCTTGTAAAGAGATTCATAAAAATTGCACTGTGCCTATGAGGAACTGTGAGGATGTTGCTAAATGTTTGTATTTATATTTTCATTTCAATTCTATTGTTTACTGGGACATAGTTGTCATTTCAGCTCTCCTGCACTTTGATTTTTATTTAATTCATTTTTTTTCAGTGATACGTTCTATTTGTATTATGTCTGCTGTTGGGATTTTTTTTTTCTTTTTCAGATAAACAGCTGCATTGTTGGTACTAAATCTTGCACTGTATGCTTGCTTCCTTATATGCAGGTTTATTTTGCCTTTGGACTAATACTGTTGCATACTAATATGTATAATGTCAATGTAATTCTTTAGTAGATACAATAACTGGATTAGTCTATCATTTTTCCAGAGTGTTTTTGTTGTTGCAATTAAGCGTGTTTTATTGTAAGGTTCTCACGATGGTAGAACTGCTGTCTCAAACGCCATGAACTTTCAGATGCATGCAATTTCATTGTTGATCTTTTCCCTTTTATACAAATCTAATTTAAATAAATGGTGTTTACAGTTCTAATCATGTCATGATGCCAAGCCTAAATGATATGAGTAATGTCTTTTAAAAGAGATGGAACATTAAAAATTAAGTGCCAGGTGTGTGAGTAAAACAAAGTCGTAGTTATCATCTCACGGAAATGAGAACCAAATGTAACCAAAGACAAGTAATTACAGTGTGGTCCACATAAGTGTCATATCTGCCCATGATGGTCTGATTCTTGTATGTGGTTAATTCTTAGACTTTTTGTCTTTATGTCTTGCCTAAATCTTCAAACATGGAACAAAACATGCTTAGATGTACAGTCTATTTATATAATTCTTTAATAAATAAAATTGTAAAAATTACTCTTGTGAAGCATTGCTGCAGCTGTCTACAATGCTATGTTCGGTGTCCTTAAACTACATTTTTTTCAAGCACAAAATAATCATTTGACTCACATTAAGTATTTTATTTGGCAGTGTGTAGGCTTCAGTGCTGTAGCACAGTCCCTGTACACAAGCACCACCTCAGTCATAGGTGTCTTGCAGGTTTACATGTGTTATGTCTCTTACATAATGCTATTCCTGTCATAAGAAGGCTGCGTTTCAGATCCCTGGAAAGTGGTGGCTTTCTTATTTTCTGTCATATTTAAAGGCATCTAACCACTTAGCTAAGCTGCACAGCTTATTTCTCAAAATACTTACGTGCAACTGTAGTTTATAAAAAATGAGCCAAACTGCCCAGAGCCTCTTTGTCCCTGAGGAGCAATACTACCATAGGCTTGTCTAGCAATCAGCTTTACTCAGGTGATATAATACTTGGTTAGGTGGCACAGGGGCAGAGGGGGCTGCTCCCCATGTCTGGGACACACCCTCCACTGTCCAGGAGTGGAGTGCTGCTGGACAATGGAGAGCACTGGCCCTACTTACAGACAGGATGACAGCTGCAGACAGTTCTAATCACTGCAGCTGTTGCTTCTGGCAGGCGCAGCTCCTGCCCGTGTCTTTCTGGGAGAAGCCCTGGGGACAGCTCTCACATGTCTCGGGCACCAATGCTAATGCTACTAAACCCTTGGTGACTGTGATTCCTTCCACACTGCAGATTAGCAATATCTCTAGCTAGAGGAGGCTTTTGGATGCCATGGTGGAGGTGGCAAAAGCAGTACCATTGGACTGCTATTTGGGTCAACCCCCACAAGGGCAAATAGAAGTCCTAACCATGATACATCCTGCTCTAAAACATGTTCCTCATGCTCTACAGGGACAGAGTGTGTTATAACATTCATACAACACCTTGATATCTTATCTTAACTGCCAGGGTAGTGCGAGATATGTCCCTTTGAATGCAAAATCACATCAGCTTCTGCCATGAGTGCTTGCGCGCAATTTCTCTGTAGGTCCCTATGTGCGATCTGAATAACTCCCCAAAAAGCCACCTTGGAAAGTATTTGTGCACCAGTGTGTTGGGCAACCCCTTTGACTTTTTTACTATTATTCTGTCAACTAAATAGATTGGCATCTTTGTCAGTGGCCACCTAGTGCATAGTAGGTTGAACCAACCCATGCTACCTACTTAAATGTCTTTCTTTTTGCTTTTTGGATCCCATGATTTATGGATGGTGGTTTGTGGTGACATTGGTCTGTTGAACGGAAATGATCAGGTAATTTATGTTTTAGTATGGTTACATTTCCTATTAACAGCATTAACCTTAAATACTAGAAATATACATAATTACAGTATGGGGGTGTTTGCATTACCCTTTACAGTACAGTACAATAATTAATTATGCATTATATCTGTAGGCATTGTATAGAAAATTCTCCATTACTGTATGAGCACCTCATTAGCCTTTTGTGTGATGGCCCTAACATCTGCCCTTTCGGTATAGTAGTGAAAAGGACACTTATCCTTGGGTTAGAATGCTGTTTGCTGAATGGACATTACAGCACAGCACAGCAGCAGTTTTAGCCTGAAATAAGCAGCTAAAACTGGTTGAAAGGTAGGTGCTTAACAACAATGCAATAGTATGTCTGCCAAGCCTGTGATTTATGTGCATCATTGCAGAATAAACATATATGGCCAGTTACACATGCAGGGTGGTAACAAAACCTTGTGGTTCCAAATTTTAGAGCTGTCTCAACACTCCAGACCAGAAAAGGATGCAATTAGTCACAAACAATATCAATTTTCCATTTTGGTCTTCTGAAGAGGCTCTTAATCTTTTTTTATTTTATTTTGCTTTAGCATAATGAGAATGAAATAATGAAAATAATAATGAAACGAAATAATTATGAAAATGTATGGTGTAAAGCCTTAAGAATAGAGAAGAGATATACTGAACACACAATATAGCGACATAATCCAAATTATGTTTCATCTTCCAATATTACACTTTTGCCTTTTGTTCCTTTTTCCTTTAGCAATTTAGCAATCACCTCTTGTAGAGATTCAAGACCTATAGCAATGTGCTAGCATAGTGCAAATATAACTGACCATTTTTATATAGTCATACATGGTAGACACACAAGACAACAGAAAATTAAGTAATAATGCATACAGAGAATGTACAAAGTCACACAAAAACATGTTGTGGTAATGTATGGTAATAAGTTTATTATTGACTGTCTGCTTTTTAAAGTAGCATTTTCTTATGGTTTAAATGATTTTTTGTACTTTACAGCTAATAGAAGGGAAATGTATTTTGAATAGATTTTGTTGTATTTTTATTTGGAATATACAAGGTCCTAGGCATAACAGTATGCTGTATCTCCTCTGTTAAAGATGTATTTATGAGTGAATCCCAGGGAAAAGGCCATGGTTATTCTCATTGTGAAATTCTTTTGTGAAGTAGGAGTTAATCTAATTTCGTGATAATATGTTACACAGTACTAAACTTTTAATTCCATTATTGACTTGTTTAAGATAGACCTGATAATGTTTTTCAACTCGAAACAGCTTTTGAAAGGGAACTATTCTCTCAATTGGTCACAAGACCTCTCCTGAACCCAAATTTAAAATTTTCCTGAATTTCTCAAAACAAAATGAATATGTTACACTGAAGCATTATGTCACTCAAAACTGTGGTATATCATGAATAATGGCACAGCTAGGGCATGTTGTTAGGCACAATGAGAATGAATTAATAAATTAATCAGTAAAACTTGTTAGCTTTGGTGTCTCTTCTTACTTTATTTAGCTAAGTCATCTAAGTAAATCTAAGTAGCACAATGATATTAAGATTATGTACAAAAATTCCATTTCCCATGGTACAGTAGGGAATATAGTCATAACTGGAACACAGATTGAAGAATAGGAATGATGAGTCAGAACTAACCATTTTATAAGATCTATTTCAGAGCTACAATATATGTGGAAATAAAGTAAGTATTACAAAAACAAGTTATCCATGAACAATACAGTTTCATTTGTTTAATAATGTCAAATTAGGAAGTTTGATTTTTTATGTGAAACATTTTGTACAATTTAGAAATTTAGTATTCAAAAACATGCAAAATGGATTTCATTAATTACATTTAACTACAGATTTTATTGAGAGAAGTTAGCAACTGAAGTAGGCCTACAGATATTTAGAAAAGGAAAACAAGATGTCAATATTACTTTTAACATTTTTATACTACAGAAGAAACAGGTATTGTCAGCATCACAGTTCTACAAATCCAGATATGGAGTAAAGCAGTTAAAGTTTTTGCCTATTAAAATCCTGCAAAAAAGTCCAGTTTTTTATGCTGACTTCTATATAACACTACTGTATTCAGACCGTTAGCTTCCATGTATACTGGTATAAAAGCACAGCCCATGACATGTCCAATCATGACATTAACTATAAAGAATTGCAATGGCCTAAAAGTCATCATGTATTTTTGTGACAAAAATAAGATAGTATGACATTGTTTTAGTTTTCTAATAAACATTAGCAGTTTATGTCATTGAAGTTAAGGGAAATAATGATAATAAGTAAATCACCATTATCATAATGGTATGGTGGTATGTTGGGAACATTCAACTGAATTGTTCATGTGCTTCAATGTTTACTTTGAGTAATGTATTTAAGCAAGTGTTAAGTTTTATGTAAGGCCCAGTTGTTAAGTGGAAAACTAGACCTACTCTGGAAAGGCATGGTTGTGTATTAATATCTAGTAGTAGTAAGTTTGATGATGATGATTTTCATGATGATGAAATGACACTATTGCTGTCTCAGTTCAGAAGTAATTTAAAACCTCCGGTAAAAGTCGTCATTTTTTGGTGTTCATCATGAAACCTATAATAGTGCGAGGCCCAAAAAGCAGCAGCTTCTGTGGAACCGTACTGTATGATTATGACGTCACCACGGATCCACATTGTACATCGTAACAGCAGGGGTCGCTGTCAGTTTTTGTCGGGATTTGAGCCTACTCCACACTATCACGTTCAATTTATTTATGCATTTATTGCCCTTATACGCATGGCGACAAACTTTTTTCAGGTATATTTGGGAGATTTCTTTTAATGACGTAACGTTTTGACAAAACTCCGTTCATGATACTTCTCTGTGATTAATTTAAAATCTGGCAAAGATCTACAAAAAATGCATTACCCATCATAGGTCACCCCGTATGGCTCTATGGCTACTCTCCCAATACTGGATCAGAACCAAACTTCCACTCTAAAGATTCGCTTTTAAGTGTAACGATTCATAGACTGTTGAAATGCACCTGGCAATTTCCTTTCTGACTCATACACTTTGCACATACCATTGTTCAACAGAAAAAAAAAAATCCAAATCAAATTCACTAATGGATTATATGTAGTGATCACCACTTGTTTAAATCAACAAATGCATTTCGGTATGTGATAATGTGAAATACGAAGTTCCCTAAAACACTGCGATTAGTCATCATGGGGGATTTTGCTTGTGGATATTCATGTATGTGCATAAATGTGTGCATTAAACCACTCTACAGGAGGGAAGGGTTCCCTGCCTGACATTCAAGGTGTAATACCCTTTTTTATGTGACGTATACTGAGCTCTCTTCGCTTGTCCTATGCGTTTTGCTTTGCGTCACTCTTTGGTCTGCCAGTGTAGTACAATGTTTAGTATTGCACCATTCCCTATGCCTCGCCGTACGGCTGCCCGTAGTGTGATGCTGCGGCGTGCAGGAGAGAGAGGAGGGAGGGAGTGCTAGACTTGCTCGTTCACAGCAGCCTCTGTTCTCTACAGGACTACATAGAGGGTCGGCTGGCTTTGGGGGAGTGAGCGGCGGAGATAGGGAGACAGAAAGAAAGAGCGAAAGCGTGCGTGTGCGCGTGGATTGCACCACCGCATCCCCTCCACACAACCTACAACCAGCCATGCTTTGAACGACTGTCTCAAATTTACCCGAGTTTTACGATTTTATGCATAACTGCAGTAATAGGGGGTTTTAACGCGAAGTAAAGCCGATATATTTGCGCTGCCGTGAATTCAGAAGATACGGTGACATCGATTATGGCATTAGTAATGGAACCTATAAGTAAATGGACACCCAAGCAAGTATTAGACTGGATGAAAGGTAAGCACGTTCATGTTTTTTCATTAACATTATATTGCTCGTGTCAGTGTGATAAAATGTATGTTAATCAACGTATTGCATCTGTGCGCACTGTCGTCTGCATTTGGCATTCATTATTTTAACGGCAAGAAGCCAATGGGGCTACTGCATTTCGAAATAAAAACGCATTTTCTTTTGCAGTGAAACATCGAGCTTTGTATGTGCATAGCCTGCTCTAATCTGGAATATTTATTTAATGTGGCTGCCATCCTCATTAACGTATGGTCTTGCTGGAGAGCATGCACATATTAGACGGGTTGAATTTTGGGCGTGTGGTCACTGAACTGTTCTTTAGGCAGGTTAATCGGTTGAACAGGTGACTTACCAGGCTCAGAGTAAGTTTGGGGTCATGCCAGAAGGATTACATTTTTAATGTTAGTTATTGGTCGTCAGTGTGCCGCCCCCTCCCCCTCTCACGCACTCTCTCCTCTCATTCTCCGGCTCTCTCTTGTCGCTAGTGCAATCGCATTAAAGGTTAGCACCATGGACAGCACAGACGTACCTTGTATGGAAAATAATACGGATCATTCTATTTCTCAGTGTAGACTTGGCGGGAATCGCGGCTTCAGTGCTGAAGCAGACTGCCATTGCATGGGAGAAGATGAATAATCGCACATGTGAGGAAGATGTTAGGGAAGGATGCATCCTATGTACGCATGCATTCTTTCAAAGTAATAACGTGCGCCAGACTTGTTTTAACAGTAGGCTAACCTGAAAAAGACTGCGTCAATGATCTAAACCCACCCTCGTCTCCTTTGGAGGTAACTCCTTGGAATAATTAACGTATTCCCAGATGATCGACAAAATCATTTCCATCGTACAAATTAGTTTCAATAAACTTGAAATGCACGGTCAATATTGGCTCTACATGCCAATTTGGCACTACAACCAACAGAACTAAGTAGGTCAGGATACACTTTTTAAGCATAGCGACTGTAGCTCACGTCACGAGCCGAAACATAGAAGGTGGTAGTTATGTTGCTACTGTTGTTCTAACGTGGTAAAACTCTGCCACACCAGAGGCGTACGCTGCAGAATCAGTCAAATACTTTTTAGGGGAAAATGGGCATGAGATTATAAGATTTTGTATTCTTTTCGATGGATGAGCTATTTGAATGCATACGTTTACTGCTTATCGGGGGAAGACCAAATTGACAAACTAGTCTGAGCCAACAGGCCTACAATTTACGGTTCCGGGTGTCACACATTGAATAATCAACGCCATGTAAAACGAGGGAATGTGCAGTTTGCATTTAAAAATGACCAGAAAAGGGAAAAAAACACTTCTTCTACTTCTTTGATTATTATCATTGTTGTTGTTGTTATGTTAAAATAACAGCTGTTTTGGAAAATACTTAATCGACTAAACATTTCACATTCAACAGTGAACACAAATATCTTGTCAAGTTGGCCTGTTTGGTTAAAAAATACACGAGCATTCAAATTCGTTTTGGAGGGATATTGTTAACTGCGCCAGCTGGTGTGTGGATTTAAGATTTAGGTTGTTAATACGTGCTGTGGACCACTTGCAGTGTTTTGACGCCGGGACCCTGGCAGCGATTGAGACTCGCTTTATACCGCCGTTACAGTGTGGTTCCAGTGTGGACGGCATGTGTCATTAATTGCCTCCAACAACACACGAGAGAGTGCATTAATGTATATTAGCAGTATTTGGACACCGAGATCCCTTTCACGCAACCAAGCTCCGGGTCCTAACTTCACATTGGAATTAAAATGCCAAATGTTTATGTAAAAACGACGAATGACTCATATCTGTTTGTTTGGTGTGAACGCCCACGTTTGAGGACTTACCCATTTATGCACAGTCGTGCGTGTTCGTGTAAATTCACTAGAACTGTGTAGAAAAAAAATATTTCTAATTTTAGTATAAAACGGTTAAGTGGTATTACCCATTTCGTCACAACAGAGCTAAGTGCGTTTGTACGACTCATTGGCCAAAACAAGACGGTTTCTGTTAATTACTCTCAGAGGTCTCTTCTTATGCTGTTTGATGTAATATCTTGCTGGTGAATTTGGGTTAAGATCATTCTGCGTTGCTTTATTTTTTCTTTCTAAACTTTAAGTCAGGGCAAACAACACTCAGTGAATATGGATTGAACTGAAAGGACAGAGAACTGGCAGACCAGAGAAGGCATTGTGCCCTGTGATTTTCTGAAGTGAAACCTAATTAGAAGTATTGACCGCAGTCTTTGATGATGTATAGTCCATATTTATGCATTATATGATATTAAAAATACAGAGCAGATATAACCATCGATACTGTACAACTGACTAAATGAAACATGAATTACTTTTGCAACACCCATCATTAAAATACTCAGTGCATATCAGAACAAGAAGGAATGACTATTGTCACTTCAATTCTGTACTTTGGGATTCAGTCTGAGGTCCAATGGTCAAATCTGGCACTTTGCCAACATAATTAATGTCCTTTGAAATAAGCGGTTTACCCGCTGCAGAAAATGTGGATGGCCATTATCATTCATGTGTCAGTAGGCAAACTGAATTGGCATATTGAAAAGATGGTGGAGCGCAGTTGTTCATAGGGCTGCTTGGAGCTTGAGGATGATGCATGCCAGAGTCACTAGTGAGATTACACACCCTTTTGGTTGCTTTTGTGGGGTGGAGAGAAAGCTCTCATTGCAATTTTATTCATGGAGTCTAAGTAATTCCACCATTCATTAATGCAGGGAGAGAACCAGAGGCAGATAATTATGAGGGTAACTATGTATTGCATTCTTTTCTGGGTCTGCAAAATATCTCTGTAGATCAGCCCTTTAACTCGTTGTGCTCAACATCAAAAGCTCTGTTTCTGATAGTGGTGATGCCAGAAGTATTCTGATTGTCTGTCGTATTACGAATATTCAGAAAGGGCAATGATCGGTAACAGGGAGAGGTTTCTCAAAGTGAAGTCCATAGCTGAAAATGAGTATCATGTTGCGACAGACAATTTTAAAGCGTCTACCACATGCATATACTGACTGATGAGGCATCTTTGATGTATGGTTGGTGGCTGAGACATGTACAGATCTCAGAAGATGCTGGTTGAGAACATGAGCTACCTGTGAAAACGTGGGCATGATTATATGCTTGGTACTGGAGAGGTTATCTCTTGAAACGCCCTAAGAATGCTTTCTTGAAGCTGAAATAGGTTAACGTCTGGTGTTGCCTTATATAAAGCCCTCCGGGGAGGGGCACACTCCCTGTTCACTAAACACAGAGTTGTCTGAGAAAAGGTGGCCGCTTCATGACCCTGTGGGATCCTGTTACTGAGTGTGGAGTGACGTGAGGGGAGGAATCCACTGAGAAGAGGCGAAGGTCCCCCCAAGGGGCAGGAGTGCTGGAGAGGGAGTGTGCAGTGAGCTTGCAGGAGGGACCCTTATTTCCAGAGAACTGTACCTTGAGTTTTGAATCTCCGATTGCACAACAAAGCCACATCTCCAGCTGGATGAGAGGGAAGAGAGACTGCCCCTCTGGTAAAGTTTCAATTATAGGCCAGGCTGGTGCGACAGAGGCGGGCCGTGGAGACATCCCACTCTGTGGAAATTGAATTGTATTCCCTGTGACTCTCACCATGCCGATATGCATTAGGCCCTCTGTTTCCAGAGAGTGTCTGTGATTAAACTGGGCTGAATATTGGGAGAGCTGCATGACTCACTGCCCTCTGCTTCTCCCTGGTGCTCACACACTGCAGACCATCAAACTAAATGTGCCGTCACTTCTGAGCGAAAGTGCCGCTGCCGCCATCGTCACCGTGGCAACCGATCCCAGCCCCATCATCGTGGAAACACAGGAGGTGTCTGAAGATCGGAGCAGTGGCGGAGTAACGTGGGGCCACAGACACCGGGCATCACACTTCACTTCACAGAGCAGTGCACTTTCAGTGAAAGGAGTGGAAGCATGAACATCATTGCTTTGAGTGAAATGTTGTTGTACTTGGCCAGCGCATGCTGAATCCCAAATCAACAAGGAAGAATGTATTCAGAGAGACTGTGTATGTATGCACATGTGTGTGTCTGAATTTGTGCACTTGTACTTGTGTGTGTGTTTGTGAATGCATATGAAGCTTTGCACTGTGGGAAAAGCAGAGATGGCCTGGACCTCCCATTGAGCCAAACTTTACTCCACAGCCTCCCTAGAGTTTAGCCCAGCTCTGCCTCTCTCTCTTGCCTCTCCCTGCTGAACCAAGCAGGCTCATTAACTAAATCCAACAAAGTCCATCTCTCCTGAAATGTCATTAATCCTCAGTGTTCCTGCGGGATCTGTCCACTTTTGCTTTCAGCTTCTTTTCTGTTTTCTTTTTTTTTTTGGAGTGGGGTTGCCTAAAATGTGTATGAATTTGGCATGCTTTGCTAGAGTGAGAGGGAGATGAGAGCAGCACGGAGGGGTGGTACTGAAACTAGGACACTGCGTAATGAAGATGATAATGTATCAGAAATGGAATTGCCTCAGCAAAGTCCCAAGGAGTTCATGGATTTAAAGCAGTATCTTCTACCAATGTGGTCCTTCCAGATATCCCCTGTATAAAACCCAAATTTTTATGGCATCTAGAAGGATCTAGAGTCAGACTTCAGTTTTGATTTAAAGATACAAAACCATCAAGAATCAGTGTTCCTTCTTCCCTCAGGCAATATAAGTCACACTTTTTCAGCATAGCATAGAAGTGGGATTTAAAAAGGTGTTTGTGGCTTGTGCTGTATAGTACCTGTATTTCTACAAAGCGATGCAGTCACATTTTTTCCGCAGCACTTTACAACTCTGATATGACTTGATTACAATGCATGTAACGTAAGACCAATTATGGATCATTTACAAAAATCTTTTATTTTTCTTTTTTGTGTATTGTTTTATGTATTATTATGAGCTGTAAAGCGTAAGTGTAAAGTCTGTTTATAAATTGACATAGTGGATCCCAAGTGGTTTAGTTGCGTACAACACTAGTTCCCAGTTCAGGCTGCTGAGTCCTACAGCTAGGACCCACGTTTGCATGTGAGCTGTGTCATTTGCTGACACTCAATGGGAGTCTACACTTACAGACTTGTAACATGAAAAATAGTTGTGGTTGCCATATATGTATATAGGGGGATTACATTCAGTGGGTACCACTGCTCCTCAAGTGCATATGTTGTTGTAATGAGAGGAGCTTAATGAGCAATTGGCTATTCAGAAAAGTTTGGGGTGAAAAGGAAACGAAAAGACATGGATTGCAAAAACATACATGTTGTACATACAGTGTTTCTTGTTTGCAGACAAGAGCTTCCATGAGTATTTCTTTGCTTAGTAGACACCCTTATCCGTTAATGACCTCGGTAGTTCACGTCACCTCAAAATTTTACACCTCAGCTCTGAACTCAAGGGAATCTTGTTATGTGTTATCTGAAAGGTGTTTTTGCAGTTCCACCCTGAAGTCTCTGGCACCGTCTGACAGCTGGCCTTACAGACTGTTGGAGGCTTCTCACCACTTACCACTGAGGAGAGTTTTCAACAGACACAGCCAAAATGATCAATAAAAGAAAAGAAAAATAGGGTAAAGAGGCAGATGTTCCCTGTTGTTGCTGTTAAATTGGCAATTTGAGTTTACCTCAGATCTGTTCCTCTATGGAATCTATGTTGTTTTCTCCATTGAGTATACAGAACCAGGATACATCTCCTAGACCTCCTCACTTTCTCAGTGCTGTTGTTGCTGAAATATTGGTGTTATTCTCACAAGGCCCATAATACCAAATAATGATATTCTCTTTTTTCCTGCTGGTTGCTTGAGAATTCTGTTGTTTGTATTACATATTGTAATGCAAGAGTGAGCTAGGCTGGGTAAAATGAGCTTGTTTTTGATGCATTGCTCTTTTTTTGCCAGGAGTTATAATTCACATTATTCTGATCTATTTAGACATAACACACTCCTGAGGAGTGCTTCTTTTACATCTACTTTCACATTTTCAATATACATTTACTTTCAAAATGTTAAACAAATGTGTCTGCTGGTTTTATTGTTTGGATTGGTCTCATGAAAGTCGTTATCCTTGTTAGGACCCAAGACGCCCACATCTGCAAGGCCGCAGTATTAACCCAAGAGTGTGGTCTGATGGACACCCATGGGGAGCGTGAGAGGAAGGGAGAAGATCTCTCCCTCCCTTCCTGCTTCTCCGTAGACCCTGTGTCAGAGTTAAGCAGTGTGGAGAATTGCGTTCCTCGGTTCAGCGCGGGTGGATACGGCATGTGCTGTTCTTTGGCGGTCTGTAAAATTCGGTTTGCCTGCCACATTGCTCCGCTGCTGCAGTCTGAGCAGCGGAGACTTTGTGCGACCAGAGGACTGATCATCTTTAGCAATGTTGATCTTACTTGGCTAATTACACGTTTAGTTGTAGGCCGCTTGTGGCAATGCACTGCCTGCCACAGTGGCAAACAGCTGTAGTTTTCCTTCCGTTACCCCGGCCCCTCCACCCTGCACACATCCAGTCTTGCAGGCTTTTTTCATATTCTTCATGCATGCAAAGCTTACTTCCAACCTCCTCCTCTGTTGTCCTCTATCCTGTGTTTCGCTCTCTTCCTCAGCTTTCCCTGCCTTCCATCCTTGTGATTTTCTGGTGCTTGCACTCCACCTCCTTTTCTCACTCACTCTCTTTTTCTCCCTGTCTGTCTCTCTTTCATTGTCTCCCCATTCTTACCCTCTGTCTTTGTTGCTCTCCTTCTTTCTGTCCCCCATTTCCGTTCTTCTCTGTCTGTCTCTCCCTCCCTCTCACCCTCCCTCTTTCCATTTATGTCTGTCTTCTCTCTCATCCAATATGAAAGCAATACCCAATCTCCACTAGTAATTCTCCTAATGAAGATGGTTATTGCATCCTTGTTTGTGAGGGAAATCTTGAATCACTCTGTTATGATTTCTCATTCTGTAAGTCTGTGTTTCATTATATAAGTTTCAATTATAATGGGAGCTATTATGCATACTGCTATTAAAGCAGCCAATGATGCAGCCTTGGACGAATCACAAATGTAACAACTGCCCACAAATCTCACAAGTGTAATGAATGATAAACTCAAGAGATCTATTGCATTGTCTGTATTATTTCCCATTGGTGTTGTTACAATGTATTGTAAATGAATATGGAAGTATCTATAACATAATAATTGTAAAGACACAGCTCCATGTATTTATGGATTGAATGTGGTGCTTGACTAGTAATATGAGATATTTAATCTATAAGCCTACCATGATTTATCAATGAAAATATGAGAATGTATGTCATTAAAAACTCTTGTCTTCTTCCAGCTGCTTAGTTGTCATATTGATCAGTGAAGTTCATAGTTTTATGTTGTGAAGGCGTGTAGATAATCTGTGAGTTCTACAGTCAATGAATAGCATTTTTCATATTTATTTTCTTCTTGTTGGCTTATGGTCCAACAGGCTGATTCTCAGCTTTCTGTGCCTCTCAAGCTTCTCTAGTCTGACTAGTTGTCATTGTGGTTATGACAGACCACAAAGAACAAAGACCGGAGAGATTTTATTCTGTGATTTCAGGCCTCATAATCTTGTAGGTATGTCCCTAGATAAGTGAAATGTAAACTGAGTCTTCTTCTTTCCTGTCATGGTGATTGGTGGTGTTTTCATGTGGCTGTTTTCGTGCTTGTGCTATGGGATTTTTGTACTAAAACCATTTGATCAATGCCTGTCAGTGCTGTGTCATCTAAATACCTTTGGTTCCTTCAAGGGTTGAATAAAGCCATTGAACATACCAGTAAATGTGTACATGACATTTTGTTTCTAAATTTTGTTTTACTTGCACATAGTTCAGATTGGATGAAGCCAAACTGTTCAGTTTAGATTTTCTCTGAAATTTTCACTTATCAAGAACTTGTCAAAACCAGTTCTTTTCCACATATATGTATGTGTACATTTTAATTTCAAACTTAATTAGTCCAAAGAACCAAGTCATCCACCTGTGTATATAATAAGCCTGGTCTGGCATCAATAATTAGTGAAGAGATTGCCATCAATGGGATGACAACTAAAACTAACCAATGTTACCAATCCACCATGCAGAAGTTGTAAAAATATAAACAGTACACAAAAATATAGTTATGATCTCATCATTTGTCATTATGAAGAAAAAGTGCCTATAGTCAGAAGAAGCAGATAAAATACATTTTGTGTTT
Organism: Megalops cyprinoides; assembly: GCF_013368585.1. Taxonomy (NCBI): domain Eukaryota; kingdom Metazoa; phylum Chordata; class Actinopteri; order Elopiformes; family Megalopidae; genus Megalops; species Megalops cyprinoides. The sequence continues at coordinate 15,822,737 of NC_050598.1, read as the reverse complement.
AAAAGAATGATGGTTTTAATAGATAGATATTCAGACATTCAGGAAGAAGAAGTACAAGAAATCTTAAATTATATGAAGCCATCATTGACAATACTGTCTCTCACTTCATATTCATAGATTTGGGTTTACATTAAACAGAGTAAGCCTCCAGGTTTATTGTGTTTTTCTCTGACATTGAATTGATTTTATGCAAAGATGAATGCATATGTTTTGTGTACATTGCCACAGGACCTTATCTGTTCAACAGTATTTATGCTATTATTTTGTGTGAAAATAATATTGGGAAAAAATGCGTGATGACATCTGCAATCAGCCTAAAACAGGCAAGCTGTGTTGTTGCTATTAGCCAAACATACAGACAGACAGATACTTGAGAAATATAAACTTGCTAATCACACTGTGCTTGTAATATGGGTTTTCACTCTAACAGTTTTGCAGTTTGTGTTATGGCACTTTCTGGATGGTGTAGGAAATTTCTCTTGCATCTACGCAACTAATGCAGTTAATTATTATGAGGCCTTGTCGGTGGAGTTAATTCTGAATCCTTCATTGATATCACCATCAATTTGATCACTTCACATTATTATATTACATTGTGTTCATTTAGCAGATGGTCTTACCCAGAGAGACATAGATTACAATATTTACACAATGTCCATTTATATAGCTGGACATTTACTGAGGCAATTGTGGGTTAAGTACCTTGCCCAAGGGTACAACATCAGTGCCCCAGCAAGGAATTGAACCAGCAACCTTTTGGTTATAAGCCTTGCTCCTTACCACCATGTTACACTTCCACCCCGGCGGTGATTGAATGTCTTAGTGATCATTACCTTCATGGGAAATTATTATTCTTGAGGCAGGGAGAATATTATATTTGCAACAGAGGAGTATTAAATTTGTGTAGAGGCCTTTCAATGATGGTCTGCGAAGTATTGCAAGTTGATGATGGGCAGACAGCAAGCCAGTTGCGTTCAAAGAGCTGTGTGACAAAGGCAAAGCAGTGTGAAGATGTGCCCAGGCATGTATGATAGACTGATTAGAGGATGAACACAAAGCTGCACACAGCCCCGTCAATCGTGTGGAATGGATGCGTGTCATTTTCAGTCAGAGGAGGGTGAGGCACTGAATGCAATGGCACGATGTCATTTTGAGAGTCTTAAAAGGCCCTTCCCCTGTCGGAGCAGTATGTCCCAATGTGACAGTTTTTTTTTAAAACATTAATTTTGACTCTGAAATTCATTTCAAAATCAAAGTTGCAAATGCTCTTGGATGGAATGTTTCAGGGTTAATTGTTCCATTCCGGTATGTGGAAACGCCATGTGTGATGTAGATGTAGGTGTTTCAATTAAAACAACGTCAAGGACATGGTTTGCTGCAGCCCAGACAAGAAATACATTCTTTTTCTGTCAGTTTTTTAGTATGTGAAGGTTTAAGGTAATATGAAATGGTGATGGGGGGGGGGGGGGGGGGGGGCGGTGAGGACAAAAAAAAGGGGGCACTTTTACACTTCATGTCCTTGTACTCACTCATATTCAAATTGGTGGCGAGTTCCTGTATGGTAAGCAATTCTGACCTGCTTACCTGCATTCCCAGCAGGAAAACTGGCATCAAATTTCTGCCGCCAGGGCCTGGGGGCAAGATGCAATCAAACTGGGAATTGAAAAAGGGGTGTTCCCCTTCTACCGAGGGCAATGGCAACGAGAACAGGAGTATTTGACATCTAGTGCTTATTTAGCTCATTCAGAAGGTAAATCTAGGGAACTGAGACACAAAGGAGCTCATAGCTGTGTGTGCGGGTGGCTGTGGTTCCCAAGCCAGCGTGAGTCAGAGGAATGTCAACCGCTTGACTTTTATCAAACGGAGAAAAGGCGGTCTTTTTACCACGTCCTCGAATCAGTACCTTGACTCCTATGGAAAGCTTTTGCTAATGATTCGCTTCTGAGAAGAGGGCTTGCCTCTGGGTCACCAAGCAACAGTTGCTAAGGAGCCCTGCGCTGGTGGAGCAAGGTGAGGGAGGTGGGATGGAGGAGTGAGATGAGGTGAGGTGGATGTAGTCATCCAAACTTCAGCCGCTCCAATCAGAATACTCCGGTTTAACTGAAAGAGTTAAAAATACTAATGTTCACATGCATCTAAATGCACAGAGACACGTGTATGTGCGTTTTGTCTGATCCACCACACCGATGCACATTCTTCTCTCCCTTACATATATTGATCCTCATCATAATCCCACAAACATGCCTATCTGCTCTCAGATGTTGTTGTGGTTTTTTATTGTGTCTTTTATTTAATTTCATCTTATTTTACTCCATTAGATTTCCTGTTTAATGTCAACTGGTCTTGTCTGAACAGCAGAACAATATCACGGGCAGATCAAAAAGCAGGTTGTTCTTGGTGCTTTACATAACCTGTCTGAATCATTCACTCAAGGATTGCAGTTTCAGATGGAATAATTTACTATGTTATAACCTTTTTTCTTAATAATATAGGAAAACCCGTAATTAGAAAAAGCAGATTGCAGCTGAATTCCCTCCCTCAGGTGGCTTGGGTCGTCATGATCAGGCAGGGGTAAACAAATAGGTCAGCCTTTCTAGTCACTGACTCATGGCACTCTGACTCATGGTGTTGTGACTCATGGTGTTGTCTCCTTTTTTTTTTTGGAGTCACAGCAAAGGCTGTTCTACCATTGACTAAGATCTACGATCAGGCTGTGTAAACTTTGCAGAAAATATTATGTTTTGTGCATGCTCCATACTGAGCTAGCTATTTTATTGCTGTGGTCGTAAAGTAAGTGCAGATAAGAAACACATTGAGAGGTGAACAGGGCTGATATTGAGGTAGCAGAACGGTAAATATGTTTTTTTTCCTAAGAGATGTAGTATGGAGACTGACATCCTGCTGCAGGAAGAACTGAATGAATGAATGGATTTCCCATCATCTTTTCATATATATATATATATGCATATATAAATGGGTTGGGAGGATTCATATCATGCACCCCACCAATTTGTAGTATCCATCATCAGTGTCGATAGAAAGGCAAAAGATTTATTTTGGCAATTAAACCAGAGGACAATTAGATTAACATACTGACAGAGGCAGATGGGGAATTTGACCATGACTTCAGGAAACGCCCTCTGTTCATTGTGATAAGTGCCATGGGATTTTTAATGACCCTCACGGTCCCAGACCTTAGTTATCATCTCATCTGCAATATGGCTTCCCTGTTGAAGTTCCCAGGTAAAGAATACAACACTATTCTTACTTTCTAGTCTAATCCTCAGCTACCTGCATTTTTAGCCACCACTGTAAACTACTGCCTGTGTCATATTTTAGTTATTCTTTTCATAATGCCATTGTTTCAATGAAGGGAAATGAAAAGAGAACTTTTCGACACTCAGAGTTCTGAGGAGCTGATTAAAGAGACCAGAGTATTGAGTAAATGCCTATGGCACATTGAAAGGACTTAAATTCCCAACACATTTGGGATTAGATTTCTAGCAATGGCGTCTTCTAATGTATTGCAGAGGTGTGACCCAGTTTGTGAGAAATTCATTTTGTGGTTAAATGCTGTCTGTCTGATGAACTACAGATATGTGACATGTATGTTTAAGAATTGAACAACAGTTCCAAACATTCAGTCATATTGCTCAGATTGGCATGATTCCCATGAGCAATCAGCTCACTAAAAGTTGGTAGATTTTTTTTTTTTTTTAAGGAACAGCCAAATCTCTAAAAAGGAAGCAAATATCCTTCCTTGTGCATTCTGTGTTCTATGTATCTGCCACAACCAGATACTGCTATGTCGTGTGACAACCCTCCACAGTCTAAAGCTAAATACTGGATCTGTAGGCTGGCTTGCAAAATGTCTTTGTACCTTTTATTAATTGTTCAATGCCATAAAAAACAGTTAAAGAACTCCATTACTTTTTTTTCTCCATAATTATTCTAATATGTCAATACTGGGGAAAAGAGTAGAGAAAGTGGAACCATGGTGTGTGTGTATGTTTTCTAAGGAGCTACACCTTTCCACGGGTTTATTGGTAGATCTCAAAACTTCCATGAAGAGCATGCACTACAGTAATTCCCCCCACAGAATGCGAGGGTTTGCTAACAGACCTCCTCATGAGAGGGCAAATAACTGAACACCTCCAATTTGCTCGGGTCTCATGTTATCCCCTTATCCCCTGTTATCTACTTTCTGAGTAAGTCAACGAGGGTGGTTTTCCGAAACCTATTGCAATGGTATCTGCTTGAACTGCAAGAGCAGCTGCAAAAGCATAATCAAAATGACTAAGGGTAACCACATAGTATGCATAAATACTCTTTGATTGCTTACAGTAAAAAGATTTACTGAAACAGCAAGGCTTATTATACTTGCATATTGAATGTATGAATGTTTTGTGAGTTAGGTATCATCAGTTAACACAACAGTTACAGTCACGCTTTTTATAATGCCAAATTACTGATTTTTTTGTGAAATGGGTGATGTTTTCGGCATTTTGTTTGTTAGGCTCAAGTTATGACCTATTCTAGTCTAACTGCCTTTATTTTTTAAGGGATTTTTGATGTAGCATTGCAGCCTTTTTATCTTTCTTGCAGTATAAGGACTTCACTGGTCAATGAAATTGCTTTCAAGTCCCACTCAGAGATAACAAAGGACAAAAACGCACTCTTAGATTCAATCTGAGCCGAAATGTCTTTGTGGGAGTAGATGGGTGGAAGCTCCACCCATGTGACTCAGTTTAATGCCCCCCTCAACCCCCCCCCATCTCTCTCCCCTTTCTCTCTCCCTCCATCTCTCGCTCTCCACCCTGTTCTCTCGGGCCCGTGCTCCATATGGCCCCTCCTCTCCTCCTTACTCGGTGAAGTATGACACACTTGTAATGCCTGTGAAAATTCAATGCTGATGGGTAATTCTGAGTGCTTGTTGAGCAGGATTATGATGAGCTTCGCTTTGACAGTCTCACAGCTGCCAAAAGTCTGTCACTGGCAAAGAGAAAACAAATAACACAAATAGATATGTTTTCACCACCATGTGATCACGATTTCATGCTGAGAGATACACAGACAGACCAATAGACAGACAGACAGTACAATGAGCAGTGAATGCAGGCACGAATGTAGACAGGTGGAGATGGCCTGACACGTAGAAAACACACATGTTTGCAACAGTATGTACACAACACAGGCACAAAGAGACTGTTATGGGCACACACTCACTTACTCACTCACTCACTCACTCATCTACTTACCCACTTACTACACACACACTCACACAAACACACACACACACATATACTCAAAGCTATCTCTGCCACGTTAATGACAAATATGAAAATGAAGGCAAAGCTTGGCCTGCAGCCAAGAAATCCCAGATGAAGGGAGTGCTCAGCCAGGCAGTGCTGTCTCTGATAATGCTGGAGTGGGATGTGGAACCTGTTAGTCACATTCTAATTAAAACATGGCTGTGTAGCCCTGTCATTTGGTTTAGGAAGAAGATGAGCTTCAGCATTAAAGAGCGGGCAGAAGCGACTGAGAGAGGAGCCGCCATGGCACTCTAAAACGTGCCACAGCAAACTCACGCAGCTTTGAAATCCAGGGCTGACATGCTGCAGGGTCTCATTAAATGCCATTAAAGACGTTACTATGTTGGACCTAATCTGAAGCATCTGTCAGTGGATTTGTCGAATCAAGAGTGGCTTGGTCTGCCAGTTTTTTTTTTTTTTTTTTCCTAGAGAAAAGGCCCATAATGTTTACCATTTCCCCCGAGTTGGAATCATGTCATGGTTATGTAACTGCTGTTTATTAGTAGTGAAATGGACAGAATTAGGAACTAATTCATTACACTACACTACCTCACTGTGTCCTCAGCCACAGCTATTGAACTGTGAGAACGCAAAGCCTCTGTGATGTCATCCTCACATGAGACTGTGAGTCTCCATCAGAACCATCGGCGTCAGCTGAAGTTAGCGTACAGCCATTTTAGGAGCTGGGTGGCTGATTAGAATAACAACCACCATGTTCCTGTCCCACTGGTAAGATTTTTTAAATAGCAGGGTTTTGTTTCATAAGCGCCCTTTGTTACCCCGGTTGTCACGTTGGTGTCACAGCCAAGGAGATGCGCAGAAAGGCCCGCTGTGTTGTGTGGGATGTCACAGGCAGCTTTCACCCAGACTGAAGTGGTGCTGGCGGAGTTTCTCTTTTACACGGTAGTAGCCTGTTCCCCGTGCTAAATTCCTCTGTGCCGGTTCTAATCCTTGAGCACCCCCTTTGGCTGTTGCCCCTTCCCTGCACCGGGTAGAAGCTGCGCCCCCGTGACCTGTTTTGGCTGTCAGCGGAGGTGCGGCTGTGGGTCCTGTGAGCGGCTGCGCTGGGTGTGACAGAGCCCTGTGGGGGGGTGCGACTGTGGGGGCACGAAAGAGGCAGCTGCTGCCCAGATGCCGGCATCACGGGTCAGCCTGCGGTCCCTGTCAGCAGGCAACTCCTGACAGAACTGGAGCAGTGGAAGGAGAGGCAGAACAAGGGCTGATGTGCTTATATATGGACAGGTAGACAGACAGACACACAGACATAAAAAAGGAAAATCGGGGACCGGCAGAGATGGATGGGGGGCATGCAAACGCACATACATGTACATGTGCATATGCTGACACATGCACACACATACACTCATGCACGCACTCCCACACACTCATATATGCACGCACATACAGTCACACATGCACGCATATGCACTCACATGTGCACACAGATACTCTTTCTCTTGGTCTCTGTCTCTCTCTCTCTCACACACACACACACACATATCAGTGTCTTTTCTTAGACTGTGCTCCTAGGCCTGCTTTGACAGACAGAGCTGTCTGGCAGCACCACACAGAGGAGACCACACTGTCCTGCTGTCATTCATAACACATCACAGTATAAATATACACTTCTAAAAAATCCCAGCTCATTATCATTTATTAATATGAGCCGTTATATCTGTATATCAAAGCCAAGAGTCACTTAGCCAGAAAGGCAGACGCGGAAGTTTAATCTTGTGACTGACAGGGCCGCTTTGCATTGAAACGAGGACTCAAACTCGGTGCCACGCTGGAGAGCTGGGATCCTGTGAGAACATGGAGTATTCATGCTCTGGGCGCAGCAGATGCACTGCATATGGCCGGCGCACTTTTGAAGTCAGTCGCTATATGTGAGCAAGTGCAGTGAGGGAACAACTTGTGCAGCAGAGCGATTTAACTTGCCATACGTACTAATGGAACCGTGGGGTTCTGACACAGCGCAGAGGGAAATGTGCTTAACGCAGCGTTAGCACTGTTACTCTCACTAAAGGACTGGAGATCAAAACTACCGTTTTCTCGTGCGGATAACTGTAAATACATTATTATCTTTAAAAAGTTCAGGATATGCACAGCAGCAGTAGAAGTTATGAGAGGCTGTACTGACAGTAAGAAAGTGAACGCATGGATTTATGTGTGGCTGGTTACAAGTAAACATCACCCCGCTGGGGTAATTTGGAGATTCATGTGTCGGGCTGATTAATTTATGCTGTGTTTAGAATATTTAGAGTATTTAGAATTTACAACAAGTGTGGCAGTGTGGCATAGCGTATAAGGAAATGACCTTGTAACCAGAAAGCTGAAGGTTTGATTCCCAAAATGATAGCCTTGAGAAGGAAACTTGAGCTGAATTTAAAATATGTAAAATTCTCTGAAGGTTAAAGGTGTGGTGTCATGTGATCTGGGAAAGGGTCGAACGGGGCCTGCCCATGTTATAGACCCTTGCTCTCTGTCAAGAGTGAATGCATAAAGAGATGGATGATTTAGATCCAAAATCAATGCACTGGTTTGTGTCTCTGACACTGCAGCCTGCTGTGAAAAACGATCATGTTACTGCTCCGGATTCTTCCCTTGCAAGTGTCCTTGACCAAACGAAGGGATAAATATGCAAATAAATCAATGCGACTGAGTTTTCCTCAGAAAAAAAAAAACATCCTGGCAGACTGTCCTCAGCTGTGAAGAGGTAAAAGCAGTCAACATGAGCTGAAATCATAATCAGCCATCAATGTCAGATTCAGCTGCATCCACTGAGCAAAGGTGCTTTAGTGTTGTTCAGGTATAATACTCATCATCTGTTCCTAGATATAACACGCAGTATTACACACATCCTGTGTTGTACTGTTTTGGCCCAGACTGCTTGTTGAAAGACAGGAGAGTACGGAATGGTGCTATTGGCTGGTGAGGATTCTTACCGTGACATTGGCGGATGACAGCAATTAGAGAACTAGGTTTGTGACCAAAAGGTTGCAGATTCACTTGTGGGGCAGGACACTGAGTGGGAGGGTAGGTAGTTAAGCAAAACTAGCTCTGTAACAAACAACAGCATTTTTCATTCCTTTTAGCCAGGAATATATGCACGTTAGCTAGCTAGCTAGTAAGCATACTATGATAGTTATTGCTATATACTTAATAAATTGGAAGTGATTTGATCATCTCATTGTGTGATGTCACTCATCCATGTTGTTGTCACTATGGAGTTTCTGCCTAGCAGACAAATATGCAATACAGAATACTTATTTTCAATCTGAAAAAAATTATCTTGATGATTTTGTCACAATGGCTGCATGTTGTCAGGTTTGTGCCTTTCCCTTGCCCAGATGTGTGTGGGGCTGACAGGACAATAACCAATGAGACACCTTTTGTTCAATACAAGAGAGTATGGAAGGCTAAATCAATTGGCAACACTCTCCAGATGGAGATGCCTTGACACATGATGCCATTGGGACAGGCTAGGGTGAGTCTTCTTGTCTCTAACTAATGTGCTGGCACATTTTATTACATCTTTTCAGGCTGGGTAAACCAGCTGAGGAACATAAATACCCATTTGAACATGTCAGCTTTTCTTTCCCTGAAACAATGTTTGCATTTCAAATAAAAGCAAGTAAATATAAAATTTGGAGTGTAACCATGCATTGTTGTAAGTATAAAATGGAAGCAGAAAAAGTGGCATGTGCTTTTGAGCTTCAGTCTGGTAAGAACTGAAATCAGAACCAAACCAATCCCATGTTTCCCTGTATCCCCTTTCCCCCAACACCTTAACTCCATCCCCACCCCTTGAGTGAGTTGCCCCCCAAAAATAACCTTTTGCATCAAATTGCCATTTCCCAGGTTACGTATGATGCTTCTGAAACCTTTTCCATGACGTTACAGCAAAGTTGCTTTGTCCCTCTTTCAGTGGGTCCCGCTCTGACCTGCCAGCATAGAGCCTGGCCATATTTCACTGCCACGCCGGGGACATGAGCACAGCTTTAATTAAAATAAGCATGCAGCTGGCTTCATCCAGGCAAGGCAGCACTGAGAAGGCAGAAGTAGGTCAAGGCTATAGCTAGAGCCCTCCCTGAAGGGCCCGCTCGATCCACTATCAAGGCTCCACTTCCTTTCATTCTTTATTCATCGCGCCTTTATATAACCGTACCAGCCATATCTGTGACATAGCCTGCAATTTCATTTTTCTCGGTTCGACCAAGGCATTGCCACAGGTGCGCTGTGATAATTAGCAGCTCGAGAAGACTGGCTGAACAAGTGAGTGCTTCAGAGGGAGGAAGCAAGAGGGAATGAAAATCTGTCTGCAGATCAGGTCGGATTCCAAAGCAATGGAAGTGAAACGGGGATGTAATGTGTGATTTGTGACACAGGTGCTGTGACTGTTGGAAAGTCTGTCCGTTACAAGCATACATATGTGCAGATATGTTAGTACAGACATTGGTGTGCCTTGGAATGTGCAGGAATAGTCAGTTGTCTTCTTCCGCTGACTGTTTTATTTCCTTGAGCAGCAACTCCCATTGCCAACATTGCCAACAAGACATTGATCTGAGCATATTGTGTGTGTGTGTGTGTGTGTCTTTTCAAGCCCAGCCAGCATCACTGATTGAAAGACTGTGGAGTTTTGCTGAGCATCTGGGGCATGTCTTTTAGAAACGTATTCAGCTATTGAGTTGTGATAGACATCTGATAGATTCTCAGTTTTTGTGTAAACTGTAGTCCCTGGATTACATGCTTTTTTAACCTTAATGGTGGACACAGCTGGTATGTTGAATCTTGTATTAAATATGCCCTCACCACTCAAAGCCAGATCCTGTTACACACTGAAGGCAGAGGGACACAAAGACCTGGCCTGCATTAGTGTGTGTGTGTGGGGGGGGGGGGGGTTAAATGGTTGTCCCTGCCATCGCACGGGTCCCAGGTGGCAGTGAGAGGATGCGGGCATTCTGTGTATCTGTGTGATAATCCCCTGTCTCGCTGCATCTTGTCCTCTCTGTATATTTCTCTCTTCCTCTATATCTTTCTCACTCTTGTTTTTTCTTCCCGTCCCTTATCTCTCTCTCTCTCTCTCTCTCTCTCTCTCTCTCTCACACACACACACACATTCTCTCTCTTTGCACCGCACCAGAATTAATGTGAGAGGCAGGGGACACTTTTATATATAAAAAGATCTATTTAAATTAGCATAAACAGAATGCCAAGAGAGAACTAAAATGATATTAGCTGAGTATTGCATAGTAGCGTATGTGAAGGCCCCAGTGGGCTGAAAATGTGCTCAAGCAGACTGGGACCAGACCAAGCATTAGTCTGTTTTCAAATCACTCTCATATTGAGCTGCAAGTACCCACAATCCCCAGATCTGTCTTTTTCTACTGTTGGCATTGATATTCTGTGGTGTTTGTATTGGACAGATCTTTGGTCTTTGCTTGAAGTGCGAGCTGAGTTCCAGTGTTATGTGCATGGAACAGATCTTTTCCCAGTGTGGAAATACAGCGCTTTTTGAATCGTATGCGAGTGTGTATTTGTATTGGTGAGTGGTGGTGGGGGGTGGGGGGGGGGGGGGGGTGGGGGTGTGGCAATACAATAGTGGCACTCAGCATTAATCAACAGCACACACCCATTGCTATTTGGACGTCCAACCCATCTGGCCCTTTGACAAGCGTGGAGCTGGTGCTTGACTTGATTTTCACCATTGCTGGGATGGGATAGATCTTTGCCTGGGCTGACATTTGATTTTCATTATTGTTTGGACTGGTTGACAGTGGGAATCGATTTTCACTGTTGTTTGGATGGGGCAGATCTGTGTAGATCTGGCTCCCGTCTGCTTGTCTGTGTCCGCATGTAATGATGTAAGATGTGTAATGTGCACAGGGCAGAAACACTACACACTGCAATCCTGCAATCTAAACGCTGAGCCTGGCAGACACAGTACCCAGATAAAGGCTGAGGGCCGAATCATCACCACAGCACAGCTGCTGCTGCTGTTAATGCACTGCGGTCTGTGCACCGAGGACAATGGAGAGCACAGTATGACTCATTGTCTGACTGAAGCTATACCCTGATCCCACTGACCTGACAGAGGATCATCACCAAAATCATGAAACCATTCATCTTACACAAGACTCATCTGCCATTGTTTTTCTTTGATAAAAAAAAAATCAGCATACAAATGCATAACTGTGTTATGCAGAGACACCTTTTTTCCTCACAGGAAATAGACTTTCGAGCCTCAGCTGTTGTTATGTTCAGAGTGAAATGCGGGAGAGTCAGGCGTGAGCTTGATGCTCCAACAGACCTAGCGGCAGCGTCCCGGGGCATCATGGGAAGGCAGAGTGGTCAGTTGGAGGAGTTATTATTAGTGGAGCCAGAGGCAAAAGGACCCATTCTTCATGTGGTGACATCACATTGCAGAACACACACTAAATAAATCTGCTGAAGATTCAGTTCTGTTTATCCAGGGGTGTGTGTGTGTGTGTGTGTGTGTGTGTGTGTGTGTGTGTGTGTGTGTGTGTGTGTCCGTGTGTGTGTTTTGTGTGCATGTGTGTACACGTGTGCACATATGTATGTGTGCATGCATTGTATTTCTGTGTTTTGTGTGTGCAGATGCTGTGTGCTGGCTAAATCTCCAAGAGGGCTGTATATTTTTATATCTTCTCTGCTGGATATCACTTTACACAGCACTGCATTTTAACATCGCTGCACAGTCAGAAAATGCTCTCCAGAGTGCCATTGTTAGATGACAATAGAGGTCTACCACTGCAGGAGTGAGGGAGAGGGAGTCTGAGAAACAATAGGATTTTGTATGGTTATGCAATACACATGTATTTGGCCAATGTATGTGCATTGTCTATGATAATGTTGAATCTCCAAGTAAATATTCGGTAGGAAAAATCCTCTTGTCTTTATTGGGCTGAATGCTTGGGGGAAAATGAGGGCTTGGAGGTTTCTCACCAGTAATCCAGAAGTGGTTTCTTATAAAATGGGTTGAGGAGAAGTGGGACTCGAAAGGCTTACTTGCCAGAGAATGAATATGTCAGTGAAACATGTGTGTTCTTGGGGGAAGGATAAGATGGAAGTGACCATCCAGTCAAGTGAGCTCTGTCGAAGTAATGCATTCCATTTTTTGAGCGCATTAATGTAGCGCGGTAGCGCATTAGCACATTATCACATTAGCGCATAGGTTGACATCCTGTAGCAGGTGCGCTAACGCTACCATGTGCTCTGTGTCTCCCCCAGGCTTGGACGACTGCCTCCAGCAGTACATCAAGAACTTTGAGAGGGAGAAGATCAGCGGGGAGCAGCTCCTGCACATCACCCACCAGGAGCTGGAGGAGCTGGGCGTCACCCGCATCGGGCACCAGGAACTAATCCTGGAGGCGGTGGACCTCCTGTGTGCACTGGTGAGTGACCTGAACCCACGCTGGTTCAGGGAAGCTTCAGGAAACAGGGGTGTAAAGACCTCATCACAGAGTTGCCCTCCACAGGTCTGCTGTTGGTGTGCTCAGCCATACATGGTGGAAACAAGTATGTTTTGGCTTTTAGCTGACTGGATGTCCCATGACAGTCGCACACTATGCGGCAGAAAAAGATCACTGGTTAATACCCAGCTTGGGGGCAATGATCATGCCCTGCACCAGCTGCATATGAGTATATTCAGCCTCCAGTTTGTACCTTGGAGCAAAAAAACATCCATCACACCTTTGCGCATGTACACACCTGAGTCGGATAAAGCTCTGCGCTGTGGTCGGGGCACAGCAGGCTGTAGAGACAGTTGATGTCGTGAGAACTGAAACATGATCATGAGTGGGCAGCGCAGAAGCCACAGCGACCTGTGGCATGTCTGTGTTCACGTGAGGGATACGGTGCGGTATGGTGTGGTGTGTGTTTGTCTCACATTCCTCCACCTCGTCCATCCCGTCCAACAGCAATGGATACTTATGAAATCATCTGCAACTGACAATCAAGGCCGGTACTGGGGAGGAAAAAAAAAATACAGAGCAGTTTGCCATCATTTAAATGCAAGTCTCATTTTTAAGGAAACGGCACACCACTCACCCAGAAGGGATGAATCTCAAGTGGCCTCGCTATCTATCACTTATACTTTCTCTCTGTCTGCCTGACACACACTCCTGCTCTCCGTGACACCCTCACTCTCCCCCCTGCTCTCAAGGTTCTGTTTCTCCCTGTTTTTAACTTCTCTCCATTCAGGCCTTTATGTTGGTCACTTTGATGTTGTTCCCCAATCAACCTGTCCAGCTCTTTCTTTGTCTCTCTCTGCCACACACACGCGCACATACACACGCATTCTTCTCTCTCACTGTCCGCACCTATGCCCACATGTTTCTAAGGAACTGTAGACAAAGAGCTGTCTTCGGGAATGGTGCGCTCACATGTGTATTAATAGCAGTGGTGACGCACTTAATTAATTTCTGGGAGGATGAGTAGGTGCCACTGGGGATGTGAGAAGAATGAGGAAATGTAGCAGAACTCGTGCTGGTCCATTGAGGGGCCATCAGGGGCCCCCCTGGGAATGATAGTGTGAGAAATGGAGCGGTGGAGGGATGCAGCTTGTGGACCGGGACTGAGGAAGTGTGTGTGTGTTGGGGGGGTCTCCCTGGCTCTCTGTCACTGTGGAGGATGGCTGTGTGGATGATCTCTCCCAGGAGGGATGCACAGGCTCTAATGAAGCACGTGTCTTCAATTGCTTGGACATCTCTGTGAGTAATGTGAGGAGTAGGCAGATGTTGGCCCTGTTCAATGTTTCCTCCCAATGCCACAGTGCTCATTCCTCTCGGCTGGGCAGTGTCCTGGGGCAGTATGTGTGTGTGTGTGTGTGTGAGTGTGTGTGTGTGTTTGGGAGTTGGGGCGAGGTGATTGGGTGGAGTAAGCACTGGCAGTTGTGTGGGCGAGGAGGCATGTCCATGTCTCATACACACACACACACACACACACACACACACACACACATGTATGCCTGTGAACATTCATAGACACAAATATAAATACAAAAAATGGAATAAGTGCATGAGCTAATGAGATTTCTGTGTCCCACTTAGCTTTAATCTCTCTATTGGCAAGGATAATGTGACAAGAATCAAATCAGTTGTATGCCTATTATTTTTTATCCATTTTGCACTGTGTTTCTGGTAGTTTTTCCACTGTAATATCTACTTTAATGCAGTCCTTTTCTTTGAATTTTGTCACATCCGTTTTCCTTGTTTTCTGTATTAAGTGAGTGTTTTGAATGTACAGAGAAAACCATACCAAGTCCAATTCATATGTGAACAGCTTTCAACTCCATAAAGAGAATAAATAAGTAAAAAGCAGTCTATTTTCATCTGAAATTAATAATTCAAGTCTAATAAAAAGAGCTGGCTGGGAGAATTGTAGCTTTTCTACATCTCAGATGTTCTTTTAATGTGTGATATGAATGCCTTCTAATTGCCAGCTACTCCTTTCTGGTTGAATTATGTGTAATTCTTTACACTGTAAGTGAATGTTTGTGCAAGTTCTGATAGTTGACCAATTGTGTGAGTGTGTACCTAAGTCTTTTAATTAATTGCTGCACATTGAATGCATAGCAATTGATAACTAATGGTAAGGACTTCATTTGTTTTTGTTTTTTTTTTTATTTGACTTCAAACATATTTTTGGCAGTATATAAATTAATCAAGGATTCAATTCAGGTTGCATAAACCAGCAAGATTTTAGAAGGATTATGCAGTCTCTGTATGCTTGAAGCTTCCAAAGAACCTGGAATAAAGTCCAGTGCCTGAAGAGACTTCAAAGACAAAGGCTGGAAGTGTCGCCACCCCTGCTTTCTGGATTCCTGAATTTTCAGGGTTCCTGGTTGTCCTCAAGAGTGAGGAAAGAGTAATCAACTGAGTTTAGGTGTAGTGTGACACTGAGAGGCTAGTGGTGCTGCAGCTAGAGTGATGTGTATTTCTCCAAGGTGTATCATGCCAGTATGAGTAACAAAATGTCCAAAGACAGTACAGGGGAAGGAGCTTGTTTGGGTCATGGACAAAAATAGTGCAGGGACAGGCACTTGTAGTAATGGGCATTCTAACTGTTTTTACTGAATGTTTTGAGTAACACTACTCTAGGCCTTTCAGTAAATGACTATGAAGATCCAGTCACCAACTGACCGAAATACATCAATTTATTACTACAATGCCATCTTATTTTTAGTTGTTCCCATTTTTAATGATATGAAGTCAGGAAATTATGGATGAACAGTGGTTTCCTTGGTAAAGTGTCTACATATATCTGAAGTTAATGATGATACTTCCAAAAAATATGATATTACAGCAATAATCACCTAATGTTTGCATCTTGCTTCATTAGAAATCATAGCTAGTTTAAAAATTTGGTATTTGTTTTCATTGAATGTTTGAAATCTAAGTTTTACATAGTGTTTATGTATAATGAAGGTAAGTTTTTTGTTTTAAAGTTAGGCTTGGGTCAAGGGTTAGGGTTAGGATTAGGGCTGAAATTATTGTATGGCTAGGGTTAGGCGGTTATAGTTTTGTTACGGTTATGCCAACAGTTGCTTTTGGTTATTGGTCAGCATTATGGTTGGGGTTAGATATATGAGTGAAGCAAGGATGAAAGTTGAAGGGTTACAGTTAATGCTGGGGTGAAGGTTAGGCATTTTTGTATAAACAAGTAGTACAGTGTAATACGCTGAACAAAATAGATACACGAAGTCGTGTACTGAAAGACCTTAAGAAACAAAACAAACTGGAAGAACTGAAGGAATCAATAGTGAGTCGGTGGACTGCATCAAACCCACATTGTCACCAACTGAAAGAACTGGAAGAATGAATAAACTGCAGGCATTGAACGAATCACTGCTCAAAGCATTTGGGGAGTTGCCTGCCTGGTAAATCAGATGAACACATTTTTCAGTATAGTGAAGCAGTGCGTACAGTACAATGAGAAGATTCATTCAAAAGATTTGTTTGTTTGTGAGCTGCATAGCGCTAGGCACCAGTGCTGGTCCTGCTGTTCCTCTTAGCTGATTTATGCCTCAAGATCCAAGTTTGTTATCACTGGGAGGCAGAACTGCTTGAGATCAAGGGTACTGAGCTGAGCTGGGCTATGACACATGGTTACAGATAGCCCCACAGCTACATCTGATTGGATATTCATTGGATTGTTGTTCCACCTCAACTTGGGACACGGGTTTTCAACAGCATAATCTAGTTTAATCTGCCACCAAAAGTAAGTATTTAGGGGTGTGAGTTAATGATTGTACTCTCTGGCCTAGCGCAAGTGTATGTGAAGGAAAAGTCGTTTCCTATTGGTTATGACCTCAGAAGCTGCAGTAAGGGTATGTGCTCAATAGACACGTGAGTGCGGGGCATGCACAGCAGGGTGTTCTTTTCACACCCCCGCTGGTCGTTGTCAGCCCTTTTGGAATGGAGCTGGGGGGGGCAGCTCTGTCTGTGTCTCAGTCCTCCGGGGCCTGCCAGCTGGTGCGTATCTGTGCCTCACGTGCGCTTGTGTGTCTGTGTGTCTGTGCGCGCTTAGTGTGCATGTGTGCACTGTGGCCACAGATGTTTTCTGGTGCACTGCAGAATACATAGAATCTAATATAGAGAGAGCTTACCTGGACGTGGTCACAATTGGTGCCTGAGGGCGGGCGGCTCTCAGATTTTTTCACACGTCGGGTGGGGACCGTGTCCCTGTCCCCCTCCCGCCCCTGGATCAGCGCCGAGATTCATGCCGGGCCACTTACACCTCTCCCATCGATCTGTACGCAGCGCTCGGGAGAGCAGTCACGCGCAGCCATTACGTCACTCTAGCGGGGAGGGTGACATGAGTAATGAGTGTGCTGGGGCCGGCTGGGGGGAGGAGGGGAGGAGCCGGGCCGAGGAGCTGATTCTCCCCTACACTGCAGCTCAGGTGCGGTTGCCCGCGGCTCAGCACAGAAAGAAAATACCTTATGCACACATGTAGATCGCACAGTGCTACAGCACACCTATATTAAGGAGATTCTGATATTATAATGACAAGTGTTACAATTATCATTATTAACTTGCTCAGCAGATGCTGGGGAAACTTGCACAGCTTCCATCTGACATATTATCCTTTCATGAAACTGGATAGCAACTACAGCAACACCTGTTCCTTGGCAGGCATTGCAGTAAAGGGATGAGATTTGAAACATTACCGAAAAGGTTGCTGGATCAAATCTGGAGCAGGTTCCTGCCTTCTCATCCCTGTCACGTATTGCTTCATTGATTATCCATCTGTGTTAATGGATAAGATGTAAAATGTCCCCCAACTGTGAGCACTACACAAATTGATAATGTAACGTAAAGGCCTCTCCTGGAAAGCTGTCATTGTGGTATTCCTCAGCTTCTCGCGTGATTTTGGGAGATCTCTTTTCCTGGCCCACTCTACCAGTGCTGATGGAGGGGAAAAAAAGAGGCGTGTTATCTCCACGCTGCACATGGCGGGATTAGCGGGTGCTCCGCCGATCCGACGCTCCACTTCCGCTCCGCTCTGGTCCCGTGCGCTTTCCGCAATGCAGGAATTAGCATTCTATCTGAGCCCGGAGTATCTGCCTTGAGAGAAAGCCAGTGGATGTTCCCACAGAATTCAGCAGAGAGTGAACTGGAGGCTTGTTTCATAAAAGTGGTCTGTGACCAAATGCTAGCCTTGCATGCCACTGTTTGAGTTCTAGGTGAGGTAGCTAGCTATGTTGCCACATGTAATGTTACTACAAATAAGATGACAATGTTTGACAATGTTTTTTTTTTCATAGTGTACGTTCTTCTGTTTTAAAATCCTTTCATGCTTTACTGGAGAGGGTGGGGCTGCTGCCTGCTCTCCACCATTTTTGTTTTACAATAATGTAGGATTCAAGAACAGCCTGACCATCTCATGACTCATTTAGTGTGACTGTGGGGTTAGATGGCAAGTTCACTCTGAAGTGTGTGCTCAACGACGAAGTGTATTAGGCCACGTACAATTAACCACGTTTAATGCTTAAGAATGTGATATATACAGTACAAATATTGACAGAGTGATTGATTTCATTTGGAAATTATATTTGTGTGCACTGCAAGGAGTGAGGCTGCAATTATATTTCTTGAGATGTACAACAGGGTCAAAGGCAAAATACAATGGAATGTCATTGATAGCTGCACAGCGTGCTGTCAGAGCTTTGCCAGCAGGTCCAGCATGCTTAAACTACATGTAGGTAAGGTAGAGCAAGGTAAAGAGAGGTCTGCTACTTTTCAGACTGATTTCATCAACTAAGACCTACACTTGAGTTCATTAAAGACACTTCTGTGTCTTTTCTCATACACCATGCTAATTATTCTGTGTTATGCTGCCAAGCTGTCAATAGTCAATATTGAGTATTGAGCAAGCATGGTTTTGGCATTTTAAATGAAGTGGTGAGAGAGAGAGAGAGAGAGAGAGAGGGAGAGAGGGAGAGAGGGAGGGAGGGAGGAATGAAACAATAAATTATAAGGGAATTATGAAAACATCAGACTGGGTGCAATTAACTGTGGCACAGCCTGGGGGTTACCACGGCAACTAGCTAAACAGGCAAGGGGTGAAAGAAGAGGGAGTTTTAAGCTGCACAGCAAGCCTCTCCACAGCGTGGGGATGTTGATTAAGCTGATTATTACACACATACACATACACATGCACGCACACACACACACACACACACACGCACACACACACACACACACACACACACACGCACACACACACACACACACACTCACACATACACACAAATACACACAAAGACACACTCTCTCTCTCTCGTGCACACAAACACACACACACACGCACACACACACATAC
Organism: Megalops cyprinoides; assembly: GCF_013368585.1. Taxonomy (NCBI): domain Eukaryota; kingdom Metazoa; phylum Chordata; class Actinopteri; order Elopiformes; family Megalopidae; genus Megalops; species Megalops cyprinoides. Next base: position 15,803,577 of record NC_050598.1, on the reverse strand, counting down.
ACACACACAAAACAAATAGTAAACATGACAGACAGATGTAAAGACATCTTGATTGGGCAATTTAGGAGGCCATATGAACCACTGACCCTTAAGGTTTTTTGTCTTCCTGCCCCTCCCATAATTAGTAGAAGTGGCCACCTCTGTGTATGTTAGGAGATTTTCTTTTCCTTTTAGCGCATACATCAGCTGTAGTGCAATTCAGCAGTGAACGGTGGGATATTACTGCTGGTAATGTGCACTATTAGAGGCTTACTTATGGCATTGTTCACAGCGGGACTAAAATCCTCTCCGTGTGCTCTATTTTCTCTGTTTTAAGAAAAGCTTTTTTGTCAATTTTCCAAATGATGGCGACTTAAGCCAAACAGGGCATTATGAATCAAAACATAAAGCTGATGAAATATGAATGTTATCAAAGATCTTAAAAGCAAACAGGCCTTTTCCTGCAGGGAAAGAAGACTGTTTTGGAGTGTTGCAGAAAAAGACAACCTTTTTCCAACCTATACATACTTTAATGTGAGGTATATGCAATATGTTTCCTTGGGTAGTAATACTGTAATATTTGTTGTTGGGATATGCTGCAGGTGAGAGTGTGTGAGCTACACTAAATAAACCTTTGGGGAGTCCATAGGATGTTTTCAGTCGGTTGCTTACCTTAAACACATGGAACGTACAGAGCAGCCATTCCAGAACCCTCTCTCTCAACTATTCCTTAGACAGCACTCAGCTATCCCTGAATATCAACACCGAGCCAAACCTAATCAACAACATCCATTCAGGATGACAGCACTTGGCATGTTTAACAAGAGAACACCACCATAACCAGTTTTAACTCTTACAGTAATGATGATGGTATCTATTCAGGAAATGCCTTGATCAGCAGAAATGTCTCCCGCAGGCACGGCGTGATTGACACGTCTACCCCTGACCTGGGAGCCCTCCAAAGGCACCATGTGGAGATCATAGGCTCATGTGGAGGCTCTTTGATAGGGTCCAGGGTGGAGACCTCAGACTAACTGAGATCAAACGAGAACATTCATTATAACATTGGACCTACTGTGACATTTGTCTCTTTTCTTAGACGATGCTCTTACCTTGAGCAACATGCATATCAAGAAAATTATCCATTTTTATGGGTGGAGATTTGCTAGCACTAAGCATTGCATTTCGGGTTCCTTATTTAAGCATACAACAGCAGTTCCCTGCCCAATTCACGAGTCAGGTATTGCTGAGGTACAGCTGTTGTAACTTCTGAAAAATGCGAAGGCACATGTTGGCACAAGTAGATATAATAGAGACAGAATGTGTTCTCAGGGTCCAGAGTCACCTTGTCTCTCTGGGTCACGTTTCAGAACTACGGGCTAGAGACGGAGAATCTACGCACGCTGTCCCACAAGCTCAATGCTTCGGCCAAGAACCTGCAGAATTTCATCACGGGCCGACGCCGCGGCGGCCACTACGACGGACGGGCCTCGCGCCGCCTGCCCAACGACTTCCTTACCTCTGTGGTCGACCTCATCGGAGCAGCCAAGAACCTGCTGGCCTGGCTGGACAGGTGTGTGCTCCCCGCCGTCCGTCTGCCCGTCGGCCCTTCCTTTAATCCGTTTGCCTGCCTCATCCTTATCCAAGACTGGCCTTGCTTTATGTCTCTGTTGCGCATATTGTGTGGCCGGTTGTCTGAGCCGTTGTCTTTGGTCGCCTAATGACCCCTTATTTGTTCATATCCATCAGGTCCCCATTTGTCAGTGTGACCGAGTACTCACTACTGAAAAACAACATTGTTCAGCTGTGCCTGGAGTTAACCACTATAGTGCAGCAGGTAAGTTAACCATATTGGAAATATTTAACTATTTGACATTTGCCTGTCTTAGGTGAGCCCAAGATGGCTCAGGGTATATGTTGCAATGATCCTGTCTTCCTCTGGAGGCAAATATACCTCTGCTGAGTCTAGTGGTCTTCTCATAGAGATATGCCACTTGAGAGCCAAGCACTGCAAAGCTGTGCTTGGCTTGGTAAGGTGCTCTTCTGTTTGATCAGAGACAGCACGCTGGTCTAGTGCTGCCGGCTTGGTTTGTCCCGCTTTCCCAGAAGCCCCTGCGGTGCTGCCGAGCCAACGGCGGTGTGGCTTTGCAGGACATTCGAGCCCTTGCTCTGTGGCTAGAGGCGGCGGAACACCCGCGGTTACAGTGCTTTAGCGAGCGCCGCCCAATTCCCCCCCCCCATGGCACCGGGTGGCTTTCTCGTCTCGAGCGAGGACGGCTGGTGCCGGGAGATAGCCGAGTCGCTGCGGGCCAGGCGCGCGCAGGTGGTGAGCTGGCAGCACTCTGACAGCCGGACGGGGGGCTGGAGGGAGAATGGAGCAGCAGCACCGTCGCCCCTCCATCCAGGCATCTGTGATGACGAGGCGGACAGGAGAGATGAGGGACTGGCTACGAGAAGGGGGGGAAGGCGAGTCCTGTGCGCCTCACCTTCATGCTATCTGGATACGAGCTCTCTTTGATGTAGCTTCAGAATGCAGCCAGGAGAGAGCTGGCCTGCTGGAAGGGGGAGGAGGGGTTATTCCAGGGCTGAGGATTTTGTTCCTCTTCACCATTGGCTTTATGTCAAAGGAGATTGCCTATTTACCTAAACAGAAAAAAACACTTTCTCATTTAACTTCTTCCACATATACTACACACACTACAAGCATACACTTACACTGTTATCCACACAAGCTTGGATTTACAAAATGAGACAAAATTAGCTCTTCATGCCATTAAGCCAGTGATGGAGGCCACCCTTAAAATGTTGAGGTGAGCTCACAAAGTGACATGTGCCTGCTCAGATGACTCCAACCTTGACTAAAACCTAGACTGAACTTCGTGTAGGGAAGGGCATTTTGTGGAGCAAAAAGTCAAATCCACATGAAATACCCAGAAACCCAGGGAAGTGATGCGTTTGGGAAGTAAACCGTGTAACAATAAGCATAAAGCATAAAGCACAGGCAAAAGCCATGCACGCTATATGGAACATTCAACCAAACCTGGGTTTCTTTTTTATATCCATTAAATTGATCTATTACGTTAAATTAAAATCGATTCATTAAGTCATTCCAAGCTCCCACTGAGGATGTACAGCAGTCATAGTAAGGTGAATTTGTGATATAGGTTGGGTGCACTTTACTGAGTTTTCACAATGAATTTTTCAGATGCTTAAAAGGATAAAATCTGTAAGCCCGCTTCTGTCATCACCAAGCTAACTCTCTTATCTCTCACATCCCTGGTCCCTTGCAGCTGGAATTCCGAACTTAAAATGATCATTTCTGATCATGCCACTGGATGTGTCCTTGTCTGCCACTTGCTGCTGCTTTAAGCTGTTGTGTTTTCTTGTAGGATTGCACTGTGTATGAGACAGAAAACAAGATTCTTCATGTGGTGAGTTCTTTCCCCGATCCCCTTTCTGTGCCTCAAGTAAAAACTTTTCTCACTGCAGAAGCATTGAGCGATGTGTCTGTCTGAGGTTGTCTCACAGCAGAGAGAGCAAGCAAATACTCCAGACTGTTCCTGAACACTCTTAGCCTATGCTACTTTCCTTTAGTCGGTGGAGCTGTCTGCAATATTAATTAGACTCTGTATGTAAATCACTACCTGGTCAATGGCGGTTGAATGCAGAAGTGACTCTGGTGGTTAATGAGCTGTAGGAAATATTGATAGAAGAAATTTGGTTTGTAAATGTCCAGCTTTACTTTTGCTCAAGGCCCAGATGCAGCCAGACAGCACCGAGAATGTAGCCCATTAGCCAATATATGCAGCTCTTAATTTTTCCCTGTCTATTTTCAGGGCCACTTTAGGTTCTTTAAATAACTTCAAGGGTCCCTTATCCAGAAGACTTAAAACTTGATTTCCCACACAATGTAGCTTGCCTTTGCAGTTCTGTTTGTTCAAGAGTATTTTGAGGGCACCATTGGGAGTACCTTGCCTTGGTATACCACAGCTGCACCTCTCTTTGGGCTCGGCACTCAGTGTTCCACTCAGAACCTATTGCTCACACCCCTTTCCCACATGTTGCTTACATGACTTCATCTTCATGCTTGATGCCAGCTTGATGACAGTGAAGATAGGCACAGCCAGCTAACTGTGTGTGTGTGTGTGTGTGTGTGTGTGTGTGTGTGTGTGTCTGTCTTACACCAGGGCATACCTACAAACTGTGACCTCTGCTGTCTTTCTGTTCAGGTCTCTCTGTTTTTTCCTCTGGGCTTGTGACCCAAAGGTTTCAGCTTTGATTCTCTAGTAGAACACTGCTGTCATACCCTCCAGCAAAGTTCTTAACCTCTATAGCTTCTGTGAATATGGATGAAATGTCAGATTTGTCAGGTGCCCTGAGTGAGAATGTCTGCTAAACAAATAATTTACACATTTCTTCAGTTGATTTCATACCTGTCTGTCACAGGATGTGTGTATTGTGTGCTCATCTAAATGTGGCATACACACACTCAAAACATAGTGAAGTATGTTTTGCTCTGCCAACAAACTCAGTGGGTATATAGATTATACATAAGCCTGTTGTAACATATTTCTTTAAAACTGTATTTTTAAATTCTTTGGTTGGCAGTTGCTGTTCAATAATGCAAAACCTCAATGCTGCTCTTTGGACCCCATGAGACTGCTGCCTACAGCAATCAGATGTAGAAAAAGAGAGATAGTGAGAGAGAGAGAGAGAGAGAGAGAGAGAGAGAGAGAGGAAGGAAGAGAGAGAGGAAGAGGATGATGATAACTGGGTGACCCCGTTTAATTTCACACACCTTTATGTTCACAGGCTCTTTGAAACATGGTATAAAACTTTTTTATATTTCTGTAAAAGGAATGTGTTTCAAACTAGACCCCAACAAAATTGTTCAGTTGAATGAAGAGTAGAGTATGTTGGCAAGGACATATGTTATTGTGACATATCAATTCATAAGGTCTTACATAAATGTTTATATACCAGATTTACAAATGTGTATGAAAACAGAACAAAAAAAGAATTCAGTAACATAATATTCACAAGCTGCACTTCCAATTAAATGATTTCCCAGGCTTTTGATTTTCCCAGAGAACAGCTGTAGGTGCATTAAATGCGTACTCTAAGTTCATGTCAGTGCCTTGATGAGGAAATTGCTGACCACCGTTTTCAGCGCAGTGGTTTACACCCTGTGATAACAACATCCTCCAACAGCAGCCTATAAATCACTGCGGATGAGCTGGTGCAGCAAATCTTTGAAGAATGTCTGCTGCCTCACATGAAAAATAGCCTCAGTCTGATAATTGCTCATTAAAAACCAGGTCAGATTTGTTGATAATTTCATACAGATTTTTTTTGTCCTGTTGTAAACTCGTACCAACTCAACACTGTATTATATTAAAGATGATTAACTTTCTTAGCTGGATTTTGATGCAATTTTCAGGGTAATGTAATTATTAGGGATGTTGTACCTTTAAGAAAGTTGTTTATATATATATTATTATTATTATTATAATATTTGCATTCAGGTTTACATTTTGTCATTTAGCAGACTCCAGAGTCTTACATACAAAACATGACCACATCCAAACATGATGCAGCCACTTAAATATACCTAATACCTAACAGATAACATCAACATTTAATAATGCTTGCTATCTGAGTTGCCCTGGATAATTTCGTGATTGCTATAGTGATTTCACAGTTTTTTCCATTAGATCTAGGGTTGGGCCATGAGAACTGAGGGATATCTACCCTTGTAGGTATACATTGTGAAGTGATGGAAATGGAACTAAACTGTGATTTTGTTGCAGGGAGACTGTCATGTGGCCACAGTGTCCAAAAAACCCAATAACAACATGCAACTCATTCCATGAAAGTAACTTGCTCAAGGGTACAATGGCATACCCCACTTGGAAAACTAGTCCCGTTTTTCAACCACTGCACCACACTGGAGCTTAGTTTACACAAAAGAGATGAATAAAAGGTATAAACAGGGCAAGGCAGCCTTTTTCATGAAGACTGGTCTGAACATAACATGGTGATATGCAACACTTTTATAAGCAGATGAGTTTGTGATTCTCTCTCTTTCTTTCTCTCTCCGACTGCAGTGTAAAACCTTGTCTGGAATATGTGACCACATCATCTCATTGTCCTCTGACTCCTTGGTGTCCCAGTCTGCCCACCTGGAGGTGGTGCACCTGACCAATGTCATGCCCAGCGAGGGCCTGGTAGGTCACCTATGCATTTCAGCATTGTGTATTGTATGTACAATACTATAATTGAGTACAGTACTATGGTATTGTGACAGTAGCCAGCATATGGGCACTCTCCAACAGATCTTCTAAAATCAAAGCCATTAACTTGAGGGGAAAAATCATTATTAAGGCCTTGCAGAAATGAATGACTAAAAGCTACATTATACGTGGAAGTTAGAGCAAATGAGAGCCAAAAAGATGAGACATTAAAACAAGAGTTACAAGTCTTAACTTGACCTTGATGCTTTCCCTCACACACTGCTTTGCTAAATGTTATGATACTGCACGTGGGCTCACTTCAGACAACATGTACAGTACTCACCACTGGGCACATCAGTGGGCTGAAGAGGATTAGAATGTACTCTCAAAAACATAAATAAAAGGCCAGTAAAACATTAGGAATGTCCTCAATAGTTCTGCATTGTACTTCACAATGGCAGTGAATCTGTTCATAAAATTATTGCAATAATCTGAATTGGATCCTTTTAAAAGGAAATGAAGTGTTAGAATGGCACGTTTTTAAATTATGTTGTTGGAATGCCAGTTTGATCAGTGCTGTGATCTGACTGTGAACTCCCTCTAGACTGTCATAGTCAGATCACAGCCCAGATCAGCCACTGCATGCCACTAATTTAATTTTAATGTTAATATTTACATCATGAACACTGTGCGACATGGAAAGAACATGTTTTTTTCTCTTTCGATCAGGGGATGTACATTAAATCCACATATGATGGGCTACACGTCATTACCGGAACCACTGAAAATGTAAGTGTCTTTTGTCACTGTCTTTTGTTGTCTGCCGCTTGTCCTTCTGTCCTCTACTGCTACCTACAATTCTCCAACCTCTTCCACGGTCATTTGCTGTCCTACTCTATCTGTCTTTTTACTTCACCAAAGACCACCACCTGTTCTTAGCAGTGGTCCGTGGTCCCCTGCGGTCCCTTGGTTCTCCATGGTCCTCCACTGTTCTCTGCAGTCCTGTGCTGTAATCTGTGGAGCCCTGAGCAAAGAGCTGGGGCATTTTGCAATCTGTGCGTACAACACTCCATCTTCAGTGGACATGAGACAAAGCGGCACATTTGTGTCTGAAGGCTTTGGCAGAACATACATGAGCACAGAAGCAGGCTCCAGAAGGGCTCCTTTCACAGGCTCACTGGCCCTGCAGTATTCAGGAAAAGTACTGCTTATTTAATGAGGTTGGGAGTGTGCTCCTTTTGTTCTAGTTTGAATTTTTAAAATAATTTTTAGTGCATCTGAGCACGTTGCAGTTAGACTGTAGGCTTCCGTTCATCCAGTGCTCTGCTGATACAGGGAGGGTTCCTGCTCTCTGTTTAGGTAATACTATTTGCTCTGTTGCGTGAAGCCGTAGCGTTTATCTCCTTGAGTGTCATGGTGCTTACTCTATGACACTTTATGGCACAGTTCCCTGCTGACGGGTCTGACGAGTCCTCTCTGGGCTGCAGTTAGTAACACTACCTAACCCACGTCTTTGTGTGGCTTCCGCCCTCTGGACCATATGACCTCACTAGATAGGGTTCCTGCCAGCTTTCATTGCTGCGCAAATATGCAAAGATGGTTGGCGTGTGGCAGGCAGGGCTCGGAAAGCCGTCCAGCTCCGGCTGGCAGAGCGCTGCCAGAGATCTCCGTGCCACTGGCGCATGGGCAGCACCGCGGGCTTGGCAGGTGCACGGCGCGGGGTGGCACTGCCTTTTGAGTGGCCTTCGCTGCGCCGACTGTATGGGCACAGTTTGCCGTTTCCCTGGCGCTGCCAAGGCCCGTCTCTTCAGTCAAACAAGTTAATCTTCTCAGCTAGAGCCGTCCGCCTTCCCAATGAATGTGTTTGAGGGGATTAATCTGCAATGCATAATCTAACATGTAGACAGGCATGCGAATATTGATAGAATGGTGACAAAAAAAGTAAAAATAAAAATTCATAGGAGCCATACCATCTCCAATCTGAAGAATGTTGAACAATACTGACTGGCTTCTGTTAGGTCAAGGTTATTGTATATGTATGTTTGCTACAAGATGTAGCTCCCCCTGCCCCATTACTTTTAGTGGAAGAGATGGTGACCATATAACTGTCCATGTCAGGATTCACAAGCCCTCAAAAGTTTTTTTTCCTTTTTTAAATGCAGAAAAAGAAAAGAGGCTACTTTCACAGACCGATTTGCAATGAATTGTGTGTTATGCTGTAATTCAGCCTTGTCTGCTGCAGTATGAGGATGTACAGCTAGCATTGAGGCCTCTTTGTGATATGAGGGCGTGGTCTGGGGGTACAAAGGAACCATCTGTATCCGTGAACCTCACTGGGCTCTAGCCCAGGCTCCCAGCTGACCGCGTGGACATCGACCTGGTTGTGAATGAGAGACAGCACCCGTGCTCTCTCTCCCATCCTCCCGGACAAGGGCAAGAACTCCACCGCTGCGCCCTCTTCCTTAGTGATTCCGATTGGCTGTGCAGGTAGCAACTCCTGTTGCTATGCAACCGCGCTGTTTCCTGGGAGACCAAACCCATTGCGGTGACTGGGAAAAGGAGAGCGAAGAGCAAGAGAGGTGGTGAGGTATCTGTGTCAGTATGTTCTGGCTGGGTGACAGAATATGACACACATTATCTGACACACAGGCAACAGCTGTCACTCAGGTGGACTGACGCTGTGGAGTAGCAGCTGCGGTCTCTGGACACGCAACTGTTGAAAGAACAATGAGACTCAGCTGAAAATCGGGGCTAAGAACGTTATCACCCCAGCCAATATTCCTCTCACATTCTTCATCTCCAGAAAAACAATGACACGAATAAGTCCCTCCTGTTATTTAGGGAGTACTGCGACTTGGTAATCAGTGGTAAGATTACTTTCAGATAACTCTGCAGCTCCCTGTCTGTGGAGATGTTACGGTGACCATCACGTTAGTCCTCTCTCTGGCTTTAGGATACTTGCTCATTTTTAGAGCACTGCCTACGCTATGCTCTGGGAAAGCTCCCCCTCGCTTTGCCCTTGGTTGAAGCACCCCAATTAACATGGCTAATTGGGTGCCCGTAATTGGTGGCTGGGTGGATAATAAGCGGTGGGAACCGCGAAGAAAACGCACCGGCAGATGAGGAGGGCTCTGTGTTTGCAGATGGCTGCAATCAGTGTGCCTCTTTTAATTAATGAGCTGTCAAAGCTAGCAAAGGGTATGTATGTGTGTGTGTGTGTGTGTGTGTGTGTGTGTGCGTGTGTGCGTGTGTGTGTGTGTGCGTGTGTGTGTGTGTGCGCGCGTGTGTGTATGTATAAGAGAAAAAGAGCGATAGAGAGAAACAGGGGATACAAATTCTGTGGGGCCTCATTTGTTATGAAACAATGGAAGGTTCAGCCAAGAATGAGACCCACTGAGAGAGTTTTGCTGGTATGGTGCTCTTCATTAATTCTCCCTAGTTGATGTACTGGGATGATCCTATGGCATTCAGGTCCTCCGCTGTATTGCCGTGGGAGTTTGTTCTGCCAGTTTCTATCAGCTTATCTCGACCTGCCATCAGGAATTTTGTGAGCTCCTGCCCTTCATACTTTTCAGTTCAGTTTTGCTCTCCCTCCTGCCCTAGGATCTTTGGACATAGACATTGGTTTCAGTGGGGACATTACACTATGGTGTGCCAATTTTTTGTGCCATCATTTCCAACTGCTGGAGATGTTGGAGATCGGGACCTCTTGTTATACATATACTGTATGAATAGCTTGACTTAAGCATCATCTTAGAAGCACACTAATGCTGATACTGTATACAGTGATAATGAATCTACTGTAAGGACAGTTCCACACATGTTGCTGTTTAAAATAGAACAAGAAAGTACTAGAAAAAAGTGAACAGAGTGACCAGATGTTCTGTCAGCAGTGGGTGGGGCATGGCACAGTGCGAGTCAGAGGGAGCATGGAACGGCAGACTGATAGCTGAGAGTCCGTGGCAGGGAAATGGACTCTGGCCGCCCTGATCTAGTGTTGGGGTCCAGGTCCTCTCAACCCATTATTAATCTCTTCTGTAATTGAGTAGTGCTGGACATCCTGCTGCGTTGATGGACAGATCTGACACCTCCCCTCTCCCTTCATTCTACCTCTCCAGTCTCCTGCGGACCAGTGCAAGAAGATCCACGCCGGGGACGAGGTGATCCAGGTCAACCACCAGACTGTGGTGAGTCCAGGGGGACGGCATCTTACCCCCACCCTGCATGTCAGGAGCATGGTCCCGCGGAGGGGGCGTGGACCTGTCGGCGCTGACCTGTTCCTCCTCGCAGAGACACACCTGTTTCAGCTACAGCACTGTGTGGTTTAATGTGTTACCCCTGGTCATTCGTCTGTGAGTCTTCCTTCAGGTTTGGACCTGTGTATTAACTGTCAGTGGCTGGGTCTACAGTGAAAATAAAATGCATCATAGACGGCAACATCTTAGAACGCTGATTACATTGGATTGCGTTGTCCTGTTGCTGTGCTGACAGTGGTCTGAATTTCAGGCCACTTTCACGTACATTTCATGTCCATTCCTGAAAGAAAGATAAAACGCTCACGGTTAAATGGCTTAAGTGAGCTAGGGTTGGTGGCACTTTTACGCATATGTGTCCTTGTCGTATAGGAGGTGCTATAAAATGTGAAAGACACAGAAAATGTTGAAGTGTGTGCAGCGCTGTAAGAGGACTGAACATATCTTCCTGCTGAGACATTGAGACCGGAAAGGGTGCGCGCTTGTCACTCACGTGGTCATTCATTCAGTCACTCTGTGCTCCGAGTTGTGGATTTCAGCTCGTCCTGAGTGCTAGAGCGTTTTTTCACTTTCCTCTCTCTGTCTGCCAGCCCACACAAGTTATTGGTGGTTAAGTTAAGAGGGGCTCCGTTAGTGGTGTATTCGTAGATAAAGTGTGACCTTTCTGCGGTCGTCATGTATCACTGCAGTTGATATAAAAGAACTGATACCTCCCTTCCCCGCTCCAAAGGATGTGACTGAATCTGCAAGAGTCAGTATATTGAGCAGTTCACCGTGGTTGTATTGCATATCTTCCTTGCACATTAATGCAGATCTACATTATTTTACATTTTCATATATTTCACAAAATTTCTTTAAGAAGCAGAAACAGATTTGTTGCTAATACAGTAACTCTGGTTTATTGGTCTCTGATGTCTCATTTTCATTATCCATATACTGAACCCCCCGTACACCTCTTAATGATCTTCCTCCTTCATAGCTTCAGCTTCTCCAACATGTCCTGTTTTTCTCATGTTTGCCTGCATAATAACTGTCTAATGCTTTTGAAGTCATTTTTACTTTTTAACAAGTTAGCTTTGTCTTTGCAAACATGTATGGAGTTGCAGGCACAATAATGTTCACATATCAAAGCACAATATCAAAAATGCTAACTTCAGAACAGAATTTGAAAAGAGGCTGGGGGCTCATTTCCATGCATGCTGGCTCATTGATGCATTGAATTATATTATAACATTTATCTTATCTTAAATTGGTTGGACTTGTGACAAGTATTGGTTTGGTGCAGTCCTGCCTAGATTCTGCATTTAATTGACACACTGAGTTACAAAGCTACAACATTTTAACCTTGATTGTAATAGAAATCCAACTTCAATTGGCTGATTCTGTCAAATGGTTAGCAATGCACACACTGCATTTGGATTGACAAAGAAAATGCTAATGACATTGTTGTCTGATTAGTGTCACCCATATTGCCTATTTGAAATAATGTGCATTTGGAGCAGAGCTGACCAATAGGATCAATGCAAGAGTCGCCCAGCTGGTCTGATTGTTGAGTGCAGGTGAGTGGTGTGGAGTTTACTAAGGACTGTTACCTAGTTGTGGAAAGACATCACTTCTGGGCCTTGTGGGACAAGTTATGAGTTGTATGGTAATTTTAAGTGGTGTCTGCAACTGATTGCAAAGAGGTTGTGGTATATATGTGTGGTGAAGTAGCAATTAAGTCCCAGTTCATTCGGAATAAAACAACAAATGATCAGGCACTGTGCAAATCGACAGTGACTACTCTGCTAGTGTTTTCTCCTTATGGTAGTAAAATACAGAGAGTGAGAGTGAGTTGGAACTGAGTGAGTTACTCAGTGAGTCGTTCATTAAGGGATGTTACCATTTGTAGGGCTGCTTCCTTCAGTAACAGCCAGAGTTATCATTTTCTGTACGGGGAAAAGTGTCTGTAGACGGTCCCTTCCTGTGTATGCAGGAACACGGAGGGCTGCAGGGTTTGTGTCAGGGAACAATTTAAAAAAAAAGGTTCCTGTCATGTGTACGGGGACAGCAACGCTGGCACTGCTGTGAGCAATGGACGGCCCTGGCCTTCTGGGTGTCACAACTGTCTGTCTGTGTCTCTCCTTCAGTCAACGTTGGTGTTAAAAGGACAACTGTTCCTGGGGTCCTCCATGTTTTAGCAGAGAGTATGGAGTACAGATTCGCCCCGACAGCAGTTCTCTTCCATTGCGTGATCTGTCCAACGCCACGAGCCTGTCACAGGATTCCTCACACTTTCATGCAGCCAGGCACATCATCCAAAGGGCTGCATCTCGACCCTATTAGCTCTGTTGTCAGGGGTTGTTTACTCTGAAAGCACCATTTCGGAGGTCAGACATGTTCTGTTGCCTTTTTTTTCCCCTTGACATTTGTTCCTTTAGTCAGGGCTATGGCAGAATGGTATTTATGCACCTCACAGTCAGAAACAGAAGGCCACTGACTCAGTGTGACTCATGCTTGCTGATCACTTGTTGAGTCACTGCTTAGCATCACCACAGCTCTGATTGTGGATTTAGGTAAGTTTGTGTTGGATGATCTCATTCCGGACAGCCTCCTGGTCACGCCCGTGTTCAGTTATTGAGAAAGCCAGCATCGACTGCCGTGCTCCACAGAGGTGAGCCTCACAAGCAGAAAAGCAGAATTACATGGCAAAAATGGCAATGTTATAGGGCTCATTGTGATGTGATCAGATGGTTGAATTAACAAATAATGGCCAACTTTGCTTTGTCTCAACAATGTGTGTGTGTGTTTGCGTGCCTGTACATCTGTTCACATTTCAGCTGTGTGGTTTGGAATTCCATTTGTGCATGTTCATTGCAGCAATGGCATTGGGTGGGTCATGGGCAGGTGCTCTGTTGATTTTACATTACATTACATTATTGTCATTTAGCACATGCTTTTATCCAGAGTGACTTACGTAGGTAACAGTTTTTACACCGTATCCATTTCTGCAGCTGGATATATACTGAGGCAATTGTAGGTTAAGTACCTTGCCCAAGAGTACAGTGGCAGTGCCCCCAACCTTCACCCTAATCTTAACCCTAACCCTAACCCTAATCGACCTGGAAACCTTTTGGGTACCAGCCCATTCTCCCCATTTTTGTGGGCAGGTTCTGGGCAGTCGCGTCCGGATGGGCTCTAAGCAGGCTCTGTAGCGGAGCTCAGCGCAGGCTTCAGGCTGCGCTCTGGGCATTTGAGGGAGCCTGTCTCACAGTGCTTTGGAGCGGAGATGATTGATGTCTCCCAGCTGCTGCACCTCTACCTGGGAGGTGACAGAACATATCATTCCCCAGGCGCTGTCACCGCTTCAAACCCTCCATTAGCTTGCTGCGATGAGGAGCCTGAGTTTACTTCCTGGGAGAGAGGAGGAAAGACAAGCTCACACTACGGTGCATCTTTGATCCCTGAGCAGAAGTTATAAGGTTGCATTATTATAGTATTTATCATTGAATAAAGAAACTAGTGATACTACTGAGATTATTACTCCTAATAATGCACCAATACCCCATGCTACTCTTCTGCTGTTTATGCTATTAATAATCACTGTAAGTTCAGATCAGAGCTATTTGGCACGAGGTGGGTGAATTTGTCATCTCTGCCTGTAAGGCAGTGGGATTGTGTCAGTTGATGTGTGATGCTATGATGCTGACACTCTAAAAAGAGCTGAAAGTGTCTCAGCCAGGCAGAACAAATGTGTTGGTCCACGGGGCGAGGTGTAAGTGTTGAAGGGCTGGCTGGATCCCCAAGATGCTTTTAGACTTGAATAATTCATCTTGTTTCCATATAAGTTACATTTTTAATATTAGCTCTTCTGAAAATGCAGGAGGGTTGATGATGACCTGCTTTGCCCAGGCCTCTGGGGAGAAGAGAAGAGCTCTGTGGCTGTGCATGGGAAGAAGAGCACCGTGCTGTTATGTAGATGTGCTGTAGAGAGCATTGAAAAAAGAAAAGTGTGTGTGTGTGTGTGTGTGTGTGTGTGTGTGTGCGTGTGCATGCGCATGTGTATGCATGTGTGTGTAGAAAGAGAGATTGAGGAAGAGTGAGGAAGAGAAGAACATAGTTTAGTTCAGTTCAGTTTGTGCAAAGTTTGTGCACAGACAAATTTATTACAACTATGGTTATGGTATTAATTGTTCATTACATCATTAAATATTTGCATAATGATTTCACAAAGAGACAGGATGCAGTGTGTGTGTGTGTGTGTGTGTGTGTGTGTGTATGCGCACACGTGTGTCTGTCTGTCCAGTAGGTGGTGGAGGTTGAGGATTGATTTTGCAAGTGAGCCAAGTTACTTGATCATGGGGGAAAGAGGAGGGACAAGAAACATATTTATTAAAAATCCTAAATGAGATCAGACATTAAACACACACAGATATATGCACTGCTGCCCTCTCATCGTGGGATGCTGTGGAACCGGAGGGTACTGATTGTGTGAGAAGTACTGCACAACTGGCTCACTTATATGTGACATCTAAGCATGAACTCACACAGATACGTGCACGGTCAGAGGTCCACCCATTCTCCACACAGTGACGCAGGAAGGTGCACCCAAACTCCAGCCTCTTTTCAGGTCCCTTTGGTGTCTGGGAGCTGCAGAGAGACACGCAATGAAAATAATGAGGCAGATTTTAAATTATTCCATAAAAAATGGAATTCATACATATATTATACAATCAGAAAAAATGGAGCAGCGCAATCATGCATAATTAATTGCGTCTGAGAAAATAATGGGGACCTGCGGGGATTTTATCCAAAGAAGACATTTTCAGCAATTCAGAGGGAGAAAGTATTTTGGATTGTGCAAATGCTGCTCTTGCTCCCCTGTCCTTTCCTGGGCTGAGTGATACTGCAATGCAGACTCCTGTCCCATTAAAGACCTCAGTCAGTCCGACAGTGGACCCAAAGTCCTTATGCAGCACATACACTGCCCTTGTCCTTTAGGAATTATGCAGTCTTCAATAGTAAAGGTCCTCATTTCCTTGTGAAGGGTTCTCTCATGCATTGCCACAGGTGTATGGTAAGATTTGGGATCCCTGAGCTGAAATGGTACCCTCTTGGCAGGGTAACTCCAGCTAGAGGTCTGACAATTGATCAGATCACCTACCCCCTCCACAAGCACTGCTGCCGTACTATCTTGTCAGTGGCCCCTGCTCAAAAGGCTGAACTTTCCCTGAACCCCCTGACTGCGCAGCCTGGGCTTGGGGGCCCCGAGGGGCCGCTGTGGTGAACGGGCCTCTGACAGCTCGTCTGCAGGCCATCGCCAAGGTCAGGAGGAGCAGGCCCGCTGTCACCTTGTGCATGGCAAGTTAAAGGTCCCTGATTGGCTATCCTGCGAGACTGTAGTGCACTGAGCGACATCGGATCCCTTCTGCAATACTTGTTAAAGTTTACACTTGAAAAATGTGACACTTTGTCCTTCTGTCCAGGCTTGTAAGTGCAGATGATGCTTTGCATGCTACTGCTAATTTAACTTTGCCTGCTATCCACATGACATGAATTTATAATGATAATAATAATAATAATAATAATAAGAAGAAGAAGAAGAAGAAGAAGAAGAAGAAATTTGAGAAAATTTAAGAAAATTAAGACATAGATACAGGTAGTGTTCCTATATTTTGTTTTTGACCTTTGAATTGTGTACTGAAAAGCATTTTGGAATCCAGTGTGTGTGTGTGTGTGTGTGTGGAAATTCTAGACTCATTTACTAGTAAAAATGTACAGAATATATCACATACATAGTGTGCACAGATAGTAGATTTTATTCTTTTCAGCTGCTTTCCCATTCCCAGTTTCCAGTATTCCTTACATAGCATCAGTGTTGGAGAGATGGAGTGCTGCTAACTGATGATGTGGTACGTAGTTGGGTCAGTAGAACGGTTTTTGAGGGCAGTGGGTGAACTTTGGATTCTTTCTGATTTAGCACTGGCATCAGCTTCCCAGCATTGTGTGCTTGAAGTTGGTTTTGTTCTTGTGCCGCATGATGGCCTAGTTCTGGCGTGAGGGAGCTGTCAGCGTGTTGCGAACTTTTGGGTGTTTTGGCCGGGAAGGAGCCAACTTCTGTGAGACCCCCTGTCCTGTTGGAGGCAGTGTAGGAGGCAGAGGCCAAGACTATGAAGGCTACAGGTGTGGTTTTGTGGCACTGTGTCTGTGCTTCCCCCAGGTGGGCTGGCAGCTGAAGAACCTGGTCAATGCTCTGCGTGAGGACCCAAATGGTGTCATCCTGACCCTGAAGAAGAGGCCGCAGAACACCCTGACCTCCGCCCCTGCCCTGCTCAAGAATGTGCGCTGGAAACCTCTCGCCCTCCAGGTAACCCCACCTTGCCTCCTCCTCCAGCCCTGTTTTACCTCCTGTTGACCCATGCCCTATTTACCCAGAATGCCCTACTCATGTGCAGCACCCCCCTTCCCCCCATAATGTGTGGACCATGGGCCGTGGAGGTTGCCTTGTGAGAATATTCCCTCGCTTCAGATTGACAGCATGCCACTCCAGTAATGCAAAGTCCTGCCGCAGATTCCATTTTGTGAAAATGTAGTATCTCCTCACATATATAGTATAATATCTTGATCTTTTTTAATATACAGTTGAATTTAAAATGAAATTAAATTTCCAGTTTAAATTATAGAGGTTGCAAGGTTTTTTCACACATTTGTTCGGTCAGCCCACTAACATAAATTAATTTTAAAATAATGTAGATCACAGCTCTTGCTTAAACTTCACATGACTGTAATGGAAGCAGTAGCTTTTAACGAAGAAAAAAATAGTTATTAATTGCTTAGTTCTCAAGAGATGGCGACATGAGAATATCTCTTTAGAAAGCTTACCAGGAAAAAGTACTTTAAAAATCATATGACACACAGGTGTTGCAGTAGTATTTTGCACTTAAATTTATATTTTATGATAAGCAGGCAGGATTTGCTGTACTGTTTTGCCCTAATCAATACAATGTTAATGAAAGGAAAAGTTGTACTGAGCTGTAAAATGGGTAGCATATAATCATTTTCATAAATAGATTTTTGTTTCCCAGATCAGAATATGTCCGTTATTAGAAAATATGTAAATATTTGCCACTTTCATATATATTATTTCATGTATAGTGTGTAGAGATGTTGCAAAATGACATATGCCATACAATTTATGCCTATAATACAAATATGTCAGAGAAATTTTATTCATTTCTCATATGTATATATATATAAAGAATTTATATTATAAATAATTTCTTTTTCGCATAGTTTCCTTTTATTTTGGATTTCACATATATCTACTCAGTGGTATAACTTTTCCATAAGGAATGCACAGCAAGTTGCAGTGTAGTTGTCATGATAATTAGTAAATTCCCTGATATGGAGCTTCAGTATTTAACACTGGCAGAATTTTCTTGAGGGTGTTTTGGCTCACTCTTTCCCAGTGGTTACCCCCTTCTTTCCTCGGCCTAGCCACTTTCATTCTACTGCCTTCTCAGCCCCTGTTCACAATCACTGGGCCTCGAATGGATTTTCACCGGTTTGCGGAGGAGCACTATTGCAAAACGTGGCGTTGCCCCCCCCCCCCCCCCCCCTTTTTTGTCACCAAAACACAAGAGAGCTGTGGATGCTGGTCTTAAATGCTGAGATTTGAGGCAGTGCCAGGGTAGAGGCCATGCCTGCACATTGGGCTTTTTTTGTGGGGCTCTGTGGAATTGGGTGTGCAGGACGCGCTTCACGAGAGGATAAGCGAAATCCCCTGAGACGAATCTCGCCCTGTGTTCCGCTCCGGGGGAGGGGGAGTGCTCTGCATGAAGGGGCAGGAGAGCTCACATGCTCGGGGGGGCTGAGAGGGGGAAGGCAGGGAAATGGAGGGGTTGTGTGCGGAGGGTGGAGGCGGAGAGGTGGGGGCAGGGTCTGCCGGCTGACGTCAGAGCCGCCTGCCCGATCGCTCGGGGACCCCTGGATCTCACGGCCGCTATTTTTAGAAACACATTAGGCTAATTCATTTTCATACGGCGTGCCTGCCTTGATGTCGCCGCGCTATCTCTCTTTCCCCCTCTCTAGCCGCATTCCATTTCCGAGACCTCCACTCATCAAACGCGTGAGCACTTGGCTTATTAAATGCCCGGCGTTTGAGATGTTGTCTGTGTATGTCAGAGCGTGCAGAATTCACGGCAGGACACGAAGACAATTTAAGACCTTACGTGTGTGGCTTTGTGCGCAAATTTCATGTCAGGATTAGACTCTCCTCTCTGGGATTTTTATTGCCATTTCTGTTCCACGCGCTGAGCCCCGATTTGGTGAACTTAAAATCATTGCGCTCAGTGCAGTTTATATCCATTGGAGGATTCTGGAAAGGCCGTTTATGCACGGCTTCATGTGAGGACATGCAGAGTGAAGACGGGACTTTGCCATCTGTTTCTTGCAGCACACAGCTGAAGAAACGAGGCAAGTAGAGGTGCCAATCACACAGCAACAAAAAGCAGAGTGAAGATTACAGATCGCTCCGTGACAGCAGTAGTAATTCTGACGCACCGACAGCGATGGCTGTATGAAACTGTAACGCAAACTGCTGTGTTGGCCAGGTCCTTTCAGAGTGTCAACAGTATCGGGCTGAGCGCTTCTGGAAACATTGCTCTTAGGTAACAGCAAAGGGGTAGAGTCATTCAAGTAAACTAATATGTAGATGGAGCGGCCATCTGGAATTCATGTGTCTGTGTGTGTGTGTGTGAGAGATTCTGTATGAGACAGAGAGAGAGAGAGAGAGAGAGAGAGAGAGTGAGAGAGAGAGAGAGATTGTGCAATTTGCATGATAATCCTGAAGTTGGATTTCTGGCAATCCCATGATGCACAGTAGACCATAGTACCCCAGTACTACAGTGGGAGACACTGTACTTTATTCCACACCCTTCCATGTCCTCTACAGTATTCATATGTGACAATAATCTCTTATCTGGTGCACTTTAGTAGTTATTGGTTATTTCTGTACCCTCTCATGCTCTCATCTCATAAGCTGATTTCTGTATTATTTGTTGTGCTGAGAGGCATTTTGATAAAACGGCTCCTGTGCACTCAGTTTCTGAGGTGAGTTCACTGACGATAAAAAAGTCACAAATCTTTAAGTGTGCCTCAGAATACACTTGTTTGTATTCTGTCTAAAGTATCAGTAAGGAGGCACCTGTGCGGTGCCTCTGATTGCCAGAATACTTGGTGAAACTGTGCAATTCTGTGTCAAACAATTCTGTGTTCAAGCTTGATCCAGACAGCACAATAGAAAGGCTCTATTTGAGAGGTACAGCGTTAAAGTCCCATGTCATGCGTTGCAGTGTTGAGATCAATCATCCACTGGTGCATTGAAGGCTTGGTGCTGCCTTGTGGAGTTGTACAGAATTACTCTGAGTATTGCGATGTGCTGCATCTGCGTTTGGTGTTGCATTGTGTAGGTTCTGTGTTGTTGAGTGCGGTGTTGAGGCTCTGTGTCAAGTCTCTGGCTGAACAGTGTAAAACATGAATATTAATCCATGTGGAGCTGTGCAGACTGTCAAGTGAGTGGAATTCCATTTTAGAACGCTGCAGTGCTTAGATTATGTGTTGGACAAGCAATGTTCAGGTTCATCGTTTCTCATCTGGTTCAATGCAGCTCTTTGGCGTCAAACTCCTTGCAGCAGGATTCCCTGGCAGGGGGAGCAGAAGAACCAGGTCGCACAGCGGTGTCCAAAGCCAAATGACACAGCTCTCTGGGGTTGTATTTGAATTTGCCGTTTTTTCAGCTTTCAGGACATTTGGAAATGTGTCAGTGATGTCATACCAGGCTTGGGTTTTCAGGTTTGAGTCAACCTTAGTACATCAAGCCATCATGCCTTTAAATGACACTCTCCCTCTGCAACACTGGCAGGTAAACTTAATTATTTGCCAGCATACCTTATCAACAACATAATCTTTAGATTTAAAGACTGGCAAATGAGCAGAATAAAGAGATGGTTTCTGGTCTCCTAATTTTTATGTGAACATGAGTAGCTTTATGTGCATATAGAGCAACTTCCCTTCATCTATTGTCTTTCATGGTAATAACATTGTACATAGAAAATTGGAGAAAGTGGTCCTTGTTGCTTATCTGTGTAATGTTACTTTATTAACAAGGAAAGGAATCAATTCCATGGGAGAGGTTTCCAGCTATAATGCTGGAATCCCGGCATTTACAGCATCGTTAAACACTCTGTTAATCGTTTTGCCGTTACAACAGATCGAACCAATTAAACAACATCCGAGATCATTGATCACAGAGGGACAGGAGGACTACTGCTTCCTCAAACTGTGGATCCCGGGAGGCGGGGGGAGGGGGAGGGGGGCAGGGGCCCTGTAGAGGAGCTCCTTCATCGGCCCACCAAAGAGATGAAGGCCACTGATGGGAACACTCAGGGCGTTAGAGCAATGCTTTAAGTCAAGGGTGTCAAACAATTCCTGGAGGGCCAGTGTGTACGCTGGTTTTTGTTCCAGCTAATTACCCTGGCTTAATTAGTTCATCGGCTGTACTGTACAGTTACTTTGATTCATCTCTCAAAAAATGCTCTGCAGTATTACTGTGTGGGATTTACATGTGATCTTCACCTGAAATGTATCATATTGCTGGAAAAAAAATGCCAGACTTAATTACAAAATGAAGAGCAGAGGTTGGGGAAAAAAACAGTATCAACGGTGGCCCTCCAGGAGCTGAGTGTGACACCCCTGCTTTAAGTACTGTTTTATCTGAGTGAAATTGCTCCCCTGCCTGCATGCCCTGTTCCAGGCGTCCTCTCCCCCTGTGGCAGTGTGTAATCTTACTGTCGGGGCTCGGCACATCCCGCTAGAGCTGAGGAGGAGCTCACAAAGACAGCCAGCCATTCGCCGTAATTAGCAAATTACTGTTTTCACTCAACCCCAGTCATAATCCGCTCCGAGCCGGGAGCGCCGCCCTCCCCCCCCTCCCCACCGTCTCGTCCTCTGTGTGCCTGGGCTGCCGTGCCCGGTGCCGAGTGCAGGGAACCGGCCTAAACGAGTTTGGGATTTCTCCCGTAGCGGTGCCAAGCCTAGTCACAACGGGCACGCTCTGCTGGCTTCCTCTGGGAGAAAAGGAGACTCATTGGCTCGCTGTGCTTCAGGCCCCGTCATGTGACAAGGTCCCAGTGGTCTTGACCTTTTTGGTTTTGCCCTCAAATCAGATCATAAAATCAGATCTTGGATTTTACATGTGCCTGATGTATATGATCACATAAGCTGCCTCTGAGTTATTGTAGTACTGATAAGACAGATGAGCAGTGGTAACTTGGTGAAAAAGGGATGTGGCCCCTTGTTATAATGCATGTACTAAGTGAAACTACTTCATGCTCCACCTATTTGTTTCAAACCAATCATCTTTAAAGAGCAATGACATACTAATATTGTCATTGTCACAGAACCATCTGATCATTTTTTGAATGCCCCAAGTACCACATACATATGTAAATACTGCTTGTGGGGAAATTACATTGTGACTACTACAGAACCCACACTGAATATTCACAAATTGCACTAGACATTAACCAGAATTCCATTTTTTCCCTCACATTGCACAGATAACATGACAAAAATATATAAATGAATCAATAAATAAACACATATATTTGAAAAGACAGTCATCACTTATATTTTCATCCTTATTAGGAGATGAGAGATGTTGTCATGGGAACAGACATCTCATCCTGAAGTGCTATTGGTTTAAATTGAGTATTAGAGCGGGGTTGCAGATCTCTATGGAAGACAAGTCACTAGTCTCCAAATGAGTGGAGGAGAGAAAAAATGAAGATTTTCCACTATTCAAATATTTAGCCTGAAGAGAGACTCAGTGCCTGGACCTCTCATGATGTCATTGCCCGTATGTGGACTTTGCTCATCCATGTGTAATCTAGTGTAGTCAAAGCTTTGTAGAATTGAAATACCCCATGTTTAAACTCTAACCTGGATGAATTACGCAGACTTCAGATAGCACTCTGTTAACCTTTGCACTCCAGCATGTCGAATATCAGCTCCTTGTCAGTGATGACATTTTCGGTGTATCTCTGGTTGCCAGGCAAACTGGTTGCCATCCCCTTTACGGTTGCCAAGAGACCTCTGTCAAGTGTTTCCTGGTTGCTAAGTACCTGTGCACGGTTGCTAAGGGGGGATGCCACATCTTTTCACGATTCTGTCTGTTTGGGTTAGGGGGGAGGGGGGCTTCCAAGGTAAGATGTAGTCTTGTTGTAATTCACTTTACACAGCTTTTGTGTTCCCGAATATCTGCATTCATTAACATGGAAATGAGTACGCTTGCTACCTCCAGGGAAAAATGCAACGTCCTCTTTTGTAATAAACACTTCAGCCCGATCATGATGTCGTGACTTGCTTAAGAGAGAGAGAGAGAGAGCTTCTGTGTGATTAACACACGACTGCATCTCACAGACGTGCCTCATCAGATGAAAAACACACAGAGATAACGGCGAAATGATGTAATGAGGTTTCTGGCAAATGTGTCTGTAATGCTTTTTTATTAGCTTGAAAATGGTGTGGCTGTTTGAAATATTACTACAGATGATGACAACATAATCACTTGCATAATCTATGTCTTTTTGCAAGAACATCTTGTGCTTCTGTGAGCTAGTTTCTAAATACAGTATATGGCGATTCATTGCCACTATGTCCTGACTCACGAACTCAAAACAATTAGGCAACCTTGTAACTAAAGCTGCCTTCTCATTCTTCATTGATCACATAGTACATATTGTCAGTTTATACAACAGGATGTTTAATGACGACATTCATATCAAGCAGGTTATTCAAAGATATAATGGCTGTGCCACACCAGGGAATCAAACCTGCAAGGAAACCCAGCTCCTTAATCACTGCATCACGCTGGTACTCTGACCCGTCACTGTAGAATGACACATTTCCCACTTACAATATTCAGGTTCCCATTGGAATCGGTGTTCCATTACAGTTTGTTTGCAGAGAGCCGTATTCAGCAGAGCAATAGGACGTGAAGGAGACCCGAAGGCAGCCACAGTGCGAGGGAGGTCTTTTTTGATACACCCGCAGTCTCTTCAGATGTCCTTATTTTCATTCCCTTAGGTCTCCAAAGGTTTGTTCAGCTGATCTTTCTTCTGTATCAGGCGCAGGGTTTTTTATTTACACACCTTTTCGTGCATTTACACATTCTGTCGGCCTCTGCTGCAGCTTTATTCAGGAAGTGATTGCGCCACCTCAGGGGTCAGTCTGAAATTTGTCCCTGTAGGGGTAGCGCCTCTGATAACAGCCTCCATCCCCTGGTCCTGCTGCACTGAGCTGTCCCTCAGATTCAGATTCACACTTCAATATGTTTTATTTGCAACTTGCGAGAACTTGCTGAAGCATTTATAAACAGATTTTTTAAAACAACTGAAACAGCATAATAAGTCGCACAATAATATCCCATCCGAACGAAATTTGAACAAAATAACAAACAAAATTCCAGTTCCAGAATTAATGACGAGCACAGATGTTACAATTCTACTGTATTTCACCCATACCTTGTGGTGTTCATCTTAATAACACATTGGCCTCTTCACCTAGATGTTGTCTTTTTTTCTGAACTGATTCATCTGTAAGGAGAGGATCTATTTGTCCCTGATGAAGCAGGTGGGAAAGGCAGGCAGAGTTGGTGGGGGTGTAAAGAACAGCCTCTGTCTCCACCTCTTCCAAGTTACAGTGATCACATGACCAATTTTGTCCAGCAGGAATGTGAACACTGAGTCTGTACATTGTTAATGTGTGCATCTCTCCTCTCTCTCTGTCTCTCTCCAGCCAATCCCTACCAGCCCCAACAGTGATTCCACCACCCCAACTGGCACCATGGGCATGTCTTCCACAATGGACAGTTCCAACATGCAGGATGTCTTCATTCTCTCACCTGTCTCAGGACACTTTGGACCCAGGTAGGGGTATTCAGCAACTCAGCACAGCAGTTCTTCCTCTGACAAGGGCTGAGTGTTAACTGAATGTCAAATCCATTATACATAGGCTACCGATTGTGACTGGACTCATAAAAGCAGCTTTAGATTTGATATCCCCTTTCCTCTGGTGCTCGGTAAACACTATCCAAAATTCAGTAGAATCCACCCTGAATACAACCTTAATTAAAGGACTGTTAGAAGCTTTAATATATTCTCCTAGTGCCTTTTTGTATTGCAGTCATTTGATAGAAATCTTTTACAAAGCAGCTTTAAATGGCTAGTACATTACCTTGCAGGTGGCTTTCTCTCTCTTGCTCCCTCTCCCTAATTGTCCTCTCTTCCTCACAGGGACGAAATGGGCATCATGTCCTGCGATGACATAGGCAAGTACAGCATGGGCAAATCGAGCATGAAGAGCTCCGAGTCGCCCAGCTACTACCTCGACCACGAGAGCGGCAAGTACTACACGTTCATGGAGGGCGAGGGCGTGCACCTGGGGCCGGAGTACGACCGGGGCCGCTCCACGGGAGTCCGCAGGAGGGAGAAGACCCCCACTCATGGTAAGGCCGTCCTGTCTGTGTGACCCCCGCCCTCGTCCTCCTGTGCCCTGAGCGCATGCCACACCAAGCCCCCCACGCTTCTCCATCTGTGTGGCAGCATGACGGTCCCCTTCTCCCTCCTGAGTGGTCCCCTTCCCCCTCTTTGGCCGCTCACCCCGGGTCTCATTTACAGGGACAGAAACTCACAGGGATGGGTCCACAGAAAGCTCTCGGGCAGTTTGGCTGCATGCTTCACGTGCTCAAAGTTAATCGCATCCTGACAGGCCCCAGGCCCTTTATATTCAAATGGGAGCACAGAACAGGGATCCTCCTGCCGTTTGCCGACGACAGGCATTTTAAACAGCCTCTCATGTAGGAGAGCGTTGTCGGCGGTCCCTCAACTGGGAGAGACCCTCTATGGAGAGCACCATGGCTGCTGGGGCAGAGATAATGGCGGTGGGTTCTGCACACCAGAGCAGACTTTTTAAGCGAACCAGCTGCTGGGAAAAGGCAGTCGGCTGTTGCTAATCTGGTATCTGCCTCTGTGAGGTGCTGGGCTTATCTGATTCTCTGGAAGCACGTGTCTCCCAACCCCCTTCCCTCACACTGACTCCCTCTTGTTATCCACACACTCTCCCCTCCTCCTCTCTCACACAGTCACTACCTGTCCTCCTTACCACTCCCTCCGTCCCTCTTTCTGTCACTCTCTCTCACTGTCCCTCTCTCACACACACTCATGCCCTTCTCACCCCCTGCGGTCTCTCTCTCTCTCTCTCTCTCTCTCTCTCTCTCTCTCTCTCTCTCTCTCTCTCTCTCTCCGTCTGTCTCACTCACTGCCTTCCTTCCCTCTCTTCATCTTTCATGAATTATTTCGTTTTCACACTCAGATAAGCTCCCCACTGTCTCTCCCTTGTCATCTCTCTGTCTTTTCATCTGGTATCTCCCATCTCCTTTTTCTTCCTCTCAAGCTTTCCTCAACATAGGCCTGCCCCCCCCCTCCCCCAAAGTCCCACTTTCTTCCCCACACACCCCAGCACCACCCACTCTGGTTGGCATGCTTCACACCCACTCTCCCCCCCACACACCCCAGCACCACCCACTCGGGTTGACACCCTCCTTGGACTTCTTTTCAGGTGACCTCAGGCCAGTTTCCATGCCAACGGAGTACAGTTGGATGACGGAAACCAAGGAGCCCAGTATGTACAAGAGGGGCAGCAGAGGTGGGTCAGTCCCCCCCTCCCCACCCCCTGCCTCCCTAACAAAGTGCCTTCAGCACACATGCGAGTGCGCAGCACCCACAGTCCCCTACACAGTCAGATAAATAAACCGCTTAAACTTTTGCCACACATGCAGTGATGTCATTTGCTTTTCCTTTCATTGCTTTTTGCTTCATGCCTGGCTTCATCTGTGGTGTTTAACCATACTCTCCACCTGTTTCATTTCTTTCCCTAATGAACCTCTGTATTACTAGCACTCATGAGCTGTACACTGGCTGAAAAATAATGAATTTTTACTAGGTTGTTCTCGGAGTACAACTGGCATTTGTAAACCCACATTCCCGTTCATTCTGTAATGCTCATAGCCAGTCCATTCACTTGGAACAGCATGTAGGCAGAGTGTTTGCAGGTGTTACAGTTACATTATGGCGTTGGTGTAAAGTAGCAACAACTGTTTTTTGTGGAGCCCCTGAGCTTGGACATAAATCCATAGATATATGGACCCATTAAATGATCAGCATCTGCAGATTATAGCAGGATTATCCTACAGAGTGATTTATTGCATGGATTCACAGATTACAGGTGCTTAGCATTTACTTTACATACTGCACATATTGAGGTTAAATCTAAAGCTCTTTCCATATTTTCCTGCTCTCACACACAAAACATACTCACTCATAGGCTCACATGCATACACACACACACACAAATACACACACACACACACACACACACACACACTCACACTTAATATTAGACCAGTGACCATTGTTGGGGAAGCTACTTTGAAAGCATAGCTTTGCAAGCTACCAATTACTTCACACTGGAAGAAGTTGAACTACAGCAGCAAAGCTACCCTAGGGAGAAATCTAGTTTGGTTTACATTTACATTTATTAATTTAGCAGACGCTTTTATCCAAAGCGATGTACAAAAGTGCATATAGTAGGCAAATAGGCACAAGGGCAAGATATGTACAGGTTACATATATCAAATACAGTCACTGGGACAATAAAGTGCCGCTATACTACCTAAGCAAAAACGTGCTACAAATACAAGGTCAGAGATAGTGCTACAAGTACAAGCCAAAAATCTTAGATTTACAAGGTCAAATGGCAAGGGTGTCAGTCCAGGTAGAGTCTGAAGAGCTGTGTCTTCAGCCCACATCTGAACTAAGTTTACTAAAGCTACTTAGAAAAAGTACTTCAAACTACTTTGTGAAAAAATGATCAAATTGGCAATGTACATGTGATACAAAATTATAACAAAGTATAATACAAAAAAGTCACACGCCAGCAAAAAATGCCACTCAGTTGAGTTTATTGCAAAAAGTGCCCACTTGGTCACAGGTCATACATGAACCAAAAAAATAAAATAACCTAGTATTCATGGGAAAGTGCAAGGAATGTCAGCTTTTTATGACCCAAAATTGTTTGTAGTTTCAGTAGTTAACTACACAAAAACTGGCAAAAAAAGTCATTTAACTTCTTGAATTACTATACAAATATGAATGTAGTTGAACTACCAGCAAGTTACTGCAAAATGTAGTTAAACTACTAGTTTAATTACATGTAGTTCACTATTCCTCGACACTGCAAATGACCAGCATCTGATGAGCACAATATACATACATGTGTAAATAAAGATAGAAGACACACTTGAGAGAGATCTGAAATGTAGACAGAAATACAGATAAACATATAAACAGCAGCAGCAATAGCTATTGTAATAAAAATTTAAATAATAAGAAAGATTACTATCATCTGTAGTAGTAGTAGCAGTGGTCGTAGTAGTAGTATTTTAATACAGTTCAGTCAAAATATGTAATGTCGTATGATAGCAGTTTGAGTAACCAGTGTTACAAGGGCAAGATTTGATGTCTTTTTATCAGATTTAATTAGGCCAGTCCTTTGCTACCAGACAGCACAGGAAATGATGGGAGATTCCTCTTCCTGAAGGGATATGAAGAGAGGAGAGGGGCATGAGAATACATTTTAGAAAAAAAAAGAGTGCTGGTGCGTCCAGCCCCTTAGGCCACAACTGACTCCTCTGCTTTCACGGTCTCACATTCTCTGCCTAACTTTATCATTCCACAAGATGACTCGCTGGGTTTTGAAACAACAATCCTATCTTCCTGCGGTATGATCTTCATGTTTCCCTCATTTATTCCCTTCCTTCTTGCTATGTCACGCACTCAAACCTCTCAGTTTTCCCCTCCTCCTCCTGCTCTGTCCATCCTCACAGAGCACTGTCACGTCTCTCACTTTAAAAACAGAACGCGTTCAACTCTAGGTCGCTAAGTCGCTAAATTAGACAATAGGCATTCACATGCCTAATCTTAAATAGCTGAGCTAAAGATTCACTAGAACATTCTCCTGAGCAGAACGGATGCTAAAATGGATGTGTGAATGCTGTTGTTACAGGGGGATGTCGGTGTAATATCCTGTCACAGAGCGACACACAATTAGGTTTTTGTCTGATCTGAGGACAGCTTGGGCGCACAGGAGCAGTATAGTGTCTGCTGTCATGAATAGCACCAGGACTGCACTGTGTGCTTTTGTTTCACTCGTTTCTCACTGCGAGTGGCTTTTATCAGCCTGGGCCAAACACAAAGTTATGTACACAAGTGCAAGTGGCAATGGTCACGCGGTGTGGCTTGATTACTGTAAACCCCACAGAGAGCCACATGGTCGCATGCTAATGGACTGACACAGGCTGGGGTGTCCTATTACTGCGCCTTCCCCGCGCCACAGCTTCCATTAGCATTCAGGCGGCGCGCGTGAACCGACAGCCAAGCCGCTTCTCTCAAAGTCCATGAATAACATTAAAGCGAGCAGCTCTTGGTGGGTGGACAGCTGCCTCACTCCCACATGCCGGGTTACGTGTAGCAGCTGCCCTCGTGACCGCGCTAGTTTCTAACGACCCCCACCCCCTCGCCTTCATTGGCTCTCCCCCAACAGAGGACACACAAAAAGTGAAGGTGGGGTCCTATTACATGATGAATATGCATCTGAGGCAATGCCACGCTTCATGGTCAGAGGTTTCATGCATTGGGAATCAAATGACATGAATAAATTAGAACAGGCAGCAGTGGTGATGATGCAGTTCCCACATTTGGATGTTTTGCTAGAAGAGACCTCTAAGATGGCACACCTCTCAGACCTGATGCCCCAGCTCCACCGGTACCTCAGACAGGAGCTTGCTTTGTCTGTTCCAACCTCTTCTGTAAGACCATTAAATCTACACAGGAACTGCAAGTGGCCTATGCATCAGGGAAGAGCTTCTTGCTCATCTGCACAGGTTAGAATAAAACATTGTCCCCTGTGAATTGTGAAAATGGATTCAATGTCTGTTTGTAGTAATAACCATTCTATATACTATAGATAATATCTAAACAGACATGAGAGTAGTATTTCCTGGGAGCTGTTCATATTGATCAATGGATTGTGAGATTCTTTCAACTGGATGGACGCTTTCACTAAACCGAAGGCTCTGGTTTAACCTGAGTGAGACACAGATAGCATTGGGTCTGTGATGAGCAGTTTGGGGACTTGAACTTCTCGCCAGCGGTCTGCTAACTGGCTAGCTGCCTTTCTCTGTTTCTGTCCCTGTCCGTCACTGTCCAGACTCGGACAACTCTCTCCTGCGCTACCTGAGCGACGACAAGATCCTAGTGATCCAGGAGGAGCCAGAGGTGCCGCGGGAGTGCAAGCGGGACACGGGCCGGCGCTCTCGCAAGAAGGGCAAAAGCCCCAGCAGCCCCAGCTACCCCATCAGCCCCACCCTGCTGGCTTCCACCGTCAGGCTGGACTCAGGACCCCCTGAGGGGCTGCCTTTCCCGCTGCCCGAGAGCAACACTGTGCCACTCTACCACGTGAGTTTCAGTCTGTTCCCCCTATCATCAGCTCCGCTGAGATTAGCTGGGCTGCAGAAAATACAGAACGCTGTGGAAATGACAGCTCGCTTCACATTTTTTTCTCCTGTGTAAGACCACAGCAAACACACAACACCAAAAATATTTGCAATTAGTGATGATGAAGGTATATAATGTGCATTGACAAAATCTTTATAAAATAATGTTTTCACTGCTGATGAGTGTGTTGGTCAGAGTGATGCTTGCTTACTTGATGG
The DNA here is from genome assembly GCF_013368585.1 of Megalops cyprinoides. NCBI lineage: Eukaryota > Metazoa > Chordata > Actinopteri > Elopiformes > Megalopidae > Megalops > Megalops cyprinoides. The sequence continues at coordinate 15,773,242 of NC_050598.1, read as the reverse complement.
ACAGCCTTGGGATGTCAAAGAGCATTGGAACATGGTCTGGGTATCCTGCACCAGTTGTGATTTCCAACAAATTGTCTTTTCTGGTTCAAAAAACCAGACAGCTGTCTCCCTTCAAATAGAAAGAAAGTGTTAACATGAGTTGATCTTTCTTCTGCATTACAAGACACAATTGCACCAGAGGTGCTGAAGTTGCATGAAATGGAACAAAAAGGGGCTGTGAGCTCTTCCTTTCTCACACACAGATAGCTACACCGTCAGGGTAAATCTGCATCACGGTGCCTGGGGCGGTGTATCCCAGCAACGCGGTGCTTCGGCCTTGGAGATGGCCAGAGACTGCTCTCACAGCACACAGATCCTCGTCAACAGAGGAGCTCAGTCTGGGGGGTGGGGGGGTGGGCTTGCAGGCCTCTCGCACGGACACACTCACAGTGACACAGACTGTCACTCTTGGGTGCAGGCAGCGCTCTCACAGGGAGGGGGTGGTGGGTGTGGCGGGCGGCATCAGCAGGCAGGCAGCAGCAGGTCTGTGATGGCCCGCATCGCCCCGAGGGGCGCGGCGAGAATCACATGACACGGGGTGCCGCTGGAGAGGTGGAGGGGGAGGCGGTCGGCATCTGCACCGAAAGCCACGTCAAGACTCATCCCCATCATGAGACGGGAGGTTATAAATACGCGCCGTCTCTCTGAGGTGTGAACAGCCTCGGATCGAGTTAATAATAGATGGAGAGGAGAGATTCGTGCTTGCGGGCCGGGGACGCGGGATTTGCTGAGGGGTTGGGGGTAGTTTGGGGAGGCAGGGGCTGGGGTGGGGGGGTGTGTGTGTGTGTGTGTGTGTGTGTGGGGGGGGGGGGGGGGGGTTGCAGGCAGCAGGCACAGGCACCGACCGGACCTCGGGATAGATTTGTCAGCCAAATCTGTGTCACCGCCTCAATTCAAGCCTGAGAGATTGAATGAGCAAACTCTAATGATGCTCACTCTGGTGCTGCGGGGCACCTGGATACATCATTACAGATCAGGACGTTCAGGACAACATTTCAGCTCTTTAAGGACTCATGTCATTTTCTCTCTCCCTGGTTGTCCTAAATCGTGATCAGAATGTATTTTGGATTGATCTTTCCTTGTCAAGTGTTGGTTGTGCTATAATGTCATAAGTAACCTACAGTGATGAAAAGGGGGAGAGGGGGTGGATGCGGTGGGGCTTCCACAGAGGCATGTGGGATTGACTTCGAGCAGTTTTACCCAGTTTTACCCAGTTTTACCCAGTAACCCCACATACACTTTTAGCCATGTGTATTTTGTTCATGTGTCCTGCTTCCTTGACACTCTTCTCTGTCTCCTGTCTTCTTCCAGAGAGCTGGGGACACACTGCGGGCAGATACTGACAGGTGAATAGATGCCCACTCTTCCTGAGTGTGTGTTTGGGTGTGTTTGTATATAGACATACATACTGCATCATTGTGTGATAATGTTAGTATGATGAAGGTACATTGCACTTAAGAGGCAGATAGGTTCCATGATGGACTTGTCAGTCACTCTGGACAAGAGTTCCTGCCAGAGTAAATGAAATAACTCATCATCATCATCATCATCATCATCATCATCATTGTCATTATCATCATCATCATCGTCATCATGAATATCAAGACATGTAGTATTTGTAATCTGGGTGGCAATTGGGAGGGTCTGTTACAGTCTAGGGTAGTGCATTCCCTCATTTAAATACAGGTTAGAACTTGATGAGTTAAGTATGTTGAATGGCTAACATGGTGGCTCACTTCTATTACTTTTTCCCATATGTAGATATGCTGGTTCTGGTCATGACAGACAAAGCAGTACATCCATGAGGAAGGTATGTCCCCCTGTAAATAAAATACTGTGATGCCCTATATAGATATCCCTATAGATAACCTGTAATTATAACTTAGATAACCTATATCTATCCCTAACCTAACCCTGTGTTTAAAAAAAAAAACAGAATTAAAAGTCACAGCAACTTGTACAACTCAATGTCAAATAGAGACAAGAGAGTGAAATGCAATATGGGAGTTTAAAATGCAATTCAATAACTACTTGGTGGATGGAAATGTGGAGTTGTGGTTGGGTAAAGGGTCTTGTGGAAAGGTTACAGGTTTGAGTGGGATGCTGCAGCTGTACCCGTAGGTGAGATACTTGACCTGAACTGCCTCAGTAAAATGCCAAACGGTATGATAATCAATAATGTGGAAAATGCAAGCAACGCAATTCACCATAAACATGTCTCCCAAGAAGGTAAAGAATGTTTAGTAGAAAAAAATCTAATAGCACAAGTATATTCCAAACAAGATTTGGCTTGCCTCAGCTTTTCACTAAAGCTGCAATGTTCATCGCAGAGTGGTTCCAAGTCTTGATTGATAGTACATTATTCAGACACCATGAGCGAAGGCAGCGGTCTTGGTTTGCTTATTTCTTTCCATCAAGAGAACATGCCTCTCAGTCTAATGTGTGGAGTTGTATCACAGCATGGTTCACTGTAGGCAGGGGTAAGCAGCTGCCCTGTCTGCACAGAGCATCAATCCTCCTAATCAGTTCCTGTTTCTCTGTCTCTCTTTTTTCTCTCTCATGCAGTCCTTTCATTATGCCTCCTTGAGAACTAAGACCAAAAAGAGAACCAAAGGTAATCAATCCCGGCTTCTGTTTGTGTGTTCTGGTGCACAACGTCACGCTCCGGATTTCCACTCAAGCAAGCTCTACGTGTCTCCTAATGTCTGCAGTACAAGCAGCTCAGTTGATTGAAGTGGCCAATTAGGAGCTAGGTGTGGAATGGAAGTTAGCAACACTGTCATTGTCCAGAGGAGAGGTTTTATTTTGCCAGGTGCAGATTTGAGGGGATGAGGTTATCACAGTATGGCATGGCAGGATGAACAAGGGTCAGGGGTTGTAAAAGGGTGGCAGGGCAGGAGGCGAAAGATGATGGGAATGAAGGGCCAGGGTCAATGATCATGGGGTACAGCGACAAATTTCACAGCAGCTGCTCCAGCAGGGTAGCGCCTCACCACATAAAGGTGGGGTCTTTGCACCCCAACTGTCCCATTGTCCTTCCCATGATCCTCAGTTCCATTGCTTTGTCCCCCCTAACAGGCTCTCTCACCAGCGGTAGCCGCCGGCGCATCTCCTGCAAGGACCTGGGGCACGGCGACTGTGAAGGCTGGCTGTGGAAGAAGAAGGATGCCAAGGGCTACTTCACCCAGAAGTGGAAGAAGTACTGGTTCATCCTGAAGGACTCCTCGCTCTACTGGTACACCAACCAGAATGTAAGAGCTGCTCTTAGTGACTGTTGTATCAGAGTATACTTGGCTTCCATTGCCTAGCCAGATTGCACAAGTTAGGGCTTGAACAGTGTTATGCTCACATTCACTGGGAACGTTGTTAGCCTGGTCTAAGACTGTTGGTCATTTAACTTGAATGGATACAGTTATGTTCTATTGTGCTGGAAGTCAGTCTGGATAAGAGTGTCTGCTAATGTAATGCTCTGGAGCACATGGCAATACTAGTAACAGAAGAGAAAAAAGAAGAGATTGATAAAGAACTGATGGATTTTGGGTATTGATTTGTGGGACAATACAGCATGAAAATAATGTTCAGAATATCCATAATGTGATGTTGTAATGATGTGGAGGAACAGCTCTCGCCAGCATCAGCGATATGAATCAGATGCTGAATGCATGCACCACACAAGGTAACAAACATGTGACACTAAACATCTGGTGTAAGTTTATATAACAATAGGCACCAGTTGTGAGAAAAATATTCCATCACAAAGGGTACTGTGAAGAGATTTCTTGGGTTTGAATGTGAGGTGGCCTTAATTCAATAGTGTCCAGCCTGTTTCTTTACTAGCCAGAATATGGAGTCTGGCTCTCAGACACTAACAAGCTCCCATCTCAGTCTCAGACAGTGCTGCATCTATGTCTGCCCTGGTGATTCCCCATATCTCCCGTTGAATCTCGGGGATCAGATTTGTTTGCCATCTTTAAAATCACTTCTAATCATCTTTAATCAGACTTCGTCAAAACCTTCATCAGAACTCACAGAATTTCTCTCACCAGTCACTCATCACAGTCTGGCTGAAGGCAGTGACTCCATCTTACTCTTTCATCCCTCTTTCTCTCCCTCTTTTGTCTCTTCCTCTCGTTCTCTCTGCCCCCTTTCTCTTGTTCCAGGATGAAAAGGCTGAAGGTTTCATCAGTCTGCCAGAGTTCAGGATAGACAGAGCTATCGAATGCCGACGGAAATTGTGAGTGTTTTTTTAATTTCCCCCCTGACACAAACTTCCTGCCCCTTGTCACCTTCTCGTCTCCTTACTGAATAATGCAGAGCAAAGCAGATTTCATTTCCATGATTTATAATAAAGCTTCACGCATTGAGTTATGAGTGTGTGAAGACTGGCTGACGTCAGGTAAACAGTCCAATGAGAGATGAAAGCCAGTGAAAGACCGCCGTCTGATTTCCTCTCTCAGAGTCAGACAAATTAACTGAGCCGCACATTAAAAAGGGCTAAATATAGCCAGTACACAGATTGGCACGGTGCTTCTCCGGAAGCCATCGTTCCACCTAAGAGGCTGATTAGATTCTGAGGTCAACGCGATGACAGATGCGGAAAATGTCTTCTGTCTATGCTTTGCGTGTGTGTGTGTGCGCGCGCCATCAAGCATCCACTTAGACAAGGCGGCGTGTCTGTCAGTTCACACAACTCCACAATTTTGCAAACTCATTGACACCACAGCTCCACACAATTTAAGAAGGCGTGTGTGTGTGTGTGTGTGTGTGTGCAAGCGCACACACCAGAGAGTGAGTGAGAGTGTGTGGGGTCTGTTACATACTTTGTCTGTCACCTTTTCCAGACACTCAGACTCTCTCTGTCTCTGTCTCGCACAGTGCCTTCAAAGCCTGCCATCCCAAAATAAAGAGCTTCTTCTTCGCCACCGACTGTTTGGAAGAGATGAACAGGTACAAAGTAGACCCAAAAGCAACCCACAAAATTCAGTAACATCAGTCGCAAAAAAAGAATGCCAAATCTACTAAACCAGTAAACCTGTTACAGTGGCTCAGCATTCACCTTGAGGCCATGTGCTCATTGCCTATTCTATTGTGCAAAGCCTGACATGCACCGGGCGCTCAAACCCAAAATCATTAATATCTTTCACGCTCACAAAGAAACTTCACATCACTTTAGCCACAAGTATAATCAAAATATTGAAGGAAAACAAAGTGGCTAATCTTTCAATACCTGCAAGGGGAAGTGTACTCTAAATATTGCAACATTGTAAACCCAACAAATTCAGTTTGCACCTCTTTCCAAACTCCTCGCAGACACCCATGCCATGAATAAGTCACTGTAAAGGGAGAAAGACATTTCTTTTTCTTTGACGTTGGATCTATAAATGATTTATCTCATGCGGAAGAGTCAGTGTGTGAGCAGTTGACTGGGCAGACAGAGCCAATGCCCCGCAAGTTTGCTGAACCCCACCCCCCTTGGTGTTTAAAAAAAAAAAAAAAAAACTCTTTCGTAAACTTAAAGTGAAATCGTAATCCCAACCCAAAGCTTGGTCAAAGCCATGAACTTGTTTGCTTTTCATCCGTGACTGTGCCATCTGCTCCCTGCGAAAACAACACAGCCACAGACTCTTCCAACCATTCTGCTCACACTCTGAGCGTCTCACTTTAACCGTGTTTGAAAAGTGCCACATTCCGATGGTCATGTTTATGGAAAGGATTATTAAAAATGACTCAAACACATTACAGTCAATTGTAGGCTTAATATTCTTGTAGCAATTATGAGGGCCACAAATAATTAATATGAAGGTTTGAAATTTGTAGGAAATGAGGAAAGGAGGTTGCTTGCATATTGTTGTGGTATTTGCAGAGAGGATATGAAGTCAGTGATGCTGCACCTAGTAGTCTTTATTTCCTTTTGTTGTCGTTAGTTTACTTTTTAAGCAGTGGATACAACATCAGACATTTCATCATGGTGATATTGATAGGAAGATAAATTCAGACTGTTTTAGGTAAGTCTGCAGGACTTCCTTCTGTAAAAAGGCATGTCGCTGCTGCCTTTGACCTGAGCTCATTAGCCAGTGCCTACGGATACGAGTGTGATAAACATGTTTCGGTGCATATATGTGTGTGCGTGCATCACACACAAACACACATAATAAGGGAGAGAGAGACCTCTTTAAGAAAAAAGAGTCTCATCTGGAGAAACAGCCTATTTACTGGTTCCATAATTCTATTGTGAATTCTAGTGAATTCTTTTTAAAAGATTTTTCCTTTCCAGTGTTCTATTTGTGTACATGTGAGGTGACGTAATTGTGCATATTTCATGCCAGTAAGATTAAATGAAGTGATGATGAGTGAGCAGGAAGAGGCTGAATAAAAGCAGGACAAAGAGAGAGCATACCAAACAATTCTTGTGGATATGCATGCCCCTTGTTCCATTCCACTCTGTGGGATATGGGAGTGTAGCTGTCCATGGTGGTGAAAAACAGGCACGTCAGAACAAGAACATAATCCCTGCCCACTAGCGAAATCTCCATCATATTTCCACAACCACGGTAAGGTTTGGCTTTCTCCCGCAATCTCCGTGACTAAATTTAGAGCGATGACAGAGACGGCAGGGAGATGTAAATTATTTAGTTCCACGTTCGTTCCGGAGAGGAGTTACGCTGACCTCCTTATTTTCTGCTTTCCGTGCTCCGCTCTGTAACAGCACTGCAAACAAAGCAGCCCTGCTAGTAAACAGTGGGAGGCCTAATAAAAACCTAAGCGTGATGTTAACTCGCACAAAACAAAAGCACACTTTGCAAATGTGCTTGTGAAACATGTCACAGAAAGGTTAATTCCCCTCTGAAGACAAGATTCAGAGCGATGTTCATTTGTGAGTATGTTTTGTGCTGTGCTGCTAATAGTGAAGTCAAATTGTTCAGTTTTTTAGTAAAAAAAGTTGCCCAGTATTATCAAAAATCCACATAAATTGCCTCAGTTTGAAGTCAATGAAGGTTTTTGGCTTAAGATTTAGGCATTTGATAATGTATTGTCTTTTAATTTTAACCTTCTGAAATGCCAAATACATTGATTGTTGCTGAAAGCTCACAAATGAGCTACAAAGATCCTTATCTAGGCGTGATTTCAAAAGCATACATCCATAATGATGTTCTACCAAGATCTGATTACTCAGTGAAGTAAAACTTATGCACCAAAGGGGAAAAAACATTCTCTTAGGTCAGCAGTTATAGCTCTACAGGCTTTCCTGTCTGTCAGCTGTAATCACTGCCTTCTTTGCTCCATAATTGATGCCTTTTTGCTTCATTACATTGTTGCTGTATGGACACAGTGCTATATCTGAAAACATTAGACAAATAGCATGAAAAAGAGGTGAAAGGGAAGTGGAGATACATGGATTGACGCTGAGGGAGAGAAACAGATCATGTAAATCAGAGGGAGGGGAAGATGGGAAAAGAAAGAATGAACATGGAGGACAAGAAAAAGGAAGAGAGAGCCAGATGAAACGTGGTAGCAAAAGGGCTTTTCTGTGGCAGTAGCCATGTCATTTTCTTGTTTGTCACATTAGATTTTTACCTCAGTGGAGGTTGGCGGGCTAGGGGTTGGGTGGGTCTTTACTGCCCATGACTGGGGGAGTGGGGGATAGTCAGTGAAATTCTCAACGGTGCCCTTTGCCATCCAGGTGGATGAACCGGCTTGGACTGGCTGCCATTGGATACACACCTGATGATAAGGTGCCTCGCCCTGATGAAGGTGAGGGAAGATGGATGAAATAAATGTTATGCTACATCCTGTGTCTTCATCAGGTTTTAACAAGGCATATTGGAAAACGGATATTAAATGTTGATAATCATAATGTTACAACATACTTACAGCTACAACTAGTTAATGGGGCTAAATGATGACTCTGTTTAGCCCATTTTAACTGAATACACCACTGTGTCGAGGACCCCAAAGTTTCTGGATGTAATATAAAATCCATCTCAATATCTTTCAAAATGAGTTTGTTGATTTTTTTTCAGATTACTGGAGTGAAAGTGATCAGGATGACATTGATGGCTCTATGACCCTGAAGCAAGAGGGCCCCTCTTCAATGTGTGACATCTACCATCGCACCCCATCGGTGAGTGCTTAGTGCTTCCAAACACACACACACACACACACACACACACACACACACACACACACACACACACACACGCACACACACACACACACTTCACTGCCTTAGGAAATCACAGACCTGGAATACTCTGTCATTCTTATTTTTTTCTAGGGCCCTACGTGTTATTTTTTCGATTGTGCTTTTTTTCCTATTGTGCAGTGTTTCCAAATCAATAGAAAAATGATTGTGAAAGAAATGGTTCCAATCAGCCAAGAGCAGGCCTCTAAGCCTGAATAAAACATCAGAGCCGTGCTGCAGGCACAAGATCTCCAAACTGCCTCTCCTCTTTGCAGCGTGAGCACTACTGTCACATGGATCAGTTAGACTGCCCAGAGGTTGTTCCCTTTCTCACCACTAGATGGTGTAAAGCATACGGTCTGATGTGGTGCTGTACACTTTATTACAAGGAAGGAGAGTTCAATGTTCTGCTCTATTGAACATTAATGTGTACTGTGTACTTTACTATTTATTTATTTTTTTGTTGTTGCATTTGTAATAAAGACAATAGCATGATCATATTTTTCTCAACATCCTCCTTTTGTCTGAGATTTGTTCCAAAATGAACTTTTTACATGACACTTATCAGCCCTTTCTCCAGGGTGACTGGCATAGCTTGAAATGCCCCTATTATCCAGTTGTACTGCTGGATAATTACTGAAGCCATTCAGGTGCTTCAAGTACCTTAGTCAAGAGTACAACGGCAGCGTTTACACGCAACAGCTAATGGTTATGAGTCTGTGCCACTTAAATAAGTATAAGCTTCTCACTGTTTTCTCACTCTTGTTTACTCGGTTCCCTACTCCTGCCTGCCTCTCCTGTCCCTCATCCATGTCTGCGTCTCTTGGTGCAAAACCCTCCCTCCCGATCTCCCCTCCCAGGTTCACAGGGTTAACAGCCGTGACCACCTGCCCCGGTCTCAGAGCTCCGTGAACCTGATCCGATCCACTCCTCCCCCTGTCCTCCTGCAGGTCAACTCCTCCAGCCCCTTCCCTGAGAGCAAGCAGGGGCGCCACTTCTCCAGCGAGTCCACGTACTCGCATTCGTCAGCAGAGGACTCGCGGCCGGACGCCCCGGGCAGCGGCCACTCGTCGGGCTGCCGCTCCACGCACCGCGAGCGCCGCTCCTGGCAGGACCTGATCGAGACGCCCCTCACCAGCTCCGGCCTGCACTTCCTGCAGACGGTGCCCGCCGAGGGCGACTGTGGCGGCGGCTACGGGGGCGTGATGGGGGGCGGGCGGCTGGCCATGTCGCCTGACCGCTGGCGCCAGGCCACGCTGCCGGTGCAGAGGAGGCACCACCTGGACCGCGACGGGCCCTTCCCGCTGGTGGAGAGCGAGGAGCGCGGGCTCCACCTCCACCACCGCGCCCACAAGCAGCGCAGCCAGAGCCTGCCCCGCAACCGCGAGGTACGCGCTGCCAAGGGCAGCTTCCACCCCATTGGGCTGTCCGAGGAGCGCAGCGAGGACGACGAGGTGCCCTTCCGGAAGTACGGAGGCCCTGGCAAAGGGGGTAAGCTGATGCGCATGCACCCAAGGTTGTGAACCACACCAAACCCTGTCTAACTAAATTCACACAGACAGCCAAACAGCACACTCATCAGAATGCTTCCCTCTACTCATTTATATCTATCATCTCCTACTGGAGACACTGAAAACGCACACATCGGTGATCAATTCAATAGGAATACTCTCACATCCCACCCCTGGCCACTGCTGGATGGGAAGGCCCCACCTATAGCCTGAGGCCAGACACTGACTGCCATCCCTCTGACCACTTGGTCTCTGGATTTTCTGAACTGAACTGATGAATGTAGTTTATGTTTATATTCACAAGATTTCATTTGTTTCTGTTCTGTGCTTTCAGATGCATTTTCCTGCAAACAGGGAATAATTTCCAGTCTATTCTCCAAAAGGTTCTAGGTTTTCTAGTTTTTCACTACCCTCAAATGGAGATTGCTTTGTGATCGTGGCGTCATATACATGTGCAAAGAATCTCATAATTTTTGATTGGTTGATTGAGTTCTTATGAGCTGTGGTGTCCAACTTGCATAGTTTTGTTACATAACTGGTGAACAAAATATAAAAAAAAAATAAACACTGGATAAGGGGGAGTGATAAGCAGTTATGTTCTCTGTAGGCTCACTGTGAATAGAAAGCTGCTGGTGTCCTAATGATCAGAAACCAGAGGCAGTCCTGTATCCCCATTTCCCTGTGTATGTGGCAGGGAAAAATGTGCTGAAGTTTCATTTACATTTCTACCAAGAATTGCTGAGTGAGTCTAAATTTAAGGGAGCAGCAAAAAACACTCCTGTGATATTAACAAAATCCTGATATATTTACCTCACTGACTAGTTCTCAACAATCAGAGTGTCTATTTTTCCTCACGGTTCCTCATCACTTAACTATAGGCAGGTTCCCTTTCATTATTCCTCCCAGCTCTTCTTTCTTGTTAGACACTTTCTTATTTTGCTTTCTTAGTGGAAGAGCACACACATTTTAAGCATCACTCTGCATATATATATATATATATATATATATATGTACGTGTATATATGTGCGTTCATATATTTGTATATCAGCTTGTCTGCGTCAGCAACAAAGAATCCAGGCCTGACCTGCCTGTTTGTGTCCCCTCCTGGCCTGTCAGAATCCCGCTGTGAGGACAGCGAAATGGGCGGTTTGGATGGCCTGCAGGAGCTGTACCGCACTCTGGAGCAGGCCAGTCTGTCGGCCTTTGGCGAGCTCCGCCCCTCCACCAAGCAGGAGTACCGCCGCTCCTTCATCAAGCGCTGCAACAACCCTGTCATCAACGAGCAGCTGCACCGCGTCCGCGCCCTGCGCAGCACGCTCAAGGTACGGCAACCCGCCCACGATGCACCGCTCTGACCCTCCACACCCAAACGGAGTCAAGGGTGTCACAAGCATCAGAATTTCTGCTGTTCAGTCAGCTTTGCAAGAGTCCCACTTGGCTAAGATGAGCTCTGCTAGCGTTCATTTATTCCTTGTTATTTTGTTGTAGTCCACTGCCACGGGATGGGATGAGAATGTGTTGGTTTAAAATAGCAAACATATGCTCAGAATCTGTTCTGAGATGAGAGTTATGCTTTTATAAATGGAAATGAAATGCAGACTTAAATTCAATACAGCTGTAAAGCACTCTGTTTTTAATTCAGAGTGAGGTCTTCAAGGAAGGGTTATGATGTTTTGAATTCTTGCATAACCTTATGATTTGGGCCACTGGTGGTAAATGTCAAACAAGAAATGAAGAGAAAGAAATAAGACTTGTGTAATTTCATTCACACTTTCACACTCACAGTTAAGGACAAAGCACATTGTTTTTCGATGGAATGCTTACCATAACACCATTTTATCTAACAGGCTCTCCATTGTTGTTGAACTTTGCGGAGAGCTGTAGATTCTGCCTGTTGTTCATCAATGTCGTCAATCCGGCAAGGCAGCTCTCAGCTTGGTTCCATTTAAGCATCACTATTCCGAGACAGCAAGCTCTAATAGGTACGCTCTCTTCCCTGTCTACCCAGGCCAAAGAGAGTGAACTGGCCCTCATCAATCAAGTGCTGGAAGACCCCAACCTGACCTCCAAGAAGTTCCGTGAGTGGAAACAGCGCCACCACGAGCTCTTCATGGACATCTGCGAGTTCAGCTCGGGAGACACCGGAGCCGCAGAACTCTCGCCCTTGCTCACGCCCCTCATGTCACACACCCACTCCTTCATCGAGACACATGTGTGAGACACAGAGACGCAGGGAGGGGTCAGGGAGGTGGCAGAAGTGACACGGAGTCACACCACACTGGTACACCCCCCCCCCCCCCAACCAATCACCCCACTGTCTATTTCTCCCTCACAACAAACTGACTGACCAACCAACCACTGTAATAATGTGTAAATCCTGTACAGAGACCTACAGACTTAAAGAGAGTTGTGGTGTACATAATTTGGATAAAAAAGAAACAAGATAAGCCCTTGCAGGGTGCCCACTGCATGCCTGAAGAGAAAGTACTACCCTTTCTTCGTCTTCTGACTGGAAAATGGAACAGACAAAATGAGAAAAAAATGAAGAACGGAAAGGAAAAAAAAGGACAAATATTTGGGGTTTTACCATTTCCTTCTCTTTACAGTTTGATTTCTTTTTGTTCTGTTGTCATTCCTTTATTTTTTTATTCCTGGCTGGGCTGTACACTGAGGGAGCAATGTAGCAGTAATATGGACGCAAACCATTTTCACCACAACACTGTATTACTGTACTAAGACTTGCACCCACAACACTCAGAAAGACTACAGATTTTTATATTCATATAATATATAAATATATTTATACTATGATACTACTGATAATATTATTGTTTTTACATAAATATGGATGTGTTGAAACCCACAGATGCAAATTAAAGATTATTGAAGGGACTCTAACAAGTCCTTGGATTTTCGTCATTAACATGACCACAGGTCTTAAGGACAGTTTTCTGGAAATAGTCAAATGAAAGTAAACCATGCATCATTTAGGGTGAAAATATACCATAAGATCTTAACTTTTGCCCTGAAACAACTACTGTTTAAAACTGTGAACTATCCTTGTGAATGCAATCTTTAGATTCTGTCTCTGCAGAGTCTTTTCAACATTTTGTTTTAGAAGGCGTGTGGTGACATGGCTGAAATGGTTACTTGTTGATATGCTGTGCTGTTGGCTAGCTGGGGATCCCATCTTGGTTTTCTTCTATTTCCCAGGATTCTGGACACCTTTTTGTAATGCAGTCTGTTTGCTTTTTTCTCTTCATGTGCATGTGTGTACCCTCTAGAGTTACCTTTAAACGTTATTAGCTTAGGAAATGCCCTTATCCTGTGTGAGTTAAATAGATTGCATTTATTAATTGTGCAGTTATACAGTTGGATATTTGCTAAACAATTCAGGTCAAGCACCTTGCTTAAGGGTGTAACAAGAGAGCCCTTGAACCTACAATCTTATGGTTAAGTCCAGTCCAGTCTCTAACCCCAAACCCCTTGGCATACAAGATTTACATGAATGTTGCAGCTCTGGCTTGGTGGATGTAGTTATATGTCACTTTGTGTGTATATGTGTGTGTATGTGTGTGTGTGTGTGTGTGTGTGTGTGTGTGTGTGTGTGTGCGTGTGTGTGCGCGTGTGTGTGTGTGTGTGTGCGCGTGTGTATGGCCACTTGGAATTGAGTTTAAGGGGTTGGTGAATGGAAGAAAAAGGGTTAGGATGCACTATACAGAATGCACTTTCCATAGTCCCACCACCAGAGCAAGCTGATGCTCTCTCAAACCTAACAGACCAGGGTATTCACTCTTCTGACAGAGTGAGTTCTCGTTTGTCAGTGTCCACTACAAATCCTCTTCTTCTCACTCATCGGCTTTTACACAGTATCTCAATCACAGTGACCAATCTTACAGGGAAACAATTGCATGTTCTACACCTGCTATTTCAATTTTCTTCATGATCTCTTCATATCATTGAAACATACCTTTTACAACTAATTGTAAATCACATTTATATCTGGAATAACATTCATTTATTTAGCTTGTGTATTGTGTTTTTACATTTTATCATTTACATCTTTTGTATAGATTGAAGTTTTTAATGGCAGGGTTTGATATGTCAGATCCAGTGTGGCCTTCACCTGAATTTGAAGGTAAAATCAGGGAGAGTCTACCTGCAATTTTTATCTTTGTATGTCCTGTGCTGTCCATCCCATAAATTTTTCTGTGTGAAACATGTCAAGCTGCTGATATGAAAAATAGATTTAAAAAAACATATGAATAAATATGATTTTACTATTCAAAAAGATGCAAATTTAGGAAACAAAATATGAATGTGGATGTACCTGTAACCCTGTGTTGCAGAGTAATAGAAATGCTTATTTTTCATTAAGGTAGACATATTGATAAAGTAGCAAATGCACCCACCTGTATTTACAATTCAGGTTGTGTGAAATGCAAACAAATCATGGATTTATCCACAAAAATGGCTTCTTCCATCCAACATCTTCCTCCTCCTCTGTTTGCGTGTATCTTTTTTCTTTCCCAAATATACAGAGACTTATATGGAGTTACACTCCATAAGGCACATGGCATATCAAATATTATATTTGCTCCTATCAAATAACTGTTTATTTAGAGACTTCATTTCATCTACTTGTGTTAAAGACAACCTGAGCAACAGTAAATGGTAGGAAAAATCCATTTGGATTATTACAGAGGGAAATGTAGCTGGTAAACCATTTTTTTATTTGGGTAAATGCCTCAAATACTGTTTAAGAGCTATATCTTCTTTGATTATTACTATCATTATTTGGTCCCTAAGAAATGGCTGTTTATAATTCATGATATGGTAGTAATAGCTCAAGCAGCTTAAAACACAGCAGCTTTGTTTAAACTAACACCCTCTTGTGTTTGTGGACTATTGAAGGCCATTTTGCATTACAGGAGCTGTTTGTGTCACAGCTACTCTGAATTCCAAAACAGCAAATTAGCACATAAATGTAACAAAGTGTGAGGCATAAGGGTCCAGCTGAGAGAAAAAAAGGAACATTTGTCCTCGATGCAGACTGCATTCTGGTGTTTTGTTGTCCAGGGGCCATATTCCAGAGGAAAACGCTGTCTGCACATCCTATCTTATCACATATGCCTAAAATAGGACACACAGAGGATCCGAGACTAGTGTAGTTCCTTAACTATTTCTTTCGTTAACTTTCTAAGAGTATGTATTCTCCATTTGGAAGTGGACAGCATGCAGGTTCTATTTGCTTTACAATAAGTAATCTGCAGTATCAGTTCTGAGGGTGACAGCATTTGTATATTGTGTGAGTCTGACTCATGCATGTAGGTGTACAGTAATACGGAGAGCGGCTGTCACAGGCTGTCATCAGAGGCAGTGCCTAGACTGCATCACCAAGCATGAAAAAGGCTGTTTTTTGTCTCCCATCAACACAACAGATGGGACAAAGGTTCATAATACCATCTGTGTCGTACAAAATGTGAACCCCTACAGTACACATTGTGTCAAGACGTACAGTTCATGAGCAAGTATTAACGTAATGGATTACACCAGGGTATATTAGAGAGGACTTGTGATAAATATAGCTCTCTGGTACAATCTGTAAATATAAACTATTTTAGATCATTGTTTAGGGTATTAATATTTCAAGCAGACTTGCTAAATTTTGTGTTTGTGTGTGTTATCTAACCTTTATGGCTGGAAGCAGATCCAATTTCACTGCACATAGTTTGGCAAACCATATTGACTATATTTATCCCAGGTCCTTTTCAAAATGTCAAATGTGAATTCATACAGGGCTACAGTATGCCTGTTGTGAGTGTACCAGTCAGTGCCCCAGTAAAAAAATAAATAAATAAATAAAACAACAAAGAAACTTCCTGTACTGCCTTCAGTACCCTCTAAACCAATCATCTACTCTCACAAGTCACTGACTGACATCAGCACAAAGAACTGTGTCCCTCTACACAGCAATTATGTTGAAAGCAGCTTTCATAGAATCCTTGGGTCTTCCTGGCTTTAGTTAATTTGTTTTTTTGTTTTGTTAATTCATCTTTTTGTTTGTTTGTTTATTTTCCAATATTTCGAATGGCCTGAAAGGAAAATATATGATTTTGGAACATGCTAAGGCGACTGTCTTGCTGCTGCCTTCTTTTTGTGTTGTCTCAAATATGTCAACTCTGTCCAAATGGGATTCCACTGTGGGTTATTGCAGGGTGTAACCTCATGGTACATTGCACAGGTGTGTAAGATGTAAGTTGCACTGCGACATTAAAAAAGGAACATATTGCTCTTTTTTCAAAGATATTATAAACTGTTATTCTGTATATTTACTGATTCAAAAATATATAAAAGAAAGAAAATATACATTTATTCTTCCTAAAATTCAAAAGTAGCCTTTTTGCTTTCAGATATAGATATATATGTATAGAGAGAAATAAAAGATTGTAAATCTTCAGTTGTAAAACTTTGACTTCAATAAACTGAATCCTCTGCACTAAAATATGTTGCACAGTTTGAAATTGTTTATAATCAGCTCCATCAGTTGGATGTTTTGAACGTGAATTTTATTTAGGGAGGTTATATGCACTTTAAATGCTCAGAATGACCCTGTGATGTCAGATTTTGTACCTTATAGGGTGGAGACCTCACATGAGGCTTGTGTATGTGTTTTCTTTGAAAATACAGCTATGGTACTAGTTGCCTTGTTTAACATAACCCGGCTGCACAGACTAAAGAGCGATACTGTGCCGTAACGCCATCAACCATGTGCAAAAGGCACAGTGGTCATGCACAACCCTGCCATATGGTCAATGCGGTGGTAGTAATTTTTTTTAAAAAGGCAGGGACTTAATATATCGATGCCATTCACACAATTTGTGATCATTCTGAGTATGCTCTATATTCAGTCATTCTTCAGAGCTTGGATAATTATTTAGCTAAACTTCCCATCCAAACATTATAAACCACATAAAAATTAGATATGTTATTAGATATTAGATAATATTGTAATTAACAACAAGTTGACCTTTAAATTTATTATAATAGTAGATGTGAAACCACTTCCCTTTCAGCCGTGCTCAGTCTATTATAATTGATCTCCAAAGTCCAGTGAGATACGCATTTTATGGAAACTGATACGCAAAACGGAGTGTGACAGTCCCCCGCCACGTAAAGCAGTTATATTTGCCTATCGCGTTTACACTGGGAATATTGTCTCTCTCTGTCATCCGTACGTTAGAGTGGTGGGAGGGACCCGTCATGGCTGCCAAGGTGAGTGCAGCGCTCGTAACAGTAAATATAATGCATTATTTTTGCCGCCAGATGTTTTATTTTTATATTAATTCAATTACTTTTATTTATACAAAAATACCATGTAGTAACTGAAAAAATAATAATAACAGCATTACATAACAAGGCATAAGCTAGCTTTCTAGCTACACTGTTTTCTTAATGCATTTTCGTAAACAATTTCAGTTTCGAACAATTTCTGTCTAACGAACTAACCAAACGCAATGTTCACTGAGGAGCCTGGCCCATCGCTTTACTCAATATCAGACAATAATGATAGTGTTCTTTTGTAGTTACCTAGTTGGCTAACTATCTAAATCCGGTGTCACAGAAGTAAGATAGGTAACTTTAGCGGACGGCTAAGGCTTGCGAATAAATTTATTTCATAGCTTGCTAACTATCATTGCCATTCTCGTTCCTGGTAGTCGTAAGATGGCTAGTTTGCTAACTAGGTCATTGTGTTTCTTCAATGTGTTGGCTAGCTAACTTAAAGCTTGCAGACTTGCGCGCCCAGCTACCAAGCGAACGTTAGCTAGAAGGCCAACTAGGTTTAGCTGCACCATGACATTCAGCGGAGCGAGCACATGTTGGCATTGACTGACAGCTGGAACTGCCTAGACCCAGGTGTTTACATTGGCCAGCTTGCAAAGTCATTTTGGCAAAGAATGTCTTGCTAAATAGCTAACTTCTTGCTATAGCTAAGTTGCATAAATGCAGGCGTGGAAGAGGTGGTAGCAGCATTCGATATTCTTTAGCAAATAGTAGACTAGTCAGGCACAGTTGGTCTTTAACGTAGGTGACATGCTGTATTCATAAAATTAGCCAAAAGTAATCGCCTTCTGTGTTGTCATTGAGGAAAGTCGTATCAAGGAGCTATGAATAGGACTGAACCGCTTGAGCGAGATAAATTACTGTGCGCTGCGTTGCTGAGCTGCAGGCGTTTCTACATTTAGTTCGTTTTTGACATTGATAACATTCTCTGTCTGCCCCTCTCACTGTTTAGTTGGTATTTTCATTGTGTCTAAGTTAATCATACATTACAGAGCATATGTTTTAAAGCTGCGGTAGTATTCGTCAGCAACAGCAACCAAAACTACTTTACGTTAGAATATAATTTAACAAAAGCCGCAGAAGACGGGAAATTCGTTAAATTACCTCTGCAATTAACCCAGCCTCTGCATTGAGAAGGCATTTCAGCACGCTTTATTATACCTACTGACACTTTAAATTTGTTAGGTTAGCTACTTCACAAACATGTACCGTTTATCTCAGACTGCGAAA
Source organism: Megalops cyprinoides (assembly GCF_013368585.1). Classification (NCBI taxonomy): domain Eukaryota; kingdom Metazoa; phylum Chordata; class Actinopteri; order Elopiformes; family Megalopidae; genus Megalops; species Megalops cyprinoides. Next base: position 15,754,935 of record NC_050598.1, on the reverse strand, counting down.
TATATAGCCCTCAGACATTCATTTAGTTACTCTATGTAGTAGTTAGACGTTAGTGTAAATACATCACAGTGCAATTTGCCAATGATTCAACCTGTGTTTATAATTCTGACCAGATTACTGTAATTCTCTGCACCAGACCTCTGCACACCCTCTCTAGAAAAAAAAAAATGTTGCAACTTGCATGAATCACCTAATGAAGCACCAAATGCTCATGCAGTTATTTCAGTATTTAAGCTCATTCGTAGTTAGAGTGTCATGCAACCATCAGCACAATGTAATGCCCAAAGCCGCAGTAATTGTTTTGATGCCATTATGGCCTGTAATGGAAGAACAAAAGTCTTCGCTGTTCCTAAGCTAAATGTAGAGAAGCATGGATGGACTGTTCCCTTGTGTGTGTTTTCAGACAGTGAAACTGGCAGCTTTGCCAGCCGCTCTGGGGTTTGCATCTGTTCGAGTGTATGCCTTGACTGAAATAAAGGCAGAGGAGCTGCTCTCACCCCAAGAGGTACGAGGTGGACGCACAAATAGTTTGTTAGGGATCATTAAAATAAGCACTTGAATTGAAAATAAGCTCTCTTTCAGAATAAACTGACATCTTAACTATGAAGAAGGATCATTTAGTATTCATGTATTTGGTTTGAGCACAAGAATGGAGTAAATATGATGTGTAACATATATGTAGAGTTGTTTCAGTATTGAGGTAGCAGCAACCAGTTATGATCAAGTACCAGGTCTTACACTGCACAAAGGTTTTTGTGGCTTGGTTTTTCATTGCCATGGTAGTCAGATGTATGCTTTTCTGTTGCAGTTAGATGTAATCTCCTTGTGCTTTCCCATTTCTCCCTCCCTGCCCTTCCCTCCCTCTCCCTCTGTTTCTCTCAGCTGTCGGTCTACACTCCCCTGCCCCGGCAACTGCATTATGTGGAGGAGGACCCTGGGCTGCTACAGAGGGGGCTGGGCGTGGCGCGGGTCGGCCTGCTGCCCTACGTCCGGGCCGTCAAGGTACGGATGTCTGCACCACAGTGGTGCACTGCAACGTGGGATACAGCACTCTGCTGCAGCACGCAGCACAGTTCTGTGCAGAAGCCTTGGACTCAGTAGTGTATTTTGGCACACATCCAGCTTTATGGCCTACTACGTAGTCCGGTCCTGTGGCGTTCAGTACAGTCCTGCTGTTTAACTCACCTCACATGCCCATGCCACAGCACTGTACAGGGAGCCTTGCACATTGATTTTGCACATTATTCCCTTCCTCATCATCAGTGTAGGACACTTTGTTAGTGTATACCTTAACAGGATGTGATGCACAGTTAATCATATTGATGTTAAAGATTGTTTTTCCTCTCTTCATTCTTGTTCCAGAGAGCTTGTGTTACCATCAAAATAGGAGCTGTAAATCTATATCATGCTGGAGTAGGTAGGTAAAGATAGACGCAGAAGATACAGTTTTTTTCCTGAGTGCTTCCACCTGAGATTCTGTTTTATTGCTGTATGACTGTTAACCTCAGTCTTTGTCCTCTAGATACGTATGAGTTCCTTAAAGATCCACCCCCAGGTTTTCTTCCCAGGGTTAGCGTCATTACTGTGTCTGGATTGGCTGGCCTGATCCTAGCAAGGAGAGGTAATTGTGTCCTCTTACATGCAAATTCTGTTTTGCACTGCTCTCTTGGTATTCAAGGTCAACACGTTTTGCATAGATTAGAAGATGGAAAGAAAAGGAGTTTTTGCAGCTAAGTCTCCATTCTGATCCCAGGTTAATTAGAGAGGAGCAGCCAGTTAAGAGTGTCTCTGTTCTAAGGCTGTTAAAACAAGTTTCTAACCCAAAAAATAGTTTCCGTATCCAAGGTGTCGTATAGAGCATTCAAAATAGGAAATTAAATAATGAACATTTATTTTTGTGACCTTTCTGTAAGTTTGGTTTTGCTCATTGGGGGTTGCTTCTGAGTGGGGGGCGGCAGCCTCACCTCTTCCTCTGTCCAGGGTCCCGAATGAAGAGGATCGGGGTGCCTCTGGGACTGGCCACCATGGGAACGGCCGTGTGCTACCCTGCCCAGACCGTGGGGGTGCTGAAGGTAGCTCTGCTCACTGTGGTTATTAAGTTATTACTAATGTTGTCTCTGCTCAACATTGCTTGCTGTTGTCTTTAGCAGTGTTGACCTGCCTCTTTCACTGTTACATACCTGCTCTATCGTACTCCCCCCTCCCCTCCCTCCCTTTCCCTCTCCTGTGCTCTCCTCTCTCTTAAACTTGCACACGGAGGCGCTGACCTGTTCTCTCTGTTTCTTGAAGCTGTCAGGGAAGAAGGCTTACTCTGCCACTCAGTGGGCCAGCTCCTCTGTGACCTCGCTGTGGAAATCGAGTCCTGCTCCACCCGCCAGCCCTGAGGTACACTGCCCTAGGAACAGAATCCCTTTGAAAATATCTGTCTACCTGTGCCGTGGTGCTAGGTTCAGGACTGAAAGATATCCTTGGATAAATGGATGCCCTCATTTTGCAGCCAGCATAGGCTCCTAATGATATCGACGTGTTTTCGAACTTTTTTATTCACTCAGTTTGTCTGTCCAGTTTCTTAGAGTCTCGGAGACAGTTTCTTACTTCGAGCCTGTGTTCTCGTTCTGTCTCCCCCTCATTTTTTATGAGCTTGGGTTAGTATTCAGCACCATTTGCAGAGTGTTCTCAGGGTGTATTTTGGCTTTGACTAATCCACTGGCAAGTACAGTCTGGGGTGCAGCACAGGAAGCTTTAATTGGGGCAGTCCTCTAGTGTAGTGGAATTGTTTAGAATGGTTAGTTACAGCTAGCTCATCAAGAAGACTCTAAAATCCTTTTTTCGCAATGGAAAGGAATGAAGTACAGAATTACTGCTTCACAATTTTACATTTATTGAAGTGCCTCAGTACCTTTGTACCTTTAATCAGTGACTGCAGTACATACAGTATATAGCTAGATGTATCTGTTACTTGAAACTCACAAGCCAACTTCTCATGTAAGTTTGGGTGTATACTGGACTGCTGATTATGGGATTTTACGATTGCTTATTATATGCCCTGCAAAGATAAATGTGCCCTATGAAGGTGGTGTTTTCTGTTGGTACTTTGTCTCTGTTAGGTGTGCAAGTGCATGAAAGCACTTATGTCATTTCATTGTTCGATTGTTCTTTGGTGTTGAACTGGCTGCAGCTAAATTGCGTATGTCAGTTTCAGCATCTCAGTTTAAGAACTGTCAGACACCGTGAGCTGGTAAGACTCAGTACTTTGTAGAGGTAAAGATGCTGCTGTAAAAAGGTGTAGAAGTCATGCTGTAGGAGAACATTCAAAGGTTGTGCTATCGATGGTGGAAAGATGTGTCTGTGTTCTGTTTTGCCTCCCGCAGTCAGTGCCGGCGCCAGCCTCTGAGCCCGAGGCGACGCCACCGAAACCTGTCCCTGAAGCAGATTCAGCCCCTCCCCCTGTGGATGAACCCGTCTCTTCGCCGCTTCCCGAAGCAGCGTCTGCGGAGGAGACGCTCTCTGTCCCTGTCCCTGTCCCAGAGGGGGACGCTGCCACAGCTGAGGAGCCAGCCCCCCTGCTTGCCAGTGAGGCCCAGTCCACAGCTGCTCCTGTAGAGGACAGCGTGCCGGAGCCTGTCCCTGCAGCAGAGCCCACCTCTCAACCTGCTGCTCCAGAGCCCGTTCCTGCAGAATCACAAGCAGGGTCGCCCCCTGCAGTCATCCTGAGTGTAGACACGCCGGCAGGTACTGCCACCTAATCGCTGCGTACTGTTTGTGCTGGAAAAGACCCAGAGAGCTGTTGAACTGGAACAAAAATACCATATAAATAGTGAGGTTTGGAGTCTGGCATGCAAAGTGCTAGTCTAACTTGAAGTGGATGCTGTAAACTTAACACCATAGTCTGCTTTATTGGATCCATCTGTACAATCTTAATTTTATTCTCCTTATGTTGAGTTTGTGTCATGGGATTCTCAATATCTTGGAGGGCATCCATGCAAGAAGTCTCTTTTTCACTGCAGTGTCTTGTTGAATCACTGTCTTGGTTGTGTTCAGTCACTCATCCTATTCTGAAGGTGTTAGTCATTTTAAATGGAATGCGTACTTTGTGGACTGCTCTATTCTACAGGTGGAGTTTGCTGAACCCCATTTTAATGCATTTTAATTAAATCGGCAGCCATCCTAAAGCATCAAAGGTTGTCCTTTCCTGAGGGAAAATTACATTCACTGTCTGCATGTTGTGCTGTATTTTGATGTGGACAAACACATTTTCAGAGAATACTCCTAGATGACCACTGTAGCATTACAAAATGACGATGAGGGAATCTGTGGATAAATATTTCCCCACTCTTTAGTCACTTATTGTAATGTTAGGAAGTAGCCCGTTCCTTTTGGTCGATGTACAGTGTAATTTCCTCTTCTATAGATATTTAGGTCATTTCCCCTGTTCATAACTGACCTCAACACTGACTGAAAGAATCAGCTTTGCTACATTATATTATAATGAACGTTTGACGGAAGTGGTTCTGAAATGGTAAAGACCAGCTTTGTCCCTCCCTCCCGCAGAGCAAAGTGCTCCTCCCGCTGACCTGCACTCTGCGCCTGCTCCTTCTGTTGATGCTGCCTCCTCGCCCCCTGTAGAGGAGGACGTCCCTCTAGCCCTTCCCCTTGTAGATCTTTCTGCCCCACCGGTTCTCCCCCTTGCAGAGGAGGCTGCCCCACTGGCTTCTCCTGCTACAGATGAGATTTCCCTACTTGCTTCTCCCCCAACTGAGGAAACCATACCATCGGCCCCTACCCCTGCAGAGGGGAGTGTTCCTGTGGCCCCTCCTACTACAGGAGAGACCTCCCCTCTCCTAGCTGCTGATAACCTTGCCCCAGCCTCAGCTAATGTAGAGGAGTCTGCTTCCCCGCCCATCGCTGCAGGCTCCGCCCCTGCTCCTGTAGAGGAGCCCGCTTCCCTGCTTAACGCTGCAGACTCCGCCCCTGCTCCTGCAGAGGAGCCCGCTTCCACACTTCCTGCTGCTGATCCCGCCTCTCTGGAGCCTGCCGCTGGTGAGCTACACCTAAGGCTCCATCACCGGGGGCCCCAACACAACCTCTCATTTCCAGTGTGTTCTTTCAGTTTGTGAAGAAAGGTTTTGACTTTTTTTTTTAACTATTTTTTTAACTATTGTGCCCTCTCACTGTTTCTCTCTCCCTGTCTTTGTCCAGAGGTTCCAGAGAAGCCCCGGTTCGCCCCTGATCCGAAGCTGATGGACCACGGCCAGTCCAACCCAGAGGATGCTGACCTCTACAGCACACGCAGCTGAGCAGCAGGATGGGAAGGGAAGGGAAGAGGGAGGGAGGGATTGTGGGTACACTACCGTTTAGTGGAGGTGGAGTCCAGGGTTCCGTCGCACAGTAGTGTGGTGCATCCAATACTCTGATACGCTGCAGGTGCCTAGGTGTATAACCCTTGTGCTTTATCCAGAGAGTCATGTGACTTCAGATTCCTGCTCCTCCCAGTGTTGTCTGTGAAGGAGGTGCCTGCAGTCCAGTACACACAAAAAGGGGAACAAGCTTCCGTGCAGCAGAACCGTGACATCATTTTCCTCACTGTCACCCCAGAGTAATCACTGCATTTGGGAAGCCGGCTAGAAAACCAATTTCTCCACTCTGACAATTGGTCAGTCTCGTAAGCAGAACATTCTCATAGTCATTCCAGGATTACTTCATTTCATTGAGAAAATACCCAAACTCATTGCTAATTCACTTTGCTGTTGGGCTAATTTCAATACAGTCAGGATAAATATCAATAATCTATGCAATATTTCAACACAAAATGGAAACGGTATGGGAACCAGCTGTGATAATATCGAAGAAAGTATTTCAGCTGTCAAAAAAAAATTTTAGAATCGAAAGTGCTGGTTTTTCTCTGTCTGAGGTGTCTTTTCTTCACATTCAGTTTTGGAACAAGGACAACATGGGGTTTGAATATGAGGTGAGGGGCTGTATGGGGTTCTGTCTGCTGTCAAGTGTACATGCACATGTACCATCCATTCTACTTTCTGCAACAACGCCCTTGTGAAACAGTAGTGTGCAAGCAGTTTGGCCGTAATACGTCATTGTGAATCATTTGAATGCTAAATGGATTCCCGCGATACGTCTTTTGTTAATTTTTGATGAAGGAACTCACAGTACGTGCATTTTTGAGCAGGCACCCTGTGCTCTTGAACTACCGGGCAAGACATGGGACTTCATGAATTTTAATTTATATTGTCAGAATTGCGCACATAAATTAGCATACATGAGATCTCTATTGTGTACAGTATGTCATTTCATACTTTAATTTGTAGCAAGTCTGTTTATTTTAATGTAATGTAAATTTAGTATTCAATTGGGTCATAAATTATGTGTTTATGTGCAGTGCCCTTAAAAAGGCTAGAGGGTGCCATGAATAAAGCAGTCTTTTAAATGTTAAATTTCTGATGAGTAATTCATTTCAAGACTGGTTTCTCTTGGGCATTTGATTCCTTTTTTACCCACTGTTATCCAGCAGAGGGCACTGGATAATCACAAAAGCTATGCAGCAACATTTTTTTCCCTCTTTACTAAAGGATCAGTAAGTAGGGTGTTTGTACACCACACCATACGAGCTGGTTCTTTCTGATGATCCTTAAGGCAGATGTTGACTGATGGACTGGGTGGAGAAGACAATGGGATCTGAAAGTTAAGGTAATTTGCACTGAATGCTGCTGCTATGGACTTTACTTCAAATCGCTTAAAAAAGGGCATAAACTTAAGTGATAAAGTATTTAACCATAAGTACCCTCACTTTGAAAGTCACAGATGAAAAGTCTCAAAGGTCAATTTGAGGTAGTAGAGATAAATCATGTCGTATTTATACTGTATATACAGGTTTTTCTTTGTTGGGGCCAGCAGTATGTTCTTAAGGCACGAAGTAAGAACTACCAGAGACACACAACTGAAGAAAAGGGCAACACAGAAATATGTAGCTTTTGGCATAGGTGTTGGGGAGGAGAGTGTAGAGGCAACAGGAGTCTGTTGTTCATGGACCTGCCGTTTTTCTTCCATAGAACGTGAAGGATTAATTTGCTAGCCTCCTAGCTCAGGCCCTGGGCCTCTCATGCCTGGACTACTGTAACTCCCTCTTTGCTTGGCTTCCTTCCTGTGCCATCAAACCCCTACAACTAATCCAGAGTGGAGCTGCACAATTTGTCAATCTCCCTAGGCATACTCAAATTACCATGCTTGGTGCTAGCATACATGGCAGTGAATGGGAAAACCCCCCCATACCTATGATTGGTTTTCAAACCCTATGTTTGACCAACCATGGGGCTAAATGAATGAATTTAGTAATGCAATGCAATGTAATATTATGTACTAGTATGCAATACTTTACATATTAGTGTTTTAGACATTTTAACTTGTAGCATCTTACTTGGTTTTTGTTCCAGTTGAAACACTATGAGAATGAAAGTGTGGGTGGTAGGAAGAAGTCATATTACATTAAGATAATGTTGTAAACATAGCAAATCTCATAGGAGAACCTGTCTTGTGACATAGATTTTTGCAAGTTGTCCCAGTGGGAGAATAGCAGGTGAGGAAAGGACTGCTTTGTTTTGAAAGGGCAGTGGAGGAGGCACTTCACTGGGGTGGTCAATGGGAGCTGTCCATAGTGCTGAAGAATACCTGCTGCCCAGTTGGCACAACATGAAGCAGCACAGCATTGTGAGGTGTGGCTGGCCGTGCAGCATGGTGTTTGTGTGGATAGGAAGTTATTAGTTACACTAAACGCTCACTAACCTATAAAAGGAGGACTCATCTACTTTCAGAAAGTTTCCATTGATTTCCATGATTTATTCCCATTACTCCAGGATGACGTGCATCGCAGTCATATTGACATGCTGAAAAAAAAAAATTGCACAAGGTGCCTGACGTTGAATCCAAAGAGACCTGTTTTCACAACTTTCTAGTGTCATTTTTGGATCATATTTTGCATGTATCTCTAAGTGTTGCCTGTTAATGTTCTTTGGGGTTCTTTGGCACATTGTTAATTTGTAAAATGAGCTGTGTCCTGCATATTGTCTCTGGCAAGTTAGTCCATCCAAATACCAGCACCGTATTAGCTTTCTCATTGACACGTTGCAGTCTGTTTCCAGAATGAAAGATTGTGCACTTAAGACAGGGCAGGCTAAAAATGTCTGTTCTTGCTTGGCTGTGTTGTGATTAACAAGTCTGTAAATTTAATTGTGCATCATCCATCTGCAACTGATTTCCACTTTTGTTCAATGCACTTAATTTGGTAATATTACCTTTCAGTTCACGTTACATACTTTTCCTTGACAGATTGGTTCACATGAAGTAATTGTAAGAAAGAGACTGAAGATCAGACTCTCATTCTTATAATTACAAATTTTCACATGAAGTACACAGGTTGCAAAAGTAATGTCACCGCATTTGATTCAGATACATGAAAAGGAATTGGCTGCTTATGGATGACTCAGAACAACCAAAGACAAGCTCAGGGCAGTCCGCAGTGTTAAGGTAAAATCTCGCTTCCCCTGTTTAAAACTCATGAGGCTCCGCAGTTCCGCGAGTTCACTGGGGACTGGACTGACTACTTCGCAGCCTTTTGCGGGGATGCGGAAACGCAAACAGATGTTGTCAAGGGTCGGAGGTCGGCCGTGCTGCTGAGACCGTAATGGACCTCCTTATCCAATGCCGGTAAGGAATTCCTCGTGACCAAACTCAGCAGGGGAATGTAAGGCCGGCTCCCGATCCCTTCTCGTGTGACTCTGCCGTGACCCCAGCGACCCCATGGCTTCATCCATTTTCCGTTGGAATCGGCTCAGTCAGAAACGGGGAATAAAACATGGCTGCTGTCGTATCTTATCTGACCCGCGATGTAACGCTGTGTACACTCACTGCTCTGATATCGCAGCTGCAGTAGGTATGGGGCCTCCGAGCTCATGGTGTCAGTAAAGGGCATTTTGGGCTGTTAATTTAAATATATTAAATTACATTATGTTATATATATTAGATTAATATAAAATAATAGCAAAAATATGTATATGCTGCAGTATACACATTACAGGGACTGAGAGAATATTAACAAACCAGAGTTAAGAATACTACAATACAAGGGTTACTATAGGACAGTATTGGATAGTATTACTGTTTAATTGGTTAACATATACTAGTGGGAGAAATTAAAATCAAATTTTCATTAGGAAGTGACATCAGCATACCAATGAACCACGTCCCTGATTGAACAACAAAAAAGACTTAGTTGTTTCTTCTTCATTTATAGGTACTAGAATGCAGTGCTTGTCGTGCAGTTTCCTTATTTTATGGCTATAGAGAGGCACTGGGAGAGGCTTATGTTCACACCATAGGAAGTTCACTCTTTCTCTTGGGAGGTTCTGCTGTGCACATGTGAACTTTCCTCCAGCTAAATATCAATCTACTGGGTTGCATAACTGCATGGAAACATGTACAACACAAAAAATTTAGACTAATGTTTATGTGCAGGAAAAGCGGACAAAACAGCCCTATTACTCTGTAGCAATCCAAATGGAACCGTTCACATGTTTTAATTTAGTTATGTAAAACAGCAAATCGATTGACCCCTCTCTCAGAGGAAAATTCAAAATGATGCAGTGGGTTTTAAGTTGCAGAAAAGTATAATGTCCTGTATAACATTATGTAATGTGTTGATTACATTCTGTCAACAAAGGTTTTCAGGTATCATGGACAAGAAATGTAGGGCTGGTATTGCTAGTGTGTTGTGCCGTATGTTTTGATTAATTATTTAATCAGTCTTTGAAGTGCTCTTATTCCCTCCTGAATTCAGCCATTGTCAGCATTGTGGAGTATCACATAAACACAGATGATGAAATGGTTGCTTCTAGAAGAAATCCTGGTCGGAGAGTGATATTTTACAGTCTTGTTTACTGTTTGCAAATGTCATGGTTCATGTGAGCCTTCCATGCAGAACAGTCACGTTTGGGAAAAGCAAGAAGGAGCACAGAGTTCATGAAAAAAAGGAAACCATGTGGGGCATCCAAAAAGCAGTGACAGTCTGATCGTTCAGCGGTCATATGGAGCCAGTCTGTCATTTCAGGTCTTTTAAGAGATGTCTGAGCATATTTGTCATAACAACAAATTTTGCATAAGGTGTGCCAGGGGCTGTTGGCAGATTTGAGTCTACCCAGGGTGCAGCTGGCTAGATGAGATCATTTTGGCCACGGATCCCTGATATTGTGGGAATTTATAGCAAGTTTTCCCAGGGGCTTGGGAGGGAGATAGGAGGCTAGGGTTCCACTCTGTGCAGAAGACTAGAAGTGATGTTTTCTCTGGAGGACAAGAGGCTGTTGAGCAGATTAGTCTGGTCAGTTTTCCTTCATGGTGCGAGGAAGTGTACCGCCAAAGCTACAGACATGCAACAGGGAACTGAGACCGTATCGTTTTCTCATTCTTTGTCTTAATGGGGACAGGCTGGTGCTGGAGCCATAGCAGCTGCAGTACCAGAATTACTATTGGTCCCAAATGGGGTTTTTTGGTCCTCTTTGTTCTTTGACCCTTAATATATGCATTTGTGGCTGAAAGCTTGTTTTGCGGTGTTGCATAACATCTTGTGTTTCACTGTCACCGCCCCCAAGTTTACGCTTTGTTTCATCTGATGAAAACAGCCTGGTTGAGGACTTGCACGTGAGCAGCTGACCGCGCTGAATTATGCCTCCTAGCCTCAATGGCTTCGTCTTATAAAGTCTTTCTGTAAACAGAGCACCAAGCCTACCTATATAACTGCCCATTGCTACTCCCCTGCTTCATTTAGAGCTGTGCTAATCGAGGCTTGGCAGCCTTGACCATATTCTGTACCTCTTGTTTTATGTCACACCGTTGTAACAGAGTTCAGTTCCAGTCGGTGACATCATGCACTTGAGTCACAATTGGAATGAATCCCTTGAGCAAAACTGCGCAGGAGTCTGCGTTAAGGATTTATGGCAAGGAGTTCTGGAGTTCAGATGTTAAGGAGTTCCAGAGATTGACCACTTGGTGCCAGGGGCAGAATTTTCAAAGTACACAGAGTCTGATATCTAGGTATGACAGAAAATCATTGCCTCAGTCTTCTGAATTAAGCTAAACCCGTCTCCTGTACAGAGTTGTGCTGTGTGGTTGTAAAGGTTGCAAATGTTGTGAGTTGGATCCCTGCACAGACCCCTGCAGGTCCCAACATCTCTCCAAAAAAAAAAAAACTGCTTGCCAGATTCCTCACCCTGGCCGCCGCTGCATGTGTATTTGCCAGATATCTCCTAACACTGGGAGTTCATCTCTGTGTAGTACATGTATCCTTAAAGTAATATTGTGCAACTGAGTGCAATAATTTATAACATTTATTATCTTTAGTGTCACCAGTTCTGGGTTATCCCGGGGAAAATATCCTCTTAATGAGTGTCTGCATCATCATACATCTTTCTAAAAGACTACGGTAGGGTGTCAGTGTTTAAAGCAGCTGGTCATTTTAGCGCAAGGCGTAAAGATTTAATCTGCTTTATTTTTGTCTATCTGCTAGCTGCGGAAAAAGTCCAATTAGTTATGGTCAACACAGTTACGAGAAGAATGAGCTGACAAAATATCTTGCGATGACCTTGAACTACATGATGATAAAACCAGTTTCTGCAGAAGGCATTGCATAAACATGTGTGTTCAAATGCAGAAAAAAACAGGCTTGTGCACTATGGCTTTAAAAACATTTTTAGAGCCAGAGTATGGGTGTTGTCTACAAAAGAAATACATAATTCCAAACATGCAGTCCAAAATTGAGCAACTCCGTAATTTTAAAACAAGGCCATCCAAATACAAAAGGAAAATTACATGCATATGGACTATCACTCTGTGGGGGAAAAAAAAAAAAAAGTTTTTTTTTTTTTTTCTGGTGTTCTGCTCTGATTCAGAGAACTACTGAAAACAGCGCAAACATCCTACCATCTGTCTCTCACTCTTTTAACACTCTTCCTAAAGACAGGTGCCATGCATTTAATACCCATCCATAGTTTAATAAGAACACATTAAATGCACCAAACCATGTCTGTTGGACATCATAATGTTCAATGCATTAGTACAATTGCTCAGGTGATTACAGCATAAAGGCAGGATTGATTGTTGAAGCAGTGAAGCTTAAGCTTAGTAGCATGGTTTGTGTACAGTGCACTGTGGTCTCACATCTGTAGCTGTACTGGAGCCCGTTCTATCCACAATGTGATTTGCCTTTTGAGGAGCAAATTTAAACATGTCTTATGTTTTTGCAATTTTATTCACAACACATGTCAATGACAGCTGAATACCAGAAGTATCAAAAACAAGTTACCCTTTCTTCAGTTTGCCACTCAAAGTTAAGGACTAGTGTACATTGGGGGTGGATTAAATCCAGGCCTTGGCCTGACACATTTTTCACAATCTGCCATTTTCATGTAGACCTGACTTTTCCCGCACTGCATTGCCTTATATGTCTCGCTGTAGACTTCCTGTGTGGAGCTTTTGCTCTCCCGGTTAAAGGCAGCCTGCCAAAAGAACATATAAATACAAGTAATGATGACAGCGCAGAATACTGCTTTAATGCTTCATGCATGCTGTGGATGCTGCATTATTGCAGTTTGTCCACTGGGTCCCCCTGTATGAACAAGACATCCGTATGAACATTAGAACATCGTGATCTGGGGTTTGTCCCATGTCACAAACTAACCATACAGGCTAGGATACTAAGAAACCCCCTGTACAGAATGATTGTCGGACATTATTATGAGTTTTCTATGCATTTTTATAATGACAATTAAGTGTATATTCTTTCTCGGCAGCAGAAATTTTATACCCCCTTAAAAGCTATTATGTGTAGAGAAAGAGTTGTTTATTTTCTCTCTCTCTCTCTCTCCTCTCTCTCTTCTCACACACACACACACCACATTGCACAGTTTATCTCCCACAGCTCTCACCCCACCCCCCCGCGTTCGTGTCCTGTTTCTCTTCAGGTCCCACAGCCCCCTCCAGATTTTCCTCTCAGAGCTGTGAAATTCTCAGGACAATTTCCAATACCAATTTTCCAAATGTTTTCCACTTTACTTAAACACTTTCATTTATTTAAATTCACAGCACAGCAACTAAAATCAATAGCAATAAATCCATAAAATATATCATTACCTCAGTTCATTGATGTAATTTATTAATAGTATCAGTATTTATTTATATATTATTTATTACAGATGGTTATCTCCTCTAAACCCATTTATTCTCATTTGGAGAACCAAAAAAACAAACAAAAAAGATCACATCACACTGATTCTAAAAATCACTTTACTGGTTACCAGGAAAATACCAGACTGATTTCCTACTGCTGTGTCTAACTTACAAAGCTGTAAATGTTTATTTTAATTTATCTAATGTTCTTACCCATTTGTGTAATCTCTTAATCCCCTACAAACCCACTAGATTGCTTCATTTGAGGCATTTGAAATCTGGTGATTTGGCTTTCTCGCATACAATCACAGTCTGTGGAATAGCCTACTAGATTTTGCCTGGGAATCAGACACAATCTCAGTATTAACTCCAGGGTTAGAGCCTGTCTTTATAGTAACTGGGCACTGAGTGGGATGATGGGTTATGGCTATAGAAAGTTTCTGGTATTCGGGACTGTCCTGGCTATGATTTCATTTTTAGTGGATCCAACCTGTGTTATTAGCAGGTTCCTGCTCTATATTAGGTGAGGCAGTCACATCGTCTTTTTGGCCAAGGGTCCAAACATTCCTGTTTACCTTGTTTTTATACTGGCATTGCTTATCTCTAACAAGTCTACAAAATGTTGTTCTACCCTGTTACACACTAAATCCAAATTGCCCCTCCACTAACCACCATTGCTATTTTCCATGTCTTGGCAGGAGGAGAAGCCAGAACCATTACTGCACTGAAAAATGCACAGCACAGTAGCTAAAATGTTCCTGCCCTGGCCACTGACGCGCCTCATGGCCTGCCTGATCTTGCCATGTCCTCCCTTAAGACACCTAACCTTCTCTGGACTTGCAATGATGCAACGAATTGATGGATTTCTTACCATTCTACTGTTTTCCAGGACTACCATTTCCCTAGGTAAGACGATAATCTTCAAGTATGTTCCAATGAGCTCTGAATTTTCTAGGTTTTCCATTCCCTCTGGAAAATGCTACAGAATTCTTCACAATGGACACTTCTGCTGTAAGAATGCAATATAAGAAATAATGTTAGATTGATTAACAGATTGAATGACTCATTGTTCCAAGAAATTTTATGTATTTATTTTTTACCAAGAGACAGCTTTGTACTGTCTCTTGGTAACAGTCTCCTGTTCAGTATCTTGAATGGCAACATCACTGCCATAATGCACCTTCCCTCAGGACATTGAAGCATATGGACCAGTACGTATGATTTTCCCATGGCTTCACTCATCAGTCACTCACAGCCAGTTGACAGTGGATGCCCAGCTGCCCTCCTTTGCCATATTTAGTCATTTTGGGTAGGGGTTTTTTTTTGTAGTGACCTCAGAGACTTGTTTGAAACTCTCACTGACGATTATTGGTTATTTTGTCACATGATCTGAAGCATATGTTTACATATGTTACATTCTGACAGAATGATGGTTTTGACATTTCCCATCCCCAAAATGTATCTAATGCAAGGCACATGTTTTCTTTATGTCTATTTTCTACCTCAGTGTGTTTTTGTGTTTGCATACTGTATGTGCACCAAATTTAGCAGGGCTGAAAGTAGTAGCATGTGGGTCTTGCATAAAGTCAGTAGAGTTGCAGGTAGCAGAGCAGTTTCAGTGCTGTTGTTGTTGATGCTGGTGATTAGAAAGAGCTGTTTTATGAGAACGGAGGTTCAGAGGTCACTTGTGGAGGTGCGGACCTCGTTCACATTCAGCAGACTACGTTTCAGGTGAGTTCGATCACCTTCAGAGATTCATTTAACTTCCACTAAAACTCAAGGTCAAAGTGAACATCACCAAAAATACAAGGGAGGTTCTTTCAGATGTTGAACGTACTTAATAATGCTGCTCAAGGTCATACAGTGGAATAATAAAATTAATTGCATGAATTACAGAAGCAAATATCAGTTTCATCTGTAAAACTGTAAAACCTGCATTTGAAAGGAAAGGCGGAATTAAAGCAAATAGAACATTTTAATGTATTCATACTGTCAGCCAGGGTATTCAGCAAGTCAGTAATTGCTTCTATACGTAACAAACCCACATTCCTGAAGTAAGTGCAGAGGATGTGTGCTGTGACAGTGTTGGGGTGCACTCAGTCTGCGGTTGGATAGACCCCTCTGTTTGTCTCAACAAGTATTTATCTCCCTTGAGACTGGCAAGGCAGGGCAGTCGCAATGTGGTATCAAGATGTGAAATCAGCAGTGGAAAACAAACATACCTCGGTTATCAACGATCGGGGGGAAAAAAACACAGCGTGCAAGAGCAGCCCAGGAGCAGACCTTGGAGTCTGCTGTTCCCATGTCTCAGTGTGACTCAGAGTGACCCAGCTGATGAATGCTGGGGGGGGTGGTGATCAGATGGCGAGGAGTGTTTCCTGCCCCCCGGTTGAGCCCTGAACGACTCCATACTGCGGTCCTCCACCCCTCTCTATTAGTCTGTTAATGGGACTGCAGCATTCGTTGCATACACACCCCAAGCTTTTTTGAGATTTCTGACGCAGGCAGATTAGAATGAGGACATTATGTTCAGTCATAAAACGGCTTTAAGCTTTAGTCTTAGTATGTTGAATGGTTATGCAGATGATGTACAACAGCAACTCTCAGAAGGAAAATTATATCTTCTGTGCATTTTTGTGACTCATCATTTTAGCACTGATGGGAAAATTCTGTAGAAAATTCAGAAGAGAGCCTATGAATTTACATACCACTCTGGACATGACTGATCACAGTCGTGGACTGGTAACCATGTGAACATTGTATTCAATGTGAACACTGTCCATACTGGGCATGGAAGAAAGAAAAAGAAGAATAAAGACTTATGAACAAGCCAAGAAAAAAAAACAACAACAAAAGCAAACAAACCCAGTAAACTATTCTGGTTTGATTGCTGAATTAGTTTGTGAGGAACAGTATATTTTAAAATGAATGAGAAGCAAGCAATCAGTTTTTGCAAAGCAGAATGAATACATGGATGAAAATATCATTATTAGAACACATGAGCGAAATGTGTAGGCAATGTATACTTTAGGTAGTGTTTATGCAGCAGATGAGGAAAGTGTATAAAGTGGCATGCAGTTGCACAGCACATAATAACCAGTCTTCAATGATAAATTTGATTGTCAAGGGTTATCCTCTCAGCCATTTCAACACAGACGCAGACAAAATTATAATATGGGTCAAATTCAGAATAAAAAGATTCAGAGCAAATTTATCACTTTAAGGGAGGATGTCTGAATCCCCCTCAGCCTAGTGAAACGCTAGACTGACACACAGGACACATTGATTAGCAATGCAGTGTATACAGGGGAGCCTTGTCAGAACTTTGCTCAAAAGGTGACATTAGCATAACAAACAATCTGTCAGGAGAATCAACAGAGACTCACTGTAAACAACAAACCACCAGACATTTTCATAAATGTCAAAGGAAAACAGCAATAGCAGATTTAATAAGATTGAGGTTTATGAAATCAACACTTTCGCATGTGAAGGCAAATGGGAGAGCATCACATTTTGAGCTTCTTATCGAATATGATGCCTTTGCATACAAATGGTACTGATTTTTTTTTTACTAGCGGTTGCATAGCTAGACTTTTCAAAATAACAGTTTTGCACCAAATAAGCCAAAAATGTATCCGCTACTTTGCCTTAGCCAGTGGTGTTAGTTATGTTCTAGGGGTTCTGGGGAGTCAACCACAGCATGTGGGTTAGCAGTGTACACCATCCTTATCATTGTGTCACACCCTTGTTTCTGGCTTTTTTTAAATAAACCCATTCAGTTATCAAATGGATGCAGCTGAGCTTACGGATATCCTTTCAACTGTAATGCGTCAGTATTCAGTATTCTCAGTAACCACTATGAATGAAAACGGACAGCAACATGTGACAGCAAGACTGAGGGACCAGCCTTGCCACGCAACTTCATAAATATGTATTAGGATGAAATTAATGTATAGTGCGTGTGTCCCCATGTAGTAATGTTCACAGGAAATAGGTGCCAAATGAACCAGTCAGATATCAGCATTTGCTTAAAGGGTGAAACACACCCATTTCTATGTTGCTTTCAGTAATCTCTCTCTCTCTTTCTGTTCCTGTGTGTATAGACCCGTAAATGTCAGTTCCAGGCCATTGGCTGGGTAATGTGGTCCCCTGTCACAACGTGACCTTCCAAGGCATGTGCAGAGAACTGAGAGAGACACCGCGTTGTCCCTGCTGTTTGGCACCGCAACGCTTCCCGGAACACACACCTTTCCGAACTGCCCATCTGCCAGCCAAAGCTGTATTTCTTCATCAAAGGGAAAAAAAAAAACACTTTTTCTTTCAGGGGCAGAAATTCAAATTCCAGCTGGCCCTTTAACAAAGCAACCAAATTCCTCCTGACAAAACAAAATGTGATTTAGCAAAGATTTGAAAGACACAAGCTAAGTGAGATCAGGCTTTGAAGAAGTGAAGTGTCCGTAAATGTGCATCATCCCATCGGAAGCATTATGGTTAGGACGGATAGATGTACAATAGGTATGCATATCATTATCGTCACATCAGTCATGACTGCTGCTCTTACAGTAAAGAAGGAAATACACTTTCTCAAGAGAAATACTCTTACATTTCCTAAGTGGCTGTAATGTTGGATGTTTTTAGCTACAGTGGAACAGCTTACAGCTGGATGCTGTATTCTTTGAGACTAATTGCCTGTCACAAGCCATCTGAGTTCTTTTGAGTTATGAACATTGTGGATTGGGCAGCAAGACATCGAGAGATAACTATTTTTATTTATCTATTATTTTGAATCCAGTTTTCTGAAAATGCATCATGTGCCAATGTTCCTTGATGTTGTATTTTATTTAGGTTAGAAGACTACAATTAATTCATTGGGTACTTAGCTACAAATTATTATTATATCTTTAGGTTACATTTATGTTATTTTATTGTATATACTGTATCCCAGCATGGAGCAGTTGTGAATTTAAATTCTGCACAGTAAATCGTAGTCAAATTTTTTAATCCATGGTTAAGGCTTCTTTTTGCTGATGTACTCTGTGATTAATGAGTCTATTCTCCAACTTTTATACCATTATGAAAAAACAAGTTACTAAAGGTTAAAAGGATCCCAGGGTGCGTCTGTGAGGGGGAAAAAAATCCAGAGAAAGTCAGAGAAAGCAAGCATTTATTAATAGTAAGGTACCTTTAATGGATATGTGGTTAGGTTATTGGTACTTTACGTCTTGATTAACACTTACCCTGGGAATAATTTTCATACACTTGACTTTTCCCTTCAAAATGAATTGACAACTGCAATGAGTTATTCCTGTCAAATGATTATTATAAAGAGAACTAACTTCCTTAACACATAAAGAATCAAGACCCCCAAAAAAGAAAAAAAAAAGTTTTGTATTCAGAATGGCCCAGATAAAGTTAATATCATGTTTGTCATTTTGTGCATTGCATGTTACAATATTTATGAGATGAGGTCGATCCCACTTGACATGGGCAAATATTTCACATAGCAGATGCATGTCCTAATGGAGCAAATATTACATACCAGTGCCTGACAGCACCCAGAAAGTGCTGACCATCATCATTCACAGTAAAGCCCCGTGTCATTTTGGACAGGATTAGAAAACATATCTCTTCATCCCAGCAATTAATTGAGGGGGGGGGGGGGGAGGGGGGAGGGAGGGGGACGGAATCACCACTAGCAGCCAGGGAGTCATTTCCCCTCCTTCAGACAGAGGTGGGGACATGTTAAGCTGTAACCTCATACCTACAGCCGTGTGGGGCTCCGCTCTGAGACCAGCCTCCAAGCTGAAAAGCAAACTCCATTGACTCAACATCTTGATTTGATTTCTCCTTTTCTGCTCGGGTGTTTCGGCCGAGCTTCTGCCGACAGCAGCGCACTTAACCGGGAGTATTGGAACTAGGGGAAATGACACCCTCTCACCCCTGCTGTTGGCACATGTCCAGCCTGTTGATTTACATGGGTGAATTCCCCATGGGCCGCTGAGTGGATATAAGACGGAACATGAAGTTCCAGTAATGACAGTCAGCCAATGAGATAAGGACCATCATTTGGCTCTCGGTGAACAGGGACAAGGATCGCAATCGTAGGTAAACTGCTTCCATCTTGCTTTGACAGATAATGTAACAGGGGAAAGGGAAAGCCATGAAAATTTAGTGGGCGTAATTCATTTGGAGTGTCCACACAGATTGCAGAGTAATGGGGTAGGTATCACTGTCTTTGCTAACAGTTCATGCAGACTTGATGAGCTGGAAATGTTGAAGTACACCGAGACCCCGCACTGAATGTTGACTGACTTTTAATTGGGTGGACATATTTTAGTGCAATTTATCAAGACTGCTTTTATTTTTCACAAGCGTGTAATGTATGCAATTCGGTATGTATTGTGTTGTGAAGTGATGCATCCAGTTGCAAATTAATGTTTTGTAGATCACAGCGTATATTTCAGCATAACTTATTGGTGATATTTTTTATGTGTTTGTGTACTTTGTAGTTCAAAAACTAATTGTTACAAAAAGTGAATGGGCGGACAGTTGTGTATATTATGGGTCAGGTCACCATACAACATAAACAACCTACACATTCATAATATGTCTGTAGAAAATAGATACAGGACAAGCACCATCATTACTGCTACTTTTACTATTATGGCTGCTATTTCTGGTGATAATGACAAGGATGGTTAGAGTAGCACTACTACTAATAATAATATTAATACTTCTAATGATAAACTAACTTCCTGCATATTTATTTACTGCAGGCAGTAGTTCATTTTCTGCTCCTTTTATTCAAAAATGGCTATGCGTTTGGTTGCACTTAGTTATAAAAAATGTTTGAATACCCAGTAAGACATTATTCAAACATGCTCATAATCACAAAATGTGATTTCATGCTTGAAGATTTCATGTTGGAAGGCTCCAGAGTTTTCATTTTTATTGGTATGCAGAGGGTTGTCTCAGGTCATGTGTAATTCTTTCCAGTCATGAGCCAGTTGTTGAGAGCACTTAAAACATCACCATCTATAGCAATATTTCACAATGTTAAACAAAAGAAGTATGGAAATGACACATTAATGTGGGTAGTAAGTCACAGGATTTGGCATTTATGTTTGTTCTTGTCATTAAAAACTATATAAAATATTCAAAAGCTAATATCACCCATGCCTTTCAAGGTAGACCATGAAGCACAAATGCATCGAATGGTATCCATAAACTAAGGACATACTGATTACGTTTCTAATTTCTGTATTTTCCCACATATTAGTGCAAGACCTTACTGACTGGGTGAAAATTTTGGAAAAAAATCAAATATGTTTGGCATGTGTTGGATTTTGCTTGGCTTTATGTATGGAGAATTTTGAAATCTCCCCAAAGACCCCCTACAAGAAGTTATGGTGCATAATGGTTGTAAATTCCACTCTACACTTCCTAAAATTGTATCTGGAGTCATACATCATGGACTTTTTATTTTAATTATCTTTGCCCAACAAGCCTGACCTCAAGACTGACCACGCAGTTATTTATTTAGTTAGTTATTTATAACTTCGGAAACAGGCTAATTGCTCGCAACAAAAGTTGGTAAAATGGTTGCTGTTGGTACTAAAACGGAAATACATGCATAAAAAGTATCGTGCCTCTGGTTTTGTTTCCCATTCTTCCCCACTCCAAGGAGGGGAGCTGTTGACTCTGTGCCCATTCCTAACCAACCAACCAGAAGTTTCCTTCAGTATCCTCCTCCGTTAACTGTAAGCAGATGGAAGCTGGCTCTCGTTTGCAAAGGGAGTCATTAAATTAATATGCGCAAAAGGAACATTTTCTCATGTTGGACCCCTCCCAAGAGTAACGCGCACTCTGGAGGTAAATGGACTTTTATTACTGTTTTTGTGGGAGAAAAAAAAGCCCTCAAGAATAAGTGATTTCCTTGAGAAAATGAAAAGTCTCCCAGGCATATGAATTCAGGATTCATGTGCGCAGCCCTCTAACATATGTTTCGATTGAAAGAGTTAGTCTAAGATTTTGCACGTTTTGAGGCTTTTTTCACATCATCTGTCCATGATCCCATTAAGAATCTGGATATCGTCATGCTTTAAGTGACTTTAAGTGACTTTAAGTGACTTGTATGAATACATACAATGATACTAGGTATAGTAAGTCTCATTAGTATGTCATTAAAAACTTTTCTTCAGCATAAGTATGAAGGAACTGAGTGAGCAGTGTTTGCAACTGCTAATACTTATTCTGTGTAGCATGCATTTCACATGCCCATTTAGTGAAGGATTTCAGTTTAAATACCTTGCTAATGGGCCCAACAACATGTCCCTCTCAGAAATCCAACTCTTCTTTTTCTGGCCAGTCCAGTTGTCAAACTTTGCTCTGATGCCATAACTAACAAATCATTTCTCTATTATTTCTGCAGAGTAAGTGAAACTATGGGGGTTCAAGTCGTTACTATGGCGACATTGCTCCTCCATAACCTGTCGTCAGCGATCACATCAACAGCTGCCCCGTCTGTCAATCAGTCGTGCCAAAACGTCTTACCCTCCCAGCACCACAACAAGCTCATCTCCGCCATCTACAGCATCATCTTCATTCTGGGCTTTGTGGGTAACGGGCTTGTCGTGTTGGTGCTGTGCCAGAAGGCCAGCCGCAGGACAGTAGCCAACATTTACATACTGAACCTGGCGCTGTCTGACCTGCTGTTCCTCCTGAGCCTGCCCTTCTGGGCTGTCTACTACTCGTACGACTACAACTGGGTGTTCGGCTCATTCATGTGCAAGCTGTGCGGCAGCCTCCTCACCCTGAACCTGTACGCCAGCATCTTCTTCATCACCTGCATGAGCGTGGACCGCTACCTGGCCATCGTCCACCCGTTCCAGCTGCAGAGCCGGAGGAACCTGTGCCAGGCCCGCCTGTTCAGCTGCGCCGTTTGGGCCGTGGCCTGCCTCGCCACTCTGCCCACCATGATCTTCCGGGGCACTCACTACGTGCAAGAAATGGAGGTGGTGGTCTGCGGCATCCACTACCCGACGCCCGCCTGGGACAAGGGGCTGTCCCTCATGAAGAACATCCTGGGCTTCCTGCTGCCTTTCACTGTCATAGCCACCTGCTACTGCTGCATCGGCAGGCACCTCCTCGGATCCCCAGGGCTGGACAAGACAACCAACAACCTGGACCGGGTCCTGAAAGTGGTAGTGGCTGTGGTGCTGGCCTTCTTCATCTGCTGGTTCCCCTTCCATGTCCTCACGTTTCTGGATGCACTGTTCAGGCTTGGGGTAGCCATCCCCTGCTGGGTGCGGCAGGGGATTGAGGTGTCGCTTCCCTTCATGCTGTGCCTGGGCTTCTCCAACAGTGCTGTTAACCCATTCCTCTACTGCTTTGTGGGAAACCACTTTCGCGAGCAGCTATCCAGTCTCTATGAGGCCCGGGTGTCTAGCCTGTCCCAGAAGAGGGGCTCTATTAGCACCAGGTTGAGCTCTTTCTCCAGAAAGCTCAGTGACTTAAAGGACTTAGGACCCGTGGAGACTCAGGGACAACATACTACCCCCTAGTGGAGAAACTAGAGGAGAACACTCCAATTGTCCCCTTCCCCCCAACTTGTAAACACTGTTATTAGGCAATATTTGTCTAGGTTGGATTGAGAGTTCAACTCAAGGACCTTTAAATCTGATCATTTCAGCGGTACCAAGAAGTGAACCCTAGAAAGAGAAAGAGATTTAACCATTTTTGTTTTGTCACATGTAGGTTGTGAGATCCTGAGTTTGTTTAACATGGGTTTGTCTTTGCCAATACTGTTTTTTTTCCTTCTGGCAATTTCTTTCATGAAAGAATGTGCGTATGTTTGTGTGTGTGTGAGTGTGCATATGTGTGTGTGTGTGTTTGTGTGTGTGTGTGTGTGTGTGTGTGTGTGTGTGCACATGCATTCATCCTCTAGTATACTACCACGAATCTATATTAAACTGCACTTTGAAATGCACAAGAGTTCAACCCATAAAAAGAGACAGACACCTCCTCCTTAAAATATATTATTGAATATCTTTTGTTTATTATCCTCTCTCAGATGTGGTTAATATGTAGTTTATCCTGTTTTCATGATAACATGATAACATATTTAGCTACTGTCTGACAAAGGTTTTAGTGGTCTCTTTCATGAAAAAAAAATCGAATGTGTTTAAAAGCAATGTTTTATGACACAGCAGCTGGCATATGTGCAGGCTACTCCCAGACATTCCAGTAGTTTTTGTGATGGGTCAGAACTCCTCAGCCATGTTTTTTGGGGTCACATCACTATTTCAACAGTGATTACAATTAAATTGTTTTATATATATGTATAAGCAATCTTCAACTTTGAAGAACATGAGATTTCATATATATGTAAGGAAAGAATCCTATTCTATTTGCAGTGGGTGCACAGATTTTGTTAATGATTGAGTATACAGTACAGGCAGATTTGTTTCCCTTTAAACAGCACTTAAGATAAGTGACAGAACAGACCTGCTTTATCTGGACTCAGGAATTCAGGCATTACAAAGTGGTCAGGCATTACCATGTTTTATTTTTGCCCAATGCTGTTTGAAAGAGAGCTGTGTAGAATTAACAGCAAATACTAATAATAATCAAGTACATTTTAGTGTCATTGTGGACAGAAAATATTTGCATGCAATATTTGCATACAACCATAGCTTTGTAACTCCACATGCAGTTCTGCTTGTGCTGCTACTGTCACTGTTATTACATATAAGCTTAACTTATTATGACTGTGAACATTTTGCATGTATTGGTTAAATTAATAAATACCTTTGTATGGCACACTATGAGGCTACATTAAAAAGGGAATGAGAATGAATCTGAATTTTTATGAGTTTTGGACCTCAGTATATCATGAGGTTTAAGAAGTTGGAAAGTTAGATCCAGAACAGCAGTCACATAAATATTATTTTGCTGTCTGGGCATGAAATGGCAGAGTAAATCTTACATTTTAAAAATCTTACAGACATTTCAGGTATGTGGAAGGTTTATGAGGTCTAAAAAGTGGCTTTACTTTCCAAGTTCTTTGATACATGTACACTTCAGCGTAGAGGTGTTAAGTTACATTCTCATTTCCTGCTGGATAACTTTGCCCTGTGGAGAGCTCCACCCATGTTAATTTTGTCCCACAGAGGAACATTTGTTTGTCAAATTCACAGCAGGCCTGCTTTTCAACTACCTGTTTTGATACATATATATGACTCATGCTTAGGTAAAGTGACTTCCCTCAGTGTGAAAAACTGTGACACTCTTCTGGTCTTGTCATTATGAGGCTTTATTCACTGCAGAAGTAATAACGTTTTGTAATTTCCTCGAGGAGAGGAAAAAAACCCTCTCACACCACAGGGTGATGGAAAAGTACTACCTTAAAACATATGCAATCCCACATCCACAAGCAGCACACGTAAATATTTATGGTCTCACTCAAGACACAACAAAGTTGTGCATAGCCTTTGAAATGTGTTCAACTAGCATTTGTGAGGATGTGGTAAAATGCTATAGCTAACTGCATAAGAAATGAGCAGTTTATTATTGTCTGCTCTAACACAAAATGACCTGACCTTGACTGTCGGGTCAGTTTTTATGATAAGTAAGAGCTTTGATATAGTTAATGGATAGCAGTGAAATTGAATACTTAAAATATTCCACTGTCTTTTTAAATTGTAAATTATATATTTACATTGAATACAGTGTTCCTTAGGACAGACACTTCTAGCATATCAAATAAAAGACAAAGTAACATCATAAAAATTGTGCCGTAAAAACATTCCATCTTTAGCTATGAATTAAAGGGACATAAAAAGTAGATGGTGGCATATTATTTCTTCTCAGGTTCTACATTTGTTTTGTTTAGTTTTACTTATTCACTTTCACAAGTTTTTGTCTGTCATGGCAAAGAAATGAAAATTGATGTTTCCTTTTAAACAGTCTGTGCAAGGATTGATTTTTCTTTGACTCTCAGGACAGCATAAGAAAAATAATCAATTAAATATATAAGTAATAATAATCCAAATCACTTTTGAAATGACAATTGACAATTGACCAGCTGACACGGTGGATCTGTAGGACTAGGATACATGGCTCATGGTTCTTCAGACGCACTAGCTCTTTTAGCATAGAGTTAGTCTCTCATCAATTTCTCTAGACTTTGGAAGGGAGTCTGGAATTTTTTTTATTTTAAAGTGTGTGACTCATTGGCTCATGGGAAATTACATAATATGTGCTGATTGAAGGATTTGCTTGATCTGGTTTAAAGAATAGCTGAAGTTGAGTTGGTCCGAAGGGCCTTAACGGCTACAGGCTATTGTTCCAGATGCGTATTTACTGACACTATTAAAAAAAAAAATGTTATATTGATTAAATCTTAGGAATTTAACCTCCATCCACAAGTCCCTCCATTGGTTCGAGAATGTTACTGGATGACCTGAGTTGGAAGAGTAATACTACATACTATATTACATTCCTAGGGGAGTGATTGACTTTTTCCAAGGTTTGGATGTTTACTGGTGTGTTTCTTTATTTAAAGAGATCCTGCTTTCTGCAAGGAATTAAAATTCATTATTTGTTTAACTTTGCAACTGTTTGCCGAAAGTGTCGACCAACCAGCTAATTGAAAAGGTCAGTTACAAAGCTGACTTCAATAACTGACTTCATTCAGCTCCACCACCTGGTGGCAAAAATGAGTTTATGCCAATACATTACTCATCCCTCCATCCATCAGTTCATATCTTGCAGGCTTCCCAGTACAAATTGTTGTTTGCTGAAGCATAAATAGTTCATGAATTGATCTCTTCAAATGTATCACATGCATTTAGTCAGTGATACTGTCCATGTTTTTGTTATATCATTCTTTTGGTTGTATATTGCCTATTATATTTTGTCTTGTGTATTATTATTTTGTGTTAGTACTCAATTGTTATTAAATCTAATGATTTTATGCTATCTGCTTTTCTTGTACTGTGCAATAGCTAACTTACATTTTATATAATGCTGTACGTACTCTGAATGTGGTGGTCCACAGATAAAGTTTATAGTAACATTTTATATATAATGAAATAAATGTTTATGTGGATGGTTTTGTGAAATTCTATGTGCCTTTTTACAATTAAACTAAAAGTTCATTCTGACATGTTAAGGGCAGAGGACCACAAGATTTGTGATGAAACGTTCATGTCTTTTACCCTGAGTGAGAGCACCACCTGGTGGTGGAACACTTCCTCTCCCTCTGGAGGCTCAGATGGGCAGTTCTGCAGTAAAGGTACTTTCTCCATTATATGTCTTATGTGTGGCACGTTCTTTATGTCTCTGGTAACAAACATGATAATGAAGTGACTTTATGGAATGCATTCACATGGTTAATAGAGATATACCAATACCTGAAACCTGAAATCTAAAGTTTCTTCATCAAAATGCGTACCCCAATAGTGACTTCCCACTTGTTACGTGCTTTTGTCAAAAAGGTTATTTACAGTCTGTGTGTTGGTACTTCATAATTTTGTAGCAATATTTTCTAATTAGAAACTAATTTTTAGGCTGCATTCCCGAGTTGACCAGTAATCCATCAGACTCTCATTTTTGGAGTCAGAGAAGACAGCCCTGGTGTTAATAGCTTTCCAAACTGAGATGAGCAGTTGAGATGAGGTGGTTCAAAACCAACCCTGAAATAAATCCTTGATGAAGGGGAAACTGATTGTCACTTCATAAGGGAGCATGGAAATAACATCCCAGACACCACAAAAAATGTATGTGTCAGACCAGCCTCCCAAACATGCATGGGCAATTTTGCTGCTAACTGACCTGCTGATCAGCTACATTAAACCACAGAAGAGGTATTGCTGAGTCGCTCCAGGCCCTGCAAGGACAGAAAGGAGTGGTCAACATTGGACTTGACCCTCCATTATAATAGTGCAGATTGACAGGTCTCTAGTATCTGTACATGGAGGTCCTCACATCACAACACACTTAAAGCAGGAATCTTATCTGTCGGCATAGACAATATAAGTGCTTTTGTCTTCCATTCACCAAAATTTTCATTTCTACTGATCTACTCAAATAAGGATATCTTCTTTTTTTTCAACAAAAAATCATTTGTTGCCCTCTGAATACTTTTCCCTGGGTAACTTTCCCTCCCCACCTTTCTCTATACCACCAACAGAGGGAGACAAAGACCTGCCAACCTGGTTCAAATTTGCACAGTTACTTTCGGATGGGTTTAATTTTTCTTCAGTAATCACACAGTACTTTCAGGTCCTCCCCTAGGTTATTGATTGATCAAATACACAGCTTTCAGCCACAGCAACCTAATGCGGGCTCAGGCTTGAAGATTGACACACAGTGCTGTCCTGTTTGTGCAGCCTAGCACCTGCCAGTCTCACAGTGTTGGGAGAGATTTTTATTCTCTCTGACCTGTGTTATTAGAGGGTGCAGATGTTAGTAGTCACTTGTTATATTGCCATTGTAATGGCTGTAATTGGCTGGGTCCAAAAAGGACACTGAAGCCAGTAACCCTTGGATATTGTTTAAAGTGCCCAAGGGTCAATTCTGCCAGCTCTCCAGATTGTGAGGAGAAGCCTATAGCATTTTCAGGGTAAAAGACAGGGAGCTTCCAAACCTTTGGACTGAAGCAAGACCAATAAATCACAGAGCTTGCTTCTATATGTGTCCTTTAGTAATGCTAAATAAGCTAGCGAAGATAAGAGACAGAGACAAACAGAGCTACATACCACTCAACCATCATGAATATAGATTAAATTGTGTTATGAACAGGTAGAATGGCTGTTATCATTTGTTGGATGAACCACAGATTTGACTCTAATAAAGACTGTTGAGTGAAATCCATACGTAAAGTATGGTATGTTCTAAACAGACACCTGGGACGTTTCTTTCTCATAATAATAACTAGCTTACCTTACAGTTATCATACATACATATCAAATACGGTCTAAAGACTAATTTTAAGTTTACTGGAAAAAGTCAGTGAGTACTTGAAAATGAACCGGGGGTAAGTGTTCATATGTATATATACCAAATAGACATGAAGTCAATGTGTTAAATTATAACAGCTTGCTACATCTGACCAAATAATGTCTCTGTGCATTTGGATTATTTTTGAATATAACCACCTTTCTCCCCCCTGAAGAAACTGATTGGGTTAAATAAATGTAGATTTAGGTGACAATTCACCAAAACATAGCTTTTTTTCTTCTTATGCATTGTTGTGGAAATATGGGCTTTTGATGTCATTTCCTGCCCTGGCATTGTCTAACTTCCTCCGCACAGGCGTGCATATATTTGGTGGCTTCCCTGACATTTCAAGTGAGCGAGTTTGCCACAGAGAGCAGCACGATGGAGTCGGTGTCTGTGTACCATGGAGCCATCAGCAAGGAGACCGGAGAGAGGCTCCTTGGCGACGCAGGAAGGGATGGCAGCTATCTCATCAGGAACAGTGAGTCAAAGCCTGGTGTCTACTGCCTTTGCGTTCTGTAAGTACCAGCCCTAGTTATGAGCAACTGATGCTGTGATATGTAATGTGATTAGAAACCTAACAAAATATCACAAGCATTTCGAACACACTTGTACAGCTAAAATGCATGCTGTGAGCAGTATATGCACAATGGCCCTACATACAGCATCTGTCTAGGAATTATTTTGAAATAGTTTATTTTTGTTTACTTTAAATGAACTACTGAATAAATAAAGGAATAAAAGGAAATAGTATTTACTATATGTAATAAATGCTAATTACCATAATGTTCCTGCTATAAAAAAATCAACATTTAAATATATGATTTTTTAAAGCAACATGAGCGATCTAACAGATTTTGAAAGAGCTCAAATAGTTGGTCCCTGAATTTCAGGCCAAGTTATTAAATGCGCAAAGGGGAAAGGTGTAAAAAATCATGACAGCCTACACAAAACAACAAAAAACTGTATGACGAATGAAGAAAAATGGTTGCAAGTTGAAGCTCAGCAATATATGAACTCTTAACAGGATGGTTCCCAATACCCACAAAAACAGCAGCCTCAAAAATGACAACAAAACTGAATCTACACCTCCATGACCCAGTCTCTGTGGTGCATCATAAAGCTAATATATTGGACAGACTGCTAGATTGTCATACAGAAACCAATTGTAACCATGACTAAGGTGCAGCAATGTATAACATGATGTAATGAGCACAAAACCTGGACTTCTCAGCAGTGGAAGAGAGTTGTATAGTCTGATAAATTATTTTTTACTCTTTTTCCTACATCTGGAGGGATTTGTGGTTGGAGAAGCTTTCAACCCACATTGCCTGTTGCAAACTGTAAAACCTGGTTCTGTATCTCTTAAGGTATAGGCAGTCATTTCATGGGAGCTACTAGTACTCTTCATGGTAATATTTCAGCCAAGGAATACAAAGTGCACCCTATGGTGCAAACACTGTTTCCTAAAGATGTTCCATTAATCCATAATGCTAATGCCCTCATACACCATACACACTGCTAAATAAATTCAAGAGTGGTTGCATGAACACCTTCCCTGTGTAGACTGTGTAGTTATAGCAATTAGTTAAGAAATTAGTTAATTATTGCAGACACCAGACTGCATGTTTATTTAGTAAAATATTTCTCATGTTATCTTGCGACTATTACTTGCTAGGTCCTGTCAGTTACCTAGCTAACAGCTTTGACTTCACCTGATAACAGTTTTCTAGGTGGATTCTGACATCTGTTGCTAAAAATAAATCCAGCTCAAAGGAAGACTGCCCATTACAAAAAAATCAAGTAAACTAGCTTGATCATTCTTACCATTTTTACAACACCTCCAAGAAATTTCACATGCTCAACAAACTGTTTACTACTCTAATGGATTACTAATGGATGTCCTGCATCCTGATCCTAAACATCTTCTCAAGTGTCTTCCCCAGTATTTGTTTTTTCATCGTTTGTTATTAAATACCTCCTCAGTATTTTACTTGACCCCAGCAGCAGTATGCCATACATGTCTTTGTTTTAGTTACTTGAGGCCATAAATGATCAACATAACATATAGTAGATAAATACTTCTGGAACAAAAATGTCACATTCTTTCTCATTTCTACCCAAAACTGCTGCCTCTCTGGTGACAGATAGCTTCTTCTGCCTCAATAATACGTGTTTCATTTGTGTCACACAGGTGTGAGGCGGGGGCAGGATGGAAATATATGCTTGATTCTTTTGATGAGCAAACGAAAGGAAACCACATAACCACTCACGTTGCGAAAACACCCATAAGGATAAAGTGCCAAACATCTCATTTTTTGTAAAACGAAATTCTAAAGCATTATTAGTGTAATTGCGCAATCATTATTTGCTGTCATTGACACACCTACGACAATAAGACCAATGCAATAAATATGCACTCTTAGCAGTATTACATATCTGAATGTAATGATAATAATAAAATACATCAGGACCCACACACAGTGAAGATCATACTCTAGGTCTGATCGTATCTCAGGGACTAGATACTGTAAATTAATGTACTAAATACGGACCTGACTAGAACAGTGACGAGGCACCATCTGAACTCTACAGCTTCAGCCAAGCTTTCAGATTACATGACTAGGCCTGACTATGTTGCAGAGTCTCCAAATTGGTCCTTAACAAAAGAGCTGGTGGATGATTTCAACAGGTGTGTGAAAGCAACTCTAGACATTGTCAATCCAGATAAAACTAGAAGGTTTTCTGTCAAGCATAGAACACCATAGAAAAATTATTTGTAAGTTAAAATGTAATTATAAAGCAAAATGAAAACAGAGAACTATAAACCTACAGGTACATTATTAGATCTTTAAAGAGACTGTTTACTAGTTACAATAAAGACATTAGATAATCATTACAATAAAGCCAACAATTCCAGACTTCTATTTTCTACTATCGTCAGATACAGCTCGGTCATCTCAGTTTAGATATGAAGCATTTCTGAATTCCTTTCAATGAAAAAAATGAGAGGATTAGGTCAGAAATGGCATGCATCGGCAGTCATGACAACATGACTGCTATCCAGTATACAGCGAAATTGAACAGTTTTCTTCCAAGTGATGCAGAGAACGACCTTTAAAAACCCACAAATGATATCGGCAAGCTGTTCATTACCTCCTAATCCAACCAAATTTTGTAAGGAAGTGTTTGGCAGCCTATCATCCAGTGTCCTAAAAATTTTAAACAGTTCCCTGTCCACAGGGATCTTTCCCACTAGCCTAAAACCTGCTGTTATAAAGCCATTACTCAAAAAGACCAACCTAGATATCTCATTATTAAGCAAATTTAGAATTATTTCTAACCTAAAGTAAAAGTACTCAATATACTATAATATACTATACTAGAAAGACTATACTTGGTACAATCTTTAGACAGCTTTGTCAATACCTTTGTGACATCAAACCTTGAGAAGTTTCAATCTGGTTTCCTGACTGAAAGTGGTTAATTTCAAAGTGGTTAATTTACTGTGTTAAATGCAGATGCTGATCATCTATGTGCATGTCCGTATCCAGCTATGAGCTCACCGAGGTGCGGACCTCGGTAATTTTTTTAGAGCTGAAGATAAAATTTGAAGCTAAATACGACTGGATAAAAAAATCAGTGGTCGAGAACTTCTCCTCCGAGACAAGTGCATGCTTAATTCAGTTTAGAATTGTTATTTAGTGTCCGCTGTGTGTGAGAGTTGTGAGAGAGGGTAAGAG
This sequence comes from Megalops cyprinoides, assembly GCF_013368585.1. Classification (NCBI taxonomy): domain Eukaryota; kingdom Metazoa; phylum Chordata; class Actinopteri; order Elopiformes; family Megalopidae; genus Megalops; species Megalops cyprinoides. Next base: position 15,722,965 of record NC_050598.1, on the reverse strand, counting down.
CGCCGATCCTTGCATCATCAGCACTTTCACTGACAGCAGCAATTGGAATTTACTCACGTTGGCAGCAGCAGGTGGCTTGTGTGTGAACTGGCAGCATACCGTTTGGTAAGACAAAGCAATGATCGTTATACCATTATCTGTAAGAAGCATTCAAAACAGTAACCTGGTACAGCGTCTGGAGTAAAAGCAATTGTATGAAACATGTTAAATATGCGTACTCTGACCATGATGAAGGCTAGGCTATTTCTTTCATATTAGTAGGCTAGCTAACATTTCACACAACACCATTGATTAAAAAAAAGCTTATGTAGGCGATGGTATCAATAATAGTAGGCCTACAAAGTATTTCGAAGCCAAATTTGGAAATGAATATAAGTGTATAATGATGTTAGCTTGTAATGGTATTACTCTCAAGCATCTTTTATTTTTACAGCTGGCTTCTATGTATGTAATGTTTATATGTGTAATTTTGTGTAAACACCCCCCCCCCCCCCCCGACATTTTTCAAACCCCGGTTATGGCCATGTCTATGTGTGCTGATCTTTTAGACAATGGACCACATAATACCACTACAATGCTTCAAAAACAGAGTTTGATGCGTGAAACAGTCTTAAGATAATTTGAATCATATCTTGCTGATAGAAAAAAATGTTTGTTACTCTTTGGGTGATTCAGAGACAGCTAGCGTTATGATATTGGTGATGTTGTTCATAGTAATGGTGTGTCCTTCTGTAGTTATGCTGATGATACTCCGCTGTGTCTGTTATGCCTGGGGAAAGGTCTCTAGCCACAGGCAAATTATTGCAAAGTAAATGTCTGTTAGACATAAACATATCAATGTCACAGAATGTCTTGCAATTTAATGGAAGCAAAACAGCACTTTCTGCTTTTTTACTGTATGAAAGGTGCTATAAAAATAAATACATAAATATAGATACACTATATTGACAAAGGTGTTCGGACGCCTGACCATTACATTGTAATGACATTGTATTCAAATACATATACTTTAATATGGAGTTGGTCCCCCTTTTGCAGCTATAACAGCTTCCACTCTTCTTGGGAGGCTTTCCACAACATTTCGGAGTGTTTCTGTGGGCATTTGTGCCCATTCATTCTGTAGAGCATTTATGAGGTCAGGCACTGATGTTGGATGAGAAGGCCTGGCTCGCAATCTCCGTTCCAGTTCATCCCAAAGGTGCTCGATGGGGTTGAGGTCAGGGCTCTGTGCGGGCCAGTCAAGTTCTTCCACACCGAACTCATCAAACCATGTCTTTATAGTCCTTGCTTTGTGCACTGGGGCACAGTCATGTTGGAATAGAAAAGGGCCTTCCCCAAACTGTTGCCACAAAGTTGGAAGTATAGCATTGTCCAAAATGTCTTGGTATGCTAAACCATTAAGATTGCCCTTCACTGAGATAAGGGACCTAGCCCTGAAAAACAGGTGTGGCCAAAAACTTTTATCCATATAGTGTACTACTAATAGCACAGTTAATATTGTGATCAGCATTACTGCATAGATTCCAGCTGCGCTTTCTTGATATCATTATACAAAGTTACTTTGTGCAAATGTTCACTTTCTACTGGGTTCTGTTACTGTTTATTAATGATTTTATTAATAAATTATTTTAATATTTACTATATTACAAAATAGTAATAATAAAATTATAACACTTGTAAAATCAAAAGGCATAAATTACATTTTGAGCTTTTTTAATCACTACATTGTTCAGATATAAGCACACTGTGACATAAAAAAGTGCATCGAAGGTATGCTGAATTTCTAGAATGGCAGTGGCAGTGGCCTCACTGGTTGAAGCAAACTTACAATAAGACCATAACCTACACAATCCTTAAAACAGAGTAAAACAGGGGAAATTTCTGATTGTGACTATCTGTAGCGAAGGGCGAGAGCAGTCACCCCACCGGGCGGGGTGACTGCTCTCGCCCTTTGCTACACTATCCTAGAACGATCACAACAAATGTCTATGGGAAGAAATTTTCAATATACCATTTAAACAACATAAAATGAGTGCCTTGTTGAACGGGACATCTGAAAGACCCCCCTGCGTGTGACTCAGGTCCTTGACACAGTGATGCGTTTGTTTGCATGGACAGGTCCAAGGGCTATGTGTACACGTACAGACTGCATCAGACTGATGGCGGGTCATGGACTGCAGAGGTGAGTGATAACCATGTGACTGAAGTATTTTTTTTTCCTTTCTTGCATGGTGCAGTACATGAGCAGCCTTGCATGTATTCCAGTCTCCAGGCATTCCTGCACTGACTGCAAAGGCATATAATAACCTTTTATGAATTTGAATGTGAATCTTCTATCTGGCCTACCATGCCACTTTGCATATGCAATATTTTGAGAAACATTCTGAAGTTTAGCTAAATGCTTTTAAGGTAAAGTTTTTTTTTTTGCCAAGGAATAATGCAACCTTCTTGAATGTTAATGGAGAGCATGAACAAAGAAGAGACAAGCCAAATGCAAATTGGCAAGGAACTTATGACTGAGGTGACACTTCATATACTGGTAACCCAGTGTGATTAAACAGGAGCTGCACAAAGGCATTGTAGACTACACAGTACCAAATAATATGGAGACATTTGAAAATAAATTAATGTGAGTCAAAGTATTAATTTATGCTTGAAAGAATTGTTAAGGACATTCACAGTGGCATAGTAGGCCATATAGAACTAACAATGACACTCATAACTAAGGAATTTCTTCTTATTATTATTTACTAAAGGGCTGCATTAAAATGCCATACATTGTAATGGCTAAGGCCGTTTAAACAGCAGAAGAACATAAGGCTCCAACATATCCATTCACCCTGCCTTTAATCAATAGCTTATACCTGTGCTGGTGTGAATATTGTAAAAGGACTGCATTGTCCAAATTCTTGTAGCTCAGTCTTCACTTTCAGTCAATACAAGTGTGTGTTTGTAAAAAAATGAAAACCAAACAAAAAAAATTCCAAAAAACACATTAGAAACAAAGCAGAGTTAAAGCCAACACTCTAGTCTGTGTGAAGTTTTTGCACTTACAGCACACACATACACTATGCGCATATGTCAAAGCCTTTGTTTTTGCTCAGACAGTTTCATGTGGAAATGACCAAAGACTTGCTGGACTAAACTTGCGCATGTTGTGTTTTGGTCTCAGACAGCCCCTGGGGTCGATCAGCGACTGTTTCGGAAGATAAAGAACTTGATTGCAGCCTACCAGAAACCAGACCAAGGCATCGCAATGCCCCTCCTGTACCCTGTGCACGCTCAGAACAACTGCACCAGAACGGCTAAAGAACGCAGAGATGGCCCGCATTGAACAGAAGCCTTGAGACTAACATGAAACTACTTCAAAAACAAAACAACAAATTGTTTCACTAGTAATAGGTAACATGGTAATCTTATACAATTTGTATTTACAGAATTCAGGAGAGTTAATCTTTAATTGCAGTTACAGAATTCTTTGTCTTTTTTTCCTTTTTATCATATCAATAATGACTCATCAGTATCCCTATCCTTTCACTTCATGCTTATTAGAGCAACTACATGACATGTACTTCTTAGGTATTAGGTATTAGGTATATCTTTAGGTATAACACTCCAGTTATATATCATTCTATTATTTTAACCAAGTTTGTAAAATTAAGTAATCTGTTTTAATTGTCCTGAGATTAATGCAAAATTCAAAATATCAAATAATATAAATGTTAAGAAAAAACAGCATACAGAATCTAAGTTACATTGGAAGTTTTGAATTTTTTACAAATACTTCCTTAATACAAAACAATATCTAAACAATCACTAAATATAATTCACATTTTTCAGCAATGTTAGTAATATTACACCATTCAATGGCATTGAAAGGTGTAATACATAGCATTCAAAATATTACCTAATGTTTCTAACCATTAAATCTTACATTTATTTTGATTACCAACATTGATAGTGTGTATATCAATTAACATTTGTATGCATTCAGAGCAAAGAAAAAATTTTGTACTGTTAACTAAATATTTAAAACAAGGTTAATCCTCGATTTTTATATTAAAGAAAATGCTGTATAATTTAATGCCATCATATAATTGTCTGAAAAACAAAAACAATTGTAAACTCAAATATAGAAACTTGCATTTTTTTTCTTTGTAATCAATACAAAACTGTGAATTTTGATGTTATAATTTGTTGCTCAGGTTATGTATACGCATCATATGAATAACATATGTCATGGCTTGTCAAAGACTCAACAGCAAAATTGGTCTGCACCTCAGATATTACAGTTTCATTGCTCACATTCTCACCAAATAATAGTAATGACGATTACCACAGCAACAATATCATCTGAGTAATTCAAGTAATTGAATTGTACACTGTTGTGCACATGCAATTTTGGAAGAGTGAGACATTTCGATTCAGATCATATTGATTTCATTAAAATATATTTTACAGTTTCATGTATGTTGTATTAGCTGGAATAAAATCTGGCCTGGTTTCTTTTTTAAGATCCTTCTTGTCTGTTCCATCAGAGAGAGGAAAAAGCATGTTGGGTTTCAGACATTGATCCTTTGCAACTTGCCCTCATTCACAGTTTTCTTCCTGCTCAGCAGTTTCCTTTTATCACCGAAGGAACAGAAAACAAACACACATATTTGTCAGAGGTTAAAATTAGCACATTATATTGTCAGCATTTGATATACACTACATATTTTTTCTTACCAAAAACACAGCTATCTATCTCAAAACTATTCTTGAATTAAAGTATATTATCGATTAAATCATGGAGTCATAATTAGAGAATAATTAGAGAAACCTGATGATAAAACCCTTATACAGCTTTTCTGGTTTGTCGGCTGGGCTCGGCTCGTCGAAAGGACTGACAGCCCCACCCCCCATGCCCCACACACACACACACACACCTACACACATGAACACACAGGTAAAGGATTTCATTCCAGTCAAAATGAACCTTCCCTACAAAGTTGTGGACCTTGCTCTTTGCATATGCTATTTGTCGCTTTTAATTTGCATAATTTCATATCTCTGTTTCTCTATTATATATTCATGTCATTTTTTTTTTTTCCGATCATACCTTGTATTGAAGGTCAAACATGACGCTGCCTTTAGCTCAGTTAATGGTAAATGGGGCTTTGCCATGCACCACATCTAAATACCACAGCCACAATAGGAAAGAAAACAGACAACAAGGGGGGCTGAATTTGCACATTTATTTTTTCAAAAGTTTAAAGTTGAAAGTACTTTCTCTTACTGAAACTCTCACACTCCATATATTAGCTTTTTTTTTCTATATACCTATATACAGCCAGGTTTCATGTGGCAGACATGTGCCACTGGATTGAAGTTCTGAGCAGAAAATGCAGTCAGGAGATTTCAGTGCAGCCTTCCTCTGCACACGGCTCACAGGCCAGCCACAGGAAGAGCACCTTGTCGCCTAGCAACTGTGCTTTCAGTGTGCTTCCCCTCACTGATACTAGGAGACACAATCATATGTGAAAAATAAATATATGGAAAAGGTACTCCAAAGTCCACATACAGTTATTCTGCATTTGAGGTACATTTCTTTTCATCAAATACTTCCAGGCCATCCTCTCCACTTACATAGATGATTTAAACAAACAAGAGCACTTGCAAATGCTTACAATTACCAGTGACCTGCAAGAAGAAGATGCACACGTGTGCGTGAGCATGTGCACGTATGTGTATGTGCATATGTGTGTGTGTGTGTGTTGAGCTGAGCTTTGTGGAAACAGATAAATGTAATGGTATGATAATCGTAATGTAGAGTGTGGAGGAGGAGCAATTTTAGCAATTATAAAGAAAGCAGCAAAAGGCAGAGCCTTTGTCACAGTGCTGTCTGTTTTAAGTGAGTGGAACTGGGCGAGGGTGTTACATTTTCGAGGCAAGACTGCCAAATCAATATTTTAATCAGTAGAAATGGAATGAATAAATACAGGGTTAAAATAAATTATGAGCAACACCAATATTATCAGAATGTAGTGTTATATGAGTCATGTATACTATCTGCACGGCTGATGTACCATCTTTCTCTCTCTCCTCTAAAAATGAATAAATAATTACATGTGTGTAACAACTGTAAATATTTGTGAGCTATATTAGAACATCTGGAAGGGAGAACAACTGCGCAGAGGTCACTGTGGTAAGCCACATGTCCAAACCGGCTCTGACATTTCTGCCATCCTTAATGCTTAGATGCTCTGTGTGTGTGTAGCTCTGAGAGGGTTTATTCAAGTTTGCTTTTTACCACCACAGTGCACGACCAGTGATCTAGTGCCTTTGGGGCAACATTCAATTATGCTGTGAAAACTCTCATTTCAAATCAGACACTCAGTGTGATGTTCCTGGGGACGAGGGCAGCTAGAACCCTATTCCACTCCAGGTAAATGAAGGCAGTGAAATATAAGAAGGACAGGTGTCTGAGAGCTGGGGTCCGAGGAGGGGTGCTGAAGAGAGGAAATGTCGCAGCGTTCCCAGTTAGGAGCTACTTCTCTCTCAGTCCCTCCTCTTAAAATCTACTGCTCTTCCTCTCCTGTCCTCTCTGTAGACCTGAGGTGCCAGACTCAGGTCCTGAAAGGCCAGTGCGTACATTGATTATCTCCATCCTTTGCTCTTAAGGTCTAAATTAATCAAACCATTTACTTTTCTTTGCATTTTTATTTGGTTGTTTATGCATTTATGTAATAAAATGATCACAGCTGTGCATTTCGCACGTGACCTATATTTTTGGAATGACTACAGCTGGACATTTCACATGTGCCCTATATTTTTGGAAATGTGTCTGCGTGTACTGCAAATTAAGCAGTTAGTTGAATTTAGACAGGACAATTGCTTTGGCCAAAAAACAGCATAAACACCTTCCTTCCAGGAGTTGAGTCTGACACCCTGACTATAGAACCCAGCCATTGATATTCCAGATGCATTCCCAGAGAGCAATCAAGGCTCAACATTTAGCCCTTGAAAATCAAGGCTATAGAAATGCCACAGCTTGCTATGACTTTCATGGATGCTGATTCACCAATAATCATGTTCTCTGCTGATCACATTGATTTGTAACAGCAGGGAATCCACCTGTTTGCCCATGAGAGAGTAAGACTCTATGACCATAAATATATAAATGGTACTGGCTTTTTATACATTGAATTAATTGTTGGCCAAGGCTAACGAGACACAAGTCAACACGTACATCATCACTGGGCGGCTGCATGGCTGAAATGACTAAAGAATATAGCTATGAGTAACAGACATCAACAGAAGTTCCTTCTGAGAGTGAATTTCTTTTAAGAAGGGAAACATCAAGAATGTTTCACTGTTTTTGATAATCTACAAACACTTCTTTGAGTCCCCCCCCAACATTTCACCATAACACCTCCACGTCTGGGCAAAAGACTTTGCCATCAGTGGCTCAGGAAAAAAAAAAAAAAAATCTATTCCACTGTTCATAGCTAATTCATAAATAAAAAGGCACAAGCTTCACCCAAATTCTGCATTATATTTCAATAATGCACACAATACTATCTTCACTGTAACATGTTAAGTAATTTATAGAAAAGTAAACTATCTTCTTAATGAATATTTTTTCATATCATTTTTACTCTTGGCAAAAACATAACTGCATCTATTGACAGTATTGACACATAATAATGGGTGACAACGTAATACCAATTTTTGCACTTGCTGTTGTTAAAGAACTCTCTATTTACAATTTCTTGTATCTGTACACACTCAGATCCATTGTACAATCATAACAAACACACGAGAGGCAGAAAAATACTTAAGATTCAAGGTCAGGGGTTTCTCACAATTATTTAAGAATAATTAAGAATAGTGTGAATTGACAAAGGCCTCTCTTTCAATTACCAAAAGATAAACTTGATTGTTTGAGGTGCACTGTATATGAACTCAAAAGGTAGCACTGAAGCCACCGCTATTTGTGTAACATCAATATAACATTGACCCTAACATCTGTTTCTTTGTTTTCCACATCTCCATCATGTTTAGATTATAGTGTCTTTCAGAATTACTGGATACTATACACTGAAGGAAAGAGATCATCTCAATGTAAAAAAGCTAAGCCACTTGGAAACAAAACCGCTTTGTAATAAGAGAACAAATCACAAGCTTGACAGCATGTGCCATACTATGAAAAAGAAACAAACAGAACAATAATAAAATACCATCATTTGTCACGATTAAAGGCAGGTGGAAATAATTTTCTTCAGTTTTCTTTTTTTTTAAATACCTATTTACAGAGTTGTCATTCTAGAAAAACAGTACAACAAATCATTGCAGTCTAAAAACAGGCAGTCTTTGGTGAAGGAGAGGCGGGGTGGAGTGTTACCACTGTTACCTCCTTCCTATTTCGTTCTGTCTCATAAAGTGAATGTTGTTGGCACTGTCAGAGAGTTCCAGGTACTGCTCCACGGACAGGACGAAGTAGCCATCGTAGCCCGACACCTTCCCCGTGGTCAGCAGCTGCTGCCGCTCGCCCTCGGTCCACGCCCTGACGCCCTCTTCACCCTCCCGGAGCCTCTTCTGCTCTCGTGTCCAGGCCTGCTCCACCGCCCTCTGGCGGGCCATCTCCTGCACATGCTCCCTTTCCTCCTCCACTGTGGCCCCGTACCGGACGTTGAAGCAGAGGGCGCCCCACTGGAGCTGGATGTCGGCAAAGCGCCTAGTCCTCCCGCCCACCACGGAGGTCATCTGGGACACGGTGACGTTGACGCCATTCTCGAGGACGCTGCCGCCGCCGGCCCCAATCACGCCCAGGTCGCCCTCCAGGGGGCCGAGCTTGACGAAGTAGTGGGTGTCGCGGCCCTCGATGGTGAAGTGCAGGCCGGTCAGGTAGACAGCGTTGTTGAGGACGGCGGCGATGCGTCGGCTGTCCTCATTGGCCACCCCGATGATGTCGGCCGTGGTGACGCTGTCAACGATTGCGAACCTGACACCCTTCCCAAAGAGTGAGGAGGCGGTGGAGAACTTCGGGCCCCGGTCCAAGCGCCGCCCTGCCGAGCCCCTTTCCTGGGTCATGGGCAGACGGTCCAGGGAGATGAAGGTCCGCAGGTGCTTCTGCAGCTCACACTGAATGCCAAGGACCACCTGAGAGCAGAGAAAGAGAGAGCAAGCAGAAGCAGGTGTGAGGAATGGATGTTGCAAAGAGACAGGAAGTATGATCTACTGCAGTGGTCACGGCCACATTCACCTTGCTGGGGTCCCAGTCCTGTGTCTTTGTTTGAGTCTTCATCAGTTCATATGTCTGCTCTGTCATCTCCACATCTGGTTTGGGGAAACCGGGAACTACGTTGTGTAGCTGAAAGCCGAACAGCTGCAACCAGCTGCCAATATCTGTAAACACAGAGCCAAATGTCATGAATTCCATATCAGTGCTTATCTACTTCATAGCTATAAATATTCTCTCTGTATATTTACATACATATATTGCTTTGCTTTTCTTGGACACACTAGAAATCTTTGATAACTGAATGTTCATCTCACCAGTAGTGAACTGAGTAACTTCCTGCAGCTCCCCAACTGGACAATTGTTTTTGAAGGAGTAGAGATTGAAGGGCCTTGGGTTTGTGCTGAGCTCCTTCCACAGGTCATAGTTAGGGGTGGTCCACCGCCCCGCCACCACATCATAATCCCGGCGTCCCAGATGGACGAGCTTGGTCAGCGGGTCATAGAGACCCCCGTGGAATCCGATGACCAGCTGGAAGGAGGGGTTAGAGTCCTGGTATATGTCCCCGTAGGGTGTGTACAAAATCTCTTTGACGATTTGCCCCCGGCTGCTGAAAATGGCTAAGGGGGTGCCGGAGTTGTCACAGGCGACGTAGTACTCCTCCCCGCTGCTGAGCTCCATGGCGATGAGGTGACCCTGGAGGTCGTAGTAGAGGGATGTTATTTCGGAGCTGCTGTGGTTGTACATGTGAGTGACCCTCGTTGGCTTGGTGAGGTCCGCGTAGAAAAACTGGAGGTGCAGCCCGGCACTGGACCTGCTGGCTACCCGCCTGCCCAGGCCGTCGTAGCGGTACTGCACGCTTTGGTCCGACACTTTGCTGTACGCTTTGGTCAGGAGCCCATTGGAGTTGTACTCGAACACGTCACTGCCCCGTTGCCGGAGGAAGCCATCCTCATCCATTTTGTACTGGATCTCCCCCAGCCTCGTGATTCGGTCTCGTAGGTCATAGCGCAGAGGGGTCAGCCGGGCGCTGTTGCCGTGGCTCAGCAGGTTGATGTTGCCGTTGAGGTCGTAACTGTAGCGCCACTGCGGCCGGTCGTTCACCGACACGCTCTGGAGCTGGCTGTCCGCATCGTACTCGTAAGAGTACCGCGTGATGTTGCTGTCCACCCCTATCCTGATGTCGCAGATCGTGGTGCGGCCCATGTTATCGTACTGCACCGTCATCCAGTAGGCGATGGACTTCAGTATTTCGTACTGGACTTCGATCACCTGGCCGTTGGCGTTGAATATCTTAGTGTGTTTCATGACGTGCGTGGTAATGACCTGGTTGAGGTCATAGTTGATGACACTGAATTTGCCAAACTGTTCTATTCGTCCGGAAACATCAACATAGCGATAGAGGTCGATGGGGAGAGGGGTTTCATTTATCATGGCTTGCATGCTGGTTACTCTAAAGTTGTTATAGCTGTAGTCAAATCGGGCATTAACAAGCCCCTCTTCACTAAATCTGAAGATCTGACGGCCAACAAGAGGACCTACAAAGACAAGAAAGGTTTTTATTTTTGCAGCTTTAAGGGTACTACAAAAGTATGTATTGAAAACCTAAGTGAAAATCTCATAACAAAACAAACTCATTGTGTCTCCTCTTCAGCTTGTTCTAGATCCAGCACAGGCTTCATTTAGACCTGACTGATGTTGACCCCAACACATTCTTGAATGAAATTAATTAAAAAAGGCGAGTTTTTGTATTTGTACAAAACAGCTGCAGATTTACACACTGTCACAAACATTCTATCTATCTATCACTATCTCAAGTGCCTTTTCCGTCTTCAACAGCCCCTACCCCCCACAACATGCACAACATTGTCACCATGGCAGAAAGACAGGCAGCTTTGGTTAACGCATTTGCAACAAGTGTGATGAAACAAACATATCTCTCTCAATGCTCTAAACACATTTGGACACTGATACCCATGGCACGTTACTAACATTTTTTTTGTCTCTGCACAGCTTAACCCTGCATTTTGCAGATTCGAAATCAGAGACTGCAATAAGTGCCAACAACAAAGTAAGTTATTGTTGTCAATGTATGTAGGCTCCCCTTCTATTCCTACCACAAAAGGCTATTTAAACATGCCTGGTGGTTTCCTCCCAGCATAGTGACAACTAAACTGGAAACTGCAGTATACTTTCCTGGGTTAGAAAGTCTTTATTATCTGTCCACATCAAAGGATACAGCTGCAATGTTTTTCCACCAAAGGCTGATGATGGTTTTTGCTCTAAAGGGGCGAGGGTCTGAAACATACAATTATTTTCTAATATTGTCTGCACCTGCTTGTATACAGTCTGATTAATAAATTTGGATGTAATGTGCAGCAAGGGTAAAAAGTATAAACTGTGAATATATACAAAAAAGGTTTAACTATGTCTGTACTTTGAAAATTACTGCAGGGGGCTGTTTACCTTTATGCAGAGCTGGCTCCAACGTCTTTAGATGGAGCTGATCCCAGAGAACCCAAAGTTATCTTGAAAAAAATAATTACTAAAACATTGCCATCCACATTTTGCTAGCTACCAATCTGTTATGATAAAAGAACAACAGTTTAGCCAGGATTAGGTTAGCTGGCTAAACTGTAAGCCAGCACAACTACTTAGTTACTTATCTCTTATGGTTTCATATTTTGATGTGTCTGGCTGACTCCGTATTTTGATTTATAGCCTTAAGGCAAACATTAATGGGCACTACAAATTTTAAGAATGAAAAAGTATGTCATGCATACATCCACCTTTCTTATTTTCTTTTGATGGACACATTCTTTTAGATGCCTTGGTTTATCATTTCTGTTTCTTGGTCCAAAGTATCTTGCATCCTGGCTCTCAGATCATTGCTTGCTTTCATTTTTGTAATGGCTCTACTAAGTGTCTACTACACTGTGGCTGGCTAGCTCACATGAGTTGGATCCAGCTCAGGTGGATTGACAATGGCAAAAAACCTAGGAGTGGGCCAGTTTTCCTTTGCTGTCATAGGAAAAAATAACATGATTGAAAAAACAAAAAAATTCTGTCAAGCGGCTGCAGGGGTAATTCCATCAAGCAGCTATACTCAGAATACACCAGGATCAATTTTTAATTGCACAGCATGATGAAATGTAAGGACAGTAGTAATGCTTTGGAAATAACTCTAATTGTTCAGTCATTGTATTTCAGACCACCATAAATCTAGTGAGTTAAATTCTTCCTTTCAGCATTGGTCTTGGTTCTTAGCTTTACCTTTCTCATTACTTGTGACTTAAGCCCAGTTACATGGCTCATTACAAATTTCATGTTAGGGATGACTGAGGGATGCTCATTGCTGTCAACTGAAATTATTTTCTATTCAGCAAAACTTCAGTGCCATGACTGCCATTGTCTTACCAGTCACCTGTCATCTTCTTTCACCTCTCTTTATATCTTACTGCAGGCCACAGTGAGGATTGTCACAATCCCCCCCCCCGCCCCCCCAACGAAAGCACCCTTTGTGACAGTGAAATGAGATCAGTTAAAAAAGAAGGTTGAATTCAAAGCCTTCCTAGGACAAAGTGATAAACCGGAAGGCAAAGCCTAAGTGCAGAAGTGTGGAGATTAGAGACCCCTGACTGAGAGAGGACAATTGGAGCGAGAGGATTCGACAGACTTCTGAGTTGGAGAAAAATGGCTCATCAGCAACTGGCAATAATAGCCCTGCGTGTCTTCGTCTCTTTACAATGCCACTGTTAAATCAGCCCACATTGCTGGATTGGTGATTTTCACTGCTGCTGCACTTCTACAACAGTAAAAAAAAAAAAAAAAAATCAAAGATTTAACTCCCTGTGGTACCCAAGAACTCAAAACCAACTGCCTCCAACACTGTATCTGAGTGAGGATTTTTGGTCAAGTCGATTCACTTATTATTAGCACTGTTATTATTAAGACAATTATGATGCATATTCTTTCTGAAACTGGCATGCTTCCTGAGTAATTCTACATGAGCAGCTTGGGTGTACAGCACGCTTTTATATTTTCGCCTGGGATGAGTGCCTTGTCAATGGCATCAAGGACAATGGAGCAATGTCTTTACCAGTTTTTCCCTCTCCTTTCCTGGTTGTTTGTTCTCCAAAAGTTGAAATTGACCTGTCAAACATTTCTTGACACACTGACAGCAGTGCACCTAGGACTGCTTATATTTGTAGATTTAATTATGGCTCAAAAATTAATTTATGCTGTGTTGGGAGGAAAAAAGCACCTCAGGGAATGTTTCAAGCTACACTGGGTCCAATAGCCGTTACAAGGTTAAGCAAGTATTTTCTCTGAGTATAATGTTCTTGCAGTAGCACTTGAGCTGTCTTTTAAAAACAGGGCTTGTATATATGGGCTCCAGGCTGTAGGCAGTGTTAGCACGGTGGTGAGAAGCAGCAGTGACCTGTACACTGTGACGGCCCTGTTACCTGTCTGCCTGTATCTGATGGTGCAGGTGAAGCCCTCGTGCATGAGGTGGATGGTTTTAACCATGCCCGAGGCCTCGTCGTGGGTGAAGGTGACCAGGGTGGTGTCGTAGAGGATCTCCGCCAGGCGGGACTGCTTGGTGTATTTGTAGAGGACCCGGCGCCCGGTGCCCAGGTGGAGGGTCTGAAGCAGGTGTCCGTCACGGGTGTAGTCCTGGATGAAGGTGGAGTTGCTGTCCGGCGGGCTGTAGATGTTCCTGTAGTAGCCGACCGACAGGATGGACTGCATGCCGTGCCGTACCATGCTGGGCATGGTGACGGACAGGAGGCGATCCGTCTGGTCGTACTCGAAGATGTACCTGCGCTGGCTATGCAGCAGCAGCATGACTGACTGTAATCAGATGCACACACACAGCCATATCTGGTCAATTGATTGATAAGCAGTGACTAGCCAGCAGTCAACTAGCCAGTTAATATTTTACATGAACAAGACATTCAAGCCCGTTCATGTGATGTGTAATAATAAGGTCTTCATAAGTAGGTAGAGCTTTGTGCCCCTTTGTACTTATGCTTACTGATTGTGAAAGTGCCAATGACTGCTCAGTCTTGCAACAGACAAATGTCTTATAAGCCCTTATGGGTTCAGCACCACAGCATCAATGGTCATTCCAATAAATCAATCAATCAATCAATAAACCATGTAATATTCCTTTGCAGTGGCAGAGAAGAGTTCTACATGTGTTTTGGATTGTATGAATCTTCCATATGACAGCTAAAACGTCATATATGACCTAAAATGTGATTTTAAAAGATCACATTTAAAACACACACCTTTGTAAGCGGTAAGCACTAAAAAATTCTGCTCTGTTTCACCAGTCGCAATGGAACATGGCAATGTATATTGGCTGAGTGTAGAAAACTCAGTATGGCTATTTATTTTTCACTCTACCTTCTCCAGGAAAGTGTAGCTCCATATCTTGCCGTTGGCCCATGTTCTGGAGACAACCCTGCCACTGTCATACTCAAGCTTTTCGGTCCAGTTTCCTCGCTGAATGCTGGTGACCAGGCCCATGGCAGAGTAAGAGACATTCACCTCATTGTATTTGCTACTAGGTGACCACAGAATGGGACGTCCCATTTGGTCATAGAGGATCCTGAGGGTAAATTTGCGATGGTCATCATAGATCTTGCCCACTCGTGTGGCTTGGTCAAAGTCTATGGACAGCAGATTTCTGTTATGAGCCTGATAATGAATACAACAATATAATATCAGTGATACAATCAGAGCTTAACAGCCAAAACAGACATTCAATTTCACTTTGCTCACTGTTCAAAGCTTTTTGCCCAAAAGACTTACTTGCTTAGCAGCTTGGAGTAGGGATGTACGTTTTCAAATTTATATGAGACTATTCTAAGACTCAAAGAGAGAATATTTGAATAATCAAACACAGAGCTTTAGTATTATTTTTTTTAAATTTATCGCTACAAAGAGGCTGAATGTGACCAGGGTGGGTTCAATACTGATTCAAGTATCACTTCTACTAATCAAGAAGTGCCCTCATGGTCAAATCTTCAAATAATCAAACATTCAGTCTCAGTTGTATGGCTGAGGTTAGTCTACCACATTAGACTCTTTCTTTTGGATTTGGGGCACTGCTATAGTTCCTTGCACAAAAAAATCATGTATTGCCCCATTGAATACACAACTGCAGTTGGGTCAGAGAGTTTTCTATGTGGTAAAAGTGCCCTGTAAGTTGACAGCAAAGGTTTCAGATTCATGGGGGAGTAACTGACCTTCTCGAAAGATATCAGTGTAATAACAGCATTCGTGTCAACAGTTTGGGCCAGACAAAAAGCTTTGACAGAATATTGTACAGTTATTTATGGCTCTGAAGATAAAGAGACATGACGTTTCACAGAAGTACAAAGATCTGTTGGTGGATTTCCCCATCATTTGCACAGTCAAGGCAGTAATCTCCCTGGGTGTCATCATCTCCTAAGAAACAGATGGAACGTGCTGACATTTGGCACCCACTCTTCACTTTCATTTTCCCTTCCTCAGCAACCTCCACTGAACACTGTCACATTGGCACATTCAGCGGGTCATTCCCTCCACCCCTTTCACTCTGAATCTGCACTGACTTCCTTTTCAAGGCCACAGAGGGAGAGAGGAAACCTCATTAAATGACTTGGCCTCCCAACCTGAACAGCCTAGGATCAACATGAGGGGAGGTGACTTTATCAACAGAACATTGGTTTAAAAAAAAAAAAAAAAATTACCCAGTGGATGCTTCACACATAAGCTAGCACTGTGTCTGCTACATCGTCTCATGAATAACACCTTTATGTTGGCGGTTAACATTTTGTAGCGAGCAAGGTATTGAGTCACGGTAATGAGTCAATCCTATTGCCAACCAATGGATTTAATTGAAAGTTTCTTTTTTGGCTATTCATACATTTTTATAGACCTGTCTGATCCCTCACAATGTTTTTTTTCTTTTTTTTTGTCAGTTAGGAAATGCTTTGATCAGTTTAGTTGATGCTAAGGACCCATGGGAGGATTGAATTGTCCAGATATTCAGGTTATACTTTCTACGTGGCACCGTGGAGGGAAAAAAATAGGTGGTCCCCCGTACCCTCAGTCGGCGCTCATATGTGGTGTAGTTGCCTTTGGCCTGTTCCCTCCTCTGCCTCCACTCGATCAGGCTTGGGCTGTGCTCGCCTGGCAGGCTGATGTTGCACCTGCCCACTGTGGGATTGACCGTACCCATGGACAGGTGCGGCTCCGTGCTAAGCGTCACCTCCATGCCGCTGCCGAAGGTGACGCGCAGTGACCCATCGGCACTGACTCTGTAGGTGTTCTGAGAGTGATCTGAGGAGAGAGAGCAGTCACTATACAGGGCTTCCTACCACATGTGCTACATGTGCTACTGACGCACCAAGAGACATCACCTCAACACAATTTTTAGGCAATCACAATTCTCTTACATTCTACAATACACACACATGACAACTGTCTTCATTTTCAACTACGCTTTGGTGTGGTAGCAAAAGAAATAAACTTTAAATATCATTAAATACAGGACTTTGCTAAACGAATGCCCTAGGTTGCAGTGCAATGCCTCAAACATACATCAACAAGTGTTTGTATTTGTCTTGACCTAAACAGCAGTTTTACACTTCATTTTTCTGAGGCTACTGTCCTTAGGCAGCGCTGAATGACACTGCTATATGCAGTCAGAAACCTCCTAGAAAAAGAAGCAGCGTGATTGTATTTTTGCTTCCTGTCTGTTTTTTTTTCACTGTTCTGACCAGCGCTTCACACCTTTGCAGAATAGTCACACGGTGAAGGCGTTGTTACCGTTATGAGCGCTGTGTTTGTGTGACATCTTTATCAGTGTGCCGTACAAGAAGCAGTTCAAACAAAACTACGACTTCTGTTAGACAGCTATAGAAACTACAGAAATGCAACCAAACTCAAACCAAAACTAACCTGGAACCAAAGGGCTCATTTTGCATTGCAATATACAGTACATAGATAAAATCATATATATATATATATATATATATATATATATATATATATATATATATATATATATACTCAGTCCAATCAATTTTCCACTCACCAAAAACTCACCAAATTAATGTTTCATCACTAATTAGAGCACTCTCATATACAGTGTCAAAATGTGTTTCAAACAGAAGCTACAGTTAAAATCTATCAAGCAGTTCATTTCACAGTCTGAATGTTAAAAAAAATAAGTAAATGCTCTGTGAAGAAGAGTCCTCACATCCTTTTGGTTCGGGTTTATGTGTCCTCTGACTCATGTAGTCAGGAAAACGCCAGCACAGTTAGTCAGCAACAGTGTGAGCTAATTTCTGTGATGCTGGATTCCACAACAAGTGAAGGAGTTTACGTCCCTTCCCCCTCATATGTTTTTTTCCGGCACAGATAAAGATCAAAGCAGAGTGATGAGAGATTTATTTTTTACAATTTTTATCATTATTATTGTTGTTCCGGTTGTTGTTATTCTTGTTAGTGCTATAATTTTTTTTCTAAAAGCTTTCAAATAAGGACGAACTGTGTTTAAAACCAGTTCTATTATTGATTTAGTATTCAATTCATTGTTTCCCCAGGGGCGCTTTAAACATAACACATATAATACCATGTAATGCACTGGAAAATTATTTCTTCTATTTTTTTTTTCTCAGAATACAAAGATATCATTTGGGATTGGCTGGTTTATGAATACATATAACTCTTGGTGTACCCTATAAAGATAAGACAGTGAATTGCTGTTCTACTGTGATTCTTACCATGCAGTTTTACAGTGCTTCACAGTGATTGAATCACTGTGTAGTCCTGTAGGCTCATATTTATCTGGTATGCTATTCATTTTATAGGTTTTGTAGGGAAAGGGACTTGCAGAAAGAAAGTTGCAGACCCAAATTTCAGGTGGCATACTGCCACTGTACCCCGGGGCAAGGTTCTTAATCTGAATTTCATCATTCAAAATCAAGCTGTATAGTACATAAATTGTAAGTAATGTGTCATCCTGGACAGCAGGCAACTGGATATATAAAACAGTGACTGACCATGGCAGGGCAATGCTGAAGGATACAGGTACTGCAAATAATATGACAATGCCATACAGACAAACTGTATTGTACGTCAAGCGCAGAACCTGACACACAGAAAAGTGACAGCACCCCAACTCTTATAACGACTTTCACATATACCATAGGTGTTACCTTGAAGCTAAACGGAAAGTAACACATATGTGTCATATGCTGTAATCTACCATCGGTGTACACAGACAGCTGGAGCGCGGCACACACCTTGGCGCAGCGTGTAGATCGTGTTGGTGGCCGAGAAGTTGGTGGCTGTGACGAAGTTCTCTCCATTTGAGGTGTCCACCTCCACCCTGACAGACTTCTCCATGTTACCGTGGTAACTGCTCACTTCTCCCGTTGGGAAAGTGACATTGATGAGGTGGCCTTCAGAGTTATACCTGCAAGAGGACAACCTTTTTTTAGCAGAGGCATTTCTTTTAGCTCAGGGGCTAGCCCTTTTATATGTTTTTGAACAAATGTATATAAACAGTACTTGTAACACTATATCCTGCTGAGCAAGTAACTCCATATTTTACTGCATTAGACTATGACTGCAGAACCTCACTACTTCACCAAATGATTAATATTTTGATTGGACAAACTGGCTATGGTGTAACAGTGATGGTCCAATGAAAAAAATCTTGCTGTTATCTTTCACTGACGTTTGCTAGTTCACTGGCTGTCAGTCTTTAATCACAAAACCTCTATGTAGTTTTAAAAATACACCACAAGATGGCAATAGTACGCTATTTACTCAACCAAATGCAAACTCCAGGGCAGAATTCATCAGTATCTGTTTACAATACAGAGAAAACTGTTTTTCTCCTGTGAAGTCAATCAAACTGTTTTTGAAAGGCAAACTGTGAGAAAGGTTATAAGTCTAAATATAATGTTCTTAAACATTAAAAACTGGAAAATTAAACACCATAGACTAGAAGCACACGGCAAGATCCTGAAAAAATATGTTCATGAACAAAAGCTAACATGTACAGTGAAAATCTCCCTAGAGAAAATCTTTTAAAATGACGATTCTGAACACTTTTTAAAAAACACTGCCCCTTTTAGACTTAGCAGATATTTTTTGAACTGCATTTCTTGCAAATTCATCTCCACAGACCAGCCTCTCAATGGCTAATCAGAGAAAATCTCAGCCTTTATATGGGACTGAGTAGATACCCTGTGCGACGGGGAGTCTGATTTCCCAGCTGACCCACCGCTGTGGGAAAATCCTCTCCCTGCTCTGCTGCTGAATGACAATGCTGAATGGCAATTCAGCAGATCTTAGTGAGCATCGTTTTCTGCAAATGAACTGAATCAAAGCTTCGTCCCTTATACAATTACGCAGTAGAGTAATGATCAATCTTTTCTGAGCACAGAAGCCATTCAAATTAAATAAAACGGAATAAACTCAACTCTCAACTCTCAACAAACAAAAGCCTTACTCATAGACGGTGGTCCAGCCATTTTCGTCATTGCTTGTTGCTAGAAGACCCGAGTTGCCGTGGTAGGTGACCTGCGCCAGGTCGTGACCCTGGTCAGACACCCTCTTGAGGGCGCCATTGTTGCTGATGGTGAGCCAGTAGACCTGGCCTCCGGGAACCACCAGCCACAGCGGCACGCCGTTCGCATCGCGGCGGATGTGGACGGAGTCGCCGTCTGCGCCGATGATGGCACTGACGTGACCCTCGGCGGAGTAGGTGAAGTTGTAGACGTAGTCCCCTGTGATGAGGTTCTTCGTGTGGAGGTGGGTGCCGTTGGCGCTGAACAGGTACAGCTCCTGGTCCGGCGCTGAAGCCACCTCGTACGTGTGGGAGGGGCTGAGGTGCGGCCTGTTCCAGCTGACGGCCCGGATGCGAATGTTGCCCAGGTCGGCGATGAAGAGTGTCCCGTCGGGGGACACGGCGAGGGAAGAGGGCGCTTTCAGCTTGGCATCTCTGGCATAGCCTCCGTCACCTACACACAGGGAGGGACGCCAAATAAACATCTAGTAAAGGGATGATCCACACTAGGCAAAAATATGTTAACTGTCACATACGCAAGAAACAACAACCATGAACGACGGACCAAGTGGCACAGTGTTTCAGTTCTTACCTCTAAGTTAAATAAACATCCCCGCTTCACAAAAATTTGACAGATATTGCGTACTTACCCACACAAAAATGGCATCTGTAGTTATGCTACAGTTGCTTCCAGTTTTGAGATACTGCTCAGAACCGTAGCGGATTTGCTTGATTAGGCATTGGTCATTAAGTTTTTAATCTCAGGGTCTGTGTAACGAGAGGTACCTTGTTTGACTATGAGTGATGGCATAAGACCTGCAGACATAAGATTAAATATTTCATATCTGCATTAAGGAACAACCCTTGCAGTTCCTCAGTGCTATGAATTCTATGCCATGTATTCAAGGGAATATACAATTCAAATGTATTAAGTGATTAAGATCTTACAAATTACATAACCAGTCCTGTACTGTACTGTACTGCACTGCACTGTATATAATTTTGGGTAATCTGAGGGAGAACACCAGACCCATGGGAATTGCTTTATGGTCGTGTTTTTCCAATGCAGTTAAATCTGGGTCTCCTACCATTATGACTGGTGCGCACCTGCAGCAGGACAGGGGTTTTAGGAGACGTTGGGGAGGGGATGTGTTTCCCCCAGAATGCGCTCTGACAGACAGCACGCATGTTTGCGGAAGGAAGGAAGCGGAGGACGAAGGCCTCCGAAGAGAGTAATCATTTGTTAACAGCACGACATGATGGGAAATATGTAAAGCATCAGCCGAGAGACAGGAACTGTTACACCCCGTTGGTTCCTGCCATATGCAGCCCCATATTTTTTTTTGCCTTTTCCAATTTAAAAAAAGGTGATGCGTAACAACCATCATAGAAATGCGGAGATAAAATGGCATCTTGAATGAGATGTAGCGTCAGACGCAGCAAACGCAGGGATGTGCTTTGTGCTGTCAAAAAGCATGACAGCACTTAAGCCCCAGCGACTTTCATTCCATTCATCCCAGCAGCGCTTTCACTATAATATATTTCTCTGCTTTACTTCCATTGTTTTCATCTGCTAGTCAACTTTAACGTGGTTTGGAGGTTTTAGTAACTGAGTGACGTAAAAGAAGATGCTCTAATATAGGATCTTATATTTATATTGTCTGTCATGACCATGTCCTATTTTCCAGACATTTGCATGAAATGACTGCAGCTAAGGAGAACGCATATGCAACAATGTAGAAGGGTACATAATCACATTATTCTGCCATTACTGAATGCTCTGATTTCTAATATATGCAAATAATTAATACACTCATGGAGTGAAAGTTAATTCATGCAAATGTAAAAACAACATAAACAAAACAACAATTATGATTCATTCTCTTCAGGAGAAAATACACGTTTTTAGTAACTTTTACAATTATAGTATCTGTTCACATTGGAGTTATAAGTGCATGTTAGAACTTGAAAGAGGAACTTGTCAAGGGTCAGAAGCCAGAAGTCCCAATGAGATTCTTAAAATATACATAATGCACTAACAGCACTCTACATAAGTAGGGTCACACTCTGTTACAGAAGCAACACAGCATTCCCCAGTTTTTACTTCAACCTCTCCTTTTTATATCTTACTTATATACTTTACTTTGCTACACTTTACTCTGGCATTTTGTAGACAACATACTACATCTGGAACATGCACATGTGCCCTAAAGAAAATATTTCACTGCAGGTCATTTTGGTTAAGGTAAGCATATGTTGCTCATGATTTTCTAATTAATCCAGGAAATTGACTGGGGCAAAAAACATACACATCAACCCTCTGAGAGCCAGGCATACCAATATTACAGTTTAGGCAAATGATAGGTGAGAATTTGACTGAGACGCTTGTTCTAGTTAGTATATGGTCTTTTGTTTTTCACTTCTTACCTGAACTAATATTAGATTATATGACAACTGTCACCCTGTGTTATGCTTGTTTCAGACTTCTTAAACACTTGAATTTAACACTAAATGTGGTGAACTCATCACACAATGCAAGATGAACACGAGAGATCAACAGAATGCAGATTTTCTAACTACGCACGACATTAGTTTTAAAAAAGAATTGTCAGAGGAGAAATATTTATCTCAAAATCAAGAAAACTTCAGCAACACCAGTAGCTTGCTGTTGAAGTAGAAACATTAGACTACAATATTTCAATCTAGGTAGCAATTCAAAATGGGAAATACCAAGTAGCCAAACACCTATTCAACTGTATCTTCTCTGTAGCTATTTAAGGGCAGTTAAGATACTGTAAGTTGTGGTAGTTGTTGTGGCATGACTGTTGTCATTAGGCAGGCCCTTTTGTTTCGTATGAAACAAGTTTTATTTTTTCAAAAACATCACTGACCAAAAAACTCTGCATCCATTGTGGTTTAGCTGATTGGCATACTTCAAAATTTCCAGCATGAGCTGGGCAGCAGTGTAGCATATTGGTAAGGAACAGGGCTGGTAATTGAAAGGTTGCTGGTCGATCCCCCCCGGGGTACTGATGATGTACCCTTGGGCGAGGTACTTAACCTGGAATTGTGTCAGTAAATAACGGATAGCATGTAAATATAACCCATGTAAGCTGCTCTGGATAAGAGCATCTGTGAAATGATTGTAATGTAATGAGCTATGCATGGATGCTTGTAGAATGTTAATGTCAATTAGTGTGAGCTATTGTGTTGTCTGTATTTGTCATGACATGACCTTAGTAAACAGCAAGGTCTTCAAGTGAGCATACATCGACTTTACCTATTTCACATTTTAAAAAACCCTCTGCGCTCCCCAATACCCGTTCGGCAGTGTGGTGTAGTGGTAATGATTTAAACGCGTAATCTAAAGGTTGCTGGTTCAATTCCCTGCTGGGGCACTGCCATTGTACCCTTGTTGCTCTGGATAAGAGCGTCTACTCAACAACAGTAATGTAATGTAATGTACCCAGCACACATCTCACCTGAGAAGCAGTCGCAGTTGGGGTCGATCTTGCAGTCGCACTCGGACGGCGCCCCGGCAACAACGGAGATCTCGCCATTCGTGGTGACCTGCTGGATGCGGTTGATCTTCCGCTCATCCGTCTCGGCGATGTACAGCACCCCCTGGTGGGACACAGCGATGGCCTTGGCTGCCTCCAGGGTTGAGTGGACGGCGGCCTTGCTCACCAGGTAGTGGTCGATCCCGGGCACTTGGCAGTGGATGGGGCGTCCCGCCACGATCCGCACCTGGTCACTCTCCGACACCTGGATGACGATGTTGTTGTCCAGGACGTAGAGGGAGTTGTCCAGGGGGTTTACAGCGAGGTCGGTTGGCCACTCCAGCCGCACCTGAAGGGAGAAGAACGCTCTCTTCAGTCTCAGAACGCTGATGTATTGTTTTGCCGGCACCCTGCCATTCAATTGAAACAGGGTCACCAGCAACTCGCAGAAGGTCGGTGTGGTGAGAAGAGCATTCTGCTGTTTTTCTCAGCACACCTACAGTGTTGTCTTTTGAAAATGTCAAACACGAAGCATGACTGTGGCCCACTCCACTCATGACTCTCTCATTCCAGCAGCAGCTGTCTGTAGTAAAGGATACTTGCGGGGACTTTAAAACTTTGTGATGTCCCTACACAGGCAACACAGGTCTTGTCAGGGGAATATATTCAGAAAACCAGGCACATTAAGAGATGTACTTAACTCCTACAACCAGAAAGCTACAAACTGCGGCCATAGGAACATACCACATTCTCCACTGAATAATTCAGTTTTTCCAGGTAGAAACTTTCCATTTCCTTTGCTGTGTACAGAGGTCTTGCTGCATTCAGTGTGTCAAATACATCATCAGTAAATGTAAAATTGGCTCCGCAATAGCTGCATAAAGTCCACCTATATTTTTGCATCACCAGCAGTTTTCTTGTTTACTTCAGAAAGAAGTCCAGTTCATCTCTGATTAATATCTTGGCCATTTCAAGATGTAGAACCTTTTTTTGCAATGACACCCGGGTCTTACAAGGTGTTTAATCAGCTGTCAGTAAAAAAAAAAAAAAGATTGTATACAAAGAAGACTCAGTCTCTGCCTATTAATAGCTGTGGTGTATTCAGATGCATGTCTCTCTCAGCTCAGGTGATTATGTAGATGACAAGAGCAAATTCAATGTTTATTGAAGGCAGTTTTACTTTTTATCTGTAACAAGATTGAAATATGAACTGAGTTATTAGTACTTCTCTTTGCTTGCCATTACTTAAATATGTATAGTTCTTTATTGTTTTGTATTGATTTTATATTATTATTTGTGTAAATAGTTATCACTACAATATATAGTTGTTATGCATTTATGTTATATTGGTATTTCTGTAAACACTTATTTATTGTATAGTGGTTAAAAATAAAAGACACCACTCTTATCTAACTTTCAAATTTCTTTACATATTTTTTCCTGGCACTCTGCCGATACTTTTTCACATCACAAAGCAATGGAATGTCCCTCTGACACTGTTTTTACATGTACACAATACAGACGATTTTTCATTTTGACAGGCATTCAAGTAAACATTTTTTTAAATGAGCAAGAATAATTTAACCACATATAAAAGAATATATAGTATTCCTCATGTGATAGGCATGAGAATTTATGGCATTTTCCATTAAACAAATTTGTTTAAAAAAATGGCATGTGTGGATAGCTATTGAAGATCCTGAGTTATCTGCGTAAAACTGTGGGGAGTCCAGAATGTCAAGAAATATGGCAGGATGCATGGGGTTATTCTGTATGGCTTCAATAAACAAATAGGAGTATAAAGGATTGGGATGTACACTGTATAAAGGATGTACACTGTGTGACTCATGCTGGACATGGGTATCTGCTATGCAACTAAAGAAAGTAAAATGCTTTGCACATCCTTCCTCTTAGCTGTTTTTAGTTCATCGCAAAATATTCTGTTTGAATCTCCAATCTGCGTGCCTCATTAATACCAGCCTGCAACCCCCTTGTCCATCGGTTATGGTTCAGCATTACAACACCGCAGTGCTCAAACATGCAAGAGACCACTTATGTCTCTTCCTATGAAAGACTGGCTGCAGCTGTAAAATATCAACCACTGCAATACATCACAGATGAATGCAGACGCAGGAAGTCTCTGCTCCATGTGAAAACCTTTGAATGATTGAATATGTTTTCCGTGACAGGGGAGGGTGAGGTTTTTAGAGCATCGCAAAATAACTTCAAGGAATCCTTCACCTGTAAAGATGCACTGTTAAGAGCACATGCTGCACTGTACAGTAAAGTGCCCAAGGCAGAGGCTGGAGAAATAAAAGACCATTGTGCCACAATCATTCATTATTCACATGCCATTCTAACGGCCCTTATTTCTTTCTCTGAGCAGATCCAATGGGTCAGTTATCAAACTTTTATAATCAAAGAAGGTTTTGCCTGCCCTATATCAGCGAGGTGTCGGCTTCCATCAGTCAGGGAGACTGGGTGAGATCACACATCGTGTGACGTTTCCCTGCTCCCAAAATGTTTGTCTTACTCTACTACACACCTATGCAGCACATATTTTAGTAAGTGAGATTTCAGAAGCTTAAGACTCATAATCAACCTGATGGTATTAAATTTGCAAATTCACAGTGGTGGTTGGTCTGAGCCTGTACCTTGAGTGTTAAGCTGGCTCTGGATTTGCTCTGAAGTGGGTGCTGCAGGGGTTACTGATTCCAGCCTCCCATTAGCCATCAGCGGGGGAACATGCCAGGGGCAGTGCTTTCCTCAGACCGCTGAGTGCAGTGAGAAATCTCCTGCTGTCTTTGCACGCCCATTGTCCCTGGGCATGTGTGGGCATATGAGTGGTGCAGTGAGCTGTCCCTCGAGGGAGATCCCCTGCACCACACCCCCCCCCCTCCCCCGCACTACCTCCCCAACCCGCCCGTTCAACCCCATCACCATACTACCAGCTCACCCCCACGCTCCTGCATTTACCCCCCCCCCCCCCCCCCCCCCATGCAAACCCACGAGCTACAGGCTCTTAATAATACATGACTGTTTTGACAAGGCCTAATGTGAAGCATGGAGTGGGAAGACCGTGTCACCTGCTGTATGCGCAGACAGAGGGGCACAGCCTCACGGTAGGGAATTTCATGTCACAGCCCTGAACGTGAACACTGGCGTGACGTGAGAACCCTCCTGATAAAGGTACAGCGGAATACAAATGACCTCAGATACCCTCATCACACCTCTAGGCATCACATCAACCTCATCACCTGGAGGGAGGCTTATTCTGATTAGATCAGGGGGGAAAAAACAATTTAGCTCTTCCTCTGGTGTCCACTGCTGACAAAGCACACTGGTTTGCACTGACTGAGATAAGGTGGTACGCATGGTGTATTGTTTTATGTAAACTGTGCTGAAACCTGGTAACTAATAGTCCCACTGTCTTTATTGCAATGGATCCCCTCATTCTGCTCAAATGAGGCCGCAGCTACAGTAGGGAGTTCTTCCCAACAGGGTGCTCACTTCAGAGCAGTCCATCTTTTTCAACTGAACAACACACGCAGAAATCCCAGCAAAACAGAGCAGGAAGCGGGACCACGGTGCTATGTGATGATGCATGCGAAAACAGGTGCATAATGCTGGAGGGGATTCAATATGCTTTGGAGGGCTTTACAGTTAGTAAAATAAAGTCTATTATACCATCCGTGGCACACCAGAGATTACGCCAGTGGCGTCTGTTTTATTGAAATCCCTGGCGGTGCTCTGTGTCTTTGATACCTGTTATTGTGGGTCTGGCTTATTGAATCTTTCAGCGATGTGTGTAGGCAGCATGTTTGCGAATAACTGGGGAGCCAGGATGACAGGCGAGTTTTCTAGAATCTAGGGCAAGTGTTGTTTTCTTCATAAGTACAGTAACTACATCAAATGCAGGAGGCTTGAAGTGGAACTCAACATACAATCCAATTCTCACTTTATCTGCTTCAACACAGTTCAACCATTGTACTTATCTAAAACTGGATCACTGGTTCACCGTACTATTACAAGTTTATATGTATTTATTGATAGGTACTCTCTCCAATTCAATATGTTTTAGAGAATAAAATCTAGGTGTTGAGTTGGGCATGTCAGTCAAATATAACCCCTGAGCCCCTGTAAGTCTGATTTGATCTCTGCTCTACACGATCAACAGATGATGGTGATGATGCCCAGGAATCAGCTTTCACCAATGGGGAATCAGGGTGGATGGTCCCGGAAAGGTGCTTTACAAAAAAATCTCCACACACGACTCCCTTCTGCACCTGAAGTGGTGAAACCAACTGAAGCGCTCAAATGTGGGTCAGAGTACTGTACTCCATCAGCGGAGCGGAGAGTGGCAGCGGGGTTCTCTCTGAAGGTTATCCAGCCTCAGCACTTTCCAACTTCTCCAAAGAGAGCTTGGTTCAGATGGTTGCGTCTGGCAGGCAGTCACGCAATCAGGGCCCAGCTGTGACTGGTGGGCTCTCTGCGCCCCACCTATCTGCTGCGGGAAAGACTCTCTCGAGGGCGGAAAGACGCCTTTCGACAGACCTGGAAAACTGCCCTGCCAAAGGGTTCATACTCACAAATGAGTGACTCTGTCACTGTGTTACTGTGTTTGTTCATAATTAACAAACCCAGAGACGGGGCTGTACTGGCTAAAATAAATATGTCATCATGTTAGGGTTAATATTATCAACGCGATATGGATATTTCACAGGGTCTGTAATGATACAGTGTATACCATTATAACCCCTATAAAATATATACTTGTAGTAGGCCCTACTTAAAATACAATGCAAAACATCTGCTGAAGAAAATTACTGTTATCATTGGGTAATTGTGACCATAATGACAGTGAATAAATAGTGTATTAAATAGTGTAGCACCGTTCTAGGTGATGTCCAGCAACCATTATTAGAATTGGAATGATCACCATACCAAATTAATTTAGACTAGGGGCAGATGAGATGACCAATTTGGAAGGTCCAGGTTGGGAATTTTGCTGGGATAGAGGGGCTACCCCACTGCTCTTTGAGATTAGTGCCACAGGACCTGTCATGACCACAGTGAGTCAGGGTCTTAATTTAACATCTCATTGACAGAGTGTGACTCAGCTGCAGAGTTCACTGAGTCCTGTCTGAAAACCAAGCATACCCAAATTCAAGACCCTTCCTGCCCTAAATATACTCACATAAACCATTTCCCCCTGGCCAATGGACAAAGGAAACCTTAACACAACTTGGGGTAGTCCGCTCTTTTAGGAGGAGACTCATTTTTTAGAGCAGCTTAAGGGATGTGTGATTCTCTGGATGTGTCTGGAACCTCTAATCCCTGGAGCTGTCAGCAGTATGGGGGATATCAGCATTCTGTAATGATTTTCAGTCCTAGTCAAAAAGTAAATGTGTGGTAGACTACAGCAGCTGGTCAGATGTCACTGGAACTACTTTTTGACTACAAGCTAAAATGAGATTCACTTCTGGTAGAAAATGAGTTTTTGACCTGACAGTGATTTTGATAAAATTCACTGTACTTGGGAAGGAAAAAAAATGTTCTATTCTTTGGAAGGGCATTCACATGCAGACAGCAAAGTATGCCACCTTCCAAAAACATAAAACTACACCCATATTTATACCCAATCAATGTGAAGGCGATGAGGTTATCCACAGCCTAATTAACTAATGAGCATTGTCTACATGTGAATACACTGTGTACCCCATAAACAAGCATAGGTCTCAGAATAACTGCAGCATTACAGAGTGACTGAGGATGCTATTAGTTTAATGAATCAACAGTGCTAGAAAGTTTTTCAGCTGTTCTCTCTTAGACCTTCTTTTATTACACAGTTCGGTGGATAAGGACAACTTCAGCAGTTCAGATACTGGCAAAGGAAAGCAAAGGAAATGCTCAAGCCCCACAGTTCCACAAGGTCAGTTCTAAGCCTGGTACACCCCAGTTTGCACAAAAGTGTCAACAGCAAAAAGTAAAACATTTCACCAAACATTTACATCAAGCATTTTGTCCTGATCCCTCCAGCCCTCTACCCCTTGCTTCTTGTTATCCCTCTTCTGGAAATATTAATGCTTAAGTGAGCTCTTTATATACCTCACAGTCTGTTTTCACTTAGAGAACCGCCAATCATGTGTGGAGGGCGTGGCCTCACCTGGGTGATATCCATGCGAGCATCGCAGCTCAGTGGCTGTGTTGATGTCAGCCCATTGGAGCCTATGACAGTTGTTATCACGCCCTTCTCATTGATCCTCTTGATCATTGTTCCGTCGACAAAGTACACAAAGCCTCGTTTGTCCACAGCAATTCCTGTTAAGGGAGGCAGAGGCAGACATTAAAGTCAGAGACGGCCATTAAAGTCAGGTGTTATACACTAGTTAGAACCAACGTTAGCCTAAACAAGTTCATTGTTTATGCACTGCAGAAATCTAATTAAATAGGCTTGAGGAAGAACACTGGGGGCATTTATAATGACAGAGAAAAGAAAGCAAGTCCTTTAGGCTGCCAGATGAGTGAGGAACCCACACTGGGGGGCAATAGGTTGATGAGCAGAGGATATATGCACAGGTCACATGAAGCTAGTGCCTGGGAAAGGGGTTTGTGCTGGTTCAGACCTGCAGAGCACTTTTCATTATGGCCCTAATGATGAGAAAACAGGGGGGGAAGCAGAAGGCCCTGCTATCTCTGTGCAAAGGTTAGGACACACACAATCATCACAGATGGGCATTAGGCGTCGTTCAGCAGTCATTTACATATGCAGAATGGGCCAGATGCAAAACCGCAGTGACTCAGGGCCAGGGAATTTCACTTTCAGAATGAAACGTTACGGTTCAGAGTTTCCTTATTTCAAAGCATGTGACCACCTCTAGCTCCTGAGTGACTCATTGGCTTGATTGCCCACCACGAGTGCAAGCTGCGCTATACCGCCAGGTTAGATCCCTGCTGTTTCACTAACCCTAACTATGACCTGCAGAAAAAAAATAGTTTCGCCAGGGAAAGGGTTGGATATATCATCAGGGGTTTCCAATGTCATCACTCACAGGCACCCTGCGACTTGCCAGGCACACGGCCCACTTGGATGACATCGGTGAAGCTGCACCCATCCCCCATTCTGTGCTTACTTCACTGCGGTGTCCTGGCCAACTTGTAGTGTGACAAAATAGCTGCTGTTGGCAGGCGAGTGCATTGAAGGGTTGCATTCATTACGCCCCAACACTCCTGTGCGAGTGTAGAGGTGATACCAGCCGAATATATAACCAGTTGGCGATTCCTCAAAAGGCGGAATAAAGTGGAGAAAAAAAAGCAAGTAACAAATTCCACTTGCGCATTAAGTAGGTGAGCACTCAGAGCACACAGTTCTCCAACAGTGTTGAGAATAATTTCATTCAATCTACTGTAATGAGCAAAGCACCAAACACTGTGCTCAGGTGCACTCACTTTGAGTCAGAGCACTTTTCAAAAATGACTGGTGAGCACTGAGCAACCAGGAAGTTAGTTAACCTCAAACAACTCAAACTGTCCAACAGGTTAGACCAAAAGCATTCGTCACGTTGAAAATCACTTTAATTTATAAAGATAAATAATAGATTATGTGTATTAATCAACTCTGAATACTAGTTCTACAGAAATTGAATATAAGCTTCCTTTCATCAATAGATGTACAGTATCTTGCTCATACTGAGGTGCTGCTGGGTTGTATTTTGCATTTGGAGCAAAACATGAAGTGACTTATATTGTACTCAGCACTCATGGAAACTGTCTCAATCTAATTAAACACAGCAAATTAAAGCACCCAGCACATTTGCCAATGTGTCTTTTTTTACCTTTTTAGGGACAAGATGGATTTGATGACAATTTAAAGCCTGAAACAAGCCATGGCATTATTGATACATTCAAACAATTCATTTAAAAAGATTAACCCGATAAAACGTCTTTTTCACTATAACCATACAAAGTCTGCGGCACAGTACCAAGAGCTAAACACCTTTTGGCTTGTGTGGTCGATCTGAGCGTAGCAGCTGACGTAGCAAAAGATTATTGTTGGATTACACTAATTCACCTCAGGGTGAGACCTGCTTTGTGATTCACACCTAACCTGCCTTAGACAGGTACATATTCATTACCATGGGTGTAGGGACCTTGTCTGTTACCCGCAGTTACCAACATTTTTCAGGCAAAGAAATTAATAGCAAATGACAGCAGCTCAACATGTGTGTACTCTGTGATAACATAAGCAACTATTAAAGATACCAGACATACCAAACATATCACATGTCATTGTTTGCATTTAATTAAAACTTCGTTAATTTCCGAGTGAAGGTTTCTCTTCACAGCCAAAGACATCAATGTGTACCTCATCTACTGTCTTTGACTTTGCCCATCTCAATGACGCCACCCTTTTCTGTGCTGCTAATGATCTGTGTGAGCTGACGGTACAGAGAGAAATAAATGGCAGGACAGGGCAACCCTGCATCCTTCCATAGGACAGGTGAGTCCTTTCTACAACCTCCAACCCATTTCATCATCCTGCCAGAAGGGATGGATTAAACCACATACCTACCCCATCCCCTGAAAGCCTGTCTTTGTCCACAAACACACAGCCTTAGCAGCCACCTTCATTCTCATACTTTATGTGTGACAAAAAAACTGTCTCCTATAGCATAACAATACAACACTGTTAACATATCTGAGCGTACACAAGAGGTAATCAAGCACCAAACCACTAGTGCGGCATTGTTTGCAACTTTGAAAGACAAACTCAGTGCAAGTACTTCATATTTCACACAGAAGGCAGAAAAACCCTAAACAAAAGATGTGATGGATTTCAGTGTTAACCTGCTTTCTCTTTTCTTCTACCCAGAAAAAAGAAGGCAGCAAAAATCTCTAATCAGTCTGAAATAACAATGGAACCGCAGTGACAACACTGCCATTTCAAGTTAAGAAGACGTGTCTGTTAATGAGCAGCTCTGGATGGGTTTCAAAGATGTAAATGTGACTTCAGCTCTACCCAGTAGTTTAACTTTAATGAAAATACAAGAAAATAAACAGGCGAATAAAGGATCATACAGGTAGCCCTGCAGCATATGTAGGAAATAGGAAATGTCAAAACAGCATGAGATTCCTGGTACGCTTTCCCTTGGTGACCTGACATTTGACACTGACTTACATTTCATGGTCTTCCCACAAAGTGCTACAAGGACCATTAAAATTAAACCCTACAGTTCAAGGTAGTGGGCTGCATATATTTTTCTTTTCTATGGACAGAGGCCAAGTTTTTATGTAAATATTTCGACTTAAAGAAGAATAAGAAAAGACACTCAGGCACTGTGTCTATGCCTTTTCACTTTTTTGAGGGGAAGGGTGGAGCTCTATGATTTGTAGAGCATACCAAATAAAGGGCATTAGTTTGCTTTCTGAAATAGCCTGGGGCGGAATGCATATTATAGCTCCCATAACCCAGAAGTTTCGCTTCTTTAGAATAGGTTTAGGTTCAGCAGAAGCTCCACTAGCTATGTTTGTTTTTTGCATCAAAATGTGTGTCACTGAGCCACTGTCAGTTATAGAGCAGGAGTTATAGAGCAGAACAGCCCCTGAAGGCTCAGTGTTTAGAGTGCAACTGATCTCCGTTTCATCCCCTCATCACCCACCTCATTTGCAGATATGTGCACCATATGATCTTTTTTCACACAAACCACAAGCTCTTGTTCTTCATAAACCACATGTTCTTGCTCAACTTAATTTACTAAATTGTCTTTCCATTGTATTATGGAATTTTCTCTGCAAACTGGTGTCTGGTGCAGTGATTTTTTTTTCTGTACTCTAAACTCTCAGCTTCCCAGAATGTCCATGTTTAGCCAGCTAAGCATATTTAAACACTATACATTCTCAAAGGCATTACCTTCTACAGTGTCATTGGCTAATACAATTATCTTTACATTTCCTATGTTTCCTCCCTTTAACTCAAATTTTTAAACCTCCCACAATGCATTCTGGGACCATAATGCCAAACTGTAATGAGCACTCTGAAATGGAAATGAAGTAATACATTGAAACACTGACAGAAATGAGGAAGGTCAAATCCAACAGTTTGAATATTAAGTTTCACATAAATATCTACCTTCGGAGACTATATAACCAGGGTGAAAATCTGTTCAAACATTGCATTTAGTTTGGAAATACTAATTCAAAATGGTTAGGTACACATCAATCAGTAGCCATAACACATTTATAAATGCATGTTGTTCCTTTGTTTTGTATATGTACTCTGCCTTGGTGCATTTACATTTTCAAGATATATTCCTGAATACCATCCATCCTTAGTTTGGCTACCAAGCCATGTGAAGTAAGTAGCTGTTTAAAGACAAAATTACCATGCAGAGAAATATTTCAGTGAGCCAGATAAGAAAGTCTGCTCTGTCCTTACACTGCCTAACATCATTGTCTGACATAATTATTTCAGCACTGGAATATCAATAATAATTAACTGTAATTTTATTATTAGTATTTAAAACATTTCACAGCAGATGCACATTCAATTTTGGACACAAACTTCAAAAGTAAAGCAGCTGTGATCAAGCAAAAAAAAAATCTGAGTTGTGTGCAGAAGGCACATTTGTTCTCCTTCCACCAGGAGACTGCTGACCTTCCAAGTTTGTGAACAGCAGAGCTGTTCAAGGCCCAGAAACGGTGATTAGAGAGATAACTAGCAAGTAAGATAAGACGCAAGCAAGGAGTCACAGGATGAATGTAAATATTGCATATTCAGGATGTGGTGTGTTTCTGCTGGATGGTTCAACTCTGCTGCAGTCCGTTTGAAGTGTTGTGAGTACTTGCGCTCTGATCTCTTTAGCCTGAGGTAAAGTTTCTGCTAGTTTGAACACTAAATAATAAATGTTTATTGGGGAGGAGGAATGAGCTCGTCAACAGTTAGAGGCAAGGTGAGGTTTCCATGTTTTCATAATGCCGTTTTATGTGACCTGTCATCTATATAGTACTTAATCCAGTCCTGGGTAAACATTCTCAGAGTTCAGCATGAAATCAAAGTAATTTAGCACAGCTCTGTTTTTAAAGAGTTCTTAAATACAGTGAATATGTCACGGATATTACATGAATGCAGATCTTGCATTCCTGCTGTTTAATTCTCTCAGCGGGTGAAAACTACTCACGGCAGTTTATCCCAACTGCCGAAGAACAGAAAAACAATAATAACCAAACCCCACTTCAAACTCATACATGACACCACAGCGCTCAGACCAGCCTTTCCATATGCAAGCAGTTTCCAATCCCCATCACTAGCAAGAAGCTCGCTAACAAGCTAACCAGTTTGGTTAGTAATCCTGCAGTTAAAAACAAGAACACATCTAATACAGCTAAAAGGCTAGCTGCATTAGCTGTAAAACAGGGACAACATTTTCCTCTGCTTATAACTGCTGGCTCATAATTGCTGAGAGCCCAGACAGCTGGCTGACTAAATGATTTCCAAATTTTGATATCTTCACACATATCAGAGCTAGACCCTTAATTTAGAAAGCAGAGGAGAGATAAATATGAAGAAGTTGTAGGGTATCCACTGTCCTAATCTACACTATTTATGAACAGAAAAGGGAAAAGAGAGAAAAGAAGCATGGTTTTGTTTCCATAAATAGAAGCAAAGCACAGTGTCTGCACACCGGCGCAGCTGATAACATGCACGCTGTCACAATGTCACCTGATTTGTCTACAGAGAGATCAGCCAATGAAAGTTCAGAGAAAAGCCTTGTCCATTGTCAGAGCAATGATCAATGCTCAATTCAAACTGCGTGATTTGCTCTATATTCTGCTCTCCTCTAGCAGAAACGGCACATAACTGAGCAGGCTACTCACTTGATGCACCTCAGAGATGGTCTCTCTACTATAAACAGCCATCCTCCCCGGTCAGTACCAGCCCTCCCCTGCCCGCCCCTTCTCTGCCTGCTCCTCAGAAATGCATAAATGGACAATATGTTCGTGCTACCACGGTGAAGCGTGCCAACCTAGTTAACTTAATGGAGTGGACAAACAAAGCTATATTTAAGTACCAGCTGTCACATTCTATTACCAAAAACATCAGGTGGGAATTCATTGTGTGTTGGAGGCCCCCCAGGGACGGACAGAAATTGAAATGATGAATATACCTGCTGCGGACTCGAAGCCCCCCCCCCCCCCCCCCCCCATGTTCTTCCCGCTCTTTGCTTGACCCTGAGCCATGTCCTTACCCGGCTCCGGTACATCTGCCCCACAGAGATTCCCATTTACACAGGCACTTGGTCAAAGAGCACAGGCTTGGCGCCCTCTCCTGAACCGCTCCTCTCGTGGCTGTTCCGAGGGCTTCCCTGAGCAGTTCTCCGCAGGCTGCTGATTAGCATGTGAGTGGATGATCTTGGAGCAGCATTTCTTTACGTTGGCTGCTCCTGCCACTTACTGCATGCAAGCTCTTTAAAGTGAGGCTGGCAGGTAACTCCAGAATGATGAATGTCATGAGATACCACTTGGTTCCAGATTCATTCTCTGTGGCGCTCTGTCCTTAACTTTAAGTAACAAATTTAACATAAATAATAAATAATAATTAAACACACCGGGGTACAGGCCATCAACAACTAAAGATTTGTTTCCTATCCAGCATAATCTTGACAATAAAGACAAGATAATCTAGACTAACTTGAATACACTCTCATATTGTCTCATGATTCTATGTGACAGAGAAAATGACATGAAATTGTCAAAACGAGTCCTGTGATTATTTCAATTTCATGCTGAAGAAAAAAACTGTAGACTTTTTTGCTGAAACTGGCTGAAACTTAAGGCTGTCTGAATCATACACTGGGCGATTAGTGAAACTTTAAAAGCCATAGATGTGGTTGGATCTGCAAAATGGAGGTTAAACAGTAAAATATCACTAAAACCTTCATGACATTTAACAAAAGCTTCAGAGCAGAAGCAAAAGCAGTGTGGATTCAATGTTAAAATATGCATACTAGTAAGAAAAGACTAATTAGTCAATGGTGAATTACTTCTTTTGGATGGTTCCAAAGGCTAGTCAGTTAAAAAAAAAGAAAAAAAAAACAGAAGCAAATTGAAAGAGGAAAATTAAGGGAGTGTAGAGGACAATTAGCATATAATTTCCACATTTGCTGAATCATATAGTTAAAGGGAATGCATTAAGAATTTCTCTGTAATAACCTGGATTGATTACAAATATACTGATATACTGTAGATCTTTCACATTCAGTTACGCTGACATGATGGCAATGATGCCTTCTATTGATCATTCCAAAGAGCCAGGAAGTCTGGTGAAAGTGAAACAGTCACAACTCAGACACACCTCAGTGGCCTAAAACCTCAATACAATAGCTCTCCCTGCAATCATATACCCTCATTATCATATTAACATCGTTCCACACAAGAAAGAAGCATTTTTTAATCTGTTTCGACTTCCCCAGGAGGCTAGGGACTACGGGATCTTTTTGCAATCTAAAAGGGCTTTTTTCATGGCAGGAGAACAAAAGCAGAAATAAAATGTTTCATTTATCAAAGTCCGGACAGGTGCTAACAAGACATTAAATGCGTAAAGTGCTGCCTGGGAAAAATGAGTGAGTTCTGCAGGCTCCTCTGGTGTCTCCCGCGGCTGCCTCTCCACCTGAGGAGGCCCTTCATTTGTGTGCCGAGATACACTCACTCCTCCTCACACATGACACCTGGCTCAGGGAAAAAGTCTTCCTAATCTTTTCTGTTATGAAATGTCAGCCATCAAAGGGGGGGGGGGGGGAGAAGGGGGGAGGGTGGGGGGAGGAAACCGGGAGACAGAGAGGGTATTCAGATGGGGGTCAGAGGAACCCTGTCATCATGGCTGTACTCATCCTCCCATCCCAGCCCCGTTCCCCTCGGAGCCCCCCCCCCCACCGGATGCCGGATGAGTGTCGGCAGAGGTGATTACCTGGAAACAATGCAATAAACCTTAATGTATTCCTCCTCGGTGGTGGAGACGGCTCCCTGGATCCCGGCCGTAGCTGCCTGGCCTCGGCCAGGCCCGTGATGCGCCCCCGCCGGGCCTCCCCAGTGCACACATCAAAGCGCTCCGCTTAACGCGGCACTAATTGACACGGCTTCCCGTCCTAAAAAGGTCCCTGGATTAAGTCCTCAAAATGTGAACAACGGCTGTCACCTTTTAACAGATGACGATAACTCGGAGCTCTCTGTGACTCCTCTGGATTTGTGATGGCTTTCCCGTCTGTGAAACGGCGGCTCAAAATTTGTCCTCTAGGAAATGACCTCTTTTCAGATTCTCACGGTGTGCATTTGGGGGACAAGAGAGGTTTACTACACTACTTTTGTTCTGCAAGTCTGTTCATCAATAATCTTACTAGGCACCTGAAAACACATAAAACACTTAAATAATTAATAAATAAATACATAATAAAAACAAAGGTTAAAATAGAGGGTTTTTGCTTTGAAAGAGAAAAATAAAGGGGAAACTGACTGCCTGTTCTGGAAACACTAGTCTTAGATGTTACAGAATGTATAGATGGATTTAGGTGAAACAGATTAGAAAATCTATCAATAAAATCTAAACTACTCAGGCAAATAAAATGAAGCAGGAAAGGAGGATGGTTTCAGAAAGAGCTGTGCCTGCATTCCTCAAACCCTCCTGTGTCAATCTGTATCAGTAACAGACACATAGTGGCATGGTGGGTGTGGCAATGATGGAAAGGTGTCTAAAAGCCTGCCATGGTGCTTCATTGACTGACTGCTTGAATTATCATTAGGCTGTGTAATAGGAGCCACATATAAAGGAATCAATTTCACTTATCCTGATCTGGGGTCAGAATTCAGGGTCGTCTGACATGTCCGAAGCAGAAATAATTCTCAGATGGGTTTGGAACGGTCCTGTGCATTATGTAGAAATCTCCTCTCTAAAGTATAACCGTATCAATGATTTTGAATTAAAAGGATTTGTTGCACATTAACCTTCTTAGGCAAAATTCCAATTTTCCCATACAGTATACTCTCCACTCAGAAAAAGGTGATATCTGTATACACCCCATAAACACATCTTTGCAGCAGCTTGCCTGGGAACAGCTCTTTCCATTTTGATTTAAGCCTTAAGAAGGATTTTAGGGGGCAAAAGGTCACACATATGAAACTGTCAGCTGCTTCTCCAGCAATCAAGGAGAGATGCTGTATAAACATACCCTACCTGGCCTTACGAGTTCAGCTATTTTAAAGGAGTCAAAGGTTATAAAAACAACCATATTGCTTCTTTGGTTGTCATCATATGCCTGTCCATTGCCTTATGCCTGTTATACTGCCAAAATGACTTTGCTGCCATTTACGTTTTGACATTTTTAAGGATGAAAATGACAAAAAAGCAATATATTTCAATTCCTGATCAATGACATATATGCAATGCTAAGCATGGAATATTGACATGGAATATTATTTTTTAACAATGGCAGAGAGATAGTGGACAGAGCATTGTTCCAGTCAGTAAGGATTTACAAAACTACCAAATCCATCCATCCAAACTACCAATGCAACATCTTTACACATTTGATATTATAAATTATTTTCCATTACCAAGTCAGTTGAGAAGTTCATTAAAATGAAACATTCACTCAAGTGAATCATTAGCTTTGAATCAAAAACCACAGCACAAAACATATCTATGTGGCTTGTATAAAAACTGATAACAGTAAACCCTGGCAGCAGAAGGTAAACTACATGAAGAGACATGCACAGCACAGTATATACAAAATATATAACATAAGTTGATGGAACAGAGGTGAAAGGTGCCAAAACAATCTCATTGTCTACATATGTAGCCTTTGAAAATAAGCAAAGTCCATAAAATGTAACACAGAGGCAACCAGGGAGAAAACGAAGATAAGCTCAACCTCTACAGAGGTGACAGTGATTAAATGTGGTTGAAGCACTGGTGTTCAGGAGGCCATTATAAATAGTTCCAGGGTTATATTGAGACTACAGTACAATGAGACGAGAGAGAGGATAAACACAGCATCTACATTAACGGAGGCCGATGGTAGAGCAAGCACATACTGAGGGCAATGTAGAACATTCCCTTTCATGTCCCTGATGCAAAAATGTCCAGTACAGTAGCATTTTGTTTACATCCGGGGGCAAATGCCAGAAATTCTGCCCATAACGGGCTGGCCCTCTACTGTTTCTTTTGATGTGTGTCTGAAATGCAAAAGAAGTCTAATGGAAGAGTGAAGTCTAAGTGAAGGGTCTATCTTTGGGATTTAATTTCTTTATGACTCACTTGAGATGCCTTTGTACATTTGTAACACCCATGCTCCGCCCCCCTGCACTTTACTTATGTCCTGTGATGACCCTGGCTTTCTTTAAGCATACAACTTCAAGAACCCGTCACATCTGTCATGTCCGCTGTAACGGTATGAGCCAGTGAGAGGGGCTCTGGGAAAAAAACCGAGACCCTATGCAGAAAAGGCTGACGCGGCGGCTGTGTGCCTTCCCCCGATAAGGGCATTAGTCTGCCACCTCGGGGGCCATGGGACGCTGACATTGTCGGCGCGGCGGACAGCAGCCCTATGTGGCGGGCGCTAAGCTGATTCCAGTCCAGTTCCGCAGTAGATAAGGGGAGCCCTAACATAACAAACACTAAGAGCTCCTGGCACCAGAATCAGAAATCTGCCTCGACCGAATCCAGCACACTGATAAATCCCAGCTTCAGTTATTTGCGCATTGTTCCGGGCCTCATTTAGCTTCTTTACACATTAACTGTAGATGGATGGTGCACAAGAATTCTCATCACCACCACCCCCCTACCCCCCCAAATAATAAAAAAGGAAACAGTTCCTTTGAACTTCAAAGAGAGAGTGATTTGAGGACAGTACACATGCGGTATGCTCTATGGACGAAGCCTGAACATTAGCCAGCAGTAGGGACTTCCAACAGACAGAAGTCTGAGGCACACAAAGCTTTTCTCGTAATGCATTGGGATCGACAAGAATAGAATGATAGGATTTTTTCTCTCCTTAGTAATTAGAATTTTGTTAATTGACTCCGGAAAAAAAACAACAACCTTGAGATTGGAAAAAAATATATTTCTTCTAATTACACATTTAGCACCAACTGAGAATATTCTGTTGTCTTTCATTCTAATGCAAGCATGCAAAGGCCTCACTAATCCTGAGACACACAGTGGTGTGCGATTTGACATGGACAGAATTTTGAGCAACAGTATTTTCAACTGGGGATGCTGTATATCAGCACCCTTGAATTTTCAAAAGGAAAACTGCACTGCAACACAGCGCAGAGCAATGTTATATAGCCTGTTTGAAAATCAAATAAATTCAAAAATAACTAGCATATGCTGTGGCAGTTGATTTGATTCATTTTTCGGGAACAGTTACAGAGGGCAAATTTGATGTTCCGTATTTGCTGGGCGCAGAACCAAATGAGGGAAGTGAGACGACTGTTTTCACAGGAGGATCGACATCTACAATATGAATGTCTTCAAAGCATCTGGCAAGTAACAGATAAGCTTTTCATTTATCTTCCCAAACCCCCTTTTTTCTCATTACAATGTTACCAACTTATAGAGTGCCGCAGTGTCCGGAACTGCAAGGGCGATATCCGTGCACTTCGGTCTCCAAGATTGATTACTTTCCCACTGGTGGGCGTTGGACATGAGGAGTTTCTGAGGGATTTGGATGACAGAACACCCAGGGTGCACTAAAAGGTTTTACCTTGAGCCACTAATCTAGGTCCCCAACCAAGGGACCTGCTTACAGTTGGCCATCTGCCAGTGAAATATCATTCATCAACTGACCTTGGACATGGGGTGAAGTCTAGTAGTGGAGGCATCCTGAAACATATATGTACGTGTACAGGAAAGGGGGGCAGTGGCAAGCGGACAGCAGAGTACAGTAAGTAATCATCAGGTTCCCAGTGTTGCACAGCCATCCCAACGAGAGTATCCAAAGGCGATGAACATGTTAAAAGCTGGCCTTCAACAGAAGCAATAAAATTAAGCTGCATTTGGGTAATCATGGGTGCTGCTGTAAAGGGATTTGTGGGGTGGTTGGTGAAGGCTGGGGGGGGGGGGGGGCTTACTGTACCTCTAGGGTTGTTGAGCATGGCCTCAGAGGCCTTCCCACCATCTCCACAGTGACCTTGATCGAAGGGCAGGCACTGCTCTCCAGTCCCTGCCACCACCTCCATGTTCTTGGCTAAGTCTTTGGGCTCGGTGAGTGTCCTCAGCCTGTAGACCTTCCGGCTGCTGGTGTCCGACAGGTACAGAGCATTGTTCATCGGGTCCATTGCCAAGTAGTACTTATGGGCCGGACTGGTGCTGAAAACAAAGCGGGCTACAGAGTCAGCCATTGGGTATCGTTTGTAAGTGCTCATCATCCTGTATGGATGAAGACATGAGTACATTTACACCCATCCCAGCACACATCTCTCTGAGTTCTAAGACTCTTTGGCATTTTTAACTATAGAAAGACCAACAGAATGTAATAGCTTTTGGTCTAGTAACTAAAAGCATGGAGATTTGAATTTTGGTAGAATCAACTTCGTCATAGTGTTGAGCGAGGCACTTGAACTGTATTAAAGAAATGGCATGTGCTATCTATCCAACACACCTACCAAAAACTACTGTGATTGAACATGTAACACCTGGTCATTTACTATCGATTCAAAATTATGACAGAGCCTCTGGCAAACTACCACAGAAAAAGCATATTCATCACACAAGTTTGATTGAAAAAAATTTTGAGTCTGAGGGAATGCTGGCTGTAATATCAAAAATTAAAAGCAAAACAACAGAGCCCCCAAAGATGATTACTATGTGGAGACCAATCCCACTTCGTCCATCCAGCATTTATTGTTAGGCATTGTTTTCAAAAATGCACAATGGTATATTTGGCTTCAGACAAACTAGAGCAAAGAGCTTATGAAAGCTCCACAATGATAAATTATTAGTTTGTTTTACTTGGCAGGAATACATTAACAGCTCCAAATGGACAAAACATCTGTAGTGAGGAAAAGAGAAATGGGACAGGGAAAACATTTCAAAGGCAAAGACCCAGTTTTCTCTCAGCCTTTATCAAAGCTCAGAGAGACCAGCCTGTGGGCCTCTGTGCACCTCAGAGATGATTGCTCCCATGAAGGAGAACCGCGCATCCTTTTCACACCAGACCTGTCGCTAATTCCTGCTCTTGCAACTGCCTGATACTTTCCGGCCTAACGCCTCAGTTGTATTTCCTTGCATTTATCAGACTGTATACTCCAGGTACATTTCTTTGACAGCTCAGACAGCATTGGCAAGCTTGTGACAGTGCCCTGTAAAACTGACAGTAAAAATACCATTGGCAAAGAACGCACCACCTGTCTTTAAACTTAAATGGAAATGGATGCAATACAAATGTATTCTCTGTATTTTTTGATATCTCAAGTTCACCTGCTGGTGCTCACAGTCATACCAGGAAAGCAACTGAGCCAAACAAACAAACCAATATGCTGAGCATCTCCCATTCAAAATGAAATATATTGGTGGTGAACACTGTGGTGACAATGGTAATGTGGTTCAGTGATTAAGGAACTGGGCCTGTAATGAACCATATTAACCACATATAGTATCTGTTTTGGAGGCAGATTTTACCT
The DNA here is from genome assembly GCF_013368585.1 of Megalops cyprinoides. NCBI lineage: Eukaryota > Metazoa > Chordata > Actinopteri > Elopiformes > Megalopidae > Megalops > Megalops cyprinoides. The sequence goes on along the minus strand of NC_050598.1, from coordinate 15,679,989 downwards.
GTTAGAATCCCAAGTCTCCCTCCAGGAGTCTTTGGTGGTACAATGCCCCTCTACCCCTCACCACAGGATATTCCCCCTCTAACTACACATGAAAGCCAGCCCTTGTCCATGACATCAGATTGGTATTAAAGACCCCCTGGCATTTCTTCAGAAAGTCTGCATCATCCTTAATCCTCCCCACATTCAAGTCCAGGTCAATAAACCTTGATATTGACTGGCTGCCCTCTCCACTCTTAATCCTACCCCCATAACAGAATGAGAATCTTTCCTCAGCAGTCTGCAGTGTGAACAGGAGGCTGGTTACTGTAAATGTATCCAACTGCACTAATTTATTGGCAAATGCAGCAGTAGAATGGACTACAAAGCAAAATTGGCAAGTTTTTTTGCCATTTAAAACATACCTGTGTCTTATGTCGCGGTTCCTGGTGCCGTCATTGTCAGGGCAAGGGAGTTGGGGGGGGGGGGGTTAAAAAAATGCAAAATTAGTTTGACTCCAATAAAAATGGACTCTTCATTATACAGCATGAGCACATTATTTTTGCTCTTATGTGAATCTTCTCAGTTCAATATATGAGAACCATTTTCTCTGATTATTCAGTTTAAAGTAGGAAATGTTGGGAAACGGGGCCCTGCACAGCTTTTGGTTACTTGTACATATCCCAGGTGAACAGTTTTTTTTTTTCCCTGGAGTTACAGAGTTAGAAAGTGGGAGATCTGTTGTGCTCTCAGAGGAAATCTGTCTATGCTGTCCCCAAAGGAAGACATGGAGACGCGGTGCAGTAAGCCTAGCAAAGTGAGAGGCTGACTCCTGAAGAATCCGGGAGAGCTCGGTGATGGCGCTCGAGGGTTCCAGGTAAGTGGCTTCTCCTGAAGCCTGGAGGGACTCGCATGAGAGCCTCAAACTGGGACTTTGGCACGCACTATAATTAGCAGTTAATAGCACTTCCTCGCACAGACCACGAGCCACAAGCTAACCAGCTGTTAACTCCATCATCTTAACTCCACATCAAGTCTGAGTCTGAGTCTTTTCTTTCTTTCCCCGTACCTTTCAACCTTGAAGCAACCAAGCCAGGGGAAATGAAAAAAAGAAACAAGACCGTTGAGAATTTCTTTAGATCAATGAAAAACCTCAGTCTCAACCTGACTGGTTAATCTATTCTTTCAGTCACAATCACTGAAATAAACATGCTAAAACCTTGGTAATTTACTGTTTCATGAAAAAGTTGCAGTAAATTCTAATATTAGTATTTACTCATTTTGAAATTATTACTTGTGTAAACAAAATATTTTTTTTAAAAAATGACAAATGAGTTCAATAAAAACACACGCCAGTGGCATGATTTGTACTGAGGAACTGGGTCAGTTGTTAAGTTGAGGACATAACTGCACTGTAACTGTGTGAGGTAAAGTAGGTAAAATGCAATTTTGTCATGTTTATATTGATTGGAATGGAACTACATCAACCTATATAAATCAGTATACACATACATACTGGTATGTTATATTCGGTTTGTTTGCAAAGTGATAATAAATATAGGCCATAAATGGCATAAATGGCAAGTGACCATAAATCATGGGGTATACACTGGGGATATATAGCATGAAAAATGTGCAGTTTGTAATTATGAGAATTCTATAGTTATTTTCATTATTCCTTTGCAATTTAAATTGAATCAATGTAGAATACTATTAATATACTGGAGAAAGAGTGGAGCACAACATATCAATGGAAGCAAGTCCAGAGGAACACTCAAAAACACGAGAAATACTTGCCAATAATTCTCTAAATCAGAGCTGCTTAACTACAGCCCTTGGAGACGATTCTCAAACTTTTTTTGAACACTCTCAGAACTCAGAACGCAGAATTCGAGAGTAAACCTAAATTGGTTCAATCAAGACAATGATTTTCGTGGAATGGGGTGGGCAGTTAGGAGGTGCTTGACTGGAACAACAGCCTGCAGACACCATGGCCTCCCGGGACAAGGACTGAGTAGCAGGTGCGATAATTATTTTTAGAGCAGAGTGCCATTGAGCGGCTTCACCTGAGCTCCAGGATGCTGATGGTGTAGCCGTTCGGAAGGATCCGCCGCACAAAGTTGAAGTCCCCAACGTATACACTGCCGTCAGAGCCACAAGCCACAGCGACGGGGGCGAAGAGCTTGCTGTCTAAGGCAGGACCATTGCAGCTAGGGCAGGGAATGGTGCGGTAGTAGCCGTTGCCCATGACCGTGGTGATGACAGGGGGCTGCTGGGATATGAACACATTCTCCCCGTTCCCTTTGTGCAGAATTCCTGCCAATGAAAGAATGCCACAGGAAGGGAGGGTAATTAAGACACACCTGCTTGAGAATGACTCACTGCTTACACATTTTACCATCCTCAATCAGTGCTCCATTGTCTTTTATTCTTTTTTTTGTCAGTTGAATGTCATTGTTTCCTGACATAGTAATTTAAAGAAGAAACAACAAAAAACATGCATATAAGAAAGCCATCAGCACTCTCATGCTAGGTGGTAATACCAACTTAAAAGGAACAGAATACAAAGTGCTCCTTGTCAAAATAACCATATTATATTAGACTTCTCTCAGCCACAGCCAGGCATTCTTGACAATAATGCCATTGCTTCACTGCTTAGGATGAACTCCATGAACATTGGCGAGATTCATGGAAAGGACTGGACACAGGCAGTGGGACATGCTAGGAGCTTTAGTGATAATTCCTCATTTTGGCCATTGTAGGTAAAAGGATAGACGAGGCTCCTTACCACTCTGCAGGTTGAGGGTGTGGTGTTTATCTAGGGACCACCCTCCCAGGTTGGATCCAGTCATCTCAAACCCCTGCAGCAGCGCAGTCCTCTTCTCCCATATGATGAAATCAGGGCAGGATTCATACTCGTAGCCCACAGACACTGAAACATTATGATCCAAAACACAGTACTGGGACTTTCCAGAAACAAGCACTCTTGTAACCAGCAGTCACTAGACATACCCAGTCACTTTACAAGTCCACTTCTTCTCTTGGTTTTCAAAATGTCAACAGCACAAAATGCATTTTAAAGTCATTTTATTGCAAACTGTGAATAATATTTAAGGATATGAAAAGAAGGAGCTTCCTATCCAGTCCTATCTTTTCACATAAGCTGCAATGTGCATGACTGCTTGGGAGCCAGGGTTGACATCAGGAAGCTGATAGTTCAAATCCCAGGTTGTATAAAAAGATAAACTGGGAACCTAACAGACATTGTCTGCTGAGCAAAAATAAATCCTAATCCAGTATTATATGTCATTGAAATAATACATCTTAAAAATGCATTCTCTGCAATAATACAGTCTCCTATAACATAGTACAGTATGACTTCACAAGGTAAGATTGGTTCTCCACTTTGGCAATTATAAACCTGCCTAGGCTATTTTTATACCCAAAGAGCTCTTTAGCACAGTTCCTGCGACAGCTTTATAATGAGGGAACGCTGTATTCAATAGCAGGAGGAAAAAACTGCAATGGGCCTTTGCAATGATAAGAACATAAAAAAATCCACAGTTCAGTGCTCATATTAGGTGAGACATAAACCAGTTTTGGATCTGTTTTGGCACACCGAGTGCGGCATGACTGTGTTTAGACATTGTGGAAGTCCATGTGTATGTTGTGTGGTGGATTTCTTTATGTGTGTATATTTGTCTGTGCATGAACATGTGTGTGAGTACGTGTGTTTGTGTTGGCGAAGGGGTATCAGGCTTAACCTGTCTCTGTCCATGCATCACTGATATCATTATGTATTGAGCTGGTACTGGTCTCCCATGGGTAAGGGATTACATAAACCATAAACACACCCCGGGTTCGACCAAGGGCTCGAACTGCTGTCACCATGATGGATCAGGCTTTTACAAGTGGCAGACAAAATAATGGAAATGCCAAATGAAAAAGGATTTTGAAGAAACTAAATTGTAATTAAAAAGGAGTCTTCACATGTGTTTCATAATAATGTCAATACTAATTACTAATAAGATTCTGCTACAGAAGCCTTTTTAAATCAATACTTAAATTTCTGAGTTTATAATGCAGCATAAGTGATCTGAAAGAGGTCAGATAGTTGGTGCCTGAATTGTAGGAGCATCAGTCACAGAAATGGCAAAGGTATTGAAAGTATCAAAGGGAACAATGTCGAAAATCCAAATACCAAATGAGGGAAAACATCATCGGGCAAGAACAGTGATTGCAAGTTGAAGCTCACCAACGGGGATAGATGAATAATTAACAGGCTGCAAAAATGACTGTGACCCATTCGCAACAAACAGTGAATGTAGTGAGCTTCACAAAGCTGATATTGATGGTAGGACTCCCATTCAGAAACAGCTTTTAACCAAGGCAAATGCACAACAATCCATAACCTGGTATAATGAGCACAAAACCTGGATATTTGAGCAGTGGAAAGTATTACAGTCTGATGGTTCATTTATTACTCTTTTTTTCCTATATCTGGACTGGTTTATTTTTGAAGAAAGCCAAGGGAAGCTTTCAGCCCACATTACCTGTTTCCAACTGTTAAACATGGTGGTGGATATCTTATGGTATGGGCAGTCATCTCTTGGGAGTCATTGGGTTCGGTTATTACTCTGCATGGCAGAATTACAGCCAAGAAATTCAAAGCCATTTCTGGTGATCAGGTGCACCCTATGGTGCAAATATTGTTTTCTCAAGATGTTCACATATTCCAAGACAATAACGTACACATTGATACATGGATTCAAAGGAGGGGGGTCATGAACACCAGGATAAATTCAAACACTGTTCATTGCTTACCCAGTCACAAGATCCAAACATCACTGAATAAATATGGGAACCTCTGGAACATAGAGTTCAGAGTAGATTTCCATCTCCTTCATCTCTCAAAGAACTGTCTTTTTGAGAAATGGTCCAATATCCCATTAGAAACAACTCAAAGCTTATTTAACTGCATTTTGAAAAAGACTGAAGCTATTCTGACAGCAAAGGGCAGTCCAACTCTTTATTAATGAATATTCATATATTGCGTGGTGTTTCCATAATGTTGTCTACCCCCTGCAGTTTTAATTTAGCTCAGAAACAAAAGATGGCGTTTTGTGTGTGTGTGTGTGTGTGTGTGTGTGTGTGTGTGTATGCATCTACTCTGATTCAGATTCTAAATATACATGTTATGACATCTTGTTACAGACATCTACACTGATATGTCTGTCTGTCTGTGATTGCCTGTCTATCCATCTGTATGACAATTAGAATTTACATTACACAAATGAAACACAAATGAAGTAAGATGAAGTACTGTATGATTCTGCCTCAAACTTAACAACAAATTAAGCTTTGACAAGAGTAGCAATGACTCATGCCCTCTCATGCCTTATTTACTCAGTTCAGGTCCAAACAAAATTAAAGCACATTACAAGTGCAGATGAAGTTTCCACAATTGATACAGCATGTAGAGATTGATGAATAAATTTGTCCAATTCAACTGACAGCCTAAATTGCCTGTTAAGTTCTATCACACGCTGCAACAAAAACGGTGCCTTGAGATGTGGGTGTCATTCTGATATCCTGACAACATAATTATCAGTCTGAAGCCAATTCACAGCTATAAAATCATTCCATCTACTGCCAATCTCACACTTTCAATATAGCAATGCAGTTCTTTTCCTGTCCGTGCCTGCAGCGACTTGTTAGAGAAATTGCAGACCTTCGGCGGGTCATATTTCAGCGTGATACAGCTAAGGGGGGCATGACTGACGTACCGATGGCTTCCGTCAGCCCCGTCACCCTCTGGCCGTAGATGTCGGTCTTGTTCCAGGCCAGAACGTAGACCAGCCCGGGTGCCGCGGGGAACCACTTCTGGAAGAGCCGGCCCTCGACGGTGGCCACCACGTGCACCTTGGCCAGGCCGGTGGGGATGACCGAGGTGGTCAGGATTATCCTCAGGAGGGACTTGTACCCCGGGGTGCGAGTGCTGAGGTAGCTGAGCTTCACGAAGCTGCCTGGGATGGGGATGTCCTCCTGGACGGCCTGTGGAGGGAAGACTTGGTGTTGACCTGCAGCGCTCACCATGGCAGATGCCCTTGACTGCACACCCACCACATGCCCAGCCAAACCACAGATGAGCTTTGTGAAAGTTTTAAATGAATCATAACAAGCTGGTGCTTATATCAGAGCCTCACCTGTGAAGGAGACATTACTAGTAACATTTATTCATCTTGTACATGCTTGCACCCATTCCAACTTACAAGGTCTTCATCGTGAGAAGATTGACTGTGTATCAGAGGAGCAACAAGAACAAGTTTTGAAACGACCACAAACAGTAAAGGACTACAGAGCTGAAAAAACAGTTCTAACATATGAGCACACAGCTGTTATTGTATTAGTATACACACAACACTTAACAATTGTTCTCAAGAGCAACACACTGGTGTCATATTAGCACAGATGTAAAATCTACTGAGGATATACAAGAGCAACACTAAATTATAATGTTTATCTCATGTTAATCTCATTGCACAATGCTGCAACATAACCTTGCATGATGCTACCATACTCATAGTGCTAACCAATGATCTTTATGTGGTATATTCTTCTAACATTCAATGTATGCGTGCCTGTCAGAGTCCAATGTCTGTCACTTTGTGATATGTAGAAAATCAAAGCTAAATCTCTTTTATTACAGTGGTACTGAACAGGGAAATTATATATAGCACAAGGATATTCTTGCTATTGACTAAAGCTGTAATGAAAGTTCACAGTTTATTGGTCTCCATAAGCCTTCTCTTATTTATCGAAGAGAGTGTAAAACCATTTATCCTTTAATATTGTTTTCCAAATATTGTTTTATTGAAGGGTTTATCTTCTCATAGCCATATATACACAAGAATATGATATTGGATTTATATATATATATTTTTTTTATTATATTTATTTATAGAAATTATATTTTCTGCACATTGTCACAGTTAATTTAAAATGTAGTTTTTTGAAACAGACCATTTTCATCTGTGCAAATTTTTTGGACATGCACTGTATAATGAATGTGAAAACATTTGCAGGTGCATGTACTTACAGAGAATCCATTAAAATGAAGAAGAAAATGTTTAAAAACCATAGACTACTTCAGAATACACAAAGTACCAGAGCACGCAGCATAACAATGGAACAATGGAAAAAAAATCTTCGAATTAATGCCACAGGTACTGTTAATATACAACATTTTAAAACATCTCAAAAATTAGTCCTTCGTGCTTATCATTAGGATTTTTAGGTATAGCGAGCACTCAACCCATATCCACACGTCACAGCGAGCAGATGGCAGTTTCGAGAAAAAAAGGCCACAGGCAGCTAATTAGTGTGAAACTGTAAGAGGAGTTCACAGGTACAGCCTTAACCAAGGGAAAATGACTCTACATGAAAAGACGTCTCCAGGCCTCATTAATGTAAATGGAAAGTGCTTTATCTTGAGAGAGGGAAAAAAAAATCTGCCAAAGGAAACAAAATGGGCCATTTAAATCCCGTGTGCCAAGCATGTTGGATAGCACACACACACACACACATATGTAATCAAATGTGGACACATATTTTCGACTGTCATGAGACTATCATGTGACCGGTGGACCACTCATACCTGCAGCTCAGGAATGACAGGTCCCCGTTCCGCACAGGCACCAGCAAATCTGGTGAGTGGAGCTGGCAAGACGATGGGGTAGGGACTGATGAAGTTGGTGATGTCACAGATAGGGGGCGGAGCCTCTACCCTGTCCATGGTGACCTTGTCTAGTACCACAAACTGGTTCCACGGTAACCACACGGTGCGTCTTTTGGTGATGAAGGGGGCGCGCTGAAATGTCAGTGTCACCGAGATCCCTCCGGCAGCCACCAGGTCAAAACTGGAGGGGAGAGAACAGCAATAAAGCTTTTGAATCACTATGTGTGCGTGAAGGGCCGAGCAATAAGTGAAAATGAGCACATTACCTACCCTATCTCAGTAGCATAAACCCTTCATTTGGATGAATGAGAGGGTAGAGTTCACCAGCAACGTCACCTACCTTCCATCCTGGCGACTGACGGTGAATCCGTACTCAGGGTGCTGTAGGAAACTGATGTTCACCCCGACGAGTGGGGTTCCATCCACGGCCGCTACCTGGCCTCGGACAACAGATGCGCGGCTGGGAGATAAAACAGACAGGGTGCGAGAGAGTGAGGGAAAGGCGCGGTCAAGCTGCTACAGTGCCACAGCACAAAACGGGAAGGTACTGGGCTTGTTACCATAAGGTAGCAGTTCTGATTCCAAGATGTGGTGCTGCCAGTTTACCCTTGGGCAAAGTACTTTATCTGACTCGCTTCTGTAAATATCAAGCTGAATAAATTAATATTATGCATGGTCTTTATAACACATTGGATAAGAGCTAATGAAGTTGGCCATTTTTCATCAGCTATGCTGTGGCTAATGCAGACTTACTGATATACCTGTGTGCAAAGTTCAAAGCCCTGATGGGATATCGGTAAAATAGCTGAGCATCACCTGTGCTGTAACTTTGTGAGCAATGAAGATAGTAAGGAAAACAGATCGTTGAAATGTGTCAACAAATAATATTAGTGTGTAATTGTGATGAAACACTCCTTTCTCATCTGATGCATCCCCATGTGGTTCTGTCATGGTTCCTGAGACAAAGGGGGATTTGACTGCTGTTCAAGAGAAAATTGGTGTTACTTGCTCTGTTTATCCAAAATTAGAAGCAATTAGGGCATGATTGTGGGATCAAAAGAGATGATAATCTCTCACAAACACAATTCCTGCCTCCAGCAAGGTGAAACCACAACATAGCATGGTCAATTTATCAAACTAGCAATTTTCCTCATGGACAATGGTGCGTCCCAGTAAGTTTCCTGATTGATATCCACAATTAGTGACAGCTGAGCAAATGTGAACGAGGGCAGAGAGGGCGAGAAGTGCACAGCATTGTTTAGGAACTAGACGGATACATGTTTTAAATCCTCGACTGAGCATTGCTGTTCTACCCTTGGGCAGGCTTCTTAACCTGAATCGCTTATACAGATATCCAGCTGTGTAAGTGCATAATTTACTCAGTGAAACGTAAGTCAAAGTGAATGTATAATGCCACGGTTGAGAGAAAGGACGGGTGCATTTCAAGACTAAACTCAGCTTAGTCAGAGGCAGCAATGTTTCAGTGTCGCATTACTGTGAATCAGCCCCAGTCTAACATCACTGTTCAATACAAAACACTAACATCATTGTGGCAGGAGCAGTTGAAGAGCTACCTGTAGAATTGTAACTGGCATAATTCAAGTTTGAATCTCTGTATGGTGCTACTGTTGTCCCCTTAAGCAAGGCACTTATCCTGACTTTCTGGCTGTGTAAGCTGATAATATGTGTTATGTAAGCTGTGTAAGTCACCCTAAGCAAACATGTCTGACAGTTATATATATTAAAAATAAATGATACCATGTAATGTAACTTTTCACAGGGCATAATGGCCATTCCCTGTTTGTGCTGAGTTTGGCTTCAAATCAGATATCTGTGGGTAGACACCTCGAGAGCCTGAGGGCTCCTATGACTTCAGCAGCTAAACAATGCCACAGCTGCAGAACTGTGGATTGGACTTTCACACACATACTGCACTGACTGCAGAATGTAATCAAACAGTTAATTCTCCACTATTGAAAAATTAACTCAATTCAGTTTGTATTTTCAAGTCAGTATTTGTGCATCTAAGTATCTGGGTTTCAATTTCTTGATTTTATTACAGCTGTAATCAGGAGCAAAATTTCTGATCAATCAAATGATGATGATATATGATGTATAAAAATTAATATGATTCATGAAATGTTCAAATAAAACTCTCTTTTTGTTTTTGTAAACAAATTCATTAGGGACCCACCTATGTGAGGAGATGGTAACAATTCACCATTTAACTCACTAATCACAATTCCCTTGACTAGTACACAGAAACCAAACAGGCCAATTTGTTGCCCAAGTTCTGAATGCTCCCATTGATTTTCCTTCTCACCAACGGCCATTTCATTTATTTATTTCCTTATCCTAAGAGTGAGGTCACATAAGGAAAACAGAATTAGACCACAATTAAGACAAGTAGTTCTTTAAATCTGTTTTTCAGACTAAAAACTTTCTTGGCCTCTGGGTAGTGCAGTATTTCTCTTCTTGAGTGCCAGTGCCAAGTTTTCTGCCAAGTGTAGCACCACTTACTTTGTATAATGGAGAATTTTACATGCCTCTTATTTCAAGCATATGGAACAAATGTCCTTATTACGCGGGATTACATGCGTACAAACTGAGACAGCTAGTCAGAACATGGAAGCTCACAGCTGGAAGATAACACTGAGAGATACACACCTGCTGTCAAAGGGCAGGTCCCCGGGCAGGATGTGGGTGCTGGCTTTGCCCACAAGGAAGCGGACGCGGTCGAAGAACAGCCGCGGGGGCAGCAGGACGAAGGGCGTCTGGTTCTGCTGGACCAGATCCAGTGGGTCGGGTGCACCCTGACATAAAGGGCCGCTAGAACAGCTGGCCTGCTGGCAGCAGTCTGGGTCCACACAGTCTGTCAGTCCATCTGAAATGCATGCACACACACGCACACACGTGCACACACACACGTGCACACACACACACACACACACACACACACACACACACACACACACACACACACACACACACACACACACATACAGGAGAGAAGGGGTACACAACAATGTTCAAGCTTCTAGTCATTTTACAATATAAAGGTTTCACACATCACTACTTTAGAGGAGATTGTGAACACCTGGAGCAGAAAGATTAGATGTAATGCGAAGGAAGATATCAACCTCTGCAGCCTCCGAGGATTTCCGCATTGTGTTCTCATAGTATACAAAGACCTGAGGAAAGATATATTTAGGAACCTATATTTATGAAATGTGAGAACAAATTTCGTGATGCTCATGCTATCAGTTGCAAATTGTTTTAACTGAAAACAGATGGCTGAGATTGATGTTACACTGGTGAGATAATTTAATGATGTTTGAAAAACCTGGGGTTGAATGTGATTTGTAACTATAAATTCATGTATTTATTATTTGGCTAGTATGACACATTTGGAAAAAAAAAATCTTTGAAGAAACAGATCAAAAGGACAAAGATTTATTTTATAAAACCAAAAGAAAGCAAATAAGATAAAATACAATAAAATAACAACATACAATGAATACAACTTCAACAACCTATAAGAAGGAACAGTACTTACCAACAGCCAATGGCTCTTTTACATATTACCAGCAGAGCCATATTGCTGATTGGAGGAGCAAGTCTCTCACTGATGACAATTTAGCAACTATAGGCAGTTCATGAATATGGGACCCATAAATGTTTGAGCACTTATTTTTACAATAGACAATTGTAAAACGGACAATTCATTTTTTGAACCATCCTTTTCCCCCAGAGAGCTGCGTAGCGCCTGAAATAGCCATTAGCTGTAGAGGATTATCAGTATATCTGTAGTAGTATCTCACCTCAGCACCTCCATGCTGTGAGAAAGTACTGTGGTGCTGGAAGCTTAATGCCTAATTAGTGATTCTGAAGTCGACATGAAAAGGGTGAAAAATGTGGGGAAAAAGTCATGTCAACACAGATATATATTCAGATTTAAATGTATAAAAATACACAAATATATAATTATAATTGTAATAATAATGATAATAATAATAATTATTATTATTATTAGTAATAGTAGTAGTAGTAGTAGTAGTAGTAGTACTAGTAGTAGTAATAATACCATAATAATACTTTATATACTGTATTTACTACAGTACTGGTGGCTTCAAAACATATTATTGATTTTGATTTAATGTTTTTTTTGTTCATATGTAAATATTTGGTCACACACCAACATATTTCAAATCTATTAGCAAATAATCAAACATTTCTTGGACTTTATTTAGTATTTGGTGTAAATGCATCTTACCTCGAACATAAACAAAGCATCTTCATGGATTATAACAACTCTGTATCTCCCTCCTCTAAATGATACCCTCCTGCTTCCAATCTAGCATCAAAGTATATATTTCTGCTGACAATAAATAGCTCCAAAACGAACAGGGGCTCCAACATTACAGTGTTAGTGATAACACTGCCAGTCAGGGCTTGGATTGAAAGAGGAAAACTAGGGCATAGGTTGCTGCTGGGTAGTGACATTTTGGGTCATTTCTTCCTAAGGGGAAAAAAAGCAATTATAATTTACTGAATGTGAATGTATTTACCTTTTTTATAATTTTACCACCGGGTATACATGAGCTTCACCTTTAAGCAGCAATTAGAAAGATAATGGGCTCTAGACAGACCTCTCAGTACATATAGACTGAGAGGTCTTTCTAGAGCCCATTACCTTTCTGAACATAACTTCCATAAACTTCATTTACCAGATACAACTCCACTGAAAGATTCCAATGAAGAGATCTCTCTGGAAAAGTACCGGGAGGATTACAAAGAGTTAAAAATCATGAAGAAATGAGGCTTGAAGCCTGGACCTCCCCACTACTGAGTAGCCTTTCCCTGCACACTTTCAAATGGTCTTGCCATGAAAAGTGCAGAGATCACACTGCACTCCGCTCTTTATATTTCAGCAAGCATGTTCTGCACAGCAAACACCTGCTCTGGCTTTAAGAGGATTATTCAGTGCCCCTGCAAACTCCTTTGCCCAATGGAAATGTTGTGTCTTATAAGCCTTAGTATGTAATGGGCTGATCAAAATGGTTTCAGATCAAGAAGCCCATTTCACTTGATAAAAGAAAACATGTTGTGTGAATGTGCAAAGAGACTCTATGAGCATGTGCACTCCTAAACCCTTCGTCTGGTAATGACAGGCATGAGAATTAAGAAGTCAACAATGTACATCTGGCTGGAAACTTCATTATCTTATCTCTTTTCATCACTCTGCTAGCGTGAGGTCATTCATTGCCATCTAGTTTTCCTAATTGCAGTCTTAATGAGGCCTCATTTAGACTATGAATGGCATCCAGAATGAGATCTTGAAGCAATGAAGGCAGGGATACGCTTTGGATTCAGATGTAGCTTTCGACGGTGAGTCGAAAAGAGGTGAAAAGAGCTAAGTATTTCCTTTTCATTTTTTTCTCAAAGCTTCTGGCCAGTATAAATGGGCTACATTTCTTCCCACCTGGGTCTACTTGTAAGGAAGGAAAGAATATGCAGCTTACTGGAAAGCAACCCTTTAGCCCTAAATGTCTGATTTCTCTGCCGTGACAGTTTATCACTAACTTGGATAAATGATTTACAGAATTGCAGAATCTTATTTCAAACCACCTTTTTGTGATTTACTTTAGCTGTTATTACTTATGGTAATGTGCTACTGTTAACATTTGTGTTTAATACTCACTTCAGTTTTTCATTCAAAGTTAAGTCAAAGGAGCATAGATTGAATGTATGGTTATGGTCAGTTTGAAAGTATATCTTTCAGCCAAGAATACTATTACAGTTTCTTTTTTTTTGTAAATTTGCATGAAGTTGCATGAAGACTTCATATATCCAAATCAACTAGCATATAATATACACTTTAAACAATGTTGATATTCCAGATGTACAATAAGGTCATATGGTTTCCTTGTACAAAAGAACAAGCATATTCAAAACATAATAAATACATAAATGATTATAATGATGATAAAATGTGATAAAAGTCAACAAAAAGACAATTACACATCTCAGCAGTACAATATGAACGTCTTACTACTGCAGTTTTAATGTTCTTAATATTTCATCTGATGCGCAATCATCCATGATGCCTTTTTAAATGGACATGGTAATGATACCTGGAAAATTAGCCCTTCCAGTTGACTTTTGGCTTTTTTCCCACTCATTTTCATTGTTTTAGAAACGTTGGGTAAAATGCTGCAATGTGGGCTTTTGAAAGTAAATATGTAGATACCCTGGAAACTGGAATCAGTATGTTTTTTTCTATTGAAATACTCCTGCACCAATATTTTGTACATATAGGGACGGTTATGGATGACACAGAAAAAGGAAACACATGAAATGAAAACAAATATCATATGAATGTGATTTGGGTTTTGAGAAACACTATTAATCACATTAAACCATCCAGTTTTATGACGCAATGAACTCACTCATTTCTGAACACCACTGTAGTACATTTATATTTTATGGGACCACTTTACAACACATAACTCCAGCTGAAAAAAAACAGTCTGATGTTTACCTTGAAAAAGAAAAAATAGAGATTTATAATCCAATTACTCTGTACTTTAACAAAGTAAATGTTATGGAAGCACAATCAAACTAATTTTTGACTGACACAATTCTAATAGTTTCTCAACAAAGACATAAATCACTATATTTCAGCGAAAAAAGATTAATGCCATCTTGAATACATTAAAAAAGCAGCAACATATATGTCCTGGAACCCTTTTTATAAAGGCCAATACCACACATCCCAGAGCTTGTGTGTGTGTATTTATCTCTTAAGCAGCCTTGTCACAAAAGCAAATGCATGAAGGGAATGCATTTAAAGGGATTGCAGAAAGGTTAAACACGGCACACTATTCACATCACAACCCATCACTGACCCTTGTTATAGCTGCCCTGTAAATATCTCCACCCCTCACACTCGCCAGAATGACTTCAGAGTACACATGTACTCTCACATTTCCCAATGGACTCATGTGCTGTACTGGACCTTAACAACAGGAGCTTAGCACCGCTTCACTGTATACAGAGCGCTGTGTTCCCATTTGGAAGGGCTTGGGGGGTCAACAGTGCCACTTGATCTCAATTCAATCGAGAGCGAATTGGGATCAAGTGGCGTTGTTGACCCCCGAAGCCCTTCCAAATGCTAACACTTTGCTCTGTGGTACTGTGAAGCAGCGGCAGCCGGAAAGCTGCAAATAGGGGAGGCAGAAAACTTGCTTCCGTTTATCCTGTTTTTGGTTTTCAGCTTGTTTTTCCACAATCAACAGACTTGCAGATTTTTCTAATAACACCCATCGAGCAGCTGATTCCATTTCACTTGATTGCATCTTTCAGTGTGGTGGCATTACATTTGGGCAATTCTCATTAAGTGTTTGCAAGTATAAGTGACCTGAGACAATTCTGTTTATACCAAAGAGAGCATTATGAGAGCATCACCACAATAGTGATTTCACATGAAGTGCAAAAATACAGAGAAACCACATTAGATGCAATTAAGTGAGAGGGAATAAGATCCTAATGAACAGCACTTACATAAACTGACATGATTTTTATTTGAGCATTAAGAAGAGGTTTAGGATGGTTATAAAATTAAGCAAAGGTCTCTGCATCCCCTGCTACCACTCACCGGCCGCTACTGCTCTCTGCTGTCAGTCCAGAAAAAACTAGAAGGGCAGCTGCAAACTTCCTCTTCATCTCCTGCCAGGCAAGTGGCATTTAAACCAGCGGGAGTCAAAAGGCTTCCACCTCTTTAATAAGGAGGCATCATGCACAGGAGGTTATGTGTATACCATTAAACCCAATAGGTCTACCTTGCGAACTGAATTTATATTTAATTAAGCACATTTTTGCCCTGGAACACATGTGTCAGTTAACAATACTGTAATGACATGTTCAAAGCCCTTTCGTTATATGTGATTGATGCCTTTTTCTGCTGTAAAACAAAAAAAAAAATCATATCTAACAATATACAGCTTACATTTTTTGCAACCAAGACATCTATAATAATCTCTGCAAACACAGTTATTGCCAAAGATAAGATGTATCCTACAGAAAGCTGGAACACCACTGGAGTATTGTAATTGGTGTATATTTATATGTTGTTTTATATTATTCAGAGTCTGCACTGACAACACTTACTTCTGCTGCTTGCTCACAGATATATGAAGGAAAAAAAATAAACCTGGAGGCCATAAAAATCTATCTCCCACTTCTGACCCACCAGTAAAACTATGGGCTTAAGATAAGTAAGTGGTTTGAGCAGTGTGCTCTACACTCATATTAAAACAAAATATCTTTTGTGTCATCTCCAAAGAATGTTCCTTTAAATTGATTATCCCCTTGATAATTAGTCTTGTTAACAAATGATTTCATTACAGTAAGACATTACCTAAACCAGTGCGAAACTCAGCTTGCTATCAGTTAAAGTATATTTGGCTGTTCATTACTAAGATTAATTTGGCTCTAGCCTGTTCTAATTTCAGGGCTGTATTTCTTTTCTTTTTCCAGAAAAAAAAAATCTATTTGTTGTGCTTCATCTCAGCAGGGCACACAAACATCAAAGGCGCATTAACCTACATTGTGGAGATGGAAACCTATTCTAAGGCAAAGAAACAGTGTCATTTATATTCCCCCGCTTGGACTGCGCCAGGGATACAGCGCAGTGGCTTGTGGAAATCTGGAACGCTTATATTTTTTCATGACAGGAGAAATTCCGCGAGGACCGAGCGCGATGTGGGAGGGCGAGCGGCACGTTTCCTTTCAATCCCCTCGCGCCTGACTGTCATCAGCCGCAGAGATTAAAGCCCCTGATCTCCCGCAGGTGGGTGGGAGAGTGAAGGGGGATGGGGGGGAGAGGGAAGGAGGGAGGGAGGGAGGGGGTGAGGGCCGGGGAAAGGAGACGGTCAGCGGCTCTTGGCGGGGACCCTACCTCCGTCGTTGTCCGTGTCGTCGCCGCACTCCGTTTCCATGACGATGTTGCAGCCTACGCCGCTCCAGCCTGCCTGGCACACGCAGTGCCACCCGCTCTGCTCCAGGGTGCATCTCCCGTTGCCATTACACAGGCCCGGGCAGCCATCTGAGACAAGGAGAAGGACGCGGATGCAGAGCATGCTGCACCTTTTGGGACCACTGTGCCACTGTCACCCAGTGACATCCATGATTTTTTACATTACTGTCTTTATTCCTGAGCGGTAAATTACAATATTTTATGCTGATCTT
Source organism: Megalops cyprinoides (assembly GCF_013368585.1). Lineage (NCBI taxonomy): Eukaryota > Metazoa > Chordata > Actinopteri > Elopiformes > Megalopidae > Megalops > Megalops cyprinoides. The sequence goes on along the minus strand of NC_050598.1, from coordinate 15,663,026 downwards.
GCAATGTAAGCATGCACTGTAGTGCTCATGGAATGATCACCTGTTATACATCTTACCTTTGACAACAGCATCCAAGTAGTGTGCTAAAAAAGAGGAGGAAATAAGACATTCAATTGCTTTGTCTATATGTTATTTATGCATGTCAATAAGTAATATGACAATATCAATATTGTCAGAGGACTATTCCCAAAAACAAGCAACATTATCCTACAACCTGGATGTTCTCCATGGATGAGGAATACTTCATGAATAAGAGAAACAATGCCACTTTCAATTATAATCTAGTGTATTGTGCAGTTCAAGACAAATTGTGAAAGCTTTCAAGTCAACAGCCTTAACAGAAACCCTGCAGTGGGGGCCCCCATGACACCCTCAATGTAAATAATAAAGCCATTGAAAATGAATTGTGTTCAACCTTAAAAATATCTAATATCCAAAAATAATACTTTCATTTGTACAAGTCCAATGTTCAGAGTCCAAGTTGGGCTGTAACAATATGACTTGTACAAAAAAGCAGCTGAAATAAATTCCCAATAGATCGTTGCTTTATTTTTTTATTATTATTGTTTTTTTCAGAACCACTGAGGATGTCAACAACATATGCTGATGTATACAATACATTTCCATAGGGGATATGTAAACATGAGCAAAGAGAACAGGGTATGGATACAAGAATAATGAAATGCACTAAAAAGTTTTTCACTGAAGAGGAACTTGTTCTCTTCTGAGTACTATATTATTTATTACCAAAATTCCCCTCTTACCTCTTTCCAAAGCCTACTATTATTGGGATTACCAAGGCAATATGTGGGGGATATTTTCTATTTGTTACATACCCTGAGAAGCTATATCACCTCTGTTTCTCAATGTGGATGCGAAGGATGCATGACTAGCTGTGGTTTTACCCAGACAAACCTCTTCAACTGAACCTCAAATCTGCAATTTCATCTATGCTCCATATTTCACAGAACAATATTCTGTGCGGATGTTTATGGATATCAGCTTAATTGAAAAAAAAAACAACATCAAATGAGTGCATTTGAAAACCTGCAGGATAAAAAAAAAATACCTGGGCTAGGTCACGAAGATGCTAACAGTCGATGCCAACAGACGTGGTGCCCCTACCACAAACCTTTCAGGCTCTTCCAGTGTTTATTATGCATGGGAACTGCGTGTATAAAACATATATAGGAAAGCAGACGGTCACAGTTTTACTTTGGGGTAGTCTACTTGCTGCTCTGCTGGAACTCCTCACCGATCGTGCAGTGATCCCCTTCCCAGCCGGGTTGACACTCGCACTTCCCATCCCGGCACTGGCCGTGCTCCTCACACCGAGGGTGACACGCCCGCTGGTCACAGCCAGGCCCCTCCCACCCGTCCTCACACTGGCACCGCCCTTCCGAGCACACACCGTGGCTGCCGCAAGGCACCGGACACACCTCTGTGGAGGTAGAGGGACAGGAACACCTGGTCACACCAAGGACGCAGGCCTAGATTCTAATCTAGCCGCAGAACGCTATTCATGATACAAAGATAGGGGGTGAGGACTGGTGCTCCTCTATGGAAGGATGTGCTCTTCTAAAGAAGACATCCTATTAAATCACTAACTTCAGAAAGAATCCCCATCACCTTAGGTGCTCTTTTCCTTATAACTTGAAATGCCAGAGGAGATTAAAAACATTAAAGGGATATTAAAGCAAATTTTTCCTTTCCATTTGAATGCTGCATGAGTCTACCCATTAAAAAAAAGAAAGAAAAAAAAACTCAAAAAGCAATGAACCCATATGAATAGCAATGTTCTTTATTAATTTTTGAGGTGTATATTTAAACTCGAGTGGGACGCTGCAGGTGGAGGCACCCCAGCTCTGTACCATTCAAAGATTTTAATACTCTCATTTTTAACATTATACAATGAATAATTTCCATAAAAATGGAAAGTTCTTCCTGCCCAGCAGCAGCCAATCAGCAGGGAGAGGAAAGAGCTGCTGGCACACAAAGGCTACTTACCCATATGCAGTAAAAAAAGTTATTTCAAATTGAATATACATTGCCTTTAATAACAGTATTAAAATTGCAAGGGCTATCATGGCTCCCTTGCAATTACTTTACCACATTCCTCCTAAAACAAGGCTTCAGTGATTTGAATAACAGTGCATGTACAAGTCTCTCTCTCTCTCTCTCCTTCTCTCTCTCCCTCTCTATCATGAACTATCCCCTCAGTACAGTTGGCTGTAATTCATACTGATTTGTAATTATCCAATAACTATAACACAATTTGACATAAGGCAGCGGTGGTGGTAAAAGGGGGGGGGGGGGGGGGGGGATTTTAGGGAAGGATGGCAAGCATCTGCTGCCCTCTGACCAAGGCAGCTGCCAGGCCAGATATGGTGTGTCACGGTTGTGTGGGTCATAATAACATAACCATGTACAACCAGTCTCAGTATTTTCATGTGTACACAGGCTTTCTGATGGAAATCTGTTTGTCAGTCCCAAGGCTTCTGAAGTTAATTAACAAGTGGGCATTAAGGATTCACTTGCAATGTTAATCAAGATGTTTAAATACTAAAAACCATAATTAATAATTATGTCACTTGAGTATCAGGTTCTTAAATTAAATGCACTAATAAGACAATCCTGCTCCAAACTAAATTTACCTATTTCACTCGCTTTTATAACATAATATGTTCCTACAAGCCCTATTCTAAACTGAATTTTTGAGAATGGCATCTTATTTTTGTTACACTCCTCAACATAGGCTAGAAATGGACTGTTTTCATAAAAAAAACATAAATATGGAACTAAATATTCATAAAATGGTAGTACAGTATAAATAGTTGCACATTAAATATACATTTATATTTGAACATGAAGTACAGTATAAACATTCAGGATTGTCACGATTATAGAATTGCAGGACATGGAGAATGGCAAGACACAAATCACACAAGCATATATATGTCTCAGGCAGCAGAATATCTCACTTAATATACAGTTGCATATTACACAGCATATTGTGCATATTCAGTCTCAGATGTGCCCATGTCATGCTTAATTATTACATAAAATGAATAACTTTTATTTTGCTGCTTTAGGATGTTGTGAATTTCTGTGTATTACTCATGACTACAGTTCAATTCTTGATTGCTGCCATAGAATGTACAAAATAAAAAATATTAGTACTAAAAATATTTTAAAACTTCAAAAAATTGAACAAAGTGATATTTTCCAACTCAAAGACAACATCTCTATCAATATGTCTTGTGGGAAATAAGAAAAACGTTCACTAAACATCTCCATGCCTACAAAACCAATCTGCTCTAAGCCAGCAGCAACATTTGAGACAGCCAGAGTACTGCTTTTTTGATTTCGGGTAAAACATCAATGCCTTAATTTGCATCCGAAGGATGCTGCATGCTGGGCTCTATCTGTTTTAATTTCCTTGACATTACGCTCAATACATTATCGCAAGTGTTAGAGTGGGAGAGAAGAAGAAAGAGAGTAAGCTGCCACATTAATGTTTTTTTTTTTCCATGTGTTCAACTCCCCAGTCATTAGCAAACACAGTAGCCCCGTCATTTAGTGCCAGACAGCACTTTGGTGCATAATTTCGATTTCAGACAATGCAGAGTTTCGTAGAAAGATGAGATTTCGAATTGCAGAGTCCCTGTTTTCCTATGGACAAAGTGCCAAAGTATCTTGAGATAAACCAATCGGGCTAAATACCTAGTCTCATGGATACAGCATCGGCAGTTCAGTTCAAACCTGGCAATCAAGCCTCCTTACCACTTCTCCACCCATAAGCATCTAGGCTCATTATATACATGTTTTAAGCAATATTGTAGTAATTATTCCATGAATCATTTTCTTAACAGACACCATGACATCCAAGCTGATGGAATTTTACATTTCTTTTACTATCTTTTTTCTACTATTTTTACTATTTTAATAGTGCATTATATTTTTAGGACTTTACATCATTAAAATTCTCACCGCTGCTTTTTACTGGGCCAGCTGAGGTAAAGCACCTCACAAGAAGAACAACAGCAGTGATAGACTGGCCGGTAGATAAGGCTTATTTTTCCTCACCATTACAACTGGGGCTTTGGCTCTGTCCCTCATGATTTAGTCTCACTTTGTGACCTCACTATTTGGCAAAATAGAGGCTGAAAAAAACAACAACAACATGCACACGGCACTCCATTCTCTTTCATTAGCATTCACACCATATCAAGGACAAGGACTGCAGCAATGCCTGAAATCATGTGTGACTCCTTCCCCATACTAACCCTTAAAACAAGGACTAATGGAGAATATGGGTAAAAGGTAGATACACACATGAGGATAGATGGATACATTTTTTTATATGTATTCATGCCTTTCACTGTGCCTGTTTATATTTAGTGCAAGTGGATTTAACCCTAATATGAAAAGGACAAATTTAACCTCGATATAAATAAGGCTGATTTAGTAAAAGTTTCAGATGGTTAGATGCATAAATATGCTGACGGACCAAATGAATCTGACAGACTGCAGTCTGTGAAAAGCAGTGTAGCTTCATGAAGAATAAACAAAAAAAACCTGAATTTCCCTGGAGGAGTTTTATTAATTTGCAAACAGGTCTTGCTGCTTCTTCCTGAGGCAGAAATTGACATTCATTTGTATGTAGCATCAGCATGGTGCCCCATATGAGTGAGAAAGATTGAAGATTCCCTGCTGGAGATGAAGTAAAGAGGTAAAAGACACAAAGCTCAGACTCAGGAAGGGGCCCATTCTGTGGGAGGAACAGGAGCCATGAGGAGAAACACAATTTTCTCTCCACCTGTTGGGAAAGGATGGCTCCATGTGCTGGGGGTCAGCTGTGACTGAAGCTTTCCATCAGAGCTCCTTCTGACAGATTACTATAATCAACTGCAGCTACAATAGCAATGACACACCCCCACACACGCGTGCACACACAGATTAATGAAATACATTAATACACACACAGAAAAATATCAGAGCGCAATCATATGGAAACAGACACATACACGCACACATTCATATACATGTAATATTCATGTGCAAACACAGGCACCGAGCAACAGTACACCATACAGAAACCATACAAACACAAGCATACAAGTATCTGTGTGCACATACACAGACACACCAGTATCCAAACATTAATACAACTAAAGAGACATGCACACCTAACAACATATTTTTATGAGACACCAAGACATCCTAAATGGACACCTTAAAAGAAGCACTTGCAAATTATACTGTGACTACTACACACCAAAAATAAGTCATACTACTTACTAAGCTGCAACGTATTCATCAATTGTTTTCTAGCAATATTTTAAGGCACTTACTTATTTAACATGAAGTGAAAAGCTGTACTATGTTGTGGTGTATTCTAGGATCAACTGATTAACTGATTATCTCTGCTTCAGAAGAGGTGTGGATGGGGGTCTCACCTATGTAGCAGTCAGAGCCGGTCCAGCTGGGGTCACAGGTGCACGTGCCAGTGTCAGGCAGGTAGGTGCCATGTCCGGAGCACTGCTCCTGGCATGCTGGCAGGGGGCTGTCACAGCCGTCCCCACCCCACCCAGGTGAGCACAGGCACTCGCCCTTCACACACACTCCATGACCCGCACACTGGGGGTCCAGGCAGTCCACTGAGGTGAAGAGAGAGAGACAGACAGAGAAAGATGGGGGGGGGGGGGCAATTCTTATCCAAGCCAAAGAACATTCTGGATCCTCTCATGCTCATTAAAAGCCCATTGAGAGTTCAAATAACTTCACACTCTTTGCCTGTAGTTCAGTTTAAAATGCTACCTGACTTCACACCCGAAAAAAAGACACAGCTTACAAATTACATGCGTAAGAATAATAAAAGAATAATAATTGTGTAATTTTTCCAGAGAATAGCTTTTATCTCCCTGTAAGACTCCATGCAGTTTTGGAAACCTCTTGTAACTTTGTCTTGCCTTGGTCTGAAGTTAATAAAGGCATCTCATACCACTCATAAATTAAAAATTGTTGTACTGCGATATAAACTTCATAACATCTTTCAGAGTTCAAAACTGCCTGCCGCAACCCCACTCTCATCAAAAAATTAACAAGCCACAGCATAATCCATTTTTCAGGGTAGTTAACCGCACATCATTTCCATACACTTAAAGTCAACTCTCTGCTACAGCATGCCCCTTTGTTAAAAGCACTATAGCATATTCATCATGATGCTCTCAGCCTTTATCAGATTCTCAGTTTTGTTGGCGCAAGGCTGTTCCTATAATATTGATTTCAAGCACATCATGAGTTACTCTGCTTATTGACAATTTATTGGCTTTTGGAATTTTGAAATCCAATAACACCTAGTGGCTGAAAAGCAGGAGAGGAAGAATTTGAATGAAATAGATCGAGGAAATGTGTTAGTTGTATCATGTTCTGAAAAAATCTCATCTACATCTGCAATAAGTGCTAAAGTGCAATGAATACATTTTTGCTCAATATCTGTATGAGTGAAAACCATGATTAGTGTGCTATGCTGGCTACTTATAAACCAGGAGACACAAAAGAGTTAGTTGAAATAGCAGCTCTGTGTGTGTGTGTTTGTGTGTGTGTGTGTGTGTGTGTCTCCATGTCCAGTATGCCTGTGCATATACTTTCAGCGCACACAGAGAGAAACAGGAAAGTGCCTTGCCTTGCTCGCAGTTGTTGCCCTTGTAGGTGGGGCTGCACACACAGATGCCCTGGATGCAGGTTCCGTGGTTGGAGCAGGTGGGGTCGATGCACTGATCCTCCTGGATGTCACACTCTGGACCTTTCCAGCCGGGGTGACAGAGACAGTGGCCCTTTTCGTACTCCCCGTTCCCGCTGCACAGGACCGGGCAGGAGTCTGAAATGGCAGCGGCAACCACATGGCCAATTACTCACACGGGCACGTCACACGGTCAGATCCTCGCGGTCACAACGATCTAAGCATGGCATGTCCATTTCTCTCCACCTGCTCTCCAGACAGCACTGTGGCCATTCCCACTGAAGCTGTCCACTATTTTTATATTATTTGTTTGCAAAAGCAGACATTTTACCTACACCACCTACACAGCATACAGTTTATATATCACACTGCTGAATATCTTTACTGAAGCAACTTTGTTTATATATTTTGCTCAACAGCAATGTCCCGCTGGGAGTAAAATCTGAAAGCCTTCTAGTAAGTCTATTTTCCTAACTGCTACACGGCATGGGTGTACATTATTGCAGTGGACCCCTGTGGCTATCGTTTGCATTGCTGGTCACTCCCAGCAGGAGCCAATCAATGCTAGACATCCTCCTTCCCTGACATGCATGGATAGATCCCACATTCCCTGGATCCATTGTGTCTGTCACCAATACTGTATTAAGAACAATGCCTGTGAAAAATCCCCTGCCCGCTGCCGTTACCTTGGGAAACTTCAACCAGACACTCTGCCTCTCGTCCTGCAAAATCCACTTAATCCATGCCACACTGTGATTTGCTCAAGTGGTTTCTTGGCCAAACTCTGACAGCAGCGGCACTTTCTAGAGCAATCCCCTATGTGACTGGCGGACATGGCACGAAGGCCAACGTTTTTAATGATGTGAAAAAAGAGTGTTCTGCAAACAAATCTTGGAGCAAGGGCGACAAACATGAACCAAAGGAAGACAGATGGCAGGTGTTTCTCCCTCTTTTGCAGAGAGGGTGCCTTAAGCTTTGCTCTGTTTACAGTAGATGGAAATGTACCAGCAGATTGGTTTATTTGGCATTTATGCTTGAGCAGACTGCACCTTATTCTATTTCTGAGACACAGAATGTTAATAAGACCTGATAAAGTTTACAGCTCCTCCATCTTAGTTTATTGTTAATATGTGAAAAACAAAAAATGGAAATGTTAAGCTTATACTTTGCCAATGTACACACAATACCTACGTTGAGTGATTTCCAAATAAGCCATTGATATATGCAGCTTGAATTAAGATGTTACTTGAGAGTATGTTGTGAAAGAAATCTAAACACATAACTATCAGTGTTTTACTGAAGTTTCAAGATATCATTTAAAGGATACAGTACCAAAATTAACCAGTGTTTTTATTGTGTTGTGTCATCCAATAAGCTCAAATGGCTGGCTTTAGCTGAACAAATAAGATGAGATGTGAATATCTCATATCCCAAAGCAGATCTCTTTCAGCAGAACTTGGCAGTACAGCTCTGCTTCCTTTTAAAAATAGTCATGAAAAATTTAGCAAGAACTGCCTAATGACTTTAAGCTTCAACATCTTGCAGAGTAGACAGGGTAACCAGTAAGGTTATAACAAGGTCAGTAATATTTCCAAATGAGGGCTGTACAAACACTTTCACACACTTTCAAGGGAGCGAGTCTACACGGGCCGTGATGCTTGTCGACATAAAACAGCATGGCTAAGTGATACTGAGAAAAGAGCTGAGAGAAACGGTACATCTTAGATGGGAATATGGATCCCAAATGAAGCAGCATTTTTTTTTATGCTCTATTTCTGAGAACTGGACACATAAGGGGCAGATTCGATCCAACAATAATGGACCTTGTCCTTGATTTTGAATGACATATTTAAACATGTACCCCCTCCCCTACTCTTTATACATATGCTCAAAGCACAACAATGGATAAACTTCTTAATCTTCATGCTAAACACCCATTGCTGTTTCTGTTAATGATTTTCTTGCGTTACAATCATTTGTTGCATCTGTCATGGTTTAAGCATTTACAAGTCCCATTAACGCAGGCTTAATATTATTATGCATAAGTGTAAATGTGTTGTGCCTAAAGACAAATGCCATCCTCAGAAATACATACAGGCTTGGCTGACTTATATGAATGGTGTCATTTATTGCATTTTGTCTGCAATATTAAAACAAAAATTAAAACACCCTTAAACCATTTATTCATCTCTGTAATGTTTATTCTCCTGAAAGCGAATGTTTTAATTGATCGGTAAATGTGCTTCAGTAACTCCTCTATAAAGTGTGAAGAATAAGACAAATGAAACACTGCAGTTGAGTTCCTTTTTATTTGCTTCATTTTCTGGATGGATTCTTTCTTGCAGATATGCACAGTGGTCTACTGAACAATATATCCAAAGCTGAAGTATTTTCAAAGCGGCTAACATTTTTTTCATCTACTTAATGATATACACACTCCAATGGTAAATTGTATGAATATGCTAAAACTATTTTGTGAAAAATAAACTTTTAACTTTTAAAATTTCGGACCAAAAAACACATTCGGTCTCTGTAATTTCAGCTCCAAGCTATTTTGCCCTGGCACCAGAGCATGAAATACAGAAGCAGCTAAAATATGAATAATAAATAAAGAAATAGACACAGACAAAAATGAATGAATAAATGAGCAAACACTTTTAAAAAAGTCTGACCTTCAGCAAGCCCTTCAATGGATTTCCATAAAATTATGCAAATGTATCTGAACTCGTATTAAAATGCTGGGTCAACATACAATTACATCCCGGCAACGCAAAACTGCAGAGCGTGAAAGCGCAAATGATATTCGGGAGATGATCCTAAGATGTGCGTTTGCCAGAGACGACAGGAAAGAACACACCTTGCCGGGTGTCAGGTGTGTAGCGTGACACTCCCAGCACCTTGGCACAGCTTGACCTCTGCAAGGTCACGGCATTCCTCCAGCCTTTCCGCCCCACAGACAGCGGCTCTGTCTCGGTGACAGCAGCTGGTCTTGGATCCCCCGCTCCCCATTAGTCTTCATAACATCCCTGGCACCGCTCCCCTTCCCAGATCAGTAATAGGCCCATTACATTCGCTACAATAACTCACAGACCCGAGAGCCGGGGAGATTCAGTGAAGGTGTGGGAATCAGATAAAAGTAAAAGCTCACAACGGGAGAGGAAAAGACTGCTCTGAGTCCAGAAGCAGAGCTCCAAACAAGACTGATTCATAGGCTCACTCTATTCATGGCCGGATGCTCCTATGCAGGGTCAATCTACCCTAGTCCCGGTAGGCTGTAGTGTCTATATGGCATTTCAACCCTGGTCCTGGAGAATCTGCAGGGCTACTCAGCCCTACTCCTAGAAGGTCACAGTATCCTGTACGACACACTTCAGAAAACAATGGCTGTATTCTATAAATACATTAAGAGAGATGAGGAACTGAAATGTCCCTCCTCAGTTCATCACATGGCATTGTGTTTTTCTTCCCTTCAATGTCAGCTATGAACTGACACATTATACGCCGGGGAGACTAGCAAGATGTTGGGGCTTGTCCGCATGGCGCTCATGGCCAGAGCGCCCTGCAGGATTTCATCAAAAAAAAAGAAGGACACTGCTGCCATGTTCTGAAACCTCTCACCACCACCATTGTGCTCTTGTACGTTGTGAGAGGAGCGAGTAGATCCGCAACACATTCTAACTTGCTGCTGACAGCATCTGTTCCACACGCTCACCTGCTCTGTACCCTTCTGCCTGCATCCTCTCTGCTTTGAGTTCTCTGTGCCATATAGTTGTGTATGTCATAAATTACAGACTCACCTTTTCCACAGTCAGGTCCAAGGAACCCCGTGAAACAGTGACAGTGGCCTGCGACACACTCCCCATTCCCGTTGCAGTTAGTGGAGCACCCATCCATGGTTTCTGCAAACAGAGAACACACAATCTGTGACAAGCAGTAGGTCATGTGAGGCTCAATACGTCTCATTAAAACTTCTCAACGGTTTCTTAGGGCAGCAGGCAAATAAGAACAGGAATAGGAATAACAGCAATAAGAATCTGATGTCAGATGTCCTTCCACAGCCTTATGTATGTATTTATATGTATGTACTAGCTCTGTCTTTCTCTTCTAATGGAAGCCCAGCTGAGAGACTCATTAGGTAGGTTATTATGGCTAGCCTGCTTCTCTTGGGAATAGCCACCCATTTTGTGATCTTAAGTGCATAACTCCATTTTTAATTCAAACTGCTCTCATGCATATTTTATCTAAATGCAAAATGTAAATAGTAATTGAAATACGAATATCAAAATAGATTTCAGATTCCTGTTTCTGCTGTGATGACACAATTCTAAAAAAAAAGGTAAAAGAAAAGAAAAATACTTTAGAAAAAAAAACACTCCAACACGCAGAATTCCTTTCCTTGCCCATGGGGACTCAGTCTTGAATGCATTAATTTTCAAACTCTCCCTGTAGCCTATACAGTAGAGTGTGATAGAAATAGACAGAAATAAAATAGAGCAAGACCCTTATCAGGAGCAGATGGCAAGTACATTAATAAACCCCACTCCAAATTCAGCATATGGGCAGAGATGGGTCACCAAAGGTCGGTCAATTAGGGGTGATAGACTGTCCTCTGTGCCCTTTTAGACCACAAGCCGCTCTTTACATAAAATTAGCTGGCTTGCACTACCACAATGTTTATGAAATGATTAGACAATTCACAACACTGCATATGTAAACTAGGTGCTCTGCCATCAGGTGTCAGCACATCTGCCAGGAAACTAAACAATGGCACACATCTTTTTTCATGATTAAAAAAAGCTGGTCACAGAGAGAATAAATATGGAGCTATGTTTTGGTCACTCTCAGACTCTTAGACTCTGCATCTAGTGCCTGCATGGATGGGAAAAACACATACAGATGCGTGCAAAAAACCAAGAGCGTTCCCAGCATCACTGCAGCAGACCTTAATGTGACACATTTTGACAGTAACACCATTTCACTGAGAACCAGCAGAAACAATCTTTTCAATAATACATCAAAGGTAGTCCCCTGGTACGTCGAAAAAACAAAGACAAAAGTGACAAATGCTGAATTAAATAGGCTTCTACCCTAAGAGGATACACAATAACATTTGCTTTAAAATATTCATGCCTATACATTTTTATTTTTTTGTACATTTTCTTTATGTTCTTCAGAAACAACGCTGGGTAGCTGATTACTGTAAAGTACTGCATAATAGCTATTATACCACAGCTATCATGTTTGGTTTTCAAACATTTGGTTTAATTACAGAATGAGACATAATTCTATCACCTTTCTGTCCTGTTTAAGATAATGTAATGAAATTTAAATTATTTACCCCCATACTTTTAGAAGCTGAAACCAATACCATGTTAATCTGTATTCTTTATTTATGATAATACTGTACATGAAAACATACAGGCTAAAAACACTGTCCTAGACAGATACAGAAGTATTACTCATTGCATATACTGTACTGTATAAATATTTCATACATCCTGCATACACAGTTACACTGTTGTTCAGCATCCCCCTTCTCCCCGGTTAGTGCAGGATAGTGTAAAAATAAAAGTGTAAAATAAAATCCAACATCTACGCCATTAATCTGCTCCTTGTGCTAATATGTCCTTGCAAAAAGGACATAATAAGAGGTCTATGGATCTGAATTCATTAGATTTAATGCACTGGGTAAAAATACCTCCTTCAGCACTGACATTCTGAAACGCTAGTCTGAAGACAACTACTTGTACTGAGTACATGGGGTGGATGGACACATTGTTCGGTTGGCTAAGGAGTAGCCCTAGAATGTGGACTTGTACAGTAGATGTAGAAATATTGCAAAGCAGTACTGCTGATTTGCACAAAATTAGCATGCTCTGTGTGTCTTGAAAAATTTTAACAACCATGACCATATATAACCATAATAACCAAACCTTTAAAAATCTTTAATGTGTTCTCATTAAAGTTTACTGTTGAATCAATGGCCTAGATTCACTCCTTGTACATATTAACAATTTTGTGTGCAGGGTGTGTGTGCAACCATTCTGAAGAACATTTTGGAATTCATCGATCTGTTAGTTGGAATTTGTTCTTACATATGGAAAAAATTCTCAACTGCTTTAGACCACCTATAAAGAAGTACACATGTTTGAGAGAGACAGCATTTTTTGCCATACTGGTAAAATTGCTCCACTATCAAATTTATATGTGATCCAAATGACTATTCATATTTGAAATACATAAACACTCCATTTAATTTCCAATAAACAAATAAATATCCTAGAAAACTAATCTAATACATCATCATTTATGATTAACTTATTTGCCAAATTGTCATTTCTTATCATACAAAGATACAAAAGTAAACACACCTTTACTGTCTGGGATTATCAGGGATTAAAAAATGCTACTGAGAGAATTTGCATAAGAGATCCATAAATGTTTTTATTCCATCAAAAGTGCTCAAATGCAAGATCAAATTAGGATACATTTAGGTCAAGCAACCTTCATCGGTGGTATTCCTCTTATGCATAATTAAATGCTGAACCTCCGGCTAAACATACTGCTGATCACAATGCAGACACAACCCGAGGCTACATATAAACTGTGTAACACATATGTGAACTCACTCGATGGCAGACCGCACTATATGGTGCTAAAAGTCCGGTGGATGTATCTGTATGTTTTTTTGTATGGGGTGTGCAAGATCACACTGGTTTGCTGTGTCCTACACAATATGATCGTGAAACACAGGATCCATCACCCACCGGAGGAATGACAATGATGACCCAGTGTCTAAATCGCTCCAGTTTCAGACTCATGTAGAATTGATTGACCATGTTTGAGTCGAGGTGTAAATTACATGGAACCATGCACCTTTTCACTGGTTTAGAATCTGTTATGTCTATCCTCACATACTTTATATATGGAAGATAAATATTTCATTATTACACAATGCATATATACTTTTTGTATCCACCTCAGCCATAATTATTGTTTACATCTCTAAACAAAAAAAAAATCAATTTTCCTTGGCTTTTATTCAGCAGTTAGAATGTTCATGTATGGGATTGTTGTGAGTTTTTACTTACACTAACTACATTTCCCAAGAATAAAATATGCTTGTTTCTATGCACATTTTGATGAATGAGGCCCAATCAGTGTGTCAAAGTATTTAAAATGTTAAACACCTGAACAGGTTGACAATTCAGACTGAAATGCATCTTAAAGCCCTATTTGCAGAGAAAGACCAGCTTTTGCATCACTATACGCCACTTACCGATGATGGAGCTGAGAACAAGCACTTGTTCCATCTTCTTTCCATCATTGTAAAAGGCCAGATACCAGGTTCCCGGGTCCATGTACTCGATGAAGCCAGTCTCCTGCAGGGCATTGAGGATCAGATTCCTTGGCGCAGAACTGGACTCCTCTGTCCCCTTTGTCTCTGGTTTAATCAGCTGTTTTCCATCCAGCAGCTTGACAAAATCAAACTGTTGAACACAAAAAATCAAAAGTCAAAAGAGAGAGCATTGTCATCTGGGAGACATATAAGGTGTTGATGAATATACAGGCAGACAGACAGGCAGACTGATAGATAGGACACAGAGATAATATGGAAAACATTTCTATTTGAAATAAAAAAATACATTGTGTAATATCTCCACCATCAATGTAGGTTAAATTTTTCATACTGACACAGTTGACAATGGTCAATTATTTCCAAAATTATTTGTGTGTTTGCTTTTGAAATAGTACCACTAAAAATTTAGCATGAACAGGTAATTTTAGCTTGTCACAGAAGCTATTATTTCATAACAGCAAGTGGAGCCAGGCACACCGGATGTGTTATCCTGTAACAGGAAGTGGGGTCAGGCACACCGGATGTGTTAGGCTATAAAAGGAAATAGGAGTGGGCACACAGGACACTTTGGAGTATTAGGATATTTGTGGGAGTTGACAACTGCCTCAGGCACGGTATTGTGCTGCAGCCTCTGTTTTGTCACTCTCATTTGCTTAAGTTTTCCACAGATGAGGAGGTAGATTATTTCAGTATCTGCTGGTGACTGGTGCATAGCCTGTACACTTTCATGCCACAGGGGATGTTTTTGTTTTGTCCTACCTCCCAGAATTAAGCGAAGACTGATTTAAAATCCGCCCATGCTAACATGCCCTAGGGCATCAGAGCTGCTCTGATGAGCACGGTGACTCAGCTATGTTGAGTGAACGTGGCCCCCAGCAAAACTCTCCCCCTGGGTGAAGGAACATGGGTAATTTGTTTACAATTTTTCAAGTCACTGGGAGTAACATTAGGGTTCCGCATTAGGAAGCTTCGGCAGCACACACAGGTTGTAACCTCTGTGTGCCAAAGAAACACAGGCCCTGGGAAACCAATCCCATGCTGAAATAGAAATGTCTGCAGTGCCCCTTGGCTACTATCTTAAGATCCTAATCATTCACAATCCATGAAATTAAAAGTTTATGATGTTTATGGTCACAGTTACATTAGTCAATAATTTTGCTGGTACTGCTGTTATTAACATCTGTTATTCTCTCCATTTCCATCTTTCCATATTTCAGACTACTCTCACCCTCGGCTGTAATGGTGACATACCTTGGAAACAGGACAAAAATCCACAGGCTGATCAAGGGGACAGACTTAAATTAATGACCAAATCACCCAATTACACTCCCTCGTGTGCAGGGAGGGCTAGTTTGCAGGGATATTAGAACTGCAGGGTTTGACAGATGAATCAGTGATGGGTGCGACAAGCTTTGCTTGACCCAAATCCTGCCTCCAGTGACCTCCCAAGAACACTATCAGCAGTTATCGTGTATAACAGCGCCTGGTAAAGAGGAGCATATGTCTGTCAGTGTGAAGGGGCACCCTTTGGGAAAACTGGGGTGCAGATTAGTTTATGCTCACTGATGGCACAGACATACACACACACACACACACACACACGCACACACACACACACACACACACACATACACACAGTTCTCAGAGAATACTGGGGTAAAAGCAGGATACTTGTCATTTCATGTGTGATTTCACATCACAGGTATGGAAATGTAAAGGCATGTAGGTAGGAATATAGATACAAATATATGAAATCCAATAAGCCTGTTAGTAACATGAATTCATTTAGATGTTCTTAATGTTTGTAAATAATCTAATGATATTTCAAATGATTATTTATGACAGCACTTACAAATTTGTTAAATGATTCATGCTGCCAATCCTGATATCACAATATGAAGTGATGCTAATCTGACATGTATTTTAATGTAAGAGTGCTTGAATCCTGATTGTCGAGTTAGTGTTCATCTCAGGGGTTTTGATTAAAAATTTTGAAAAACATCTTGTTTTTGAGCCAAGATGGTCTCACTTTCATCACTTGAAATAATCACAAAATAAAGGATTTTTTTTGCTAATTACAAAGGAGCGGGGAGACTTGCACGTGTAACGTGCAGTATCAGACGGTGTCTTGAGAGGGATCCAAAACTCATGAACAGAAGCCTCACTGTGATCAAAGCTTTCCAGCCTTCAGCGTTTGTCACAAGGGAGTCAAACAGGGGAGACACGTTATTTAAGGTAATAGTAGTGCACCTGAGTGTGTGTGGGGGGGATGTTTCTCCGTCCGTAGATCCCCAGCAGCGCGTCCCGGGCCAGTGAGATGTTAAACTTGACGTAGGTCGGGTTGTGAACAGTGAGGTGGAACCTCCAGAACAGTCCTGGGGGAATGGCCTGCATCATCTGGGTCCCAATATCCACCTCCCCTCTATCAATGGCTTTGCCCCTCTGATACACACCTTTATCTGCAACACATAAAATTACATTATTGTCATTTAGCAGACACTCTTATGCAGAGCGACTTACGTCGATTTTTACATGTTACAATTTTTACACGTTATCCATTTATACAGCTGGATATTTACTGAGGCAATTCTGGGTTAGGTACCTTGTCTAAGGGTGCAACAGCAGTGCACCAGCAAGGAATCAAACGAGTAACCTTTTGGTTAGGGGCCCTGCTCCTTACGAATATGCTACACTGCCGCATTTTTCAGGGAGTACATCCACTGCTGGTGGACCACACATGTCCAGTGGAGTATAGCATGATACACATGAGCATATGATTTAAATAACTACGCTCACAATTTAACTGGTTTAGTAAATCCTTGAGCTGCTGTAAGAGAAAATAAAATCATGTAAATGTTTGCTTGGATATGTGCTGTATATTTATAAATCATCCATGCATGATCATTGAGTTGGTGTCCTATGTCCTTGGTTACCAGGTCACAAATTCAACCCAAATATTTAAAGAAATAGTTCAACTGAGAATGTATTCATATCTGAAGGTAGAATATGTTGAATTTGCACCATCAACATACTGAGTAATCAGACAATAAAATTTTCATGTACAAGAGGTTGCAGACAGCGCTTCACACTTATGGGGATTCCCTAGGGAGTTGGACCAAATATACATCCTATCATAGATTGGATTTTGAATCACCTCTCTAGGTGTCCAGTATCTCTGCTACATGCAAAACTCTTTAGAGCAACACAAAAAGATTTTACTGTCATTAGTTTATGGGAAAAAGATCTCATGTTGAACAATGAAGCAATAAACTAGAATAGCGCCATTAAAGTGTGGGGAAACACTTTTAATCACTCTAAAAACCCAAATCGCCAATTGATCCATTTCAACACATCACCGAATAGATTGGGTACCACATAAAAGGTACCTCACTAAGTTAACTCCAGACCCAAACGTCACTTTGTGCCCAAGAACAAAAACTGGTATTTTTGTGAATATGGCATGGAATGTCCAGAAGTTTACTTGTTGTAGGGGAAGATATATCTTATAATATCAGAACTAACAGAGAAGGAGATGCCCCTAATTGTTTTGTTGTTGAATGATGACTCCAAACTTTCAATTGATGAATGGCAGCAGAAAATCTGACCAGCTGGTTGGACAGCAGCAATGCAATTGATTTTCTAAGGACCTTGAATATTGTTATAGCATTTTCCTGTATCTAATGTATAGTATCTGATAAACTGACAAGTAATGACTAAAAAAAGGATGCATTTACTTTCAAATAAAATATTTACAAAATATAATGTAATGCCAGTTTGGTATTTACTTTGAAACAAAAGTTCAAGAGAGAATCTTTCAAACTGATATATGTTCAGGATTCCTCCTTGCTTGGGCTAACACTTTATTCTCTCTTCTTGGTTGCAGAGCAGGACACAGCTGGATTCCTTTCTCTCAGTCCCCCTTTGAACAGGAGGCCTCGTTCTTTCTCCCGTTGATGTTTGTGGCTCTCCTTGGTTATATTCAAGGGCAGTGCTCCGGCTCGAGCTTAGCTCAGTTCTTTCACTCGAGTCGGAGTTCCTTAAAAGTCTCTCTAACTTAGTTTCTCACTGCAGCTGGAATGCTGAACTGAGGTTGGCACAGTTTCACTCAGAGCTACTTAATCACCAGATGACAGTTTCATGTTCACTATACTATAGAAACATTCACCATGTGGTGAGGGCTATGACCCTTTATTAGATCCAGTAGAAATAGAAGAGAAGATTATTAGCCAATCTAAAAATAAGCAATTCTCTCTATGGTGCAGAGAATCATATATAGCATTTCAGGCAGGGCCAGCATGAACTAGGTGTGAGCCAATCCCAAATCTATACTATCACTTTAGATAGTGAGAGGTGTAAAGCAGATCCAAGCTTTATGACCCTTTGCTTGAGCATACTTTGGGGAGGATTCTTCATTCTCTCTGATCTGGTGTAGAGGAAAATGGTTAAGTTCAGTAAAAGACGTTCCAATCCCAGCTTCACTACAACTCCACATCTCCAAGGACAGTTTTTCCCTCTGCCAAACGTACACTATAAGATCTTCCCACAGTTTGATTTAATCATATTACCTCGCTACCATATTTCCTGATCAGGATGGAACCTGGATGCTGCAGGTCAGGATGGTGACATCTCAAGCTGAAGAAGTGTGAAGGTCGACAACCTCCCGAAACGCACTGCAGTACTGCATAATTATTAAGTCTGAGAGGTGCTGTGACGTGATAACCCCCTACGGCGCTCTTCATAGCCAACTGAAACTGATCAGAAATGACAAGCTGATCAAAGTAAACAATGATAGAGAAGAGGAGAGCTGAGCCTCAGAGCATGTGAACCCCAGTCAATGAGGAGAAACGCCTCGAGCTGTGGCAGAAGACTGTCAACATGACATCAGTGTTGCTGAGTCATATCATGACTGTAAGATATCATGGCCATTGTGTGAATGATAGCGTTAACCTTCCTCATTGTAAGTCCCTGTGGTAACGATTCATTCGATAAGAGGCTTCATAATGCACAGATGGCACAAGTTACTCATGGATAACACGATCTAAGATTAATGTTAGAACGCATTGCTCTCATCTCAAATGAGAATAAAATTGTTTGTTATAAAGAAAAATTGCACATGCTTAGAAGACAAAGGCGTAACAAATTTACATTTATGAAGGGGGCTGTTGATTGTCAGTCTCTTATCTTTGCCCTACTGTTTTGAGACATGTTTAACCATTTTCAGAGCAGTCAACAGAAATTGTGTTCATCATTACATTCAAGCATTATATTCATCCCATGGAAAGGTCAACATCCATTGTCACTCAGGTAGTACGGGTATCATTTCAGACCCAGAAATGTTCTCTGATCACAGGGGCAGCGCCGTCAAACACGTGTGATCTACAGTGGTGCGAAGAGAATTTCTTGTGCACACAACTCCCAGATATCAGTGTGAACATATTATTCATACATGATAAAGTTCTATGTCAGCATTCTGCTTGACAGCATACCTGAGACAGCTCACTTCATTGATTCTTTAATTGTCTCACGAGTTATTGTAGCCCACCTCTGTCTGATAAGGTGGTAGATGAGTCCTCATTTGATTAACTTGCCAAAGTATTTAGATTCATCCTGCACCATTGGAGTGTGGTTTTTTAAATGGGGGTAAGTCCTTGCTCCCTTTGAAACAGTGCTGTTGACTCTGGCATTTTTGGAACTTTTCCACAACAGTCTCAAGCCAAAAGAATACCCTGAGGTTTAATCAACTTATCATCTCTTCTTGTTGGCCTCTTTCCCTTGTCTCTTCAAAGTCTTCAACAGAAATTAGCTCTTAAAAGAGTTCAGGCATACAACCTGATTAATTTTACTTGCCCTCGGGTTTATCTGAATTAAACAATTACACCTGTAATGTATTTTCTAAGAAACTCAACCATCTTTTTCAATTAGACCTATTGCTACGCACATCTTAATGAAGAACTAAACAGGGCAGTTTTAATAGCAACCAGGCTTGACATGAAGACAATGAAAAAGGAGACTTCATGTCTCTTTAAACCCCAAACCAGATCAATGCAGATAAGTTTAATGATTTTTTTTCTGAAGAACCCGCCTAAGGAAGAATAAAAATATCACAGAGGAGCAGGTCATTATAATTAAGAGAATTCAATTAAAAGGTTTTTGAGTAGGTACCTAATAAGATCACAGCCGTTCTTCCAGTTTTGTTGCCAAATTAATGTCATTTGAAGTCACTAAGGCGATAACTCCATTGGTTCAAAAGGCCAATCCATTTATATTACATATTTAACCCTTTAACCGCACTTTTCTAGTTTAAACAATATAAGCATTCCAAGATAGCACAGATAGTTAACACTTCAATCATCCCATTACTGTAACACATACACTTAATTGAACCATTCAGCTCCTGCTTCTTGCAAATTTGCCTTGTCCTCTTTTCTTCATTTAATTTACAAAGGGAAGTTCTAAAAGTACTTACAGTAGAATTGCAATGGCTGCATTTTTAAATGTTTTGCAAAAGATTAAAGTTATGAGGCCTTTATAATAAATAATAAATTATGTTTCATGATAAAGCTTCCCAAAGCCTTTATTATGGCTGTACAGATAGCATTTTGTGACTGTACTTCAGAGGACTCATCTCTGGCTGGAGGCTGGAGGTAACTTGAGAGTGCTGCTGTGCTGAAGCTCTATCACTGCATAACAACAAGGCAGGAGGTATAGGAGTGATAAACCGCCATACAGTCGACCAGAAAGTGAAGAGAGCAGGAAGAGATGTGGCTTCACATCCGCGTCCTCTTCAAATAAACATCTTTACTATATTAGCTGGTTCCATATTTAAGCAATTCAACATGTTTTTAGTAGAAATAAATTTCACTCTTATTAAGGGTTAAAACATTAACAGTGTACCATATCAAAACTATTAAAAAAATCTTTCAAACAAAACAACCTGTTCTTTAACCTTTTATTAAGTTAACCTATTATTTTCACTACTGCTATAACTTCCATTAGTATTATGAAAAAAAGCCATACCAGTTGCTCAGCAACAGTATGGAAGCAGTAAAGAAAACAATTTGTTGTAAATATGAATGAATTACATATGCTGTTCTGTCCATCTCTGAGTACACTATTGAAACACATCAGCACTTTAGGCTTAATAACTCAGATTTTGATCAGAGACCTCTTGTACATATGAACACGAATTTATAAGATTTGGACATGCAGTTTGCATACAACTGTGTGGCACTGACCCCACCCTTCATGGGACACAGTCAGTCAGGCAACAGAAACCATTTCGGTCCAGATTCAATCTAACCTGTGTGGTACTTTGCCCATAAACTTTTACACTTATGCTCTCAAGAAATGTAATGAAATGTTGCATTTTTTTACTGTTACTAATCCGCATGAATTATTCAGTTGTTTAAACATACAAATAGTACTGTGTTCTGAATGGTAAGAATGTTTTATGGTTAAATGTTTTATCATGTTTTAAATTAAAGCAATGACAAAAAGCTACATAGCATTTCAAATGAATTCCTTCTCCCCTCCCTTACACAAGTTGCTTTGGCAGACATTTATGTTCTCAGTCATGCTGCTGCATTGCAATGCTGCTGCATTCATACACTGAAAGAAGCAGTGTGCAGCAGTGCTGACTGCCCAAGTTCTCACTTAAGGGTTAATCATAACACACACTGTCACCTGGGAAGAGATTATGGAGCAGGCACTTTCTCTTTCACTTTAATTATGTGTATTGTGCTTATCTTCATTAATTTGAGCTCATAGACAATTCAAAATAAAACGACCCAGCAGCCCCTGCCCCCAGTGAGGTGCACGCTGCATTATAAATTGTGATAATCCATGGGACCAAACTGATGTGTTATTTTGATTTGATATGCTTTCAACTTTGATATTTTTTATTGTTTATTGTTTGCACTGCTTGTATTGTTTTGAAGAAAAATTAATTGATCATGTGGTCATACAGCGCAGCAATATTTAGTTTTATATTTATTTAATCTAATATATTTTTTTTATTAACGGAGCAAAGCTTTCTTCAGGATGATGCAGTGCTTTGGCAACAGTATACACTATTGCTGTCAGCTGACTGTTTCACATCCAATCTACAGCAGCCGGTTATTCCTTTCATCCAGTACCATCTGAGGTGGTCTGCTGGAAGCAAGCTGGCAGCACAGTTGCCTCTTTCTGCCTCCCCAGGCCACACTTGCTTTGGTTTTAGCCAGTGAGCGAGAGGCAGCGACACTGTCCCTGCCCTGCACTGTCCCTGCCCTGCACTGTCCCTGCCCTGCACTGTCCCTGCTGTCACACAGGCTTGGAGAGAATGGAGGTGGGGCTTGTTTTTGCAATGTTTTAGAAATGAAATTGAATCACAGTAAATGGAACTGAGTCATCTAATACATCTTTGACAATTTGCATTTTTTAAAAAAAATCAAAATCAGGTCTTTATAATGTTTAATATCGCCGTCACGCAATACTTCATCTGCCCATCTTGAAACAACACTAACTTGCCCTTGCGCACTACATTTTGTATGCACTTGAAAAAAGATAACACTGCTCTTTTAAAATGTATACCAATTTCATACGTGTTACAAAACAGTTCTGAGATTACTCCTAACACCCTGCCCTCCTGGCCTCCCTGGAAAGCCAGAACGGTGTTATAGTACACAGCCTCACTCTCACCTGCTTTATCACCTCTGCTGCTCTTGTCAGGACCAGATGTGTCTGGAGGCGAAAAGGTGGTTTCCATGGTTTCGGAGTCCTTGTTGAATTTGCTGATGCCATTCTCGTACAGCTGCCCGTCCGCTGGTTTGAGATGCCAAGTGAGGCCGAACAAGTGCACTGCTGTGAGGAACAGAGACGTGGTCATGAGCCTTACAATGGGCAGGAAAAGGCCAGCCACAAAAACAAGGAGCCACTGAGGCCAATCGGCATCATGTGGTGTCCTTGGGGCTTTGAAGCATTCCAGTCTATTCATCATTGCACCCTTTTTTGTGTATCAACATTCCAGGCAGGAAGAGCTGAATCCTTGTTAATTTCCTGTCTTAAACACCTCACGCTGTTCATGCGCTTATTAAAGCACAGTGTGACAGAGGTGGGCAATTAAGGCAGATCTTCGGAGATAGAGTCTGGGGCACGCATTCAACTGGTAACATATTCTTTTATGCATGACTAATGATCTTTTCAAAGCTGTTACCCAGTCAAAATCCATTTAAGCCTTAAAAAAATAAAAATAAAAGGGTATGGAGATTTTTTGTCACTGTTGTAATCAAAGGGGCTTTTACCAAATTAGAGCTCACCTTCTAATTACTGTAAAAATATATAATCCAGCACCTCTTTCTGTTATCTGGAGGAACAGTGTGACCAAATGACAAACTAAGAGAGCACTGTAAATGCACCAGCAATAATTGTCCAATTACGAACAACTACAAAATCACTGCCAAAGATCATTTAGTTTTGGTTTGTAAACTGCTTGGTTTCCAGGATATGGAATGCACAAGTGGCATACTGCACCAATCACCATTGATTGGAAAGATCATTGTGATATGTGCAAACAGTGTACAGTATTTCCAGACCTTCATGTCTGTTTTGTGCTTTAATTTGATGGTTTATTTACATGCTAACAAATATATTATTACCAGCAAAATAAGGTAATGTATCGTCACTTTTAATAGCCCAGATGAAAAGTTGGGGAAAATCAAAACATCTTTACATTACGAGTATCAATTTGCATTTACTTCCAAAAGCTTACACAAAACTTTAAATATTAATGACAGGTTCAGTTATAACCATACAGGCATAGTTGTGCTGTCTAAAATATTCGGCTGCTGGTACCAGGTAGCATTATTACATTGTATATTGACTGGGATTAATGAAGGATACTTATAAACTACTGACAGTATTTCCTCACACAATGCTGTTCTTAGAAAACTTGAAAACTAGACCTCACAGAGTTGGCAGTTCAAACTCCAAGGTTGAACAAGGTATTGTACCCAGGATGCTATGGAAAAAATAAATATTGGAAAAATTCAAACAGCCAGACTATGGATGTGGTCATCTGCTAAGTACCGATGACATAAACACAAACAGCAACTCCTTGTATATTACAGCAACTACTATACCTTCAACCACGGCTACTGCTAAAAATAATACTAATGCAAACCATTTGTGTTTGATAAAGATGAAACTGGGACATAAAAATTACAAAAGGAAGGCGGGACTACAGGTATCCATAACTATTCAAAGTGGCATGGCACAAGGCAGAGTAATTTACCAGCTTAATAGCATAATTCTATAGCATTAACAAGCTAGCAACCCTGCGGGAAGCCTAAAATGAAAGCTTGCTGGTGATTAGCAAATAGCTGTTCTTCAAAAGATGATCTTCACAAGGAACACTTGCATGCTTGTGTAGTATTTAGATATGCAAATCAAGGTATGTGACTTTGAACATCATCAAAGAACCTTTGTTTCTTTTCTCTCTTTCCTCTGTCTGTTGGTTTTTCCTGTTCTGAATGTGTACCAGGACTCGAGACCTCTCAAAATTTCAGTCGCACAATTCACAGCTGATGAAAAACGCCTAATTGAACTCCAAGCAGGTTCAATCCAATTTGCATACACTTTGCATTCCTCAACGGATAAATAATTAATACCGCTTTAAAGATATAGGGGACAACTCATTATGCATAGAGGAGAATGAAGAATGGCTCTGGCCCCTTGAACGCTATCTCAACCAGGCCTGAGAGTATCCCTCTACAGGGAAATGTCAATCAAGAATGGAATCTGTTTCAGATTTCCATTTTTCATTAAGCCCTTCTTCAAAAGATATGTTTATACATACTGACAAACAACTGTTAGAATAAAAAAAAAGGATCTTAGGGTCCCCTCATCCAAAGCATCTTAAATCTTCTGAGTTCAATGAACTAAATATACATTCCTTTTTATTGCTAATACTAATCATTTTGTATTGGAGTCTAAATCCTAATGGACAGTCATTAAGCTTTCCCGTTTACCCAATATGGACATAAAACTTTCACTTACATTATGCATAAGCAGGGAGATAATCTATTGATCGATAAATGAGGTAACATTTAATTACAAGACATGATTGTGTATTTTAAATTTGCTTTATGCCTTAGGAGAACGACAAACCCAAACACCTACTAAAAGCTTTATGATTTGTTTTACTGGACATTTATGGTGTTGCTAACTCCAATTTAGCTGGAAACAGAAGGCAAGTTCTGAGCTAAATGCCTCAAGCTTTATGGTGCGCATCATTTTTTCCAATGGCTGTTGACCTTTGCTCAGACACTTAGGCACCATTGTAAACCATTCACCGGGTGCAGCCAGGGAGAATTAAGTTAAGGTACATGGATTGTCTCCTACAGAAAAATGAGACTATGTCTTCAACTCCAGGATGAATCCAATTTCCTACCCATCCAACACCTGACCATTGTATATCTTTGCCATTACATGTGCTAAAGTAGCTACAAATCAAGGTATTATCAGTCTAACAGCAAGATTACTGAGGGGATTGGAGAGCATTAGTCTTCACTCGTGCCCTGTGGATATCTGTGTAAATTGTGAGGTAATAATGTGTGAGAGTTGAATGGGATTCTCCATTTAAAGCCGGATAGTTACAAAGTCCCCAAGGATACTTCTTTCTCACTTTTTAAATGAGTGTGAGCAAGTCCCCTCCCACTTAAAAAAATAAAAAAAAAATACTATGTCCAACTTTGTACTTAACAAAGAATATTATGAGAAATGTTTGTGTGTGTGTGTGTGTGTGTGTGTGTGTGTGTGTGATGCATTTACTGCATAATTTGTATAATAAATATTCTTCCCACTCAAGAAAAGTATCATTTCCACTTTACAGATTTATCCTTAGTACATATTACTAATCAATATCCAAGTAATTCTTCTATATAAAAGTAATAGTCCAAATGCCAAGTATTTACTATTTTGGCCCACAGCTGATCTGTAGGTTTAGAACACATCTTCAGTAAGACTATGCATATAATGGTTCTTTCTGTGCTTGATCAATTTCTGTTGCATACAGGGTAGGACATTCCACATGCACTACATTGTCAGCAAATGAGTGACAAATACCTTTAGGATGAGGATAACAAATATGGATAATTCTATCTATATACAAGAGTGAGATTCATAGGTATTCCTACATTAAATTGAAATTTTGATGAATCAAATAAGTGTCCAGCTATCTCTTAGCCCAATCAGCACACACAAGGTTACTTTATAATTGATATTGCTATGAGCTTAAATCCAACATTTTGCCAATTGTCTGTATTGATCGTGTTCTGTTTGGTTCTGATTGGTTCTGAAGTTTATTTTTCTGTTAAATATGCCTGTGTGAATAATGGGGATTTGAAGGGCAGTAAATGCATACCTGTAAAAGCCAATTTACACATTTAAGAAAAAATCTACTGACAACTCTTCCTCTTGGTATGACCTGAAAAAATGTTTAATTTTTTTTTTCTAAACAGTCAAATCTTTCTGGCCTCAGCCACTTCCTTCGGGTGTATTTGTGCTTTTGCACAGGTCAGTGCTGTCAGGCCCGCAGGATGAAAGTATAGTTATATAAACCTGCTTAGTCATGTGGAACCATCAGGGTGACCTTTCGCTATTGCACCTGATCAGGAAACGGCAAGAGTGAGTCATTCACGGTGCTTTGGTTAATATTTCTGCGAGGCAGTGGACATTTCATTGTGACTGAGTGATGGAAGGGCATAATTCTCTCAGTTCCTCTTTGAGGGATTTGGTTCTAGGTCAGATGATGGACAGATTTCAAAGCACAGGCTGGAGCCAGTTTCGTGAAGCATCATAGTCTTAGAAGAAGAACCACCCCCCTATAGCATGCTTTGTAAAAGCTTAATTTTTTTTCTTTTCTTCAAGGTAATAGTCATAATCGATCACCGTGACCTCTTGTGTGAGGTGGAGGGCATTCTCACATCACATGAAAACACATTGGGTTTGATTTTAATGGGTGAAAAAAATGGTAATGGAATATGTGATGGTCTAGTGTAGACACAAGAAGGTGTGGTCAGGCTGATGTTTTCTTTTTACCATTCAAACAACCTTCAGACCAAGCCTCAAGTGAGCTGGAGAACATTAATTAATGGGCTGTGATTGTAATGAGGGTGTTTTTGGCCAAATCCAGACCATGACCAAAGTATCTTAAACCACTAATCTAATACTAGTGGCAAAATGTTTGCATTGCAAAATCCCTGGATGTTGACTGAATATACGGTGACCTGATGGTTATACAATGATAGTGTTGGCTGCAATGAAGGTCTCAAGTAGGGGAATCAGAAACACTACACTGTGCCAAAATACTAATGTGCCTGGAATATTCAAAACCACCCTGCACATTTGACCACCTTCGTACACAGGGCAAAGCACAACTGCAGTGGGGACAAAAACTCCAAATCTGTTTTAGATTTATAATGGTAATTATGCAATTAAATTACCATTCAAGGTAAACAAGGTAATCGTTGTCTTGAGTTATTTTTGTATTATTTAAATCTGGATTTTTATGATAAACATCATTATTATTTTTATTTATTTAATATTATTCTGTTGTTGTTTTATAATAATCCAGTTTATGGTAACTGGGTTCCAGTAACCGTAACATAGTCACATTTAAAGTATTCTGACAATTTAAAGCCATCTCCTCTAACACTAGGGGTTTTAATTTTAGGCAGGGAAAATATGATAAGATGAAAGAGAATAAGACTGGAAATAGCTTTTAGACAGAAGAGTTTTAGATGAGAAATTGTGTGAATTTGAAGACCTTATTCTCAAACTTGCACCATACACAGATTTCCAGACTAAATAAGAATAAGTTGAATAAACAGTATTCATAAAGATTAGAGTTATTCCTGGAAAAATGGTGATACAGGGAGTACTCAGAACAAATCCATATGGATGAGATCACATTTAACACATCCTCTGCTTGACTGTTTGACTGAGGAGGTTACAAGAAAAGCTTTTGACTATGTACCAGATGAGTGACTAATTCTAAAACTAAAATCTTTACAATTCAAAGCAATGATCCCTAGGTGTATTAAAACTGGCTTCATCACAGAAATCACAGTGTAATAATGAGGGGAATCGCATGGCTAAGGTCATAAGTCTAACAACGCTAGGGCTGCATAGAAGAGAAGATGTAGAGAGATGCATAGGAAACGAGACTGAGGAACTTGCGGTAAAACCGTACAATGTCTTAGTTATACCACCTTTAGAATACTGTGTTCAGCTTCTGTCAACACACTATGAAAAGATATAGCAGCCCGAGCTAAAGGTAGAGAGACTAGTCCCAGGTCTCAAGCAGATGTCTCACAAAGAAAGACTTAGAGCGTTTAATCTTTTTAGTCTCAGTAAAAGGAAGCTCAGAGGGAATTTGATTGAAGTATTCAACATTTTTAAAGGGATTAATATCATATTCCACAGAAGCTATTTCAAGATGAGTTCCCTCAACAAAACAAGAAGACAGAAGTGGAAATTAGCTAAAAGTAAATTTCACGCTAACGCCAGAAACTATGTCTTCACACAGGGAGTTAATTATGCATGGGATATTGCCAGCATTTGCGTTAGAGACTGAGATCATAGGATTATACAAGACAAAACCGGACATGGTAATGTCTTGGTTTCAGTCCAGTTGTGCTGTCATTCTGATACATCATGTGTCCTATATTAATTATTAATAATTATATATGTATATGTAACCACCTTACTCATAGTTTTACTTTATTTCAAAATATATATTTATTTTTTAATATATTTGTTGCTATTCATGTTTTACAACTGTTTCTGGTGCAAAAACTTCATTACTAAAATGTATTGTCATTTACATACCAAGATGGTCTAACTGTCATGTTCTCATCAGTTCTCATCAACGGTCATACTTGCACTGTTTCCTTGTTACCACATGAATCCATCTAAATGGACTTGTATTTGTTTCTGTCAAATTTTCCGTCTGTGCCTTTTATTTAATGAGATAAATTTCTTACATGCATTTGTGATGGAAACTCATTAGGCAACAAAGAGCTGAATCATGTTTCCTCCAAATCTATTCAGCACTAAATGGGTTTTTAATTTTAACAAGTGTAATGCAGTGCAACGATGATTTTTAAACAGTGATGGAATTCAGCACAGATAAAACAAAGCAAAAGCTTTATGCATTATTAAACTGAACCTAAAGCACAGCTTTAAAATCATAACAGAGAACAAAGAAAAAGATGTATGAAAAAATACCGCAGGAAACAACCTGATATAAGGGACAAGTAAATGGTTATGGAGAATGAGATGCCTCGTAGATGAATGGCATGTAAACCTCCTTGTGATTGGAAAATTTATGGCTTGGTCTGAGCATTCCCTACAAAAGGCCAGCCAGGAATTTACAGAGGCCATGGCAGACCTGGATACAGCTTTGAAAACAAAGAAAGGACAGACCAATCAATATCATCACGACAAAACATGAAAGACCTGCTACCTTCTAAGTGAAGCGTCTGGAATCAGCCCAGCTCCTTTTCAACACCACACTGGCCCCTTTGACATTACCCAATCCTATTGATTATAACACTTTCCAGTCTGTTAAACCAATAACACAGTTGACAGGTATCCGTTACCATGCCCTAATGAACTGAGAAAATGGGTATCTTTCTTTTTCTCTGGGGAATATGTCTCCTGTTCTTGGTTGCACCTCGTCAATACACCTTGAATTGAAACATTCTGACTTTACTAATCAATACAGCTCTGTGGATTGATGAGCATAATAATAAACCCACACAGAATGGACATTATTGTATGTGAATTATCAAACTCTTGTGTGTCCAGACTAAATAATCAGCCCCTCCCTTTCCCTTACACAAGACCATCTCAGCTGAAATCTGTTCATATGGATGCAAAACATCTTGTTGGATTCATCAGAGCTTCATTGTCAAATACTGTACAAATACTGTTATTGTAATTTCACACACTGACAAATGTTCAATCAGCTAACGATGATAAAGATGTCAAGTAATGTCTCGGAGAGGAGCAGAATGGCAATCCATCCTGAAAAAAGCGAGCATGATGATGAAGATAAATGATTATCTTAATAGTGGATACAAATGTATGTCCATCTCTTATGACAGTTCTCCTGTTCTGTCATCAACTCATTCTGGTGGCCCACCTGGGAGAAACAGTGAAATGCAGTGTTGTGGATCTGGTCAGGTAACCACAGGGTTGTAGGTTCACTTCCCATGCAGGACACTGCTGTTACTACTCCTTGAGAAAGCTACGCTATATGGCCAAAAGTATGTGGACACCCCACATACACGATTATAACAAGTGCATAAAATCAAGCACATAGCCATGCAATCTCCATAGACAAACCTTGGAAGTAGAATGGGTTGTACTGGACAGCTCAGTGACTTTAAACTCTTTGCCACAAGTCATTTTGTGAAAGTTCTGCCCTGCTAGACCTTCCCCGGTCAATTGTAAGTGCTATTATTGTCAATTGGAAGTGTCTAGGAGCAACAGCAGCTCAGCCACGAAGCGGTAGACCACGCAAACCTACAGAGCAGGGCTGCTGAGTGCTGACATGCATAGCATGTAAAAACCGCCTATCCTCGGTTGAATCACTCACTACAGAGTTCCAAACTGTCTCTGGCTGCAACATCAGCACAAGAACTGTGCATTGGGAGATTCATGAAATGGGTTTCCATGGCCGAGCAGCTGCACACAAGCCCAACATCACTATGCGCAATGCCAAGCGACGGCTGGAGTGGTGCAAAGCACACCACCACTGGACTCTGGAGCATTGGAAACGCCTTCTCTGGAGTGATGAATCATGCTTCACTATCTGGCAGTCTGATGGATGAATCTGGGTTTGGCGGATGCCAGGAGAGCGCTACCTACCAGAATGCACAGTGCCTACTGTAAAGTTGGGTGGAGGAGGGATAAAGGTCTGGGACTATTTTTCAGGGTTTGGGCTAGGCCCCTTAGTTCCAGTGAAAGGTAACATTAATGCTACAGCAGACAAAAACATTTTAGACAATTGTATGCTTCCAACTTTGTGGCAACAGTTTGGGGAAGGCCCTTTCCTGTTCCAGCATGACTGTGTCCCTGTGCACAAAGCAACGTCCATAAAGACATGGTTTGACGAGTTTGGTGTGGAGGAACTCCAGTGACCTGCACAGAGCTCTGAGAGACCTCAACCCCACTGAACACCTTTGGGATGAATTAGAACGCTGATTGCAAGCGCCAGGCCTTCTCCTCCAACATCAGTGCCTGACCTCACAAATGCTCTTTATTAATGCCCATGGTTTTGGAATGGGATGTCCAATAAGCTCATATTGGTGTGATGGTCAGGTGTCCACGTACTTTTGGCCATATAGTGTACTTTACCTCGGAAAAGAAAATGGACGACATGCAAAAATATGTGTCTTTGTGTATGAGGGTGCCTGCAAAGCAAATACATAATGGAACTGAATAATGAGAACAAAAAGAATTTCCTCCTCTCTGCTGTTCTCTTTCTCCTGACCGTGCATGCCGCTGCATTGCAAAATAATGGGGATGTGCCCTTCTTTGGAACAACTTTCCCACAATGTGAAATATGAATAAATATTTATCAAGTAACACATTCCTCAATTCAAAAAGAAGTTTTGTGACACACAAGCAATTCATTCTACTATGGAAGTCAAAAGAAAGGCGGTATACAGTGAGCAAAGCAGCTTACAGCTTACCCTGCCAAACAGCCCTACTTCGCCGACCAGGATTGTAATGAAATGGGTGTGGAGGCGATGTTTCATACGGCAGGCTTCTCTCAGGTTGTCTAAATGTCCTTTCCAATCTACCCTTCATAGAGTGAAATCAAAGCCACTGATCAGCCAACGTGTCATGGGGGAAGCTTACACCTCATAAACCCTCGTCAGGAGGCACGGTGCCGTGTTCGTGGTGATACGGAGTGACTGGCATCTCCAATGACTCCTGCCGTGGAGCAGGGGCTTGTGGGTAATACATTTCCCCCATCACGATTTATTTGGCATTTCCATGAATAATGTGCACTGTAATTTCAGTTGACATTACATCCATTATAATATGTTTGGAAATATCACCTAGCAACACAGCAGAAGATTAACATTTAAAGGCTAATTTGATATACTGTTCTTAAAGTACAAAATTTGCTCCTTAAATTTATGCTTTACAGGAAACTGCACATATTCCATTTGTCAACTGTAATGTTTAACATCTGTAGAGAGTATGAATAATAAAATAGAGTATTGTATTCTAGGAAACAGTAACTGGATTTTTGAGTCGGTGACATATTCACAATGTAATTCTATGGCCATAAAAATGGTCCCACAAATAGCCTTTGGCAAGTCTCTGCACCCATTAAATGGAACCAAAGACATTGGTCACGCAGTTAAGTAAATTGGATATCTGTTATTATTGCCTTGTTTGTTGTTTCATTTGCAGCTCTCTGTATTGATCATGCCCTGAAAGCTTCAGGGCATCATGTTTAAAAGCTATCTTATTGTCAAGGACATCCATGGGAGATGTACACAAGCCATCGCACTTCTACGCAAGTTTCAATCACTTGGTGACACAATTAAGGCTTTATTCTGAGAAATAAAAGGCCCTATTATAGCCTACATGTGATGGCAGTTAGAAAGGTCTATGCTTATCAGCACTGCTCATAAAGAAATGGAAAAGGTTATAAGAGGAGTGGTCATACCGTTGCTCCTCCTACTTTACATATACAGTACATCTCCAATTTTACAATTCAAATTAATGTTGCTTTTAAACTTGACAAAAGAAAAAGAGGTTTCCAGTCCCTGGCTTCATTATCAAGATGCCCTGACCAGGAAAGCAATCTGGGATTGAATGACGGGACGACACGATCTTCCAAGCTTCCAGGCAGTATTTCAAGATGACAGTCTGCTAAAGAAAACAAGAGACCTACAGCCTAGAAGCAGCAGGCTAATGTGACTATAACTAACCATATGCACAGCGTGGATATCCCTAGTGGATTCCCTGCAGTGCTATTTCAGGGTGAAAACAAAGGGACCAGGAATCATTCTCGTCCAGTGTGTGGCACAAAGAGTCCTCTGGTCTTCTACTAAGGCATTCCATCTACAATGACACAGGCTCTCACAAAAAACATCTTTCTGAACCACTAAACTGCTAAAGCAGATTGTGAAAAGAAAGAAGCAGTGCTCATAAAGAGCAGGTTGCAAGTTCAATTCCCAGGTGGGTCATTGCTGTACACCCTTAAGCAAGAATCGCTTCAATAAACATCAATCAGATGTTTAAATCCACAAATGAATGATATATAGGTTATATAAATCGCTCTGGACAAGGGTATCTGTTAGGCATTCCTAATGAATAATGCAATGCAGTGCAGTCTATTCCAGGGATTAGATTAGAACACAGGAATTACTTGCTTCAGAGGGAATCCACATGTACACTAGTCTATGTATTCCTTTGTATTTGTAATGATAGGTCATTAAAATATAATACTTTTGATATATTTCACTTTCAAGATTACAATGGCTGAAAAAGTTTCAGTACCAGACCTGCAGGACACTGACATAAGATACAGTAAAGACTACAGACAGGTGCCAAAAGCTGAGCATAAATCTTAGCCATTTCAACAAATAAAAAAGAACTAGTTCTAAACTGCTAAACTATATCTTAGAAAAAAAAAATGTCAACAACAGTGATACAATGGAGCATTAACGCGCAAGCTTACCAATGACATAAGTAAGCAGGAGTGCTAGCGTTACAGTGACGGCCGTGGCACTGAGGGCAGTGCACTTCCAGTTGCAGCACTTGTAGGGTTTGCTGAAGGTGAACGCAGGTCTGGAGAAGGTGCTCCTGGGTAGGGGGCGTGGGGGCGGGGAATACACCGTGTTGGAGGTGAGGGGGTAGTTTTGGCTGGCTGCACTGAAGAGGGCTGATGAACCTGACCCATGTTTGAACAGGAAATGTCTGAAAAAGATACAGACACAAGGTAGTACACTTTCAAAGCTCTGAAACTAGTGTAACATTAAAGTTAAATATCACAATATTAATGTGAATGCCTAATTAGGTAAAGGACAACACTGAACGACAGTGCAAGTTTATAGAGACAGGTGTATCATATAATATCATATAACTTCATTTGTTATTTAACATTTTAATGAAATATGTTTTAAACATTTTCATTTGAAATATTTCATTCATGTTCAGATATGCATTGTATGTATTTCAAGATGCACACAAACACACACACAAAATCATAATTAATATATATATATATATATATATATATCATTGCATCTCATTATTTCCATACTGTTAAATTTAATTCGAGATGTTAAAAAAGCATCTATTCTCACACTGTGTTTTGGTTTAGTACATGTGGCCTAGCACACATAACAAGAGTGTCTGGGTGCAAATTGCCATCATAATCTAAAAACTAACCGTGAAGATGAAGGCTGTTGATATTGATTTCAATTAATGCAAGGTGTGACACACTGTCTTTTCGCAGTGAACCTGACCTTGAGAACCATATATCAATCTAACAAGCTGAACAGCACTAAATGAAAATAAAAAATATAAAAATGTATTAAATCCAGACGAGACAGACAATGTGGCATCTTGAGAAAAGGATATTTAATGGCCAGCCTGTTCACTTTCCAGTCTTGGAAAGCAAATGCTGAAAAAACAACGTAAATATGATAATCCTGATAAGTACAGTACATAACTCATGGGTCTAAACTAACACTTCAAACTGCATCGATCTATACTGTAGATGTAATTGTATGAGATTGATTTGTAAAGCTATAGACCCAAAATGCATACTGTAGTAGAATAAGATTTTTCCGCTTATTATCCCCAAGATCATACTTCTAACATGATAGTTGAACACATTTCATATTTTAAAGTCACAATCACAATCACATTCAACAAACCAACAAACACTAGGACCACTCAACTGCACCTGATGTGTTATGACTTCCTGATGCTTCTATGAAAACTGCCATATTGTACTAAGCCTGATGGCTTTAATACAGAAATATCATAAAAGAAACGACTGAACCTATTTGTCCAATCTCACAAACCAACATTCGTCTCACTATACAGTGACATCTGAAACCCACAGCTAGATACCATTCTTCTGCTGACACCACCAAATTATTGTTATTGAGAGAAAAAAACAGTCAATAAAAGTCAATCAATGCCTGTCTCTGTTTAATGAAAAGAAATTAAAAAAGAATATGCTTATGGGTTTAAATACAATCAATGTGCTGATGTGACAGAAATATGTAATTGCATTGAGGCTGGGCCATTGCCATACCATCAGCATCTTTCTAAGTCTATATATTGACTCGGCTAAGAGAAATGTTCATTTACCTTGCCCTGCTTCCACTGTATCAGACACTCTCTCAATATTTAAATTCAGATTACAATCCATCTATTCTGCCTTTCTTATTTAAACAACAAAAACACCCTGCCCCCTATAGTGTGTGGTGTTTCCTCAATACTTATACAGTCATAGTTGCTGCTGAGGTTCTCTCATGTCACCTTGGTGTTGCCTGAATCACTGTGTAGCACAATAAAGCTATTTCATCCCTTACTATCAACAGCTTACTACATGGGGGGCTGTGGGCCCTCTCATCTTCCCTCGTTTTTCCTCCACAGGTCCCTCTGCCTACTGCTGGATGCCATCAAGATCCCATATTATCTATGCTACTCTATATCTACACAAGGCAAATCTATCCCTGAACAGCTCAGAGGCCCTCTTCTCTGAGGTGCAGTGCAATGCATAGTTCTAATGTTACCCTTCACACACTCATGAGACTCTCCCACATTCGTATAAAACAAACGCTTTTGTGTGTGTGTGTGTGTGTGCGTGCGCATGTGTGTGTGTGTGTGTATGTGCATGCCCGTGTGTGTATGTGTGTGTGTGTGTGTGTGTGTGTGCGAGGCTTCTGTTAGGATACCTCTGACACCCTACTCAATATTCAGTGGTGTGGGTGAGTGTAAATCTTGGCACGCACATGAAACAGGTTGCACTCATGCTCTTGAATTTTCATAGGGTAAATGTGAATTTCCAAAAAAAGATATTGCCAGTTATACAAAACATACATTTCTGATTATGTGAGAAATGCTCTGTGCTTTGGCATTGACAGCTCTGCACTGTATAGACATGTCTGCCTAGGTGTCACATCGCAGGCCTTTACTGTAATGTCCAATGATGATTTAGTCAGAGGGGTCAGGGATATTTTAGGAAATGCACCCAAAGCTGGTGCGATGCACCCTCTCAGGAGTTTGTCCCAGATAATGAATATTGTAGCATTCCACTCACTATCTTTACCATCACTGCAAAGCAAGTCAAAAAGCAACCCTGTCCTGACCCTGCCCCTATTATCTTGTGTGTACAAAGAATTTCAGTTGAACCAAAAGGAATTTCACATGCAAAATGTCTCTCACTCATACATATTGAATGCTTTGCAAACACATTATAGATATCTTACATATATTCATTTCAAAGGCTACTGCAAATGCACATGTAAGGTGCACGCACATATTATTCATAATAGTACCTGTGAGCAATTCATATATGTAGGCAAGAGTTTCATGAGTCTGGGTGAAAATAGTCAAATAGTATGGGTGTATATGCAAGTGTTTCATATGTGTGCGCAAGCATTTTGTGTGTGTGTGTGTGTGCGCGTGTGTGTGTGTGTGTGTGTGTGTGTGTGTGTGTGTGTGAATTATGGAAATTTGACTTATGCACCACAAGGCACCTCATACTCTACTGCTCTGGAATCTCTGTGTGTTTCAGTACTCATTCTGTGAACTGTGACCAACTGTTGCTGTTTATTAGTGTTTCTTTTCAATTTAGTTCAAATCTACAAAATACCAAATCTTGTGAATGCATTTTTCTGTGGGTCTGTGCGTGTGAAATGAGTTTACATTTGTCTTTGCACCTTTGTACATTTAATGCTCACAATCATATATTATGCAGAAATTCCATATAATTAATCCCTTTTTTCTGGGGGTCTAATAGGTTTCTGACGGAGTTTTTGTAATGTCTTTCAGAGGTGGACAAATTTCTAATTACAGACCCTTAACATTATGATAGTGTTAATTGGATAAACACCTTAATGGAGTTTAGTCTGTATTAGACAGCTGAGGTCTGATAGGAGCCTCTTGCTTTACACTTCATGCCTAATTATCTGTCATATGCTAATTCATGACAAAAATTAAATGCACACTACAGTCAGTGAGATCTGCAACATGATTACAACAGCAGTTTTGTCATCTCACCTTTGGCCACAAGAGCCATGTTCCTCACATCATAATGTAATTAGAATTGAAAAAAAATAATATGGTAGGAAATTCAAATTGCATTAAGCATTTACAATTAATAATTTTCTGTTGCAAACACATTTTGGCATTGTGTTATATTTACCCATTGATCAGAATCTCACTGATGAGATCCATTGTGTGTCAGCAAATTTCTAAGTGCTACCATTACTAGAACGTGACCTTTGCCTCAAAGCTTAGGCCCAGTTACATGGGTAGTGAATACATTGGACCATGTGATACACAAATAATATGTGCATTTCCACTGTGACACCAATGCATGATGTGACAGCCATATGCACTGTGGCCACATGGGGATCTCAGTGAAGGTGCCCTTAGGCGAGTGATGGTTTCTACAATGCATCATCATATGGTCAATGAGTCCTGTCCTCATCCTTTCAGCATGGTGTATCTGCTTGAGTTTGTGTGCTGAGAGCTAAATATGACACATATGAAACACCTCTGTGTTCATGACTGGCTGTTAATGTGCACCCAGGACATCCATTCATGTTAGCTGTTTCACCCTGAACATTTTACAAAGTGTCTGTAAATTGTCTGTTAATTTGCATGTATTGTCACTTTCACATGTAAAATCTGTATTTTATCACTGCTAATTGAATATCAATTGACACCATGATATTGATGTCAATTGATACACATGATGATATAATTTTGAGTCAAAGAGATGAAATTAACCTCTATGAACATGATCAGGAAGAAATGTTAATGACTGGCTACACCAGCTGTACAGGGCATACAAAGTACACATGTATACAACATGCAAAGCCCTTCAAATAATGCGCTGCTCTGTTCTGCTCAAGAATAGCAGTGCTTTTCTCTTCACAGGATGAGGTTTGAATTGAAATGCCACAGCAGTTCTGGACCTGGGAACAAGAGCTGCACATAAAGGCACTTGCCAATTACTGGATCAGGAATATGTCTGCTATGATCAAATGCATCTGTCCTCTAAGAGCTCTAAGACAAGTTTTCCTAGCCTTTACCTCGAATGTACACATTGCTAGTGACACTTCCATTCTTTATTGTGTACAAAAATGTCATCTCATTTATGTGTCTGTCCAGACCTCTCTACCACACACAGCTGTAGCTCTTGGCATTTCATTGGAAGAGGCTTATTTTAAAGGAGAAGTTACAAGTTCATGCAAACATGTCAGTATTGTTGATTAAACTGACACATGGATGCTCTGTGGAAAGTACCTACACTAAACAGTTTATAAAATAGCTTAAATAGCATACAGTGTTGTTTTGCCTGCCACAGCAAAACTTTTAAAACAATGCTCTGAGTCTGTGGTGTACATATTCATGGCAGTAAAGGCCTCTGGGAATTGTTTCTAGGGGCAACCGCGGGACTCATTGACAGATGCATCCCTGGGATCTGGCTTTAATATTTAATTCAGTTTAATTTGAATATTTAACACCCAGAGTTACCACTGTGCTGGGACTTAGGCGCTGTGCAAGCTTCAGGCATCCAGTGGAACCACTAGCAAGATTGCATGAGGACTACAGAGCAATCACAGAGCAGACAGAGGATCTGTGCATCAAAAACAGTGTCAGGAAGGTACAAGGTCAGACTGAGCCAGACATACTTGAATTAAAATGTACAGGTTAATTCAACAGGGGGTTGTCAGACAGCTTTACTCCACAAAGGAATCACTTAGACCAAAGGAAAAAGAGCTTTTAAAGCCATACCTTTGCAAATGGACTGTTAAAAGGCCAATTTGTTCAATTTGTCACTGTGTTACAAATATATTAAAACACAATTAAAAGGAATAATGAATGTTCTGGATTATTGTGACCCACAATAAGAGGAATGATATTAAGATTTTTTTTTTGTTTTTCCCCATGTAGCTTGTGCCCGAAATTGTCATAAGCCCATCTACCTCACAGTACTCTTCTGTTCATAATTTGCCATGTTCCCTGATCTTCCAAGACACTGACCACATACTACAGCATTAGACATCAAATACGAAACCATATTTCCCCTGAGATGTCTAGGAGGAAATGAGTGTTATTTCACTTCAGGTGTTGAGGTCATTAAACTGGCTGCTCTCTACTTTCTTTTTTTTTTTTACTTTTTTTGGGAACAAAAATGACTGTAGCAAAGTGGTTTCAATTAAAATCCCCTCAGTCGACACATCAAATGCTGTTTTATTTAATAATATACATTTCTACTACTTATTCGCAAGCTTCTTGTCTTAAAATGAAAACCAAAAAAAAATCAAGGTAGTCATGTTCGCTTGTGCAACTCAGTTTGTGCATATGTGTGTGTATATATATATATATATATATATATATATATATATATATATATATATATATATATATATTCAATTATAAATGGTAAAAGTCACACAAGGAATTTACTTTCATATAGGTGCACATGTACTCTAAATGTGTGATGGTCTATCTATATATCCATTGAGATGATTTAGGGGCCGATTCAGACATGAAGTATGCCACCTACGTACTTTTGCAGAGAGTTGCACATTAAGACACTTTGACAGCTGTAATCCGATGATTCGGACTCTACACTGCAGTCTTGGTTATACTGAAGAAAAAAAAAAAACTCTGCTCTTGGTCCTAGCCTGGTCCAATCTAACAATGTCACGTTTGAAAGGGGCGAGTAATATGTCAATTCAGTCACTGTAACATGCTGTAACTGTAACTTGCTACAATTGAAACGGTAGCTAGCTAGCCAACTCCAGTGTGGGATGCTACAGCACATAAAATTCTTCCTAAAATTCTTGCACACTGAACAATATGTTCAAATAGTGTAATCCTTATGGGTGGATTGCTTTTGTTGTATTATTGATATAACATTACCAGCTGAATAACATGAGAAAAAAGCGACAACTTTGAACTAAGCACCCTGTGGAGTTTGGTGCCTTTTAAAATGAAACTATTTGACATTTTTAACTTCCACTTTAGGAAGAAGGATTGAAAACGCTCATCTCAATTCATGGTCTGCTTTATTTTCTTGGAAGTATCCGCTCAGCTTTCATGATTAAAGTGAGTGGCTTGTGACTACATTCTGCAATGAGAATTAATAGTGCTACATGATAAAATCTGTCAGCCACCAGGCTCAAGGCAGGGATGTGTGGATTTTCAGGGCAATTTATATTTATTCTCAGCAAACAACTTTGTAGCACCCATTTTAAGACATACACAGGTGTGTAAACTAAATCTGAAAACTGAAAAACACACAAGACACATTCAGCACCCTTAAGTCTGAAACAGCCCCTTAATGACAAAGCATCAGATTGGTTGGATTAAATGGTCTCCTTAGACAGTGTGATAAAGCACTGAATAAGACCCAGTTCAATTTCGATTGTGACCCCATGCACCAGCCAGTGGTAACTCTTCATCTTGAATGCATGTCACTTACTGTCCTGTTGTCTCATTAGCCCACTCCTCAGTTTACTTCCAAACTTTAGTTCCAAACAGAACAGTCATTTAACAATGATCGTAGGTACATTTTAAGGTTTTCAATTAGGATAACTATTGTGCTTTTGCATTTGTGAATTCCTTCCTTCCTGTGACTATCACTCCCATGACAAGGCGAAGCGTGCAGATGTTATGAGAACAGAGAGACAGGAAGACTTATGGCTGAAAGGGTTGTTTCTGTTTGCCATATGGCACACTGCACATAAAACATGAGCAAATGTAGGAATTATGATAAGACTTGAATTTTACTGGTGCTCTTTTTTCAGATATTCTTATCTAGCTAATCATTAATTTTAATTCTCAATGCACCAGACTTTCTGTCTTTTTAAACTGAAACAATATCTAATTTTGAATAGATTCATATCTTATTAAAACCTTTCTTCATGGCTGGCTGGCTGCCAGTCTGATTCAAAGTTATTAGAAGGAATAATTCAGCATTCACTAGCTCTTTATTATGAATGCAAATCGCTTATTTATCTCACACCGTTGCACCAGAGAGTAATTCCAGCAGTTTGGCCACAGATGCAAACCCTCCTCCTTAGTTTTGTCTTACATTCAGCAGCAGTGTAGGATAGTGGTAAGGTGCAGGGCTTGTAACTAAGGTTGCCGGTTCGATTCCCTACTGGGGCACTGCTGCCTTTCCCCTGGGCAAGGTACTTAGCCCACAGTTGCCTCAGTAAATATCTAACTGTATAAATTCATAACATGTAAAAATTGTAACCTATGTAAGTCACTCTGGATAAGAGCATCTGCTAAATGACAATGTAATGTGTAATGTGAGAACATTAATTTGGAGGAACAGTTCCCTCTGTGCAGTATGAGACAGCAACATATAGTCAGATTCAGGCAGTTAAAAGCTACAGAAAACAGGCCAGGAGGTTACGTGATCTCTGGGGAAGCCCTGCAACACTAACAGCTATCGTGATGAACCAGGTAAGCGCTCACCTGGTTTCCAGCGGGATGTTGCTGTTGAGGACCCAGCTGTTGTGGAGCTGCGCATCCGTATGCGCTCCGCCTGTGTCCGCCACCTGACTGCTCTGGCTGCGCACGGGCAGCGTCTTCCTCTGCAGCGACTCGGACGCGTGGGGCGCGTGGGGGGCTGGGCGGGCACAGGTGCAGGCGTGCGGAGGGGGCGGAGGCGGTGGGAGGGGCCTGAAGGTGAAATGCGCATGGGGACTGCTGGGGAGCTCTGTGGACAAACACATAGACAGATAGGCTTTGTGACAAGGGCAGAGCAGGATCAAGTTACTTCTTCATGTGTAAAATATGGAACTTTATACTTATATCTAAGAAGCTTTATATTTAATATTAAAAATCATATATTAAAGTCTCAATCATATTATGCCATTAGGCCACAGAAATTAATCTACAACAGAACTTTACTCTAGTGATCTATCCATTAAAATTCTACTCAGTAATCTGTCATTAAAATTATAACATGATTACGGAACACTTGAAAACACATTTCCATACAATGTTTCTATTCAGAGAAGTATGCACCAACACTGTAATGTCCTAGATCATCTGTGATACCTGCAGCTCTTCAGGGTATTTATAGAAACTTCCAGGCACCTGCTTTGTATCACTCAGCTTTAGCAGTCAAAGATTTTTGTATTGAGCACTCTGCTCGATTGTCTATGATATCTGGGGACAATTAATGATGGTGGATGCTATCTGAGAGATTGCAATCCCTCAGAAAAAAAAAATGCAGAAGGAATAAACTTGCCTCTCCTGTTGACCTTGAAAGAACAGATTGAGATTTTCAGACGCTTATGTAACTCCCACGGCTCAATATTGGAGACTGATCCACTTAATGAATCTGATAAGCCCAATTACTGATAAGGAATAAATAAAGACAGGAGTGGTCCATTTAAAATGATGAACAGCATTTTATACTGTAGGAGAGCCGTGCAGTTTTTGTTATTATAATATTCAATAGCTGAGAGCAAAAAAGGAAAACTTGTTTCTGAACACCGCTGAAATTCATGACAATGTTAACAGCGTGCTTGTATTGCCTCTTGAGAAAGATACGCTTATTTGTGTTTTCAAATATGGTAACCCATACAAAAAAAGGTTCCAAATAGTGTTTGCATGGGTAAAGAGTTTGTTTTGTCCCTGCAACGAAGTTACCCAAACACAATGCACTGTGCTTCAGTCAGAAAGCAATGTTAACATCCTATTGGATCACATCCACTTCAATATATTAAGTTCACTGGAACATGAGCAAAATCAGATAGGTGGGATTGCAAGTGCACTGCAGTTTACCCAACTGAGGAAAGGACTCCAGGCTCTTAAAGGTCATTAAGACCACTTTGTCTCCTCAAATTGGGAATATATTTCAGAACAATTTCACTTTTTTAACAGAGAGACAGCTGCACAAAAATCTGATGTCTATGACCAATTTAGGCAAAGAAAGCTATGTTTGAGTTGCACAGCTCAGTCTAATCTGCCGGGTTTATGCTGCCTTGGTACAGCAGGATAAATCAAGTGAGGGACTTCTGTCAAGAATCAGTTTCCCTTCAGCTCCTAAAATGTGGAATGATTCCTGGTTACATGCAAATCCTCTTTCAGGCACATTCTTAGTCAGCACAACACAAAATGTTACAACAGACATGAGATGAGAGGTTCATTTCCTCTTTAATTCCTTTCGTTCTACACCCCTTTGAAACAGCCACTTGAAAACTGACCCAGCATCGACATTTCCACTTGCCTGCATCATAGTAATACCTGTCCTCTAGCTTTGACAATGTATAACAATTTTGTCACTTTTGAATAAAAAAAAATATTCTTGAAAAACAGATTTCCGATATCCCGTGAAATACCTGATTTACTAAGGAATGTACCGCACCGCTATAACGTGCATGTGTCTGTCTGGATTCTTGGAATCAGTCATCGGACAAGTTCTCCCACCCTCTGCGCTTTATCTACAAAAGCATACTCTTCATTTTTCCCCTATACTGCATTTCCAAAATCCAATATCCTCAAGTAAACCAGAGCAGAAAACATATTTATATTTTATAGAACTGCATTTGTTCTGTTAAAGGAAAATAATGTACAAAAGTTACTTTTTAATGACAGGGCAAGCCTTTGGCGAACTGATCATAAAACTTATCGGCTTGACAGAAACCATTATCCGGCAGATAAACAAGACTTTGATAAATGCCTTCGCCTGTCACTGCAAGATTAAAATTCAGACTGTTGGTGTTGATGCCACCAGCCGATTTTTGTTTGCATATCTGAGCACATTTGGTCCTATCTCTCTCTGCAGCCTGCAGGCCTTTTGCTCACTGTCGGAGACCTGCATGACTGAGGCCACGGGTTAGCCACTGTGGCCGATGTGATTCCGCCATCAAAAAATAAACACAAAAGTC
The DNA here is from genome assembly GCF_013368585.1 of Megalops cyprinoides. NCBI lineage: Eukaryota > Metazoa > Chordata > Actinopteri > Elopiformes > Megalopidae > Megalops > Megalops cyprinoides. The sequence goes on along the minus strand of NC_050598.1, from coordinate 15,618,736 downwards.
TTTACTTTTTCTGAAATATTACCAGAGAGCAAATTCATTCTAGGGATGTCAGATGATAGTATGATGATAACTATCCCAAATACATTAAAGTCATTATGATTTCACTTTATGGCAAAGAAAATTATTTTTCATTGTGCTCAATGACAAAAGAATCATTCATGTATTTAAGCATTTTACTGAGAATAATGAATAACCTACTAACACTAAATGTACTGAGGTTAATCTTTGTTAAAGATCAAAGCCAGAGAAACTGAGCTTGTTTGGAGAAATAGTTACTGTGATCACATTGACCAATGTACTGCTAATCCACATCTTTTTCATTTACTTAATTTGCTGTACTGTCATTTAAGAATTATCTATTCAATTTACATGCCACAGCACTCAGTATCTGAAAAATGATTATACTGGAAGTCTTGTGATACTGTTTAAATGTCATGTATTTGTATTGGCACGTGTTGCATAAGTTCCTCTATCTGCAACAATCAAGATGCAACATCACAAGAGATTACATGAATATGATATGAGTCATTCCATTGTTTCTGACGTACTGAACAGAGGCAATCAGTCAAAGATAAAATTAAGACTGAGTGCTCATGGAAGACAATCCAGTTTCCACAGCAAGTGCCTCAGGCTGATTTTAAGAGCCCATTTGACTCTTATTACTGGATTTACAGTTTTAATCATTTTTTGCTCTAGCTATGCAGTCACATAATGGCACTGTCCCTCACTCACTGATTTTTGGAAAGCCATTAATCTATTCATCTGCAGATATCAAACATTTTTATTGTTGGATTTTAATCCACACTTTATATCTAGATAATCCATACTGAAAGATCCAAAGCTCTCTTGCTGATAGCTGGATCTTAATTGCAGATATGTACAACTCACACTGTAATTGCATTAAAAAAAAAAAAAAAAAAACATTTCAGTAAATGGTAATTTTCTGTAATTCATCTGGGCTCCTGTTTTGACAATCCTGAAGATCTGCTTCCTGCTGGAAGCGATTCTACCCACCCTTACTGAACAAAAACAACAAATAGCGAAATATGCATTTAATACCTCCAACGCTGAGGCTGCAAATTGATTTTCTAAATGAGCAGAGACTGTTTGGGAGGCAAACATTCCTCTAGATAGGTCTTGTACTTGGGCTGCTTTTGACTGGTATGTAATCTAAGTCGGTAGTGTGACACCAGGGGGTTTAGATAGACGAGACTGACAGTCGGGGCATTGAGGCAGAGATGCCAGATGGTGCATTAGCTTCACTGATGCAGCTTTGGGAACACAAGAGGCAAAGTGCAGAAAACTCACCCAATTTGACTTCTCCACCAGGACAAACACAGACATGAGGCTGAATACACAAAGATAGCTGAGGGCAGTGAAATTCATAATTACAGATGACTATACCGTACGAGTTTTATCACGCTGCTGCTAAAGAGTTCCACTAATGGGTTATGTTTCGTTAGAAGAAGAAGTATGCTGAGAAATACGCATGCCAGGCATACATGATAAGCTGTTTTCCTTGAACCTATGGAATCACATTCATTTGTAGTTTGTAATATGTGGTTATTTATCTAGCAGATTCTAAATTGTGTGGCTTTAGTGTCAAAGAAATATTTCTGGTTTCATTTGCATTGTATTCATGGTTGTCCTTGTATAAGATTGATTTTTTTTGTTGTTGTTGGATCACCCGGTTTTAAAGTTGTGCTGAAATCTGGAAGATTTCACTGGAAAACATTGTTTAAAATTATGTTGTTTGTACATAGATGCACTGTTACATGCATCAATTTCTTACACTTTCCTGAATTCCAGTTCCCACTGGTTTTATGACAGTAACTGATTTGACCACAAGAAATTCCGGTTATCCTTGAGTAGGCTTCCATGTCCAAACACATGCTCTGATCTTGACAAATGCACTTACCCTAGATCAAACATACAAATGCATTGTTTAAGAAGATATATGTGGCCTTCACGGATTTCTGATGGACTGTTAGCACACCTGACACCACCTGAATTTGGAATAAAACAATGAGTATGCATGAAAGATAAATACTAAATAAGAATTAGAAATAATTAACACTGAAACAGCTATTACTAGATGTTATATTAAAGTTAATACAGCTGGTTCTCCAGAGAAACCATCCTCTCTTAGGTACCCTATAATCTCAGATTCTCCAGAATATTTCCATGAACGGTAAAAAAAAATCTGATATGGTATCCTTACACTTGACAGGAAATGATCTCATTGAGCCCTCTGCTCAGGTTTAGTGAAAGGGGGCTTCTGTTCAGGTATCTGAGGCTCCTGGGCTGGTGAAGCCAGAGATGAGACTGATCCATGTCTTGAGTGCATGTGTGCACCAGGGTAGCGCCCTGTGGGATTCTGCCAATGAGATCCAGGCTCTCCTGATTCCAGGCACGGCTTACCGCTGGTCTTCGGCAAAGATCCAGAAGTGGGTTGCAAAATGTACTCATGACCAGTTTTCCCCATGGACCAGTGAGAGGGATGCTGACCGCACTTAATCAGAAATGTACTGTCTCTCTGTCTGGCTATCTCCAGTAACTGCAGCTCCAGGGCTTGGTTAACTTTAGGTTGACTTTCAACAACTTACACATAATAAAAAATGATGTGTCCATGAGCAAATATATACATCTGTGATTAAGGTTACCTTCACATTTTAAACTTGTACTGCCTTCCTTGAGTGCATCTACACAATTTGACAGCAAGCCACAATCCGTTGTGAAATACAAAAGGGAGTCATGATGATCCTCCAAGGTCTAGTGCCTCAACGTGCCACACAGGTATGCAATCAATGATAAGGAGTAAGGAGTAAAAACAGTGGGAAAGATACAGCACAGAACCTAATGACTAAGCACACGCTGCACCATGTAAACAGCTGAATAATACTGTTGACTTGAGCTACAAATGCACCTAAATAGCAAAATAAGAGAAAAAAATATGACTAAGAGCTATTGCACTAAAGAGGACAGTGGGAAAACATATATATATAAAAATGTGGAAAAAAACACATTAAATATACTTTGCTAATGGTAATATGACTGCGCCAAAAAGTAGTTTATTACTAGTATTCATATAATACGTCTTTCCTTTCAATTTGAGTCCTTCCTGTGTTGATAAGGCACCCCTGTTAGAGACTCTCTTCAAACAGATTGATTCAACATGCCTTTGCACTGTGAATAAAGACAGCCATGTTTGCTTCCAACGATACAATTAGCAGGAGTTTCAGCTACTTGAGATCAGAGATTGGCCTTTCTAATTTTTCCTCTGTGAATGTATGATAATACATTTCTCGAACTCAGGTCTTTTGCTTTGTTAATGTATGATAATATTCCCCTTCAATGCATCTCCCCTGAGCTAGAAAAGGTTAATTACAGTGAGCTATGCTCTGTCCAATCTACTGCAATGTCTGACCAGCCACCACTGAGGCTGTACTAATGGAAACCATGGTGTTTCCTTGGAGATTAACCCATTAACACACAGCTAAAGACTCTAACAGGAGGCATTTAAAATGACTGACTTATAGCAGTAATGGGGAACATTACAGGAGCCTGAAGAATAATACATAATCAAGAACTGTAGATCTTTTCATGTTTACAGGAAAACTTCTGCCTGTATTTCAGAGCAGATTTAGTGTTTGCAGATCAGAGAGTAGAAATTTTCACACAAGCTCTTTGATGTATCAGATAGTTTGTATTATGCATGGGCTTCCCTACTTTTCAGAACTGTCCTTATTCCTTTAATGCACTGAAGAAAAAGGCACCAGTCTACAGGGTTAAAATTACTGATATTTCTCTCAGTGATGGTATCCATGCACATATGATATAGAGAGCAGATAGACAAGTTAGTAACCATTTAAATTTCAGTGTTACACTTATATGCACAGACATTTGTAGTTGTAGATCATGATGCAAACAAAACCTTAGCCAAAGATACATATTCATTTATGCAGCTGCTTCAGAGTTGAATGTTTTAGTCCACACATTTGTTACATGATTTATTTACATTGCTTACATGCTCATGGTCCCAAATGTCACCAGACATGCCCCCATCATTTAAAACAATTTTAAGTAAATTAATTATAAATAATTGTTTCCATCCTTCTAACTGATCATTATAATACAATATTATACTGTTTTTCACAGACCTTGTCATTAATCACACTGAATTACAACCTGGGCTGTAAATTGTCAAAAATTGATTTTTTGAATAATTCAATTTTAAAGTGACTAAGAGCTTACTCACTTGATTCCCCATTTAGATCTGTTGATCAATGGCTGATGATATATTCTTGGTAAAGCAAATAAATGGCCAAAATATGCTACCATTTCAGGGCCAAATCAGATGTATGCAGACTGGTTGAAGCTTCAAATCAACACTTCACTTTGGCCTAGTCCCTAGGGTTCATAGTTATGAATAGCATTACTTTGTTATAGTAGATCCATTGCTACAACGTTTGCAGTAGAGTCATGCATTGCTGAAAATTAAATTCATCAACTTCTTTCCACCCGACTTTTCAAAATGCGCTGCTCAAATAACTAGCTATCTACAATAGCTAGTTTATACAATAATTACTCTTTCAAATTCCTGAAAAAATGATCCGTATATCCTTCTACAAATACAATTTGCTTCTCCTTGACCCTTTAATAGGATTTGTGAATTGCTGCTGCAAATCTGGAACCCAACTAGTTAGCTGGAGCATTACTTTTTAGTTGTAGTAGATTCAAGCTTGAGAGAGCGAGGGGACTCAGGTCTTTGAGTTATCAGATTTCTAAAAAGCTATTCAAAATATATTTTTTAGAGAATTACTGAAGAATTATCTTTTTTTTCTGCAAGGAATTGTGGACATTAGAGAACTGTTTATGTGTAATCTGAATGAAGTGAAGGATTCCAGTCTCTCAAAAATCATCAAAGCATACAGTTAGTAAGGGGCTGCTTACAAAATACAGAATCTGCTCTGCAAAGTGGTAGGATACAAATAGTTATGTTGCATTGTAGCTTGGGCTTTTGTATAATAGCGTCTTACAAACAAGTAAGCAAATCAAAGCAAAAGTTGTACTTTAAAAATGTAAGATATATGAATTAGCAAATAAGAAATATAATCGTAATTTTATATCTGATGATGTGGGACTGAAACTGCACTTCAAGAGGTGGCATATTATTACCTGCTTCTGTTGCATCTTACAGTGTATGTTTTGCTAAATTTTAAAACTAAAAAAAACATTTAAAATACAAAATAAAAAAAATTTAAATCTGTATTTTTTCTCATAAAATATCCTCACCACAATAATAAAAGACTCTATTGCTCTACCTTGCTGCTTTTGGGCTCCACTTTCTTATAATTTACCTTTAACAGTACAGCACTCTGTTATAAATAAAGGGCCTGTTAGTTCTCTCTGTAGACCTCTGTCTGGGTCCTGGTGGGCTGTTTGAAGCAAAGAAATTTTCTACAAAAAGAGTATGCGGTCTGCTGTGAACATTTATGTTATTATTAAGTCTGTTCTTTTCTGTAGTTGTAAAAACTTATATATTTTGTTTCAAAATATCTCAGAACCTCCTCTCTTTGATTACTCCCACAAAACACCGATTCCTTTTCAAAATATCCATTTTACTGTTGAATATAACCTGAAGAAAAACATATTAAGCAAATCGATCAAAAGTGCAAAAGAAATTTAAGCTTAAACCTGTAAACTTCAGGCCACTTCAGTCGGGTTTCTTAACAATGTCATCAGAGTTTTGTCCCATCTGGTTTCAGCTTGAGTTTTTGCCAGCCTTCACCAACCTCTAAGCCTCCCCTACAGCTGTGTTCTGGGTCACAAAAAATGTTTGACTCCTGAGCTGATAAGTGCCACCACAGAATACACAGAAGCCCACGGCTGCTGCCATATCCCTGTTTTTGTTTACAAAGTTTCCAGCTCCTCTGCGTTCTCTGAGCTGATTAATGGCCTTTGTTGGTGCATTCAAGCCCGGGGAGCTTTGTGGAGCAAGTGATTAATTCATTATATAAGCAGACTCTGCTATCAAGAGCAGGAGGACCTAAATAAACTCAAAGACTAATGGCTTGGGATTGGGAAACAGCCTGATATAACCTGACTATACAGAGCTGGCTTGTCTGGCATAGCTGCACCCTGTTGGCTTGAGTCATGTGGAAAATGTGGAACACATGGGAAACCCTGCAGTGCTGCACAGCAATGATGAACCTCACCGTCAAAACAATGCTCATTTCTGAAAATGGAAGTTTTAATATCTGTCACATGTTTTGACGCTGAATGTTTTGATGCTGATGTTGACAAAAATCTAAGTCCCTATTTATCACTCAGTGTTTGACACATGTCAGGATACGAGAGTCTCATCTATGGATCATTGTTTTTCAACATGGTCAAAAGTTCCATGGAAATACTATTGCTGCTACTACTACTACAATTACTAACAATTATGATAATATTAAATGCTGAAAAACTGATAAATTATATTGATAATTTCTATTATATTATTAATTGATTATATCATATATAAAATTGATTGATAAATTATAATTTATAAAAATGTGATTATTTCAGCACTATCAGTCAGTATATTCAGTACAGCAATCACTGAATTGTAACTGAGTTACAAAGGTATGGTCTGATAATGCCATGGTGCTCCTTCCTCTACTTCAAATCACTTGCCTGAAAATTGTTAAACTTGCAACAGAAATAAATATCACTGCTCAGCTGTACTTTTTTATTTAAAACAAATGTCAACATTGCATTATTTAAAGGGACAAGCATATACAAGTTTGGATCATTTTGAGACTTTGTGTATTCTCAGGATGAACTCGATGGTACTGTGAATTACAATGCAATGGAAGTGCAGCTGTAAAATAAAACAGGGTACTGAGCATCTGTTTCTGCTTAGTTATTTATACCTGTAATCATAATAATGATTGCATATCACAGACATAATACATTTTTATGTATACAGCATTTTTCAAACAAGAAGCTCAAAGGATTTTCAAGGCAATAGAAAGAGAAATAAGAGGCAATAAAAAGAAATGTTAAAAAATGAACACACACACACGTGTGCACGCATACAACCACACACACATACACACAAACACAGAAATATGCTCTCTCACCAAGCCAGTGACTGGCAAAACACATCAAGCAAACAAAGGTAACCTGCTGGTCAAGACAAAGGAAAGGCATGGATATCAGGCAAAGGGTGGGAAGGAGGCTGTAAAGGTGGTTGAACAGAGCAGTGGGGGGCAGAGTTGGGAACCTTCACTTACCCCGCTTAATTGTAATCTATATGTTTATGGACCGCAAGGGTTATTGAGCCAGAGTTTGGACATCAGAGGGGCACTGTAACTCCTCACTTGAAGTTTCAGGATTTAAGTGCTTGTTTTATTTTACATAAGGTCAGAGACTAAAATTACTTTCATCAGACAAAATGATACATACGCAACAGTGAACAGATCTCAACGCTGAGGCTAAAGTTAGCAACTGAGGACCAGTGACAAGCATTCTTTCACCTTGATCACACAAACACACATAATTTCACAGTCTGTTTAAGCCTTAAATCTAGTCTAGCCTTTATCTCCACTTATGTAGTTATGACACAATATTCAGCCTGTTTGCTTCACGTTATGTTTTCTTTTTGTTTATATCTTAAGTTTTGCCAAAAAAACAAAAAAAAAAAACAAAACTCTTTGCTGTTAATTAAAATTACTGTAGGACCAGAGAATAGCTCTTGGGAGTTAGGCCCTTGTAGAATACATTGAGTATCCTCACACTGCCTTTTGAAAGTTTAGCAATGATCCCACAGGAAAATTTGTTCATATGTTTTCTCCATAATTGGGCTGCGTTAACAAGCAGCAAAGTTTATTTCTTTACCATTACTAATACAAAATACGTAATTAACCTTGCTGGTAAGGTGACAGTATTGGAATTAGAACTTTTGATTTTTGTATCCCCCTAAAGCAATGCTATCATGTTTTGAATCTCATTAATGCATAATAAATTATTTGTTTTAATAGCAGAGGTTACTGAAGCAGATGCAATATTTATGCTTGAATTAAATCCACACATTCAAGTTAGGGGAAAGTTTCAGAAAAAGCAATGATACACTGTACTGTATCTGACCAGTTAGTAGATATGGAGCAATGGGAAATATTTTAATGCTTTTTTTAATATTTTATATATAGATATATATATAGATATATATCCCTCATTTACTATACTATACTGAAAAATGTAGCACAGAATGAGCTTCAAATGAATCACCTCATCAATCACAGAAAGATGCCGAAAGTTAATAAATTCAGCTCCTGGACAGCACTTTATAATACTGCCTGGTAATACATGCTTCACGAAGCACAATCACCCAATAAGATCTAAGGTATTATTGTTCTAGATGAAGGATTAGAAGAGGGACCTGATCATTATTTACTATGCAGGAACATTGCATATGAAATTTACAAAAATGTATTAATGTTCAACTAAACCTTTACGTTATCTATTTATGCTCATTGGTAATGCAGTTATGAATATTTTAGTAAGCAGTTATGACAACACCACTATATAAGGTCAACAGATCCAACATGTCCACTGCCAGTACTTTTTATGCTTTTACTTTCAGTAGACTGAAAGATTGACACCGCTTCTTGATATTGGCTTGTATGTATACTGCAGAGCTGCAGAGAGCTCAGGGTGCAAAGCTTAATAGAAATCATTGGACATAAGCTCAAATCCTCTGTTAATTTTCATGAAACCTTCAGTTTCATGCTTTATTTAGCTCTGGGTACCTTCTGACCTGGACAACTGAACTAAGATTAGCTTAGCCATCCCCCATCCAAACTTCAACCATTTAGTGTGAAATCTGTATTTTGCTCCAGGATCAGCTGCTAAGGGGGAGGAAAAAAAAAACCCTTTCCACCAAATTTGGCTCATTTTATCATTTTCTGCTGCCCGCTTTAACTTGACTGAATATAGCACTCAAGTATATCAAAGATGCGTGCTTGCTCGTGCATACCTGAGGGAACAAAAAAAAATGAAATGAAGCCTACTGGAAAATGTACTTTTTCCAATATGCACTGAAATGTACTGTCCAATTGTAAGTCCATATAAAAATCATAAAATACGTCTTTAAAAATAGCTACTGAAGTATTCAAGTAATGATCCATTTATCTGTCATGACTTAAAACAAGTGTGTTTACATAATGACAGGCAGAGGACAGAGAGGGACAGGTCTGTCACCATCAAACCCCAGGGGGGTAGGGGGAGACCGGTGAGGGCTGCGTGTTCATGCCACGGGTTTGTGTCAGAGCCACCTGCTCCAGAGGTCACTGACTTGGTTGTCCGGGTGATACAAGGGCCCGGTGACAGTCCTCTTTGAGGTGCACCAGATGAGACCATGCTGTAAGTTGACAATTAGCCTCAGGGTTGAATATGTATGAAGCTGAAATGACAGCAAGGACTTAAGGCTTAGAAAATAATAACAGTAAAAAAAAAAAACAGGCTAAGAGTCATCGGCTGAAACTACAGTATGAAAAAGTAGGGTTTTTTCAAATGTTACTGCGTGTTTTATTCAATGAGCTGATGTGGTGTGAGGACATGCCTATTAGAAAATGTGATGAAGCTGAGGGGGCTCATCCTTTATCAGATACTAAATTGTGCATTTACATTTCTGTACTGTAACATAAATATTTATACTTGATTAAGCAATCAATTCAAGTGACCCTGTCAGACCATGTACGCACATACAATATAATGTTTCCATTCAGTCATCAACAGTCAGTTCCTTCGCTGTTAGATTTGCTTGGTCATTTACATTCTTTTGTGAATGTAGCTATGAATATAACGCTGTGAAGTTTACCATACCTGGATATGTTATTAAAAACGTTTCTGCGTGTGTGTTAATTTTGTGTGTTTGTCATTGTGCCTGTGTGGGTAATCATAGTCTAGCTAACTTGTGATATCAAAGCGTGAGGGTGAATATTGGTTACACCGCTGCCTGTGTTTAAATGGAATAACGAGAAAACTCTAACTGTAACTCACCACGGTTTGCAGGCATGGATGCTCTAAGGGCGCGTGGCCATCTGCGCATGCGTGTTTATTCTGGCAGCGGCACCTCACTCCGGTTTTGGGAATTGGGGGGGGTGGGGGGGGGGGGGGGGGGGAGTACCGATAATTCACAAGCCTTGTAATTTGCAAGTTTTTTTTCATTGTGCATCTGGCTGTGGGATGTTTTAGCTGGTGAAAACTGGTTGGTTACTGTGTAAAAAAAATACAAGAATATGACAATGTATGACATCATGCACAAAAGTAAAATATGTTCCCTGTTTTATGCCTCAAGTGGATTAGTCCAGTGCGGGGTCTGGTAAGGGGAGTCTATTTAAATTGGCTGGTAAGCTCACTCAGGAGGAGACTTGGACACAGGCTATGTGCCTGTATTCTAAGGTAGCCTAACTGTACACTGGTTGCCTTGTGGCAAAGGTGGGAGTAGCCAGTAGGGCTTGCTGACAGCTTCAGGTCTGTATTATTGGTTTATATTGCTGTTTTGTTGTGTGTTATTTACTGTTCTTGGATGCACTTCTGTTGTTTTGGGCTTGCACTGTATATAGTGACAAACGTGAGCCAATAGAGCTTTGTAAATAAAGCTCATCATCTTTAGAAGTATCCGTGTGGCCGCCTGTTCCCCCCTACGGCCCCTACACCACACTTCCTTCACCACACAAAAGTTTTGATGAACTTACTTCCGTAAATTGCATAGTCTCTATAAAGTCAAATGCCTATTTTAAAGAGATATGTTTGCAGAATGTCAAGTGCATAGTGCATGATTATTTTATGATTAACTTCATTTCATAGCTGTCGTTTTACCTGCAAAAAGTAAAGACGTGTACAGTTTTAGCACATGCATTTTTGTGCTAAAATAAAAAAAATACACTACATGGGAAAAAATGTATGTATTGCATTGCATAAAAAGTGATTAAAATTTCATTCAAAATTAGTGATTTAAATGAAATACAAACAATTCTCAAGGACAGCATATTCAAATGTTATTATAGGTACTCTCTGTTCATGACTTCACTTTTCTGTTCACTTAAGCCAACATACAAACGGCTGTTTAAAAATATTGCAGCTGATATATGACTCTTGCACCCAATGCCGCATCAGTGTCTTGGCCAGCTGCACCTGTATTGATCGCCTTTTATAAAATGATATACAAAGGTCAAAGGAAGTCCTTCCATCCACTCTCAGTGTGTTTACTGCCCTGGTCAGAAACAGATAGATTGGCAGACACTACAATAATTAGGTTTTTCCTGTCTAGCCGTCTGATTGTCTGACTCGGTTTTCAGCTCTCCTGTTGTTACCAGTTAAAATGCCTTAATTCTCTGATTTTGCATATTAGTCATTTTCATGGCTTGCTTTGCTCTGTGTAGATCTGATCAAATCCAAAATTTTGACTTAAAGAGCTTATCTGTTTCTTACATATGCATACTCCCTTCATTTCACACTGGGAGAGGAATGGGACTGCTTAGTCTGTGTGACCTGAATGGTAGATAGAAGCAACGGTGGGTAACTGAGCCCTCCTCTGTAATGCGAAACGTAAGGCTTCAGCAGAGTCCGGTCAGCACATACATCACAGAGCCAGAGGGCCACAGAAAACTAGGTTTCATGCTGTAGCGGAGGAAGTAGTTCAGACCATTCAGATAAATAATGCCTAGAGAAAATAAGAAAAATGGATGTCCATGCTTGGAAGTGGTGGGTGAGGTGTTCTGGGTTAAAATTTGAATGTGCTAGTAGTCCTGTCCAAGATGGATGTCAACTGGGGTCAACGAGGAATGCGTTTTCAGAGACCCAGTGGTCAGCCTGTACAAGAGCTAGTGACACGACACAGCTCACCCCTTTAACCTTAACACCGAGTCTGTTCCACCACACTGGCCACATCTATCCAAACTAACATAGAATCAGAGATGCAGCATGCCAGGACTGAGCCAAACTAGCGAATGTGGCCTGGCAAAACCCCTTCACTCTGCAACAGCAGGCATATAAATATTCCAAAAAAAAAAAAAAATACTGCACCACAGAAATGAATGTTCTCAACAATCTCTTCCAACTTAAGCAGCTCTAGGAACCCCTATGACTAACTGTGTTTATTGAAAAGGAAACTGAGAAAACCCTTCATTATTGCAAAACGAGTGTGTGATCACAAAACTGAATTTTCTGCGTTTACTCCGGGTATCTGCACTGCTAAGTGATGGATGAGTCAGAGCCAAGAGACTGACAGAGGTGTCATTGATCCAGAATTAAGAGGTACGCTTTGACCTCAAAAGTCTCAGGATACCTACGGGATAGAAGTCTGGAGGTCTTCACTCCTGTTGTCTGCTGAAGGCACCTTTGCTTGCAGCACATTCTGGGACTACCCACATAACCATAATCATACAAAGCAGATCATGTTGCACATTAATGTGAGAGAGGCTACTGCCTTCTTCTCTGTCTGTGGTAGACAAATATGGTGCACCCTTTAATACTTAGTGCCACAACATCAATTGAGTCGCAAGGCTAAAACTGTTGATTTCTGCCTGTTCCTGGCTCCATACATAACTGTTGTATCCAGTGAGTCTTGTAGTTTCGATTCATGCATTGGTTGAAACATGTTTTGCTCCAAAGTTCTTTTTTTCCCCAAACAAACTGCACATGAATGTGACCCTGTCTGAAGCATGTCCCTGATTTACTGAAGGTTTCCCTTCAGCTTTTCTTCTCAGACTGAGAAATATTTTCTCTCAAGTATGCTAGAGCTTTTCCATTTTAAGGGAACAACTTCATTTGGATGCCTGAATGCCTGACCATATTTTTTAAATAACAAAATGGCAGTTAGGTTAGGAACAGATACGGTAGACTTCTATCAGAAAGCACACACCCTGACAGGATAGAGGATGCACAAACTGAGACTTTTGGGCCTAGTCAGAGATGAAACATAATTGCCGTCACACATAATTTCTGATATATAGGTGTTTACAAATACCATAGTGTGTGCTATGCACAAACCTGGCTAGACAGATTAAGTTGGTCCTCCTTTCACAGGGATGAGATTGGCAGGTTTCATAGTACAGCTGACAGAGATGGACGTCTGTTATTACTTTATCTAACTATTATTCACCCCCTGTTTAAACGGAGCTCTTTACAGCCTTCCTGCGAAGGCCGCTGTTAAAACGTCAGCTGTCTGCCAGCAGGGAAGACAACCTTGTGTTGAAGGGCAGATCTGTCATGCAGCCATGCTGGAGATAGTGGTTCTCCTGGTTCTCCAGAGAGGCGATGGACAACGTCACTCATGCAGCTGAGCCCCAGAAAAAAAAAAAAAAAAAACCTTTGAAGAGAACTGAATCTCCTGTTGTTGGATCTTGTGATGAAAGTTATTCACATTATTCTGTGTGACAAACCACACTAAGCAGGATACGAATAGCATTTTATATGTATTAGACAATCTTTCCTATTGCTGCCTTTGCATTTCCCATCATTCCCTGCTTTGGCACTGCTGGGTGCCTGTGCAAATGAGGCCATCACTGGGTTCATGCATTGCACAAAGGATGCTACTGCACTGTAACCACCACATGCTCCTGAAGAGAGGCACTGCTGTCGTTAGGTGACAGAGCTCTGCGGGGAGGTTTATTTGGTTTCAGCGTGGCTCGTAATTTTAAGTGTTTCTCTTCAATAAAACACCATGATGTACACGGCCTCTAATAGGAGGCTCTCCGAATTCAACTTGCCATGTATTATTCAGCCAACGTTTAGGATGTGTTCATTATGGATGATTTTATGAGTCCCGCTATCTCCACAGCAGTGGAGCCTGGCTCCCGAGGAATGGCCTCTTCCCGTGAAATGTCAAGTATGCTGCTGCCATCCTGTTCTCCCAAGTGCTGCCGACAACGACGTCTATTTTTTTTATTTTTTTTTTTCCAGAAGAGAGGAGTCTGAAGAGTACAGTGCGACCTGCAATGTCAACTCATCTTGAAGCACGCATGCCTCTCTCCAACTTGTCTCTGGTGTGTGTCTGAGAAGACAGAATAATTCCGGTGCAGTCAAACAGAGCCGTTGGGACGCTCTGAGTAAACAGAGAGGATAATGGACAGTTTCTAAGCCATACAAAATGTGTCATGACTAAATTATATAAAAAGCTAACAAAGGGCTGCCGGACCCTTTAGCAATGTTGCAAGGACATCACACATCTATAAATACGCCCCTCTCCCCCTCTGTTGATCTACTGATTAAAACAAGCTAGGACTCAGAAAGCAGGCTACAGTGAAAGCTTATCATTGACCATCAGCTGAAGAGGCCCATCTGCCCTCTATTCAAGTTAAAAAGAAAAAGGCAGACACTGACACTAGGGACACAGACTGCCTTGGATAAGGGACCTTTTTAGGGTGATTGCACATTGTGATAATTACTGCAGAAATGTTGTTTATTTTATTCAAGTAGCTAAAGAAAGAAAGAGAAAAAAAGAAAATTCAGCTTGTAACAGTACAATTTTAAGCAGGAACAACTTTTCAAATCCTCACAAAAGGGAACCATAAAATGATGAACATGTACTTTTTAATAATCTTAATTCATTGAATTGAGTTATGGCAGTTGGTGTTAACACAATAGGTCAAACAAAGCCTCTGTAGTCAATGTGTCATTAATATGGGAATGTATGTGAGTGGTCTTTCCTCTACTCTTTATTCTTAGGGACAATTTCATTTTCTTCCATACAAAATATTTTAACTAAATAAACAAAATGTTACTATTAATGCCATTAGCATGACTATGCATAGTAATATCACAGACAGTAGATGTATTTCCATTCAACAAAATGTATACTGTGCACAGTGTATATGTATGTATTGTAAAATGTTATAATGCAAACAGCTATTGTCTGTAAAGAGTTATTACAGGGACCTTTTTTTGCATCCAGTGGTCAAATGTGGATAAATTGTCTATTCCACAGCGTAAGGCTTGGTCCTTAAATAATTCATCTTACTGAAACATGAACTGAAAAGGAATCTTGCAATGAAGGCCAAAAAATGCAGATGAAACCTGAAATGACTTTGCTGAGAACTTGTCCTACTGTAATTGGCATCAGATTCTACACCATTGTAAACACACCTAATTATGCCACAACATAGATGGGATATCCTAAACAGCTCCACAGCAACCCTTCCATGTGTGCATGCAGAAAATGTACGATGCTGGGGTACCTGAACCCCTTCCACACACACACACACACACACACACAGAGAGAGAGAGAGAGAGAGAGAGAGAGAGAGAGAGATAAACTGGAATGCCAGGATATTTGATAGTACTTTCTGTGTCCAGCTGGTTTAAATCTAAAATGTTGCATTGGACATGTAAGAGGCTAATGAAAGGAATCCCAAGCAAGATGGAGGCTATCTGTCTCCCACTAGGCAGCGTACCTCAGCTTCGCAAGATGACTTAATGCAACTGTCCTCAACACAGGAAAAATACACGACAGCCATGGATAAAAGTGACAAAGACAAAGGGCAGAGCAGGCATGGAATATTTAAAATAATAATAAAAAAAAAACAAACAAACCAGAATAGAAGTGAAATATAAGAGCTCACTTCAATTGCTGACCCACATCAATATGGACAAAAAATATCTTCATTGTGCACTGAAGGAATCGGGTGGACATGCACTGTAATCAAGACAGAACCCCACAGCTACTCATTTTTAGATGGCAGTAAACTGGGAAGGGTAATCATTCACAACTGCAATATACTGTATACAGAGCAGCAGAGGGACGGGTCCTTCAGAGATAGCACAAGTTTACACCTTTTTGAGGATCTGTATACACAGAGCCAGAAAAGAGCAGAGGGTAACATTGCATCAGATTATACATTTTTGCATTGCATAAATGTCATGGACATGGACAATCCGGAACTGAAACTCAGAAGCACACTTCTATAAACAGCCTCAGGGAAAGAGTTCTTGTATTGTGGCCATTTACAGAAGTACACTCCTGAATCTCAATTACAGCTATAACCAAACTCCAGCTCATTTTGCTTTGGAGAACTCTATCCCCCTTTGTGAATCTCACCTGGCAACTCTCATACATCCCAGATTATTAAACACCTCATGTGAGATTAGTGATCCTAAATTGCATTGGCATTTTCAAGAACAACAACACAAAATCCTCTTTCCCTTAAAAGCTTCAATTTCATTGTATATTCTCAGCATGTCTCCACTTGGGAGCACATGAAAAAAGAGAAAAAAAATGAAAAGCTCTGATTAACATCAAAGGATCTGATTGCAGCACTTCACAATCAGCACTGTTCCCAGAGTGATGAAGGTGTCATTACAAATGAGCAGCTGAGGACAAAAATTAATTCACTGAGGGTAGCTGACACAGTCTTAAAGTTTCTTCAAAGCCAGCTCTTCTCCTTAACTGACCACTGCGTCACTTTGATGTCCAAAAGAAAAGAATGGACACTTAAGTGTTCTAATTAATCAGTTGTTTCAAAGTATGTTTTTTATGCTTTGATTTTTTTCACTTCATGTTTGAAATGTCCCCCCAGAAAGAAATGAGAGCCCCTGGAAGTCATTGTTTTAGGCTGTTGCTTTGCTTACATGTTCTTGATTAGGACAGCATTGTTTCCTGGATAAGAAATAAGATTTCACCATGAACTACACTTGGCGAGCTTCAGAATATACTCAGATAATATCCAGATGGATAAGAGCTACTTGCTGTGCAAACCCAAGATGTGAAATTTCAGCTGTGTGAAATTCCCAACTATCTGATAAAACATAGGTTAATCTCAGTTTTACCAGCGAATCATTCCTAAAGCACCTTAAATGATGTATACTGGAATTCTGCATTTCATGCTCACTTCATGTTATTAAAACTTTAAACCTCCAAAATTTATTAGATTAGATCTGAAATTAGATTTAATAACTGATCACTAGCGGCATTTGCTGTTGTGGTGTCACTGTAGTTTCAGTTGCCTTCCAGTCAGTTGAGTGACATTCAGATCTAGGTTGATATATGATTTAGACATATACATATTTACTGTATTATTGACTAGCTTTTCCAAACTGCCAGCCAGCTTGCTTACTGCTTGTGGATGCTTAGTATATATACACACCTGATTTCAGAAGTAATATATTTACTTTCTCAGCATTAACAGCTGTATATCATCAGAATGTACAGCAATGAAGGATCCTCAGAAAAAGCACTAACACCAAGGATCAACCAACTCCATTCAAATGATGACCTAATAATCCATCTATCAAACTCCAGCAGTGAGTCATAATGTAGAAATGAATATGTATGCCTAATGGACTTGGATGGACAGATGCTGAGCCTTTTGATCAAGACATGATGTGAGGGTAATCAATCTCTGGTACTTATCAAAGTACATCACTCAGCACTCAGCATTTCCATCTAGTAGTAATTCTTTGCAGGGTCACTTAAATGGAGCTGAGTTCTCTGAAAATATATCAGAAACTCAATTTACCATTCCCATTCAACTTGTATACTTAACTGGACCCTGGAATTCATTGGAACCGCTCACATAAAATTCAACAGCGTATGTGGCAAAGAAGCCAAGGGAACAGGTTTAGCTGAACATACCAAGCACATGCAAAGGAAGTATCTTTACAGTGCATATTTATGCATATACGGCACATTCAGTCACCTTCCCTTGGTCTTAACTTCTCACATTTAACTTGAGTTTGTATAGAAATTCAGAGAGTTCCAGCTTTTCAGTTTCTGAAAGTAGGTTTGTTGGTCTCAATATCTGATATGTCTTGGTATTGAATTATGAGGATGTTCTGGTATCTTGCTTCAAGTCTTATCACAAGAAAAATCAATGTAAAGCTTCAGGGCTCATCTTCACCAAAAACAGCCATGACTTCAGTTTATTTGATATTATTATGTAACACAGAGAACATTATTGTGATTGGTACGATGTGTGTATACATTTGTTTTAAGGGAGACCCAAGTATTTATTTTGCAAATACTTACTTGCATATAACCATATGGACTTTAAACCATTTAATTGTGTGATTGAGAACAGGCTATGCTAATTAACTATAATTGCACCACACTTAATTTCAATTAAATTATGCATTGTATATGTGTGTATGAGGTGAAGGAGTCAGGCTGTTTCAAGAAGTGCCAGTTTTGGACTGAGGTATCATTCTGACCTATCCTGTCTTGTTGTGACTTGTCTTGCCTTGCCTTTTTGTACAGAAACAGCTGTTTAAATGTTAGTAATGTGCTGCTTTTTAAAAATCCTCCACTTTGTTATATAAAGCGTTTCTGATGTTCTCAATATCAGACATTAAAAAAAAAAAAAAAAACTTTTCAGGAAACTATGAGGGAAAACTGGCCAGCTCCGTCACAATTATTCAGCCACATTATGAGTAATACCCATAGATGACCGTTCTAGGGATGGAAGCAGGATGAACAGGCAATGAAAATCTTTCTTAAATGGATATTTAAAAATTGTGGCTTCTCATTTTCTATTTAGATTTGAAGTGATGGAAAGCAACAGAGTCCCGAGGATTTTCACACTTCTGCTTGACACTTAACTGGACACTTTAAACTGGTATTAGAGGGAAACTGATAAAGCAGGAGGTGGATACTGAATGGGGGAAGTCTTGTCGGAGGTTACCAAATATTCATGGCACCAGAGGGAATATTAATAGCACCTAGAAAGTGCTGCAGACACCCGATACCTAATGCTGACAGACAAACAAGCTCTGCCCTGCACCAAAAGCCACACTTATGTATGGTAATGGCCACAGCAGACAGATCCCTAGATGTGGGAAAGACACTCTGTAAGCAAGTGTCCTGGGATAAGGACAGAAAAAGCCACATGCAGGAAATTAGCTTTCTTCCCCTCTACAGCATTGCAAATCGATGGCAGTTTGGTGGCCGAGCCATTTTTAGAATTCTTATTAGGTCTGCAGGGGATTTAATATTTTTAAAGTATACGTTTATAAATTGCATGTTCAAAGTGCCTATGTGACCCATTCTGGCACTTTCTGCACTCTCATTTGATGTGTATATGGTGAGTCATTGGATGTCTGAAAGTCTGGAGAGATGGGTGGATCAGTTATGCTTTTAGAATTGACCTTATCTCTTATCTCATTATATGGGTAAAACTGATCATAAAAAGGCCTTGTGGGCTTACTGTTTGCACGGCTTTCTTTATTCGTTTATGTTAATATATTTACTACAAACACTAAAAACAAGAATTTTTCCATTCTTAAAGTGCACAACTTGCATTGAATAATACTGGATAAGAAACTGGCTTGGAGTAGGAAGGTTCCAGGTTCAGTTCCCATGTGGGGCATTGCCCTTTTAAGCTTGATAGAAGGTTTTTAAAATGTATTGCTTCATTAAGTATGTGGCAGTATACATGAATAATAGCATGAATGTTATGAAATATCAAATATGAAAAATGTAAAGCCAGTTGATAAGTTGATAAGTATAAAGCAAATATTATGCTGGAGAACCAGTGATGTGTCTTGCAGCAAGTAAGGCCAGAGTCTCCAGGCCGTCAGGCCTACCTGCTGGGGGAGTTCACTCAGTGCGGTGTGAATAGCCAGTCAGTCCCCATGGCTGGAGAACGTGCGCAGGGGTGAGATTAATGGACAACCCCTCGCAGCCTGGGGCAATAAGCCAGCCTCACTTCCGCTGGCCATGGGAGCCATGCCCAAGGGGGTCCTGTTGCACTAAGCTTTCACAGCACCCCACTGGGGGGGCCTGGCAACAGGGCGAGAAAATGCATTAGTGTTCATGGGCTTGGAGTCACGCTCTGCCTCGCTCTAAATTGGACTTTCATGAGATGCTCGTGCTTGGTTAGGAGTCCTTGGAATTTTTGACGGTGACATTCAGGAAAGACATCAAATTCTCATTACTTGGCAATTCAAGCAACTGGAGAAATATGACTGTCTGAAACACATATTACAACTGTAATGGTACAAAATATGTAAACTGTATATAAAACTGTAGCAGTAGAGTCAACTCCAATTGCTGAATATGTGATGTTGGCTGGTTCATTCAGGTATATGAGAGTAGATGATGGTGTGGTGATACAGTTTGTGAACTTGGCGTATGACCGGAAGGTTGCAGGTTCAAATTCAGGCTCAAAATTTGGAAATCTTTTTTTACGCAACATTATTGAAGTGATAATCAGTAAATGTCCTTCTGTATGAGCTCATGATACATAAACTGCCCTGGATGATAATTTGCTATAAATTGCTCTGCTATTATTATGACTATACATATAACGATTGAGACAAAAGCCTTACAATTGAAAGCATTTTCATATATATTTTATAAGTGTAACCTAAATAATTGTGTTGTAGGGTAAGGTACCATATGGACAGGTGCATACAGTAGTAACATTTATATAGCAATTCACAGGTCTGGTAAGATATAATTTGAACATATTAAATGTTAAAGTGAACAGGTTGGTACAGTATGTACAATAGGGGTTGATAAATCTGGCATATTAAGGTATGCGTGTTTAGGACAATTGTGGTAAGGGTTTAAAATGGCATGCAGTAGGTAATGTTCATTTCATTGTGTGATTCATTGTGTAACAGGTGTCACTGTCTGGCACTTGTCAACTCTAATATATTAAAGTTGCTCCTAGGGATCACTGTTAAGCTCTATACGCATGTTAGCATGATGAAATAAATGTATATGGCTCTTAAGGAGTATCAATCAGACAGATTTTTTTGTAGTAATAACTAGCTTGCTTGTCAGCTATTAAAGTTAGATGAACGTTTGTGTGTATCATTGACTAGCATCTCGAGATATCCCACAGATCGATAGACTGGGTGTGGACTGAAGTGGTTGCACCTGAGTGACCCATCAAAAGGGTTTTATTATTTGTTTTGAATATCTTAGTAGCCCTTTCATCTGCACTGAACACATTTACACAATAATGCCAGTTAAACTATACCCCATTTCTAGCTGTGAAAGAAGCTGTCAGTATGTTATATTTGAAAACACATACAGTATTTGCCTGCACAGGGACCACACCATCAGAATCTCATCTCTGACTTTCAGCACAGCCCCATAGAAGCTAAGCACAGGACCATGTAATGAATGCATACTTTCTAAATAGCGTGGTGGTGACTTTTTTATGCTCTGTTCTCAACTTCCATACATCATGTCACAAGTCCATTTTATTTAGGAGGGTCACCATTTGTATTCCTGACAGCACAAAAAAATAGGTGAGGTAGGCGAATTCTCACGGCAGTTACTGTGCTCTGGGCAATAAGCTACGTTTTAAGTGTACTGGAGGCATCTATTGTGTGACTTTCCTATTGTATATTTCAGGGCCACCGACTGTGACCTCATCATGTGTTAGTCCATAGTATGAGCACATATCAATTATTGTGCCACTGCACCAAGAAGATTAAAAAAAATGTGTGTATTACTATTAAAGGTGCAGCCTTCACTTGCAGCCATACTTTATTCTATTTGAAATATTGTTGACATTTACTCAAACATAAATGCTAAATGCTAAGAGCATTTGAATAATGTTATTTGAATAATAAACACCAGAGCAATAACATCTCTTTTTTTCCCTTGATCCGATATACCTTAACAGTATGTGTCTCAGGGTGTGTGTGTTTGACTGTGTGTGCATGGCGACTGTAAAGTTGAGCAACATCATCAAACTGTAAAGTACTTGAAAAGAGCAAGTTACATGCAAATGTGATTATTATTATTATTATTATTTACTATACGTATTGTCTACCTCTGTCTATATCATATTCAGTCATACATGTGTATTGTTTCACATAATATGAAAAAAAATGGAGGATAATATTCCTTCAGATGCAACTCAATTGGAAAGCACATCCTCAAAATAAATAAATAAAATAATAGCTCTGCTAAAATCAAAGTGAAAGAATGACGCACACCTAAGGAGGTGTGCGGTATGACTGCAGAGGCTGGTATCTAGCATTCAGCATTCTGACTGAGGTTAATCTATTATCATTCCTGACAGTTGAGAGAGATAAGCGCCCGGCACTGCCATTCCATTACAGAAATGATAATGGAATTTGAGGGTGTTGCAAATAGATATTTGACTTTGGCAGATTAAGGCTGAGGCTCTATAAGAAAATGTTATCAGTACTGTTGACCAAACAAATGAAACAGATGTTTGGAGATGAGGCCAGTCTACAAAACTAAGCCTTCATAGCCAGCAAAGAACCCGCACTGGAGAGTAGAAAGGTGAGTCACACATAGCCTGTTTTTTTTGTTTGCCTCTTGAATGAGGAAACTTGGAAAATGACATTGTAAAGCAAATATCAACAGAGCTGCACACTCTAATTAGCTGTTCAACTGCACATACAGTATCTAGTTGGTGTTAACCATTTAATTTACAAAGTCCTCTTAAAACTTACCAAAGGCTGTCAAGGTAAATAATATTCACAAACCTAAATGAAGGTCTTCTCCACATGACTAGGATTACAGAAAGAAAAGAAAAAAAAAAACAATATGCAAAAACTCTGCTTAATAGTAATGATGCATGACTATGTATTTAAAATAGGCTGACAAGATTGACACTACTACAGATATAAACATTGAGTTCAAGTACTAAGGGACACCTGAAGAGTTTTCTATGTATATAAGATAAATATTCAACACAAATTATTCTATCATATTCTAACATAAAGTTCTCTAAATATTCCTATAATGGATGGAGTTTTCACTTGCCATGGTACAGCAATGTAATAAAACAAGGCAAATGCTTGATTTAGGTATGGAAGTAGCCTTCCAAGGCTTCATTCAGATTTCAAACATCCCTGAATATGGTCTGATATTTGCTCAATTAAATACAAATCCCCTAAATTCTAGTCACTTGACTGTACAATAACACTCTGTAAACAAAGCAAACATTTCCAATATTTACAATTAGAAGATGCAAAGATTGTTTGAAGATACAGTCATCTCACTGACAATAAATCCATATGGCTGAAATCACAGAAATGTGATGGTGTGTGTGTGTGTGTGTGTGTGTGTGTGTGGGTGGGTGTATCAGCATTTTATTTCAAGGGGAGCATGCTTTGCCATGTTTTGTTCTGCTTATTTGTGCTGGGGCAATCCACTCAAATCATGACAGGAAAGTCATTCTCACTTTAATTGCCTCAATATATTGTACGTAGTAAAAACAGACATTTTAACAGTCAACGTTAACATTTGACAAAAATAAATATTTACTGAAATAAAATGGCCAAAAAGCTAAATTTACTGGACAAATCAAAATCAGTTATTCCAGTAATTTTTCCTTGTTCTTTACTTACTCTCTCCTGAGTAATTATTAAGCTAACATAAGAATGTTTTTGTACTTTAACGTTAATGTTACTTTGTTGATAGGCACTTACTTGAGTGGGAGGAGTTATCGTTCACTGACAAGCAAATGAAAACTGAACAAAGTGCCAAAGTGAAAGTGCATTCACACCCTGTAAACAAAATGAACAAAGGGCAAAAATGAAAGTGCTTTCACACCCTGTAAACTGTAACCTGTAAACACCCTGAGAAAGTGTTATTTTGAAAAAATAGTATATATATATATATTTATATATGACAATTTTTTTTTCTTCAAAATAACACTTGAGTTGACAGAAGATTATGTCCCTGCAGGACTGGTGATTACAACTCATCTTTACTAAATTACTACAGACAGAAGTCCAACAACATCAATAGCAACACCAAACGATATCAACTATTAAAAAAACAACCAACCAAAGAAGCTACAGATGGCAAGGTGCTTCATTACCAAAGATTATTTCCACACGTATATGGAATGAAAATTCCATTACTGTAGATTCTTTGTAGCCATATTGGATCACATTGTCATCACACTGACATTAAATACTTCCAATGAATTCATTTATTTTTTATTTAATCAATAATTGTATTTTCACTCTGTCATGTATTTCTTCCCTCTGTAAAGCAGTCTGAACATCCTTTATGAAAGACGCTATATACATAATTTAGTATTTCCATTGTGAGGCAATGCTATAATGGTGTCAAGTGTCCTATCATAACATGCAAATGAAAAACACATATGCTTACACTTATACTGGTGCTTTTCAACAACCGATATTTCAGATGTGCTATTTTTTTCAGTGTAGTAACCATATACTGTACAACTCTGATGCCAATAAAAACATATGCTGTTTATCAAAACACAAAAATCCCTTGAGTAGAAAGCCCATCTGGATACGACTGCTTCTACAATGTTGCATTCCTATAGAGCAGATCAGAGGGTTGCAATGTATTATGGGGCTATTTTAGCTGATAATGACAAACTGATAACTACTCAAATTCTAAGTTCTACAACTGTAATTTGAGCAATGCAATATTCACTTCTTTGTGATTAAACAGTTGTTTGGCATGTGGTGGCAACCATCTTCAAATGCAACCTCTCTCGAAACAAACTGCTAGCCTGCTATGGTTTTCAAATGTCAAATTTGCTGACATTTGAGAGTTTTGGGTGAATCGCTCACTATGAAGTTCTGCTTGGATGGCAATGGGTAATTGAATGTCAAAACTTACCCATTTTATTACTTTGTTTTACACTTCATGGATTGGTTTGGTTGGGCTTTGTTATTGACAGAATATATGTTGTTGGGTTGAAAAGTGTTACAATGACTGCATGCAAATGTTTCTGTTGTAATTACATGTATACCAAATGGTTTCTATCAGTTCTCCCACTCTAGGTTTTTTTATGATGCCAAGTTCTTATGTACTGCAACAGCCTGCTGTAACTCATCCGTCAGGATAGATCTGCACGTGGTATAACCAGCGTGCGAAATACCCGGTGGCAATTGGGGGGGGGTCCCCCCTACCCGTACCTGCCAACATTTAGGTTTCAAAATACGGGATGTTTTTTTAATGGGGGGGGGGTTGTTGTGGATAGTAAATAAATAATCATATGTAGTGTGTGGATTGTGTGTGTAGATTTTTTCCATAGACAATCTGGCAACTTGGGTAACGTCAGACAAACATACAAAACTTATGGATCTGTGTATGACGATTTATTCATAATAAAGTTTGCCAGGCAAATTACGGGAGTTTCCTGGGAGAAACAACAAAATGGGAGGTTGCTGGGAGATGGCCTTGAAATACGGGAGAAACCCAGGAAAAACAGGAGTGTTGGCAGGTATGCCCCTACCTAATGCTCCAGTGTTATGCTGAAGTCCTACATAGATGCAATACGCAACATACAAGATTTCATGGATGCAAGCTAAGGCAATCAACAAGGCTATACACACTTTGCAATTGTTATGTTTTCATATGTATCTCACCATAAAATGCAGGCAGTAGAGATATATTTTCATAATTGTGTAGGGGAGATTGTCTGGAATTGTCTGGCAATATCAGAACCATGATGGTGGAATACTCTATGACTTAGCAATTTCAAAAAAATATGTGCTTAGTGCCTAACGGAAATAAATGTCATTGTTTTATTCACTGAAGTCTTGTCACTGAATCATTGGATGAAGAATGTGCTTTATTTTATGAAAACCTGCGCACATCTTTTGACCACAACTTTTGAATCATTGCAATGAAAAGCAAATACATTATTTTGTGTTTATTTTTCATACAAAGTGGGATGTAATGTCAGCCCTGTGTTGGAGACAATGCAGAAATTTGCTGTGATTTCAAAACCAGACTACTCGACAATGCTTTGTTGCACAAAGAAACAACTAGTATCATTGGAAAGGGTAAGTTCTGCTGTTTATGTTGATAATACAAGCGATAGGGACTTTGTGACTTATTCAACCGAGAAGCAGGAGTGTGAAAATGACCCCCCAAAATTTTGCTGTTGAGGCTTTCAAGGGGTCTCAAATGTCAATCAAGGGGTCTTGGACCCACCGAGACCCCCCGTATTTCGCACCCTGAGTATAACTTCTGTAGCTAGTAAAATCAGAGTAAACCTGTGATGGTTCAGTGCTCTTGCCAATTTCGTAGTATATGCTGCAAGCAACCCAGCTCCTTGTGAGCCCTTCATAAATTCACTGGAGAATCTGTGTTACACAAAAATCAGCAATACAGGTCGTAACCATGTCCGTATGACTTCATTTCTGACTCCTTTCCCTTCTGATTCTTCTGTGGGTGACGGGTGGATATTAAGACATTTCTGACCAGTGGCAGCAAGGTCATTTTCACCATCTTGTCTTCACACTGTGGTACGGGATTAATTAGCATGCTATTAATATACAGGGTCTGTGGGTGGCAAAGATAGTCTGGGTTCTGGTTCTCTTGCCACAGTACTACATACTATGCTATCTTTTAAAAAAATAAAACGTGATTAGTAACGCAAAATGAATTTCATTTCCTTAGTTAATTGATGGCTTGCAGAACACCAGGCACATTCTCAAGATGAAGTAAATGACTATAGTATTTATAGTCTTATTGAAAATGAAAATATCAGTGATACAGCACTGCATTTAGGTGGTTATACCAAGATTAATTTTAGGCCAAATTCACAAAACCCTTGATAGTCAAAAACATTAACCAGCAGATGAAAAGTTCCTTTTGCATTAGAAAAAAAAGATGGCCTTTGCAGACGATGCACCCCCTGGCCTAGCTCCTTGTCAGATTCTCCACGGGACATTTAAGCAGCAGATCGTTTATCTGAGTTCCAGTTCGTGACACGACCAGCGCTCGCACTCTGTTCCTGGAAATGCAAGGGTATCATCCTCTGACGCTTCCATCAGGGTGAATTTCTGCCATGTTCTGGACAGCACGAACGAGAGTGATGCATAAGCGCCCATGAGAGGATGTCACCCACCTAAGAATACACGGCCAAGGACATGTGACAGTGCATGAAAGTGATCCTAACGTAAAATACCATCCAAATGGCACTCCAGACAAAGGTATTGATTATTACTCCAGATGGGGGGGGGGGGGGTTTCTCTATTTCTGAGCAGGAAACTTGAGTGAAATTAACCTAGACCTTCAAAAGATGAGTTTCAGCCAGCTAAAAAAAGCACACAAATAAGTAAAACATTTTCTCTGAAATGATATTAACCAGCCCTCAGAGATTTAAAAGTGGCTGCATGTATCTTTTTTTTGTTTGTTTGTTATTCCATAAATATCCTTTCCTTCTCAATTCTGGTGTTTCTATTATGAGAAATACATATTTTACAATCTGCTCAGCTGTCATTACTGTGCATTAACCCAATATTCTATATGCTGTTAATGCCATTAGATTCAAATGAAAATGTTTACGTGTTGCATAATTAACTTTTTGGCATGTAGGGCAGACACTACAGAATCTCAAATGACTGGGGGATATTGATTACCATCATCATTAAAATGACATCTCAGTTTAAATGCAATTAATTGATTACATATTACATACATGTGGTGTCTGCCAGAAACCAGATTGACTCGTGACATGACCCAACAATCATTGCATTATGTCACTGATGCTATGTTATAACTATTGACTAGTTACTAAGGTAGAACAAGGTTACTGAGAGCAGAAGCAACATACACAGTGGGCAAGGAATGTAGGCTTCGAGGGCAGCGAGTTAACAGCGAGTTAACTATGGGAAGGAAGGGGCAAAATATAAGAGGAAAGAGCAAATGGTGGCAGAAAGGGCTAAAATTTAACTCCCGTTATGTTACATGATGTTGCAGTGGTAATTTTAATGTTAATCCAATCTAACTAAAAAATTCAAGAAACAACAACAGCATTTTAAAAAAATGTTATAGAAAAAAATGGACTGAATGAGTGACAGACAGACAGTGAATGATGAATGGGCAGGTAAAAAAAAAAGTCAGAGAGGTTTTAAGTGATGTGGTGGAACATACAGGGGGAAGGTGAAAGAGGAGGACTAAGGATGAATAGAAAACATCACAAACAAAAGCTAGCAGTATAACACACTTCTGACAGGGGGCAGTTCAGATTAGAGTGACACTGTATATAGTTTAAGTCTTGGCCATTTCTTTCATTCTTTTCAGCAGAGATGAGATTGCTGAATGGGACATGGAGGAAAGACGAGAATGGTAAGTGGAGATCATGTGCGAACGGCATACATATTTCCCATTTAAAAGATGGCAAAGGTATAGTAGTGTACAGTCTGTTAGGGAAGTAGACAAACCATGGTTGGAAGAATTTCAGAGAGGAAAAAGATGGGGAGGTTGCAAATGGGCATAGTTGCATGTATCTTTCAGAAATCGTAGTAGAACACATCTCCTTAATTTAATGGTGACAGAAGGCAACCTCTAAGCAATAACTGCTACACAATCTAATATTTATGCATAATCTTTCTTGATGACGTTATTGATTTAAAAATCTCTGCATTACTTCTGTCGTGTGAAATTCTTACGCATGTTGAATTGAAAAGAAGTAACAAGAAATAGAACAGCAGTTTTGTTTTTAATATTCATACTATATGAAAATGGCTACTGAACTGGACTTCAAAAAAAAAAAAAGGTTCTTTACAGATTATAGATGAAAAATAGTATCTGACATCTGAAATAATACAGACATGTAGAGGCTTAGTGCTTTTCCTTTGGCAAACATTACAATTTTGTGAACGTACTGATTGGTTGAACTTGTTTAAAAGCTTGCCCAGACAGCCCACAGACACTTCTGAAAGTAAGCTAGTTTGGTCAGCATTTCATTTTCTCTGTCTGAAAAAAGATCTAATCAAATCTGATTTAGTCCCAATCTGTTTCAAGGTTTCTAATTAAATGAACTGCAAATTAAAACAATGGGGAAAAAATGGGCCTCTTGATCAGTAAATCACACACATACACACACACACACACACACACACACACACACACACACACACACAAATGCACAAGCCTCCTGGTTTACAAGTAAAGCCTAGATTCATTTGAACTGCAACATGCCTGCTCCTGAATTTTGAATGCAATTTAAGCAAGGTATTTTTTATTCTTATGGAACATGTACTATTGATTTCAAGCAGCGCCGCGGTTAATTTGGGATTCAAACGCAAATTGTGATTGCCTGCAAACTGTGGCTGGACTGAATCTGTGCCAAATGCTACATGGTTTTAAGACTTAATCCGCCATTGACTGCCAGTGCCACCCCCTCAGGTCTCCTCAGCAGGACACCAATGGTCAAGCAGCCAGAGCACATGTCAATTAACAGCCTGCGAACAAATAGGGGACTGACCCCACCAAGCTGAGCTGAAGTGGGGTGAGGAGCCAGAGCCAGAACAAAGTCCACACAGAGGGCAGAGGTGAGCATCATTAGACGGCAACACAGCTGGCTGTTCTGCCTGCTTAGCACACAGCCGACCGCCGAGCTTCCAGGGGCCTCCACATACACACAAACAAAAAAGCCAGCACAGCAATGTGGTAATGTTAATGATTGCTTCTGCAGTGCTTTCCACTTGGCACTTCAAACAACACTTCCACAAAAAGGCTTGACAAGGTGGTGGCACGCTGATGAAAACTTCAGCAGATGAAATGAGGGGTCTATGTCTAATATGCACATTTTGTCAAATGATGTTTACTAAATAAAGAGTACAAACCTTAAATTGCCAATATGAACAATAATTTGATATTCAGATAGATTGGCTGGGCTAATATAAAACTCCCACAACTCACGGTAGGCACAGTCAGTCACAGTCACCAATGGCTAACACTGACACTCCAATGATCTCTAAAATTTAAGGCAGTTAAAAAGGAAGAGGGGTCAGTGTTCCTGAACATACATGCCTAAAATGTCAAAGCTCCAAGCCCTGTTATAAACATTCATCATTCATAGTGTTTCCACTCAGATTTTTTTCATCAAAGTCAAAATTAAAGAAAATATGTAAGCCAAATACTCCAGCTTCGGTTGACAGGGAATCAAGTCAAGCCAATCAAGTCTTCCAGGGAGGTGTCATTCATCCTGCCTTTTGAAATGCATGTTTTAATTTCCTCCCCTCTTCTCAGCATGGCATTTTCCTGTCACTCCAGAGGCGATTAACGGGATTGTAAGGCCTTGCTTTTTCGGCGCGATGGCTCGCCAACGAAAACAACTGGCCGACCCTGCTCTGTTTAATGCCTTGATTCCAGCCCACCGCTGGGATATTGCTGAACAATTTGATTTAACTTTAATCTGTGTGCACAGTCTTTGTGTCATTGTTCCCTTCCACAGAGTGTTCATTCATCTGCCACTCACGGCAGGATTTCATTTTAATATACTATGTTCTCGGCTAAAAATGTCACTAAGCCGAGACTGCGCTTGTGCACTTGGCCTCTTCTTTTTTTCTGGATTATGCATTTTGGTCTCTAGATTGGGAGGAAAATAAAGGGAGGAGTGGGGCAGGCATTTATTTGACTTCAGTTTTCGCAGAAGGAGGAGAGGGGTGGTCTTTATACTATTATAGATCATGGCTGGAAAGAGAAATAAATATCTTTAACAGCAACAATTATATGGCCATAATGACAACAAAAGTTGTGATAATTCTGATTTCTGTATTTATGCTCTAGATTCATTCACACCACAATATGCTTCATCCCATATTGCTACTGGCTGAAGGTCTGGTTGGTTCGGGTATTTGGGCACTATGCCCAAAGCAAAAGTTATACAGACTAGGGCAGACAGCTGCAAGAAGACTATACCTGTTTAAGGCATCAAACTAAGAATTAAATATTTAAATATACAAAAGTTCAACCAAATCTTACCAAGCATCAATAGTATCACCTCTAGCTAATGAATGTAGTGCCCCCTTACCTGCAATTTTACCATTGAAAGATGGCAGGCAGGATGCACGCCAAATCTTTTGAGCACATTCAGCTGCATGACTTGTTAAACATAAGATCACAGCCAAAGTCATGCTTTAATTGCTTTAATCAATTTAAACAGGCATTGTAATTATGGAAACCCTTCCTATTTACAATTAGCAGTAATAATACTACTACTATTAATAATAATAATAATAATAATAATAATAATAATAATAATAGTAATACTAGTTTTCTATAAACATTTAATCCCAGTCATTTTAATTTAGGCACAATGGAGTTTATTTAACTAAAGATTTCTGAGATTTCAGAATTTCTGAGACTTTCATTGCAAATTCCATTCATATTATCCATATTATATATGCTGAGTACTGTTCATCAGCTGACCAGTGTGTTGCAGTGACCAGATGAAGTTCGATGGCCTTCAAACCAATTGAGGAAGTCAGGGACTGACTCTCTGAGATTAATAGTCACTGTGTCCCACTGT
This sequence comes from Megalops cyprinoides, assembly GCF_013368585.1. Lineage (NCBI taxonomy): Eukaryota > Metazoa > Chordata > Actinopteri > Elopiformes > Megalopidae > Megalops > Megalops cyprinoides. The sequence goes on along the minus strand of NC_050598.1, from coordinate 15,587,495 downwards.
CATTACAGCTGTGACAGGATCCAGACATCCACCACTCCTTTCTGGCCCTCCACCGAATAGCTCCAGGGAGATAATGTAAATACTCTCTCAGACAGATTGCGGAAATGGCATGCTTACATTTGATTGATTTATTTGCTGCTGGACAGGTTTACGATGCTCATGTGAAAAAGGCAATATCTGATTTGTACTGGGTCCATTATGAGACATCCTCAGCTGTCAGTCAGACTCGCTTGGATTTTCGTCATTTGTCAGCCAATGTTGTGTCAGGTGAAAGAATGACAGAGACATAAGGACTTGTGGCACAATCACTTGAGCATGATGTCAGACTGAATTGTCAGAGTCACATGAGCTTGGTTCAACTTATACTCTCAGAGTGTGAGAGATGCCAGCTTCTGATCGGAGGTTTCTGTAACTTCCAATAATCACCACAATATTTCAGTTCCATTTATTGTATTAGATGTAAAGTACTACAATCCATAGCCTACTTCTTTCTCTTATGTCATTTTACATACCTGGATCAGAGAAATGCTTGTCTGTACACGAGATGGGTGTCCGATGGAACAATAAAGTACAAATAATTAGAGTGTGATTTTTATAACCTCTTTACACATCTTTTCTTCAACATCTTTGTGTAAAAGTTCACCATCATGTCAATAACCGTGCAAATGTTTAAACATGGAATTGGATCTTGTAATTACTATAGCCAGGGCCAGCTCCTGGCACATAGCAAACAGCTGTCTAGGGCCTCAAAACCACCAGGGGGCTGCCTGGTGGCATTTTTTTCCATCAGTTGCAAAACATGAAAAAAAAAAGTTATTTAATATTGCAATCCTTACATCAGCAGACCAACTTGCTTTTACTTGCCATTGACAACTAATATAGGATCAGCTTTCCCAACACCAATGGGCTAAAGGTTACTCTAATTCCTCTGTATGCCATGACACAACCTCGTATTATGCTATTCATCTTTCACTTGCTATTAGAGGCATCTTATTATGTTAACCTCCACATCAGCTTCCCTTACACCACAAATGACAACTGTAGCCAACGTGGGCGCAGCAACACTGAATGTTTCAATCATCCGAGTTAGCCAGCTACAGTAGGATAAACAGTAAATTATATACAAATTATAGGAAACAATGAACTGACACCAGGTGTGCCAGCTATTTTGGAGGGAGGCAGAAAAATGATGAGCTATCGCATCTAAAAGGACATAGCTGTCTGGCACCAAAGAAAGTTAGTTTATGTAACAGAGCAATGTTGTTTACAGATCACTGAGAGTAATAATTTGTTCTCTTTCATGTTCTGTTTTATTACACATTTCTATTTTTTCCAAGCAATAAAAAAGTCCTTAACTGTATATTTATCCAGTAAATGTGTTTGGATATAACTGTGTTTCTACAGGGGGTGGGGGTAATGCAGGGGTAGGGGGAGGGGAGGCTGCACAAGGACCCAAAAAAACTGAAACCTTGATTGTAGGCAGCATTCTTAGATTTTTCTCAAATCCCACCCTACATCAGATGTTACGCCCACCACCAATAAACCAAGTACAAGGTCCAAAGTCTGAATGACAATGACAAAGTCCAATCATGACAACTGACTGACAGCTCAAAATGTCCAAAAAATAACACTGTTGGGGGGAGGGGAATAACGTATGCTCTCTATAAGCTGAATGTGGGAGCCGCAAGATGTATTTCATGATGTTTGCCACAGGTGTCCACAGGCCACAGGGAATGGGTTCACAATAACGTGAAATGTCACATAGTTGAAAGCAAACATGGAATTGAATTATCAAAACTTCTGGTGGGGGGCGTGTTCTAAATGCACAGGTAAACAGTGACTTTGCTTGGCAAAAGAAACTGGTCTGCAGCCTCATTTTGGGATGAAAATGACTGCAAAAAGCTTGCTTGAGCATTCTGTCAGCTCCAAACATGGCAGGAGATCACCTTGTGTATGAGCTAGCACTGCAGTCAAACTGTCAGCCAAAAATAAGCAAATCGCGCGTATCCAATTTCCCACATCTGACTGCAGCAAAAGCGCTGTTATGACCACATATCATTTTGAAATGGACAGAGACTGTATGCAAGCATATGATACCGTGTTGTTTTCACACACTATGCATGATTGTGAAGGCAAATGGCCACATTAGTCAAACGTTATTTGCACATTTTCAAGAAGAGACATATAGGAACAAATAGTCATGCATACTCACAGTTGTTCTGCATAGATAAAAAGTACTGATTTCTCTAATGCATTTTACTGATATGTGTAATTGTGCTTTCATTATTTTTTCTTAAAAAGGTAAGTGATATGATGAGATAAATGAAATTAATACTTTACAGGCAAATATGGAGCCTTTTCCAGGTACTTCTACATGTTAATCATCAATATAAAAAGAGAGGTAAAAGTGACTGGTGTGGTTGTTGGCTGCAGCTACTCTACCAAGGTACTCCACATACAGTACATCTTTTTCATATTTTATATGAAGAAGAAAACAGGATGTTATAGTGCAATATTATACCATCATGTTATACAACATATATGTCATAATACTATGACAAATTGGGACATAAGAGACATAAGAAGCTAGTGGATTAACCACCATTTTCCAGAGAAGCAGACTAGACATAAAAAAAAACAAAAACCTTGCCCTAACAGCACCATACAACATCAATTTTGTTGTATTGTCCTCAAAAACACTAAACATAATGCATGTCCTTCTTACTTTTAAGTAACTAATGTAAGCAAGTGTTATATTTTGGCAAGCCATTTGACATAATGCTCCATTAACCTCAGTGATCATTTAAATTTATGAACTGAAAATACGTTCAGTTTACCTAAATATTTTCTCCATAAAGCACCTCGTGAACTGAATGCTCGCAAAAGCACTGGCAGATTTTGAAATTAATTTCTGATCAATATCATGCGACGCAGTCACACGGAAAAGATAAGGCATGGCTGACATGATTTAATTTGCATTTCTATGAAAAGACAGAGGGACCAAATTCCAATCCTCTTATTTCCCTACTTAAGTTAATTACTTTCACTTCAAACAGACGGATTTCTAGAGTAAAATATTAGAAACTGTATACTTTTTCAAAAGATTAGAGGAATCATGGGACCAGGTCTATGAGGGTCTGAGTGTCCCCATCCTGTACTCCCTGAGAATACGGAGATGAACAAAACTACTCAGTTGTCAACCCTTCAGATTAAAATGATGAAATTAATTCAAAGATGCGATATTGTCAGATGGTATCAACCTTGGCAAGCATGGTCTCTTAAAATATTAAACGGTAACAAAATCATATCAATGACCTTCTGAGGAGTTCAGACTGTCCTTCTGCTTTTCAACGCTGCCAACTTTACAGCTGAAAAAAAAAGCTAAACAGAAATATTAAGAAAACTTTTTTCCAGTTTTGATAACTTGTATTTCTTCAGGTGTAATAATTAATAACAAATTATGTATTAACAAGTATTACTTTTAAATTTATAGATTTTTTTAAATGTTAAATCATGTTTTAAAAAGTAACACTCCCTGAAATTATAATTAAAACTGGTGACAAAACATACACTGACTACACAACATTTGCAGCAGAGTTGTGTCACAGAAAAGGTTCTGTGAAAGAAATGTAATCGTCCTGGTGTTCCCAAAGTGACTCCACTAACAACGCAGAAAAGGCTGTTTCCTCGGGCCCGGAACACATACAAGCGTCACCCTGATTGTCCTCTTTTGTTCCCGTTTAATCGTCCGGGGAGGCTGTGTGAAGCCAGACCAACTCAGAAACTAAAGACCCTCAAATGTGAGGAAGGAAATGATCGATAACACGCTGAGAGCCTCCCTTTAGGAGCTAAAAGTCAAATGCATTTCCTCAGCCCTAAGGAGCAATGCCATACACAGCTTAATCTGTCTCTAAAACTGGCCTAGAACTGCTCCTTGAAACAAATCAAACGTGTTTTCATCAAGGTGGTTTGGTAGTGGCTGGAAAATATACAGAAACATACACACACACGCACACACACACACACACACACACACATTCTCTCTCTGTCTCTCTACTTTAGAGAAGTACTGCTTGGTAATTAACATGTAATTAACATGTAGTTTCATATAATTAAACAATAAACATATGACAGGCAGTCCTGCCTGATGTGAATTATCCACACATATGTGTGTCTGAGAAAAGAGAAGAGAAGAGAAAATAAGACACAGGAGAGACAGTGCAAATTGGACTGAAAGCCAGGAAACTCAAGAATAATCATATTTTTACAGTCAGTGCTAAGGAGGTTGGCTCTTCACTAATGAATAGACAAGGCAATTTCATGGCTCTGGCACCTTTTGTAAAACTCAAACCCCTGGGGTACCTTGGCACTTTATGTCCTTGGGAATACAGCCTGAATTCTGCCGTCTTTTGGGAGTTCCAGCCAAAATAATGACAATTTCAGACATTAGATAAAATACTGAAGCATTCTTTGAACATTATTCACCACTGCCATTGATCTATGATGTCTTTCTATGCTTTTTGATTTTTTTGACATTTTTTACATGACTTATTTATAGATTTTAACTGTGGAATTGAGGAGCTGAACTGACCTTTAGATAAAATCAAACAATTTGGGGAAAAAAAAAACATATTTGGAAATTTAAATAATAAAGCAGAGTGTCTTATTCCAGTAATTACCCAATAATCAGTATGTATTGCAAGAACAGACACAGTGGAAGCTTGTCAGTCAGGTAGGGGAAATATGCTCATTCATCTTTGTTATTGGCAAACACTACAGCAGAGATGGCTAACCTGAACCCAAACAGAAGTCAGAATATACAAATTTCGTTGACAAAGGAACACAGTTAAATGTTTTCAAATCTGAAAGCATGACTCATTTATTATACTGGTAACTGTCTCTTTATCCATCTGTATATTCATTTGTATGCAAAATCCATTTCATTTCACACTTGACATGTGGGGAATGAGATCGAATGAGTATTTTGCCAAACATACACTGCAGTTCCGCTGGTTTTATTCTTCCCTTGAGATGAAAGGGACTCATTTTGGTCATCATTGATTTTCTGCTGCACCCGGATCTTCCTGCTTTATAGATTCAACAGATTGTAATGATAACATTTAGGAAATTAAGTAATGCTAGTTAATATTGCACAGTGATCCTGAAAATTAGAATAACAATCAGAACTAATTTTTATTTTAGCACTGAAATATTTTACTGCAAAAAAATCCCTGTACCATAAATTAACCACCACAATGTTATCCTTCACATGGTGACTAGCCACCAGAAGAAGCCGCATCTCTATTGTTTTTGCTCCTTCATATGCCACCGCATTTCAGAGACACACCTGTTCTCCGCAGAGGAGAGGCACACAGATTACTGCCTGCCTTAGACAACGTTTCAATACACAGGAGTGATCACGGAATCGGGCTCGGCGAGGCAGGCTCGCCTTTTCCACATAGGCAGCAGGTCATCGCCATGACAGCGGGCCTCTCGACAATCAAACGGACACTGTGCGGCACTTTATTAGGCAAGAATGGATATCAAGCCAAGAGCTTTCTGCTTGTCTTATTGTTATTGGCATATTTCACCGCAGTTTGATGGTGTTATTTTCGGATGTGCAAAACATCAATCACTCCCCATCTCGAGGAAGAAAGAGCTCTCAATTTTCGGTCAGAAGAGGAGTACGGCCCACAGGATGATTAGAACACACACTGACAGTCTTACTGAGCAGCCGCGCGTTCGTGTGGAGATAATGTCAACAAGGCCATCTCTTTGTAATATAACAATATCAATATTGCACATGACGGCAATGCAGTTGCCAGGTAAGATTCACTCTCATTGGTGGACAGTTTGTCTGTGTTGTAAACACTTCAAGTTCTTAAGAGGCAATCAATTGATGTTATTTCTAAGATAAATGGAATGGCTCAATCCATCTGGGAGCTTTCTCTTTCAGGAATGTCCAATCATTTGTTTTCATTTGAGTCTATTACATCAGTGCGATACGCACTTCCCGCTCAGAATAAGGAGACAGAGGACAAAGTGCTTACATTCATCGCACCACTCTTTTGTCTGGATAACCCAAGACCATACTGCAACACGCCCTTTACAGTGAAATGCATGCCCGCACACATACACACACACATGCGCGCACACACATACACACGCGCACACACACACAAACACTGCTGTGTTTATACCTTGCTATAGATGATTCTGATACCTGGATTGTAAATATATTGCAACAATTCTGGTTAAGTTGATAAATTTGATTCATTACCTATCTATCTGCCTTGGTATTGTCACAATATTTTAAAACTAATGGTTAATATTAGGAAGTTAATTATGCTTGTTGTAATGCATGTCTTTCTGACTTACCTTGTCTAACAAACACTTACATTAGATACACCACCAAACAAGCTGTAACTGAAATGTATCCTTTTGTTCTTTAATCCATTTGAAGCAGTGTTTCCCAAACCATTCCTAAAACACTAAAACCTGTCCCAGATGGAGCAAAGAACAAAATGAAGACAAAAAGGATGATTTCAGGTAACAGCTTGTTTGGCTGAGTCTAATGTAAGCATCTCTATAAATCACTGTTTTTCTTTGCAAGGACCCCGTGACCCAAGAATGCAAATAAAGGCATTATGCAGCTAAAGACTCACTTGAGAACACATTACCTGGTAAACCCATTTGAGCACCTAGCATAAAGGGCTTTAATGGATTTTACAAACATGCAAAAATGGTCTTATTAAAGGAAGCATTACAATTGTTTGCAGAAACGGAATCATTCCTTTCAAGAGACTGACGTTTCTGTAAAGAAAGACAAACAGGAGGTTGAATACCTGAATAAACAGGCCTATGATAAGAGGCTGGACACTGTCACTTAATTCAAATAAATAAATAAAATCATCTTGATGGTAAGCCTTTTTTACTTTTTCCAATTAAGCTCATTGCATTTGCATTATTATTGAAGAACACAATATTAGATACAAATGATGCTTTATTTGAAAAAAAAAGTGAGTGGTCAAACAAACTCTTTATTGCTCTTTAGCAATTAAGTTCATTTCATGTGTGTTTGCCTTACAAGCCACGATCAATGCAATGCAAATAATTACAATGCAAAACAAAACAATACAAGAAAAACATAACATGATGAGCTTATGCAATATGTGAGGCATTTTCGAGACAGCACTGCGTGCTTCAATAGTTTAACAAGGTTTGCACCTTATGCAATGTTTGTGCAATATAACAGCTAATAAATAATGCAAAAATGTATTTGTTTTAGTCTTCAGAGTCCAAATAGTAGGCTCTGTATCATTCACCATAGAAGAACTGCATATGGGTGTGTATTACAATTATTATCCTTACCCCAGTTATTTGCTATATGTTATGAAAGAGAAGAATGTAGATTTGGACCATTTCTTGTCCTAAGTAAGTAGGTCTATACTACAAAAAGTGATGAAACACAGGTAGTTATAAATAAAAAATGTCTATATTCCAATACATTTACAGAGTGTTGGACTGCCTTTGGCCTAATGGCTGCCACTAATTTCTAGTAGAAAGCTGGTAGTTCCCACTCCTCCTTTAAAGCATTGGTAAGCACTACTGAAGAAAGCCATCTTTGCCTTGCTCTAATTTTACATTATAAATAATCCCAAAGATGTTCTGCCAGGTTACGTTTGGGGCTGTCCTGGCCACTGCAATGTTCTGATGTTATTCTCTGTCAACCTCACAAAATTACACATATAGTCACATTAATTTTTCTGCAATGATATATGTGTCCCCTGACTTTTGGTAGGATTGTGTACTAAAGTCCTGTTGTTCCTGAATAATACATTTTATTCCAGAGGCCATGGGGAACATATTTAAACATGTATCCCTGCAGTTAGAATCTTCTGAATTTTCCTCAGACATGGACACACAAAGTTCTGGTATGTCTGAATGGAAATTTTGACTTTTCCTTCTGCAGCATTGTACCAAATCCTCAGATATTATACCTTTTCCTTGTGAACTGCTTTCCTGAGTCAAAATCAGGAATTTTAGATCAGATTTAGGTTGGGAAATTGAGATGGCCAGTTGTGAACATTGATACTCACTTAATCATTTCTTTGTAGATTTGGATACATGTTTTGGATTATTGTCATGCTGGAATGTCTCTTTTTGGCTAAAACTCAACTTCTTGAAAGAGGGAATATGGCCCAATTGTCCTGGTAGGTGTTGGAGTTCATAACTACCTCTATCTTAACAAGCAGTGTGTGTGACCAATCCGAATTTGCTATGTGCAATTATACTAAGAATAAGATTGCAAATATACAAAGGTTCCTGTTTCAAGAATATGAATACATATGGTAGGCACTGTTTATGTTCTCAGGTAAGTTCTTCAAAAGGAAAACACAACTTGAGGTTTTCAGTATTTCACAAAATCTTTTATTAAATTTAAATCTAATTTTTGATTATTTGTATATGATAACTGGTGCTGTGGTGCCTTGCAGGTTTAAATTTGGTTTAAAAATGAAGTTCTTAGAAATTGTAAAAACCTCTAACATCTTGTGGAATTCCTAGTTTCTCAGCTGCATGTCTTTCATTTGTCTTAATTCTATTGTAAGACTATTGTAAGAAGGCATTTTCCATTTGCAGGTTTCTTATTTCAGCCATGCTGATTGGCACCCAGGCACTAAGTAATGTCAGAGCAGGGTGCTTTGGTAATTGGAGGAGAAAAAAACATACACTGTACTCAAATTCTTATTCTAATGGCTGTGAGTCCAAATTAATTCTCACACCCACACTGTTGATTTTAACTATGGTTTTTAAACATCATTGGAAAAGGAATGACTTTTTCCCACTGTTTATGATCACCACATGCAATTGATTCTTACAGCAGTGTTTCTTTGTAATTGGTCTTGGATTGCAGGCTATTAACATTTTCAGTTCATTTTGGCTATTTTCTTTCCATGCTCTCAGTAGCATCTGTGCTGTGTAAATGGGGAAGACGTCCTGGACATGTATTGACCCATCAGGATGAAACACGAGGAGCGCGACCGCAGCAAGCTGTGAACGAGACGTTGCGTCAACTCGCGGCACACGGCGTAAACTCTGAAATGAACTCCAGTTTTATATTCCAGATCATGTCCACGTCAGTGTTCAAAACCTGCCAGCAGGGTGTTGTTGCCACTGGTTTGTCAGTCGATCGCGCTCAGCGGATTTCAGAGGAGCAGAAACACGGCCATGCTACACTCCCCAGATGGCATCCGGGACTCTCTTCTAGCGAACAGATTTGCTTTAAATCGACTTGTCAGCCGTGATCAGAACTGGAACAAAAGCAGTCCTGGCACTTTTGAAACCTGCGCCGTTAATAGGTTTCTGGAGAAGTCTTTGAAAAGAAAAAGGGAACTGTGGAAGGGGCCAGCTTAAAATGAAATGCATAACTCAATTTTTGCTGGGATGTTTACTTTTGATTTTTTTTTTTCCTGATGTTTCCTGTCAGAGGTGTAACTTTCATGTTAGGTGAGTGCACAAAAGGCCTTAGGACTTTGTTGTGCTGATGAAAAAGAGTGTGATATCAACAATGCATTGCTCATCTGTTTTAGACATGTGCGAGCATTCCTGTCTGCATATGAGAGCAGGAAGAAATAAACCAGACATCAATGTATGGGCATAATCCACGAAGTGGCAACCCCACACACTACGTGGACCAGTGAACTAAGGGCTGTTGATAGAAAAAAATACTAATAACAATAATAATAATAATTAATAATTCTGCAAACTCTCCTTGAGTGCCCTAATCCTGTAAGACAAACACCCTCCAAAACAGAATCCCTCTGTCAATGTATGGATTACTTATTTTAACTCAGAAAAAGATGCGTGAAAGACCCCCTTTTTCTGTCTGATTCATTATGCCACAGGGCTTTCGTACCAGCTTTTTTCAGCCGTGGCATGGTAAATTGATTTTATTTTTCCTCTGCATACAAACTATACAGTCAGATACTGATCTGATTATGCTTTGCTCACGTCTTCTGCCGTGGAGTATGCTCATGTATTCCAAGCTGCTGTTGTTTCCTGATACTCTGGCAGACAATTGTTTGAGGATCTCTGTGTGACCTGAATTTTGTGGAGGGCTTGACATCCAAGAGCTACAACAGCACATCTAATTCCTGTATGGCAAGTCACTGATTAATATCAGAAAAACACTATTTGATTCCTGTGCACTGTGACTCTACATGTTTCATATCAAACAACAACAACATTAGCTTTTTTGGAAATCAGCACCTACAGTTTTAATATTAAAAATTCACTGAAATCAACATTTCCCCTCACTGACAACAACATTTTGCTTACTTAATTTCAGAGATTGTATTATTTTATGAAAACCATGTCATTGCAACAACATTGATTTGATATTAATTAATGACTGGCAATTCAGCTAGCTAGCCTGTTAACTGATATGACAGAAAGCTACATTGTTAGCTAATTCACTAACAATTAAGGTCATGATGGTTAACCTTAGCCTTATTTAATGCTTAACTAGATACTTAAATATTTTTATTCAGCTACTTGCCACATTGAACAGCTCTTTTTGCTTCAGACATCATCAATTTTAAGGAACTGCTATCTTCATATTGCACAGGGAACTGCTGGGCAGAATGACATGTACAACCCCCATGGACAACACAGCCCCTCCCCTGGACAGAATACAATGACACAAAATGTAATTATTCTTTTTTTTCTCACAATAAAATGACTCATGAATAATAAGCTTCCTGAATATTAACACAGTTAAAGAAACAGGAGGAGGTAACACAGACTCAGTATGACAGTGGTCTGTGAAAGTGACCTCATGTTGCAGTATCCATCGCAAGTATCTGGTTCTGAAACATAACCCCATTTTGTGGAACACTGAACATCCTCATATTTTAACTTGCCTGGTGCAATAAAAGGTCTCTATAAATCAAAGCTGTTCATTTTTATAAACTCACATTTTGGTCAGAACATTCTAGCTAGAAAGACATTCAGGTATTTTTGACTATCCTATGTGGCCTGGCTCATGTATTCTACACACACTAAAGACAGCATTGTCCAGAAATGAGAGAAGTAATACCACTCGCGTAGCCTTGTAATTCATCTCCTGCCAATCAGGGGCTAATGCTTAATTGCCCCCTTCAGCTGGTTACACATATAGCAGAGTGCCAGCTGTGGGTTTCAATTATAATTCTGTAAAACAGAAGAAAACAGAAGATTCTTCCCTAAAAATTGCAGAAATACTCAACACGCTCTATCTTTCCAGCACTACCTACATATGAACACTTAACAACTAAACAGCAATGCAGGCAAGCACAGACAATGACACAAACACCCTAGTGCATTCAGATGAATGAAGCTCCACCCTTGACCCCGCCCCCCCAAGTGGTGTGACAGGACCACTCACCAGTCTCTCCATCCGACTTTCGCTCCTGCTCAGTGTCGGTCAGGGACAGCACAGAGTTGGCCCGGCTGGACAGACAAGAGCTGTGCTCCGACTTGATCTCCCGCATCCAGAGGCGCAGGGCGTGGTTGGGCGAGGGGCTGCCCTCCGCCTCCGTGTCGATATCCGAGCCAACACCCAGCGGGTAACCATGCAGCTCTGCCTGAAAGCTTGGGCACATCATCTGGGGCGGAGTTTCACAGAACTCCAGCTCTACGGGGCAAGAAGACAGACAAAAATATACAATATTGACTATTCTGACTAAACACAAGTTTAATCAATCTTTTGAAAATATATTTTACATCCCAGCCTGGCTCCTTACAGTATCACTACACTGATGTAACATTCACTAAATTGCTAGAGTAGGGTCAAACTTTACTTCTATTTCTTTCAAATGTGCATCACACTGTAACTGTTTGTAAAGGTGGTTATGCACCAATGTGTTTATTCAACACTTTAATTGTATTTGATTTTTCAATCTTCCAGAAGAATGTACATACTACATTCAGACTTTTAACAATGTTTGTATGTATCAAGACAGTAAATTTTAAATATGAAGTGAAACTCTAATATTAACATACTAAGAAGACAAAAGACATATTTAAGCCTGCATCATATTCTCATCTCAATTTCACAGACATCGTACTCATCGTACTCATTCCTCTTCATATTTTTTCACATTTTTTGTTTTACAACGATTAAATTGTGGTGTTGTTTTATTCTGGCATTTTAATATTCATTACTTCACTAAGAACATCAAACATAAAATGAAGTTTTCATTTGGCATGGCCTGGCACAGCATGGTGATCCAGGCCTTCATCTCAGACAGAAGCAACTTGCTCTCTCCTCCAAAACAGTATTATATGAATGGTTTAATCTACCTTGCTAAAAGCAGAAAGTCACTTTTTCATCCATATAAACCTTAAATCATCCCCCCGAAAACACACAAACACACACACACACACACACGCTTAGATATTGTTTTGGACTATCCACATTATAAGAGGAACACTCAGGATTTTCATTCTTTTATCCCAATGTTGCATAACCTAGACCTCCTCTTGTTGCAGAAAGAAATCCAGAACCATTTATCATTGCTTCCAGGCCAATGCTTGGATTTGAGCGTGTGCTGATGCACATCAAGGCCTAAACAAACCGCAGGATGATTGCCAGTAAATGCCATATGTTGCATGTTTTTCCCATGCAGCTCTAAAACATATAAAAATATGCTGCAGCTAGTCTAATCTCAAATTAATGTTTGCATTAATGTCTGATCCAGAAAGATTGTATTTGTGTGTGCCATGGATTACTGTGAGTTATGGAGGACAAATGCGATTGGATATGTTTCGATACGGACAGATGAGAAACACTGCAATAATACATCCTACAGTAAAGATGGAGATAATAAAGAGCAACGCATTGAACAGATTGCAGCTGGAGCAGAGCAAGACTATTATTTCAGAGATACGCAGTAAATGAATTAAGTGTATCTTATGAAAAGGAAAATTAATGTTTGAATCAGATTGAACCAGTTTTTGGCCAATCAACATACATACACAACACACACACACACACACACACACACACACACATACCCACACCCACACCATGCACAAACAAAACAGCCTAACAATTACATAACTTAAAAAATAGAATTTGCCCTCCGACAAAACACACCAAGCCTCGAAAAGACTAATATTAGCATTTGAATGTAACTGAATAGGAGAGGAGTGACACAGGTTATATAAATGGCTTTGCCGATAAGTCTAAATAGGAGTGTATATTTAGGCTCACACACAAGATCCCTTGGGAGTTCTTAGTTCATAACTGCTGATGATTGGAAAATGCACCTTCCAACTGCCTGACATTTTCTTTTTTATACTCTTCTGAAAATGAACTACACATGACAACATCACGGCAGGTCCTCATATCTCGTCTGCTGTCAAATTCCATCACTGTGCAGACAGCTACAGACGGTCAGTACAAAGTCACACAGCCCATACTGGTGTATGCTAATGTACAGACACCAATGATACTGTATATATATACATGTGTGAGTCTGAAAATGATGGTATTTCAGATCTTGAGAAAGTGCAGTTTATGGTGTAATTTTCATTTTAAATTCTGTAGCAAATCTGTTCATTTTAATATTTTAGTTTCAGTGAGTGTACATTGCAATACTACCAGGTTAACTTCTGTGAACTTTGTAAGAAGATGCCTAAAACACTAAAGGACATACACTATATGGCCAAAGGTATGTGAACACCCCTCCTAATTATTGAGTTCAGATGTTTCAGCCACACTGATTGTTAACAGGTGCATAAACTCAAGCACATAGCCATGCAATCTCCATAGACAAACCTTGGAAGTAGAATGGGTCATACTGGAGAGCTCAGGGACCTTAAACCTGGCACTGTCATAGGATGCCATCTTTGCCACAAGTCAGTACACAAAATTTCTGCACTGCAAGATCTGCCCCGGTCAACTGTAAGTGCTATTATTGTCAGGTGGAAGCGTAGGAGCAACAACAGCTCAGCCACAAAGCGGTAGACCACGCAAACTTACAGAGCGGGGCTGCCGAGCGCTGAAGCACGTAGCACGTAAAAACCGCCTATACTCTGTTGAATCACTCACTACAGAATTCCAAACTGTCTCTGGCTGGCTGCAACATCAGCACAAGAACTGTGTGTCAGGAGCTTCATGAAATGGGTTTCCATGGCCAAGCAGCTGCATACAAGCCCAACATCACTACGCGCAATGCCAAATGACGGCTGGAGTGGTGCAAAGCACACCAACACTGGACTCTGAAGCAGTGGAAATGCGTTCTCTGGAGTGATGAATCATGCTTCACTATCTGGCAGTCTGATGGACAAATCTGGGTTTGGCGGATACCAGGAGAGCGCTACCTACCAGAATGCACAGTGCCTACTGTAACGTTGGGTGGAGGAGAGATAAAGGTCTGGGGCTGTTTTTCAGGGTTTGGGCTAGGCCCCTTAGTTCCAGTGAAGGGTAACATTAATGCTACAGCATACAAAGACGATGCTATGCTTCCAACTTTGTGGCAACAGTTTGGGGAAGGCCCTTTCCTGTTCCAGCATGACTGTGCCCCTGTGCCATATCCATAAAGACATGGTTTGACGAGTTTGGTGTGGAGGAACTCCAGTGGCCTGCACAGAGCCCTGACCTTAATCCTACTGAACACCTTTGGGATAAATTAGAATGCCAATTGTGAGCCAGGCCTTCTCGTTCAATATCAGTGTCTGACCTTACAAATGCTCTTTTAGCTGAATGGGCACAAATTCTCACAGACACACTCCAAAATCTTGTGGAAAGCCTTCCCAGAAGAATGGAGGCTGTTATAGCTGCAAAGGTGGGGGGGGGGGGGACTCCATATTAATGCCCATGTTTTTGGAATGCAATGTCCAATCAGCTCATATAGATGTGATGGTCGGGTGTCCACATACTTTCGGCCATATAGTGTATGTCTAAACAGGTATGTGATATTCTCCTACACCATCTGGGATGCTGACTGAGAATGGATTACCATCATGTGAGCAGTAGAAGACTGGTCTGTGTAAACATACTGTAAAGGATACCTCTTAGTGTTTATGCCCATGCTAGGATGTTGCTGGCAAAATAACAATAGATGTCTGTACCCTAGCATTGCCATTACAGCTGTCTGAATGAAAAATGAATGAAAAATAGCTCTGGTTATGCACAGTAGGGTGTCTGTGCATGTGTGTGTGTATGTGTGTGTGTGTGTGTGTGCGCGCCAGCAATGTGTGGGTTTTTTAGGCTCATTGATATGACACCATGTATGTCTGAAATTCAGTTCAGATGGTAGGCGTGTCTGTCACCAACTACTTGTCCTTTTTGAAAATCTATCACTATCAGATCTCTTGTCTTACTTTAGAAACACACATATTAAAGTGTTGATTTCAAAACATTTTATGACAGAAACATATTGTTAATTAGTTTTGCCATATATATGAAATGCATGTGTAGTATATGTCATCTGAAGCCCAGGGACAGCTGAGAGCATTTCGTATTTGGCTTCATTCTGGCAGCAATACCCTTTGGTTTCCCTTTACCCACTTCAGCTTTAATGATGACAGGACAACTGCATAGTCCCTTGAAAAATAATTAATATTCCAGATATCAAACTTCACAAGTTTCAGGATTCAGGTGCCATAGCAGAGGCACAATCGTTGAGTTGCCGAATGTTAAGACAGCTAGGTGCAGCCTTAGACAATCACATGCCTTGAATTGACTGCAAGTAATGAATAAATATAGCATATTTCACACAAACTTGCAAACTATAAAAGTCATTTGTGGTTTCTTGTTTGTTTTGTTTTGCACTAAATTGTTTAACAAAGGGTTCTATCCATGCTGTATGCCTTTGATATACTGACCAGTCAACAGTCAACACACAGAGAAAAAAGAGAGAAAGAGAGAAAAAAAAATCCTTTGGAAGCCTGCTGTGGCTTATTGTGCATGCGGACCCACCTCCTGTTTCTATATCTCAGCTTAATCTTTAATTAACATTCACATGGGGGTGAGGATCAGGCTGTATCAATATTAGTGCTGCTGACTAAAATAAATTAGCTGCAGAGACATTTGTGGCCAATACAGGTTCCATAACTAATGAAAGACAAAAACATAAAATATTTAGGCTGTGTATAGCAAAGAAAAAAATTCAAAGAAATATTGTTAAATAAATTAATACTGACGTATAATAATAATAATAATAATAATAATAATAATAACAGTTGATTAAGAGTTGATTCTCGATAATTTAAAGTTAACTAAAAATAAATGGTTTCAGGTCTTCTCACATTTTTGACACACACCTGACATATATCTGTGTGATGAAATACACCTATGAAAAGTTTGGTTCTGTCTTTTACATAGCATCAGTACCAAAACCAAAGGACCCCACCAATAAAAAGATCACCCAACATCATGGAAGATCCAGTGACGAACAGTAAATACCAACACTGAAACTAAGTAAATCACACAGTCTCCCACCTGCAGTACCAAGCAGGACTAGAGTATTTAATCTCTAAGACCGCTCTTAAGAGCCTCCGCACTTCTCCTTGATTACCAGTAATACAAGGTGATTTACCGAGACCTTAGTCTCTGACAGTACTCTCTCCACTAATTAAGTGAACCAGGAATCCTTGTCCTTAACCCATTTGTGTAGATGGTGAAGATGGCTCTTCAACCCCTGACCTAAAGTCATATCTCCAAATGGAAATGTTAGTGGGAGAAATTCTCTCAGCAACACAAATCTAGGTTGCACTTGCAATTCCAAGGTTATAGTTCTACACATGCTTTTTGATATCAGTCTGCTACAGTTAACACATCCAAACAGAACCACCGGTATAAATGCGGACGGCGTTGCAGGCCAATCGAATAAATATTTATTCTGCACCACATCTGTTTTAACTTGCCCCTGGCAAGCACGTTGATCCCTGCACGAGCATGCATCTCACACGAGAATGTAACCATACATTACGCACACGTCTGCAAAAGCCCATTACTGTGTTCTTTGCTTTTAATCCTAGTCTCATGTCAGTAGAATTAAACTGGCAGAAAACAGAACATATGAGGCCAAATGCTACAAGTCAGTGCATTTAAGGCAAACTAGTTTGCTGTACTCACAATTCAGATTGAGACCCGGCCATCTTTGGATTTCCAATTGTTTTTTTGCCTTAGTATCAATTGTCTGCGAGCCTGGCAATACAGCACTGGAAATATGTAAGAAAATTAGCTGCCTACCTATGCTATTTGCATTATAATACAAACTCTGACTGTGATGTGCACTACATACCCACTTTTCAAATTATAACACACAAGCATGTTACAATAAGAACGATTTCTGAGTATGTGTTTACCTTAATATATTCATTATTTGAGAATGTTTGTCAAGACAATGAAAATGGTAAATGCATTTCATTTGAAAGTCAAAGCATGGGACATGGAAAAGAGAGAACATTTTTAAAAGTTTTAAACATGTAA
The DNA here is from genome assembly GCF_013368585.1 of Megalops cyprinoides. Classification (NCBI taxonomy): domain Eukaryota; kingdom Metazoa; phylum Chordata; class Actinopteri; order Elopiformes; family Megalopidae; genus Megalops; species Megalops cyprinoides. The sequence goes on along the minus strand of NC_050598.1, from coordinate 15,570,013 downwards.
TTGATGTCTGTCATATCAAACATCCTTCCCACTGTTCACATTCCCTACCTGTTGCTGTAAAGGCTTTTAATTTTTTTTTTTTTTTTTTGAGGTCTGCATTAGAGGATGGTGTTTTCAAAATCAGGTCCATTATCTTGCTGGTTGAATTTGCATGAAGAGTGTCTAAAGGGAAATGCTCATTTTGGAATAGGTTACCACTAAAAGTTCTTCAGACTTGTATCACCTTGACTTGAATTAATTAGTCCCTCTGGTACATAAAAGAACTCTTAGGTCTTTGAATGCCCCATTTAATCTTGTATATTAAAAAAAACACTGAGGTTGTCTGTTCACTACTTGAAAGAATTAATAGAACAAGGTATTATTATTTAATATTATTTACCCAAAACTGGGATAGGTCCTACACCTCCCTAAACTTTTTTACAGCATTCCACAGAAATAACCATGGTGACGTGATAGGCATTTCATGTCTCTTTTTACTGAACTGAATCATTTCTTTCAGCTCAGCATGAAGATCCAGTATTAATCTGGATTAATTAAATATATATGTGATTCAGTCAGCAATGTCCTGGGTTCACAACCGTCTGTGTCATCTGCCAACAATGACTGTGAGCCCACAATGGCAGAACAAAAGTTTAGTTCCTCCAAGAATAAAAGAGGGAGGGTCAACTAGGGTTACCTTGTCTCACCATCTCACTGCCACTGAAAGTCAAGCCAGTATCAGAACTTGTGCAGCTAGTCTCTCACTAGCATAAAGGTAGCAGTATAAAATATTTCAATGGTGCAAAGCCGTATCACCATCTTGTTTAGTGTGTAACGATGTAAAGAATGCCTTTTTGCTTATGAGTATTGCTTCTGTGCTATGCATTTAATGTATTTGGTCAGGACAACTTTGAATGTTGTCAGAATAATAAGCTTTTTTTTTCCTTAACTTATTCTCATGGTCAACACAGATTTAGGCTCAGACTCATTATTGCTTTGCAGGGTTTATATAATTAGCACTAAAAAACAGACATAGTAATATTTTGTAAATGTTGAGATGCCTGCAGTCTGAAACAAACACACCCTGTGACTTAGCGACTATAAACCAGGCCTTTCAGAGGAGGCGATAACATGCCAAGGATTAAACACTCATGCGTGCATACACTCTTATGAGCAGATGAAACGGCACACATATGTATGTACACACGCAGATGCATTTGCACGCACAAACACTACTTAAGGCAGACACAAGGTCAAATAACATTGGATTTTTTCTCAAAAACAAATGATGTGATGGTAAACTACACTCAACTGAAAATAATGTTTGGGTTGTCAATCCCAAATCATCTACTTCTCTCTCTCCCTCTCACTGTCTGTCACTTTCTTTTAATGCTGCAAAACCACTACTCCTTTATTCCTTTATTTCTGTTATTCTTTAATCTATTCTTTTATACAGTGTATTTTAGAATGGATGAGAGAGTGAAAGGTTACAGGTACATGGTTATGTGTAAAACCGAGTGATGCTCACAATACTGTTCACCAGAATGGAAACATATTTCTCAGACAAGATTAATTACATTTGTCCCATCATTGCTCAAAAAAATCTCTGCACTTCACTCTTTTCCCAAGGAGGTAAAATCAGTGATCTTCAACTCCTCTATTAATGTGTTTTATGTAAACTGGCATTATTTGCATCTTATAGGATTAATCACTTAAAGGGAAAATGAAGTTTCTCATCAATAAACTTAAGACAAAAAATAAACCATTGTGGTAATTAATCCTGGATGCATGTGTTTTTGATTAACATGAACAGTGGTATCAATAATCAAGATACTGCACAATGTAGTGTGTTGCAAAATCTGAGTTGGCTTCCTTAGCTCTGTGAGAACTAGATTATTACATTCGACCAAAAATGTGACCTCCCCTATCATTATGAGATGGATCTCCTGGGGATGCCACTTTGTAGTGTAAAAGCTAAGTAAAGTGCACATACATAAAGCACACTCAGTCTTCCAGATCCACATTTATACTAAAATTAGACAGAATGAAGATATTTGCCATGCGATAGTTATAATCATTGTGTTTACAATGGAGCAAATGAGAATCACCTAGTGAATTTCAAGCCCATGCATTTAAAGAACAATGACATTTTTATACTTGAGGAAAGTGTCCAAAACTCATGCAAAATACTCAGTGAATGTACTGTCAATGCAATGGCACAGCAACTGCATCACTGACAAAGCAATAGTATTCTTTTGCAAATAAGAGACACAAATATCTGGACAATGTGCATGTTGAATTTCAGTCCTGCTGTTTCTTCCTTAAGAGGCTTACACATGAAAGAATTGCCAAAAACACAGGAAAAACATGGTGTATCTACATGTTAAACAGTATGGCTGTCACATGCTATCACACAGCAATCATGTCTATGCATTTCCATTAGGCCACTACATTATTGACAGTAAATACGGAAGTATTTAAGTACGTAAGTAAACTTCTTTCACCTTTTCACCTAGGGATGCAAACAACTCCAGCAAACAAATTCCAGCAAAGAATTGTTCCTGAACATCAATTTTTCAGTCATATTTGGCATGGGCCTTTGTCTGCAGGGCTAATGTCAGATTTTTATTCTGCTGATGTAGATTTGTACCTCCATTGCCTTCAGTTACATTCCACGGTGGCTCACTGCTCTCTTCTCAATTCCAGTGAACCGGGCATGGTGAGGGTGGCTGGTTCCCATCTGCCTAAGTCACCAACACCAGTAAAGAGCTGGCTTGGAGTATGATGACTCAGTAGGGGAGCCTTAAGCATGTTTGGATTTGACATACTGTATACAAGCTATGAAGAGACATGTGAAGCAGTTCCATATTCAACTTGTGATACAGGCTTTAATCTGATGCCTAGAAAGGGAATCGTTTTTAATGCATCTTCGCCTTTATGTATTCATATTTTGTAATTGTCAAGTGCATGTGTTTAGCTCATTTTGGCCTGACGACAACTGTACTTATGGAGGAGTACTGGCAAAGGCAATCTTCCAATACATTCATATTCAAACCACGACTATTGTTCACACTGTAAGTCACCCGGTGCAGCACAGTGAGCTAAGCACTAAGTGCAGGATGAGAATGGCTTCACTGACACAATCCAAGCAACCTGGAGGTGCCTGATGAGTCACCGCTTGCCTTAGCATGGTGAGACGAGCAACCCCTGCTGATATACCCAGCCCTACCCCTGGCAGAATGAAGGCAATTTGTTCCGCCGCTGTAGGCTCCTACTCATCCTTAGCTGATGACATGGCTGGGATCAGACCCAGGCCGTAGAGCTCAGATTGCACTCAAAGTGAAGGCTTTAACCACTGAGCTTCTCATGTGCTCCCATGGAATCTTAATGGTAAGTCATTATATGTGCATGCCGATGTAGTTTACTTAAGTAATGAAATTCGGGGCTGTTCTGCTTCCACATCATACTTTGGACAGAAGCAAATATATTCTTTTGAGGGCTCACCCTCCTGTGTTTCATCTCAAACTCTATTAAGCTACATATTGTTTACATATTTGAGTGCATTGTGGCATTAGGAAAAAAATTTTCAGGGAATTCAAAACAGTCATCTGGTTGCCAGATCTAGCCAAATCTAATCATTTTTTTTCCACAACTTCTCAAAAGAAATTCAATTCTTAGGAAATAATTCCCTCCAGAAAATGTCCTATACCAGCATATATCCTTTGCTGAGTGGACTGAATATGCTAATTCCCCTAATGACATACTAATGCAATGTAATTCTTATTGGTAAATACTTCAAGCTCATAAATAAATCAGGCTCACACGGAATACATTTTTCACTTTGATTTCAACCAGACAGTTTTATTAGAATAACAGACAAATAAAAACTGCACTTCACCTGTAACCAAAACACAATGAGGAGTGATTGATCAACCTCAAGGATGCCTTTGCCCCTGAAGCGGCCTCCCTATTACCCACAATCCCAAGTGCCATTTTCTGCTTTAACACTGGCCCTGACTCGCCTGCAGACAATCCATCATGCCTAACAAAAGCTTTCTCTTTCAGGTGAAACCTTGAGATCCTTTTCATTAGAGGCATAGGCAGCAAGTTTTGAGGACAACCCACTTCATAATTAGAGAAATATAGCCTCAGGAGAAGGGGAGAACAACAGCGATGGGAGAATGAGGTTCCATGCACCCCATTTTTGAAGCCATCATGTGCTGTCAGTCACTGACTTGTATGAGCTAAAGGGAAGATTTTTCTCTCTATAGCAAAGCCCTATAATTGATTAATTGATAAGACATGCTGTCTCCTCTCATTTTGGGGCTCATGAAGCCTCATTCTTCCATAAGTAAAGAGCAATGTGTTGCATGTTCATATATTGTCCTTTTACCTTTGAAAGGATAGTTATGATTATTTCTGGAGCAAGTAGGAGAGTAGCGATGTACAGTACCTTGTTCCGGCTCATTGGCTGTGTTTTTCTTCTTGCTGTGGCTATTGTAGTTAAGCCTCAGATCCTGGCCGTAGTCGGGCAGCGTCTCCCGGGAGGTGTAAGATTTGCGCAGGTTCTGTCCGTCCTCGCTCTCGTCTGAGGAGCTGGTGTACCCCAGCTCCATCTCGCGTCGGACCTTGGAGAGAGGCTGGTAGGGTTTACAGTCCATCTGTTCCATGGCTGCTGAAGCTGCGACGGGCTCATTAAATCACTGGATCCAGAATACGGTTTGCGGACCAATCTAGAGAGAGCGAGACGCAGAGTTTAGATTAAAACAAAATGCGCCACGCGTGGGCACTCAGAATACCGAGACCTGTTAAAAGCATGTTACAGCGCTATATCCGGGATAAATAATTCAAGGTCGTGGCGTGTGTTCCGCGACCCCCCCCCCCAGCCCCTGTGCGTTGTTAGAAGCTGCTGGGTGGGTATCACAGCCAGACCCAGTTGCCTTTTAAGACATGGGGAAGGAATGGCCCTCGGAGAAACAGGATGAGATACAACTTTAATCTAGTGCTTTTTTTTCAGAAGGACTCCAGTGAAGCGTCATAAAAGAAGTCTTGCAGGGTTATAATGGATCTCATCCCCTGATTCTGCGGAAACTTCGGGAGGAGAGAGGATGTGTTTTTGATGATATTCCGCACCATGTGATTCCACCAGAAACCCATGATTAATCTCAGCACCTGCATTCAACCATCTGAGGAACGTGTGATATATTCTTCATTCATTCTATTATTAATATTCATCTTCCCTTTGCTGCAGGTCATTAAAGCCAATTTCCTGATTTTTAAAAAAGCACATATAAATTAAAAGTGACAGGCTGAAATTCCAAATCTTGCTCGCAGTCCTATTTTTTTTTTTTTTTTGAACAGACAAAGCATCATTAAGAGAAAGGTTACACAGGGACATAATACTACTGACCTCTTCAGAGAGCTCCGAAAATTAAATAAATAATAAGCTTTAATATTCCCTGCCATTTATGGCAGGTTGATCAATACTTGCAAAATCAGTTACAGCGATTGTAAACGCCTGTATAGAAAAGTGACCTTTTCAACGACTGATTTAATGTCTTTATTGCAGCAGCAGTTACCTCCACTGGCCTTTCTGTCAACTCCCAGATGGCCAGTAAGCCTCAGCCACAATGGCAGTCCCAAAGTGTCCCTCCTGCACTGAGACAAAACCCGTGTTGTATGTTTTTTTTTTATTATTACTATTGCTATTTATTATCTGTAACTAAAACAGTTTAATTGCCTATCTGGTTAAACCATCCCTTGATTTTTGCCTCTGCATTGACTACAGTAACAACCACAAATGAGGGATTGAAACTCTCTGATATGCTGTAGCTGCTATTCTATTTCTCCAGCCATCAAACCAAACATTACAACTCCAGCCATTTATAAAATGCAAAATCCAGCACCTTCAGAAGTTGATTTGCATTTTAAAGGACAGAAGGGCAACTCCCAAAACATTACATTCACTGACTTTGACATTTTATAAAGGCAGCTGTAGGGGGAAAACTCCCCACCCCCCCTCCATAGGAGGGGAAAAATCAGCCTCACCAAAAGTTTATTTGGTGCACATTCTCCTCCTGACACCAGTGACATTTAACATCATTCAAGACAAATATGACAATCAAACTCTCATTAAGACGGTGTATTTTCCTGCCTCGTTGCCATAATATGGTATTAATTGCATGCTGAGGAAACATCTTGTTCACTAATTGGCAGTTAAAGGCTTTTTTTGAGGTTCATTAGCGTTCTGCACAGAGGTCGGCACCCTGGCCAGGTATCAGAAGTCCATAAATGCGAAAGTTGATGCTACCATCCTCAGATGGCAATGAGGACCTGCTTCAACTGAGTTCAATGGGTGACAGATATGACATATGACAGATATTAGCTCTATGTAGGCAAAATCTGGCCAGTCCTCTGGTTTATTAGACTGGTGGTGCATGTCAGTTTACAGTGCAGTGTTTATTTCTCTTATCTTTTTGATGCAGTACTTCTCCTCCATTCACCTATCAACTGTAGTTTCATATTGAAGCCATGTTGTTTAAAATCTACTTGTTCTGTAATGACAAGGAAAGTCCCTGTGATGTAAAATTAAGAACACCCAACAGTGGATAATAGACAATAGATAAACTGATTATGTGTTCTCCACTGGAGAGACATTTATGTCTCAGTAGCAGGTGGTTTCCTGCTTAGGGTTAGACTCATTTGTCTCAACTTGGTGTGGCTAGACAGCTGTTAAAGAGGTCAGTCTCTTTTTGCCTTTTTGATGCTGACCAGAATGGCTTTCTTGAAATCAGCACTCTCTATGCATATCCCTCCCATACACTGGGAGCTGTGGCTGAGCCTGGGTGATTGGTAAGGCTAGAGCACAACCTTGATTTCTGTAGAGTTCTGTAGAGCCCGATGTACAGCTATATGCTCCACACAGGATACCAGTTAATCAAAGGCTATTAACCACATTCCATCTCTGCACACACTGGATCTTTTGTTTGACTGATTCTTCATTGTTAGGTACGCCAATAAATATAGACATAGATCAAAAAAGACCAAGGACATAAACAATAAAATTGACATTGACTGACCGAGTTTGCAAAATAAATGCATAGATCAATAAAAAGCAAATGCATTTTCTTTTTATCCAGTATCAGAAGGGAAAAAAAGAGAAATGCGAATGCAAAGGTGTTGAACTCCATAAATAAATGAGAGCCATATCGTACTGTGGGAAAAAAAAAAAAAAAAACACGCTCAGGCACACACATGTCCACACAAAGCTATCCCTTCTTACCTGAGATAAACAATACGGTAACTGGCAGTCTCAGGATAGTCATGTTTTCTGAATATTGAATGAATATCACCTAAACTTGTTTGATTTATTAGGACCTGAACGTCTAAAAAGCACTTCAGGGGGAACACAATTGTATTGATATTAGATAATTCATTCGGAAGTCCTAAAGTGCATGTAGGACAATGATACTAATCAATCTTAACATTGATCTTTAAGACTTCAAAGTACCACTCAAATGGCAATGCTATGGCACAACTCATTAAAACAGAGCTAAGAAAAATGAGCAATGGAATACCCTCATTTTTGCAATATTGAAACTAGAACAAAAGCACACTGTTTCTCTCTGCTTTTAGCATCAGTTTACATTCATTTGCATGACGTTAAAATAATAATTCAAAAATCCTCCAAATCCTCACTTCCAATTAGCCAGACTGTCATTCTGATCTCTGCTTAATATTAATTTGTTTCTCATTTTTCTCCATAATGATCACATTTTCACTAGGCGAACGTTCTATTATGAAGGCTTTTGCCAGTCTCTTCCAGGGTTTATTAGAACAAACGAACAACCTCATTTCACACCTTATGGTATTTTCTGTCTGTTTTGAAATATGCCCTTACGCACGACTGCACAGAAGCCTTCTGTGTCCCAGAGCGGGGAAAAAAAACACACATTTCTAGGCATCAACACTCCTTAGTGTGTTGGACAAAACACAAGCCTCTCTCAGGAGTAAAAACAAGCAATAAAGAGCTGATTAGAGTGTTGGAATGAATGCTTGGGAATAACGCAACACCAAGCTACGTAAAACTACATTTCTATTTCTGCACTGTTTCTATAAACAGGATTACATTCTCCTGTGCTAAATTTATTCATTACATGTAACTAGTATGGTCAATACTAGACTGTATAGCAAATGCTCAGGTGATATCGAATAATATTCCCTTCTAAATAAAATACAAAATACCTATTAAAGTGGAGACATATTCTTGTAGAGTTGTTTTAAATTGCGTTTAAATTCAAATTTGAAACCAATTTTCAGCCTGAAAAGAAACAAGTATAAAGAATATCACTATACAGTCAACTAAAAATACCCCCCTCCAGAACTCCTATAGGCTAGGGATATAGTAATTGTGTTTTTACAGCTACAAGTTCATCTTTGAATTAAATTATTCATATTGCCACACCCATGTTACACATACACCTGTACATACTTATACACAGTGAAGCTTACAAAGCTCAGCTCACAGCAGGGGGCACCATTATTGAAAAAAGAAGGTTTGCCAGCCATACAAAATATCACACAGCTGAATAGATGTCAGATGTATCTGAAACAGTTTTAGACAACTGGAAACAATATGTAATCATACTGCATTTGACTTAAGCCAACACATCTGTGGAAAAGTAGCAATGATGTTCTTAAACCGTGGCTGTCCATTCCAATGAAGCAGTTCTGTTGTGTTTTCAAAGTGTTGCTTGGCAAAGTCAAAATGTCCAAAAAGAGTCTGGAGCTGTAGGTTCTGCTCTCTGGTTGACTCTGTGCCTTAAGGTGCCAAAGACAGATCCTCATAATTATGCATACTTTTAGATTTTGCAAACTGGCTGGTGGTAATTGAGGGAATAAAATATTCATAGAGACACACTCCCCACATTGCACACACACACACACACACACACACACACACACACACAGCTCAGAGGAACCACAGAGGGTCTGTTTTGTTGTGTTGGCCCTACCTGGATTCCGGGTACAGACTGCATCACTGTGCTGCAGGCTTGCTACAGGCAGTGGCTGATAATCTCCTTCTGCTGTGTTATGCTGTTATGTTCTTTCATTCCACCTGCTTCTGGGAGATTTCAGACCTGCTCTGGCTGCATTATTTGGACTGCGTCAGATTTCATTAGCTAGTCTGTGCACCCTCCCTTCCTTCTGGACTTTCCTCACACACCATCTTAAGTACTGTTCATTGATCACTGGGAGCAGACGGTTCAATACAACACCGTCAGCACTCACTTGGGTTCCCCATCTTGTATTCATTGCTGATGTTAAAATGGAATTTGTGGCAGCCTTTTTTATTTTTATTTTTTTCTGATTTCACATGACCAACATTTTCACCTGAAAAGTGAAGAAAAAATGTTGTTAACTGAGGTATCCAGGTACTATACAAATGTCTACTGGCAATGTATGTTATACTGTCAAAGCCTAAACTTCACTGCCACTGAAAATCTCACCATCTTAGCAGAAAGAGTCCCATATACTGTTCCCTTTTTTCTTTTTCTTTCTGACCCAATTCATGCTACCCGTTCCAGGGGATATTAAATCAGACATACATACATACATACATGTGCTCCGTAATGACTTTAAACTTTGATTGCATGTCCTTCACTAATTTATGTGTGCAGTACATATATAGTGCCAATTACCACATTTCAACATTTACATATTAAAACAGAATTACACAATGCATGAAACTGAATTATGCAATACTGTCTACCACATACATATGTGAAAATATTGCTGGATAGCTGTGTTCTTCAAATCTTACTCATGTGTTCTTACTCATTTGTTTCTTTATTTTTCATGTTTAAATTCATTAGTTCTTCTTGTCGTGCCAATGATAAATATTGTAATTATCATCACGATCATCTCAGGTGGCAACAGAACTTCAGAGATGCGCGTTCCGTGATGTATTGGAGCAATAGGACTGAACTGCTCCATTAAAATGTTATGCGGTACTACATCAAAAGACTATGAGTCATCCTGCCTTCAGTCTTCCAGAGTAAAAGGGAAAACCTTGTTTCTTTGGAAGGGGCCTCACAGCCCATTTTAAAAAAAGCAGCAGACAGGTCATTACTGGGGCATTCTCTAGCCACAGTCGCAGAGCAGCTGCATTATATATATCCATAATGATATGTTAAGCAAATCACTTTAAATCAAAACTCTTTCAATGCAGACTGGAAAGAGACAAGGTGATCTAAATGAGCCAGTTCACTTAAGACCCAAAACACAGATTACAAGCATAAAACATAATCACTGAAGCACTTCACTTACAACCAAGCTAATCAATTATTTAAAAAGCCAAATAAGGATCCGAATCTGAGTTACTGTTCCATTCATTATAAAAACCCCAAAGAGAATTCAGACTGGAATCCCAACTACTGTAACTACACTTTCACTTTGGCTAAGATTATTTTTATTGAAAATATCACATTTGTTACCCTCTTTTATAATGGCATCCACACTTCACTGAATTCCACACACTGGGAAAAACAATTAATAATATATTTATAGAATCTGTGCAGGCCTGTGAAGACATAATAAACATTGCTTTGCTGATTTCTAGATCAGTAATGCAAATTCAAAACTAAAAGTTACTATGAAGTTGCATTTAACTTCATGCTGTGTCTCTGGTTATTGTTGACTACCTGTGGAGCAAAAAGGTTCTAACTCTGCAGTTATTAATGCGGAACCATTTCAAAGATGATTTGTCACAGGTGAACTGAAGCATGCAATTAATTTATGCATTCAAAATTTCACATACAATTTCACATTAACATTAAACACTGAAAGATGCAAACTGAATGCAATTCTAAAATCTAAAATCAAAGTAAAATATACCAAAATCACAACAGGGTATTGACTACGGCCTTTGTACATTTTTCACAAAGATTTGGCTGTGAGCACAGGCCAAGCTAAAATCAGCTAAGAATCAATCAGCACACCTCCTGGAGTGATGGAATTACAGGGTAAAATCAGAAAGTCAATTATACCATGGACTAAACACAGCTCTCTGTTGCTAAATCCTGACCTTTTATTGCAGTCCACGTACATGTCCAGTTATAGATTTCCAGGCAGCTCAAAATAGCTTTACATCTGTAATTACAACTTTAAAGGAATATATTCCGTCCACGTTGTGGACAAATTTTTTTCCTCCAAAATCAACCTACATATTACAACGAAGGCAGGTTAATGGCCCAGAGTATAGGTGAATTTGCATGAGCATGATAAATACTCAGGATTAAATGATGATGACAATAATAATAATAATAATAATAATAATAATGATGATGATGAGAAGCATAAGAAGCAGAAGTGGTCACCAGGGCACACAAATAAGCTCTAGCTGTTTTTCCATACTATGCTATCATAAAAGACAATAGTAATGACCATTTAATTAATGACATCACCATCTTTAAAGCAGGTCTGAATGTTTCTCCTTTCATATCTGCTCTGCCTTGCATGCCTACACCCACTGTCCAGCTTATACTGTACTTCATTTTTATTGAATAGGTTCTCATGACCTTCACAAAATCCAGCTTTGTACTGTAAATGTGCTCTCCCATTAAAAACACACATGCATGCACACACACACACACACACACAAACATGCATACATATGCACACATAAGGTATGAAGAATAACTGACAGCAGGGGATGTCCTCACTGAGGTAAGGCAGCTGCAACTCATGTCACCATAACTATTAATTATCACTAACTACTATTTGCTCTCAGACATCTTCTGTTATTACAGAGAACAAGGGAAAGTAAATATCTATCCTCCACTTTTGTGAATTTTGTGTCTGGTCATACTGTTGTCTTTGAATGAACAATCAAGAATATGAAAGGCATCAAAATACAGGAGTAGCTGAAGATGTTGACATGATTGAAATGTTTAATTTTATCCAATTAAAGCTTGTAATTCATCTACTAAAATGACAGACGATGTGAGCAGTTCTCTTTCTCTTGCTCCTTTCCCCTTTCAATTTTCTGTAATGACGCCTGTGCACTCTCTCAGGGACATTTTTCTGTCTGCTAATTCCGCCACACTTTAGTTTGCCTATTAGGCGGCTTGCCTTTCTGTTTGATATGATACCCAAAAGCTTACTCTTCAGACCCAGTGCACTTCAAATGAAAAACATCATCCTTTTAACATCTGAGCAATCTATGTACCGCCCGAGGCTTGCTTTCACTTCAGAATAAATCAAATATGAAAGACTGATGACTGGCAACGGCGCTAGCTTTGACCCCCTGTCCTACATGTCTGCAGTGAAACAAATATATACACTTCCTTTCTCATGTTGTGTATTCTCTGCTAAAGCCTGTAGCTTGTCTGAGTCCCAAAGCAGCAACTGGTCAGCTCTCTTACAGTGACTGCTGCATGATCAGATTCAACCGACCGAATGGCAATCAGATCTCTGGGATGATGAAGTGAGCTCGCTGATACATTTAGACAGCCTTGGGGGGTAGAGTTTAAGATGAGATCAATTGCTATGGTAACACCCATCTGGACATCTGGAAGCTAACAACTTGTCAGCCTCCTACTGCAACAGAGTGTTATCTTCAAATGCATAATACAACTAAATGTATCTCATATCCATGCAGAAATTGCATTTCACTCACGGTCAAAAATACAGAATTAAGGGACAGCCTTATCCAAGGTGAATTCCAAAGCGTGATACAGCATAAAATTAGATAAAATATCTAACCATTGTAAAAGGCAGCATCTCAGTATAAGATTTTTAGAACATGATTAAAGATATTTGTGAAATGTGGATAAAGAAAACCTACCTGACCATTACCAAGAGGGTATTCACCTTTGACCCCTAATCCCATTGATAATGAAGCTAGTAACAATTAAACAGAACTCCAAAATAAAAGTTTTCTGTGTGGCATTAAGTGTTTGTCAGGCACCTGTGAGTACTTTAGATGACATCAGCAGAGTAGCACCTATCCTCAAATGAGTGCCCACTCCACTGTAGTGCAATGTGTGACTTTCAGTTTCAAAAACAGTCATTAGCTGCATGTAAGTGGAGGAATGCATTTGTCTTGCCAAGTGCTCCTGTGCAAGTGCAGAGGTTGTTATGGTGAGACCAGACCAGTATACAATTGTTTTTTTTTTTTCCCTTTCATATAAAAGGGGAAAAGGCATTTTAAAATTCAAGCAGTTAGATAACATCAGTCAGATTAAATTACTGACAACTACAGTACCCAGTACCACATACTGGTTTACATGTATATACATTAATATCTGCTTCATCAGTAAATAGAATTTCATCCACACACAAACACACACACACACACACACACACACATACACACACACACACATGGACACACGGTTTCTGCCAGATAATCAGGGCTGATACAAGATCTTTGTATCATACTATTTTATATTTATAATATAAGGGCAACAAATGTGAAAAAAGAAAACAGCAAAAAAGGAACAATCCTTGCACAGCACACTAACATGCGCAATTGTTGGGCTATACTATCAGCATACTATCAGGACATGGGGCAATTTATACCTCAGTACAGTATTATATACAGAAATACACATACACAGTATGTCTATGCTATAAGAGAGAAAGCTATGTTCCACATTCTACACGAAATTAAATTATTTTTATCCCCTTAACTGGATTATGTTACAATAATACTGGGTGGAGCAGGAGGCCATTAGAAATGCTATTTGATTGTGTACAATAATATTCAATAGATGAGATAAGCAGGACACCTAGTAATGGCTCCGGACACTGAACTTTCAAAAGCTATGAGCAGAACCATCAATCTTCTTGACTCATGAGTCCAGACTTTTAATAACAGTGCCCTGATGCATCAGGCCCTTGCCAAGGGTGCTTATTCCTGGTTGGAGTCCAACATGGAGCTTTATATATCTTCACTTTAAAAAGCAATTACAATGTCCTGGGCATGAGCCTCAGCTCCAGCTACCATTCCCCTTGTTAGCTGCCAAGATCAAACGTGTTTTGAAAGATTCTGGACACACGTCCCAGAACCTAGGGGCCACAAAATCATTAGCATAAGTCTTGGTCTTTAATCTTTCCTTGACAATGTACATCAAAGTGCTCCTCCAAACTGAGGACCTCGGTGAACAACCATGAAGGCCAGGGGCAAGGCAAGCTGTTTTATTTAGTTTTATGTTTATTTATTCATTCACTTCGGTATTATCTCATTGAATTAATGTACTTATGTATACCTTTATTTTCTGGCCAGTGTTGTCAGTTGTGATGACTGAAATAAAAGACCTAGTTTAGGTCCTGCTAATGGCTACACTGAGAACAAAAGCAAATGACCTGGCAAAAACATCAAAGTACACCCTACCCATTGTGTTTAAAGTGCACCCACTGCCCATCAACCATAAATGTAGCCGGATGGGAGCTCTCCTTTCCATGGACTGTATTTAATACATAAATCAACTGACACTTCTGTACCCTTAAACATGATGTACTAACTGGCACCAAGAAGCACCTGTAATCTTCCCTGCCGATGTCACCCAGTGGACAGCAATAAAACCATTTGACATAGAGCCACTGTGCTGACAAGAGCACCTTCCAAAATAAGTCACCCACCACCATCCTGTCATGATTTGCTCCTGTTAACACACAATGATTAAACAGACTAAAAATGTTTGACTAAGTAAAAACCACTATTTTCCATTTTTTTGTGCCGGTTTTGGAAAGTCTAGGAAAATAAGCCCTTATAAATTGACAGATGTATTCTCTCTATGAAGTATTCATGAGTTTTATAAAATATTGCTTAAGACTGAGCCTTGCAAATAATTTCATATTTCTGACCCTGTATACACACACACACACACACACACACACACGTGTATATACAGATAATATGCAAAACTTGTTTTGGACATGGGAAGCTGCTAAGTGAAGAAATACTGAAATTCATTTGGACAACATACATTTTTGTGAATTTGACTGGGCTCTCGAGTGGCTCAATCAGCTAATGTGTTTGTTCCAACCACAGGCTGAGCCCCATGGCCCAGGTTTAACTCCAGTTGTATCATCAGCCAACAATGACTAAAAGCCCAAAGTGGTGGAACAAATTGGCTTTGTTCCACCAGGACAGGGGTGGGTTTCTTCATGGGATTTCCTCATCTCACCTCTCTCAGGCATGAGTCAGCTACGCAATTGAACATTCCAAAAACAAGGCTGCAAAAAAACCCACAAAAAACCGATGAAACAAAATATAGAAAAATTTGATTCTCAGCAGCTGTTAGATGTGTTTATGGGTCAGTGAACCCCATCAGCAACATTTTCATTGGCTTTAATCCAAGCATCCCACACACAAGTACCCATTTAGACATTATGAAAACTGTGCATTCTGTATTGCTGTCATTAACACAAAATGTGATGCCATTACAACAATCTAGAAACACTGCTTTATCTTAAACTTTTTTTTGCAAAACTTTGAAAATTAATATGTCTGTCTTGTTTCACAAATATAAAACATTATGGTTTCCCCACTGTATGAAATGTAGCTTGATAAAATGCCAGTATACTAAATTTTGAGATTTTGGAAATACCAAGATATTATATTAAACCAAGACGTTATGGAACTAAAGTACTATCTATATTATCTTGCTAGCCACTTTCTTGTGACAGTCTGAAATTATATACCTTACAAATATCTGATACCAGTATCTCCCAATACCAATAGCTGATGCCATTTTACATGGTAAGCTTGGCTGGTGCAGCCTCATTTTGCAGTTATTTATGATGATGATTATGATGATGATTGTTGTTGTTATCATCATCGTCATTATTATTATTATTATCATTATGATCATTGTCGAAACTGACTGAATTAGTTGTAATAATTCTATCTAAAGGGACACATAACACAATAACCATCATTTTGAAAACCACAACAACTCAGTAATATTTGTCTTGTTTTGCTTACTTTTATTAAACACAACAACAGCAATAGACTGTGATTTAAATCTAATCACACCCTGAAAGTTTTTATTTTGTAATACAAAGATGGCATATCATTATGAATAATTAAACAAGGGCATTAAACAATCACATAAAACAATTAATTTATATCATGTCTAGTACCATAATGCATTATTTTAAAAATACTTTTAAATAAAACTTAAACCTTTAAAACTTTCACTAAAGTCTCATTATAGACTCAACAAAATGGTCTGGCAGTTTCCCAAAGGGGATTAAAATAATGGTCACAGATTTGCAAGCATCATTGCCAGGTCATAACAGCCTAGCTATTTAGATACACTACAGTACTTTAAGGACAGATATTATGTAATGTGTTTCCCAAAGTATTGTTTTTCCCAAAGTTTAAAACTTTGGGGGGGGGGGGGGGGGGCATCCGGCTACAGTGGCTCTATTACTTAATATGAAAGACATATTTGAGCAAATATTACTTTTTATAAGTGTACAATATTGTAAGTCATTAACAAAAGATATTATGTAAGGCAATTGCAATCCTTGCTTAAAATTACCACAAAACGTTAGGATGCTGTAGCATTAGTAATCTCACTGAATGTACCACTAAATCCAGGTAGAACAGTAGACAAAATAACTCAGACAGTCCTGAGACAAGACTACTAGTGTCTTTACCAAGATTTCACTCAACTGTAAACAGATCTACTGATGCAGTGGGCTGCAACACAAACAATCCATCCCACACACATACACACACTCAGAACCCTCACTCGGTATCAACTTAACATGACCATAATGACAGACTGATCCATATCAAACCCACATCATCCTCAGTCTCTCACATGCTTAAGGATTTTCCTTTTAAAACGTAATTCTTGAGCTTATTAAAGGGATAAAGAGGCTAACATCCATGGCTGTGCTTAAAAAGGATTTGCACTCCAGCTATGAAATCACTCAAGTATTAAGCCCTTCATGAAATGGGGAGGAAAACTGAGGTGCAGCCCAGCACTGCTTACCACACTTGTTTAAGCATCAATTGGAAAATATGTTACATTTAGGACACTGGAATCAATGTTCATCAGTATGCAGTTTCTCACTTCTACTCATTTAAGCTTTGGACAGATTAGACCTGTCTGACTTGAGAATATGTGTTGCTTTCCATCATTTTTCTCCCACTGACCCAGATGAGTGAAACGATCAAACACTACTAAATTTGACATCTCAACAAGGAGGAATGCAGTAGGAAGCAAATGTGGACCATTTGCAATGTGTAATGGTACCTTTCAGGTAACAGGGTAAAGCCAATGATAATATATATTTTTATATACTGTTCAGAATTTTAACTTCCAGCAAGTAATGTGGTCCATAAAAAAGAATACAGTCAACCAGACAATATGCACAGCACAGTATATTAGCTTAGTGAAAGGGTATAATACTAGTCTCTAGTACATGGTCGTACATTGAATGTACATGGTGCTAACTGCTGTACCTACCTGAATAATAATGGTGGTTATTTAGTGATTATTTACCATAATTAGTATAAACAGTATAATGGTAATTATGTAGCTTTTAGGGTGATCACATAATCAGGTTATGTGACACAATCCGGGTTACCAATGTGCTGGTGCTATATTGAACTAATCATGCGCGCATGCACACTGTGATTGTGTGTATGTGGTGCAGGCCTACTAACTGAGAGGCTCATAATTTACTTTATGTTTAACCACTTAAGGGTGCTGAGATAGTTATATAGCAAACACAACTGTGATACCTCAGACCTTGGGCTCTGCGTGTGATCTCTGGTCTTCATATCCACTCCTGGGTTATATAGGTGCATATCACTTGGTTGTACCCCACAAGCTTCTCTCCCATGTCTGCCTCCCCTGCCATTGTTTGTGGCAGAGAGGAGTCAGGTCAGCATGTGCTATCAATCGAAGGATACCTTTCAGGGAATGTTTTTCCAATTAGGCGCCAGTGCCCAGGCCACGGCAAGCTCGAGCAAACCCAAACACCCTACAAGGCTTACGTAAACAGTTCTAACTACTTAGGTTGCTGTTGGGTTGCCCTCGAGGCCCTAGGAACGGGACCACGAAAGGGTTGAGGAGTGTGTAAGGTGTGAGACTGTGAGCGCAAGACTTTGTGAGTGTAACATCTGAAACTCTGAGCCGAGATTCAGAACTGCTGAACTGACTGCTGAGCCGACCATCGCCCGTGAAGCCCTGCTGTATCGAAGACCATCAATAAACAATCGTTTCTCCCTCATTCAACGAGGCCCAGACTAAAGTTCTTTGTGTTGACAGTTTTATTAGTTAGCTTAGAAGTATATTAATATTGAAGCAATTTCACCAAAGCCCAACATACCTTTACTAATACCATATGTTTCATACTGTACATGGCATGTCTTTTTCAGATTTAAGTCCACATCCAAACACACAAGATTGTTTCAGCTTGTTAAATTTATTACATTTTCTATATATTTTTTTTCAATTCAAAGGAAACACACACAAAACAGCACAGCTTTTTTAGCTGGTACTTCTATTTATGTTGAGCTGATTCTCACTTTCCAAAACTTCAGAGTAAAGCCTTCACAAGGGCACAATATCTTACATCATTCTGTATTTGTCGACTGATATATTTAACTCTCTGTTATGACCTCACTTAATGATTCGTTTTAAAGGAAAAAAGTGAAGATGGTAGTTCAATGACATCTGTCATTCTAGGGCAGCTGTGTCCACTGGAGATACACAAGTTGCTTATCCTCTCTGTAACCCATGAAATATTACAAACCTGGAGCCATTGATTGGACAGGAACTTGAATTACCTGTTGTGTCCAGGTGTCCATCAGCTGTTGGTTGAGAGGCACCTTTAGCACCCTTTGGGATTGTGGATATCCAAACAAAAAGGAGAAAATACCACTCGCCAAGGGTCGAGTGAATTTTCTAACCAGAGTAGTTAAAAAATAATGGATTGTGTCTTCAGCGTACTCTGTGGGACAGTGATGTAACTTCATAATATGGCCTGAAAAATATGAAGAATCCAAGTAAGTGAATCATGTACTTTATCTTTTTAATTCTGCGTGGAGTAAGCATTGAGATATAAATAACTGGGACTGAATTGCAATTCCAGGTTGATGCAAAAACAGGCTCAAAAACAGGTAGAATAACTTTTTTGAATAACACTAGTTAACACAAGTTTTTCATTTTGTGTCTTATAGAGGTGATTTAGCACTGCCATTTCATGTCCACAAACACACACTCACACACAGACACACACACACACACCTAGACTTTCTTCTCACAAAATTTGCTAATTAATTACACTGTGTCCCTGTCACCTGAACGCACTGCCAATTCCTCCGAGAAGTAATTCTAGATTCAAACGGCCCTTTAATGTAACTGTTAGAAGGATATGCAGAAGACTTAATGTACAGGAAATGAAAGGTGTTTTGTTCCCATAGGACCCCTTTTATCAGAGATGTTTGGTTAAGAGGGAAAAATGGCCAGGAAAAGAGTTATAAAAAAATATAAGTGTGACTCCCATGTTTAATGTTCTTAAAAATTAATGTGTTGTATAGAGGCTCATCATATTACATAATTCCACAATATATGGAATATTATTCCATGTGTTGTTAGCTGCATAATACTAAGATGTAAAAGAGCATTTAATTTGATCCAGTAAGATTAAATTTAAGAATTAAAGAAAAAAAATAGCCTGCTGTAACTGTTTTCAGTAAAATATTTTGCAAATTTACAAATGCAGTTCCGAGATGGTCCTTGTTAAAAATGTCTGTGAGACTAAGATAAATGTCTTGGATATTTGTGAGGGTATTTTTTTCACACGAGGAATTAAAAATATTCAGTGTGTGCAGTAATGGGTCATGGTTCTCACATTATAGAACTGCATACCTCATGTATCAATGCATGACTGTCAGGAATACATACATCCCAGTCAACCAAAAGGGCTTAAATATTCTCAAGGATCTCTGAGTGCGAACATGGACGTGCACTTGCACTCGCCCACACACACACACACACACACACACACACACGAAGCTGGTGCAGCAGTCTAAATGGCAAACTGCCTCCTCTCAGGCTGACACAGTTGTGTCCTCAATCCTGATTAGAATCCGCATGAGTTTCTGGTGACAGTTTCTAACTCAGCAGTAAAAAGGATGACAAAAAAGTCAGATTCTAAATTCTTCTCCATAATAAATACAAGTCTTTCTTAGCCTATAAATGAAGGAGTGTGTATTCAAACAACGATGAAGACAGAATCATGTTACCGTACTGATGGTTATTATAGCTAAATATTGAAAATATACTTAAGAGACATTTCTGTTCATAACAGATATAAAAAGAAACGTTTCTATTATATTATATTTACATGGACATTGTGCTGGTCATGTATTTTGTATCATAACAAAACACATAAAAAGAAAAAAAAAGATAATTATAGATGAAAGGAAATATTCTTAGATGGCACCCCAAATCACTGTAAAAAAGCCAACATGGAGTCCATTTTATCCTGTGATTAATACTTCACTGGTGTCTGTTTAACTAGCCAGTAGAATCTGCAGTCTGTCCAACACAATGAGTCACGTATGTGACAATCAAACATGGCTTCTGAACAGCCACTCGTAGACAGAAGAACGAATAACTGAGGGGATTTCACAGGAATGTAATCAGCCGCCATCTGAGCTCTTTCTGTCGGGGACGAAAAGATGCAATTAATTGAAAGCACTGCTAGCTTTCTGACATGAGTGATGGCAATCCCTTTGCACAGTCCGAATTAACACAGCTGGCTGGGCTCGTAATCTGTACACGTAAAAATGAAGTTAACAACAATCAGATTAGCGCTCAATATGGTGGGGACCACTCCCTCATTCTCCTACTCCAACCCCTACCCCCACCCCCTTCCCATGCTATCATGTACACTCCCACACAAAGAAAAAAAATTACAACCATGTCTTGTGAGAACATTTTATATCATAGGCTGCTGTTTTTTTCCTCTGAAAAACAAATAAATAAATAAATAAAAATCGATTGTGTTTATTATTCAGTCATTGCCCGTGGGGATAAGTGAGGTAGGGCCATCTACACACAGCCAAGTCTTAAAGGTTAATGCATTCTACCAAAAGAAAATTGTTCGTACGTATTGTTTGCTGATACAGTGGTACGCCTTCAGAGAGGGTGAACTGTATAAAGCTTCAGGGCCACAAAACTATTGTGTGGAGCTTGAAGGAGGCATCTGAGAGTATATGATGAAGTATTCATCAGCACCTCTAAGCCAGACTTGAGCATCAGGCACTGTACACGCTCCTCCAGAACCAAGCTATTTGAATCATCTCTGACTACGACGATGCCAATGATGACTGTTATTACTTCTATTTTTATATATTTAGCAGACACTCATATCCAAAGTGAATTATAAGGTTAATATTGTAAGATGCGTTGAACAAGCAGCAGTGATGACAGCGATAATACCGCCTTATAATCAAAAAGTGCAGCTCATGAAACAACAAAAAAAAAAGAGTGTTATGTTTAACATGTGTATATCAATTCTGTCAATATTATAAAAAAATATTCAGAACAGCTTTAGTGTTCTTTGTGAATTCTGTTTATCAGTAAGTCATTTGATAACTATGGGGTGAGCCGTTATACAGGGTGAGTAAAGGTGAAACTTGAATACTAATAAATCAGGGTGTTTAACTGCATCAAACAGGCTTGCATATTATACTTATTAGAGCTGACATATTACTTTAATGGATCCACGTGACCGACAGTGAATCTACGTGATTGCTTAGCTGCCAGAGTTATTTCATCACTGAATACATCAAAATATAATTTCTTTTAACATTTTACAAGGGGCTATTTAATTCATTTTTGTATCAAATTATTTGTCATTTATGATCATACTGAATTATGTGTAATACAATGTCTTGTATGCGCCATCAGCAGGTGGGCTTTCATTTCGTCAGAGTTGCACTGTTTTCAAATACTGACTGCTTTTTGTGTGATCATGACAGTGCCACAGGATCTCTGAGTGTGGAGAGAAAAGACGAATATACTTTGACAGGAATCCCTGCTGGGAAGTGAATGGTACAAAGTCACCAAAGATCATAAGCGCATTTATGTGGTAACATCTCTCAATGTCCCATGGGGTCAAATAGACTACATCAACAATAAAATAACCACTAACTGACCCAGCTACTGGCCTCCAAAAACAGATAAGGCATATCTTGATCTTAAGTGCATATTGGGTGTTGGTGTGATTTTTTTTTTTTTTTTGGTCATACATTTTACACAAAATACATGATACCAAACCATTGGCAGGAGAGCTTGGAACCTCCTGTCCATTCTAGTACCATCGCTTGATTGGTAGTCTGTCTGTTCTTTGTTTGCAGTTTTGACTGAATTTATTAGCTGTAAAAATCAATGCCAGAAAGACCTTTGGCTGTTGATCTCAATCCTGATTTTTTTCCAGCTAATTTATAATGAATGTGATACCTTTATGAGAATGTATCCAGGATGACAACCACCGTTTCAAATATTGCCAACATTCCTAATGTCAACAAAACAGTAAATAAATTTTTTAAAAATCCACATCCACTTCTTTTTCAAATGTCATTCTCTCCATCAAGTTTTGTGTTCCAAACCATCACAAAACACAATAAACTATTGTTCCACCATTGAGGGCATTAAAAAATAGGAATAGTCATGCAGTCCTCCAAGAGCTTGAGACATACTCTCACCTCCATCTTGTTTTCAGCAAAATTGTTTGTTGAAGCCTGCCAGACAACAAGTTTCAGTCTGGGAAATGTTAAGAAACATTCAGTCCCTTTTACACTGACCTTGCGATTGTTCTGTTGAATAAAGTCTTTTCAGAACATTTTAAAGAGAATCTTGGGCTCTGCCTTTCCAAAATCTAGGCAGGAATTTACACAATAATAAAGACGACTCAGAATTCTGTTGAATACAAATATATTTGAAGAGGCATAACATTACTTTTTATCAGCGTCAATCAATAGAGAGAAGGTTAGTATGAAATAGGAAACTTCTTTAGAGAATCATGCGTCTAGATGATAATGTAATTGTACAGCTGAAGGTAATCAATTGCCTAGCAAGACTTGAAAGTCTGCTAAAATGTGCACTGCTTTAAGCAATGATATGTAGAGTATATGCATTTAACATCTTGAAAAATAAACTTCTTCAACAAAAGATGAAAATTCTAGAGTACATGTTCACAAATAAGGAACAAGACAACCAAATCTGCCAAGAACCATTTTACACTCATGGCAATGAAATATGTGTTCAAACCTCTTCTGTAGCATAAAAACAGGACCCTAGTGTAGTAGCAGGACTGAACAGCACTTAAATACAGCATGCCTGACTTTAACTCTTTACAACCAATTAGATTTTGAGAATTCTGATGCATCTTGTCAAGATTTTTCAAGGGGAAAGGATATTCTGCCAGTATTTTAGAGACATTAACGTACATATGGAAAATAGATTATTCTAGAAATTTAAGATAAATATTTCAAAGCTTATTAACTGTTCATTATGATATAATGTTTGCATATTTACTACCTGAAAGAAGAAAAAAATCCCAACATCCCAATCCCAACAAGAAAGTAAATTTGTAATCTTAGTTGTAGCTACATACCTAGCTAACTAAATTGTTAGTATATCTACAAATTCTGGTACAGCAATCAAAGTTTGACCAGCAGCGAGTGTCATTTTTTAACAGTGCATCAATAGCTGCCTATTTAAAAACGAGCTACTAGTTATGGTTTATTTCATATGGTTTATTTCATATCTTTATGACAAGCAATTCTAAGTATCAACTGGGAATTCTTCATCACACTGTGTTCCAAGCACCTATGGGGTCTCTCAAGGCTGTATATTGGGCCCCATGCTATTTTGTGTTTATATGCTACCCTTAGCTCAGCTCATACCTGTCTGTCTGGATTCCAACTTTAGCTCCCTCATGGACTGTCTGTCTGATTTTAAGTTCTGGATGGCCAATGATTTTCTTTGATTAAATAAGGATAAAACTGTAATAATCATAGGCTCAAAATGATCTTGAGAAAAGGTTACAGTCTGCTGCATAGTAAATCAGATCAGACACTTAGAGATGATACTTGACTCTGAACTAAATTTTGTGCCACATTTCAAAAATATAACTATAACTAGTAATGCTGGCAGGGAGAAAAACTTGGAAATGAAAATGTATATCCTTCTATAAAGTACCAGAGGTGACTGACTGATCAATGATCAAGGCATGGACCATGTGTGCTGGACCTGTCTGAGCTCTGTATCACCTCTTGAATGTAGCTGACAGTTACCTATCATCTTGATCGACTGGTAGGTTTCTGCTCACAGTGGAACCTGTGCCTTCTCAGAGTTGTCACTACCCCACTGTGATGATTTCAGGTAACTTCCTCCCAGAGAGACCAACTGAGGTTCTGTTCACACCATTCGACAGCTAGCTCCAGTGGAGTGAAACTGAAGTGGAGTACAATGACAGTCAATGGACTGCAAATTAAAATTCTTCATTTGTACAGTCCCTCCATACTCATATCTCACCTAAAACACCGCCAATGTGCAGTTCCCCCATTGGGGATGAATGGCAGCCTTTTTGCAGGACTCCCACCATGCATCAGTTTTAGAACATTTGCATAGTTCCTTAAGCTAAGGGATGACCGAACAGACACATCCAGAGAACCAGGATAGGATTTTAGACAGGACAATGGAAACACCCCTTTTTTTTAGATAAATGCCATAGAATTTTTAAAGGATACAGTGGATACTCTGCAAAGTTCTTCTTGCTCAGGGTTAGTAAGCGGCATTCTAAACTGCATGGGGGTATTCATTAAGGCACCGAATCATAAATAACAATATCAATGAAAAATTGTTAAATCAAAAAGCACAGAGTAAAAGCACTACAGATTACAGCCCATTACAGCATGATATGTTTTGATCTTCTGGACTGCTTTTTTTATTTCAAAGATAGCACTGCCAATCTATATGGGAACAGAAGACTGTAACTGACA
Source organism: Megalops cyprinoides (assembly GCF_013368585.1). Lineage (NCBI taxonomy): Eukaryota > Metazoa > Chordata > Actinopteri > Elopiformes > Megalopidae > Megalops > Megalops cyprinoides. The sequence goes on along the minus strand of NC_050598.1, from coordinate 15,544,983 downwards.
CTAGGTCTTCTCCCCCGTCTGTCTTTATCTCTACTAAAATATGTTACTCTTAAATATGTGAGATAATGTAATAAAAACATTAATATTAAAATCTTATTTGGTCATTTGTTTAGGGCTCAACCTCAGTTCTTGATTAGTGCACAGGCTAATGTTTCTAAAGACGGAGGCTAATTAATTTTCTTTTCACATTTAGATTAAAGTGAATAGCATGCAACTTTACAGAACCATGATTAAGTGCTTTAAAGACAGAATTCATCTCATTTTTAGTGAATTTATCCTTATTAATTTCTTTATTTTTTTTCTACCCATAAAGCTGGAGAGGTCACAGGCTGCCTTTTATTTCAAGAGCTTGTTTAAGAAAAGCTTCTAGTGGGCCCCCGTGTGCCTCACATAGTTAAAGTGCTTGTTCAAAGAGCAGGTTTGGCCTTACAACTTGGTTTTGAAACCGCTACATTAACTGTCAGTAATGACCAGGAGCCCACTAAGGTGGAAGAAATTTGCTTGATTCCACCGAGGGTAGGGATAGGTGGTTTGTTCAGGGTTCCCTTGTCATACCATTCTTAGCCCTAGAGTTGGTTAGATTAGATGACATCTTATTCTCAGAACTTATTCTCTGCTGGTGCACTGTGGAACATGTAATGTAATGGTTATGTTGTTATATGTGTATATGGGAAGATTGTGTTCATCTTGGCCAGTGCTCCTACACAAGGGCAGAGGCTGACATGTTGAGACAAGCCTAAAGTACAATTGGCAATTACAAAAAAATTATGTTGCTTATTTGTTTTCATTTAAAAAAGCTTTTTAAACAGACTCCTTCTCTGGATTCGTCTGCATGTATATGGTTGATTATTAGGCAGACAGTAAATAAGTCAGAGATATACATACCTCAGATGTGTTTTTTTTCTGTTCAAATGTAATATCTTGGGGTAAAGGGATTTATTGGATACTATGTACCATATGGTATGCAGCAATACTCTGTAGTGGCTGTAAAGCTACATAAGCTTGCTCGGGGAAACACTGAAAGAGACTGCTTAACACCTGAAATACTGAAAAAGCTAAGCACTGCAGAGATCTACGAACCCAAAGTGAGAAGACACCCAAAGAAGTGTGTCAGTTTAGTATTTCCATCACTGATGCAAGACATAATAGAAAGTTGTACAAGCAATTTATTGAAGAAAGGGAACATTATTATTATTTATTATTATTATATATTTCTTTTATATTATTATATTTATTATTACTTATTTTAAAATAATATTTTAATGAAATGTCTGTCTACCACGGTGCAGAGGTAAGCGTTTGAACTTTGTGGCTGTACACCCATAACCCAGCTGACAAGTTATTGGTGGGCTGCACTGTGACCACCCAGATGAAATAGCACTAGCAAGCTGGAGTGCTTTAACTTGGGCCTCTTCTTTGAGTGCTGCGTTTCATAATTATTTTCCATATTCCATTTCCTCGTTGCCAGGGAAATTCTGCCTTCCGAGGAAAACCTCCAACGGCTCTGTGGAGATCATTCTTAGTCTGTTAATGAACCTGGCAGATGTGGGGAGGAATATTCTCTTTGCTGAGTTGCCTGAGATTAAAAGCGACAACTCGTGCTAATGCACCAACCACTCGAGTAAGGACAGCCCAGTCTAAATTAATCCATGAATGCGGATGATAGTTTTCATATCTTTGGTACAATATTTTAAATTTCAGCCTCAGGGCTGGTAGGTTTTGTTCAGACCAAATCTAATTTTGCCTGTAAAAGGCTGTTGCTTCAACAGTTTCAAGTTATCCATTCAGTTCATACATTGTAGACTGTATGCTTTGGATGTACTCATTTTCATTTTGTTTCTTTACTTATTTACTTTATTATTATCATTTTATGGTTCTCTTGGTTTTATTTGAATTTGACAGTGATTGTGGTAACAAGTGGCTTGACATTAACAAGTGGTTTTTGACATCTCTTGCTTATCTCAAGATGAATACTTCACCATAGTGTAAGATATCTCAGGAGATTTAAAGCCACAGTAAAGTGCATCTCTACAAAACTTATCTACACATGCTAATCATATATTCTAAATAAGTCAACAGCTACTACCCAGAAATACACATCCAAACATTAATTTGTAATTACAGGATCATAGCAATGACGTGAGCCGATCAAGTACATAATCTGACAAAATCTATACAAGAGCATGTTCACATTATAAATATGCAAACATAAAATACTTGCAAATATATGCAAAATATATGCATTTATCACAAGAGCAATGTGGCAACCTATATTCTAAATGACACTGAGTATGGTGATATATAACTATGTAACTGTAAGTATCTATGCACGTTAACTTGCATAACCTGAGCTTGCTATTGTGCAACATTGTATGTGTGACAAGCAAAATGACCATGCTAGACTTAAAAGTACACATCATCATTTTGTCACTAAATTATTAAACATATTCATGTCCAGTCCCCTGTTGAGATGCAATGGGCACCATCTTCAAATTCAGCATTAGGAAAGGTGTAATTACTAGAAGATACTCATGCAACTTGTGTGCCTCATAATTTTTGAAACCAAGAAAAAGCCTGTACTTCCCTCTTTTAAGTTATGACTCTTAGTAAGCAAAACGTATCCACCTGCGTACAACTCCTGCTGAGCAAATATCATATATACTTAATATTATGTACAAATCAGGAAACCTATTAAAAATGACTCATGGCCTAGTCTCTTGTATTACTTTTCAACACTTTATCAAAGAAGTATATCAGTCATCATATAGTCCTGTTAGCTATCTGTCCACACCCCACCATATAAATGAATTAACTGCTACCTTAACTGATTTGATTGGCAAATTAAATAGTGATGCATCAACACACAAATCTTGGACATTGTGTCATTAAGGATCACTGTCCATTGAGTCTGTCGTGACTCTCATGACCCTTACTAATTTACCATCTCCATCTAATACCAAGAGACACACATCCTTTTAAAATAAAACTCTAAAAGCTCAGAACACATAAAACAGATTAGTCAACTCCAAAAATTATCCATTTATGCTCTACTACTGCAATAAAAAAGAACTATACATAACATGCGTATTGCTATCTAATGAGTTCAAAATGTATTCCTTCCAGTTTTATATTTGTGTTCAGGACATATGAAAAGAGTTAAATTAAAAAGTGACAATATCTATGTGATTAGGCCTCATGTCACAAACCAATAATGATAAGTAATGAATAGCATAATATTTCACTTCTTCAACCATTCACATTCACCAAATATTTTCACTTGAGTTGGAAAACAAGAAAACCTGTGACTTGAAGGGATTCCCCCCCGCCAAAAAAGTTTCTCTTTCACATTGAAAAAAAAACTGCAAGGAAAGCAAAAACAGAAAAAATAATTAACTAAAGAGCTGATATATTTGACAGAGATTCATATCTGAGGAGAGCCCCTGCCGCTCACAGACAATTTATATCCCTGTTCTTTTTGGAGGTGAAGCTAAAATTGATTTCTTTTTCCGCCAGGTTGCCAGGTAGTGTGATTAATAAGTGATTTGATTCTGAGGTTCAGGTCCCAGTAGATATCACCAGGCAGTTTTCACACTGTTACTCAAGGACAGATCTCCATTCTTGTACATGTTGTTAGTTGTTTATTGTATGGGACGTCCCAGGACTTAGGCTGCCACCTATTTGACAAAGTGCTGTTAAGTTTACACAGCTGAAGGGCTTTGGCCCAGAGTGACCTGTAATGATTTATTTTCCAGCTCATTACAACATTTTGTGTACAATATGGTCATTCCTCTATTCTGCTTATCCAAGTAGTCACATGAGAGTTGCCTCCAGATAAACTACTTCAATCAGTGTTAGGGTTGTTGTTATTATTAATTATTTGTGAACTAACACATTGCGTCACATTTTATAGGTGAACCCTGAAGAATGTCTTCTGTCATTTTAAGGTAACCTCCCCTTCACTGTCGCACAAAATATCCTGAATCAGTGGCCATATGTGAAACTGTATTAACACTAGATATAATTTATGGTTTGGAATAAACAACTTTGCACATAATGATGGCTATATTTAAAAGTATATGTTTGCCACTGTAGACATGTATAAATAATGCAGAAAGATTATTTATGCTTAGACGGTTTTAATTTCAGTTTGCCTCAAAAAAGCTTTTAAAGCCTTTAATCCACAAAGGACATCGACAAAACAGGGCTCAAAATAGAAGTGATTATGCTTTGCAAGTGCACAGACACTCCAGAATTGCATTTGTCAAGGCAGCATTTTGAAATACCATTAGATTAACCCCGAATTGACATTTTTGTCTGTTTGTTTTGCTCGGAAGTCACCCACTTGGTGCAATTAGGATTCCAGATGAACCCGAGGACAGCCCTGTGCAGTGGCAAAGGAACAGAGCTTCAGGCCTCAAGATACCATTCATCACATCTGCTTTGACACCTCACTGTTCTGCAGCAGGACAATTCTCTCTCTCTCTCTCTCTCTCTCTCTCGCTCTCTCTCTCTTGCTCTCTCTCTCTCTCTCTCTCGCTCACAGACTTGCCTCTTTGCACTTTATAATATCATGAAGTGCAAGATTTATAACACTTCAAAAAAAAAGTTACCAGCTCCAGCCCCCAAACCTGCAGCTCTCGGCAGTAGAGGAGTAATTGTATTTTTATTGTTCTCATTTGGTTAGAATCTGAAGGAGAAACGACTGCAGGGGGGGGGGGCTTTTTAACTCCGTAGTCTCTTGGAAAAGAAGTGTGGTGGACAGCGGGACCTGAGGGGAGAACGCAGCAGCGGCACTGGGGGGTGCAAAAGATTAAAGACATGATAACACCAAGGAAACAGAGCTCAGCCTGCAAGAAAGGCTGAGGGCTGTGCTGAGGTCTGCACTTTGACAGCTAAATCTGACTGCTGCAAAGAGCGATACTAAACCTGGTCCACTTAACTGAGAGACAGCGATGACAGAAAGTAATAACAGCTTACACAAAAAAGGTAGCACACAGAGAACTAACACCATAACTACCACTGCAGTTTACAAAGGTATTCTGTCTTGTCAACTGACCAGTGCTTTGCAGGTGATTGTTGAATGGCAATATGAACAGTTGGACCACGGGCAAAAGAAAGCACATTGAGAATGTATAATACCATGATTCAGTACTGTTGTACAGGGCACGTACTTACCTCTGAAATGGGCACAATTGTGTTGCGTGTGTTACTACACAACCTCATGCGCCCCCTCATGCCCCCCCCCCCAACCAATCCGAAATAATGCATCTTCTAGTACAGAATATTTCTGCCATTTGACATTAAAGTAATGTCTAGCACAGCATATAATGAGGCATAATGTGCATTATTTGCTCTGCTTCAGAGCTGTATTCACAAATGCTTCCTTCTGGCAGAAGAAGAATAATAATTATATACTATCAACAGCAATCTACTTTCTTGAGAAATCATATTTTCATTTGCGACAATGCAAGTGCAAATGTACCATTTTGCAGGGTGGCATTAGTATGAAAATGTAAAGGGAGGTTTTTCTAATCCATTACTAGAGTCTGTGGGGTACTTTTACAATCAGTAAGCTCTGTACTTCAAGTCCCTTAAGCCCCTCTGTGAATTGTTTAAGTTTTTGCCTAATAAACACACCATGGGGTTCTTTACCCAATCATTACAGAAACTACAGAGTAGTACAGAAAGTAGTGCAGTTTATATTTAGAAATATAAGTAGGTATAAAACTTTCCAACTTCCTGATATCATTCTTAAATTAATCTGAAGTTCATTAAAACATGCATTATGATAAATGAATGTCATCTGTGTAATTTGCCTATGCTTTGTCACTTTTGAAACACTTGTATTTTTTAACACTTGTGTTTTAGGCTTAAAATAGGCTTTATTTCCCATTGTTCACCGATTTTGAGCTTGCACTGATAATCTCTGAAGCTACCTGCATGCTTCTTAACAATAAGAAATCACAAAGTTAGGATGTGGGGTCTTAGAAGGCCAAAGAATTAATGTGTCCACAAGGAAAAAAAAAAATCAATCCTTTCATTTTCACATTCCCAGCATGTATACTGTGACGTGTCTCAGTTAAAAAATAACATGGCATGATATTGCATATGCTTCCCAATGGTTTTAAATCATCTGTGTCATCTTGCCAGGTTTTAGTTTGCACTATTCATATTCTAAAAACTAAAACAGAATTGAATATAGTTAATGTGGCACCCTCCAGAATGAGAGCTCTCAGAAGGTGTCAGGCACAGAGGGTTCAAGTTGGGTAGTTCTGTGTGATTTATTGAGTTGCTCTACTGTAAAGGACACAGAGATAAGTTACAGTATGATACTAATATCCTCTTTATAGTGAAGATAACTCATTGTGTAGTGTCCTGTCAGGACACCATATATTACATATCTGTGCCTTAAACACAACAATATACAAGACCACTAAGTTTGAGTGGGCTCCTGCAATTATTTAACTATGGATCTCAAGGCTTTAGTAATATGTACTCAATAAAGACTTAAAAAAAAACATTATTTATGCCACACAAGCCCCACATACTGTATGTATATTATTTAACTTGATGTGGCTGAAGACTACCAACTAAAATTTCAGTACTTCATGCAGTATAATGAGGTGTCAAAAACTTACAGATGCTGGGGTCCTGAGTGGCTCAGATGGCAAATCATTTACTTTGATAGCAGGCTGAGCCCAATGGCCTGGTTTGAAACCATGTCATTTGCCATAAACAACTGGGACTTCAGAGCAGCGGAACAAATTGGCTTCATTTCATCAGAGAGAGGGGTGGGAAGGTCTTCCAGGGTTTCCTCGTCTCACCACTCTCAGGAATCCTGCGATTCATCAGCTGCTTGTGAGTTGCTCGGGGAAACGTCAATGGAGTAGCACTTATCCTCCAATGAGTGCCCACTCCAATGTGGTCCACTGGGTGGCTTGTTCTGTGATAAACAGCCGTTGGCTGCATGCAAGAGCAATCGGAGGATCGCATTTCTCCAGCACTCCTGTGTGAGAGCAGTTGTTGCAGTGAGATGAGGTTAATATGCAATTGTCAATTCCAAAACAGGGATTCATAAAAGGGAAAAAAGGTATAAAAAATAAAAAAATAAAATAAAATAAAAAATAAAAAAAATAAAAATATAAAAAAATAAATTAATCTTACAGATGCTGTAGGGCACCTCAAATTTTATTGAAAAACTAAACCAAAATTTCATGTTCAACACACCATCTAATCTGACATACATGTGCAAACTATATTGGGGTGAATATTTTTTTCAGGCCACTTTACATTTATTTTTATGAGAAACACATCGTTTGATGAACTTAAATCTGATATACAATTAACTAGTTTGCAAAGCATACAGTGACTATCCAAAAATGTAGATGAATGTCAAAGTGCTGCTAATTTTCTTAACTGAAGTCTGAAATTATTCCAGATGATGTTTTCAAAAATTAATGATTTTTTTCTTTAATAAAAAGCATTATGTCATCTATGAGTTAGATAAACATTTATCAGTCTTTAATTATACAGAGCGCTGAGGCAGCATATTATTGCATACAACTGCATAGCAAAACAATTTCTCTTCATCTTTCCTTGATAATTTACAACCATTCAGAAAAATACACTGCACTTTGAGTCCACAGTCACATTGGAAAGCTCTAAGCAGCATTGCAGCATGGGTGATTAAGGAACTTTGTTCATAACCTGAGGGCTGTGGATTTGATCTCTTGATGGATCACCACTACCCTCAGTGGTGTGCCTGAATTATTTCTGTAAATATCTAGATTTCTGTAAATATGTAGCGATGCGTCAAATAAATAATAATCTACAACCAAATCACAATCAGATGAAAGAATTACCCCACAGATGAGAATAATTGATTCTGGGAGCTATTTATATTTATATTTATTATATAGATCTGTGTAATTATATAATTCTTCTATATAATTTGGATTTTACATCACTTGTTTTGCTTTTGCACTAAGTGATTCAAACACACAGTTGCTGGGTGTAAAGCCTGAAAATCGTGACTGAAAATTTCCACACGCACACTTACTAAGTGTCATCTGTGTATGGTTTTGTGTGCCGTCATGACATCATTTTGTCCAGACGAAACCTTGAGTAGGACTCCTGCACACTGCACTTCAGACTTGCATTTGTACGTCTTGTCAGCGTCTTCTATCTGCATGATCCAGTATCTCTTTTATTTGCATAACCAAAAGGAAAGCAGGCCTTTTCTTCATCCTATTTCACAAATTCTTCCTGCCTTTAGATAGAATAAGTCTTGGCTTGATTTGTTTTAAGTATCAATATTTATAAGCTGGTGTTTATCAAAGTTATTCAAAAGTCAATCAACCTGTTTTACCTGTGAATTTTATAGTTCACAGATAGCCAACTCCACAACAGGTTTTGCCTTTACTACAAAGCAAAAAACAAAACAAAAAAAAAAAAACACCACATTCATCAAAGTGCGTCAAGTCAGACAGGAAAAAAAATATATATTTATGGAATGCTTTTAGTTTCACTTTCCACACTGAAAAGTTGCCACTGAGTCAGAATCCTTAATTAAGAATAAAATACCAAAAGAAAACACATCTTTCTGAATCAATTCCAAACACTGCATTAACCTGTCATCCGGCACCAATGGATGTTTTAGACTCTAATTGTTCTTTTGCTGACTCCATCTTAGCCTACGATACGGTACCTGATCTACAGCAGGCTCTTTCGCAGCCACAGCACACTCATGTGCTGTGATAGTAGTAGTGTATTTTAAATAATAATGTAAATTAATTAATAAACTAATTAATCAAATGAAATAGTAAAAGTTGAGCACACAGCTCAAGTTCCAAGTGTTACTTTGTTACCTTCCACTTCCAGCTTGACCTTGTTCCTCGCCTTGATGTCAGCGAGAATGACAGATTGGACACCCAAGTCCAGTAATTAAAAAGTCAATGAACCCCTCCATAGCCAAAGGACACTGCAGAGCTGGGCTCATAATCAAAGGTGAGCGCAGGCTGTAAATCCTTGCCCCAATGGATCTATCTTCACCCAGGGTAGGTTCAGGACTGCATCAAGATTGCAGTCAATGCAACATGTGACTTAGACAGACACAATGCTTCACTTGTGAGACAAACTAATTCTGTTGTATACTGACAGTTTGAAGAATACATACCTCAGTCTGAGGAGCTTGTTTTACACTGATTACGTTCCCATGTATGGTTAGAGCAAAGTAAGGAGCACTTTAAAATCCTGAATATGTGTGTTCAGAATATACTGGCATTCACATGCATACATTTTTAAATGTTCTACTAATGACTATGACTTATAAGCAAACAGATATCCCAAATTAACAGTGATCTGTGCATGCTAAGTATCAACCCTCATGTATACAGTGTTGAACAGACACAAATATGAACAGCAGTTATTTTCTTTCTCTGTTATGTTTCAGACTTCTGCAAAATATGTTGACTCTACTCCCATGTGTGAAACAAGGCAAGAGGTTGCATGACGTTGCAACATAACATTGCATTTACTATTTACTTCTAAAATTAGTGCTATCTTTTGAAAACTTTTAACTCTAGAGATTAAAGTATATAAGACTATATGTGGATTCATACACAGTCATTTGAATATTTGCATGCACGCTTCTACCATAAGTACAAAGAATTCTGAATATTTCCAAAATGACTAACTTCCATTCATAAGAATATTAATACAACATTAATTATTACAAAGAATAGAATTATATTATAAATAATCCTTTAACCAGACCATGTGATGCCAAATTAGCTGCTAATATGGTCTTGTATATACTGACATTCTTAAACTCTCCCAACAAATACGAAAATGTTGGGGTGCACATACGACAAACATAGCCACTAATTTCACTGAATCCTCTGCGGAACGTCTCTCTGTTGCTATATCACAGTACTGGTGCAATGAAGCCAGAAGGAGAATGTTCTACAAAGACAAATTACTGTTTTCATTTGCAGCAAAAATTACATCATCCATCCTTGCAGACCAATGAATGTACACATGAGATTTTAAAACACATCATAACAGTATGCTCAGTGATGTTGCAGTGAATAGATTTTTTCACTTTCACCTACCTCATACCATCTACCACATTCTCTGCCTTATTTTAACTGGGTTTTAGAATCAGATGTGCCTTGCCTTCTTCAACTGCGAACTTTGGACTTGCAAATTTTGGTCATTTTTCAGATGTGGATAACACTACATTACCTACTCCAACCAAATGACTGAAAGGAACAAATATCATTTCACTGCAAAAAAATTCCAGAATTGAGTTACTTTTGTCACAAAGAACATCTGGCGACCCTTTAGTACCAGGCAGATGCCTGACCTCTAGAGTGCATGTTCTTAAAACATTATAAAAGCGAGATTCAAAATTCATCCTCATGTTGGCTTGGCTCCTTCAACCACACAAATAGATCCATTTGAGAGAGTGACACAAAGGCAGATTGAGAGTGAAATCTTCTACCTTTAAACCAGTGCCTTTCATGTCTGTGTCTATTAATACTGCATGAGCAAGATGGAGAGGTATGTGCGGTGTGGATGGACCGACCTTATTAGCATCACTGTCGAAAAGCAACCGTATTTAAGAAGTATCGAGAGACGCAGAAGCTTCTCGACTCATCTGATAGCCCATTCCAAAAAGATAGTCTTTAATCTTAGAACCTCGCTTTAGCACGCTAAATAACTCCCACTTTCTCCACTCACACATTCTCCTTACACAGCACATTCTCCACCAATATTGTCAAATCCCCCTCCTTCTCAGCTCTTCCACAAAAACACATACGTCTACATACTCTGCAGTGTGTAACAGCTGCCACTTGCAGCGATGGCAAAAATAAAGAGGAAAACACAACATGACCAAGACTTGGGTTTCCCTCTAATTTCCCATTCTCTAAAACCGTGGGCTTCTCAAACGCATGACACCAGATATTGAGCAGTTCAAATGTTCTGCAACAAAGCAAAGGCCACAGCATGCGAATGTGGAAAAAGTTGCATTCAAACCAATGAACAGCTCACCTGAAAGTCAATGGCCAGAACTGACTTTGACTAACTGTGAACTGAACTGAATTGTATAAATATAAGTACAGGTCACATAAACATAAACACATTATCCAATGAGGAGAGAGCTCCCCCTATCTCTAGGATGTAAACTGCACAAGATAAATGGAATGCAAGACTACTAAAGGGAAGGAACTGCCCCAATATTGCACAGGATTTGAAACCCAGCACCAATCAATATTATGTTCCAGGAGTCAAGTACTTGTTTGTTTGCCTGTTATTATTTTTTTCTCCCCTTTCCCCCAGTTCAGATCAGCAAGCAAGTAGTTCTCAGTCTTGTAATAAATGAGGGCTTGGCAATAATCATGCAGAGCCATCAAGGTACTCAGTGTTCCTTACAAGATGTGATGTAATTATACTCATCTTACGGGAAATTACATTTGCAATTTTCCCTTCAACACTGAATAAATTAGTATAATTATGTGCTAGATTAAACAACTTCAGTCTTATGGCAGTACACCCAAGTGAACGCTGTCTGTGCCATTGTAAACACCTTTGTTTATATATATTTCTTTTTTTTCCATGAGGAGATGACTGGTGTCAAATTACATTATATTTTAATGATTTTTAAGACAGTGACATGAAAATAATCATCTGATACATGCATGTTCCATTTCTGTTGTCTTAAGGCAGTCACCATCACCGTGTTTTAAGTTACCAGTTTACCAGCCGGAAAAAAAAAAAAAAAAAATCACTGCTCATTTCTAATCTTAGTAGTGTCTAATAATAAAACAATCAAAGCAAAAGCAAAAAAATGAACTGGTGAGAAAATAGCTGAATTCAACAGCCAGACTGCATACTGCAACAATATACAATACTAAAATATACCATATTAAATTTTTCCAATAACCATTCTCCCTATTATATCAATGCAGTCACGGATTGTTGGATAATACGTTTTATGTGAGAATAAAAGAGGAAAATCATCTGAATTGGCTTGGTCTTAAAATTTCCTTGGACTATACTTAATTTAGATGCACATGTCAATGTGTTGTCTGTGAAAATGTTTCTATGGTTAAACTGTTTTTTCCTTCTTGAAACAGAAGTACATCATGCCTGATATTCTGAAAATGCATACATAATTGTCAATAACCCCACCCAATCAGAATGTTTATCGGATATAGGAGGATATTCGTGACCAAAAACTTTACCATGGCTTTTTTGGTGGTGGATTCTGAAGTATCCCATGAAAATCCTACACAATCAGGTGTACGGTGGCTTGACTTGTTGCACCGTATTTCACAGGTTTTATGGTGTCATGTTCAAATACAGCTGAAAGTGTATATTTGGCTAAAACGATTACATCCTGATTCATTTATTTTGCCAGTAAATGATTTCTCTCCCTCACTCGCACTCTGTTCTCTGTGCGTTATTTGGTTCAGATTTCAGGTTCTGGTAAACACAAGAGCAAAATATAAACCATATTTACGTTTTCTGTTCACCCGCGTTTGTGTAAGATTGAGAGGCTTCCCCAATGCAAATAAGCGTGTGCCTGTCGAAAACGAAGTCATTTTCACGCGGCACTAGCATTATATATATCGCAATTCTTACAACTGGACGTTGCTGCCATCCCCTAAGGTTACAGCATTTTCATAGAGTAATGAGGCTATAGTATTAGCAGCTCCACCATTAAGCGCATGAGAAAAAAAAGATCAGCTCTAAAGATATTACCATCCCAATGTACGTCAGCATTATGTAAACTCCCGAAGTTCTAACATTCTGAAGAAAAGTCATAGTAAAATATATTGTGAATTCTGCTCAAATGATGTGAGGGGGACCGAATACCATTTCAGTGTACGATGACCTGGCAAATGAAATCCTGGATTAAGTGCACTTCAAAATGCACGACATTAAAATAAACAAAAGCAGTAAAACGACTCAGAGAGAAGCAGCCAAAGTTTGTTACTCATATTTCTTGAATGGATTTGTGATACATGTAACGGGATCCGCTACAGTATCGCCTTCTGCAAACTGGAATTGCGCAGAATGAAACGTCTGATTGCAGTGGTCTTGCAAAAAATGTGTGGAAACTTTTTTTCGTTTATGAAAACATTCCTATTCAGAAATGATGCATACATGCGTGAATTTACAATATCTACTCAAATGATCATTGTTACACACTAACACTACAGAAAACCATGAAGAGGCGATCTGCAAAATGCGATGCCAAACCCGACCAATGTATGAGCAGTTCCTTTAAATGGTATCATATCAACTACATCCCATGAATAACCAGAAGCACATAGGGTTTCAGTAAGTTACCTGCGTTCATAGCTGTTCGGTCTCTAGTACCAGTAGAATCATCACATCAGCATAATCATTTCACTGAAACAGCTGGAATTACCTTTGCGAGGTGTTGCCATAACAGAAGGTTAGTTCCATTCCATCTCCTCACAGCACGTCTGAATTAAGCAAAGACAGCGTAAAATCCTTTTCTTCTTTATCTTCATGTATCCTAGACGAGCATCGACACCCAGCTCGTTTATCAGTGAGGCTCGCTTCGCCAGATGCTGTCAGTGCTTCTGAGACGCAGTTCAGGAGAATAGCGAATGCACTTCGTGAGAGAAGTGCGAAAGCGTGCGTTCATGCGCGTTTCGCCCCTTTCCGTGTGCTACGAACCGACTGCTATGCTTCGCGGTATGTGCTGTTGCAGTGACCGCTCGCACACTCACTACATCAGCATCTTTGGAATATACCATGTTCCACTTTGGAGAAAGGGGTGTGGCATCACTCCGTAAAACACCAGCTCAGAGGCGAGGCGAGGTTGATGAAGCCGGAAGTCTTCGCAATGTGTGTGTGTGCACATATACATACATATATGTGACTTACATCAGTTACAGTTTATTTATTTTTTATTATTATTTAACAACAGCTATATATTTAACAAGGCAATTATAGGTTAAGTACCTTGTCCAAGGGTACAGCAGCAGTACCCCATCCCGGAATTGGACCGGCACCTGCTCCTTAACCACTATGCTACACTGCTGCCACATGACAATGATTAGTGAATGTCCAGCTGTTGCTAATTGAATCAAAACACCTAGTATGTGACCCAACCATCGGTGCAAAATTTTGGTAAAGATGGTTCTGATGTATCTATTCTTCAAATTTTTTTTCATTGCACAAATGCATTGTGTGAAAATAGTGAATCAGCTCTTCTCACCATTGTTTCAGAGTTCCCAAAGAGAATTTTAGCAATGGCTGTAATAAGTGCATGAGCAATGCAGAATCTGGATGAATTAATTTTAAGAGGGTCGGGTTGGTTCTTCTGTCCGTGCTTTGCGCTTACCTCATGCTCAGTCAGCTGGCAATGTGTTTCATAGACATTTAAAGATGGGCCTGTTTTCTCATTGATATTTCCCCCGGGTAAAACCTAAAGCCTTCTCTAGAACCATCTGCATAATGTTCAGGTGTATAGGACTGTGTTGAATTCATGCTTGAACTTCTGCATCTCAATTTACTTCCAATATTGTATCTGGAAAAAGAGGTTGCAAAATCAGTAATTAGCAATATTGACTCAACAATGATCTGGGTCCTACCAATGTAGTTACAGAGAGTTACAGGAGTATGATCTGGATTCACGCACGTACTAAATATAAAACACAACCAGCCATCCTATTTTCATGCTTGAAAATCCAGTGTTTCTTGTTTTAATGCATTGTACAGTACAGTGAAGACATATACAATGCTCTATAAAGGAAAGCTGTTTAACCTAACTTTCTAGACTTGTCTACCAACAATACAACTACTACATGTGAGGGCTAGTCAGTTCAAACTCTCATGACTAAAGAATGTTTGAAGACTAAAATATTCAGGCATATTTGATTAATAAAAAGATGCCCTTTGTCAAGTTTCAGTCTAACTTTGTGAGACAAGTACAATTTGTTCCTCTTATATATAATATATTTAACAATTTCCATAAGAAAAAAATACCTGTAAGAAAGGTCCTGTTAATTAATTGACATTCAGGGTAGACCTCTGCTGTTCAGACACTGAAAAACCTACTAATGAAACAGTCCTTGCAACAGCATGTGTGTAGGCATTTTGCGATCTCAACTTTAAAATTTCACACCAAGTACCTGTGAAAGCATACACACGTGGAATCTGATGACTTCTGTACTTTATATTGCTGATAGTGTGTAACATAGCAGATGGTAGAAAGTATTATATTTTGTGTAAGAAAAGGCACTTGAATTAACTTTAGCTGTTAACTGTTAATGCCAAAAGGAGGTGCTTCATAATGAACTTCATGTGATAGATCTTTTACCATACCCACATATAGTGAATTTATCTATCTGAGCAAAATACATACAGGTTGATTTGGAATGCTAAACCTGCCTGGGTAGACAGTTATGAGGTAGATCAAGTTAAAGTACAAGAAATGTACTTTAGTAGCAGTAAATTGTTTAGTAATTTCTCATTCATAACATAATTCATTTAGTTATCCTTGTTTATATTATTATTATTATTATTATTATTGTTGTTGTTGTTTTGTTGTTGTTGGTGGTGTTATTGTTATTACAGCTGAGAACAAGTACTGTAAATGGATTACAAAATATACATTGATAACTAAGTTTAAAGATCTCCTATACAGGCTGAGTATCTTTGTAAATCACATCCCCATACAGCGGATAAGTTCTGTTCTCAGGCAGAGCATTGCGATTGTACCCATGAGCCAGGAAATTAATCTGAATTGCTCTGGTAAACATGCAGCTGTAATAAATTACCAACATAAAACATAAGATAAGTATGTTGCTGTGCATAAATTTTTCTGCCTCACAAATAAATAATGTAATAGGTGGTACTAATACAGCCTATGTGAACCACAGTGGTTTTGTCCCATAGGATTATGTAGTTGATTTTAATGAGCAATGCACCATGGCATCAAGCAGAGTGGGGGTCAATTCCATTTCAATTCAGGAAATAAACTGAAATTTAAACCATGAATTGAAAATTGGCCATCATTTTCTGTAAAGATTTTTCAATTAATGAATTGGATATCAGTTCATTTCCTGAAATGACTCAATTAAAACTGAATTGAACCCATCTCTGGTGTCTAGTTTCAATGGTGTTGTGGTTTGGCACAGTGTTTTGTATTCTAGCAAGAGTCAATTCCAGAGGTATTTTCAACATGTTTTGGGTTTCTTCTTATGTGTGGAGGAGTAATTAACAGAAAGACAAATATTTTAACAAAGTGAAAGCAGGAGTTCAAACATGAGCATCAATCTTCCACCGAAAAACAAGTATAACATTTCTGTATGAACACTGACTGTGAAGTAAGGGAAATCAGGTATTTTAAATCAAACAGCCTTATAGTTTTACACAAAACAAAATTTACCTTGCTTGTTTTCATTTTGAATTATAATATAATATAATTCAGTTGTTAATTTTGTTTCAAATGTATTACATTTACAGTCAATACATACCACTGTGCTAGAGATTTACAGTTTAACTGTCATTTCAGATTCAGATTAAGTATTATAAGGTTAAGTATTAAGAGTATATCAGTGTAATTCTTGCCATTCCCAATTTTTCTAAATCACAAATTAAACCAATGGGCAAATACAATACATTTTACATAGTCCAGATAAAATGCATCAAGACAATTTTGAGTACAGTAGAGATGACAGTTTTACCAAAGACCACATGCAGCCTATAAGATTTGGACCAGAAACCTTTGCTGTGCTATGGCTGGAACAGCATGGAGAAACAAATTCTTACATGCCCTTTGTAATTTTGCTTTTGCTGCAATGTCCACCATGTAAACTGAAGGAATATGTTGCTATAAGTACACACACACACACACACACACACACTCACACACACACACACACACACACACACACACATTTACAGTTACAATTTACAGATGACACTTGTATTGTAGTCATGTAATATTTTGGTAATATGGTCTTGCACAGCATCTGAAAAAACAGGGGCTAATACTGTACATTTTGTTCCATAACATCATCATAGTGGGCTGACTCAAGAGAAACATATAAACATAGAATTGTTCTGATTTTTTTTTTAATAATGATGCAAGTAGGCTAATCATCCTCTAGCACAGCTTGCTTAAGAAACAAAATAACTAAGCATAAAAATATTTCAGAAATATACGCACCAGAAACTACACACCTATTTATAACCCATTTTTGTTGTTTCCTGTTGGTATTATAGAGGATTTACCATATCATACGATTACCATACAATGCTTTGAATTGGCTATATCTGTGTAATTACATATGTAAATATGATGAGTAAGAACATGCATAATGTCCTGAAGGGAAAATCCTCAAAATACTGCAATAACTTATATGCTCACATTATACAAAGTACTGACTGTGATTACACTGTTGCAAGGCCACAGTAATGTAAAGTGCAACCTTACAGTTAATACATGTTTCCGCTGTTTTTGCCACTAACATCAATAACAGAGAGAACAACTCTCCCTTACAAACATTACGGGTGACGCTACAATTATTTGTCATTTCATATTTATAATTAATTAATGGCTTGATTTTGTATGGATCACAACAACTGGAAAACGGCAGAGGAGGAGGTAAGAGTCTAAACTCTGTTTAAGCAGGTTGTTTCCATGCTGGCATCGAAGGCCGCTAGTTCATCAACGGCTAATTTGAATTGCAATTTGTTCATGCTGCTCCCCGCCAGAGGTATCACAGAACAGAGCCTCAATTTCTTACTGTACAACTAATAAATACTGGGATACCACAGGCCTGCCACAACCCAAGGCGACCAGATTAATCAATACGGCGCATTTAAATATATACAGGCTCAATAAATTATTGAACCGTATCAAGGACCAATTTAAATGAATGCAGGAAAAAGTCCTTGTTTTCCATTGCTTTATGAAAAAAAAAATGTTTATTTTAAATCCTGTTTGAATGGACAGCACTACCCATGCAGGCCATGTATATGAATTGCACTTTTGTTTTTAATATGCTGCAAGAATAAATGAATGAATAAATAAAATTCCCAAGAAGAGATCACATATACTCTAACTATGCATGCATTACAATAGCAAAGTGAAAGCCAACAGCAACACAATGGCAGCTTGCCCCTTTTCATCTGAAATTCCATTCAAATCTGAAAGCCCAACAGTTGTCTCAAAACACTGTAATTGTTTGTGGCCTTCACATACCACAAGCTATATATTCTTGCCAATAACAGAAAACAAATACTGTAAGTAAAATGAGTAATTACCTGAGGCAATAGAAGAAAGTACCACAGGGTTGTACGTTTACTATCTTTACTATGTAGTAAGCATCTCATTGAGAAGCTTACAACCTGAGCAAACTCAGTTAGTCAGAGAAGGATCCTCTGAGGTCATCCATAAATGGGCACATCCAAGAGAACTCTTGTCTTTAGTGTTAACTAAATACTCTTTCGGGAAGCCGTAAATATGGAGAATCAGACAACTCCACTTGCAATATTCATGTCCCACAAGAGATATTAATGTATTATTTATACTGTTGCATCAAAATATTTAGTTTCATATCTTTGGACATGCAACATGTAGCCATTTTAGTTGTTTTTTTTCCCCCCTATAAAGCCTTGCCATGCATGTGAGGGAAATAACTGCTAGCATTGACTCTGATGTCAGCTTTAAAAATATGAAATGTTTTTGAATGTCACATAAAAGCATATTTAAGGGATCAAGCTAAACCGCAGAACTGAATAAAGCAAACATGTTCTAAATAAACAAGCTAGCTATGGGCTCTGCAAAAATGCAAAAACAATCTGCAATAACAAACCTGCGAAAACAGATGGTCACCTACCAGCACAAATGATGAAATGGCTATAAAAAATTAGCAAAATATTGAATATAACATTTTTCATTGCAGTGTCCACGGCTAAGAAATATAATTTTACTGGTACAGTGGCAACCACCTTGCCAAGAAGAAAACAGAAGTGCATCTTGTATTCATTAGCTGTGAGACAAGTGCTTTGGAAGGCAACCCTAAATTCAAAAGCAATACAGATCTCCAAAACAACCTGGTGTCTTCAGGATACAAAGTGTCAAAAAGAACCATTCAAAGTCAATTGCCTGACTGTGGCATTCATAGAGTAGCCTCTTCTGAAAGCAAAACAAAAAATGGCACACCTTGAATTTAGTAAACTATAAGGAAGCATGTCTTATCATTGGATCAAATGAATATTTATTTTTTGGACCTGCACATTAGTGCTGTTCCTAAATGGTGATTCTTATGATGGAGAAAAAACATACTGTGAAATTTAGCAGTTTATCTGTGTCTATTATGTTTTGGGACTTTTTTAGGGTACTTCTATAGGTCATGGAGCCCTGTTATGATAAAAAGAGTCAAAGAGTCATGACCTTTAACACATACTATGCCATTGTGATCAAAAAACATTTCCCCTCTGCCACCAAGACCAAGCTTAGCCAAAAATGAACATTTCAGCATGACAGCAAGCTGAAACATGCAACCAACAGTTCCAAAACCTCACAGAACTCTACAAGTGTCTTCCTAGTGAAATCCATGCATCCAGCAGTAGCCTACCAGAACCTCATGGAACTCTACAGGAAGTCTTGTATTAGTGTAATCCATGCCAGGTGTTAATACATGTCACACAGCAAATGGGGGCAAGTAATAGTGAAATGTCAGTTTCTACTGGTTCTATGTTGTGTGTTCTTTCTGACATTGTTTCAGGTAAGTGCACTTTAATTTGCTCTTTGCATTCTGAAACTTAGCTCAGCTAGCAATGAGCTGTTTAGTCATTGTTTCCTTGATTTAATGAAAAACACTGAGCTACCATTTACCATCAATGTATGCATTCAAATGCAGAGGGCTCATTTCTTAGTGCGCAGATTTAATATTTAATGGTAATCTGATATTAATGGGCTAGCTCAAGCACTGACTGACCACTCCAGTGTGAGTTTAGGACTTAATCTGAGCAAAGTCATAGAGCACGTTAGAGGAAATTATTTCCCCATCGCACTACACCGGTAGGGCTGCCAACAACAAACCCAGCAGCTGTTAAAGTTTCAGACGTCTCTGAAGTTCTCTCAAAAGCAACAGAATCACATCTAATTTTCATGAAGAATCGCTCTCTGGCAGATTTTGACAATTTCATTGCAGTCTTCAACACGGCGATAGTGTTGGAAGATGCTTTGATCTAGGGAGCTGTGGAACAACTGTTAATCCTTGAGAGCACGGAAACAGTTTTCTCCATGCTTCTCAGAGAGGAGCACACAAATGCGTTTATTTCCGCTGCAAATGTCGGGTCACAGGGATAATAGAAAATGGATTTAATAAGTCCCTTAGATGTCTCTGTTAAAAAACAGCAATTTTCCATCAATACCAAACACACATTTAAGCACATCTCCCTAGATATGAGCTTGATGATTCACTGTCTTCACAATGCTTACCTTGAGATTTAACTGTTCTATATTCATCTTTTCATATCTTTCAGCAAATAGCACAGCAAACTCTTTCATAATTGCGAGGCATATAGCTGGTCTGTATTTTATTCAGCTTCGGGAGGAGGTAGCAATAAGTTGTCGTTCTAGCTGTCACTCTTTCCATCTCAAGGTGCTGGTCAAGTGACAGCCCTCTCAGTGGCAATCACACGGCAGTCACCATGCAAATGTCGAACACACCTATCAGACTGAATGAAATCTCCATGAAGCACTACACAAATACTCGTGTCAAAGGAAGATGCCAGGGAATTTCTCAGTGTGCTCAAGTCTGACCACATATGTCTCTTTTTTCTGGATAAAAAGACCTTTTTTTCCACCTTTGAAAACATTTCTGCTCTCTTTCCAGTTGAACCAAAATAAAAACAAACCATAAATGCAAGCTGGAGAGAACAGCCTCCAAATCATATCCATGTCCACCCCCCACCCCCCCGCAAAAAAAAAGGTAATGAAGATTTATGAATATATGAATATGAATATACAACCAAATATATCATATATATATATATATATATATATAATATAGATTTATAAATATCTATATATATCTAATATAGATTTTCTATCTGATCCCTGTTGTTCTCTGGGTTGCTGTGGAGCACTTTACAACGCAGGGTTCTCTCCAGCTGATGGGAGATCCTCTCTGAGAGACAGCCAAGTCCTGCTTGTCTGACAGTCAGCACACTCTATGTTGATGACCCAGACTGTCAAACCATGCGGGAACAAGCCATTAGCCTTCCTTTCTCTCAACTCCAGTGGATTCTGTCCTGACAGAACGCTTTGGCCAGCGACCAATAAATTCACTGAGGAAAACATGGCCAACGATTCCTAGGGGTCTGGCTACCAGAGCCACGGTCCCATCCTCTTGTGATCCACAGGGGCCACGGTTCCCGGCCGTGCTTACTATCTCATTGTGGTCAGAGCACAGAGGTGCACATCCAGACCTATGTGTTCTCACTGCTCATCTTATTAAACCATGCCCTGCTCCCTCAAGGTATCCTGCTGGGGGCTGTTGTGTGTGGCTTTGCTCATGTAGGCTGTTGGCCTAAGGCTTTGTCCACACTCCCCATGTCCTCCCCCCCTAGGCTTGCACACTGCTGAGGTAGTGTTAATAGGCAAATGTCTCTGAGGGAGGTCTGAGCTTGTCTTCTCTATGAAGACCTGATCTTTGTTAGCTCTTTCTCAATACCTTTCTGTGGACCTCCTGCTGTTTATATGGATTCACCGGCTTTGTATTATTCCTCCTGTGGTCTCCACTCTCAGTTTTAGATTGATTACAGTTCTGCTCAAAAAGAAGAGTGAATTTAAGAATTTCTTTTCCATGTTTTAAAATGTTACCTACCGCAGAGCCCCACCACGGGGAGTTGTGAAATTTAGATTACCTGCAAAAGTAAGCACTGCGACTGCTGTTGTTTTGCCTCTCATGAGAAGGTCGCTTATATTTGTTGCACACTATCCCTTGCTTTTCTGTGCAATAAAACAATGCAGGCTTCATTCAGGCAACCTGACTGACATTGATATATTTTATTTTAATCCATTTACTCTGAAAACTATTATATTCCTTTTGGTACACACAGACTGATTCCAAAGAAAACAAAACACACACATACACATACACACACACACACACATTAATGTGCTAAAATGAAACACAATATCTTTTGCTATCCATCCAAATTTAATAAGTACATTTCATTTTAATTTTTTATATATTTTCTGCTTTTAATGGCACCAGTTTCCTTCTCTTGACTGAAAGAGACATAGAACTTAAATGTCAGCACAGTGTGCTAGAGTGGAGATTTTTTTTTCTCTCTCTCTCTTGTTAAGGATTGAATGATACCTTGGTTCATTGCTGGCGCAATGAGTGGGGAGGATTTTCTGAGCCATTGAAGCCTGTGATTGAAATTAAACTATACGAAAAGAAGATGGTGTGTTATTTAGTGTGCACACAGACCTTGCTGCTGAGAATGCCTCACTACTTGTGGAAGGGGTAAAAGCAGTAGAAAGCTGAAGAAGCAACACACATATTATGATGGAATATAAGCTGCATGTTTAATGTAATATTCATTTGTGCAGTGTGGCTGACAGAGCATGATGCTTTTGACCATGGAGTCAATGTTAGAATATTTGACTCTTGCACCCAAAGGTTTGAATAAGAGGGAGGAGATTTCTTTTGAATCCTTGACAAATGCAGCTTTATGTTAAGGTAAATTAAAGCATGTCTAGCTATATACATGGTTTTTATAATGTAAACCTGTAAAAAAAGTAAACAAAGTAATCTTGAGTAAGGGCACCAATTTACTAAATCAATAAATTGTGCCATATTTTTTGTTTTATTTCTTCCATCATATGATAAAAGTTACCAAACTATATAATCTGCTCTCAATCTGAGTAAATCTTTTGTCAGGATATGACAATGCCCCCATTCATTTCAACTGAATGATGGTGCTTTGAAAAATCTTTTGTACCTTTTGGGCATATCTAACTTGGCACGCCTCAACCACGCAATGAGCTCAGCAACACTGTCCTGGCTCTAAGTGGAATGAAAGAAAGCCGTATGGCCCTGGCTCTCTGGCTGAATTGGATAAGCTTGGAGGAGCCCTTCTGCCTGAGGTCACCTCGTTACAGGTGTTGATTGCTTTAGCTCTCAGGGTAATTCAATAGTCAAGTGTACTAGAATAACATTTCTCTGGCATTAAGATGATTTCACTGTACTCAGATGCTCTTAACAAAACCCGAGTATTCATGACCAGAAGGAATGATACTCATGGTAAAAAGTCAACAGACTTTTTGGGTAGATTTCATCAAAAAAGATAATAGGTAATAATAAAAGGTAATAAGAATTAAAGACCGGTTTACTTAAATCAGGTGCTATCCAGGTTGCACAATACTTTGAACCTACTGTGGTTTCTTTGTTTCAGCAACTAGCGTATCATATTATAATGTTGTTGCATCAGTACATAACAACTATTTAAATTTTTAAGTGGGATGCATTCCAGACTGTCTTCTTGGGTGGTTTTGACTTGGCTGATGATATTAGTTTGAATATGTTTGCAGTAGTACTTTTTTATGGTCGCTAAAGAGTAAGCCCACCCAGTAAGCCCTTAACACAACTGCAAGTCAGCTGGTGAGCCACAACCTTTCAAAATTTTCTCAAACTGAGAAAAGAAAAATTAAAGCAGGCCTTAGTGCAGACATTTTCATTTCATTTAATTTTTTTGTTGTCTAGTCATTTTTTCTTTATTTATGAACAATCAAGGGATAAGCATGTTTCAAGCAAGACCACAACTGATTCTGTCACAGACTGTTCTAAATGAGAAGTGTAGTTGCTGCACTGATACTCTGTTGTGGGGGAAAACGGTCCTCCTGGTTTACCCATTCTTGATGCACTTCAGTAACTTTACTTGGGGAAATTATAAGGGAGATGACAACAGGAATGGAATCTGCAAGTGAAGGATGGATCCAGCCACCAGACTGTGTAGGCGGGCCAGGCCAAACAGTGCTGAATATATCACAGCAGTATTACATTTTTTTTCCATAATTAAAAGTGGAGGCATATTAAAATAGAGACAAATGAAGATTATATGACAACCAAACTAGAAGTTTGCATTTAAACTTTTTTTTTTTTTAATGACTGCATTTGAAATGCATATTCCCTTATGTTTACTGCTACTTTATGATTGCGTCCTACTTCCTTATTTATATTTTTTTAGTTTGAGGAATGTGAGAGATTAATGTAGACCTTAACAACAGACATTAAATGGAAGGTTTAAAGTGTTCCACACATTAGACAACCTGAAATCATCATTATTCATTTGTATCATACAAATAAAACTGGCACAAGTCAGTCTGGCTTTCTGTCAAAATGATGTAAGAAATTCTCTTCACAGACTTGGCATGAGAAACAAGAGATAATTATTGTATGACACTATTTTGGTATGCCTTCAGCTTAGTGTGCTTCTCTGTCTACAGGCTTCTCTACACTGCAGTATATTACTGCCTGTGTAAACAATATTCACTTGGGGGCAAACTCATTCTCTACTGGGTTATTTTTATACTATAGAGTGTCTGTGGTGCTACATAATCAGGTTGATGAAACTGCTGCAAATTCTTGAAAAACACGTGACAGCACTGAATACAGTGCTGGCCAACAAGGACTACATAATAAATATTTCCCATATTTCCCATATTATACAGTATAAACTACTAAATATAGTAAACTGTCTGTACTTTTCACTTAAAGTTAAATCTATCTGTTCCAGTGAACAAGGAAATCTTACTTTCTTAAATTTCATAGTTTTCATGTTGACTGCTGACTGTGTAGGCAGCAAAATCAAGGATGTGCATTCACTTTTTACTACATTAAATAAGGTTGCTTGATATCGTATATGAGCTAATGGAGGACACTTTACAATTACGTGGGTCATAACTTACAATGGGCTTTGAAAAACACAGGACGAAAAAAATGTCTTGGAGATTGTATCAAAGTGATTGTATCACTGACTATATCGCCCTGTTATTTCGCCCTTGTGCGGCAGTTCTTTAGATGTAAACTGGAAAGTGTTCCCATATAAAAAGGTGCTCACTTGTTTCATTCCTCTTTATTTCTTGCCATCTTCGCAGTCTCAGACAGATCTCGATTTGTCACCAGGGAAGTCTGAATGGGACCTCTTTACTTACTTGCAGCTCCCTGCGAACCCGCGCAAGTTGTCTCTGTTTCATCTGCCCTCTGGCCAGCTGGAAAATTGAGTACAAACATGAATCTGCTGGCACCACGCCGTGGGATATCTATATGTAATAAATATATATTTCAGGTCTGTATCCTCTCCTGGGCTCTCCACTATAAAAGGCTTTCTGGTCCACTCACTGATTGCTGCCCAGCACCCCATGAGTTCCAACATGTGTCCTCTATATATACCTTTTATTCTTGTAATTTCAAAAAAAAAGTTCTATAATGTGCCAAATACCTTGAGATGTACTTCAGGATTTAATTCACTGGTTGCAACGGAATAAAAATACCCACCCACTAGTGACAACTTCTGTATTTCACCATAAACAGTGTCAAAACAAAGTATTTGTAGATTATTTTAAATATGCACAGTGTAGGCGTATGACAGAAAAACAGGATGGGTATGAATAAGTATAATATCACAAACATATAAATTTCACTGAACTTAAATCTGTATGTGCTTTATTTCAGATCATATCCACCAAAAAATAAAACACTGACAATTGAAAACACACAAAGCTAAAACACACAGCTGTCTATCTAAGCCTTCAAAGTCATTCCAAGTCATTCCAAGTTCAATGGCAATTGTGATAACATATACACATAAATTGGCATCATGATGGCCCAGCACCATTTACACTATCTCTGTTGTTTATGCAGGAACATCATTAACCATGACTGAATCCAGATTTTCTGTTGGAATGAGAAATAATTTCAACATATGTGTCCAGTGAATACCCTCCACTGTTTTGTTGTGATCATTACTGCATCTACAATTATTCACTGCAGTCGAGGTTGGTCAAGGTTTTCAATGAATCGCCAGAATCACCCAGCCTACAAAGTCATGCTGGTTTACCACATTTTAGAATAATGTTGATTTATGTAGATGAACAAACAGTAATACACACAGATGTTTTTATTTTTTCAAATGATGGTGACATATCTATATTGTCTGCTTTTCTCTATTCTCTCATCTCAGTCTCATCCCATCACCATCTGCCCTCACCAGGAACAGAAAGCAGCACTCGATATGTGACATACTGTCACATATTAATTAAGACTTAAATTAATATGTCCTATTAATTATGACTAATGTGACAGATATACCAACTAGGTAGCTAGCTAAGGGTATGAGTAACAGTCTGCAGGCAGTACTGCTGCCACTTACTGTATACTGTAAGCACCTCCATGAGGTACCCATCCACAGTGCCTGAGTGTCAATAGCATTGCCATGGTAACATTGGCTTAAGATGGGTTTGAACAAAGGCAGGCAGGATAATCAACAGACAAAATAACAGGCCGCTAATAAAAGTTGTTAAGTTTGGCCATGCCTAACCTATCTATATCCACAAGCATCCCCTTAATTCAAATTAACAGTAATTTATCATTTATAGTACTGTATAGCTCTGCAATACAGACAATCACCCAAAAGCAATCGGCATAATTGTTTTTCGATCTCCAAGAAGAAAATACCAGGCTGATATTTATAAGCAGCAGTCAATGATAACATATTTTCTGTCTTTTCCACTCTGGCTCTGAAAGCTCCGTGCTCTTGCAGCATGACCTTAATAATGAGCAAGATCTTCCAAAGGGCATGACATTCATAAATTTCCTATCAAAATGGAGAGGAGTTGAAAATAAATCAATAATTCTTAAACAGTTCAGTGACATTCAGTGTTTTGTGAGTAAAGACTGTCTCATCCAGTAAGAAATTATATAGATAATACTAAATGTTTTATTTTTACAAAATACATCCTTAACCTGGCAAAAGGAACATAAAGTATTGCAGAGATGACACGGGAAGCATATTGAGTGTATGATACAAGTAGCAGAACATGTAGTAAAGTAATAACATCTGTCCAATGGAGCTGTATTAGAATGTAGCAATTAATCTATAAATGGGACAAACCAATCAACTAAAATTGCTAAGTGTACAAGGCACTCAACAGCGCTTCTCGCTTCTTTTGAGGCTGTGTAAAATGTATCAGAAGATTGCATTCATCTCACTTGTGGTGAGATGAGCCTAATGTACAACTGGTAATTCAAAACAACATTGCATAACGGAAAAAAAAACATTGAACGATGACTAATACAGCATTACCACTGAGTGACAGTGAGAAACAATTGAATTGTTGAAACATGAATATATTTTCTTATTTATTAAGTAGCATTTGTGATGTAAGAACATTCAAGCATCTTTCTGTATGATGGATTCTAAGTAATTATTTAGTTATTTGAAACATGGGTGTGCAGGGGTGGTCAATTGTCTCTGCCTATTTCCAAGCAACTATAAGGGACAAACAGATTAAACAAAAAAAGGTAATGACATAAATGAGAAAGTGTCACAGTACAGACGTACATCAAACCAAGGACTGTAGTATCCTTCAAAAGTACATAAAATGCTTTCCCAGCAAAAGGAGAGAATGATTGTTTTCCAGCCTTTTTAAGTGAAATATGATACAATATGAAAATATCTGGAGAAACCTCCCAGGTGTTTGCACTTTTAAATAAATTCAGATACAAATCAAACATGAAACATGAAATCAAAGTGTCTGTGTTCTAGTTTTGGTCTGTTGCTTCTTGTGCAGGGTGTCTTTATGTTTCTGTGTAAAAAGCCCTCATGAGTGTTGCCCCACCCTTACCCCCTTTCATCACCTGCTGTCAGGCCCTACTTTCACCACTTTAGCTGTCTGTGACAGCAATGGTTCTATGGCTCTTCAGACCCATCTCATTGAATTTCAAAAGGTAGCAGCCCCACCAACACCATTGCATGACTCCCACACAAATCCACCTGACATATGCTGGAATATTTTCTTTTTTTTTTCTCAGACCCTCCCCATCCTGCTGCAACTCCTCCACCTCTTCCTGTTGTTGGGGAAAATAATGTTTTATTTATGCCAATGTCCTCCCACACATGCAGCTTGGCTAAAAAAATGCCAACATTTTAGTGCAAGAAGTGATAACAGAAAATGAATTTGTAACCATCTGTTGTTGGTTTTCAAAGAAAGTTTCTTGATTATGCATAGTAGCAGGTATGGGTACAACATAGAGACTTTGTAGATGGACATGAGGTTAACAATTTACAGAACACAGAACATTCAGCAGCACCAGTAATCATAAGCTTTCTTCTCTGTGAGACAGTGTGTTCTCATACATTTTAAGAGAGATCATAAAATATATGCTATGGTGGATGTTTGGGATACAGTCATGGAAACATACTTATGTACCAGTACATTACAAAATGCTTATTTTATCTGAAGCGCATAATATAGGCAGTCCCGTTTAAAATTAATGCACCTCTTTTGAAGTATCATTCTTAATTTGTATCAGCTAAGCTGCTCATTTTCTTGAGATTCAAGACAAAAAAATCCTTTCAAGTTTTGCTCTCAGATATGGATCTTATTAAATCCATTTGTTTCTGCAAATTATATGCTTATGGAGGGATTCTGTTTACCAGTTTCTTTGCACTATTCATCCAGCTATCTAATTTTTGCTCTTTTGTTTCATTTAGTTTGTTCATCATTAGAGAACATAAACATATTATGTTGAACATTTGCTTTGTTATTACTTAGTGTCTGACCATTCAGAATTATTATTATTATTTTTTTGTAATAAGGCATTTCCACTTTGATGTGAGGCCGCACTGATATCTCAACAGCTCCCTATATCAGCAGAAACAGAAAACTATATTAATATCTTACCAAAGGAACTGCTGTCTCTGTATCATATTTTATCTGTTAACCCTTTTGGGACCACCAGAACAAAGTCGTCACTAGAAATTAAGCATTGTGTATAGTAGTTAATGTGCAATTATGTATTTAAGATGAAAAATGTCTGTGAAATTAGGTAGGAATGAATCACCAGAGCTTTCCTTAAAATAAGAATATTTCACTTCCCACTTACATCACACGAAATGTGCCCGAAGCAGATGTGTGGACTCTCACTGATGTGACAAGACAATTGGTTGTTGTTGAGAGGAACTCATCTTAACACTGGTCTCAAAGACGAGAACAAGGGTACACATTGGGTGGACAGAAGGTCATTTGCGGAAGGAAGCGGTATAAGAATAAGTCTATTATTATTACAGCATGAAACAGTGAGAGTCATACCAATGAAATGTGTCATAAATTAACCGAGAGATCAATTAGGCACATTATGTCTGCAATAATATGTCTGCTCATCTCTTTGAAAACCGACAAATCAGATGTCTTAACACCTCAGACTTTTTCAGTTACAGGGAAGCTACAGCTAGGAAAGACACAGAAGCTACCATGAACTGATATTTCTTGGTTGTGTTGATTGAGCCAGCTTCTTGGTTGTTTAGCACAATAACAAATTAGATGCAGGTTTCCATTTTATTCAGGAGAATTTAATGTGGTACTCCTGCCTTTTAGCATTTCACATGAAATAATTTATCTTGACAAAACATTTTGAAGTTGAAAGCTGTTCTCTTTGTCAAATTAAATGGTTTCATGTAACACAATTGCTGTATTGCAATTTGACAGATTGGATTTGATGGGCACAAACAATAACATTATTACTATTAGAAATACTTAAATGTTAAAAATATGACAACAAATGATAGCATTTATGTTTCTTTGTTAAAATAGTACAGGGCAGAATTTGCCCATAAAGGTTGATCTAGGACCAGTTCTGCTGATTAGTCTTTAATGGTTAAATTCAGAATAGTATTTGAGCAATCTGTTCCTAGATCAGCCTTTATGGGCAAA
The DNA here is from genome assembly GCF_013368585.1 of Megalops cyprinoides. Lineage (NCBI taxonomy): Eukaryota > Metazoa > Chordata > Actinopteri > Elopiformes > Megalopidae > Megalops > Megalops cyprinoides. Next base: position 15,514,973 of record NC_050598.1, on the reverse strand, counting down.
TTCTATCTCAGACATGTTGATAACACTGTGTTGCCAAATATCTAGTCTACTTTAGCCTGCAATCCTGTTAATTTTAGGGCAGAAAAAGCAGATTGGTAGATTGAGGGTATGAATTACTAAATTGTAGGCACAAAATACTTTAACCATAAATTTCAACTAACAAACTGAGGTTACAAATTACTAAAGCATGGCTGCACACTGGCAAACTGAAGATATAGATTAGACCTTGTTTTATGCTTATCTTAAATGTTTTGGAAAAGGCCTGATATATCCTGCATAGTTAGGCTCTGCAGATCCTAATATTTTTAGCAAGCTTCTTGATCATAAAATACATGTACGGCACCATTATCAGTAACTTTTCTGCCATGAAGAAAAGTTCCTGATGATAGAGCCTTGAAGCTATGAACCGCAAAGTTTATAGCCATGAAGCATGAAGTTGTCTTTGGTTTTCATTAGCATTTTTTATTAATCAATCCAATGGCCTCATAGTCATAAAAATGGGTACAGAACCACTGTCAAATTATCCTGGTAAATCTGATTACACACAGATGTGGTAGGTAATTACTGCAGTTCTGTCAGATGTCTTACCTAGATGCTTTTTGTTAGACTCCAAACCAGATAGCTTCCTGGTTTACATTCCTTTTGACTGATGAAAGACAGAACAAAAGAAAAGTTGTTGAAACGCTCAACAAAATCAAATTCATAGCCGTGGACAGTAGCCAAAAATTGTACTGTATTTTATAATTGTTTTTCTTTATAATAAAATTGAAAAGGCAAATCAATCACAGATAAATTGAGCACATTGTTTTTTTTTTGGTTTTTTTTGTCTCAGATAGCACTCAGAGACAGGGGAAACAGAACTTAGTTACTTTAAGTACTCACAAAAGCACAATTCCAAACCCCCAGCTATGTAAGGATGCCTAATAGCAACCCTGTACACTCAAAATCTGTTCCAGTGGGGAAGACGAGCAAGCGGAGGGGTGTCCAATCTAAATGTCCAATCAAATGGCCGGCTAACACAATGGCAGAGCAATGCACAGACTAATTGTCAATATTGAAACATTTCCAGCAAAAAAACAATTTCCTCATGCATCATATTATTTCACAAGTGAGAGGAACTATGAAATAGCAGCATAGCTATGTAAACAAGTAAAAAGTGCAGCTAACTCATCAGAATGCAGTATTTGTCCCAAGAGTGACAAGCACTCAAAAGGTGATATATGCACCTGTGTGAAGCACAGAACCCCATACAACCATGCCTGTGAACACAGACAGAGAGTGATACACATCCCCTTGCCATCTAATATGACATCAATATGTTTGTATACTTTTTTTAACATGTTACTGAAAGGAAGCACCAAAAGAGCATACAGCATGCTGTATAATGTACTGTGTACATTACATTATACACAATCCACATTATATATGGTATATAATGATGTTGATATGCCATTCAGCGTATCATTTATCTTCTTGTAAATATTCACAGACATATCTGTAAACAGCCCAACCACATTTTCAGTTAATTGGTGTAAAAATGTGGAGTCCACAACTGCTCCTCAACTTCTAAACTGCATATTCTCTTTTGAGAGAATAGAGTCCATTATACACTACAAAGGGGTCAACTGAGAACTCAGAAGAGTCTATTTCAGTGTTACATCATCCTTTCCCTTTTACTTTTCTTACACCATTTTGCACTCAGATGAGGTTGTAAAATTGTATGTCAGTGCTTTTTTTGTTTTTTTTTTTTACTTTTCACATAACATTTGCAGTTGACAGTTTGACAGAGGTGGTGATCTTCATATAATTATTCCATCGTGGCATTTCAATGCACTTTCCATTTCGTTCTGACACCCATGTAAAATAACTTTGATTGCTGTATTCTCATAATGGTATTATTTTAAAATTAGACACCACTTTACGCATTGGATTTTCCAGCTCATATCCCCTTCGCACTTATGCTCTCTAATTAACCAACCCCCTTCTTTCTAACTTCTGGAATCTAATCTATGCACGAGAGGCATCCACAATAATGTGTAAAGGGATCAAATGCACCCTTTACCGTCCCATTGATTATTTTTAGAGATGTTCTACCTTCAGTGACTTTATTGTCATAAAACTAATGTGGTATTAAATTAAAGAAAAATAACACAATAAAACAAGCAACAGTTCTCAAATCTGTTCCACCTGTAAAATTCAAAACGTGGTCTATGTTGCTATATTCCAAATATGTCCATTAAAGCCTATGTCAATTTAAACAGGACAGACAAAAAATATGTGTTATGGGGCACATGCAAAATGATAGCTACAGCATATTGTTTCATGGATTTTGAACTACTGATCAACTGTATAAAGGTATAACAGTGCAAAACTACCCTGTTGATTGTCTGATGGAGCAGTGGAGGCTGAACATCATGCCCCAAAAGGGCTGACAATCAGCCAAGTTGCCAGGGCTGCAGTGTCAGTAATGCCATCGTCTTTCTCATGAATTAAGTTTATTTGCTGAGCAGATGCCCCCTGATTTTATGAGACTTTCAGCAAAGCGCACCAGTAAATTTATACTTTAGATGCACACAAAATTATTTCACAATGAATAACTTAGGTATGACACCTGCAGTGTTAAGACTGTGAAGAACTCATATTTGCCTGATGACTACAATCATCAAGGTCACAATGGATTGTAAGTAACCAATTGAACATGTCTAGGTTATAGCATGGTCTACATGCATAATTCAGTGCAATGGCAATCCTTTCAGAAAATGAAGTTCTAAGTTGTTAATCACAACCATTAATCCAATTCAACCATTACTGACATCAGAGATCTGCACTTATGCCTGTGAAAGTATCGCACAGAGGACAAAGTCAAACTGACATGCTGTTAATGCAACAAGAGGTCAGCAATTTCCACAAACCTCATTGGAACAGCCCAGGAAGTCTGAAGTCTTGCATAACATTAGTGAACATTTCCAGCAATGTCATTTTTACACAAATAAAGATGTGTTACCTGACATGAATGAATATACAATGTTAATTTAAGGTATTGAAAAGGGGGAGATTTGTCTTTGGCTGTGGTAAAAGTGGGGTTCAGTGTGTACCGTAAATCTACCACGAGTTCAAGAACTCACAGTAGTCAACAGTCACCATCCATGGTAAATCCTTGTGACTGACATGGACCCAGCATGCTCAAATAAAAAAGGGCAGTTATGATTAATGCCTTAGGGTTGAGTCATCTTACCTTTTACTTAAAGGAGGTTGAACATCTGATGGGAGTTACACCACATTTTCTGTATGCAGCCACAGCTGTCTGTCATCACTTGCCGCCATCCTGTTTTGCTGTCCAATAAATGCAAGGAAAGAAGAGAACTAATACATTTTACATCTACCTGTCATGCTTTTCGTCCCAAGGGAAGCATTGTCATTTTTCTCCAGCACCCAGGAAACACATTAAAATAACTTTTGGAAAGATTAGCTGCAGATTTTTCATATTTACATGTAACTGTGTAGACTGAACCTTGGACAGGATGCACATGGCACATATAAGATAAGACAGGTCTTGTCCATAGTTCATTTGTATGGAAATTTGTGTGATTGGTGTGATTGGCATAGCAACACAGTTAAAAAGCACAATACAAGATTTATAAAAACAGATAATTCTACATACAAACATACCAGTTTGCAGTATAGCAGGTCATACTGCCTGTATAAAATTGGTAACATTACTTTTTCTACAAACTTGTACCACTTTTTCTACAAATATTTGAAATTCTTCACCTTTTTATACGACCTTGATTTTAATATGGGTGGTATATGACTAACAATAGCAATCCATCTAGAATTGCAAAAAAAAAAAAAATAAATAAATAAGCAAAATGAAAAATCCATAACAAATAATCCATAAATAGTGCCACATTAGAAGACATGATCAGGAATGTGTATTGCACTTTAAGCTTGTGTACAACCTAACAGGATTTCAATTTATATGAACACAAAGAAACATATGCCTCATCTCCACTGGTCAGTTTACAGATTGACTCTAGACTAACTGAAAAATTGTGAGTGCCTCCACTGCCACTCGAACCTATCAGAACCTGTGGGAAATTTCACAGACCCACACAGATTTTACTGTCAGTTACAACTAGTTCAAAATAGGCCTGGCATATTTAGCAAAATGCAATGGATATTGGAGGTTTTAAACATTAACATAACTTTGCTAGCTAGTTAACCTTAACTGAATTTGTAAGTTAGATAACAAAGTAGTTCTCTTTGGGGGGGGGGTAACAAAATGGCCTCTGCACCATGCACTTGGAAAACAGAAGATGATTCAGCGCTGCTCAATATTTGGGCAAACAGACCTGTTCAGGACAATCTGGATAGTGCCACTTGTAACCTCTGGGTCTTTCACAATATTGCAGACAGTCTGGGGCAGCAGGGGACTGTGAGCTGTCCATCAGTGTCATGTTGAAACAAGGAAACTGAAAATCAACTGAAAACAAGTGAAAAGCACTAAACGAAGAAGAGGGAATAGCCTTCCAGCTTGCAGATATTTTGAAATAATGGACCAGGTCTTACGATGCAGGCTAATCAACACCATGACAGAGATGACCAACTGGTCATACCTGCCTCCACTGAGACTGGTGAGGTGGTGTCAGCATCACTCAAAACTTCAGGTTGGTTTATAATCTCGAAATTTCATCTCTACTTAATTTAGCATGCATGTGTTTTTTGTCATTTTTATTTCCAAACCAACGTTTCCAGTTATTTATTTTTTCAGTTATCCACAGAACAGTAGTACTTCTCCACTGTCATTGAGAATATGACTCCAGAATCCACACTGCAAGGAAAATTTAAGCTTATGACTATACTTGCACTGAAACTATGTTTTGAGTGATGACTATACTATACTTGCACTGAAACTAGGTTTAATGTCATCATTGATGCTTAACATATTAGCTATTTACTTTTGTGACTGACTATCAGCATCAAGATCTCTAAACTGTCCCATGGCTAATGTTACCGCCTTTAAACGTTACCCCTTTTTGAGTTTGCCGGCTGATATCTGATTTGACAGCAACTTTGCTAGTTAGCTGCAATGCACCAGCTATCTGTCAAATCAGATGTTGGCTAATCAGGGGTAAGATTTGTGAGGGACTGTTTACATTGTGCCAATAGTAAAAACCAGAGAGACAACAAAACAGAGAACATGGCAGCAGTGATAACAATAACTCAATAAATAAAGATAATTGCACACAATAAATAATGTAACTGCACTCAGTTTAAAAGAACTCTTTTAAAGTTGAGGCTATTTCATTGAGATTATAACCAAACACAAAGTGCTCAGGTTCCATCCACAGGTACTCCCATCCAAACCCATCAAAGGTGCATCATTTTAGTATTTGCAAAGTAATTGATAATGTATCAATCACCTCATGATATCCATTGTGAGTTGACCTTGAATGAATCCTGTCTTATCTATACAAACAAAGCTATCAATATGCAGCTCAATTCTATAGATGATTTAGCAAAGATTACTTTGGAAGGGAGAAGCAATTTAAAGGGTGTTTATTCTTTCTTTTTAAACAGTAGACAGATGTACTACAGTACTATGTAGTACTGAGTACTACATTTTGGAACCACAACATCCCAAATAGCTAAATAAAGCTCTGGAAGAAACCCATCAAGACCTTGTGATTTCCTCTTCTGTAATCACTTTGCAGCAATATAGAGCTCTCACAATGTTAAAGGTTCTTCTAGATAGTCTCTAGTCTGGCACAGATTATGTGGGAAGATTAAGACCATTAAGAAAAGCTGTGCATGAATCTTTATCAAGTTATCAAGGAAGCATAAAATGCCTTGAGCACAATGAAGGCTTTGGACTCACTTTGCTTCAATTTTAGGGCAAGCAGTTGACTGGGTCGGTCTGGGTGATAACAGTATTTTTGCTTTGTTCGGTGAATAATAAACTCATTTTTTTTTTTACACAAAAACATGTATACTCTCATTTTGAGGCAGAAAATATGCAGCAACCGTGTTATGCAAAGCTGCAGTTTCGCAGTCTCTAGTTCGTCCGTTGCATCTCCCAGTTCAGTAAAACATTTACCCCTTACAGAATGAGTCTTAAAGGAGTCTGAGGGTTTGAACAGTAATGGCTGTTTACCTCTAGAAAATCTGTTAATCCCTGTTTTAACTGATCTATGAACACAAGATTACAACAAGGGGAGTCATTGAAATGGCACTTACTAACTATGGGTAATTTAAAATTGGAGTAATTTTGCAGACAATGGGAGAGTGATCTCAAATCACTATAGGTTTTACAAATTTGATTAAGAAGTGGGGCCCCAACCAGGATGTAATCAATGCTAGAAAATGTTTTGTGTTGTGCAGAGTCAAATCTTCGTTTAATTAGCCTGAACTCAGCTTTGACAATACTTAGAGATTCAGAAGCAGCCAACTGTAGCTGGACTGGAAATGAGCAGATCTTGATCGGGGATGTTGGCTATGTTCCAGGCTTGCATGGAAGCAGTGACTCAGAGAAACGACTATGTGTGAACTGTGAAATGTATCTGAATTGTATTTAAAATCATCTGTTGTTCGGCATATAGCTTACAGTTACACTTGCTTTATGGATAGAGTATACCATGCTTGATTACATATTCATAATTAAACTGAAGATTCTATTTAAAACTGAGAAAAACAATAGTTTACTAATTCTATTTCTGTTGTAAGTAGCTGTTAAAAAGTATTCAACTGCTAAAAAATACAAAAAGCAGTGTGTCTTGGGTTTGTAAAAATGAAATGACATTTGTTACTGTACATGTATTCCTTTACTAAAATATACACTGTTAAAACCTACACCTGTCATCCCTGTAGCAAACCCTGCCCTCAGCCCAAAGGTCAACCCACAAAATGCAGAATGTCACAGAAAGCAGTTATTGCACAGCTCCTGTCGCATGGCCACACAACACCAGCACACCTGGGACTTGTTGCCAAGTCTCATCAGTCCTCCATGGTAAGCCCTACAGCTTGCTGCAGCCCTGAGACTCTGAGAAGTTAGGCTTTCACCTCCATGTGCAAGACCACTCACTTCCATTGTGGATACGTCACTCTACTCAATCACACAGGGCATCTGCACTTTTCTCCAATGGTTTACTAAAAAACAGGCTGCATTCTGTGGTTGGCGATCGGGCTCAAAACAGCTTAAGCTTCAATTTGTCTTCTATTCTTTCTTCTTTTCTTCTATTGTATATATATCCTTGGCCATGTATGTACGTGTGATACAGCCATTGCGTCACTACAGAAACAGAGCTGACTGATTCCATGTCTCAGGCAAATTCATAACCATGTCTGAGATGATTCCTACGCACAACAGACTCAGGTCTATTCTGATCATTTCCATTGCCAATGTGGTATCTTCCTTATGTGTCATTTCTGTCATGCATGCAATGCTCAAAACTCCATGTACATTCAAAATCCAAACTGATAATCAGGAATCAAATCACTCTGGGAGAGCAATTATACGTCAAGTGGCACAGTGTTACCGATTTAATCACAACAGTCAAGGTACAGAGAGAAAGCTTGCAAAGTGGTCAACAGCTTTTACAATGCCCCAACCCCACTCTCTATCCAAGCATTGTCACAGCTACTTCATGTCACTGTGAAATTATTACACTATGGCACTGAGACTTTTCCTAGGCTCACACCACTGAGCCAAACCACACTGTCCTCTCTGCAGAGACATTGTCAGGTAAATCACATACAACACATTTTCATATATTACAATTTCTTACCTTCTGGTGCTGTGATTTGCATTAATGACCCTCAAAGCCTGAGTTTAGGCTTCCTGAGAAAATAAAAATAATAGAGTTCAGTATTAAAACTGCACACAGGACACAGCTAATGCAATGAGACTGTGTCTCAGAGGCACTGTATACAATGGTGGTACCTTGTAACATTCAATCTGATCTCAGATTATACACTTTATTGTATAGCCACGCTATCACAATCAATGACACACAACACCTACTCTCGCCACTGTGGTAGGTTCTGGTAGGTTGTTCCATTGGCTGAGATGCAAGAAAGTGTGTTTTGCCAAGAGTTGCATTCTAAAATTCTATCCAGTAATGAATTGCTATGCACTGTGTTCACTGTATTTTGTTTATTGATGCTGAGCTACATAGACATACCATTCTTTGAAGGACAATAAACCTGAAAACTTGAAATCTTATTTTGAGATTTGCTTTTTTTCCATTCTTCCCGGAGGCATGGAACAAGACATGGTCATTTTAAAATCGGAAGCCACTTTAAAATGACATGGCAACACACCATTTTTATTGTATCTTTTATTTTATCACATTCACTCTTATTTAACCTTCAGTCTGGACTTATACTGTCACTCCTAAAGAGTAATGTAACTGATCTTTTTTGGCAGATGTCTATTCCTCATATATTTCATGATAAAAGGGGCCTCTTTGAAACCAGCAATGGTTATGAATCAAAAGGATTAATTTTGAGCTTTGCTTCAAAAAGCAATGAGAAAGCAAAATTCCTGCATGGAAGGCAACATGCTATATCACCTGTGAAAGCTGACTCCTTGCCCATTTGCCCAGTATTATTCTGCAAAGAGTGTAATATTTGTTAATTATTTTAATCTTACAGCTAATTAAATTGGCACCCTTGTAAGCAGGTGCATTGAGGATTGCTGAATATTTTAAGCAGTGCTCTCCAGAGAAGTAACATACTGTGTGGGGACAATACCACAAAACAAAGTGTTTGTCAAGTCATGAGTTCATGATTTAAGAAATTTCCTTTTTCATTTCAGATTACAAATACCTCACTGAGGAAAAAAGCAGAACCTGTCCTGCAGTGAAAGCCTCATTCAATTAACTATGGAGTATAAACACTGCAAGCACAAGATTTGGAATGAATGGAGCTTTTTCCTATTCTCTCTCTAAAATGACCTCTGATATGACAAAAACTATTTTAGTTGACTTCATAACATAAAAAGAATGTAAATCAAGCCATTACAACAGGCTTGGCTTATTGTATTTGAAAACAATGTTTTATGTCATTAGGTCAGGGCAGTTATCACATTTTGCGATTCATAATTATGTTAGTATTTTTTAACCTAGTACAGCTGGATATTAAGTATCCAAGCTATGTATGCCTAAAGTATAATTACATGGAGCACATTTGGTAAATTAATTAAATTGCTTTGTTATGTCATATTTCACTTTGCCCCATGTCTTTAAAATATTTATCTGTACAATGCACTCAGAATATAAAACAGTCCATTAATTTGGATAATAGTTCCTGGTGTGTAATTGCATTGCTAAGGTACCATGGCCTATTGCTTATTGCATATTGCTTTCCACTCAAGACATTTAGTTATCCTTGAACAGCTTTATTTGTCCATTGTTACTCAAGTGAAAACACAACTTAAAGTAACAAAAAAGAGAAATAAGTGCTCAATAATTACATGTACATTTGAGGTCATCATTTGGATGACTGGAAAATAATACCTCCTTCAGGCCTTGACCTAACTAAAGATCACACCTGCTTTCACATTGACAAAAACAGAACGACTTGATACATTTGAGTGCAATAGCCATTTACCTGGTGAGTTTAAGCTATTTAATTGTACATACAGCATTACACCTGAATCCTAAAACTGTACATGCTTACTTACTGACCTATTGCAGAGAAAAATAACCACTGCTTTGATGATGATTTATGACTATAACTGAAGCATAAAGTTTTAAAGTCTTTTTGTGACCAGTGGAAAGCCACTATCCCCTGTGCTAAAGTCAACCTTGACTCAGGAAGCAGTATACAGAGCTCAGCTGCTGCACATGAAGCCAAAGTCAAAAGCTAATTGCTACTCTGAGGACTACTTCTCCTGTTTGTTCTGGGGCGGAATCAAACACCACTCTGATAGACAAATAGAACCCAATAGCCTTCACAGCTACCCAGCAATCAAGTAGCATGCAGATCCATCTCCACATGTAGCAATCTCTCCAGCATGCGGGGCCCTGCTGGGTGTCTGCCGTACTGCATACTGATTACTTCAGAATATGTAGTGCATAGTGATCAATAATATTATCTCCATGACAAAATTAAAATTAAATAAATAAATACCATCCAGACAATCTGCAAGTTTCGTGGCAACACCATTTGCAATTGCCTTTTTCTGTATGTTTTCTCCAAACATAGCCATAGTTTGCAATTTTTAAAGACACAGTTTAAAGGTTGTAAAAAGTTTCTTCTGATTTTGTATGAGGTGAGAGCCCAATGAAGCTCCACAGGCTAGATCATAATAGGGATTTTTATGTTTTCCCCTGCAAGTGCTCAACACTTATTAGGTTCGGTGACATATCTCTGACAATTTGTTAATTGGCATGTAGGGAACACTGTAGTAAAGTAACTCTTTTATTAAGTCAATGTCACGTCTCTCTCAAAAGATCACGAGCAAGATAAAAGAAGGAAAGATTATGACTTGTTGACTTCAGGCTAAGTCTGCTTTTTACAAAGGTTTTTTGCTGTGGGATAGAATGTCCACAGGCAATGGACTCTTTGACCTAGTTTGGGTCCAAGAGATACATGGCACACAAGCCTGTTTCACCTCACAATGAGGTCTGTGATCACTGATCAAACAGAGACTCTGTGTCGCCGCGGACGCCAAGCTTGGGAGGTTTCGATAATCCATGTGCAAATCTAACCTAACGTCCCGCCTGCTGGGCAGACCTGCACCCCTGATAAATCACACTGATTGCCAGAGGGACAGGAGGTGGACACTGGAATGGAGCAGATATCAGCTTTCTAGACACCTAGCCAGACAACCAAAAGCAAAAAAACAAAACCCCGACAAAGGGCTAATTCTCACAGCATTAATAACAGTTCACTCAGATAATTTGTGGCCTACCTAGATGTATCCTTCCAGAACAGGTGAATAAATTGGAATGAGCATCTGGTACTCCCCAAAAGCTGAGAGAGACTACATAGCTTGACTGGGAATGCCAGACTTCATGAAACATCTATGTTTAGGGCTATCAGCAGATTTTTTTTTTAAGCCTGACTGATTTGTTGTTGTTTTAGTTACACTCTTTTTTTTAACATTTGGCAATCTGGAGTACAGTCCTATGTTTACCATGTTTATCATGGTTCACAGCTGTGACTTCTATTTATAAAGCTCTTCACTGACATGCTAAATTACTATTCTATATGCATTTTTTTATCAGTTTGTCCCTTAAATGCTACTAGCCAGCTAGCTGATGGCATCATAAAAATACACCCCAGACATTGTTGCTGTGCAAAGGTTATGGGGGAATACTCCACCGAAGGAGCTGGCTAACTAAATTGTTAGATTACATAGCTATTACCCACTCATCATTTTACGTAAACCCCATGTAACTAGCCAGATAGGGTATTATTACTTATGACAGTTCTTTGCTACTTGTGAATGCCATGCTGTATTTTAGCTGGTTGTCATCTTCCCTTAATACAGTGGCCATCCAGGTGACAATTCTTTCCGTTTTAGTCCCTTTTTTCAACTCTACTGAATAACTTTATTAATCCCTTTAACAGTATTAGGCTTTACTGCATGGATTGAACTTGTCACAAATGTCTGAATTAGGAATGTATACAGCACAATTTTATAGTAACATTGAACGTCAAGCAACAAATTGAAGTAATTATTTTATGTAAACTAAAGTATATAATGATTGCAACTTAGAACCATCTTGAGTACTTTTATTGCATTCAACTAACAATATCTTATGACTTCTGTTGTTTTATTACCAGTTTGCATTCATCTCAATCATAAGAGAAAAATGAAGAACAAATAATTATTGGTAGCTTACATGAATTGATTTGTTGACATGCCTTTCACTGATCAAAGCATTTACTGATGCAGATAAGAACAACATTAAAGTCCACTGCAGAAATTGGCTTGAAACAAAAGTACCAACAGCACAAAATTGTAACGGAAAGGTATTTCTGTTTGTAGCAAGAGATCAGCTGGCCCCATCCCTCTGAAAATAACTTCTGAGAGACATTTAAGGTTTCTCCGGGTAAGTTATTTTTCTCTGGTGAAGCTGTCTGCTTCTGAGAAGGAAAAAAAAAATCTATAAACCATATTACGACAGCCCTGAAGAACTGCATTATAAAAAATATTTTAAAAGCTGTTATGCTATATGTACACATAACATATTTTTTGAAATTAGGTTGTTTTTTTTTTTTGAGGGCTACCGCAGTATGGTTTCTAAAGACTCCTTCTGTAGACAAAGCACTGGCAATCGGGGGTTATTTTGTATCAAGCTGCATGCCACTGTTAGCCAGCACTTGATGTTGTTCCTGTACCTGTGACATGCACTTTATGTGCAGCATCAATAATTGATGGCAGCTGTGTTTTTTGAGGTGTGTGATTACAGTGTGGTGTTTAGCCATCCTCTCAAGTGTCTGCTGGCCAGGGAGTCCTCAGGGACTGTTGAGGGTGACAGACTCTGAGAGGAGAAATATGGATTAAATGAAGCAGAAAAATGGCACTGAGCCTCCTTCAAAACCATTTCCACTGCCCCGCATAAGAACATCATAGCCAGGAAATCCATCCTTCCCTGATCTAACACCTCAGCATATACTTTAAAAACAGCACACCTTTTCTTCTTAAGGAAAACATGCTAATGCTTAAAAGGATATATTTATTACTAATGAAGTCATCACAGATCTCCACCAAACATCATAGTGGCCACTGTACTGTACAGTTACTGCTATCATCATCATTACTGCTGTCTCCTTCAACACTATGATTATTGCAGTTCCTCACATAGTCATATAAGATATGCTACTACCTTCCTTCCAAAATGCCTCCCAAATGTTTCCTTATACCTGGAAGTTACAGATGTAGAGGACTTTCTGACATTTTTTACAGATTTTTACTGAAATGATTTTTACTGAAAACCAAACCAAGAGTACTCCACTTATATAATATGAAATGCCCTCCTTCCCCAACACACACAGACTGTATTAAAATGTATCACACAGAAAATGCATATAATGATAATTAAATTATTAATTAAATCAATTAAATGAATAATTAATTATTATTAATTGCAATAATGTGTAAACTAAAAAACGGTAAGAGGAACGGCAAAGTTTTATTTCTGGAACTGTGGAAGTGAAAGCCAAGACTGTGGTGGTTGAGCAAGGGCTTGAATGCATGGAAGATTGACATGGATATGGGAACTATTTGTTATGACATGTGGACAACGAAGGAGGCACCCTGTTGGGCCAATCTGAACTTTTGACCACTATGCCACACAGAAGATGGTAACATGTTGTTTTTCAGCCAAGTTTAAAAAAATGGCTGAGGCAGCAGCCTTTAAAAGAACTGAAATCCAATTAGATCTGACAGGCACCACCTGTGTAGCGTAAAATCTCGTCATACTACCACACTGAAGGACACTCACAGACTCCATCAAGACTTCAACTTCCACAATCACAGATAAATAAGACATCTGCTAAACTAAATCAAATTACCTCCAAGTCATAGCCCAGCAGAACAGATTCAGACTTTTGAAGCTCAATGTTATTTGGATTCTTAAATTCGAATAGAACAGTATACAATTATCAGCTATTATCTAAAATATGAGTTGTTTGTGTTCATGCTGGAAACAATTCAACCATAGAAATATTAATGTAATACAAAGAATTATTTAATGTGTTTACTCAAACATGTAATTGTTTTTTTTTTTTCTGCTTGGGTTTGCTTCTGTGGATTTTACAGTTAACCAACACAGCATTAGCCTAAAAATACAGACCTTGGTACCATCACAAGGGTGGTCTGATATGTTTGTGGTCTTATCAAGTTAATTTACTGTATATGGATGTGAAAAAATCTATATACTGTAAATTTATAAAAAAAAAAAATATATATGGGAAAACGTGAAACTACATTGAGGTAATGCAATCAATGCCTCAGCCACCTCCATGTGAATTGGCAGGAAAAGCTACAAGTACTTGATGTCTTGCCAGAAGGGATTTGCTGTCAGCCTAAATGTAGTTTTTTTAGGTTAAAATTATACCTCTTGCGTAAAGGAAATTCTGTTAATCCTGTGGATTACCTGTTAAAAATCCATGTTTGTATGCAGGAAGCCTCTCTGGTGGCCATCTGTCCAGTGCAATCTATGTTACAGTGGTAAGTGCCAACAACCTCTGATCTATCTCAATCATCAGTCATATTATGTTTCCCCGTGTGATTGAGTATATCACTGAATCCATTTCCTTAAAGCACAGTACATTCTTATTGCTTCAGGCAGAATGAGTTGAAGAGGACTCATACAGGGCAAAAAAGGTACCTTTGCATTATGGTGAAAACGTGTTGCTGCCAAAAAGGATTGAATGGTGAGGAAAGGTGTTCAATGCAGAAGTGAAGTGTAGTCGAATGATGTCCTTGAGTGATCAAAATGTCTATCCAGAACTTTCTCCTTTATTGTCCCTCGATGGTGGAATGAACTTCCACACTCCACCCAACCTGCTGAGTCCCTCAGTATCTTCAAGAAACAACTGAAGACACAGCTCTTCCACACTTTCATGTGCCTTAATCTTTGTTTTCCTTAAAAAAAAAAAAATCAAATTTAAGGTTTAATGCACTTGTATCTCTACTACCTAGCTTGTACCCTGTCTGGCCAGCTATTGAAACTTGGTCGTGCAGCACTTCTAATATTGTTGACTCCCTATGGCTATTTGCTTGTGTTGTACTCTGCCTCACTTGTAAGTCGCTTTGGATAAAAGTGTCTGTCAAATGAATAAATGGAAATGGAAATGCAAAATGCGAGTACCAGATCTGAATTCCTGTGGACTGACTCGATGAGATGAATTCCACTGGAATGGCTAATACTAAAAGAAATGAATACACTTTGTTGAACATTGTTTCTAAAACAAAAGTGGAAAATACTGATGCATGAACAGCAGTGGATTCAGTCAACACTTACTCTTAAATTTTTAGTCATAGATTAAATGCAAATGTTATTTATATTCATTAAGTTTTGGTTTATTGCAAGAAGTAACATCTGCATGTATTAGTAGGTAAAAATTAAGAATGAATTGAATCCATGGATATCTCTTATTGCTAAAAGATGAGAATTTATGTAGTATATAAAAGTATCTATACACGACTTCAGTGTCCAGAAACTGGATTTTCATCTTCCTATTCATATTTACCATATATATCTAAAATGGGTGCATAATGAACAAGACTAGACATCTAATTCCATATAAATGCAAACAAGCATCATTTATTAAGCCTGTGTTGCAACATATAATTATCCAACTTCTTACTTAACATGTAATGTGAAATCAGGAGAAACAAGCAAGCTGCCTCTGTGAAACCTTGGCAACAAGCAAAAAAGGATTTCAAAGCAAGAGCTCAAAAAAGATCAAGACGAAGCGAATGTCAATTTGCTTGCAATCATCTCCAACAACTGAGGCTGAATTTCATTCCAATGCTGTAAAACCATGTTGAAAGGATTTTTTTTTACCCTGTTGCAAATTAAATTTAGATGTGTCAATAACTTATCCCTTACCTTGAAAGCAACCCAAGCTTTTGACTGACATCTTTCACCTGAAAAACATTCTTTCCTTTATATTTCTTCCATTCGGTCTCATCCCAGAAATGACATCACCTCCATGTTATACATATATTGTTGTCAACGTTAACAAAGACAACATTCAAAGTAACCATAAAGAAAAAGTTTCCCTCTGTGAGATTCCTTCAATATCAACAGCTCGGTGATGTGTTCATTCCCGCAAAATAATCAAAATAATGGGGGTTACCATCAAAAAGACCTCTCTTTTCAATGATACAGTTTATAGGGAAGAATGTAGATATTTATATCAGGTACTCAAGATCTATATATAGGAATGCACTGAAAACAATTCAACGCCTTCATGGGTGAGAGAGACATAGAGAGACGGAGAAAGCGGGCAAGAGAGAAATACTCTGCACAAGGATAGTTTGTCATCTGCAATAGAGTTTGGGTCACCCCTTCAAACATACAACATTTATCAAATAAACTTCACTCCCCTTCCCTGCACAATATTAGGTATGAATTTTCCTTTGTTTATAAATCGCTGCTTAGCATCGCCCATTGCGGAGACTTGAATCAAGCCCATACTATGAACAAAGTGAGTGGAACAATCTCAGAGCTATTACCGTTTCTTAAATATGCATTTGTTTTCAGTGCATTTTAATTACAGTATATCAGTTTCCCCTGTGCATCTAAAACACCTGTCCCAAGGAACAAGAGAACAAGGGTAAAAAAAAAAAAAAAAACAGTAAGAATCAGCGTGAAGAAAAAATCAAATCTTCTTCAGCCTCAAAACTGAGAGTTGGGCACACTGAAATTGCAGAGATAACAATGATTTGCATGGTGATGAGCCTTGCTTATACAGTGATGGGATTACAGTATGATCCAGATTAAGCGATGCGGCAGCCGCAACAGGCTAATCAGTTTAATGCACCTTCAGATGACAGAAGTTCATTTTTGACACTGCGTTCAGTAATCATTTATGCGCATACTCAATGTGCTATATATTATATGTAGATACTTCCATCTCCGCACAGCACCATAGGAAAGCTATAACAATTCTTTCCTACAGCACCAGAGCATAAAATACACAGGCAGGAGACGTGTATGCATCAAAAGAGCAAGTCCTGTTTTCTTGTGGAAATGAATGTCCCAGGCTTCACACAGAGATTAAGTCACCTGTCTCTCCAATTTTTCTGAGGAGGCCCTTTGAACCCTTAACTGACATCATTCGCCATAAGAGGAGGTCTGGGGAACAGTAAATTGTATAGGAAAAGGGTTCTCTCTTTCTTCAGCGTTGTTGCACAAATAAATAATCTCTTCCTTTCTTATTCACGGCTCAGTGCTGTCTTTTCCTGACCCTTTCTACAGCAATTTACGGTACAATAATTTACTAAAGTGAACAAAAGGGGATGATTCAACAACCCTACATTATCCTCTGACTGTCAGTTCTCAAGTGCTCTGATGTGCTGGGTGCTGTTTGATGCTGATGTTGAAAAATGACCTGAGTCTAGGGTACTCAGGTTCTCTCCATGTGTGAGCATTCTGGGCAGATTGCAATGTGTCCCTGCTTTTATTTTTTCCATTCCAGCTAATTGCAGGGTGGCTTAATTTATCAAATCATTTAATTAGCTGGATAGATTTAATGCCTGCCCAGACAAATTATTCCAGGCAAAGTATCTAGATAAGGGAACATTTACCTCTCCACAGTGCCATTTTCAATTCATCTTAAATGTAGATAACTGAATGTGAAATGTTTACTGTCTGTGTTGAAAGAAATTAATAAGCAAGAGGGTCTTATTATTATTCGTAGTAGTAGTAGTAGAGGTAGAAGTAGTAGTAACAGAAGTAGTAGTCACAGTATTAGTATCAGTGTTATTGACACTATTTTTAAAATTCCCACCAAAGGCAGACTTGGGGGAATGACAGGAGGAACAACAATCTCACCTCACTTTGCTGGCTACAGCTCACATCAAATTCAAAACCTTGCTGCTGGCATACAGGACAGTGAGTGGGACAGCCCCCTCACACCTACAATTTGGCTTCAAACAATATATACCACCCAGATCACTACGCAACTATGGGGAAACTGAGCGGTCCCCCAGTGGTCGAAAGACCTTCCCACAGGGGTCGGGACAGCAGGATTGCTGGCCATCTTCTGATGCAGAGTGAAGACCCGCCTTTTCAAACTGCACCTCGGTTTCACCTCAGTATCTGCCCCCTAACACCTGCTACTTGTATTACTTGCTGCTTGTTTTACGTGTAGTATTGCAATGTGTTATGGATACTGTAACCAATTGACTGTGATGTACGGGAGTGTGTGTACTTGGCTTCCCTTTCTAAGCTGTCTAGACAGGTTGCACAAGTTAACTTGTGTTAGTGCTTGAATGGTGTTGTGCTCACACTCACTGATCTGAGAGGGTGGTTACGCTGGTCTAACATTGGTGCTCATTTAACTTGAATGGATAAACTCCTGTTCCCTTGAACTGGAAGTCAGTCTGGATAAGAGTGTCTGTTAAATGAACATGATGTAATGTACTCCAAATTGAAACTTTTGATTGGAGTCCTTTTATTGTTGGCTCTCTCCAGCAAAAAAAAGAGAGCAAGAGAAGATGGCAAGCAGAAAGGGGGTTTGATGCACGTCTTCCCCTGCTTTTGATTGTTAGGCCCTTACCTGCTGTTTCAATGATCAGTCAAGGCTTCCTGTGCTAAGGACCATTCTTTAGTTATCATACCTCAGGGTGGACACCTTGCAGGGTGACTATGTCACTGTGCTGGGGGGGGGGGATTCATAGGAGACCCCCAAAATAAATCACAATGATGGAGCCTGACGAGAAGGCTGTGCCCTTCCTCGCACCCTGCAGATGCAGGGACCGTGAACGTACAGAGGCACACCCAAGGTTCCCCTCATCAGCAATAGGGACGCTTTTCGGGGGTGGGGGGGGGGGGGACTCACCACAGTGACCTGTGCTTAATGGTGCCGCGCGCTCCCATCCACAATTCTTCATCACACGCATGAAGAAGATCTGTCACCTCTTTAATCAAAAGGTATGGACCAGCACGCCTGCCACTCCGCACTCCCACAGATCAGCTGTTGAATTTACAGAGCCTCATAAGGAAATACTGGCTAGATGCAGCAAACCACTGTAAAACTGTGCCCCATCGTCACCTGTAATTTATCTTTCAGAAAATAGTATTTACTGTTAAATGGGGCCTGTTGTGATTCATTGATTAATTGGTCTGATATATCAAAGCTTTCGTTGAAATCCGTTTTTTGATTGAAATTGATGAGGTTTAAATCTTTTTGGCACATAAATTCTAAAACACAACACAAGGCCTGACGAAGTTGTATTTTTTTAACATAAAAAGTCAGATAAGTAGATCATCCACATCCAGGGTCAGGTGACAAAGGGTTAAATCTGCATACCAGTTTTGACTTGCAATTAGATATTGAAGGAAACATGATCAATAATCCCAAAACCTACTTTGCACAATTTCTCATTAAGCAGTAGTGTGACTAGTCTGCAGGCAAAATTCGCTAAGTAACACTATACACATTGTAAATAAACCTGCAAGAGCACATGGAAATTTTGAATATTAAAAGCCATGTATGTTGCAGCCCATTAAATAGGTGTGATTTTCATTCAAAAGAACATTTTTTTCAAGCCAGTAATCTCTAATAAACTGCATATTTTCAGAGGCTTTTTGAGCTCTGCTGGATGAGAAAGTTTGGACTTGTCAGTGTGATGTTGCCTGAAAACGAATTCAATCGAGGGGCATAATTTCTCCCCGGAACGCACCTTCCAAAGAGCAGCATAACAGCGGTGTAGCTCTCTAAAGTGAATAAATGAGCCGCTCTTCCACGCAGCGGGGCCCTCCTTTAGTAAAAGTAACACATTTTCAGCCCGATTAGGATGACTATTTTTTTCCCTCCGTCTCACTAATGCATCACATTTCAAAGCGCGTTGCCATGGCAACCGCTAAACGTCTTAGCCTGGCAGAGGAGCGTCAATGTAATCCAGGTGAATATGACACGGCATGTCAGCCCTGCGAGGTCTCCGAGTGCTCTGAAGATCCGTGGCACATCACACCTCCACAAACTGCCCGCATTGTCCACGAACACAATAGTGGCCCATTGATTAATGAACTGGTCTTCTTTTAGCGCAAATACTGCAGGCTCGATTCCAGTGGGGAACTTCTCTTGTGCCCTTTAGCAAAGCACTTAACCCGAGTTGCTTAAGCAAACATTCAGCCATTAACTTGTGTATGATGTATAAAAATGTATGCTATGGATATGCTAGAACTAATAACACAAAAGAATGTGGAGTCCTTTAAATGCCCTGGCACAGCAGGCCCAATAGGACATTTGGCAATTTGTCTGCTATTGGCCAGTTTCCAGATCCCTCCTGCTCTTGTGTAAGCTTTTGTCTTTTGTCAGCTTTTTTCCTCAAGAAATTGTCTTTTTTTAAAAATTTTGTTCTTAATATTATCATTCCAGGAAGAGGTTGAGGTTGGGGGAAAGAGTAATGCAATGGCATGGCACAAGGCCAGTAAGCACATTAGGAAAGCTGAGTGACAGGTCTGAAAGGAGGACAGTTTAGTCCCGTACTGACTGTCCCCTGCAATTTGGAACTTCAGTTTTGCCAAGAGTTTGACAGGAGAGTCCAGCCTCAGCATCCACCTAGAATGGCAAAATTTGTCTCACTTGAAATACCATATACTGTACCTCAGGTCACCATATACTCTCATAAAATCTGTATTTCCTGTAGATATCATTTATCTCGTGATATGAAATTACATTGACACTGATATTTAGTTTCATTCATTTTATGGACAGGATGATTAACATTGAATAGAGAATGTATAATGTGAATATTTGATATTTCAAATATATAGAGAGGCTCATAGTACTGAGCGGGGCCGGGGGGGGGTAAGTAAAATTGACGCAAGGAACTAGATCCATGTTATACTTAACTGTTTTATGCAAATAGACTACTAAGAAGCTTACAATCTATTAAGATATTGCATTTGTCAGAATCAGTACTCACTTAATTCTATCTTAACAAAAAATGTTATTCAGCATATAAATTGACCAATTGCATACGTAAGTTATGTATGTTATGTATGTATGTCTTCTGTCAGCAGAAACACTTGCAAAATAAGTCTACCATTAAAATTACTGACATCAAAATTAAGTCAAGCTACACTAAACAATTTTGGAAACATTACCTGATACAAACTGGACAAAGGCTCTTCCAAGGCAAACCTATCTGATGTTTTCTAAATTCTTGTTTTTTTTTTGTAAGGGACCTCTTTGCACACCGAATTTGAGAACGATAGACCCAAGGGTAAATTAAATTGGCTTACATTTATACAAAACAATAATAACAATAATAATAATAATCATTGTAAATATATACATACATAACCACTTGTGTATAAATATAGTATAATATGGAAACTTCCTAGAAAATACTGAAATGTATAACATTTCATTAATCCTTAAGTTAAATGACAAACCTGAGGATACAATGGGTGGTATCCGAAGGTTAAACACCTTTCACAATTAAAATACTCCTTGAATTTTGTTTAACTATTGCTTTACGCCATGAGGATTTAGGAAGTCTGTGTTTTGTAAAGCCTTACTTGAATGAGGAAATTGCAAACCATGGAAAC
The DNA here is from genome assembly GCF_013368585.1 of Megalops cyprinoides. Classification (NCBI taxonomy): domain Eukaryota; kingdom Metazoa; phylum Chordata; class Actinopteri; order Elopiformes; family Megalopidae; genus Megalops; species Megalops cyprinoides. Next base: position 15,493,722 of record NC_050598.1, on the reverse strand, counting down.
ATCTAATTAGGTTCCTGTCCTGGACTTTATGGCCTCTCAGAGATATGCCTGACACTTAATTTAAGGCCGTCAGATTCCCTTTGCTTCTCTTTCAGGCTCACAATATTCTTCATAAGCACAATAGCGAGGAGATTTCGAATATATTTGTCACAGACAGAAACCACTGCATATTCTACAAAACGATATGCACATCACACTGGCACTGTAATAATACCGCATTCATTTTTGCATCCATTAAGCTCTGTATATTTAGTGTTGAGGAGAGAGAGGAAAGAAGAGGATGACGGTGAGATGTGTGTGTGTGTGTGTGTGTGTGTGTGTGTGTGTGTGTGTGTGTGTGTGTGTGTGAGAGAGAGAGAGAGAGAGGGGAAGGGAGAGAGACAGAGTGAGTTTATGTAGTGAAAAGAAACTCACACAATTTCTAAATGAACATGGTGGATGTGTATGCTGGCGCTGCTCTTTCTCATGGGTAATTAAAAGACTGTGATGTATTAATAATCCTTAAGTACCCCCCCTCCCTCTTCCTCCACCCCCCCCTCCCCAACCCTCTCCAATGGCTGGATTTATGAATGCCTGCTGTGAGGTTAAAAGAATGCAAAAGACTGTTGTTACTCATGTGGTTCCATGCATCTCGGGCTCATCTGAGTTACTGTAGCTGGGAATTCAAATGGAGCTTGCCTCCTAAGCTGTCGTTAACAAAACACAGGTCCCGTCACACAGCAGGTGTTTCCCAGTGCAGATGATCGCGTTATCTGAGGATGACCACAAGGATAAAGACACTGCTTCTCCACGCCCACAGCCTAGCACCAGTGTTGGAGATAAAGAGCTATAAGAAAGTCAGTATTAATTGAAATTTGTTTTTACACCGTGGGCTTATCTGTCAAATTTTAGCTCACAGCATTCAACCGATACACTGCTGCTTCAGCCAATTACTCTTCAATATTCAATCTGCAGAGACTGTTAGTTCCTTGTTCCTCAAGGAAGAAAATGTGAGATTCAGAGGCACAAATAAAAGTGTTTGTGTGTGTGTGTGTGTGTGTGTGTGTGTGTGTATGTGTGTGTGTGTATGTGTGCATGTGCGCGCATGTGCGTGTAGACGTGTCGATGTGGGGAGGTGGGGAGACAATGTGACAATCTTTCCTAAACAGATGATATAGAAGTATCCAGTAAAGTAATCCTTATGGAGGTTGATAACTGCCTATAAGGCTTGCCTTTCATGTGAACAGCTTCATGCTAATTTACTTTGTTACTGTCTATATCCTTGTTATTTTTGTTGCACGAAGGACATTTCAAAGTGGATGATGGACCACCGCCTAAAGCTTAACCTCGTTAAGACTAAGATGCTTTAAATCCTACCCAGGTCCTCCCCATTTCAAGACCTCTCCCTTTTACCAATAGCACTGTCAAAAGCCTTGGCGTAATGCTTGATAGCTAACTGTCCTCCTCTCAGGTTGCAGTGGTGAGTTGGATGTGCTGATTATTTTTGTACAACATCCGGAGGATCCGCCCCTACCTCTTTATGTATTCTACACAGCTCCTAGTTCAGGCCCTGGTCCTCTCACACCTGGGCTACTGTAACTCCCTCTTTGCTTGTCTTCCTGCCTGTGCCATCAAACCCTAAGGTAATTCAGAATGCAGCTGTACGACTTGTCTACAACTTCTGTCTACACTCTCCCTAAACATAGTCAAGTCACACCCCTCCTCATCTCACTTCATTGGTTTCCTCTTAGAGCTCGCATGAAGTTCAAAACCTTGGCACTGGCATACAGGACAGTGAATGGGACAGCCCTCTGACGCCTACAATTTGGCTTCAAACAATATGTACCACCCAGATCACTAAGCTTTGCAACCATGGGCCAATTGACTGTCCCTTCCCAACGGGGTTTCTCCTCTCAGAAGCGATCCCTCTCTGAACTGGTTCCTCAGAGATGGAATAAACATCACATGGGTGTCAGGACAGGGGAATCACTGGCTATCTGCCGACGCAGACTGAAGAACCACCTCTTCAGACTGCACCTCAGTCCCCACCCCCGTACACCTGCCATTTTCATTACTTGCTGTTTATTTTATGTGTAGTGTCTGGATGTGTTTTGGCTACTGTGATATAGTGACTGTGATGTATGGCAGTGTACTTCGCTTCCCTTGTCCGGCCAGGTTGCTCAAGTTAACTTGTGGTATGTCTTGAACAGTGTTATGTTCACACTCAATGGTTTGGGAGTGTTGTTAGCCTGATCTGACACTGTTGTTGATTCAACTTGAATGGATGCCTTTCTGTTCTTTTGTGCTGGAATTCAGAATAATGTAAGCTACTATTATTATTATTATTATTAGTAGTAGTAGTAGTAGTCTTTGCCCTATTTTCAAAACAGTTTTTTTTCCTTTATACCCCTCCTAGTTTAACTAAAACAACCCAAAATTGCATCTTGTCCAGGGTCCAGGGCTGCCATCACCAAGGGAACAGGGGGAATTCAAGCAGCAAATTAGTTGAGATAATTGTTCCATAATTCTGCAGATTGCTTCCAATACCACTAGCAATGCAGCACTTTGCGCTGAAAGTTTGGAAATACAAATTAGCATATAAATGTACTTGACACATTATGTAGGGGATGTGGTTACACCTAACCTACGATAGTTAAGACAAGCTGTATGCTATCAGGTCAATAGATGGAGATGTCTGTGATGGGGTGCTCAGTGTTGATCCCTTTGATAAAAGAGGCTGGAAAGCAGTAACACAAGGTAAATGAATTCAGACATACCTGGCTGTTAATCTGTATGGCCAAATACATGACAAAACTCATTTGAAACATGAAACCACTGTTGTCACCTGTCTGGACTACTGATGGTTATAGTTAAAGCTATGTTTTCCTGGCGAAACAGTGTCACTGCTACACTTCATCCAGCTTTGAAGCTACAAACCTATATTCTGCCAAGTTACAGGACAACATCCTATGCATAGTACTGTGCTTTGTTTCCTGAGAAATTTAGTTGATTTTAATTATTAATTTCAGAGCATCAACATTTAACATTTATCATAACAACTTTCATCATTTTTGCTAAACTTTTTTCCCAATAGATTTTCACACGATACATTAATATATACAAATGATACACCAAGAGTTTTTCATGCAGAAAAGGCCCATACAGTCTCCAGGATTTTTCCTCCAATGCTTGTATGTATACACTGGATACCACTCAAACGTCAGTAAACTTGTCTCATCATTAAGGACATCATTGGTTTGCCAGTGGTTTTTGCTTGTGTCAGACAGATTTCTTGACACATTTTTGATCTTATTCTCCCACTTGGCATCAAGGCTAGAGAAGGGATATGAACACTATTAGTGGCCCTTCCAAAAGGGGTCATATTACTGTGCATGGTGCAGACCTTATTTCTGTCACAACCAGTATTATCATATCTGTACCAGTTTTACTTGAATCTGTGATAGAGTTTCGGACCAAAGATAACATCAGGTACCCTATTCATTGTTATGGTGGACCACAATATATTATCAAGGAAGGTATTCTATGGACATGAATATGTCTTGTGCAAAAGGCATATATTCAGAATCTTACTGCAATATTCATTTGCTTGGCATAGATCTAGTCAATCTATCTTATTGCAATATTCATTTTCTTGGCATTTCAATTCAATTCAATTCATTTTTATTTGTATAGCGCTTTTTACAACACAAGTTGTCACAAAGCAGCTTTACATTGTTCCCAGGCCTGAGACCCCCTGAGAGCAAGCCAACAAGGCAACAGTGGCAAGGAAAAACTCCCTATCAGGAAGAAACCTTGAGCAGAACCGGGCTCATGGGGGGGCCCATCTGCTTCTGGCCGGCACTGGGCAGATAGAGTTAGACACAATATTATGCAATGTACATTTGTTATTGACAAACAATAGCAGTTAACAGCAGAGTGATTACAAGAATGTCTCCTAGGATGTCCGGGTCTTGGAATGCAGTTGGCTTTGGTGGGCAGGGCAGCGAGGTAGCAGGACTGGAAAACGAGATGAGACGCTTGGGCTACAGCTCCGGACAGGAGCCCGGAGCAGGGAATAGGAAGCAAACAGAAAACAGTGGTTAGTGGATGATAAGAATGGCAGGGATGTAGAACAGAGAGGCAGGAGAGGAGGGGCAGAGAAAAAGGTGTGCAATAAGGAAAGACCCCGGCAGGCTAACATTATGGCAGCATAACCTAGGGGACGGGAGGCAAGGGACCGGCATAGTCATGAGGGCGACCCTAAGACGGTCAACACCAGATCACGGCACAGGGTCCATGAAAGCAATGACCACTTAGTCCACCAGAGACTCTATGATCCACGCCAGCACCAGGCCATGTCCCTCAGCTGAAGGATTTACTATATAGATATGTTTTGAGCCTAGACTTAAAGGTGGAGAGAGAGTCTGTTCCCCGAATCTCAGAGGGTAAACTGTTCCACAGGAGAGGGGCTTGATAGGAAAAGGCTCTACCGCCTACAGTAGTTTTGCCCACTCTTGGAATGGTGAGAAGCCCGGCATTTTGGGAGCGAAGGGCTCTCTGCGGAAGATATGGATGAAGAAGGTCCTTAAGATAGGGGGGGGCAAGCCCATTTAAAGCCTTAAATGTGAGTAAGAGTATTTTAAAAATGATCCGGTATTTAATAGGTAGCCAATGGAGAGAGGCCAGAACTGGGGTGATGTGCTCAAAGCGTTTAGTTTTAGTTAAGATTCGAGCAGCTGCATTTTGCACCAGCTGAAGGGGTTTTAATGAGACGTTTGCACATCCTGACAAGAGGGCATTACAGTAGTCTAATCTGGATGTTACAAAGGCATGGATTAGTTTTTCAGCGTCGTTAATTGATACGATTTTCCTGATTTTAGCAATATTTCTCAGATGGAAGAAGGCAGTCCTAGAGGTGTTAGTTATGTGAGTTTCAAAGGAGAGCTCGGGATCAATAACAACACCAAGGTCTTTGATGGCTGCACTCGGGGTAAGGGAGACACCATCAAGGTCCAATGTAAAATGAGTGAGTTTGCTCCTGATTGAATTTTGGCCTATGACCAATATTTCGGTTTTGTCCGGGTTGAGGAGGAGAAAGTTTCGGGCCATCCAATTCTTTACATCTGTTAGGCAGGCCTCCATGTTTGAAATATTCAGAGGGACATCGGGTTTGACTGATATGTATAACTGAGTGTCGTCCGCGTAACAGTGGAAATTAATGTCATGTTTACGGATGATATCGCCAAGAGGCAGCATGTATAACGAGAAAAGCAGAGGTCCAAGCACAGATCCTTGAGGTATACCATATTTTACTCTGGAACGAGCGGAGGATTCGTTGTTGATGGAGACAAACTGATATCGTTCTGATAGATAAGATCTAAACCAAGATAGGGCATGTCCACTTATGCCAACCAGGTTTTCGAGGCGGTCAAGGAGGATACAATGATCGATGGTATCAAAGGCTGCACTTAGGTCTAGTAGCACAAGAAGAGAGATACAGCCATTGTCACAGGAGAGTAGAAGGTCGTTGAGCACTTTCAGGAGAGCGGTTTCCGTACTGTGGTGAGGTCTAAATCCGGACTGGAAAACTTCCAAAATGTTGTTAGAGTGTAAAAAGGCACAGAGTTGCTTTGATACCGCTTTTTCCAGGATTTTGGAGAGGAATGGAAGGTTCGAGATGGGCCTGTAGTTTGACAGGTCATTGGGATCAAGATTAGGCTTTTTCAGAATAGGCTTGATAACTGCTACTTTAAAGGGCTGAGGTACGTGTCCAGACATAAGAGAGGCATTGATAAGATTTAATAGTGGTGTGCCAATTGCAGGCAATAGCTGTTTTAGGAAGCCAGTTGGTATGGGGTCAAGTTGGCTGGTAGAGTTATTAGATGAATTGAGAAGAGAAGAAAAGTCGCCAAATTCAATGGGTATAAAAGAGTCGAAGCGCGGGGCGGGCCTAATAGACATGTCTACATAATCTGGAACGGGACTGGCCAGGCAGGAACCAGAAGTTGATGAGAATTTTTGTATTGTGTCTCTTATCTTTAAGATTTTACTGTCAAAGAAGTTCATGAAGTCACTGCTACTATAAATTGCTGGTATGGTAGGGTTAACTGATGCAGGACTCTTGGTTAATCTGGCAATAGTGCTAAACAGGTACCTAGGATTGTCCTTGTTTCTCTCAATAAGAGTAGAGAAATATTTGGATCTGGTAGCTGTGAGGGCAAGCTTGTAATTTAGGAGACTTTCCTTCCACGCCAGGAGAAAAACCTGTAGTTTGGTGGAGCGCCATTTTCTTTCGAGTTTTCGTGTGGCTTGTTTGAGAGCACGAGTATGGTCGTTATACCAAGGTGCTAGCTTCTTGTCAGTGATTTTCTTCCTTTTGAGGGGAGCAACGGCGTCTAGAGTTTTACGCAAAGTAGAGTCGATTCTGTCCGCGAGTAGATTAATTTCAGTTGAGCTGGGGTTTGAACATAAACTAGAGGAGATTTCGTTGTGCAGGTAGTATGATGTAGGGAGCTCGTCGATAAAGGCATTTGCTGTAAGAGAGCAAAACGTGCGCCTGGAAGAAAATCTCGGCTCCGAGTATGTGAAGCACGTTAGTGGTAAATTGAAAGAGATGAGATAGTGGTCGGATAACACAGGATTGTGTGGCATGATTTCCACCTGGTTAATGTCTGCTCCATATGTGAGGACCAAATCAAGAGTATGGTTGCGGTAATGTGTGGGTTTGTCCACAGCTTGATAGAGTCCAATGGATTCGATGATGGACAAAAATGCTGTTCTGAACGGGTCATGTTCATTATCCATATGGACATTAAAGTCGCCTACTATTACAGCTTTTTCTATATTGACAACCAGGTCAGATAGAAAATTGGCAAATTCCGATAAGAAAACACTGTAAGGGCCAGGTGGCCTGTAAATTATAACAAGGGTAAATAGCTGAAATGCAGTCTTGTCAGGATGTGCAAAGCTAAGTACTAATAGTTCAAATGAATGGAAGTTATAGCCAGGTTTAGGGGTGGCACAGAGTTTGGAGCTGTGTATAGCAGCAACGCCGCCACCTCTACCAGTAGGTCGAGGGACCTGGTGATTACAATAACTGGGAGGAGTTGATTCGTTGAGAGCAACAAAGTCATTAGGTTTAAGCCATGTTTCAGTCAGGCATAAGATATCAAAATGGTGATCAGTAATCAATTCGTTTGTTAATAAAGCTTTAGGTTGTAGCGATCTGATATTTATTAACCCAATCTTAAGGACCATTTGTCTACAGGTAGTACTTTCAGGTTTGGCAGACTTAATTTTTATTAAATTATCAGCACAAATGCCCCTACTGGATGTTTTTAAGAAGTTTGGGACAGAGGGTCGTGGAACAGACACTGTTTCTATGGGATTTTTAAGTGGTGGTTCCAGGGAAAAAGCAGACAACTGTGTAGGACAGGAAGTCTGCTGCCTGGCCTTGGCCCTGATTAGTCAAGGTTTAGTGGAATTCAGACTATGATCTATGTTACTAGAGATGATAGCTGCACCCTCCCTCGAGGGGTGGATGCCATCTCGTTTTAAAAGACCAGGCCTCCCCCAAAACTTGTGCCAATTATCTATAAAACCCACGTTGTTAGAGGGGCACCATTCAGACAACCAACGATTAAGTGACGTTAATCTGCTATAGATCTCGTCACCGCGCCGCATGGGGATGGGGCCAGAGAAAATTACTGAATCCGACATTTGTTTGGCAATCCTGCACACCGACTTAATAGTTAACTTTGTTACTTCCGATTGCCTCATGCGAACATCGTTAGCGCCGACGTGAATAACAATTTTTGAGTATTTCGCTTTACTTTTACCTTTAGCTTTAGCCAGCACTTTCAAATTGGCTTCAATGTCGGAAGCTCTGGCTCCAGGAATGCAATTGACTATGGTCGTTGGTGTCGCTACGTTCACGATTCTAAGAATTGAATCGCCAATAATCAGGGCTCTTTTAACAGGCTTCTCAGCAGGTGTGTTACTGAGGGGGGAGAACCTGTTGGAAACGTGAACCGAGGGTTGGTGGTGCACCGGGGGCTTGCGCTTGCGTCTATTTTCCCGAACCGTAACCCACTCGCCTTGCTGCGAAGGCTCTGCCGGGGTTGAGCTAGGGGAAAGGCTAATTGACGCATCCGGTACTGAAAAGGATTCGATAAACTTTTCACTAGCTTTAATCTCATATAAGGTGCGGATGCGTGCTTCTAATTCTGCTACCTTCTCCGTCAGCCTAGCGTTAAGCTTGCATTTAACACAGGTGAAGTTGGTCGTAATGGCGGAGAAGGAATAACTAAACATGTTACACACAGAGCAGGGGAGACAGCGAGAGGGAGGAGAGCTAAGGATTGGAGAAACAGAGCTGCGAGAAGCCATCGTATGTAACTAGTGGCTACTTACGTAGTTTTTGCGAGGGTGTCGAAAAGTAGTGTCGGCGAGTACTCCGGGTTTGGGTCCTGGCTGGGTCCTAACCGATCGGCGTCTTGCGTCTGGCGTTCGGGGAACGAGCAACAGGAAGTGCGGGGAACAAGCAACAGGTGAGGAGCAGCAGGTAGCGAGCGAGAGCGAGAGCGTCTGGAGCGAGAGCGAGAGCGTCTGGAGCGAGATCCTTAGATCATAGATCCTTATCCATGGCTTAGCAGGCATCCTTACCAACCATAAAATGTGCTTGCAAATGCATGTTACCCATTTAAACCCAGTAAAGTATATCCCAATAACAATCTTACCCAAAATTCTTACTTTGATGGGTTATGTTAATATACTAGTATTACAAAGATTGCAGCCTCACCCAAAAATCTGTCTATTATAATCTGCAATTTTTTACCCTAAATGGCCATCTTGCACTAAAGCACATCTCATTAACAAACACCTTTATTTATACTAAGGGCAACCACTTAATTTCATCAAAAAATGAAAAATGAGAAATCATTAAACACCTACAGAAAGCGGTGCTTTCTCCACTACCCATACCCTCTGATCAGATATTGCACTTTAATCTCTTACTTAAACTAACACACTCATGTGGAATGGATTTTACCAGTGATAATGAGGGGCCTGGTGCTGTTGAGTAGGTAGTGGAAGGGAACAAGATGTAAAGTGCTACAGCCATAGAGCTTGAGCATTAAGCAAATACATTTACTGAAGACCAGATTATACTGAAAAACACAACAACTTAATATAAAATGTATTTATATAAAATATAATACTACAGGAATAAGTTTGAGTTGGGTGCTGAAAATATAAATATCAAGAATATGAAAGATTAGGAGAACAAGTAGTGGATGATGTAGACAGATAATATGGTGGCCAAAATAGCAAGCACATTTTCTCATGAAATTCACCACCTCCACACTATGTAGACTGATATTATCCACTTAACACAATCCTTAAAATAGAGTAATAAAATCAAGGACATTCAATCAGAAATAAGGAGATTATTTGTGGCCTTAACCCAGAATTCATTAATCAGAAGTATTTCTAACAAAAGTCTTATCTAGCAAAAATCAGCTGCTACCAATTCTAAATTACACTGAGCCTTTAATTTTGTATTTAAAAGCAAGAAGAGAAAATGAACCAATTTTCTCATCTTTTTCATTTGGTAAACTCAAAGGTATAGACCCAAATGCACAGGCAAATACAAATCACAAGCACAACAGGTACGCAGACACATGCAGACATCTGTGCGCGCGCACACACACACACACACACACACACACACACACACACCGTGCGCACATGAATGGACTTATGCAGAGAGGGCTGCTATTTTTTTTTTCCTGCAATGAGTTATTATGCTTATTTGTCTCCTTTTCAGGAGCTGTGCTTGGACACAGCATGGCTGCCAGTTTATCAAGCTGTGTTCAGTTCATTGAAGGCTTTGGATTAACCTTCTCAGTATTCTGTAAACTTGAACACAAAAGATTTCAACAGGATGCACTTCCTAACACAGCACAGTACAACCGCTACCAAATTAATGACGGAACACTTTCCTTCTTTTAATATTCGCATCGGCGAATGCAACCCCGGGTGATGACAGACAGATACATTTTGACGTTGGAGGACATATAAAAGAGCCCGTGGCTGATGCTAGAACTGATCAATCAAAGCTGCCTCAAACTGAGCGCAGTGTGAGGTGGCCGAGGATGGTAATGAAGTGTTGCAGAGGCCTTGTGCTATACTGAGGCTGCAGGAGGGGATTGACACCAAATCGATCCCCCCAAAGTCCTGAGTGGCTGTCAGAGGAACACAGACTGCACATGTGCCTCAGTGCTTTACTGTGGTCAGATGAACCATGTACGCATACTGTGTGGTCACTGACAGGGTGTCAGAGAGCATGATCCATCCACCCTGCATCATATTATTACTATTATTATATACGATGATATAAAATGTTACATTTATAGGCCACCCCTGGTAGTAGTAGCATTGTTGTTGATAAATAGCACTAAAGGTATAATATAACATAAAAAATACATCCTGGGTATTTTCTTTCCACTTAAAAAACATATACTTTAATATTAATAACATTTCAGTGTTCAAAGTCGTGCTTCAGTGCTCATTTTCACCATTGCACTCACTGTTAAAGTGATCCATAACTGATACCACGACAGTGACACAGTACATCTAGGTCTTGCTTACTCCTCTGCATGTATTCATGTGTCATCAAGAATTTATCAGTACAGTGCCTCTCTCTCCCTTTTCCCATCCCTCATGGAAACCATTTATTAAGACAGCTCACTATAAAAACATGCAATAGATATTGCAATAAACAGGGCACTACATTAGAGCTTGTATCACACTGCATGTTAAGGTATGTGTATGTGTCTTGACTCATGCAAGCATACATGAACATGCATATGTGCCTTGAGGGTTGGGGTTTGCGCTTGTGTATGCGCGCATGGAGCATGCGTGTGCATATGTGCAAGACTATGTGCTTGGGTCTTTGTGTGGTTTCATAGTTATATACCATGACTTTTATGGGGACATACTATCAGTTTCACGGTTATATAAATGCTAACTGAAGATTAATAAAAAGCACCGCTACAGTTTGCAAAGTAAGCACTTGACTGTTACTTGCCATGTTTGTGTAGGAAAGGTCAAGAACATTTTTGTGTTTTTAATGCAGCACTTTCAATACAGTACCAACACCACAGGTTCAGAATAGAGGTACCACACAGCACCTTTAATGCTTAAAATACAATTACTGTGGAAATGCTTTGCACAAACTTTGCAAACCACACAGTTTTATCAGGCATTTAGTGTGGGGCAATTTGTACATTAGGCATCCACAAAGATGAAGTCATGAAGAGACAACACGTTATCAGTCTAGACAAACTTGGCCTGATAAAAGCATTTTTGTCCTTAAAGTGAAATGAAACAAACAAATCCATCAATCAAACAAATTAAACAGTAAGTTAATTCAGGCCTTTTTAAGAAAGATAATATTATTCATGAGATTGCACCTAATCTGAATTGTACGTTTATAATAGAAAATTTTGTTACTTGACACATTTATATTATGTTAGTCTTAAATATCCACGCTCTTCCATTTACATATAAATTGCCAAAAAAAAAAAAAAAAATCAAAACATGGTGCATAATTTATCTTGCACAAGAGCACTGGACAACAATCATTCTCATGTAGAAATTATCATTGGCTCAAAGTACTTGGCATGCTGTATAGTTTTTGGAATGATTAGGTTTTTGCTTATCCAGAATTGTAATGTTTGTGTAATGTTTACTTTAGGGAATAATGCAATTCATGGGTTTTACAAAGACACATTTTCAGGTTGTTTATACATATGCAAATTAAAGAGAGAGATACAAATTAGAGACAAAACTAAAGGAAGGGAACAGTTTGTGTTTATGACCTCCATTTTGTTGGAAGATGACTAAATCCTCGAAAAAGGAAAGAAAGCACACTCGGGTGAGCACAGGAAGACTGAGACAACATTCTTGTCATCCAGAAATGAAATGTCCATAACTGGCAAACATGATGAAATGAGTCAATAAATATGGTAACGTGAAGTCAGATACGCTGTGCTTATGTTATAACAATGACAGAAAAGAAGGGCGATGAATTGCATAATGAATTGAGTTTCACTGCTGTATATGTCAAGATGTACAGCCTCCAAGAACTTGATTTATTGGTACCACTTGTGAAGTGGTGGATGTGACCTGCTGCTGTCAAATTAAGACCCTGTCCTATTCTGTGACATGCGGTTCGTGTTGCCTGGTCACACTCTTAAGAATTGCCATTTTGATTAGCTAATTACAAGGTGCACAGCAGTGAAGAGAGGGTTATGTAAAAATAATATTGCATATTTAGAATCACTTGCAAGGACTTTCTTCATGCACATATAGAAGCATGACCACGTGCACTCACACACAGAAACACACAGACATACAGACAGACAGACACACACACATACACACACACAAAGATTACTTCTAATTTGTACAGTGACTTTTATGAGCTTTGCAGAGGTGGATCAAAGGCAGAGCATGTTTTCTGAGAGCATATTTCAGCTCCCAACCTTTTAATTACCTGGTCAGAGATGCAGAGGTAGCTACATCATCAAAAAGTACCCAGAGCAGGTTCCCCACATTTCAAAGGCTTCTCATTCATTTTAACCAGCCTGCAGAGCTACATAAGTATAATCTAACCAATACACACATTGCACTCCCCGATTTGGGGGTAAACTTGCTAGCTAGCACAGTTTCACAGCTAAGTTCCCAACACCATGTGAAACAGTAGTTACAGTTAATATTTTACACTGTTAAATGTGATATTACTTTATTCTCTTTTCATGTGGTAGCATTGTAAATAAAATTACTCTTCACCATTTTGCTCTGGATTTCTGGCTGTACATCTTTTATTCTACCATCACCAATCAGCTCATCCAGTTCCAATCGGTCACACAATCCTCATAAGTTGGGTCACTCTCACAGTCCTTTGCAAGAATTCTACATTATAAATATAGTGTGGCATCAACCTATAAGGGACTCATATCTGCCTGCTGTAAAATTAGGTAGGTAAGCTGACACCAGACCCAGTAAGCAAGTGGAATCAGGGGAGGGGAGAGGCTGGAAAAACAATCAAATCCGCAAAATAATCAAATGCACCAGAGAACAAGGGCTCAGGCGAACCCCAACACATCAACCTCGACACAACAACCTCAAGGCTTAAAGCTACCCAGGACTGCTATTTGTGAAATGGTTACCATTCCTTCTGGTACAAGTTGTGCCAGGGCACACAGAACCACCAGTGCTGTCCCGAATCTTCTCTCAGTATGCAAAGAACAAAAAATAAACACTCTGGAAGGTGGTAAAGCTGCCGTTTTGCTCTGATCTTCACAATGCAGTTCAAATAAAAGGATTTAGGTCAAACTGTCAATACCTTACCCTCTGCAAACAGAGATTGCAAAAGAAGGAAAAGTAAAGTGGTGCTACAGATCTTTGAATTTAGTGGGAATCCATTTAATTGTATCCTTTAAAATGCAGGTTTATTCGCAAAGTAGGCTGTAATTCAAAACATAATTCAGACAATTTGTTCCTCTATGCAAGTGTCATCATATAATTCCTGCAAATTCTCTTCAGCTGATTTTTAGTATGGTTCACATGTGTTTCCATTCATTTTGGACAGTTCACAGCCTTCACCTTCTAAACTGGCTGCAATATTTACTAGAATGGTTTCTCTGATTGCCTTAGTAGTTTCATGCTGCTTGCTGATGTCTGACCGAAATTCTACATGTGGAATTGTAGGCAAATGAGAAAAAGTATAGACAGATCTACAAACCATGCTGGCAATACATGAGTTACATAAAGATGCACTAAGTCAACTAGGTAATTTATAGACAAAAAAGATAAAAAAAAGAAATTTGAATCTTGAGAGTGCAAGAGACTATAAAAATGAACAAGTTTCTAAGAACAAAAGTAACAAACAAGGACAGCTGCAATAGCAAATTAGCAGCTGTGTTAGACTTGAAAGACCTCAGATTTGACACATTAGCATCAAACTTTTAATGTATGCATTATCATATTCAGAACTGAATATCTGATGAAGATCAAGTAAATGACCCAAGACAAAAATCATGTCTGTCTAATCTGTTTAAAGTAATTAATATTCTGTTCCTAAATGGGTAACTCAGCCTTGCAGGGATGCATAATTGGTTCAAGTTTCTATGGAAACACAGTTTGTTTGATAAATGGAGGTGCATTTCATTTTCTGCCTTCCATTAAAACAAAACAAAGCAGAAAAATAGCAGTAATCCAAAATACATTTCCACATTCAAATGTGAACAAATGTTTTAGCACTCATTTAAGTTTTAGCAGAAATCAATTTCGAGGATTAAATAAATCTCAAAGTAAACTGGACATGGTAAACTGTCTGGGCTGCACTACATGTCCAAACCTAAAATTTGACTATGTATACAGTAACAAACACTTTAAACTGTCTCTAAGAATATCATCTAATTCACTTGGATAAGAAATGTTCTAAACGGCATGAAAAAGACATTTGAGATGAAAATTGCTTGCAGGTTGATACCAGAAGTTCTTCCCTGTAAACTGCAGATAATAATTTAGTCTTGGTGCCTTTCTTTCAACAGGAAGGTTTGACATCAGGATGAATGCAGCCCTAGGATTGTTTAAGACAATACTACCTTAAAGCTATCCTTACATACCTTATACATAAGAAGAGACTTGGACCAGCAGATACTGTGGCCTATCAAGTGCTCTTATTTTTTCTTGCTTGTTCTTTGCACTACCTCCACAGTGAAGTGGGTGTATTTACAAAATGAAAAGGCAGTGTACTTCCTCTATCCTCCTCAAGAAGTGTGAGTAACAAATTGCTCACTTTCATTATGATGTAGAATCCATCTCAGAAGCGGAGCGGAGACTGCGAACTGAAAATACCAATTCCTCGCATGGTACCAAAAATATAAAGGAATTATTCAAACATATTGGCAGGAGCAGCAGTGTCTGGACACAGCACACAAAAAACTCAACTTTCCTGATAAAGTCAAACTTCTGGTTATTCAATCCCACAGCACACAGAAAATTAAAATGAGAAAAAAAAAAATCTATTCTAGCAATAGCTACTGCTATTTTCAATTACCGAGAACTGTCAATGAAATACATGAACAGTAATTGCTTTCCTAGTGTTGCTACATAATTTAATAATAATCAAAAGAACAATTAATTGAGAATTGTGTTTTGTGAGTCACAGTATATTACGGGTTGTAGTAAATCCTTCTTGGTTCAAGCCATTGCTGAGGCAGAGGAAGGCAAAAGGTGGACACAGTGCAATCAAGGCACAACAGTGAGGAAAGTGACGTTCATTTGAACAATTGGTTTCAACGTTTCAGATGATTAGTTTAAATTTTTTTAGATAAATGAACCATCTATTAGTCTACCCTGAATGTGTTGATCATATACATAAAAGACATGTACCTATCTATCTATATAATAGATAATATATATTTTAGTACCTCCTGTGAGTGGGGCATGTCTGTCACCATCCAAGTGTAGAATTACATCCAAGTGCATTTCAGATTGGCATACACAGACACACACCATCCCTCTCTCATAGATATTTTTACAAAGTGTGGTGTGTGAGTGAGAGTTTATTGTATATGTATGTGTGTGTGGATATAGGGGCTGTTTGTTCAGGTGTGTGTGTGCAAATGTATGCATGCATGTGTGTGCGCCAGCCCTATGAGTATATTCTGAATTCTAACAAGGAGATGACTATATGCACAACCAATGCAGTCACTGTGAATAACATAGTTGAGTATGGCTTTATCCACTGTAATTTCCATCCACTTTCCATGGTGTAAGGAATACAACAGGACACAACTACCTAAGTCAAATTCATTTAGTAGTATGCTGAAGTAAACATGTTTACTACTGCTACTGTATGATGGTTTTATGTATTAATTTTTACATACATGTACAGGGTGTCAACAAAATAATGGAAACACCAAACAATATATACATATTTACCAACTGATAAGAAGTTGGGCCACCTTTTACAAGCTATAGTGTCACGCCCTCCCTGAGCAGGGATGTTGCAAGCCTGTCAGCCTTGGCGGTCTACCTTCCTACAGACGCCAGGCAATGTCGTTGTCTTAAGGGGTTATCGCTCTATCCCCGAAACCTCTCAGGGCGGCGTGCAGCTAGTACACATTCGGCTTGCTTAAATACAACAGAAAGAAATATAAGACTGACGTTACCTACGGTTTCAGACACGGACGCCAAAGCTTCGCCCTTTCCGTGGCCAGCCCGCACCAGTCGCCCCGCGACGGACAGCCCGGCCTCGGTGTAGCGAAGAGAGAGTAGCGTTCGCTGGCTTTCTTGCGTTTGCGTTGTTCAGTTTTAATATCTAAAAGGTCCTAGTTCACTTCTGTTGTGCTTGCTTGTGAGCGTTCTTCCGTTGGTCGCCTTCCCAGGACTTAACATATAGGAAAGGAGATCGCGCCAAAACGTTGCGGTAGAGTATTCAGCTTTCCCGCGGGAGGCCAGCTTCAGCAGTCCACATTGGTCCACAGTGGCAGCCACACCGGTGCATGCGCAACCCCACCGGAAATAGCCTCATTCCATGGATCGCCCCGAGTGATAGGGTCAAACCACTCATTAATTAAGCAACGCCAACCCTCTTTTCATATTGTACCAAGCAAGCCGAAGTGTTTTAGGGACCCACTAATACTAACAAGGAAATTTACTCAAATAAATCTGACAAACAGGTATCAATAATAATAACAGGCTCATCTGGGGACTAATAAGATCTCCTGGCACTCTCAAGGGTCATTTCAGATCTCACAGGAAATGGCCTGTCCGTAACAATAGTATATGACACAAAATATGGCAACACACACACACAAACATCTGAAGACACAGCTCTTCCGTGCTCACCTGAACACCTGAAACACTACCAGCTAAAGTACATTATTATGTCTTAATCTTAGTTTTCCTTAAAAAATTCAATGTACTTGTATCTCTACTAGCTAGCTTGTACCTTGTCTGGCCAACTATTGAAACTTGGTCATGCAGCACTTCTAATATTGCTCCCTCCTTACATGGCTACTTGCTTGTGTTGTACTCTGCCACAGAAAATCAAGACTGAACAGAAGAGGCCTCCAGATTTAGCTTGCTAGCTAATAGATTACCATACTTTCTTTTACAAAAATCATATGCTTACATGTGAAGACACAGTCAAAGCTACAGGTAATGTGTTCAGAATTGACTATGACATCACAAACAGCAGTGCTGATAAGGCTCAATGATTTTGGTAGTCATGTCAAACATGGTAGCATAAACATTTGCACCTAGTCAGCTACCAGCTTCTACCCAGCCCAGGGGTGAAATTAAGATGCTGTGTTACTGTACATACCATGATGGTTAAGTGCTTTGGATGGAGTACAATTATAACAAATATTGTCAAACCAGAAAGACATTAAAATTAATGACAAATACATGTTTTATTAACTGTTCCCATTACTTAATTCTCTAAAAGTACCCAGCAAGAAAAATGTGGTATTACAGATATGATCCCATATTCATGTCTATGTTTCCCTGTTGCTCTATGAAACAAGTGCAATACAGTTGTGCCATCATCTATGCTTCCACTCGATTTTTGACTTTTATGTGTACTTAGAGTTGGTAAATTAATTGAGGTTACTGGAAGCTGGGTAGAGTGTAAAGGAGTGAAACCAAAACTGACAGTTTATCAGTGCCAAGTATGTATAAATAATCTTGCATTGATGCTATAAATGGCACTGCACCAGTAAGAATTTAATATTTAATTGGACTCTCTCCACTGATCCTAATTGTGTGGGCTCTGCTCTTTTCAAGTAACCGCAAGAGGAAGAGCTTAAAAAAAAAAAAAAAAAGGAAAAACAAGATGAGTGGGCTGTGGAGTAAAAGCAGCAAAAAAGCAGCAAGCACACAGAAGGAGACAGATGGGTTGGAGAAGCTCACCTAGTTTGGGGCAGATTAGTCTGGGAAGCTGTGGAGAAAGAATAAAAGAGGTGTTATCACTGGGGTGAACAGAGACATTCTTGAATACTCCATACTGGATATTCATACACTACTCGTACAATACTCTTTGCACACCTTACTGTGTGTGAGTACTGATAGATGCAGAAAAGCTTCACATTTGCCAGTATACAGTGTTGCGGTAAATGACAGAGGACATGCAGCTAATGTGCCAACAAATCCTTGTCAATACAGCATAAACATCTTTATGGGCAGCAAATATACCAAATACAGTTCTAATGATTTTACATTTGTATTTAGTTTACCTTTTTGTATTCTATACTCTTTGGCAAACCTCAATTCCTATGATGTAACTTGGATCTACTGTCGTGCACAGAAGCACTGTAATGTCCCCATCCTTCAGGTAGACCAAGAAAATTAGAATACTGGTCATTTGAAATTGCCTTTACCACAGGGTGGGTGCTGGCACACTGTCCTCTGGCCTTGGGATAAATGCTGTGGTCTTCTTTGTAAAGTGCTTCATTCATACCTTTATTGTTCTTCTCACTCCCTGTAAAACACTGCTGACTGTTCATGTTTGTATCCAAATTTTGCAGGATCAAGCAGTCAAAATGCAAATGTGCATTACTGTTTTTTTTTTTTTCTGCTGGTGTGAATTTTGAGGGCGCCACGTACAGGAAACATAATTAAAAGGTGTGAGAGATGAGAAGGGAATCCCCTTCAGTAAGCTCATAGCTTCCCGTTACGATTTTTTTCTTAATCCACAAACCGTAGATACAGTGCAGAGTAAGCTTAGGGAACTGCTGTTTTTCAACAATTCTGAACAAAGGCGCACACTAGCAAAACATGCAAATACTGAAGCAGCTATGGCATTAACTTCACATGATTAATTCAGATAATTACTATATGCAGCAAGGTGTGATATAGAGCAAGGCACAGAATTTATGAATAGAGGAGTTAAAGATCAATTTTTCAAACAAGCTTTTTAAACAGTAATTAGCCATTACAATATAGTATACAAAAATATATTGTTACTCTGAGACAGAGGTCTAGGGCATATTTGCCACCATCATCTGTTTCCGATTAGCTTGTTGTTAAAAAGGCCAATATACTGCCCTGCCCCTGCTACCGCTTGTAGACACTGCAAAAGCTCATTTTGGTCTATAGCCCCTAATTATCCAAAACCGTTTTCATTTTGTTCGGAGCCGCTTTTAGGGAATATTGAATTAAATTTGCACTGCATAAAACAAATAACATCCATGACCGTGTTTTGATTCTGTCTTAATGACACACTCCCACTACCCGTGCTGCTCCAAACTACCCAAGGTGTTGACAGCAAAGCCCATGTTCAATTCAAGAGATTATTCTAGCCTGAATACTGAGCTAAACACATGCTCTGTACTCCCATCTCTGAACAGTAGGCTCCTGCAAAAGGCATGTTTTGCTTTTTTTAATTGGATTTTCGTAAACTGTATTTCCAGAGTCTCTGGGAGTGTTAGTCAAAAGACAGCAGTGCAATATATGCTAACATACTACAGCTGACAAACATCGTGATAGTCACAGGTTTGTGGAAGAATCATTTTAAAACTACATAGAAACTACACTGCAAAAAATAGCCCTTCAAAAATAAGAAATAAAATAATTAATACAAGGTGTTTTTTGCTAGTAATAAGTGAAAAAATCTGCCAATGGAACTAGTGGAAATACACTTGTTAAGATTTCTTGAAAGGGATCTTAAAATTAGGTGGAAAAAAAACTAATTTTGATCCATTTTTAACTGGTATTAGGAAGTGTTGTGTCATGCAGTTTAAAAACCTTCTGACTTGTCAAAAAGGCTTGCTTAATCTGATATACCACTCAAAGTAAGATGTTTTCAAGACAGTTTCACCAAACAAGATATTCAAGATGCACCGTCTAAAAACAAGTCCTTGTAGCTCAAGGAAATTTTGCTTGTTTCGTGACTGTGTCTTTTATTAAGTGTAAAGAGATATTTTGACTTGAAAAGAGACAAATATGCTTGGTGAGATTTGGATTTTTTGCAGTGTAGGTAAAATAGCAGAATAGATAACCATCAAAAATTAGAAGGAAAATCAGAAGTTTTGGGTATGCATATAAATTCTGGTCTACCTGAGAGAAATGAGCTCCCAGATTATCAAATTGATTGATACAAATAGCATGCAATAATTCACCTGTGCATTACCTGATGTATCTCATTGATGTTTCAAGATGGATTGACAGGCATGAAAACAGATGAATGAATTTCTTACAAGCCTCCCAAGATTCTAAAGAGGCATATTTTGGTTCCAGAAAAAAGTTAACTGTGGTAACTTTTAAAGTTACATTTTTTGGTACTGTGCTGAGTGTTGTCTGGCCTGTGATTATGAAATGGGTTAATTATTTTATGCCTACAAATAAGTGAAGTACTGTAGCGGTAACCACTTACCGCACTCTGAGTATGCACCCATGCAGGCAAGATAGCTAACTACTGCTAACCCAAAAAGGTATACATAGTGGTAAGTGTAACATAGTGGCAGTGTAACATAGTGGTAAGGTACAGGCCTTGCAACTGAATTGTTGCTGGTCCGGTTCCTTGCTGGAACACTGGTGCTGTACCCTTGGGCAAAGTACTTAAACCCCAATTGCCTCAGTAAATAACCAGCTGTATAAATGGATAACATGTAAAAAATGTAACCTATGTGATGACACTCTGTCACACATCTCAAGAGGTATTTGAGTTTAAAATTATTTCAATAGTACATGTCAGGAAGTCTGATATTGTTATTCACTAGATAACTACTCACTATAAATTCTATTTTGACGCTAAAGTTTGAGCTTCTATTTTTAAATCTACAAATGTACATTTTTTTCTCACTGGCCACTAATAATTATCAGGTTATTTCCATAACAACAAAGCAACAACACTGAAAAAAAAAACAAAGGCTCTAAAACTTGCATTTGATTTTATCAACAGAAGAATAGGAATGTGCAACAACAAAAAAGGGGTAGCCATATACTGTACCTTAGACATAAAATACTACAATGAAAAACACTGACCCGCATCACTGCCCTATTTAAGTTACATATTAATTATCATTCAAGAACTGTGAACACTGTGACACAGTCCAGCTCTAATGAAACACCATTAAATGAACCCATGACCATATGTACAAGGGAAGTGGGCTGGATCTCATGAATCACATCATACCTACAAAACAACCTTGACCTTATCTGCGGCTTGTGATGAATATCAGGTCAATTAGGCCCGTGGCGCGCTCATCTTCCCTCACATTTGACCTGGGAAAAATTGCTTCGCATTTTGACAGGCTGACACTAAGTGCTAGAATTAGACCATTAGAATGCATTACATGCTACTCCAGGTACACTAGCAGAGACTGTGAACGCCACAGTTGAGCAAACGCTGTTCAAAACCTACTGTATGTGTCTGCACGTTCAGAGATGACATATTCGGCAGTACATTTACAAATTGTTCATTTTCATGTAAATTTCAGCCAGCATTAATTTAGATAATCCATGACCACTATTGCTTCAAAACAAAACTATAAACTATAAAACTATCTTCCTTATGAATTTGGATAAAATGCACCTTCAATTAATAATTGTCTTGATTCATGTTACCCCCTCTGTCTAGAAACCAGGAGTGGTAACCCCTCTATGTTAAAAAATATTAAAACAATACTGCCAGGTTCAACGGTCTTATCTGTAGACAGAATTAGACCATATTCCATGTGAGCTTACTTTATCGTAATAGAAAAAAAAGTCTTTCATATGACTGCATCCATTGTTCAATCACAAAATCATTTCTCCTGAGGCTTTCTCGATACAGGCCAGGACATGCCTGGGTCTGCACACCCCTTTATTTTGCTTCATCATCAGAGCATTTTAAGTAAATAGATACTGTGGCATCCCTTGATTTCTCTCACTGAAATGAAAGGACTCAACACATCACCTCTTAAAATGAAGGACTTACATACACTGTATGGCAGAGAGTGAAAGCTCTGTAAAATAGGAATTTGAAATGTCTACAAAAATAGCTATTTATTACACTGCACCTTTTGTTTAGAGTGCATTAAGCACAAAATCACAAGCATATGGCATAAAGTGCAGCAAGAGCATTTTAGTCTAATACCCACATTTACTGTACAAAAATGGCTATTTTTATCTCCGCTGCATAGGGTAGTTAGCTAGCAACCACGCAAACAGATAACACCCAAACATCCACCCTGCTTTTAATTGAGCAATGACAACAATTTGAAAAAAAAAAAATCTTGCACATATGACATGAAATGCTCTCCACCTCATCAGAGATTTGCTGTATATTAAAACTGTGAAACACTATGCATAGACATCCTGGAACATGTCTGTGATAAGAGTGAGTGTGCATTTGTTACATAAATATAAAATACTTGTAGAATTATGCTTTCAGTTTTCATGCCAGGTTACTTGGTACATGGTAATGCTGAATTTTAGGTTCATGCTTCTTACTGAACCTCTGCACTATTTGAATGGCTGTATTTTATCTGTCAGTGCATGTGATAAATGCACCAAAAAACATTCAGAAAAGCTTCTAACATACTGTGTCAACAGTTGAGTGCAAACCTATTGACATATAGATGCATATAGATATACATATAGATATACATATATAGGTGACTCTGTGTTTTATGCTCAGGAAGCACAATGCCACAAACATTTTACTAGGTGTATGTGTCCTCAGGGAAACAATGGCCATTGGTAATACTGTACCATATCATTTGCTATCCCGTGTATTTCTAAACATACAATGTCATCCAGACATTTTATTATATGATGTGACACATATAACAGTGTTGAGTTGGGGAAAAACTTATTCCTCACACTACTTCTACTTTGATAATTATATAAATCTATAAATCTATAATTTTGGTTATTACTGCAGCAGAAAATACAAAAACAGACAGAGGGACAGTAACAAGTAAAGAGAAATATATTTTTTTTGCTATTACCATATCAATCACGTTAGCCATACTCTGTAGCTTCAGTATAATATTTCCTCTTCAAACATTTTAAGCTGTTTCACATTTGACAAATTAATAAGTGTCACAGTTGTCATATGTTAGAAATGGCATGTTTATTCTGAAGCCTTATAACTGAGGCCCTTCTGAGTTTTTCTGTACTTGACTTCTTACATTATATTACATTACTGTCATTTAGTAGAGCCACTTACATGGGTTACAGTTTTTACGTTATCAACTTATTCAGCTGGATATTTACTGAGGCAATTCTGGGTTACGTACTTTGCCCCAGGGTACAGCAGCGGTGTCCCTTCGGGGCATGAAATCAGCAACCTTTCATTAAACAAGCTCCTTGCTCCTTACCACTATGCTGCACTGCAGCCACTGCACTTCTTGAAGGTATTTCAGTCCTCAAGTTGATAGAGCCTCATTTTCAAGCCACTTGTTAAACAACTATCCCACCGTGGTACCTCACCATCAGTTAACCAAAGACCACAGGCTAAGTTCCTATACTACATTAATCGTGACCATCAAGAGCAAGGACTTTTCGATGTAAACACCCTACCCTGCCTTACAAAGAAACGCAAAAATATACAAGGAAACTAAAAAGTGCACAAAAGTGTTACCAATATTGAACTTATGACAAAGACTGAACTAAAGAATAAAAAAAAAATGCATACAGTGCTGCTGGAATAATGAGAGACACACATGCTGGGAGGAGCAAAGCTTTATATATAAGAATAAGAATAAGAATAAGAATAAGAAATGCTTTATTAATCCTGAAGGAAATTTGAGTGTCACAACTGCACCGTCTGGCATACATCAAGACAACAAAAGAATAAATTGAATAAAAAATACACCTGACCAATAGGTGCACAGGTGATTCGTATCCGGCGAGTCAGTGGAGACACTAACATTTCTACCCTTGACCAAGCCAAGTGAGCACAGATAAACACAGACACCACAGAGAAAAAGTGTCCAAGCAAAAAGGACAAGGACACGTAACAAACTGTTTCAAAGTAGGAGGCAGAGAAACATGTTGTACACAGTAGGAGTACATGAACAAAGAAAACAAATAAAATGGGCCAGTGTATGGCAAACATACAGCTGAGTGGCAGAAAGTCCAGTATTACTCATTGTCAGTTACTTTACACACTCCTTTTTCATGGACTGCTGATACAGGCTGAAAGGTCCCTAGGTCACTTTGCGGAGAAGACCTCAGGGCCGTACTTATAACATCTATTAGTGACACTCTGAATTATTTGTCATTTTAATGAATAGAAAAATCTCCTTGTAAAAAGCAGTATTTTTCTTTTCTCCATCATTCATATCTTATGAATCTCATAAGCACATTTGTAATCTTTGGAGAAAAAAAATCAGTGTAGTGAACATCTGGAGAAATTAGCTTTAAGGTATTTTTGGAGATCCTTGTGCATTTACAGGAGATATTTAACAAAATGTGTCTCTAACAGCAGCATGGTCCTCAGCCAACAGCTGCTTCCATAAAAAACATATAAAATAGCATAAACCATTGAATTTGTGCTTAATCAGAATGCTTAGAACAATTGTGATCCAAATCAGTTCCCCTTCTGGCATAATAGACCTTGAGACATAGAAATATTAATTTCCAGATTGCCAGAGACATATATGTATATGTTCATATGCCAGATATACATCAGATATCTGCCAGATATAGTGCATTGTAGTGTGTGTTTTGTGTGTGTGTGTGTGTGTGTGTGTCTGTGTCAGATGTCATGGTGTTGCCATGCATACTGATTTCTTGGATCCAACAGCAGGGTAACTTTGTTAGTGGTCTGATGTGTGAGATTATTTATGTATTTATTTATTTATTACATTTAACAGTAAGAAAAAAAAAATCTTTAAGGAATTACAGATAAATTGTTACACAAAAATGTTCATGTTACTCTTCACCCTGACGAGCAGCTGACAACTTACATGTGTGAATACTTTACTTATGCATTGTAATGCTTAGCGCACAGTTGCCAAAGTCTGATACACAGAAAAACAAAACTAAATAAATAACTGTTTCATTTATTCTTCGAAAATCCTGACCATGTACACAAGGTACGTGCTTTATGTGATGTTACATTTGACCTGTAACACTTGATGTGATGTGATTGACAGATACAAATGTCTCATATCTCAGTACCCCCTGCCCTGGTCGGGTATGGCTTTTGAATCCAGACGAGAACACCACAATCGGCTGAAGGACTAGGAGGCCTGGGAGGCAAAGAGTGTCTGTCGCTATGGAAACAATGTTGAAAGTTCCCACATAGTGGCTGACAATAGGGTGCTCTTAAACATGAAAAGCATCTCCTACTGTCTTTTACAAGGCCAGGCACTGTCATGGAACACGAATGAGAACGTAACAGTGGCGTATATAAAATGTAAGATACATGATGTTTTTTTTTTTTTTCTGAAAACAAAATTCTATATATTAGGGTATTTATATAAACACACACAGACACAGTATATCTAGAAAGTTTACACACCTTTTAATAATTTCTTGTTGTTGGTGTCTTAAAGACTAAAATCAAGTGAAGTCAGACTTTTTTTTAGCTTTTTTTCTGCATTGTAACCAACAATATGTAAGTGAAGATTAAATGCCTCAATTTTTCAAAACTGGCTGTGTGCTGCTGCCACCATGCTTGACAATAGGGACTTGTGTTCATATGTTCTTCGGCTGATGGCTTGTGTTGGCTTTGCGCCAAACATTTCATTTGGAATTAAAGCCAACAAGTTGTACCTTACAAGTTTCTACCTTTACTGTGTTTTATGATATGAAACTTTGATACCTTTGATATCATTTTATAACCTGCTCCTGATCTGTACCATTCAACTATTTAATCCCCAAGATGTTTCCGTAGCCCCTTGTTTCCCATACTTGTTTCCTTATACTGGCATGCACTGAGAAACAAGGAAACCTGCTGAGAAAACCTACAGGAGCAGCTGATTTTATCCTGAGCTCAACAGAATCACTTCAATAAGTCACAGGTGAGGTTAAAATAGCCTTGGGCATAATTTGGATGGTGAATGGTTAGGCCTGAACACAATTACAACTCACATTTTAAAGGGTGTGTGAACTTTAACAACCAAGATGTTTTAGTTTTTTTTCCATTTTAAATTAATGTTTTATGCGTTGCCTTTTCTTTTTTCTTTGATGCTGTATGTTACAATGTCAAAATGAAAGTGGGGAAAAAAAATCTGATTCAATGGGTTTTCATTTCAGGCCTCAGTGCAAAACCAGAAATTTTGAAAGGATGTGTAGATCTTATAGATCCACATATAATACTTATATATAATTGATAATAATTATTCATTAATAACATGCAATAATATGGTAATATATAATTATGATGATTTTTATCATTAGAACTGAGGCTTTTTACAGTGATGTAAAATAAGACCCTTGAGAAATACACTCAACATTTTTGCACTCAAACAAAAACATTTTCAACAACCAAAACACATTTTCATGTTGATTTTGTCAAAAAAAGTGAATGATTAATAGTAAATTACCTCAAAAAGCTCTGCAGAATACAACACGGTTTATGAGAATTAATATTCTCAATTAGTTACGGTCATTATTTATGGAGACCTATTCATCATATACTAGTGTCACGTTTTCATGTTTTTGAGTGCAGAGTTCTCAGCAATTCTTCATTGACTCACTATTTGCAGTTATGTGTCATGCCCTCTAAAAAGCTGACTTCTGCACCACGGTAGGGAACGGCAGATACCAACACTTCCCACTGTGTCGTGCTCAGTGGTGACTCCAGGGGAGTGTTTGCTCAAGCGGTAAATAAACAGGAAGTGCTGGCCAGTAAGTGTGAAAAAAAGTGACAGTTTCTGTGTCACCGAGGAGGACGGGGACTCTATAATAAGTTGAGGGACTATGATGAATCTGGTCACATCATCCCCCAATTGGTGTGACTTAGATTCACAGGTGTCACCTTGCATTAAAGAGGTAAGGATGCAAAACATCGAGACAGCCTTGTCATCTCACCTTATGTCCTAGCTTTGGGCAAACTTACACAAAGGTTGTTGTTGAGCATCTATTGATTGACATTTAATCTCCCCTGCTCTGACAGGGAGACTTCCTTTAGCAAAATAAGCTTTGATATCTGTAACAAAATCTTCTTTCAGTGATGACGAAGCCAGGCTAACCAGGTATGTGACCAGGACGTGAAGCATCAAACAGAAATAAACATACATTTTAAAAAAATTCAGGCCATTTCATATCTGTCTGACATATTGGAAAACAAGGACATGGGATTTTTCTGAGTTCTTGGTATGACTAATATTTTGGTTATCACCTGAAATGGTCTAGAATTTACACTGTACACAAAAATATATAACGCACATAAAGATGCAATGGCTTGAAGTAGGTAAGTAATAGTCAGTTTTCAGCATTTATTTGTTTCATGAGCTCCATCTCTGAAGCAAATATAAAAGCCACTGTATATGGAAACATTTCCTGAGACAAACTTTTCAAAATGAATGATCCCTTCCATGCCCAGTATGATCACAGCGCATGTTTTCCCATACATTTTCACAGTGAAATATAAATGGGCATGTGATTGGCAAATATATTATCTATAGACTATTGTGTGTGTGTGTGAGTGTGTGCGTCCCACAAGGCCATAATCTCCTGTGTTCCCCACATTCACCCAGTAGCATTTCACAGCGTTCATTCATTCACTTTGCATTTGACATTCTTATCAGGCATGAGCTTATATTTTGCCAACTGTAAAATGTTGACAGCCAAAAGGCTGCAGATACTTCAGGGTGATTCTGAACATGACCTTCTGTTCAAGTGAGTCATATGATGCTGTACATGGACTGTTGGTATGATAAGAACTGACAACAACCGGCAGGCTAAAAAAAATGAAGTATAGTGATGATGATATTAACTATCCCATATATTTTGAGAACCCAATAGTGAGAATTTTTATGCTGAAAGAAATACTTGCTCTGTGTGCAGAGGCTGATAAAATTCAAACTTGTTTTTTGTATGGGAAGTCAGATAGATCAGCATATGCATCAGGCCTTGTATTTAAGATTCCAGACCGACTATGATTACACTATAGCGCCAATCCATGCAAACTGCTTCAGTATCATAGACAGTGAGTCTCGGAGCACAAATAACAGCCATCAGTCACCAGCCACCAGGGTGGCATTGGCTCAGTTTCAATAAATGCAAAACAATAAATTCCCAGACTTGGACCTTTTTCCACATTCTTCTGTATCCTCTGCTGCCCCGCTTTTCCATATTGTTGCCATATTACATTACATCATCAATAATGCACCAGCCCGAGAATCATGCTTCTCTCTAGTGATCCCTCCTCATATTTAGCTAATCACCACTTCGGTTTCATTGTAGCCAAAGCCTCCTACAGCATCTACCCGATCTCAGCATAGATTGGCTGCCATATGATCCCAAGAACCTAGCTAGCCAGATAACTGCTAGTTAGTGGGTTATTCTCCTTTCGGAAACCATGCACCGCTAAAATCTGTTTTCCCATACCATTGCTTTTCTCCCATTTTGCCACACCTAAATTTCTACATAAACAGGAAATATTCTTTCAAAAAAGCCATCCCTTGCTTGCTACTGAGCAAGCATCACTTAGCATAAACATCATGTCACGCTAGTACAATCTCAGAATTGTAATGTAACGTGAACAAACAAACCTGTAATCAAAACCTGGCGATTTCTAAAACGATAGCCTCTTTCAACATCATATACGTCTTAATTTAGCAAGCAATGGTATGAACATGCATTATATATCACTTGTCAGATATTGAATGTTGAACACCACTCTTCTGTTACCTTGAGACATTGGCAATGTTGGTTACTGAAACTTGGCCTCATTATTATATCAACACTTTTAATGGCAGACTTTACATGTAGAATGTGAGTATCTTGGTTGTTTTGCATGGTAAAAACATTTTTTTGAAATCAATTCAGGAGTTCAGGAGAAAGAATTATTTTTTTTTGCAAAAATCAAATATGGCAGCCATGCCATGTAGCCTTTCAGTAACAACATTAATCTGGGGACATGACATAATATTTGATAACAAATAGAAGCTTTTACTGCAGGATTGAATACAACATTTACAATTTAATTTGTGATGTTGGCAGTGTTTTTCAGGAAGAAGTGTATATCGTTCTATTGAATGAGTATGACAGAAGCAGTAAAATAAGCTGTCCACCATCTTCCATGCAGATCACAATGATGGTTTACAAAGAAGCACTTCATTTCATATGGCAACAGAAATGTCTGCCATATCAAGTGATGTGTGTACTAAGGGAAATGAATGATTTTTACATGAATGTTGTCCCCGATAGTGATAAATCCTTATCATTTTTGGGGTTAATGGGAAAGAGACATTTACACATACAATGAAAAAGTAAATCACTTAAGTTTTAAATTGCCAATGAACCATCTATTGCCGGAGGTCTGAGTCCTGTGGGTTTCAGATTTACTCTTCAATGAACAACAAATTCACAGGTGAAGCGACATACTGTATCGTCCAAATAATTACTACAATCAAGCCACCATGCAGTCACTCTGTGACTAGGGTACATTAGAAACGTGTGGATGAATGTAATATTCTCCACACAGTGGGTTTAAAGGCAATAATACCATCATGAAAATCTTATGGACAATATAAAAATAATGAAATTGTTTCTGAGAAGAAATTTAATAAACAGATTACATAAGCAAATTAAATGATAAACCTAATACACTGCAGAAACTTGTTTCCACTGTTTCCCTCCCTCTGATACAGATGGCAATTAGAAAGCAGATGGATTTCACAGAAACACATCTGAATTCTTTACACCATGTTTTACGGAGGTTATTTTCTTGCATATGGGCATCTTTGTGTGGGAGTATTTTTATTTCATTTCATTTTATTTTATGAAATAATTTTTTGCCCTTTTTTCTGACAGGCCAGAAAAGTGAAAGATGTAATGTGAAATGCGGCTACAGATTCAAAAATGAATGTTTAATAAGAACACACATTGCTGTTTGGTGGAAAAGCATCCAAGCTGTGTGGAAAACAGTCTTACAGAAAAGAACTGCTTCAGCTCACCAGATAAAGCTGAGATTTGTGGAACACTCCCGATGCCTTTTCCATTCTTCTACAATGAAAGGTGGAGTTCACATGAAATGTTTACTTACACGGGTTATTTCCCACATAACTGCTGAATGAGATTCTGAACAGTTGAAAAATATTGCTGATGTCAATATTTTCTCAAGTACTGTAAATAATTAGATGGTAAAATACAATCTGGAGAAAAAAGGCAAACTGGATGTGTGTATATACCAAATAAAGCAGGTTAACTTGTGGGGTCGCGATATATATATGCATGCCTGGGGGTGGTGGTGCAGCCTGTGGATAAGCCAAAGGCTGGTACCACCTCCAGAGGTTGGCAAAGAAACTGAATGTGTTCTCTTTTAAGTGACAGTTGCAGTAACAGAGCTTTATACTGATGTAGGTTGATCCAGTGTTTTGTTCTGTGTCTTCAGCACAAAACATCAGCAAAATGCCAAAAATTGTTATTGTACACAAAGCTTGTATCCTACATATGTGTACAAAGGCACGGTAAATATATAGACTACATACTAGTTTTGTCACCACACTCATGGCAAAACTGTCTCTTGGTGCAATATCTTTCATTGCTGTCACTTTGCATTTACACAGATGCACACACATATATGAAATCAATAGTAGTTTGTAGGTGCTATTCATATGTCCAACTTAACAGTGTTTCATCACATACTTTCTAAAATCAACTATTGATTTTCCTTAGGCACCCTCTAACTGAAACAAGGTCCACCCACACATCTGAGATTCTGTCAAAATGTATTCCTGGATTATGTTCATTCCCACTTGGATCTGAAGGATTGATTAAAGCTCAGCGGTATTGTTCTTGAAATTAAGACTGCAACCATTCATTCTTAAACGCATCGACTCATTCCTCATTGATCTGGACTACCTGATGAAGTCTGAGGGCTATTAGTACAGCCAGAAACAGCTATTAGTACAGCATTGTATCTTGATTTTATGATTTTCTTCCTTTGCTCTTTTTGATGTAACTCGTTCCTCTTAGTCTAAATTTGTATTTTTATTGCTCATTTTTCTCTGGCTTGAAAGTGAATGTACCTTCATTGGGAATTGTAGCAGATTCACTCCATTGCTTTACATGAGGATCACTTTCCCTTGAGCTTAATTAAAGACACAGAGATTTGTACAAATGGCCATAGGAACATTCATTCCCACAAACTGTTCAATAGCTGCAGCTGCAATGCTAGAAAAAACCTATAAATCTTGAGCTCTACCATAGGCAGAGAGACTTGTCAAAAACACCACAGCCTTGATAAATGTATATTCATCTTTATCATTTTGTTCTCAATGAAACTCCAAAGAGAATTGCTTTCCAGAGAGGCATAAACTTTCTGAAAGTGTGCATTTCAAAAACAAAATTGTTCCAAGTGGGGGTGTATTTCATTACTATTCAGGTGCACATTGGCTGCGCTAATTTTACCTAACTGGCATTTAATGCAGTTTTACATGAAATGCCGTTTGTGTGTTTTTGTGTGTTTGTTTCCTGCTGACTGACTGCACTGGATCTCACAGGTAAAATGCATTGCTTACAGCCTGGCATAGTGTCTTCATGCACTGTAAAACCTTACCTTCCTGCGAGTTATCCTGTCTGCGAGAGCAGGACTCAACTTGCTCTTCGCATGCACTGTCACCTCTAGGATTGGATCGCTAAGGCACTGACAGAGCGATGAAATCAATGACTGTGCATGAGGAATGGCTACGCTGCATATGCCTGACATTTATAACTGTATGACCACAACAGAGAATTTCTCCTTATATGACTTATATGAAAAATTCAGAAGCCTGACAAAACTCACATTCTGACATACACAATGACAAAAAAGTGATTTTGAGGGCAGCAAGAAAGTAGGATATTGGAGAGTTTTTGGTCATTTTACACATTCCTTTTACCCATTCCTAGTTTAAATCTTTGCAAATGGATTAGAGGGAAGCGCATACAAGACTGAGGTAGGACTGGCGTGACCATATTTGATATCAACCATATACAGCAAGGGGCTCCAAAGTAACTCAGCTGTTTAAGTGTTCACTTTGAGTGTAAGATGGGCTTTATGACTCAAGTTCATTAGCAAATGATGACCAGGGGCACACAGCAGTGGTGGGCTCTCAAGTGCCCAGCTGCAACTTCCTCAAACGGAGTCACAGAAATACCCATTTATCCAATGACAGTATGTTAGGTAACTTGCAGTGTGAAAACTTGTCGTCTCATTGCTGCAGCATGGGTGCAGCGATTGCCATAGTGAGATGAGCTTAGCATACAATTGGCAATTCCTTAATATAATGGGCTGCATAAATGAAGAAAAAAGCAATCCTCCAATACACCTGCATGCAGCAAAGGGTTATTTTACATGTTGCAGGTCACACAGCACACTCCAGTGGAGCAGGTGCTCATTGGAGGCCAGGTGCTACTTCAGTAACATTTTCTGAGCAACTCTTGGGCACCTGAGAGCTGGGAGAAGAGGGGACACTGGCTGAACTACCCATCCATGTTCCCAGCAAAACACAGTCAATTTGCCGCTGTGGGTTCCTACTCATCATCAGCTGATGACACCACTATTGAACTTCAAAGTGAACACCTTAACCACTGAGTTACCGAAAAGCCCTGTACATAATTTTATACACTTTCCCATTGACAAGTACTGTTTGAGGAATTTGGAACAATGTGGAGGTAAATCATTCAAAAGTAAGCAAGTGCAGGAAAGTGGAGCACCTAAACACTTTAACATAATGCTTTTACTTTAATATGCTCCTGTTGATGTATATTTCCCAAGCCTTAGCAATACAGCTATTTATGTTTCAGTGCTTGCAGACTGAAACCTAATGTAATGTCAATTTCTGTTTTTTTTCTGTAATGTCAATACCTGTAACTTAATCAGTGAGTATCTGATCTGGTTATCAGTGATGGTAGTCTTGTACTGAATCATTTAGGTTTCAGTTCCCATATCTGTTATATTAGTGCACTAACTTGCTGTGTTTTGTCACATTTCTGCTAGTAATTAGTGCTTTCATTACTTTTTATTGGTTATGTTACCACTGTTGCTAGAGTTTCTTGACATGATTGCATATATAGTTAAGGCCTTGGGTGCTCTCCATTGCCAATTTGAAGTAAAATGAGTGGTGTAACTGCATTGTCTCCACCTGATTAGTGTGTTAGGGTATATTTAAAATGGTCTGTTGTAGTGTTGGTGTGTAGCTGCAGCCTTGCCTTCTCAGCCTCACCATACAAAGCCGGATGTACAAAGACAAAGAAGTTTGACGGAGCCTATTGAGGAAGTGCAGCGAGGAACCACAGCAATATCAACATCCCCTAATGGTTATGAAATGGTCATGTCAACTTTGCCTCTGAGACAACAAAGCAATGGTTATGTGAAGTGGGTATATTTCAAAATACGTTTTTAGGCAGTCAAGTTTAGCTGTGTGAAATTAATATTGATAGTCTATATTTCAAAAAAAGCTTAAGGACAGTAAAGCTTAGCTGCTTGAAGTTGGCATTGGTTGGTTTCAAAATAAGTTTCGGCAGTTATGTGGCCAGAAAAAAAAAAAAAAAAAAATGAGTCCGTTCCACCACCAGGCAAGCCCACAGACACACTCACTCTAAACACAGATTACACGCAAACTTAATCTGCCCACTCTGCAACTCAAGCCCACATCTCAAGGTCAGCAGAATCCACTGGACCTTGTTTTAACAAGAAACAGTGACATGAGTTGTCTTGACGTGACATCGCTTCACCTCTCTTACCATTAGTTCATCTCCTTTGCCTTTCCACTCCCCTGTAGGGCTTCTCATGGCGGTATTCATGTGCAACCTACACATGCCGACGGACTTCTTAAGCAAAGTTCTGTCCTGTCTATCTCCCATAGAGGCCTTCACTACCTGTTAATGCTGGTGCATCCTCTACTATCCAGGCTATCAGGCACCTTTTGACTCACTTTTCCCTCTTCTCTCCTGTCCTGCAACATCTTTCTCCTCCAGGCCTTTGCTGTCTGACACTCTACACACAGATGGGGGCCAAACTGCAAACTGTAGAAAGAAAGTGGAAAAAAAAAGCAAACCTGCCCACTGACCTGCCAGCTTACCAGCGTCTTTTTTCATGGTTTTTCTTTGTTATTGCATCTACAAAGATTATATGTTTTCAAACCGAAGTTTAAGCCACTACCCACGCAATCTATTCACTACCTTCTCAGCTCTACTCTGTCCACCTCCTCCCTCAGCTCCCTCCACTTTACCAGCTGATGACTTCACTTCCTGACATCCATAACTCTCTGCCATCGGACTCCTGTCTCCACAACTCTGCCTACTGCTGAACTGCCAAGCCTCTCAGCATTTCCTGCAGTTTCCCATGCTGATCTCCCACAACTCTGCATACAAATGGCCAACTACTTTCCTACTACAACCTATCCCCTCTGCTTTACTGCAGTCATATACTTTTGCACCCTTGCCATACATCTCGCTGATAAATTCTTCGCTAATCACTACTTGTGTCCCCAGTGAACTTAAACGGGCCCCCGTCTCACCCCTTCTTATAAAAAGCCAACCATGGGCCTCTTTGCAGTCCAGAACTGCCTACTCCTTTCGCTCCTCCCATGTCAGTCTAAGACCCTAGCACAGGCTGTCTTCAACAAGCTGACATACTACCTGACTCAGAATAACCTACTTGACCACAATCAGCCCTGCTTTAAGGCTTGCCACTCAAATGAAACGGCTCTCCAGTCTGTAACAGAAGCGCTCCGGTCCAAATAAGCTGCCTTGTCTTCTCTCTTAATTCCTCCTGACCTTTCTGTGGCATTCGATACAGTTGATCATCAGGTCCTATTGGTACCCCTGACAGTATTAGGCATCATAGGCAGTGTCCACAAGTGGTTCTCCTGTTTCCTACCTGAATGCTCGTACTGAGTAACATCAGAATCAGAATCAGAATAGATTTTATTGTCATTGCACGGTGGGGGTACAACGAAATTGTGGGTGGTCTGCAACAACAGTGCACTGTGGAACATTTATATAAACACAATACAAATAAGGCACACGACATTGGGTATAGAAATAATGTACAATTAAAAACAATAAATACAATAAAATACAAATTTAAAAAGAAGACACATTGTAAGTATAAAGAAAAACTTGTGCAATAATATGGCCTTTTAAAAACTACTTAAAGTGCACAGTGGAATTGCACAGTTGTATTGAGGTAGAGGGTTGGGTGGGTGGGGGGAGGGGGGGGGGGGGTGTCAGTGTTTCTGGCATGGCATGGTTCTGACTCAAAGTCCCACAGCCTCACAACAGGAGTCACCCAGGGATCCGTTCTCCCCCCCCCCCATCTCCTTAAAAACAAAATCCCTCAGCTTGTTCATATCCTCCTATGGACCCTCCTACCACTGCTATGCTAATGATACATGGCTCTTTCTCTTCTTCCTACCTACTGATGCACACATCACCTCACACATCATAGCTTGCCTCAGTGACATTTAAAGTTGGATAAACAGTTGGCACCTCAGACTTATTCTTGTTTTCAGGGTCTAACACCCCACAATTTCCAAATATGTGATCTCTGAAATATTAGGAAATCATTCTAATTGAATCTTTGTAAAGTACGGTCTTATCACTACCTGCAAAACTTTAAGATCTTTAAGCATCCCCTACAGTGTTGGGTTATCTGATGGGTACAACAGCAGCACCTTGTCTAGGATTAAAACCAGCAAGCACAGCCAGTAGTCTCTACACTCTACACCATGGGGCCACCCTAAACAAAAACACACTGATAATGCAAACATTACATGGCTCTAAAATTCCACTTTTGGAAAGCAGAGCTTGTCAATATCATAACCCAAGTTTGCATCTGTGTGTGGCTGCATCCCAGGTAACATCACTAAAGTATGTGAGCAGCACAGGACCATCTCTCTCTTGTCAGCAGTGCTATTTTTTCTTGCACAGTTATAAATTCAGCATGAGAGCTCATATAATAAACACAGAACACTTGGTCACATGGACACCCTCTACTCTGGTGACCCTGTGTAAGTGAAAATGTATTAAAACTATCCAAAGAAACAGCTGTAGGCTTGTTGTATCTATAGGTAAGTCTCTCTGACAGGGCCTTTAAGCCTGTGAGTGTAGGGGCGGGGAGAGGTTGGGGAGGAAAACAATTTGCATTCATTAAATCAGTAGGAGAGCAGCATCCTGCAAAGTTAAAAAGGACTTGATTTTCCACCCATTGGAAGAAAAAAGGAGTCGATTGAAGTGACCTTTCAATTGAACCAGATACAATTTGCAAGATGGAACTATTGGTGCGCTAACATTAATAATAAATGAGGGCATGGGGATTGCCTTCCATTGTCTCAGATTTTACTCCTCATGGTGAAATGCTACGCTAGCTAACCTTCTGTGACCTCAGATAATTTCAGGAAGTGTTATGCATATAATTCAGGAAAAAAAAAGTGTGCAATTAACTCACAGGTATCAGTCCTGTCATGCCGGCTTCTTCAAAATAACACACATGTCCTTTCTGGTTAGTGACAGAAAGCAGAGGGACAACATGCATGCTTTGCAGGGGTGGCAGTGTAGTGGGAAGGAGCAGGACTCGTAACGATAGGTTGCTGGTTCGATTCCCTGCCGGGTCAGGGCTGCTTTGAGCAAGGTACTTAACCCAGAATTGCCTCAGTAAATATCCAGCTGTATAAATAGATAATGTAAAAAAAATTGTAACCTATGTAAGTCTCTCTGGATAAGAGTGTCTGCTAAATGCTAATAATGTCATGTAACGTAATGTACAGGTGAGCTAGTTTCCCACTTAATTAAAACTGACTCACTTGCTTGTACTTACAAGTGAGGCTGCAATCAAACAATGGTGGAAATAAAATCGTACCCTGTTAATGAAAAGAGTATGGAGGCATATGGTCATACACAGAGGCAGTGCATTAATGTGTACTGTTTCTGCACAAGAGCTATTGTGACAGCTGTCATAGCAGCTCCTGCGTATAGCTTCTACCTATGAACCCTGATCACTGTCAGCAAAACATATCTCGATAACTTTAAACATTTACTTCCAATTCAATATTGCTTTTAAATAAAAAAGTAATAGGACCCACACTGATACAATAAAATGGAAAACTAGATTTGTTTTATTTCAGAGTTTCATTAAACACAACAGTCACAATAGTCAGATTTAAGGATAATGAATTATTTGATCAAAAATATGACTTGCTGTAATGCAGTAACTCCATAAATACAGTGACCATAATATGTCCCATAATAATTAATGAGTAAAATGACTGCACCTGTAATATTGTGTGGCCTTTAAAGCATATTAGCTCCCACCTTAACATTCCATTGCTCTTCACTGTCAGCTGACTAGGCTTAAGAAAGCAAGGTTGCTTAAACAGGATGTCACTAAATTAATTTAAATGGGATTAATTGCAAGTATTTTTGTTTAAAATATGATTTTACAGACCATCGAAGTCTTTAAACCCTCTGAAAGGACGTGGCTGAGTTAATTAAACATTGTATGATGTAATGGGCCACTTTCAATCACTCTATCTCAATGAATCTTGTAATGACCCTTGACCTTGACCCTGTAAGGTCAGGGTTTGTATCTGCTGGCATGTCTGCACTATGTTTACCTTCCCATTTGAATCCTGCACTATTGATATTCTAATGGATAACTCATCACTTACTTATCTAATCCCTTGCAATAGCACTTGTGCACCTTAAAAAGGTGACAGAATTATTTCTTGTAATTCACCAGGAAATGTACAAACACTCAAGCCAAACAGATGTACAGCTATATGCTAGCTAACACATCATGACGTTTTGAGAAACTCGCTGAAGCTTTAAGAAACTTGCTTTGCTGTGCTATTATGTAACCCCCCCCCCCTCCCCACAACTTTAATTTGAAAATCCAAATTGTATTTCTGTCTAACTCTGACTGTAACCTCACCCTCCTCTGATGCAAACGATAACTCCTTTTAATCCTATACTCAAACCCAATTATAACCTCACATTCCTCCCATCCCTAGGATCCAACCTATCCACAATCCTAAACCTTGCCCCAAGCATAACAACTCTCTCTACTTATCCCACACCATAACCCACCTCCTTCTTCTAACCCTAACCTTAAACCTAACCATACCTCACCTTCACCTTATCTCTGCTCTTAACTCCACTTTAACTCTTCCCTTTCTGCTCATGAATAACACTGGCCCCTTTGTATAATGTATTTGTCGTTGGTGTTATACACAAGACCTGCAAAAGTAACAAAAAAAAGTGAACAGGTCTGGTAAAAGAACAAAGAATCATTTTCTTTTTAAATGTGTATTTCTGTTTTTCTTTTTTGAGCCTAAAAGAAATAAAACCTCCTGACATCATTCACCAATGTGAAGTTGTACCCTTCTTGTCAAGGATGCACATAAAACATCAGTAATGCAACTTCCCATCTGGGGCAAAGCTCTGCAGCCAAAAGGTTCCTCCTCCCCTGAGCAGATGGTACTGCACCCCAGTCCTTTGCCAACCCTATGTGCAGGTCTGTCTCACGCCATCCTAAGTCCTCTAATGTGTCCTCTAGGAAATGTACATTACATCCAGTTTATGGAAACGTTTTGTAAACAAACAACAAGTCACAAAAACTACACTTACTTTCTGAGGGCCGACTTGTAACAAACCTCTTAGACATCCATCCAGACACGGGTAGCCGCTCTCACTTATCAGCCACGTATCCAGCGGGACGTCCCCTTGAAAGTCTGCAGGAATGACCGAGTTGGCCAAAATGAAAGAATCATGGGCAGACCCTGGAACACATTACCGAACACATGTCGCCCTGAAGTCTGCATCACAAACTGTTTGGATATTAACTGAGTGAACCTCGTTATAGACTAAAAGGTTATAGACTACACAGTTGGTGGTGCTCGCACTATACATACGTACAGTCAATGGCACCTAGCACTCCTGGGAATCCACATGCACAGTGAAAGCCATCCTTTGTTCTACTCCTGGCTTGCAGGTATTAATGGGAAACTAATTTCCCTATGAGAATGGACAGAAGTAGCAGCAGATACAGCACAAATGGTACCCTGTTGTGAGACCCCAGATCAGCAATGCCATGTTATGCTGGAATAACCCAGTGCCATACAATGTGATGGCAGCAGTGACGTTAATGGCCACAGGGAGAGCTGGAGAACCTGTTATACCTTCAATGTGAGGCAGTAAGCAGGACACTTAAATGACAAGCTATCTTAAAAAAAAACACCCTCCATTTTCTCATTAATTCTGTTCAGTTAGGTTGAGGAACAGTTGTCTTGGCCTGAACACTTTTTGCCTTTGTACCTCCATCTCATTACACAGTGGGCCGAAATCCATTTCATTTTGCAAATCTGTGAGGACAAAGAAGCATGTAAGCCTCAAGTCCAAAAGAAATTAAGGCTACATAGAACTGTAGAGGCCGAGTTGTTTTTAGAGAACATTTCACAGCTCAGGTTGCACTCTCCAGCAGAATGAATGAATGGGTAAGTTACATGTAGACCACAAAGATGTATTTTAAATAGCCTACATTTTGGGTGTCATGACCTAAGGTTGTATTTAACACCTAACAGCCAGCAATTAATTATGCTCCTTATTGCATGGGTGTGCCATATGGTAATAAGACAACAGTTTATTTATACTGGCAACATCTTGCATTTTAAACTGTATTTTGTTGATACTTTCCATACTATCTACTGTGACATTTTGTATTTCTGATACCATATAACTGATACTCTGCTTCAGGACAGAGATTCACCTCTATCTACTCTCTCTGTGTTGGTACTATATGGTTGTGCTGTGACCAATTTAGCATTATATATTGCAATTACACTGATAGGAGGTTCTGGTCAGTGTTAAAAACAAAATGGATTGTGTTTGTTTTGTTGCTGAAATGTAATCATCCTGGTTGTCTATGACAAACCAGCATCATATCAGTGAAGTTGTCACTCTAGTACACCAACCCTCATCCTCATTATTTACATCTTCTTCTTCATGCAAACTCACTTCAAATGCTGTGGTGCATGTGTTGTATTCTCAGTTCCACATACCATAGATTTTTATCTCCACATGCACTCACATATGTTTTTCTCATTCACTACTGCACATCAACCAACATTTTATTCTCCCATACACTAGTCAACCAAAGCAGTATCACTGTTTCTTTGGATGTTTATAGTAAAATAATATCATGAGATAGTGCATTCAACCTATTTCAAAGATATGGATTTTAAGACATCCTACTTATCCTACTATTTTTAAAAACTAAATATAACAACTGTAATCTATCAATCCAGTTACTAGTTGGAACAAAAATGTGTGCAAGAATGTCTCAGCGACATTCTTGCAAATATTGTCAATTAATAGACATGACAATATTTGCTGTTTTAAACTGTCTACACAAATAGCTATTTGAAAAATTATGTTACAGGCAATAATAATTGTTTTTATTTCTTGTATGGTGGCAAAACTAAAATCAGATGCTCACTGTATTTCTGGACAACCAGGTTATTACAACCATAAATCCAAATGAAGAAGTATATCTCATTCATACACCGAGGTTAACACCAACGTAATAGGCCCTAAATGATCGAGAGTGCACTTCAGAGCTGAAGAGCCCTTTCCTTTTTCCCACTCATCTCTTCCATTCCAGCTCTTCACTGAACGCTGTTCCAGTTTCTCACAATCAGAAATAAAAAATCTCTAGCCAAATGGATAGGTTTTCAGAGGTTTTGAGACTCTATAAGCATTCTGAAAGGTATGATGCGTTGCTATGAGAGAGCAGCATGTGAATTGGGGATGTTCAATTTTTTTGCATACTTATCATGCTTCAGTTGCTGTCCCTAATCTGCCAAAATGAGTCAACCAAAGAATACAAAGGTAGATACTGAATGCAGGGCATTTAAGAAAGTATGAGGGAGAACAGTATGCTTAGTTTACAAAGAGAGTGTGGCTGTATTATTTTCTACTTTTGTGAGACATGATTTGATGTCTCACAAATGATTTGATGATTTAATCATGATTTTTGTGAATATTTTTTGAATGTAATGAGTTGAAACTCTTCTTTTATTTCTCAGAGTAGTGCATTCTGTACAATGTAATCATATGCCTCTCAGCTGGCAGTGTTGAGCGCTGTCACAGCTTGTATTCCAGTGAATTATACTCTTATGTTGTAGTTTTGTGAGACATGACTTGATTTAAACACGATATTTGTGAGGCATAATATGTTTTGAATGTTAAAAACTATCGGTTTTGATATTCTTAATAAAATGGCTTTTTACAACAAGTGTATTCTGGCATACTGTTTTAATTGTAAGTGTATGCTACAGCCTTTGATGTTGCCCACAATGGCATCCCAAAATTAAGATGAGTGGCAAGAGTGGCACACTATTGAATTTTTTTTTTTATTTACCACCCCTTTTCTGTTCCTGCATTCCTAATCATAAATAAATAAATCTCAGAGCGACTTTTGGGAATGGGCTGAAGCCATGACATTCATTCACACATGGGACAAGAAGAAGAAAAACACAGTGCACTTTACATAAGTACTGTTAACGCCCATGTGATGAATATGAAAGTGCATACTGATGTTCAGCTAGAGATACAGATAGAGACATTTTGTCATTTTGCAGTTTTCTGTTTGCAGTGATAAAACTATATCCAGTTAGTTTTATTGCAAAATAACATAATGAAAACATAGAATGTTTCTCTACAACATATCATTATAATACATTAAATTACATATCATATACTATATGTATTGATTTGGGTTAAACATGATGACTTGGAAAGCTAATCTGATAGCTTTTGAAATTTGTAGGAAAACTGATAGCCATATGCAATATGGTGATATGCATAAGCAATATGATGCAATTTTTGCATTGGAAGAAATTCAATGGAAGAAATGCACTTGCAGTTAGCTTCAATTAACAGCTATAGGCTGAATGTGACAAAATCTTTTATTCTGTACATCACAAGGAGACACTGCATAGCTAAAACATTAGTGGAAGAATATTTTATCATCTTACTTAATTTTGGCTTGTTTGAAATTTAATTCACTGTTTGTTATCTTAAAAACCTACTCGTCTGACCACTCCAGAAAATCCGGAACACCTAATGCAGAATGAATAGGTAGCACTCATTACTGCTCAAAGGACTGAATATCAACTACCGTATATCTTAAAAAATACCAATGTAGGACTAACTGCATTGCAGTGTGAGTGAATCCAGGCCTCCCTCTCTTCATTGACAATAACTGCCATGATCATTTTATTCTTAATCTCCTGAGGTGGTAAATATATTCTGAAATCACTTTGAAGTTCAGGCTTTAGGCCAGGCATCTTAATGCTCATCCAGAACTCTAGGGAAATAAAGATTTAAATCCAAATGAATGTCGGGCCTTGACATTAATTGGTGTGTGTGTGTGTGTGTGTCTGTTGGTGTGTGTGTTGCATAAGGATTTATGTTATTTGTAGAAGTATTACTAGAATTAACAGAAGTAGACACAATAGTAATAGTAGTGTTGGTATTTATTTTTATCATTGCAATAAGACTCTAAGAACAATAAGAATGTGATGGACATAGTTGAGGTTATGTGATTTGACATTTTTGCAAAAAAGAAATAGATCAAATTTGAAGACTAAAGTCAAATTTGAATGTGAAATTTGGATTTTGATTTGATACCAAGAAGCCTGAAATCTGGTTTGATACCCACTTTTGGTGTTTTGTTTATTTCTTAGCATCAGAAGTACACATATTGAGATATACTAACTTCATATAAATTGATCACACTTGGCGATAGATACTGGCAATACTATATTAAAATGTAGTAAATAATATGAAGCATTTGTTTTACCCACACCATGGTTATGGTTGTAGTCTGTCATAACAAGTCATTAAACATGAGTGTTAAGAACAACTCAAAGAGGCATTATCCTGGGGGCCATCATTCACTCTTAAAGTTCAGTAAACCTGAAAGTACTCTGTGTACTATATTTCTCAGCTTTGCTCAACTTATCATTCTATTAACCAATTCAAAATTATAGGACCTGAAAAAATCCTCTCTCTAAAATTCCTTGTAGATGAGAACTAAGTACATTATTTTAAAAAACTGAAAATCCATGTTGTAAATGTAAAAAGCAAGGGCAACGTTGAATCACATTAACTTTACATTAACTTTATTGTCTTTACTGAAGAACTCTGAACAAAATTAAAACTTTGATGCATTCTGATGCAATCTGAGTATTTCTACACATTATTTATGCTGAATGGCATCCCGTGAGGCCAGATTTCCCCCCCAATCATTCACATAAGCCTTCTACAGCTTGCTCTATGTACTGTTGGTACAGAAGCAAGAGAGCTACTTAAACATACTCACCATTTCAACATTAACTAGCTACTTTCTACTGTTTGTCAGAGTTATACTTTGTTTGACCACAGTCTTTAATACTAAATTGTACATCGTTTCTAGTATGAGTATGTTTGACAAGGGCAAAGGTATTTCCTGGATTTAAGGGTGGTCTGTTTGTCTGTCAAACTAGTGGTGTGGTGTTATTCTTTGACTATTCTAATGTTAAACTGACATGACAACTCCAAGCCAGCTCTACAAAGCTGATGCAGAATTGTGCATTATAAGTTGTGATATGTGTAGCACTATGAAAAGCCTCTTTTCATTTTATTTGGGAAAGCATGCAACCCAGTGCGGCCGCTCCCCCACGGGACGACAGCCTTGTCCTTGAAAATCTTTAGACGCCACCCAAGTGGGTGAAAGGAGAACACCCTTGCCTTCTGTTTGCTGTGCACTTTGATTTGTACATTTTAAAGCTAAGTATGTGGCAGCAAGCGTAATACAGAATGCAAAGTCAGTATACAGTTA
Source organism: Megalops cyprinoides (assembly GCF_013368585.1). Lineage (NCBI taxonomy): Eukaryota > Metazoa > Chordata > Actinopteri > Elopiformes > Megalopidae > Megalops > Megalops cyprinoides. The sequence continues at coordinate 15,449,693 of NC_050598.1, read as the reverse complement.
CATGCTTTAGATAATGAAAGTTTCCGGTGTTCCCTTGAAAGTTTATAAGCTGAGAGCTGTGATGAACTGATGTAAGTCTCAGAAAGTCACACCTTGTCCACTGTCATATTTATGCAATGAAATGATGCTAACCTTGCAATATAAGGAGACAACTTTCAATCTACGTTAATTTATTTCATGTTAGAACAGTAATGCAATGCAGAAACTAATTAAAACAAAATATTTACATATACCTCCCATAGATACCTACCCAAAACTTCAGCTCCATGAAGAATCACCTCAACTTGGATTAAAATTGCACTACAATAGTGAAAAGAACTGATCACCGGGTTTTAGTCTTAGAGAATGTCACTTAACAAAACAACAATAAAAAAGAAAAGCAAAATTATTCCAGTCTTTTCTGCTAGGCAGGGCTTTTGAAGACATTTTCCTCTAACAAACCCATTTGTCAATCTTGATGACATTTAAACAATTCAACACATCTTTCCACCAAGATACTTTGTAAGTCAGTCCCCTGCCTATTTATTGTATCATGGTACGTTAAGGTTATTGTTAATGCTGCCATCATAATATAATCATGCAGTTCTATTCTACCCATTTTAATGTACCACATTTTTGTGCATAAACATAGTAGTATGGACACAATGCATAGCAGGGTTGTTGTAATGCCACGTTCGATGATGGATGTGCGTAATACACATCCTCTTCCTTTCATGATGTGAGCAAGACAGTGATGCCATATGGTGCAGAGTGAGAATCCTAATTAAAAGCTGCACTGCTCTTTGAGAATGATTCACAGTTTATAAGTCCTGGCTCATTTTTCCTATGCGCACTGTCTCCTGCTTCTCCCATATGCTACTGTTTGAAACAAAATCAAATATGAAACTTTTTTTTTTGATCCAAAAGGAAAATGCAAATGGGCATCTGTCTTGGTTATATAAACTTAATGAATCGAAGTATGTGGCCCTAGCATACAATGCCAGTAAAAGATATTTATTATTTATTTTTTATCCTGTCTTTAGTTTCTGTCTGACTTTCACTTGGTATGATCTAATAACATCAAAATTACATCCAAATGCATTCCAAAACTGAAAAAGCCAAAACTGAAAATATTCGGCTCAACTGTATATAATTCATATTTATGCACACTCCTGCTGAAAGGACAAATATATATTCAATTACTTAAAACTTGGAAATGTAAAGTTCACACAGTGACTGACATCAACCAAATGCACAGTTGGTTGATGGAATTTCTGTGTGGTACTGGGGCAAGTACAAAAGATGGAGATGTGATAATTCATATGCGTGTAATAATCTCCACCTCTTCCTCCCCCTGTTTCTTCGCCCTTTGTGCCGATACAGAGCCTCGATCTACATAATAATGTGCCTTCAGCAGAAGGCAGGTAATAAACAGGAAAGACCCTCATGCATGACTTTATTTGTACGGGATATGCTAATAAACATTTGTACAAACCAAGCTCGTAAACAGCATATACTATGCATGATTACATGGATAACCAGGCAGGTAATATACCTGTCCTCTTGCCTTGTCATTCCCACAAATCTTGAGGCAAATTGAACCCTTGATATAGAAAGCACTGAAAGAAAAAAGAATTCAATTGTAAACACTGCAGGGTTAATCAAGTAGCATGTTTGTGGACTCTTAAATATTGACTTTGCTATATATTATGCTGCTAGTACAGCACACACAGACTTGCCCTGTATATAGATACATAAAAATGCTTTCACAGTCACCAGCTGCCCCCATATTATTATTTTGACAGCAGCAGAAATTCAATCTGGCTGCAGTCTGCAAAAGAACAAGCAGTACATACAAGTTGGATACTGGATTTGAAAAATTGTCACATCACAAGTTAAACCGGATGTCATTTGAGCCATACCAGCATTATCACAACTGTACTTTACTTTTTGAGTAGTGTTGACTATTAAACATAGTACTATGATGTTAAACTGTATATATGAAATCCACTGACTATGAAGTCATTATTCAGATATGTCTGAATGACGGCTCAGTGCCACAGGAATTATATCAACTTAACATGTCAAACTGTCCATGAGTGACAGGTAATTTGCTTCACAGTTTATTGCATGATGGCCCAATAAGCACAGCCACTACATGTTGCATTTGACCAAAACATTAAAGCAGGCTCTATGGCATCAGAGCTGTATCAAAATTACTTGTATCGGAAAATTACAATGCGTACTCAGGAAACAAAAAAGTACTTGTACGGTACAGATTGTACTTGTAATGTCCATGATGTAAATTCCAATAGCCTGCAAAGCACGTTTTGTACCAGCAGGTGGCACGCACACGAGGACTGTTTTATTACGATATTACCAATATAAGCACAAAACAAAGCTTTTACAAAGTTTTATTTACAAACTGCATTCTAAAAACCTCACCACATAATTCAATGTTACATCTAACTAATCATAATACAGAGTGTTGTTGGTCACTGAGTCAATTTCCAGCGTAAACTAGCTGACAATGTATTACTGAGGAAATACAGTACAACTCCATTTTTAATAAAATTCACATCAGCAAGAAGATCTTAGACTAATGAGAAAGTTGGTTTGTACCACATCAGGCTACATTTCTAGCTAATGTAAAATTTAACTTTTATATGTAATGGCTTGTCTACTTTCTGTAGTGTTAATTGTATGCACCAACCATTTCTTATTTTTATACATGAACATAGCCATATATCACTGAAATACAGGAAACTCTGCATTTCCTACAGGCTAACCACATAGGCTGACATAAATGTGGATTTTAAATAAGCTCTATGACATTCACATATATCAGGTAACTACAGACACAATCGAGAAATATTAACACAAAATCTTGTAATACCTAAAAAATAAATTCTTACATTATTCTTACATTACTTGCTGGGCTACCTACTAACCTGAGACTACATCGTGCCATTTTCATTTGTCATTGTTAGCTATGAATTTTACTTTATTGTATCTTTTCAAAGAGTTATACCGACCTTTTTAAACATTGTTTGCTAGTGGCAAATGAAAATGCTATAATGGGGTCTCAGGTTTGTAGTATGAGCAAAACTCATTAATAGGTGTATCAAAAGAAAAAATAATTTTTGCTCTGAACAGAAATTAACTTGTTTTACTTGTTTTATCTCTATCATAAAGAAGTAGGAGAGGAAATAGAGAGGCAATAACAAACAACCTTTCATATTAACCATATCTTTTCAAGAGCAATTCCCTTAGGATAATTACTAAGTCATGGGAAAACCTGCTCATTAGCATGTAAAAAACATTACAGTACTCAAGGTTCAATTTCCTCCCTGTTCTTTGATATTTATGAAAAAAATTAAAACAATGGCCAGAATTCGCATTTCCATGTACGCATTCCTCAATATCTGAAATGCTCAATATTTGAAATTATTTCCAATGAGCAATTACTCCGATGTCTCACATGAACCTCCCTTTGTCTTTCAGTCTGTAGGTCCCAAATGTGTGAAAAAAGATGTACAATGTTTTGGAAATCAAGTCAAGCTGGTGGGGTGTTTGATGATTCCCCTATGAATGGAACATGGCATTGAATCAAAATGAAGAACAGTAGATTGCAAACCTCCAGATCATAATTACATAATTGTCACCGATATTATATGCAGTAGAGTTTCACATAGTACTGGGTGCCCCTAAATATCTGCAGAAGCATTTGTTCTTGACAAAACTTAAATGATAAAGATCTGTGTCATGAGTAAAAACCATTGATACAAACTGGCCTTCCAAAAATGAAAGGGTTAAGAATTCCAACAAGTTTTAGGCCCCAAATAGCCATCGATCAAACCTAAGCTCATTTTAAAAAATGTACCTGTACAAGCCTCCCATCAAAACAAGATGAATGACTTATTAGGGCACTGAGCAATACATTTGCTGGTATGTTGCCTATTATTTAAGCTTTATAACCTTCAAGAAGATGGTCTTAATGAGAAACAAAATACTTTACTCTTCATGAGTAAACTCTTTTGCCAATAAATCTAAAATAAATGTGAATGCAACCATTCCAATCCAATGTATCAAGTATTGTCTATTACCCTTTCTTATCATGGTAAAACAAATCTTAAAGGTGGGTTTTAACAATATCTGTTGCTATTGTAAAAGTAAAACTGCAAAATGGAGCACAGAAAAGATGACTAAAGATTCAGCCATTCAAAATGCTCAACTAAAATGTCATGTCACTCCTGAACTGTTCCAGAGTGTCACCCTGCTAAAAAAAAGAACTGTTACAACATGCTCTGATTGTCAGTATAAAGAGCACTTCTATTACATGCCAACAGTTTTTGCCACTTCTATAGGGTGTCTTTTGGAACGAATCTGAGGCAGGCTGTGTCGAACAATGTTAGCAAGGGGTCACAAAATGTCTGACATGAGCTCCCAAGAAGAAATGCTTCACCAAACCACAGCTTTCCAAATCACTCCCCTCAGTTGATCCCTCTTTTTTATGATGAGTGAAAGACATGGGCCTGAGAACATTTTACAATCCTTTTATTTGTGAGGAGATAGCAACATCTTAAAGCTGATGTTGGAGAAATGTGGTAGAGCTGAAGTGAGTAGCTTGTGTGAGCCCTACGTAAAGACTTAGGTAGCGGGTAGCAGGTAGCCGAGCGGTTGCAGCGGTTACATCACTCCCTGAGACCTGGTTAACTAGCGTTGTTGCCGACATGGTAGGGGCAATTTGCCTTTAGCTTAACTGGCAACGATGCTGGCCGTAAGGGGTTGGCAGCGAGCAGTGAGAACCCCAGTTCGAAACTCGCTTGCTTGCTGACCCTACATCCATTACAGAAGGAACTCCTCAAAGCCTAATTTGTCCTACCCTCTTACTCTTTTTTTTCTCTACAAACATAAGCAGCTCGTTCTGTCTGGGGCTGTCAAGTAGGATCTGTCTGTTCAGCACCATTCTCACTCAGCATTGATGCCCTGCTCCACTGCGCTGTGATGGTTAGGGCACCGCCCTTGGCTGCCATCTAATTTAGATCAACGGCCAGTCTGGGTGGACACTGACATTCAATCAATGATAATATCCTTGCATGAAAACCCACATATCCAGGGCACCGACAGTGGAAAAAAATACTTGGTTGGTTTCTCTGGTGTAATTCAAACGCTTCTGCTCCTTTCCAGACAAATCCAAAATCTGTACTTCACTGACACAAACTTGATACCTCTACTTCATTCATCTTTCACTTTTTTCGAAAAAAGTAGAAAAAGGAAACAGTGTGAGAACACCAACATCTTTCTGTACAACAGTGTTCAAAAATGCATAACGAATGCCTTCTGGGGATTCACCTGAATAGATTGAACAGATGATAGATTTTTTCCAGTTAGTAATATATATATATATATATATATATATATATATATATACACACATATATATATATATATATATATATATATATATATATATATACAGAGAAAGAGAGAGAGAGAGAATATGCTTATGCCATATATTTCTGAATTCTGTATCCTCTTGCTATGAGAACAACAACCCCCTTCTACTCCTTTCCACACTCTCAGATTCTCTGCTGTTAGATTGAAGCACAATCATTTAAGATGCATTCACATATGGGCTAATTAGGCCAACTTTCTGTGCATCTCTTAACTGGTGTTTTAAAGTGCCTCACACAGTTAACATAATTTAGCAATTGCATTTGTATAATCATTCTAATTAGGTACTTCTGGCCACACAAGTAACATTGATTATCACATATGAGCATTGATATGAGTGTTCAGTGCATGAAAATGATGCTTCTTCAGTACTTCTTCGGCACGGGCAGCCATGCTAATGCTTGCCTTTTGCTCTGATAAAGATGGAACTGCAGAATATTCAGAAGTAGAACAGGTCAAATAAGTACATGTACAAGATAAGGTACAGTTTTCTTTTTAAAGATTTTCTTTATATATCCAAATAAATAATTGAAAAGGCTTTTTAATCTTGACAGCTTGATGAGTTTAAATTTAGATTCATATATTCATCTTCTATGCCCTCTTGTAAAGAATAGTTTTGTATTCCTTTTGTATGCCTGATAGCTAATATGCACATTTAGACACATACATTTACATACTGTAAGTAACATATGGCAATATATATGGCCACATGTTGCTTATAGTATGTAAATGTAAATTTATGCATCTAATATTATATGGCAAGACATTATATTTGATCATATTTCATCTTCTAAATCGATTGTCCACCTCATTGATATATGTGATTGTATTTGTACAACTAATTTAGAATATAATTTACAATATACCATTTTTACAGTAAATCCCACGACCCATTAAATTGAGAATATAAAACTTACAAGCATTGCTTTAGAATTTAAAAGTGCGGTAAAATTTAGATTTTTTCATGTAGGAATACTTTTCCTATTCTCCATAATCATATACACCTCCCTTATTGATTTAAACTGATTTTTACCATATACATTGAGATAGGTGAGAACATTATTGCTGCAGAAAGATGCCCAGTTTTCCACATGACTTCCCATTTTACAAATACTGCACATTAATAGGTATATCTTACCATGCTATCATTAACATACAGTACATTATGACATGATATGAATGAAACTAACACTGGTCTAAATCGGTCACTCCTAAAGCTCATGAGACTGATAGATGAATATAGATCACAGCTGGTTTGAAAGGATGTAACATCATTGCTATTCTTTTGTAAGATTTGTGTTTGCCAAGACATCAACAAGCTCACCATCTTATCTCAATTTTACGCTATCTCTGTTATCTCTAACATTAACTTTGATTTGTTAACAGCCCGTTGATTCTGAATGACTTAAATGTCTGCAAGCAGTTGGCTATGCATCCACTGTTCTCCAGGTCATGGGAGGCAGGCTGGTAGGGAGTTGTTGGAAGTTGACTGAAATGAAAAGCAGCACACACATAGCATGGACATTCTAAAAAAAAATCTTTTTCCTCACAACAGTGTAAAGAGTAATTCATTAAATTTTGAATGATCAAACATTGAATTTTCTGTTCAAAACAAGTAGCACCTTGGTCTCTTTTTCCATTTCTCTATTGCAGCCCTCAGAACAAAAAGATCTCTTCCTGTCATTTTGGTTGGTGACCCCTAGGTTAGATGAAAGTGCTCTGTCTTTGATTTTGGAAAAGCTGTAAATGCTATTTTTTGTGATCCTGACTGTAAAACACTGCAGTATTTTTAGTTCACATTTTCTGGGCACAGTCATGAATGCAAGGGATTCCATTGGTGATGTTCATCAAATAATGCCTCAATATTATAACATAAGGTATTTGATACCTTCAAAATTCACAGAAGGACCTGTTCAGAGGTGATACATCATGTCAGAATTCTCTGTCAAAATCACTGCCAGAAAGTTTATTTCAATCGGAAAGCCATCTCAAAATCACAGATAGGTGATCCATCATAAATTGTATTGTTTTTGTACACCCCCAGCAATTGTAAAATAGTCATAGGAGATCCTGTTTTACAATCTAAATGAGAAACTGATCTCACAATTAAGATGTAGAGAATGTAAGTCTGTGTCCTACACAGACTTATGCCTGCACATAAGTTTTCTTTTCTATACAGAACGCAAAGCAGTTTGCTTTACAGAGTGTGTTACTGTATCTCCGGGCATACATTTTCTTTAATTGTACTCATATTGTGGTTGTCAGGAAATTATTTTGCACTCGCATATGTCTTGGGTTAGCCGCAACATGCTGGTTTTCTGTCTTGCGTACCATGCCCGGAAGCTGGAAGATGTGCTGCTAGTTATGCAAGCTCGTGAATATCTGCAGATTTTGAATATTAAAACAAATCTTTTTATGTACTAAGAATTATAGTTTAACCTAAAATTAATCAATCGCATCTGACCCACTTAGACATATTACTAATTACTAATACATAATACATGAAATACAGACAAACATATGTATAAGGAAACTATATTGGCCATGTTCAGCATAATACATTCACATTATTCCGCCATCTACATACAGGAGGCATACACTAAAGTTTTATTATTTATATTATCATCCCACAACCACTTCCCTCAGGGGGCCTCTTTGCATTAATACAAACTCATACATAAGATGTAGTAGTAGCGTATACGTCTTCGAATAATGGCAGGCAAGCCAGCAATCCCTCTATACCCTCTCTTATTTAGGCGGACTTTGGCTCTCTGTTGCTAGAGGCTCATTATATGTAGCCTGATCACAGCTAAACACATAAAAAAATTTATGTGCGTGTGTGTGTGTGTTTGTTTATGTGTGTGTTTTTCCACACAATAGTATAAACCTTAAATAATGTCTTCAGGTGGCAAAGAAAGATAGAAGTGATGTGCTGACATCCTCTGAAAAAGGTAACATGCAGCATGTGGGTGATGTCTAGTCCAGTGTGTGCACCAGGTGCTACATTTTACATTTTTCTTGTTCAACAGTTACATTTTTTTTGACAATAAAGTTGAAGCAGCTCATATTCAGCTCAGACAATCCACTGGCCAGATTATTATCTGTTTTATTGTTCCAATTAAACGGCGTTATCTGGAAAGTGTCTCAAAACTTTTTGCTCCTTTTTGTTTATGACAGAAGAGAGGATACGCTCCATCTGCGATATAATCACACGGAGGCTTTTGTTTCCCCAAGCTCCCTCAGATTTCCTCATGCAGAACAATGGCACACTGAGCTACCACCATCCCAGCAGATGAAGTTAATTACTTTTCATATCAGACCTAAACACACTTCTAATTTCTACCCCTGACTTACACAGAGTAACAAATGCCAGCACACTTAAAAGTTTAACAGGAAAAAGGTAATATGTTGCAAGGGACAATGTTGACTGAATGAGTGACCCTCTCACCTCACCTTCAAACATAAACAACTGATAGTAATTCATTTCCTCTCATGTAGTCTTGGTCACACCCAACACTGTATTAATAACAGTAAAAACAACAACAAAACAAGGGACTACTCCAACAACCAGTCAGCCTGGTTTGCACAGGTCTCATATTTTTCACATTTACCCACTCAAACAGTTGGGTAGGCACAGACACTCAGTTGTAAATCACTGGAACATGACCACTGGAACCTCCAGTAGTGCAGGAGTCCAGGATCCTACCCATTTCAGACCCATACTTTTCTCTGGTCCCTGTGCACCAATGCAAACCCACACTTTTGTAAGAGTACAAAGGGAACCACACTGTTAATTAAATTGGAATTAATGTGATACTGAACACAGTGAGCAATCATTTCATCACTTGCACTGAAGTAGTACTGCAGCACAGAGTCAGACAATTAGTATTCAGTTGCATGCATGTGTGTGGGAGACTACAGGTCCTGGCTGTGGAAGGGGAGGTTATCTCATTGTGCTGAGGCAAGAGGGTATTACATTTGTGGACATTTATTACCCTCATCCTGACAGCGGTGTAGGCAGTATTGTGCCCTGGTGGGCCGTGTCCCTTCTAACGTACTCCTGGGCAAAGAGTAGTTCAAAGGGCAGTTCAATCAAACAAAAACAAACTGTGTCAGATTAATCCAGCTCTGTGCCATAATAGAGTGACTTTTCCTGAGAGATAATTAGGTAGTATAAACTAGAAGAAATATCAGTAAACAAACCCAGACAGACATTATCTGTAATCTCAGATTTCTCTAAATTCTGTTGTACATAACTGTTCTACATAACTCCTCTGTGTTTATATAGGTATGTGTCTCCATCTAGTTGAACTTTGACCTACCTAAAATCTTTTACCTAGACCAATGCCCCTTAAATATTTAGTGCGCATGCTCGATGACTGTGTCCGCGTAATATATAAGAAAACCCAATAAAATAGTACGTGCTTGTTTCAAGTCCTATTCACATAAGTAATTGTGTTTTACACAATAAAGTATTTAACATTATCATATATGTGAGGGCATGAGACCACGAATAGCTTTAGTATGATGATCTAACTTACTGTAATTAAACAAACTCTTAAACTAACCAAACAGAAACAGTATTATATTTTACCACACTGTCTTATTGTTCATTGGTACAAAATCGCCTGTATTCGAACATACGTTCAATAGGCAGTCATAGTGAAATTCACTGTACTTGTGAATGTGAGCAAAATACTTGGGCTTACTTTAATCCATGCCGAACTCCACCTGAGGGTCGCTGTCTGACAAGGCTGCCGATGTCGTTGATGTCAATGGAGTTTGCACGATTCTCCTCTGATGCAGGTTGGATGGGGTCACAAAGCGCAACGTTGTATTCGTGTTTCCTACACCCATCAGATCTTCTTTTCACACTGTCATGTATAGCCGGCAACTTATTGTTTCTGTGATAAGTTTTGTTTTAATTTAATTGGCTTTAGATTTGATTCACTCGAAAACGCACATTCACATAAGGCACTTGATAAGGAAAATTACAACATCAAACACAAATTCACATTTTTAGAAGTTGCCGGCATGCCTTATTTGCACAAAGGTGCAACCAATGACAGATTTAGCGTACTAAAATGCCAGGAAAGATGTTTCTCAGACAGCAGGTCACTGATTTATTCCTACCCACCATAGTGTTGCACCTGTCAGATCCATACCCCACAGAGGTATTTTTTTGTATTTGTGAAAAACTTAATTATGTACTCACACGGTCGCATGCTATGACCTCCACCATAACAATTTCCAGACGAAAATACGAGCTAACGTCCAGAAGCGTGTCTGCACTGAACTTGAATTGTTTTCTAAAAAGCGGACTCCAATGCAAAATGTTTTCGCATTGTCAGTGTCAGCGAACAGAATACTGAAGTTTTTCCGACTGAGAAATCCTGAAATTTCCAGGAGGTAACAATTACCCACTATCGGTGTAGCTATGGCAGTTACCTCGGTGCGATCGAGAATCCGAGCAGTTGTTGAAAATGTGCTTAATTACGTCAATAGCATGCGCATTTCAGAGAGGATTGAGAAAGTATGTTAAAGAGGCAGATTACAGCACTATAATGATTGGTTAGATCTGTTGTCTGTCTCCTAATATGGCTGTGATTGGCACCTTGATAGTGACCTGTAACAGCATAATTTTCGTATGACCCCTTGTGAACTTTTTGACATTAGTGAACACCATAAAGTAACCTAAACTGTTACTACATAAATAGAATAATTTTTTGTACATTTGGCAACACTGTGTAGTGTTGACACAGAATATCACTTTTTATTAGACCACAATCTCTGTGTTGGACCCTGTTGCCTCCTACACCAGGCAAGTGCAGGGACTGTTCGATAAAGAAATTACCACTTTGGCAAGAGAGATCTTTCTGGAACAGTGCCATTTTTTTCAGCACTAATTTAGCGACTTGCTAGGGCTTTACAATAGAGTTCGGTGGAGCCGGCATGAAAATAAGGCCCTCTGTCTGTTTGTATCAAAATGGCCTGGTGATGCTGTTTTACCACCAGAGGCTGGGGTTGATTCAAAGGGACAAGGGTCTGTATTCAGTGATTGCAGTTGCTACAGGGGTTTTCTAGGCCAAGACTGTTATATATACTCTATCTGCATCTGGCAGTGAAAAGGTTTGCTCCATGCTGTGGAATTTCAAGCTGTTTATGAGCTCATTATATTATTTGTAATTTTGGGCACAATGGGTTGGGGAAGGGGAGAAATGAATACATTTTGCATGCAGATTTTGCCCTCCAGAGCTCTTAAACATTTGGTCTTTATACGTGCCTTTTGATGAGAAATTGTAATTATAACCATACTGAGACATGAGTGGAACATTTTCTTTCTAATTATAGGGTCTATACACTGGTAGCCTTAAGTGAATCAATAAACTCTCTGCTCACATCTATGCAATGCATTGCTACCACACAGAAACCTCTGTCTATACTGTATGACTCACACTGCCATGATTGTCCCTTTGTCTGAAATTGTAAGCCCTCTACATGACTTGTTCATAATACATAAAACTTAAAACCGGCATTAAATGGATAGCTGGGTAATTACTTCGATGACTAATTGTTGTATGTATTATTAAAATAATTTCTAAAATTTCTGTGAAACTTCACTTTGTATCACTTCATCTGCATTAATTGTTCCTTAAAGGCTTTACAAATGCATAAAAACAACCTTTCAGAGGGTTTTGAAAAGAGCATTATCTTATTTAATGAAAATAAAGTAGACATAGCCTATAGGACTGAATAAACATCTTTTTCATCCGTGTAATCCATATATGAACAATGAATAAATGAGGAGTATGTGTAGTAGATGCACATAAAAATTATATCAATCTCAAATGATAGCATGAATTGACAGTTTGTTGTAATCCATTATATGAATCTGAACTGAAACACATACAATGTAAAAGAATATCATGATTAATATCATAATTGTAATACATTTACAATGTAAATGAATATCATATTGAAAAAACATTGAATTCAATTTAACATAACAAAACTACTTTTACATTCAAGTCTGAAGCCACAAAAGACAATAAATTCATGATTTTACCTCCTTAAACTCGGCCTATGCGCTGTTAAAGGCTTTTCAGCATGTTGATTTGGATATATGTTATGATACTTTAGCTACATTGGGTTACTTCACACAACATCTACTCATAACTGGGAAAACTGCTAAAGACTTCACAATGTGTATGGCTTTTCATTCACTAGGTCTGAATAAAATGCATTTGAACAAAATAAATGTTTGCATTTATTGACATGTGAACTCCTCATTTATTCATGTGAACTTTTTGTATTTGAGTATGTATTATGAAGTAATTTGATCAGGAAAAAAACACATGAGCATTTTCATTGTTGTGTTTTTAATTTATTGCACCAATGTCAAAGATGTTCAGTAAAACCAAACCAAACCACCTCATCAATAAGTGTATTATTTTGATGCAAATATTGAATTGTAAGAAGTGTCAACTTGGTACAGCGTGATGTGTTTTATTTTACATGAGATTTTAGAAGTTTTATAAAATAAAACACTTTTGAGCTTTGTGTCAATGATTTTCAGAACATGATACTGCTTCAAGAGATGAGTTTAGAAGAAAAAAAAAACTGTAATTTAGCCTATAAGACAGTAGAATAAATGCTTACATGTGTCCACAGATGGGGAAAATGTCACTGTTCTTTCTACCTTCAATGTATCCCTGAGCAGTTCTGCAAAGAAACCTTGGTAGACTTTTAATTTCTTGCTTGTGGCAGATCCAATTAAGCACATGCTTGGTGAGCCTTTGTTCTGTCTCTTCAAATTGAAGTTTGACATATTAATTAAACATTCAAGGAAGAAAGTCCCGTGAAAACATGGCTATAGTTCAACTGAGGGCAATTGTGCAAATTGTATCTGTTAGGGATATAATGTCAGTCTAAACAAATTACGTTTAATATGTGAGCATATTTGTGGGCAGGTGTGTGTATGCATGAATGTGAGTGTGAAAAAGACAGAGAAAGCGTGCATATTCTGGAAAAATTTATAAGTCTGATACATATAAATATTCCAACAGTTGCAAAAATGCAGGCAGGTCACAGACACAATCATATTCATTTTGATAAATAAACTCTCTGTCCACCCAATGCACCTATTATCAGTTTAAATATGTTATATGGTGTATCCAATGGCAACATGCCCAGAGAGATCATTTGATTGTAGTCTTGTCTTCCTGAGAGCACAATGGCTAAGAAGTGATATTTGTGGGAGAAAGCAGAACTCTGAATCTTTTGGAGCTCACTAAAATCTGTGCTTAACTAGGGAGTCCTCAACTGCCAACATAGAAGACTTTTTTTTCTTAAAACTTCGAAGCATCTGAATGATTCCTAGTCATGTGGAAAGTCATATGAAAAGGTGTACCTGTTTATTTCCTCCCTCAATTCATACCTAATTGTTTAGAAGCAGGTAATACAGTGATGCAAACCATTTAGAAGTCTTTATAAGTCTTGGCTGTAGTGATACTGATAGGCCTGGGGATATAGAAAGTGTACATTTGTCATATGAGCATAGATTCATTTCATTGGGACATCACTGACACGGAAGGTTGGCAAAAGGAAATCTCTACATCATGAAAGGGATACCCAACACCTCAGAACCAATGGTACCAGGTGTTGCTTGAGTCAAAGAAATCATAGTATCCAGACCCTGGCAAATAGCATTATGTATGGCTGTATCATATTTATTATGGTATTTAAAAGATATGGATGTAGCATAGGTATATTGTGAATTTTTTTGGAATACTTCTTTGAGCATTTTTGTGATTTTTTTTTTTTTTATTATTCCAGTAAAGGTCAATACATGCTTTTATGATTCCAGTAAAGGTCAATACCTGATGGATATGGAAATAAATCATCTGCAAATTTCGCATCAGGCTTCAGGAGGGCTAATTTGATATGTCTTTATTAGAATTGCTGCTCTGATTCTACTGTATTCCCCGGCAGCTTAACGGCAGAAGTTAACTTAGGTCAGCTCACTCTCAGCTCTGCAGCCTCGAGGCCTCCTTTCAGCCGGCAACAATGCAGCAATCTTTCACAGTCCCCCTGCAATCTTTCACAGTCTCCTACTTTTAAAGACTCCCACATGGTACTTAAACCATAATGTCCCTTTATACTACTGGGTAATGCATGAGGATGGAAAAGAAGCTGAAAATACATTTAAAAATCCACAATAACACTCACACGCTCACACTTACAGTATTTTATATATCCTGGGATACCTTGTATTGTGGGAAACCAGGAGACAAAGCCTGTGTAGGCTCATTTGATTCCCACTCATAGAGAGATATTTAGTGTTGCTACATTCAGGTGTTGAAGTGCAAGTCCAACCATATATCTGGTTACCATTAACATGCCTTAGTACAATGCATTGTGATTTTTTAATGATGGTTCCTCACACATTTGGAGCAGTACCATACCTCACTTATGATTACTGACATGTGTGTGATGAAAAGGATATCTCTCTGACTCTCCAGATAAACTTTCAAAATTTCTTCTCTGTCCCTCAACAAGCTCATAACTTCACAGATTTTTGGGATTATTTAAACTAACAGTATAGTCTATATACTAAAATAAAGATAACATGCAACATTTGCATAGTTTGGTAGTTTCAAACATTTAAAAAATGTTACGCTCAACTGCAGTGAGAAACACACAGCATTCCAAGGATACCACTTGTTACTTTGAGTTACGTGGTAATTTGGATTAATATGACATAAATGAGGGTAATATTTTGGTAATGACTTCCCAAGTTGTCCTAGGGTACACTGGACTACTTGGTGCAAATCACAAGATGATTTATAATTTACAGAATGTAATTTAAATCCATTACCAGTGTAAACACAACACTGTAAAATGAAAAAAAAGAGGCAGCAGAAAGAATGTTTATCCTGGCTTCTGCAGGCATGAAGGATGCCTGGTAGGAGTTTCTGCTCCTGTAAGCTCCAAGTCAGAGCTGACCTGCCAGATAGGAAATCGCTTTTAAATGTAGTGGCAGGTTCGTTCTACACATGGATGGTCTGCATCCTTAATTATATTATCTTGTACTGCTGGAATGCAAAATCAACACTTGCATTCAATGTATCACTCAAAGTTAAAGCACACAGTTGCCTTGCAATTAAACAGTCTGTGAAGTCTGTGAAGTTATCACACAACTCAGTAACGTGATTTCATTGACTGTTTCATAAACTTTGTGAATGAGAACAAGCTCTTTCTTTAATGGTCAGCTACACAACAACCAGTCTTAATGGGCTCCCAAGTGGTTCATTTGGCTATGGTGCTCATTCTAAGCAGAGGCTGGATCCTACAGCTCACTTGCTGACAATAACAGAGACTTGTAGTGTTGTAGTGTTGTAGAGTCTGGGAATTACATAAAACTTTGCTTTCACTTTGAATCTTGAATTTTCAGGAAATATGGAACAAAAAAATGATCACTAACAATGACATTTTGAGCTGGATAGGCAAGGAGATGGGATGACAACACAAAAACCTCTCTGCCTGTGCTCATATGGGTGTATGAGTGACTGACTGTGTGAGAGAGAATATGACAGCCAGTTAGCCTACTTATATTATTCACTCTAACATGGCTTTCACCTACTTGTCAGAAGCTATTCTCTGAGTGTACTGGCATTTTTTTACCTAGTTAAACTAACACTAGTTAAGTAACTAGTTCAAAGACTGTAAATAGTGTTAGTGTCACACTCCCCAGCTCTTTCTTGAGAAGTCCATACTTCCAATGCCTTCCAGGCCACTGATGGTTCCAAACACTTCTTTTTCTCTTCTTTTTTGGCTTCTGCATGCAAAATATTGCCACAACCAATAGCCTGTTGTCAGAAGTCAAAGAAATAATCAGAAGCAAGGAAATTGTGCAATGTGGACATACATGGCACATAGCACACCAAAGGTCATAACACCAAAATATACGTTCGTTAGGAGGTTGTTATTGTACAGTGTGCCAGGTCAGGGTCTATGATGTTAAAATTGCAGCAGTCATATAGTCTATTTCTGGCTGTAGTGAGGCCTGGGGATTTGCTTGTGTTTCACCCGCAGACTGTGAGCTGTGTCTTTTCACAATACCACATTGTTAAATGGACAAATAAATTGTTGTTTTAACAGCGTTAAAATGCATTGCATGACAATAAAATTATTTCTTATTGCATTTTCCAGCTAGAAAATTCTTGTTTTTAGAGAAAGTCTGGTTGATCTGTTTCACAGATACCTACCTCAGGAACATAACAAGGAGAACAAGACCTTATGATTTGTTCTAATAGAACACTATATGACTGAGGATATTATTTGCATTTATTTTTAGGTGTGGGAGCACATATGACTATCGAGCATATATGAGGGTTGTCAAATAAATTGATTGCATTGGTTGAAATATTATTTTTACTGCATACTAGTTAATCAATGAATGAATTTGAATTTCATCTGCTATCTGTGCCTACACATTTCAGACCCCAGAGAAAATATTATGTTATATTCTGTTACATATCTGTTAACCATTTTATTGAAAGTTATGTGTGAGGGTATAAAATGGGATGGATTTAAATTGAAATTTAATATTTGTGAATATAAACTGTTTTTTACTGTGCATGGCCTATCCAGTTCTAAAAAAATAACACAATCGCCACTAAAGTATGTTTTGTCTTGTTCGGCCTTTTTGTTTTTTTTTTTGTATGTGAGGGTTGCGGAGAGACAGTGAAGTGAGAAGTTAGAATACATGTATCTTGGTCATAAATAAATGAGACATGCCTTTATTTTGGGCAAACTCTGCCCTAAAATACATATCCCACATGGAAACATCAGCAACCTTTGTCTGACTTTCCATAGTAGTAGTAGAGACACGCAAATCTTCTAGGAGGCACTTGATTGGGTATTTACGTACCCGGTATCTGAAGTCTCAGTTGGCCACTAAATGAATTGGTAAGCTTTATAAGCCATTTTTCGTTCTTCTTCCTAGGTGAGTTGATGCTATTGATGGTTCAATTTGTATAGCATTCCAGAAGGAGATGATCCTCCAAAGACATGGAAAAAATGCAGCACTTGCCATCACAGGGCAATACAGATTTAGCTGCTGCAAAATAATCATCTTTGTGTACTCATTAATAGGCATTCAAAACTGGTGACAAAATAGAGGGTACACACTATAATTGTTGCTTTAAAGCAATTTGAAATTGTCTCTACTGAAACCCAGAGGTCACTTGGGATGTTTTACAATCAAATGTTTTGGCGATTTAAAAGGGCTAAATGAATAACCTCACACTGTAAATATATTGTATTAAATCTCACACATGTATAAAAAAAACCCACACTATAATTACATGTGAGTCAGAGCATATTACTGCTCCCAAATTCTTATTAAACAAATGAATAAAATGCGTTCTCTTTTCGGGCTGCGGTGCAGACAAACATATTCCCCACCCCCACCCCCTTCCATTTCTGCTGTCACTGTGCGGCTGCTCAACCTGATAATTAGTAAACATCCTAATTAGATGCACTTGCATAATTGTTAATTATTGGTTCCACAAGTTCATAAAAAAGAAAACTGAAAGTTGTTCAGAATGTTAAGTGCAGACGCATGGGGAAACATTGAAACGACAACCATGATTTAGTTATATGTCCATGTTTATGTACTGCTAGAATTTGGCATAGATGCATTAAACAAAAGCAAGTACATTTTCAAAGGTAGGTGGATATTCAATACAAAGGAAATTCACTGCCAGTGCTATATTACCAGGTAGCTCATTTGATTAAAAGTAGGAAACATTTTTTGACCTCTTTCATTTATTTTAAGCTCTATAATGAATTAAAGCTACACACACAAAGATGACCTTTATTGGTATGCTTGAATGTTTTCTAATACACCCATCCTGCCTTTACAAAATATCAAAGGTAAAACCTCAAGTACCACATGCATTCATGCCATACAGTGTAGGTTTGACTGTCTTATTTTATGACCTACATGCAGTTCAAACAATATATTTATTTAATATATTCCAAATTTTTAATGAAGTAGCACCGAAAAATTCAGGCTTCAAACCCTCAGCGTTCTGGATGGGATGGGACTTTACACCTGATTTGAATGAAGTAGAGGATGTATGGACAGTACTTAAACCGTAGGAATTCAAACTTAGTAAATGGTGTCTACTTCATTCAAATTGTGGAAAGTCCAGCAATCTAGCAATTCATGCAACAGAATGACACCGGTTCAAACATATTCCTTCAGATGAAACAACAGTATTTTTAAAACAATAACTTGTTCGGTGAAGACTGTGGAAACTGTAATAGAATTATCAGAATAAAAAGTAAAAAAGTAAATAGTCTGGGCTACTAAAGGAGAAAGGAGCATGAATTGCAATATTATCATGTCCCACCTAATTGTCACATTGCCCCTTCTGATTTCAAATGCATGAGTTAAGTGATATTGCTTAGATTTGTCAAATACTGCTGTGCACAACACACTGCTTTATTGACTTTTTACATCTTTGGGGTACTACAGTATCAAAATGAGATCCATTTTACAACATTTTTTATTTATACTCATAGCATTAAATTCTATAAGAGGTGAAAGTTCTCACTGTCCTCCTACCAGATGTTAATGGAATCTCCATCAAACTGATGTCACTTTTTCAGAAAAGAGAATGTCTTATTTTAATTATGTTTGGGTGATGTGAATTTAATCACAAATCTAGGTTGACTTTGAAAATTTCATCCGGGATGTGTTGCCATAGTAATAAACATGAGCTGGGTGACACAGAATCCTGAAACTGGAAATATATTTACAATTATTAGTTGCATAACTAAAAATAAATATTCCTTTACATATACATCATCTTCTTTTTTGCATGATGTCATTTTACATGATGTCTTTTTAAAATGAGTTTTAGTAATAGAGGGTATTTAAATTGTCTGATGGGTAAGTTAAATCTTTGGAGGCCTACAAGGCCTGCTCTTTGTACTGCATTTCTTTGGATGTTTGCCAAAGAAAAGGGGTTCTGGGTACTACAATTACATTACAGTATTTTTTTAATTACATCACCTGACAATTCAGACAAAGCTTTACCAATATATGTATGGGGTATGTGTCTGCCCTGTTTACAAAAAACACAACAAAACAAAACTGTTATTCTGCTTGCTATACATGTGGGTGACCTCTCTGTATGGCTGTATAGCAAAATGCAAATGACAAACAAAACATAACACAATGTTCAATATATTGTAATCAAAGGTCAAACTGTTGCTCTTTTTTTTCCAAATGTTCCTCAGAAGCTGTGCATGCCCATTTATGCTGTTAAGATCAGTATCTCATTATGGGAAAACTCTGGTTAACAGTGGTGACACTTGGTGACACAACTGCAGTTGTGCACCACCTGTGAGTAAGGGTTATGCATTACTCAATCTGCTCTCCATGGAATAAGACCGCGATAACATGCCTGGATACTGTCCAAATGAATTCTGCGGCATGTATGTCAATTCTCTGGAGGGGGCTAAAGAAGACAAAGGGCAGTAAATTGGAATAAAGAACAGTCCTGGTTATAAAACCTAAATTAATGACACAGAGGTGTCACTGAATACCGGGAAATAAAAGTTTTGTTCCAGGCAAGTGCAGAATGAAAGCTGAGGACGTGCTTCATTGTGTGACCGTGTGCAATCATACAATTTTAAGCATTCTACGGTTAAAACCGTACGCCTCATTTTCTATTCACCCCATCAGCACAGAGTAAAATGTTTACGAGGTGCCCCCTAGATCTATAGTACCAATCTCTGTCACGAAGCATCCCACGACAGGGATAAACCTGGCCATTATGTGAGACAGGAAGCTGCGGACAACAAACACTTTTCATGTTTTACTGCAGGTAAAACTCGCCGCCACGCTGTTCATTTTATAAGACTTCATGTGGCAGTCTGAGAGAGGCAGGTGAGTTTTCACATTTTCTCTTTTTTTTTTTCCCTCCAGTATTAGTTTCACTGCCCTTCCTTCCTAGGTTTAACGAGTGACCTCTGCAGAGGCACAACAGGAGATCTTTTCTCTATGCAGCTTCACAAGCACCTGTAATCTGCCACTGATTCTGTGGATTCTGTGGTGATATGTTGCTTTCAACTGGAGAAATTTTAACAGAACCTACAGAAAATCACTTTCCAATCAGCCCCATTTATAACTGGAAATTATAAAGCCTTTCCATGAGAGATGCCACACTGCACCCCTGTCAATATTATTATTATTATTATTATTATTATTATTAGTAGTAGTAGTGTTAATAATAATAATAATAACAATAATTTTAAAAAACTATAACATGACGTGAGAGGAATAAAGCTTTTATTAGGTAAAAGGAAGGACGATGGGTTTTCAAATCTTATACATCACACCAATCCATCTTAATATATTCAGTGATGAAGAATGGCTTTCCTCCAAGGGAGGTATTAGAGGTTCCTTATTCCAACCTCCCACCCCTCAGCAAAGGGTGATGCATTTGACATCAACACCTCTTATTTCTTAAGAGCTCTGCATTGATCAGCAACCATTACTGAACTTAACGTAATGTCCAGGAGAAGAACAATTTTCTGAGAGGACAGCAAAACAGGTGTCACCAGGAGGCAAACACATTGATCCAACATAGCATTGTCACAACACAATAAAGCTGAAGCCATTCAAGACTAATACACACATACCGTACTATACTGTGACCCTGTTGCTGTGACTTATGTCTTTATTTTTGAAATGGCAATATTATCCATAAAGCAGCAAATATGTTTGTGCAGCCTGCTACACATTATCTATCTTTTGAGAGTCTATCTTTTGAATAAAAAAAAAATGCATTACATAATCGTGCACAGTGTATGTGCTTCTCCATCCAGATTGTACAAGACTATGAAAACCATGTGTGGCATGTAACATATATAGACTAACGTAGTTAATGGAAGGACTGAGCCTCTTAACCTTAGGTTTATACAAGCCTGTGACTTGTTAAAGACATTCTTAATTTGATGAACGTGTTTCTGCATACCACTCAGATAGAGATTCTCTCATTCAGACAGCTGCTATACTCTATTGCGAAATCTCTCCACCTAGACAAATATTTCATAGGTATCATACTGGTCTGTAAGTACAAGAAAAAGGTGCAAGTCCTTGACACAGGACAACACCAAGCAAAAACAATGACAAGCACGCAAGAGATCCTGGTGCTTGAATGCATAGTTAACATGAGTAGCAGCTTGTAAAAATGTAAAATGTAAATATAAAATGTAAATGTAAAAATGATGTATAGCACAAAATAGTTCTGTCCCAAATGCCAAACAAACCATATACAATTATGCAATACACCCTAGAAAATGAGAATGGTCAGACACTATGTTTCATTATTCCAAAAAATCTATGCTTCAAGCCACTACCAAGGCAAGTTTCTAGCCAAACAAGATATGGAGTTACAAGGGGTGAAAGAATGACAGATCATGTAATCCTTCCAGATGCTAGGTAGAGTAAGATAGCGGATAAAAGGTATTACTACAAAAAATCAAGTGAACGTTCGTAAGGTTTGATGGTTCAATGAAGAGCTCAGTTAGTAGAGGGTGTCAGCTAGGTATTTGTCACATATGCATCAGCCAATTGTACATGCAGAAATATTGCCTAAGCGCTTGCAGTATTCCAGGTGAGGTATGCATGCTCTGCTGAATGCATTGGTACATCTGACTGGATATATACATGCTATATATATTCACCATAATACAGTGTGATAATATAAATTTAAATGCTGTCCAGTACACTAGTTCTGTTTTAATGCAGACAGACAGCCTGTCTGTTAGCCTGTCATGCTGTGTTCATTCTATGTAGATCAAAGCAGAAAACAGTAAAGATAAACCGTGGTCCATCTTTGCGGCCTATGGCGGAGGGCGGAGGGGAATCAGGCTGACAGACTGATTAAGGTAAAATGTCCTCGTGGAGGGAGTGCCTGGGATTCACCTACAGTAATCTCTAACTGCTGTTATGGCAAAAAGCCAAGCTGTGTTTAATGAGGCTTACTTCACACTGACAGAATCAAGGTGAAAGAATCAACTTTTGAGTTATTTGCAGAGTACATGCAGAATACAGCAAAACCTAGGACTTATTCAAATCTGCTCTGGGGCGATTGGCTCAAGGTTCACACATTTTGTAAAAGTAGTCACCTTATTCCTTATTCCACTGATACTATATGAGCTCACCCTTGTTGTAGGGCTACTTTCATTGAAACTTTTAGCATTGTTGTTGCTAGCTTTGTTATTTTTATGTCAAAGCAATGAAATATCTGAAACTCATTAACAAAAACTACTTTACGTTCAGGTCTAATCATGGCAAAAGCCACAAAAGATAGAAAATTAGAAACCTCAGCAATAACCTACCCTATGCATTGCTAAGGCATACTTAACCTAACCTGTATTGGGTTACCTCATACAGCATATACTCACTACTGGGCAGATTTCTGAAGACTCAAACTTTATTGCAAACAGCAAAATATATAGTCCTCAGATGAATAAAGTAAATAACCAATAAATTATGTGTTTTTTTATATTCTGGTAAGTAAGGGGCGCAATGACAGGAGAAATAATCTATTAGGGATAGTCAATGTCAAAGTAAAGGAGAGTCATCACTGTCTCTGTGGTTAAGAGGAACACCAAGAGCTTCTGCTGTCCCCAAAATCAGTGATATTTGCCAGTCAAAACTTGGTGCTACTCACTTACGCAGTCATGAAGATGGGTTATAATTATTTTGATTATTTATTTGTTCATGCTTAATTTCATTTTGAAACACCATATGTATTTTACAGGTGTTCTGTATGTTTATGTTTTGACCACCTCCATGTTTTAAAGCCTATCTTCCCCCAACAATAATGTGACACTTTTGGTTCCATTTACATAGACTATAGCAGGTATGATGTGTTTGCTAAAAAAATGAATAAATGTAAAAAAAATATATATATCAATTCTCCACTAGTTAATTGAGGGTTCTGAGGAAAGCAAGCATCTGTCCAGCGACTTGGTGCTGACATGGGCAGCAATGCCAGAAACAGTGAGAAAATCTCAGTGGAGAGTGCCAAAGCCCAGTGCTGGTTTTACAGGATAAGCTCTGTTCCCAGAGGCTAGTTAACTCCCAGTCCCGGGGCAACATGTTCACTGTCTGGGGGATTTTCTCTGGCAGCTGGCCATCTTTTCTGGCAACTCAATTACAGCTGAACACTGCCTGTCCATCAAGACCCCAAACACCGTTGTACACATTACTGTTATTACCACAGAAAGGTGTCCAGTACGGTGTGGAACTACAGTCCTTTCACAGTTGTTTTAGCAAATTGCCTTTTAGTCATTTTGCATGGTTTTGCCATGTTTTTTTCTGTGAAAGTATTAATAAGCATTAATCAGATAAGTATAATTTTTGTCAAGTGTGTCACTAAACCACTTCTCTCCTACTGTAACCTGGCTCCTTTTGTGAGGTTAAAATAAAGAACTTATGTCAATTAATTAATAAAAATTACTCTGCAGGGGCACCAGTGTAATGAAGTGGGAAGGCGTAGGGCTCATAACCAAAAGGTTGCTGGATTCATCCCCCTATAGGGCACTGCTGTTGCACCCCTGGGCAAGGTACTTAACCCACAGTTTTCTCAGTAAATATCCAGCTATATAAATGGGTAACATTGTAACCTGTGTAAGTCGCTTTGGATAACAGCATCTGCTAAATGGCAATAATATAATGTAAATAACACATACACACACATTATTGTTGTTGTGACTTGCTGGATGATCCTACAAATTAATCAACTAAAGCAATAATTGGCAACTAATTTTGTCAGAAATACATTAAGATACATTAACATTAATTAAAGGATTAATTTAAGAAGCTTTACATTTAGTGAAACAATTCGGATTGAATAACATGCTCAGGTGTGCAACAACAGTGCCACAGGAATCCTACCAGCAACTTTTGAGGTACGAGACCTGTTCCTCATCCATACATAGGTATACACTGTGAAGTAAATGAATAAATAACGGTAAGACCCAAGCAAAAATATCTGAACCTGCATGAGCTCACATGCATGAGCTACATGTAAACACATTATATACAGAGAGATAGATAGAGAGATATCCTATCCTCAGCTATCCTCAGCTGAAGACAATAACCTTTGGATGTTTTATATGAAATATCACTACAGAAAAAAGACATTTTTACTGTTGTTCCAAGTTTGTGATAATTTTTTCTGAGGTGATCTAAAACTTTCTCTGCAGCTCAGTGTTATTAGTGTTATTTTGTTTTATTGTTTCAATACATACTTTTATGGGATCTCTGTGTATTAGTTTTTCTCCATTTTAATAGAGCAAAATCTAGGCTGAACTGCTTTACTGAAAATAGAAACAATAGTCATATTTGGAATAACGCACTTCACTAAAACCTATCTCATAACATCTATCACTATCATCACTAACACAGTAAAAGCCTTTACCAGAAAAAGTAAACAATTTAAACTGTATTATGACACAAGATAAAAAAAAAAAACAACAATGCCGTATCAGTTGTAACACTTGGGATGTTGTAAAAGGATTTAAACACCGCTTAAATGTTGATGCAAAAATCTTTTTTGATAATGGCATGATGGTAATGTCCCGAAAACACATTTTGCAATGATATGATGATGCTGGTGAAGTTACGTGGAACATCAAATACAACACAGGACAGAGGCATGTCACTGCAGCTTCCACAGTAATGGTTCAGCCAAAATTGCTTTTAGGGACAGATCTCCATGGCACATGTAAAACAAAGCAAAACTGAAATTTGGGAATTATCATTATTTCAAGTGCTGATTGACAGGCTCACGCTGTATGTTGCATTTTTTCTAAGAAAAAAGGACAGGACATGATATGTGACAAACATGCAAATCAAAAATAAAGGTATGTAATGGAAAACTTGAAATTGTATGTATTGTATGTCATAAACAAAAATTGCAAGTTCAATTTGAATTTGTACAGAAACATAAATGCGTACACAAAACTTTTGTGGCCCACATAATGATTGGCATGATTTATTAGTGCATTTCACATTATATGACCGACAGCAGCACTGAGTTGCCGTGAAACCTGCCATCTTGTTAAGACATGCAAGATTGGCACCGGATACAATTTGTACATTACCAGCATATTTATAACTCTTTGGTTGCCATTGTCTACTATGTCTCAGATATTATTTATTATCATGAAGATTATTATCATAATCCAGCTCAAACCATCTTTAAGAGTTTTTGCACTGCTGTGACCTAGTTCTTAGTGTTAAGCTATGTCTGTAATTGGCAGGTGCCATTCATCTGTGCAAGTTGACTGAGTGATCAGACTGGGAACATGCCACATGCACAGTCTACAGCATCCATCGGCGTCTGTGACAACATGCAGGCTCTGAGGTATCCAACGCCCCAGTAACAGCACAGAGGGAGTGACTACCACCCTCGCACATGGTGCAAGGAACAGAGTGTGCTGAAATGTCAATGACCAGTCATCCCGGTCAGTAGCGCACCAGAGAATCCACGAGAGCAGGAGTGAATGACACTTCAAAGTTAACCTCCATTTTCAGAGATATCATTTTCTACATCAAAACTGATCCACATGAAAGTGTGCATGTATTATTTATTCTTCAGGGAGATGTTTTCTGGTACACACCCAATTTTAACAAGATGAAGACCAGTCTGTTACCCAATAATAATGAAAAATGAGATAGTTTACACTTTTGCGCTGCAGTTTACATTCATTTAGAGTAAGAAAGATGCCAATGTTTCCACACAATTGGTGCCTTTGTCAGGGCAAAGTATTTTTCCTGGGAACTTTCAAAATAAGTTCTTCAGATATAGAAACTCAAAAACAATGTCAAACAAAACTGGATTTCTTCTTTTAAATGTGATGCAAATTAAAACACAGCTGCTGTTCTCTTTGGAATATAATTTTATTAAACAGTTAAATTTACCAAGATATCAAGTATACAGTATATATGCATCTATCATCTGTATTGCATCAGAAATTGCTAGGCACCTAAGACCTTTGGCATTAATTACAGATTGATGCTACCGACAGTTTTAAATGTGGTGGTTCATAATATATAAATAATAAATGTGACAGTTTATAATATGTTAAGATTGTTGTAAGCACCCCATAATTTAACTGTCAAGTCATCTGCAATATTCACCTCTTTTCATAATCTATTATGTATTTAGATTTCTTGTATTTCATACTTGATGCTGTAAGGTTAATACAAGTACAGAAAGTGACTACTAAAAAAAATATATATCTCTTTTTTGCTGTGTGTTCTTTAGTCAGCTAGTTTACTAACTAGGGCCTGCCCAATGGTGTACCCAATGCATGTGTTTTCTAAGTGATCCCATGTACGGTGCCAATATGTATAGCAGTCCTGTGATGGAAAGCCTTGTCAAACTGTAGGTAAAATAGTGGTCTTATTCAAGCATCCTATCTTTTTTCTCTTTTTGCACTTACATGGTTGAAACTTGTGGCTTTCTATTCTTTATTTTTATTATACATTTACCAGCTAGCCTGCATCTCATAATAAGTCTCACAATGAGTTTCTGCTATTTATCTTGATTTAAGGCACAACCAATCGTAGGTCTATAATGTTAACTGCTGGCCCTAGTGAGCCATCATGCTTATGGTTTTATGGTTACCTTTCATACAGCTGTTGATTGAACAACAGGTGATTAAAGTTCCCATCACAACCAGTGGCTCCAATTAAGTCATTCTGAACATGAATTTAAAAACAGCACAGAAATGCATGGCTCTCCACTGGGCAGAGATGAAATGCATATGTACCCTGATTATAAACATCTGTATATATATTATCTTCCAAATGCAAACTGCACGGTTGTGTAAAAGCTTGATTAGGAAAAAAGGCATTCATTATGAAAATGTATGTTCTTTGAATAATGAAGGCAAATTTAGCCGTGAAATATGTCAGCCACGTCTTCAGCGAGACTGCAGTGTGCATCACATTGCCATGCCATTCATGCCTCTGCTGATTACATTTGGCAGATAACACAGACTTTCTGGCCAAACCACCCACACCCACACACACAGGCCCACACTCACATATAGACACACAGTAGACTCCTGCATGTACTAAAATGAATTGTAAATGTAAACATTGCATTTTGCTGTCTTCATTCTCTATCACAAGGACATGTAAGAGGTGTATCTGAGGATACATTGGCAACATAATGTATATTAGCGCATGTGCATTCATGGAGTTTATTTACTTACTGAAATATGGGCATATTACTGTTGTTTTGGCTGTTGTTGTTGTCCGTTGGATTCATTTCTTTATTAATCATAAGAATAGTATAACAATGTAGTGCAGTACATGGCCTTGGGGGAGACACATTTATACAAATTATATAGCTTATTCAGTGCATAACAATTTATAATATTTATGTACAGTAAAGCTTTTAACTGGATAGATGTTTAACCCGTATGACAACAATGAATCACAGAAATGACTTGCTGAAAGCATGAATAAATCGTCCTGGAAATTATTTGGCTGCTTATTCATGTCATCAGGATACATAATATTTGGATGACATAAATCAGATTCTCCTCAAAAGACACTGCATGAGTATGGATATAGCTTCTAGAAAGGTGGATAAATAAAAGTCAACCCAGTAAACAATGAACCAATGACCAACCAATCCTGTCTGTACCTCCTTTTATCTGTGTAGCATTATGCTTTAAAGATTGTGATCATATTGTAGTGTTTTTATCCTGTTTTCAGGGCAGAATCAGAGAGGGGTCATGTATAAGTGAACTGCATTTTATGCCTTTCCTAACCAAGGGTACAATAAATTACCTTGATTGTTTCTCTTATACCTAAACTGATGGTCTATCCACATGTGAAATGCTGCATAGATTGTAGGAGAGCAAAACCCTTTCTTGTATTTTATATCTATTAAAATCAAAATAAAACTGTGCTGTTGCTTTTTTTTAATGTATAAAACACACACACAACAACAACAACAACATAATAATAATAATAATAATAATAATAATAATAATAATATTACCAGCATGGGTCTGCTAATGAATCATTGCAATGAACGTAAAATACAGGGCTTACACAGAACACAGGTATTTATGTTCTGGTACAAGACTTGCCCCTAGCTTGCAGCACAACATCAACATATTAAGCTGTTTTTGTTCCCACTGCTGTTATTGTTTGTCCCTCTAGTGGACACAATATTGCCCATCGGTCAGTGATAACTTAATCTTGCAATTTTTAAGATTAATGTTAGCATAGTGGATTCCGTAACAGAGAATAAGACATTCATTACAAATATTGCAAGTACCAATATCCCAATAACAAACCCCACCCCCAAAAAACTGATAAATTCTGTGTCAACCATTACATTTGTGTTGGTTTGTGATTCTCATCTAATGTTTCAACGGTAAGCGAACCAGGATACCTGTCTAGTAGACTACAATTATGATGGACTACAAGTTGCACTTTTAAAACAAATTATAGCATCATCAGATGTTGTGTGAAGTTACACATCTGTGATTATGATAACTTTTATGGTTCAATAAAATTGTAAGTATTGTATATATAAAATTTTGCAAATAATTACTTTTAATTAGTTTTATCAAAATTACAAGAGATTCCTTGATAGTTAGTCTACAACAGACTTCTTCTGCAGATACCATTGCAGGAGGTGGGGCTTGAATTTGAGGAAAAAATGAATTGGCAAACAGAACTCCAGACGTGAAATCAGAAGGAACAGGCGACTGGCCAAAAATGCAGAAAGATTTACGAATTCAGCTGGTAAAGGGTGGTAGTAATCAAAAACAATTTAGCACACAGGTGTGTGTCATCTTGTGTTGTTCTCTGTATTAGTTATTGTCATGCTAACAGCAAAGTGTGCAAAAAGCTTGCAAGTTTCATTATGACGACGCTTGTTTGCTTTGGTTTGCTTGCTCTCCCTTGATTTCTGTCTATTTTAACAAGTAAAAGACAGCAATGACAGACTACTTAAAATTTAAGAAGACCCCAGTCATCTAAACCATTCACCTTGGAAGGGAAAGAAAGAAAGAATAAAAGAAAGAGATATCAATCATTTTGCTGTGGAAGCGTTCAATCAATGCTCTTTCTCTGTATTGCAAATTTCAGTATTGTGCTGCATCGCCTGCCAGAATGACCTTGTCAACAGCTTTTCAATGAATAAAAACAAGAATAAAGATGAATAAAAGCTGAACCAAAAACCCAATACTGTTTCTGTGTCATCAACAATGGGGCCTATTATGGGCACATTTTGAAATAAAGCTATAGTTTATTTACATTTATCTCTGACAGTCACACTAATTTTTCATGTGATGTGCAGTGGTGCACCAGAACCCCATGAATCGGTATTACTTCTATAGAAGTCTGGCACAGTAATTTAACTCTATGCTGATTCGTGACTGAAAACCCATTCAAATCTGCATTTTCCTGAACTGCTTAAGTCTCATGAAGCAGACTCGTTTATATTGTATGCGGGCTTCCATTAAAGGCGACACTATGAAGGGAAATGTTGAGCAGTTTCAACATTCTGATTAAACAGGTTATACCTGCCAAATGGTTTTGCCTGTAATCAGCTGTGTACATGACAGAAAATACATTTCCCTCTCTCTCATTTTATGTTCAGACTAAAAATAATGCTCCATTTAAATGAAGAGTAATAGAATAGAAACAGACAAGGGATGAATGCATAGAATAATATAATTAATACTGGGTGCCCTTACTGGTTTATTTATGCTTTATTTAAGGATGAATTTCTGCAGTTTCTCAAGGATACCAATTCTCTCCCACATTATCCATTCTGAGTTATTTTACCCACAGCAAAGGAAAAGGTTGATGACATATTCCCCTACTAAATTATTATATATCACAATATTTAAATGAGAAATGTCAATGACTAAAAGTTTGAAACCAATAGCAAAACATATCTGAATGAACAGTATATTGAATGTACTGAATGTACTTTTATAAGAGATTCACACCAAAGCTGCCATCTTGCAAAAGCTGGTCTTTATTTCTGATATTTCAGTACTAAACATTAAACAGACTCTGTCAATGTCCTTAATTATATTAAAAAAAAGCACTTTCACATTATTTGTTTGTGTCTCAGTACAAAGGTGTCTATCTGGTTCACACCTGTTTTCCTCCACTATTCAAGATACGTATGATGCTCTTTCAGAATGTTAGGCAGTGTAGACAAGGGAAAATCCAAAGTCAAAGCTGACTCACTTTGATAAGACTCCTCAGTATTGTAAGATCGAAGTTAACATTATTGATCTATAAAAGCATTCTCCTTTTTTAGCATATTGACTCATTCAGGCACTTTGCTAAACATATCCAGGCAAATAGTAACATGACATTGTTTATAAAATATGTAACATGCTAGGTCCTTCAGTAATTAGTATTTTTTCCAAATTCTAAACAGCTTTTTTACTTATGTGCCATTGAATTTGACAGAGTATCATGCTACATGTGAGTGAGCCCAATATGATTCCCATTAGCAGATTTCCTGATTCTTGTTTTTGATCACAATATGCGGTTAATCTGTATATCAGCATTTCTTATATGCGGAGTGCACTGACTCACTATTATTGCTTTTGCTGTTGTAGTTTTGTCACAAGGACAGATTTAATAACTTTCTGAGAAACCCAGCATGCCTCTTCAATCAAAGACAAATGATTGTATGCTGATGGCTTCATTCTGCTGAATTAATTATGTTCAGTCTGATTGTTTAAGAGGTGCCAAGTTACTGCAGTTCTGTCAGCTCTGTTCATTCAGTTCAATGCAAGAATGCGATAGATCCTTTTATCAGTTAAGATTGAATTAAAAATGTGTCCAGCATTATGTGTGAGTTGCAATATGATTGCGTTTCAGGATGGTGATATTCATGTGTTACCGTTGGTTGAGTATCTACAGAACAAGATTCCTGATTTTGAGCCCCATCTCCACTGTAATACTGAATTGTTAGAGTTCCAGTTCCCACTGGTTAGTATGCCCTCTAGGGTGATTTTGTTCAGATTGCAAAAGGGGAGGGGGAGACCACATTTGTCAGAACACAGAGTACTTTGTCTTCCTCTGGGTACCACACCATTGGATGGACATACAAGCTTCAAAAAATAGGGAGAGGGAACAAGACTAGTTCCAGGTATGACATATAAGTTATACAGTGAGACTCAGCACACTTAATGTTTTTAGAATCAAAACATAGAGTCAGGAGAAATTTCTTTGAGGATTTTCAAATTTTAAATGGGATGAATAAAGTAGTTGCAAGGAAGGACATTACATCTGTTTACAGAACAAGAGCAAAAAGGCAGAAATCAGTTGAAGGTTAATTTAATGCTGATATTAACAAGTATTTTTTCAGACAGACAATTATAAATGCACAGAATAGCTCTCCAGGATTTGTAGTGGAAACAGTGTTCAAGTCCAGGCTTGATGTACAAGAAGTTTATTGCTCCAACCAAAAAATATTGCTGAAAAGGAGGATAAAATCTTTGATGTTGGGCATTAATGACAAAATGGTTGTGAAAAGTAAGAATTTTTGTATGATTCGCTTGTACCCTTTCACCCAGGGAATGTCTGTCTGCCACCTGTCACCTAATTAAATGTAAATGCCTTGTGTTTCATTTGGAGGAGAAACACACATAACAAATAGTAGTTTTAGTGCTCCTGTTTTCATGGAAAGCAGATATAATTTAATCCCCAACCTCCATTATTTTAACATATACAATGTATTATGTACTCAGGTTAATAATATATTTACTTATATCCAATGTGGACCTGATTTTCATTACAGGTGCTTTTTGAATACTCATTCCAAAATAATTTACCCCATCACATTACGTAATGACAATGTATATTAAAATTATGTCTACTTTATCATCTAAAACAGTGAAAGTGATCAACATATCTACTTTCTTCATTGTTTCAGTCATTGTTTCGATAAGATTGATAGGGAGGAAACCAAGCATACTTGTAGATGACAGTTCCTAAGGAAAGGATTTAGAAAAAAAATCAAGGAATTATCGAAAGACAAACAAACCCCAAAAACAGAGGACTTGAACTTAATATGCTCACTTAATTGCCTTCCTTAACAAGGGACTAAAATGTGAAACAACACTTTATTTTTTCCTTATAATCCTAATTCAATCCTGACCTCAGGTGTTCACATCTGAATGTATATGATTGAGAGGATCAGAAGAGAACTGTTCCCTTATCAGTCACAGTCGCAGAAAATCAGCAACAGTTGGTAGTAATCAATGGAAAACCTTCACTAGTTTACTTTACATGTGGAAACATACACCTGCACCACACCATTCCACATGCAAACAAACACAACAGCAGCAATTATGGGAACAGCTAACTCAACATGACACAAAATGTTTCTAGGTGTGGTCTTTTACAGTGTAATACTGCATTACACACAGTTTCTCTTTTGGGCCTTGTAAGATGACATAAGATGATAATGAGGATGACAACATACTGACATCTTCTTTACACATTCACACATTGCTATTCAGCAAGACAAAGCCAACATGGAATTTAATTCCAAGGCTTCCCCAAAGCAGAGGGGAGCCACAATGAAAAATGAATATTCAATCCTGTAGAGGATGACATGTTTAAAACCTCCCATTCATGAGCTTTGCACAACTGCTAATTGATTTTTCTGGAAGGCTCTTCATTTGGGAGAAAATAAAGCAATAAAACAAAAACATAGTCAGTTCTAAATTTATGTACTTCCACACACACACACATGTATGTCTGGTCTTATTGTACAACCAGTCTCAGTCCTGAGGAACTGTTTCTTCGGACGGGGAAAAAATAGCAAAATCTTTAAATTGCTCTCTTTCATTTGATTGATGTGCTTACAGTCTCCATGAACTCTGTCAACCCCAGTGGCAAACTCCTCAATCCGGGCCCATCCAGATGACTTGCTGCCAATACGTCACAGCTGATTGGCTGCCACACCTCGTACAGAGGGGAGGGGAGAGAGGTGATGCGACGGCAGCTTTGTTCTGCAATTTGTGAAGACACATCGAACACCGCAGCTGACACGGGGCAGATGCTCCTGGGAGCACTGTGCCACCCTGGGGGAAGGACGAGACAGAAGGCCGACTTCGCCATGACACCGTGAAGTCGCGGTCATGCCAGGGAATTGGTCTGCCGCTGTTGCGCGGGAACCCAGCCGTGCTGTGTTGGCAGTTGCCATGGCAACAAAAGCACTCGCAACAGTGCAAGCTTTTCATTAGATAAAGGCAGGGCTCAGAGTTGTGCTTTTGTATGTATGGACACCCAAATCCACCCCCCCCCCCCCGCAACAAACACACACAGATCTTTCTGTGATTGAAAAGGTGAAATTGTGCCTTTCAAATGGCTGTGTTTTTATTCATTCCATCTACAGTTCAGAGATTGGAAAGCACAACACAATCAATGGGTAAATGGAATTCCCAATCAAGGAATGACATTTTTATGCATATGAATAAAGTAATACAGACATCAGCCAAAAAAAAACTTTAGCTGTACTGTATTGAGGATGATTACACACTTTCCCTGTCCAATTTTATTGATTAAAAAATGGATAGTTCTCTGATAAATTCAGTGTTCGATGTGAGTAATCACAGTATACCATGGCTAAAACTTATTGCCACAGCCAAAAATAATATGTATGCAATACCACCCCACCACCTCACCTGACAAGCAATATATTCACAACAATGGCAACATTTACATTATTGTCATTTGAGCAGACACAAACTTACATAGATAACATTTTTACATGTTACCCATTTATACAGCTGGATATTTACTGAGGCAATTCTGGGTTAAGTACCTCGCCCAAGGGTACAGCAGCAGTGCCCCAGCTGGAAATCAAACCAGCAACCCTTCAGTTATGAGCCCTGTTCCTTACCACTGTGCTAAACTGCTGCTATTTAAACTGCCAATATTTAACATTGGCTTTGACTTCTTGGGTAGGAAGACAATAAATGAATAGATTTAAGAACAATTTAGAGAGACATCCAGAAATTTTTCTGGCATGCCCAAGTAGATAAATCAAGCAACTGATTGAGTTTGAACAAATTGTAATGACAAAAACTCCGCTGAACAATGAGGGGGTACTCCAATGACTAGTGCACACAGAAAGGAATTACCCATTTTGGATTTAAAACAAAAACAAGAAGAACTTTGAACCCTGAACTGTGTGGCCTGAGCACTTATGTCAGTTTCTGAGCTGGTTTCAACAGACACATTAATGACCATGCTTTGCTTGTTGTGCTGCTTCCTGAAAGACACAGAGATGCTCTGGCAGCTAATGCTGAAAGAGGACCTGTGCTCAATATTAGCACTGGCTCAGACCCAAAAAAATGGCATAGTTCATTCATTCTCACACAATAAATGGAAATAAACAGAAATAAACAAATAAATAATGCAGCAGTATAGTGTAGTGGTAAGGCGCAGGGCTCGTAACCAAAGGTTACCAACTTTATTCCCCGCTGGAGCACTGCTGCTGTTGAGCATCCAGTAAATTTCCAGCCATAACGTATAAATTTGCAAACAATGCAAGTCACATGGGATAAGAGCATCTGGTAAGCAAGAGTAAAAATACATAAGCAACCACAGTAAATATAAATGTAAATATGTATTAGCTAGCTAGTGTTACAGTAATGCAGTAAAGTTGCTGTAGATCATGCTGGCCATGGTCAACATTAACCATTTAGCTAGCAAGCCCCACAGATTCATGTTTTCTGTTGCATGGCCTGGTCTGAGACTCTTGCTCGATGATGGGATCTAATAATTTTATTTATTAAAACGCCATCTAAAAATAAAATCTCTCCTTAACATTGTTTTGAATATGAGGTAGCATCTTTTAAAAAGGCACCCAAGGCAGTGCACGCAAATGTTACTCAAGGCCATGGTATGTTGTGAATATAATCATGTGACTGAAACATGAGAATTCACAATGTGCCATGGCATCTTGTGTATTGTCGCTTTATTACACTTCATTTACTTTTTTGTCTTAATTAAGAGAGCTCTAAAACAGACCAAAATTGGGGAAAGTACCGTCATTAACATGGACTAATGTAATTTAATGTTGCATGCTGATTTACAAAGGGAATACAGAAATCTGTTGCATTTCCCAAGACATGGAACTTTAGCTTGTGATCCACATACAACACATTACTTAGAAGGGATGTCGCATACTTCAGCCATTCTTTTTTATTCCTCAATTATTTAACATAATTTAATGT
Source organism: Megalops cyprinoides (assembly GCF_013368585.1). Lineage (NCBI taxonomy): Eukaryota > Metazoa > Chordata > Actinopteri > Elopiformes > Megalopidae > Megalops > Megalops cyprinoides. The sequence continues at coordinate 15,413,906 of NC_050598.1, read as the reverse complement.
TAGGACAAATAGGTCATCTCAAAGGTTGTGTAAGTGGCCTGAGTAAGTAAGTAAATAACATGTTCAGCTGGCATCCCCCAGGTGGCTGAGCTGCCCATCTGTGCACTATACCCTGAGGTATCATGTGACTATCTCCATTATGACTTCAAATTGATTGTGACATCTTCTTTGCCTGTCTTACTTTAGCAGAGTATCTAGCATAATAGTTTGCAGGTTTGCTAGGCATATACTGTATTTCTGTGTCTCCATCTGTTTTGGTTAAGAAATCTGTTCATGTATGGTAAAATGATGAGCAAAATATTGCTTACACCAACTCAAAAATTAAAGGCAGCATTAGCCGGAAAACCAGGATTAATGGATGATCTGCAATCACTTTGGTTGAATACATATTAGTATTGATTTTAGTTTTTAAAATACACAATGATGTTTATTAATTTATGTTTGGCAGGCCTGGAAGAGTAGGCCACAAGTAATACTGCAACACTGATCCCTAAAATCAATCAAAACCATCAAGCCATTTAAAAGAACCGTGCTATCCAGTCAAAAAGAAAAGCAGGACTACAGGAAAAATGGATAGCAGAAGAATTTGGAAAGTCTATTCTACCACAAAAAACAACACCTTCAAATGGACGGATGCAGCTTTTCAGATGAGGAAGAATACACTGTTCACAATGCTTTCCTACACTCTGGAAATGATGAAACTGAAGACCCTAAAGAGGGATGACATGGTCAGTAAAGCCCAATATAACAATACATATAAGATAATGCCCAAATGTTCTCATAACTGTTTATTGAAAAGGGCTAATGAAATTACAGACACCATTCAAATTGTATTCCAGTTCCTTTTAATGTGTAAAAGGGCTACAAACAAGGATGTATGGTATAATAATGGGATGGTAGGTTGGTGGGACATTGTGTTTAAGATCCAAAATACAGGTATACCATGCTGTTCATTTTTGTGTGTGTATTGTATTTCAGTCAGTTTATCATATTTTGTCCTCATGCTCTTGAACGTGTTAAAGAAGCCTGCAGCCACTTCATCGCTGTAAAACATCACAAGCCAGACATTAAAGGCCAGGCACCGGTGTGCCAGAACACCGCTCCAAGCATGTTGCTTTAACTTACAATAAAGGGGGCAGGAGTTGCGGGTTGTACCAGCCACGCTTTCCACCAGGGATGCCACACACAACAGAAGGATCCTCCCCTGCTGAGCACTCCTGTTGTCTAGTCACCATTCACTCCCAGGCATCTCTCTGCTGGTTCAGTTTCACAGACTGCAGTCAATTTTTTTGGGAGGGGGGTTCAACAGGAAGGAATTTTTGAATTCTATCTTTTATTCATTAAGTGTAAAAGGACTACAAAGTCTTGTCAAAATGGATTTACTATACGCTGGAATTACCATAGAAAATAATTTGTACTAGGTACTTTTGTGTGTAGTATGTAGTGTAGTGTAGTATTCAAAAATAATACTTGAAGGTGTTTATATGGCCTTTCAGGCCCCACAAGAAACTGAAACCACATGTGAGCAGAGCATTTTGGTTTCACTACTTTGGTTTACTACTACTAGTTATTATTATTACATCAATGTTTGTCTGCCCCAGTTCCCAACATCCCCATTAGGGTTTAACAGCAGCTGCTTTGTGGTCAGACACAGGTGCTGCTGTCCACAGAGCACATTTTGAAAAGGCTGTAATGAGATGATTTGGAGCTGCTTAAGTCTGGATAAATACATTTTTTTGCTGAAATAACTTGTACTGGATAGTTAATTATAGAAGCAGTCAAGTTGTTGCCTGAGCTGGGTGAATTCTGTGGAGAAACAGCATATACCTGAGGCGACTTGTTCTCTCAGGTGTGCAGACCTTTGTTTGGATCACTCATATGCAAAGCATGCTTCCCACTAAGTGCAAGCTTGAAAAAAGAATACGCAAACAGGGAAAAAAAAACTGTAACAAATGACCTTTTGTTAAGTGGAAAACTGAAACTGCACAGCAGCTATGGATGGTCCTAAACATACTGTATCTTCAAAGAGAACCCTTGGTCACACAGAAGTAAGCCATGGGTGTGTCTTTGTGCACCCCATTTTCTCCATCAGATTAGGAGGTCTGATTTTTTTCAATAATAGTACAGTAGTTACAACAATAACCAGTCAATATTGGTCAGCTTTTTTGCATCTTTTTTGCATGCTGCTTTCCCAGTGGTAGGTATAGCCAAAACTGGTGGAATGTCCACTGCAGCCCCAGGGCTATTTTCAGTACAAATCAAGTACAAAATAAATAAATAAAATTAAACATAAAGAAATTAATAAATGAATAAATAAACAATTACAGCAGACTAAAAGCAGAAATATAATTGTTTGTAACGCTTACATCAACATCATTTTGGTAATTTAAGCTTGTATTTATTTATTTTCTGTATAAAGTGTCTCTGAAACAGCTTCCATTGCCACTTCACTTTCACAAATGCAATTGATTATCACTGAGTTATTTTGTTTCAGATTTCCAAATGGGCATGCGTAAAAGACAAACTTCCTGGGTCAGCCAAACACAGTAAAGCTGTTGAGTGCTCCTAGCCAGAGCAGTATAATACAATATATTACATTTAAGCATATCAAATGCATCCAGATTTTTACAGAGCTTCATTTCTGGTGCATTATTTAATTCTCCATGTGGATGGTTACTTTTTCCCCATCTCCTTCACACTTTCATGAAGTTGTCTAAAATCTGCCAGCAGTAACCTGTTTTAACTGGATATGAGTGCAGCATTTCTTTGTTTGTCTGATTTGTGAGGGCTTTACAGCACTCAGGCGATGTCTATTGTTCACGGTTAGGAAATAAGAGTGAACCATAAAAACTCTGCAGGCAGTCAGCAGTTGCATTCAGCCATCAGTATCTCTAAATCTCTTTGTGGGACACTCAAGTAATCAGAATGGGTGTAGCAATAAAAGTGTCACCAGGCTCTCATTACAGTAGAATTAGATTTATTTACGGTCATGGAGAGAGTAAGGGGAGGACAAACACAATTAGTAATTAGTTTGGATGCTAGCTAAGGTACCCCCAAGATAAGGAAAAGACAACAAGAGCAAAAAGTGAGATAGTACAGAAAGTGCAGAACAAAAATAAGGCAATTCAGTGAAACAGATACACATAACAAATCAGCAAAACAGGTGCACATTACACACTTCTATCCACTGAATTAATCAGTTCATTACTTCTGCATGTTGTCTTGGAAAGTAAATGATGGTGTTTATCCAAAGCCATGTTAAATGAAGTGGAGACTTATTAGCAGTTACTGATTGCTAATTGGACACTATGAAGGCATCAGCATTAATAATCAAATGATTTATGTAACAGACATTCTTATTCAGAGGAAATCAGAGCACAAATCCAAGTTAAACACAGATCAGCAACAAAGGCAATAGCAGAACAATAGTGCAGAATTGATTTAAAAATAGTGGCCACTAATCCTTCTATAGCAAACTTACCAATTACATAATATACACATATTGAATATTTTTGTGTCTGAGACTTAAACACATTTTACTGATTGCACAGAGAAAAGACATATTGTTCAGATTTTTTTCAAGAAAAGAGGAGGATGTTAATGTTTACTCACACCCCTGTAAGTATTAAGTATTTTGTGTATGCTCTTCTGGCATGGATTGCATCAACAAGATGCTTCCTGGAGGGTTATTATTGTATTTATTTATTTACTTTTTTTCTATGATGCTCTGGTACTTCTCCAAGCAGAATTATAGTAGGTTCCTCAGAGCCTTTAGTTTTCCAGACATCCTGGACAAAATGGCCGTGTGTTACAGGGACTACATAGACTCCAATAATATTTCACAGTGGACATGTTTTCGTACTCAACACAAGCATCATCTGTTCCTCACCAAACATAACAATGATGAGCACATCCAAAAAGACGTGTCACACATAATGGCATGAATCATTTGTGTCCTCTTCCTGGCAAGATTTGTTAAAGAACATTTATAAAGTAGGCTTTCTGAATTCTCTTTTAGCTGCCTCCTGACTTACAGATCTCAATGACCAATTGTCATGTATCGTCATGAAATTATTTCTGATTTATTTATTTTTCATACTCAAGCTAACCCAATAAAACATTGTTCTTGAATATAGACTTGAGTAAGACATCTAGTGCTTCTGTCTGATCCGTTGTCCAATACATTGACTGCTTCTAACACATTGGTTAATTCTGCTAATATCCTGCTTTAAGTACTTTCCAGCTCTTTAAATATTCAACCAAAACCATTATGCAAGTCCATTAATACGATGCAGTTGACTTCATTTTTCTCTCCCGCAAGACCATATAATACTGATCCGATAAAGGATTCCATTAATTAAGTATTCAGAGAGCCAGCTCTGGGGCTTATAGTGTTATTCGGAATCACTGACTGCCATGCAACATAGGAAAATTATGTGCACTTTCAAAGAAATGGCAGGGTGCTGAGAAGAATCACTCTTTTCCCTGGGGATAAAATGTAAGCCCAACCATAGCCCTTCTGAGCCCAGGACATATTTATTTATTATAAGAGAACAACACTTGGACAAGACTTGAAAGCAATGGAGGAAAAAATAGTTCATGTTTCTAATATGCTATTTAAATGGTAATTGATAGAAAAATGCCCTTTCCTGTTTGCTTTGTTGTTGAGAAGCTAACACATTTGGAACTACCGGTCCCACTGTCAACAACAAGGTAGATTAAACTTGAATAGATCGCCTTTGGCTGTATTGTCACACATCACATAAGCTCAAGTAAATTAAGTGTTAACACATGAACCTCTAGCCACACTACAGTGACAATGAAATGAGCCAGACTCAATGAAACGTAATGTGTTTCTCCAAAATATATGTGTCTTCTGTAGCACAATACTTATTGGGATTCATTTAACACTGGTAAAGTCAGTCCTAGAAAGCATCAGGCAGAGAAATTATACAACATAGTAGACAGGACACAATGAATTTCTCTGCAATTGTGGAAGCTATAGATATTCCATATTTAGCTAAGATATTTCATTGATTATTCCCATACATTTACAACAGATAACTGAATAATAACTTATTCAATTAACATTTAACACATATGCAACTATATTGATGATTATAGCCTTATACATGTTGATTAGCCCTCCGTGTTATACACAGCTTGTTGTTTATGTTATATAATTCTTAATAACAGTATTTTCTTATATTCTTGAATATGTATTCCTATCAAATATCCCACCATGCTAAAATACTAGTTATTTAGTAGCACTGATGTCATAAAATGATTAAGAAGTTTCATAGAGCATAAGACTGAAAAGCCAGAGACTCCAGAGACAGTAGTCTAATTCTATGCACTTAAAAAACAATCACTTGCATATTAACATTTCGGCAAGGGTCCTCATCAGAAAATAAACAATGGGCTAAACAGGTGCTTTAAATAGCCATATTCAAAAGCTGCTGTCCACTGTGGTCTTGAGTGTTGCTTCCCAGTCGTAGGTGCACATTTGATTGAATAAATATGTTTAGCTTAGCACCCAGAAGGTGGCAATTTGTGAGGTAAGTGATGGTGATGTTGCAAAACATTGACCACCTCTGTATTTTTATGTATTTATCTTTTTTAATTTGGCAGACACTCTTATGGGTAGCAACTATCAAAGATGAAAAAGTCAAATCTGAGATTACATAAAGGAGTGACAGAAACATTGAATCCAAATTAAATCTTTCTTATTTAATGATTGCATTTGGTAGCACAGTCATTATGAGTGTATATATGTATGACTAAAACCCAAACCTACGAATGATTTTAGTCCAATGCAGAGATTACTCAGAGGCAAAGTTTGGAGGTAGGAAAACAAAGATATCTTTACTGAAGGCATGAGAAAATCAGACTTGGTGCACAAGAGCATACACAGAGCACAGCAGCTCAAGACTGAGCAATGAGCAAGTGAACAGGCAGGACTTAAATCACAAACAAAGCACATGACCAAAGTGGACAAAGGTGCTAACTAAATGACATGGTGAACAAACAGGAAGTGAGGACATCTGGTGGTAGCCCTCAGAATCATCAGCCAGGAACCCAGACAGGATGTTATGAGGACGCCTGTTGGTCATTGTGGAAAGCAGCAGCCGGAACCCTGGCAGTAGCTATGACAATGTTCTGGACACATGGCAGCAAACTGAGCAAACTGATTCAAAAAGTCACTTAACGCCAAGTTTAAGTCCAAGTCAAGTCATGAGTCATGAATACTGTGACTTGAGTCAGACTCGACTGCAAGGCTTGGACTCGAGTATTCATTTTCTAATCTGCACCAATAGCTTGTGTGTGGGTGTGCAGGTTGTGTGCAGGGAATTATTCCCTTAATTCAGTTACTTTCAGTATGGTAAACATCAAAAAACCAGTACAGAGAGATGGATGCTGGTCTCATCATCCTCACACAAGCAATTTATACTGTTGGATGTAAGATAGAGCGCAAAGAACATTGTCTCAGGTTAGGCATGTGGAACTGTAATAGGTCCAGCCTGATGGCAGGAGAAAATACAGTGGAGTACAACTGCAATCCTTGGGCAGGTGCATAAAAAGTGAAATACTATGTGCTCATCAGGATATAAAGAGACAACTGGGGGTGCACTAAGGTCTGTCTGGGGGTGCACCCCTAAGCACCCCCCTAGAGCCGGTCCTGAAAAGAGCGTGGCCCCAGACCATCTTTGTTTACAAATCAGTGAGGTATAAAGTATGTTTCATTGATTTTTTTTTTTCCCAGTCCTTTAATGCATCCTGTAAAATAATGAAAAAATAGCAGTGGATAGTAAATACCTGCATTAAAAAACTGAAACCTTTCCAGACTCTTTGATCCTAATTATAATGATCTAGCACTGACAAACATTGATCTTTTGAAAAACTTCTTACCTGTCTTACTTGCAGGGAAGGATTTTTTTTGCTAGAGATAATGAGGTGACAACAATGGGATGATTCAGAATCTGAAATGTTTCTACAGTAATTGTACAAGTCCATAGAGATTTTTCTTTTAAACTTATTGTAGTCATGGGTTCCTGAGTGGCTCAGTCAGTTAAGGTCCTCATATCAAGTGCAGGCAGAGTTCTGTGACCCAGGTTGGGAAACGTCAATGTCATCAGGTGACAGTGACTAGCAGCGTACAGTGGTGGAACAAACTGGGTGTCGGTTTGCCTGCAGGATGTTTTGAGGAAATGAGTCCTGGTGTCTCTTTCTCATTTTCTTGGTGAACCTTACCGAGGAGATGAGGAAGAGATGCACAGAGAAGAGAAAAAGGTACCTGACACAGTGAGGGCAATTGAAAGTCCTTGTTCAATTAAACATTATGAATTTCTCATAATGAGAGGAAAACTCTGCTTCTTCGAGACAGATGTATGTTATAGCATTTTATGTGTGGAAGTGGTTAATTTGACTATTTTCAGCAAAATCTTTCATGCATAAAATGACATTTTTATAAAAAGGCAGTATATGGAACACCTCAGAAAAAAAAAGACATATTGACATTTGTTATTGCCCTCATATACTTGCTGTTGCATCTATTTGTTACTACAACAACAACAACAATAATAATAATACTACTAATAATAATAATAATCATCATCATCATCATCATCACCATCATGAAGGAGCAAAAGCTTAGCTCAGCAAGGCTATTACAACTATGAAATCAGGCAAGATCTTGATCAAGATCAAGATCAAGATGTCATGTAATACTGAGCTGCTTAAGGCTTACACAGACGCAGCCACTAACTTACTGACTAACCTGTTTGAAACTATCTGAGAATGTGCCACCATCCCTAAGGATTGAACAAAAGGCCTCACTGTGAATCTACTTTTAAAAATTGATATTGAAAACTGTAGCAACTGCCAGGGAATCATACTCTTCTTATGTCCAAGCAAGGTCTTTTGCTGAATTAGCCTCAATGGGATCAAGTATGCTCTTTCTGGATGGGAAGCTATAACAGGACAAAGCTGGCTTCAGGTCAAGTCTGCATACACTACATATTTGCACTTTGTTATATCATAGAGCAGTGCCTAGTATGGAAATGCCCTCTGTACCTGAGTTTTGTAGATTCTGAAAAAAAAAAAGATTTTACATAAGTGTGCATTTGCAAAGTGCGCATACTCTTCATATGTGTGAAAGTATGAAGTATGAAGTATGAAATGAAAATCTTCCTAACGCATTACCCAATTGAATGTGCCATCAAAATGAACAACCCCGTAACTAAACGGTTTTCTGGTATGTCCGGCATGTATCAAGGGTGCATCCTCTCACCTGTCCTTCGTTGGGTAGCCACTGACTGAGTCATGAGAAACATAACTAAGGGTTATCAAGCTATCACTCTTATCTGTGTACAAGGATCTTGATTTTGCTGATGACTTAGCTGTAATGTTTAGCTAACATTAGATCATCCCAGTAATGAATGTTGGAGAGTCAACAAAGCAGACTTATGAACTCCTTATCGGTCTTCTTTTCCCCTTATGACTTTATTTAATAGCTTGAGTACTCAATTCTTAGATAAAGTTAGTCCAAGTAGTAAATAATAATAATAAAAAAAAAACATTCAATCAATGTACTGCATGAAAAACCTTACTTTTAATTGAACTTCTTTGAGATGACTATTCTAAGACATCTGAGCTAAAGCTATTGTAACACTTTCTATCTGAAGTGTCATGATTTCACTTAAGTCATTAAAATGTTCCAAATCAACAATCTCATTCTAGAATAACAATGTTATCTTATGAAACACCTTGCCACAATATCAATGAAAATTCTGTGACTGCTGTTGCCACATGTGGACACACTCTCAACCATTCAAACACACATAGACACACAATGTTTACTCATTCAGCATTAACTGTATAATCCCTTTTTATAAGTGGTTATACAAAAGTAACATTCTAACAAGTCGATCTGTGAATTCATAGCTTTGTTTCAACAATGCTTTGAAGACATGCTGTACTTTCATATTGATGACTTCCATTACACACCCCACCCCCCTCCCCAATAACCACTTGTAATTTCAGTAGAATTTATATATAAAGAATATATTAATATCATCTCAAAGCACAACATACTTTAATTAAAATGGTAAAATACCACTGGCATGTAATTTAGTGGGTTACAGATATCTTATTGTAAACACTTAGCTAATGGTAATGCATGGTTAGCAGATTTATCCCCAAGGAATAAACGAACAATGGGTTTTTACACCTCCTTTCTGAGAAGAGAAGAAAAAAAAAGCAAACAAATTCTTTCATCAGCTTTCAACCATAAGATTTTGTGTATGAATGCATGTAAATGATCAAATTTTTCCAACAGGAAAAGGAAAATAGTCATTAGAACTCTTTCCCTGGTATAATTATCCAGATCAAATAAGATCAAATCATCTAGGGAATGACAAGGGGACTGATGAAGTCAGGGGAGGAAAATCAGCCACCAGCAGAGCACCATGTTTATGGCAGTTGATGGGATTAGAACCCTTTTATGAGTGTATTCTAAAAAAGAAAACCTACCCAGTGGGTTAATGTTTATTGCTAGATTTGTACAACTTATTTCGAGTTGCACAGAGTTACTGAATTTGTCTAAACATGAAATCTTCATTAGTCACAGTAAATAAACAAGAAATGCACACACAATTCTTCACATCAACAATCAGAACAGGAGAATGTCATTTCAAAAACGCTAAGGAAGCTTTGACAATCACAGTTTTTCATCATACATGACACATTAACAGCTCTCCTGACGGAACAGCAAGTATGCTGGTAAGCATACACATACAATCATTAAGACCTTTGTTAAACGGATGACTAATGTTGCTGCACAGGATGACTAGTGTACATTACATTACGGTGTACATTAGTGATCAATCATGAATTATTTGCTAACCCTCCAGAAAGCTGGACCATGAGTGCATTATGATTCATTACATGATGTGAGGTCACTCAAAATTACCACATGTCGCTTACTCATTGCACTGTCCTTTGTTCAAAATGTAAATTACTGAAAACTGAATGTTCTGCCCAGCAGCTAACAATTATAAAAGAGAACACAGTAATCACATTAACAAGAACAGCTAGTGCAGAACTGTCTAGCGCTTGTGTTTTATTTTACAAGCAGAACAACGCCACTCTTGACATTCTTTTACCTACAGATTTTCCTATAATCTGATTTTGCTAAAAGGGACTCATGCCGCATTCTCTTCATACGTGATGCCTGTGGTATTTCCATTGCCTTTTCCAATTAAAATTACATGCAGATCATAGGAAGTAAAGGCTTATTATGCATGCAGCATATATCTGTAATATATGCTTTGTCATGCTAAATGTTTATAACTCGTTGTTTATGTTTTGTTGTTTGAGTTGTAATATCTTTGGACTTGTGCCATGATAAAAAGTTGAGTAGTTGTTGAATTGCACTGCTGACTCATGCATATTTTTACGTGTGTTATCAGTTAAATACACAACAAATGATAGTGATAGTGAAATTGAAAGTGTGCTTAAAATAAGTGCATATATAGAAGTAAAAACAAGCTAAATGTCTCTGGTAGGTGTTGAGAACCCTTATACAAAAATGGCATTTCCCCTTTTAGAGCTAGCGCTCCATTTTTCAACATGCCATTACCTTGTGGTTCAGTTAATTGTTGAAAGACATCATTGCTACTTGATGTAATATATCTACCCCTTACTCACCAAGCAATTCACAAGTAGTGCAACTGTTACCTAAAGAAGAAAATAGCACCTGGTCACTTAATAGATGGAAAAATAACAGATTTTCCATGTTTTGGCATTTTCATTAGTCATAGTCAAGTATGAGCACAAAATCAAAACAAACATTCTCCCTCCTTCTCCTGTACAGCAAAAAATGTCCCCATCTGTTCAATGCTGACTTAAAGATATGTCCTAATTGTGTGAGATCAACCAATTTACTGACACATTTTCTAGGCTGTTTCCTCCTTCGTTGGGAGGCCACCTTTCAACCATGCTTCAAACACAACTGGCTGCAAAATGAACCTGTATTTTTTTTTTAGCATGGTCACATTTAAGCACCACTGGAGGTGTGTGAGCAGAAACAAGCTATAATATTTTCTCACTGAGGTTGAGACAGTCATAGAGAAGTGCCTAGGTCCCCATATCAACAGGCAACTGAATGGAACAGAAACATACAGAAAAAAACTCAAAAGGAATCCATCGACTTTCAACATAAACGTAGACAGTTTAAGGTGGAAATGGACAATGGTAATACATAAAATGATACACAGGTGTGATGCTACACAGAACAAAAGCAAAAAAAAAAAAACTTCTCAGACATTAAAGGATCTAAGCGTGACATCGACGCAGGCAACACTCCCCTGCAACAAGGATTAACGATTCGCCCACATCGCTGGCAGTCTGAGGAGACGCAGAAGCCATCTACTTACACCATACTGAAAGCGAACAGCAAACACTAACACATCCCTTTGCAAAGCGTGACATCTAAAATCACCTCTCCCTTTTTCTCGAGCGGCAGAGCGCCGAGATCTTCTCAGTCCTCTGAAATAAATGGTACAGGGCCAGCAGAGATGGTCTCAAACGTGTAGCTATGTGTCCCATGCGAGTCTCCTGTGAGGGTGCGCAGCATGGCACATGAGCCCTCCATCTGGCATCACTGACAGACTGTGTTGATGAAAAGAGATGGTGGAAAAAAGTGTAAAGTTTGCTAATTAAACTATTTTGACTGGCAAAATAAAACTCTACCCCGCACAGCTCTGCTTCTGATTTTTCATTTAAAACGTTTTTGTTTTGATCAATAAGATACCAGAGAGATATGGATTCAATGCTGTTTGAACTATTACGTGACCTGAAGGGAAATAACATTTACATTTAGATTTATTCATTTGGCAGATGCTTTTATCCAAAGTGACTTACAAGTGAGGTACAATACAACATAAGCGAAAAACCATAAAGTCAACAATATTAGAAGTACTGCATGACAAAGTTCCAAATGTTGGCCAGGCGAGGTACAAACTAGCAGGTAAAGCTAACAAGTATGCTAAACCATTACAACCAAACCATTACGTTAAACCATTACAACCAACTATAGCAGTTGTAGACCTTTCCAAATGAAATTTGAGCGCTATGGACATGACATCAATGACTTTTAGCACTTCCATTTGTGATCACATACAGTAGAAATGTTGAGGATCCAAGATATCTGAGTTAGGCTGTAGTTAGCAGCAAACTAAGTTGGCATCTATAGCTGTTTGTTTCAAGATGTTAAAATTAACATTAGGACATTGTTGCTCACAACCTGGGGCAAATCTTCTCTCTGAAATCGTGTCATTTTCCCAAAGAAGCGCTATAGGATGACATTGCTTACATTTCTACTTCTTCTATGTGCTATATCTGTGCCTGTCATATGAGAGATATGTGAGTCACGATAATTGCAAATAGATTTACATTTCTTTGCTAGCCCACAACCACATACAAGGTTCAGATTATGGTGCGTTCCATACATTGGAATGACCCAAAATGGACCGGAACAGTGTCTCTACTGGGACACATATGAAAACATACCTCTGTTTTATCTATTAAACCATTCGGGTGCCCACAGTAGTCATTTTTGACGCTGAGGCTGATTATCTTAAAGAAAGCTGCAAGTGTAACACGCTGTCTAGTTTATTGCTAAATTCTTATTATAACTTTGCTAGCTAGCTGCCTGCATTAACCAGCTAATTATTACATTGTTATTACTAAATAGCCAGTTAGCTGTGTTTTATAAACAGCTGACAAGTTATTTAAACATATAGCTAATATAGCACTGATTTTCAGTGAGAAAAGTTTAACTTAGTTTATGGAACTTCCAGCCCTAGTATCCTGATCTTGCAGGCAGTGTTCATTGAGTCACCTAATGCAGTTTCCAACAATTAAACTGCAGCTGTGAAGCTGGTTTTTCCACACTTGTTTTATCTAAAAAAAAGTGGAAAGATTGTATTTATCTTATATAACCTGACTGAATTAACATAGTGCTTATGTCAGTGTCCCCTTTGCAGCTCCAATTACAATGAAACACATAAAACACTACAAATATGTGTGTCTGGAATAATAACTAAATAGCCAACCTAGCAAATGTTGCTCATGTTAGCTAGGCTACATGACTGCAAATTAGGTCACTGCTAGCTAGTTGTGTACTTGGTTATCATATTTCATCTAACAAGCTAGCTAGCTAACTAAACAGCCAGCTAGCTGTAGCAACTGCATTTCCCTCAGTCAATGCAGAGTTTATATCTTGTTTACAAAATACTTGTTTCTTGTGGCTGCTGAAGGAGCAGGATGCAGACAGGGTCAGGCAGATTGGGCAGTGCCACACCTTGCTGAACTACTTCTAGTCAAGTCTCTCTCTCTAACAGTCAGCAATATGTAAAACGTCTGTGTATTAGTTAACTTAATTTGCCACAATTGGTTGGGTTAATTTTTTACCATGCTTAAACTACATAACACACACAACCACAGATGGCCACATCAGAATGAAGTCTGTAATGGTTTAATGTGCCTTTGTCAACAGATTATGCTAGTGTTACATGCAACACTATATTTTGTAAATGCACATGTTAGATGACAGAAACAATTGTCTAAATAGAGTGCGGGTGTTACATAGCTAGCTAGCTGGTTCTCAGTTAATTCACAAGGATAAACTCCATAGTTATTTGCAGTTAGCAGCAGATACCATCACAAAACTCTTGAAAAATGAAATCCAATCTATAGCATCATAAAACTCTTGAAAAATGAAATCCAAGCTGACTCCCACTCTCACATGTCTCTATTCATATTAGATTCTCTTTCTTGGCATTCTCTCCACACAGTCTGCAAAGTCCACAGCATTTACAAGTCCAAATATCAACTGGCTTTCATGGTTTGCTAATGGATTTATTTAAATCCGAAATCCTTCTCTGAGGGGAGGCCGAACCGATATACATTTACTGGCTTCTTTCAGCCAGTTGGCTCTAATTACTTCTGTTTGTCAGCTAGACAGCAAATACCCTGTCAGTCATTCACTCCATTTGTGTGAGATGCACATTAATTAAAGTTGAAGGTAACTGTTTAGGTCACTCCTCTGACCATTTAAAGACCATTCATTTAGAGGCTGTGACAGTTCTCAAGTGTAAGTATATATAAGTGCAATACGCAAATATATAGCCTGTTGCAGCACAGCAAAGATCCACTATTAAACAAAGTATTAAAAGGAGGAAAAACAATCAAAGTTTAGTTGAATTATATTATTATAGCACTATTGGAGATATCCATCTTCTGTATTGTGGTTTTGCTTACAGTTGTTTAGCATTACTGTAGATACTGTTTTTGTTTTAAATATTCTTAAATGTTCTTAAATATTTTAAATATTTTAAATATTTGTTTTAAATATTTTAAATAGTATTCATATAATACTTTACATATAATATAATCTTCACAAGTTATTTTTTTGTATTCTGACAGAATCAATCTCTATCAATCCGTCCATTCCATCTGCAAAAAATTCTAACAAAGTACACAACCCAAGTTTATGAGTCAGATTTGCCAAGATCATCTTGCAAAAGCCAAACAAAACCAACCACCAAAACACAAACTCAATACCAATTGATAGATTAATAATTAAGGCTAAATAAAGTAAATGCAGATGTGATAAACTGTAAACAGGAACATAACCACTATTAATGTTCCACAACTAGGATTAATACTACAAATATTACACAAATGAATACAGTATTTTACAAATGCAAAGACTATGGTCATGGCCAGCTTGTGGAATCCTGGAATATGTAAAGGATACAGATGCATAGGGCCCCACAGCCATCTAATCCAGTCCGGTACAGATTTTAAAATGTATATTATATAGTTTTGTGCCATGCAAATACTACAGAAAAAAAGGAAAATAAAAACAAAGGTCTTCCCTCCCGAGGTACCATTATGCTTGTATGCTTGCCATTCAGAACCCAAGTCCATTTTGCACGGAGCCCCAAAAAAGCTGCCCTGACTAGTCATTCCTGCTGTCATGTCAGTCAACCATTGCTACTGTACTGTTACAATTATGTTACACTTACTTTGACATATTGTCATCTAAATGACTATGCTGTTCTTTTTTACTGAACTGGGACTAAATAGATACAGTCTTAGTCATGATGATGTTGGGCCTTTTCAAAATTTATGTAATTAACATTGTGCTTTTTTAATCAATTCCTTGGAACATGTCATAAACAGAAATGACGTTCCTTTGAATCTGCCAGTGGCTTATATTGTTTTGGTTCAATATACTTGTGTCATTGCTTTTTTTTCTCTAGGGAATAAACATATATCTCTTAAAGATGTACCTTAAAAAATAAGCTGCAGTGAGAAACAAAAAAAAAATCAACACCTTGTCTCACAAGCATTGATCCCAGTCTGTTTCCAGGCGTTGAGCCACACTGTGGAAACCTTTCATTATCTGACCACTTTTATGATGTGCCCTGAGGATTGGACTCCTTGTTGCGCATAACTGGGGCAGACTGCAGATACTGCAGGTGAAAACTGAGGGGAAAAGAGACACAGCTTTTTCAAAGACCACTTTTATTCTCATATTTGCCAGCAAACAAACTTCCTGTTTTGGCTGTGTCCCCTTGAGCGTGAACCCACCCCCCCCCCCACCCCCCCCGCCTGTGGTAACAGAGATGCAGTTGCCTGGCAACTTTGTACACACACGCGCACCCCAGACACATACTGCCAGCATGGCTCTGCAGGCGTTGGGGGCTGATGGCCCTCAGTCTCACCAGCCAACAGATTTGGTTCATTGAAGAGAAAAATGCTGCCAGGCGTGGAAGCGGCAGTAAGTGCTATAACTCACTGTGAAGACTTCCTGAAATTTGAACATTCGTACACTCATGTTGTGAATAATTACAATAAATGTAGCTTGCTCAGTGTGCTGCTACATATATCTATAGAAATTCTTACAAAATAAGGCATTGCACATTTTCAGTATTTAGATGAAAGACAGATTGTTTTTGGAGAGAGAGCAGTACCTTGTTTTTTTCTGCTTTAATGATGCATTTAATCAAAATTTAAAGTAAAACGTGTCAATGGCAAATGGCTTGTTCTGGTACAATCCTCGTTGTGAAGCCACAGACTTTTGAGAATGAGGCCCCAAGGTTTATCAAGCAAATAAAAGGATTGAATCAATGTGCACATCATTGTAACAGCCTCATTATTCCCAGACATCAACTGTTACAAGGCAGTCTTTCTTCATGCTTGCTCTGAGACATTGCATCATATTAACTCATCAGCATTTTTTTCTTTTTGTTCCTCCAGCTTCAAACTTAAAGCCCCATGAAACATAGTGCCACTGCCCTTTACCAATTTTAAAAATTCCAGGATGCCTACATAAAAAGTGACTGTGAGTATGGCAGCTTTTATTGGCCCCTATATTTGAAGGTCAGCCATTCATTCAAAGGTACCTCACTTCTGAGACATGATATAAGGAGAAAAAACACCTCAGATAGTACTACAAAAGTGCATTGTCCCTGGAGTAGCATGAAGTCACAGAGAACAGAAGAACAAAACACCTATATATTTTCCTGTTTGAATATAGCTGTCCTGTTCTATGGCTCCTTAGCTCCAGTGCATAGCATCTTTCACAGTGGAGACATTGCATAATATATTCACATTGGTCTGAGGTGATCTTTTTTTGTTGTGGCAACAGTACCATATAGTGGTACTGTTCAAAGACATTTTGGAGCAACCTGAAAGATTACGTACATCCATTCCAGTTCAAATAGTACAGTGGTCTAGTGGGATAAACATACTTTTTAAACCCCTGCTAAGGTTATTGCAATGGGTTCACTGTTTGCAAGACTCACAAACTCCAAAAAAAAAAAGATCTATTGAAAAATATACATCTGAAAACACATTAGACTTGTATGCGCAGGTTGTGCGCAGCCTGGTGACATCCAAAGGAAACAATGAGGGGGGGAAACCCGTGCAAATAATCACAGCGGAGAATGAGGTGTGCAAGTACCATTTATCAATACTACTGTTGGGTCATAGGTTGATCAGCAGTCAGTAGAGTATACCAGATTGGGACAACAAAAAAATAACAAGAGCAGCTTCTGAAATGCTTTTATTCCTTCTTTCTTTCTAACTCTATTTTATCTTGTTTTAACTGCTTTGACATACTTTTACTCTGATCTTTAGCAGGCTAAGCCAAAGACAAACTTTATACATTTTCACAGGAGTGAACTGATAAGAGATTTTCAGGGCCTATACCAATATTTGCCATTCACCCAACTGTATCCTCTGATTTGGATACTGATATCTCAGAATTTAAATGTCATAGCTATGGATATTATTACTTCAAGCAACACATTCACCAAAGTGAGAGTATTCAACGAAATCAATTCTGAAAATATGGATATCAAGAATAAAAACTTAAGTATGTAGCTTCAGTTGAAAATTCTGAAAGAAATGAAGTATTTTGACACAATGAAGAAAGGTTCCATGTTACTGTCAAACTGACTTCAATACTTCCATTTTCTGTTTCAAAGATGTTAAATGCAGCTGCAGTAGGCCCCAGGGGTATCTGAGCAACTAAAGACCTGAGGGAACTTGGTTCAGTGTGATCAGTAAAGTAACCAGAGATTCAAACACAAACAATGCCAGAAATTCATATCAGAAAAAGTAGAATTAAAAATAATAAAATCCAAAGATAAAACTGAGTACGCTCCAGTCCCATAAGAACCTTTTTTTCAGTTTTCTTATATTAGGGAAGCTTTGCTGTGCATCAAACACAGAAGCAGAATGCTTAGTATGCTTTGGTACACTGTGACCTCCCCTTTCTCTTTTTTCTCTACATCACTGCAGTGATTTTTTTCTCTCTAAAATGTGTTCACTTTGTAATATTCTTTTTTTGTGGAAACTAATTTTCTGGTTTATCAGACGAAACTGTGAGGTCACTCCAGCTGTTTGAGAGCAAGTCGGGAGACATGCTTTGAGATGTCTGGGCATGTATTTTAACTCCAGCTTCCTGGCCATATAGCTACTCTCCAGTTCATTATAGAGTCTTGCTCCACTTCAGCCAGAATCTCTTGTTTTTCCTGCCTGCTTAACCCTGAACATGATTAGCTTGCCAGCAGTTTTTTTTTAAATTACCAATGTAGTGAAACATTTCCTTTCCTAATCATTTCTATTATAGGGCCGAGGAACCTTAAAGGTGAACCATTCAAATTAAAGAGCACTTGAAAGTTGGCCTGGCCTTCCAAGGCTTAATGAGAAAGATTGCTAACAAGGAGAAATGGCTAAACTGGTTGCCCTTCACAGGAGATTCCATTTTATTGAGCACGTGCACGTGCATACACGTGCATGCGCATGCTTGCACACTCACTGCAGGAGGGACAGTAAGTGGGATCCTCATGGATGCACGTCCCATGCAGTCAGACTACCACCAATCACAGCAAGTGGAGTTATGTAGCAAAAAGACAACCCTGACCTGCACACACTAACGTTTATCAGAGAGATCTACACAAAACCTTGAATCTTAGCAAAAGACACCTTGCTATTCATCGTGGGGAAATACGGGTCCCTGTTTTGTTGCTGGCTTGCTTGACAATTGTGCAACCATCACCATGGAGATGAACTGTTTATTTAGTAGTTGTTCCAATGTGACCAGCATTGACAAAAGACTTTCAGAGATGGAATATGTTAATGCTTTGATATTGAAGAGGTAGTGTGCATTGTGGTCTTCCAGTTTGTAGTCTATCATTGATGGTGTGTATTTGGTTGTGATATCTTATTAGGATAGACATTGCTGTCTATGTAGAGCCCAGACAGCAAGCAACCTATAGCAGTGCAGCATCAACCATGCTGATGACAGAAAGATGTTATTTTGATAAATGGAGCTTATAAGGTCCGATCTGCATATTCTTTGCTCAGTCTTTATGAGGCTTGACATTATGATGATTACATCACCTTATAACCTTTGTCCAATCATCTCTTTGACTAATGAGGTGATGCAGTGCTTATACGACAGCCAAAGTCGGTCAAGTTTAGCAGTGATGAATGAGAAATTAATTAAAAGTCAAAATTTGAATCATTACATTTAAAAATCTTGCATCAATTAAGATTTTTTCCCAATACACATTATATATGAAATTGTATTTATTTGAATAATATTTCAGGATCTGTTATATCATTAGTGTTAGGGGAAGAAGTAACAACATAATAACAAAATAATAATATCAACATAATAACAAAATAATATTCATGAGACTAAAGTAAATAATGCTAAATGCAGATGAACTTAAAGTATTTCTGTATCACATTACTGAATACAAAGAAAACCTAATTTCTTTCTTTTTTTGTAAATGCAGTAAAACAGTATATACAGTAATGGGCATTACTTTTGGTTACACAATATCTGGATGACTTTCGTCCCCTAAAATGATGATAGCTACTGTGAGCATCAAACAAGAATAGACTAACATTAGAATGTTTAAAGTATAAACATACAATATTGAGAAAATATAATTTATTATATATGGGGGAAGATGAAATAACGAAAACAACATATGCATATGGGCTGCACTTTGCCCTCTGAATAGTCTCAATCAGAGCATGTGAGTGAAGAAGAGTGGCAGCAATTTTCCGCTCATCGCTCAAAGTGTTCTGTGATCGCTCCGTTCCTGCTTCGCTCCAGGTTTTCTGAACTTGCAAACGTTCTGCCTATTTTTAGTGACTGAAATGACTGCAGGCAGACACTGATGCCACTTCCCCACCCCCTACCAGTACAATTTTCTTTTTATTATGTGAACGGAAAACTCCATCATGTTTTCTAGCCACATGGCTTTTTAGATAAAGTATAAAGAATCTTTGCTGAAGGGTATAACCTTCGCATTCTCTTGTTCCTAGCCTAAGCTTTACCAGTCATCTATATTTCTGATCACTATCTTTACTGTAACTCCATTAAATTCATATCTCATTGAAGCAAACATTAAGAAATTGTTCAACACCATGGTGTTGAACATGTTTCATGTGAAATTCTCGTGGACTGCAGAGAAGAGAAGACCAACACTCCAAATTTATGAAAAGCTGCTATTCGCTCCAGGCAAAAACTGCTGACATGCTCTGGCTTCTGTATTTCTTCGAATGCTAAATGCTGCTATTCAAGTTTTTAGTGGTTTCAAGTGGGATATTGGACCATTCTTCAAAATGGAAAGCCTTCAGTTATTTAAGAAATGATGGAGGTGGAAATCTATTCTCTACTCTGTGTTTCAGAACTTTGCATAAACGTTAAATTATGTTTACATCTGGTGATTAGGGAGGCAATGGAAGGTGTTTGACTTCTGTTGTGCATTGGTGTTGGTTACAGGTGTTTTCCGAAAGCCAGCCCTGTCATAAGTATCAGCTTTGTGAAATTTACAACATGCAGGGTTTTTTGTTTGTTTGTTTAGACTGCGCCTCGGAGGTGTACATTCACATCTGTGTTATTTTTTCAAGGCTGTTGGTTTTTTGTTTTTAGTAACTATTCTGTTAAGTATTCTCCTATTGCTGTTGGTGAGCTTTTACTTGTGACTACTGTTTGTCTTTCACGATGCAGTTTTTCCCTTGTTTGGTTTATGCCATCATAATTTCCAACACTCTTCTCCTTGACACATTAAATAATTTTGCTGTTTCTTTGACTGATGCACCTGCAATTTGGGCATCAACTATATGTCCGCTTTTAAAATCTGTTAGATCACTCATATTGCTGTAAAAATTCATATGCTGAAGTGTTGATTTTAAAACATCTTTTTATCAGAAACATAATGGTAATTAGTATTGACATTAACATGAAACACATATGCAAACTTGTTTTTAATTGCCAATTAGTTACTTCAAAATAATAAAATATTATTCCATTATATATGGTTTAAGACATACACACAGTGACCACTTTATTAGGTACACCTGTACACCTGCTTGTTGATGCAAATATCTAATCTTCTGGCAGCAAGTAAAATCACGAAGACATCGTCAAGAGGTTCAGTTGCTGTTCAGACCAAACATCAGAATGGGTAGGAAATCTGATTTAAGTGACTTTGACCATGGGATGATTGTTAGTGCCAGACAGGGGGGGATTTAGTATCTAATGGAACTGCTGATCTCCTGGGATTTTCACGCACAAAAATCTCTAGAGTGTATAGAGAATAGTATGACAAACAAAAAACATCCAGCAAGTGGCAGTTCTGTGGGCGAAAACGCATTGTTAATGACAGAGGTCAGAGGAGAATGGCCAGACTGGTCCAAGCTGACAGGAAGGTGACAGTGACCCAAATAACCACATGTTACAACAGTGGATGCTAAGCATTTCTGAACATACAACACATCAAAAATTGAGGTGGATGGGCAACAGTAACAGAAGACCCCTCCAGGTACTACTCCTGTCAACAAAGAACAGGAAACTGAGGCTACAGCGGGCACAGGCTCACCAAAACTGAACGGTAGGCAATTGGATAAACATTGCCTGGACTGAAGAATCTCAATTTCTGCTGCGACATGCACTTGGTAGGGTCAGAACATGAATCCTTGGATCCATCCTGCCTTGTGTCAACGGTTCAGGCTGGGGGTGGTGGTGTAATGGTGTGGGGAACATTTTCTTGGTACACATTAGGCACTTTAATACCAATTGAGCATAATTTAAATGCCAAAGCCTACCTGAGTATTGTTGCTGACCATGTGGATCCCTTTATGACCACGGTCTACCGATCTTCTAATGGCTACTTCCATGCCATTAAGCACACGTTATCTCAAACTGGTTCCAGGAACATGACAATGAGTTCAGTGTACTCCAATGGTCTCCACAGTCATCAGATCTCAATCCAATAGAGCATCTTTGGGATGTGGTGGAACGGGACATTTGCAGCATGAATGCGCTGCTGACAAATCTGCAGCAACTGTGTGATGCTATCATGTCAGCATGGAGCAAAATCTCTAAGGAGTGTTTCCAGCACCTTGTTGAATCCATGTCACGAAGAATTCAAGCCATTCTGGGGGCAAAGGGGGGTCCTACCCAGTATTAGAGAGGTGTACTAAATAAAGTGGTCACTGAGTGTACATCCACATTTATATGTTTTAAGAACATGAAAGAAGGTTGAAAAATAGGTTGAAATATTCTTGGACTGAAGCTGATTTCCTGTATTGTATGTTGATTGCCTTCGAAAACCGTAGAGTTGTTTTTGCAACCTTTGTTTTTGCCAAAGAATATATTGCAAATACATTTAAACCTTTAATGCAAAACAGAAATATGTTGTGATACCAAAACAGCAATAATTTACATATTTTCAATATAATGATTGAGTTAAAATAAATTGTCTAAAATATATTCTCAGAAATTTTAATTTTGTAGTGGTTTGAGGAGCATATTCTGTGTTTTTCACTTGATAATATTTCACTTCCTGTAATTACTTCTTGATATTAGTAAGCTTACCTGTACATCATATATAATGAACATTCTTTTTTATACATAACATCTGCTCTTCTTTAAAGAAGGAACCTGTATTCTCTGCAAACTCAGGGATGGCATGGTTACAGTCATTGGACATTAGTGTTGTCTTCATCAACTGCAGTGAGGATCTATATTCAAGGTACTTCGCAAATTGGAAATTGTTCTTACATTTTTATAAGGTTTGATTTGTGACTAGCAAGACCCACTCAGTGTTGCTCAAGTGAATGCAATGAATGTACCCACAAGACTGGCATCGGTGGTATTGCTGCCATCTGGGCCCACAAGATCATTGTGCCATTGCATGTGCTTCAGAAAAGGCTGGAAAGGTGAGTCTGAGCATTAGGCTGGCAGGATAAAATTGAAATTGAATCTGTTTGTGCTTTGCTGGAATCAGTTTGTGATTTATAAAGAGGTTTACTTTCAGTGTGCTTCTCAGCCTGAAAACCTGTGTTAAAAAAGCTCCCATTAAAACACAGAGATGTGGATTGCTGTGCCAGATGCTGACCTTCATTTCCAAGTGGAAAATAGCTTGTCTGCTTCAATAGAGCTGTTGGGCCATTGAAGTAGGCTCTCTCAAGGAAGAGGGAGGGTGCCAGCAAAGTAAGTGTATACCATCTCAAATAGAGACATCTTTTTGTAACAACAGCTGACCACATAATAATAATAATAATAATAATAATAATAATAATGTCAGTGAGATTTAATTCAACCTCTGCCTGTAAAATGATTATTAGACAACAGGGTGTAGTTTAAATCTGGCTGTGCCAGTGTATTTTATCCCCAGAAGAAGATTGCTTGCATGCATAATGTAGATATTCTCCTTAAGTCCAAAAAACTGGATGGCAATTCAAATCCAAATCTCAATATTTGTGAAATTATTTTGTATAACTTTGCCTTGTGTTTTTTTTTTTTTTTTTTTTAATCTCACCGTTTAAACAGAACGTGGTCTTTCAAACACAATGTGTCAAATTCCAAGTCTCACAGTATACAAGATATTCTCTTTGAATGCAATATGCCACCACAGAAATAGTTTACCCAAGATTTTTTTTTTTGCTTGTAACACCTTGATCTGTAGGTTACTGGCCCCTGCAGACCTTAGTCATGTTGCAAAAAAAAAATCATTACCTTGGGGAACAAGTACTTTACCTATTGATGGACATCAGATGCGTACTGCTATTCCACCGAACATCTAGCAAGGTGGCAAACGATTACCTAGCAGCATATGCAATATCTAGCCAGCTAGCCAAAATAACAAGCACACATTAGGAGTCATTTGATGGAAAAACTGATTTTAATATCCCCCCTGCATAATTTAGTCAGTGAATTTATAAAATCATCAGTTATATTCTGTTTGCCTGGATGGAATGAGAGGATATAGTTTCACAAGATTTAGAAGTTCTCTTTATAAGATTCTTTGTAAGAATCTTTATAAGATTAATAAGATCTTGTGTCTCAGTCCTTGTTCTCCTGAATCTTCCATTCCAGCAAGGTCTGTGTTGATTGACTACAGAAGTCAGGAAGTGTTTCTGTATCACAATAGCTGTGCTCAGAAAACTACAGTGTGGGGAATAAAAGCTAAATGTCATCTGGTAGTGTGCACACAATGAGAAGCTCAATACACTGCTGCAAGTGACATTTATGAGGAGGGCAGAAAGTAGTCCAGGCTGGTTGCTGAGATAAAATTATTTTTAAACTGCAAAGTCATCTTTAAATTCAAACTGACATCAGTGGTACTCAATGTTAAATCGACAGGTATTATTCATGAAATGACCCGAAATAAGACAGGTAAGATGATGTCATTGAAGACAAATAAAGCAAATGTTCTTGAGAAGCAGACAGACATTTCCTGTGTAACTGCTGAATTTCTAAATCCATATGGCATGCAGCATACAATGACAATTGTACTTCTGAGGTGGTCCAGTCAATTTGTTGTAGTGTTACTGTGAGATGCATTTACCATGTGGGTTTACCCCTTATCACGGCCCATAAGTAATTTGTATAAAGTCAGAAAATATGGATGGATTAACAGTCATTCTGCCTTGCACACAGTGGTACATAGGTTGACATTTTCTGTGGAATTAAAATTAGAGACATTACATGGATACAGGTCAGTGAAATAAAATCGGAAGAGGAGGGACCAATTTAAGAGCTTCTATGTAGATTGAACAACAGTTTAACTTTTGACAACATATTATACTGCAGCGCAAAGACTGCCAAGGAGGAGGGCTATTGTATAGAAATTATTTGCAACTGTCAAAGTAGTAGATGATAATCTGCATCCAAAACCACATTCATGTTCACTTGTGGATTAACTTTGGGAGTTATGTCGCTCCACATGACACCATTTCAAGGCATGTCCCGACACCTTAGCAGATAGACTTGAACATAGGGAAGGAGGCATATTATTCCCTCGGCTGTGCCCTCTTAGTAAATCTTTGAATGTGCAGACTTTATGTGACAGATCAAGCTCTGACAATCCACAACACTTTTTATTATAGGCAGACACAATCCAGTGTATAAATGAAACAGAAATAATGACACTGCAGTGTACAAATTTTTTGTGATAAGGATTTGCATAATGGATAGTTGTATACTGAACCACCTGCAAAAGTTACTACTTATGAAATTCACTGAAGTCTGTACCAATAGTTAGAAGTACAGCTAGCTAGAGAGAAATGTATAGATATTATATATTAAGATGGGATAAGTTGCAAAAAAATTGAGAAATACTATAAGGGTTTACTTTTAAGGTAATTTTTTTGGAAATGCAAACAATAGGTGGCACACATAAATATACATTCTAAAATGTTTTTTGCCAAACATGATTGCCACTTCCACCTGTCAAAGGTCACTTTGCAGAAACTATTTGTACACCATAGTCAAAAAACAAAGCATACATATACTTTAATACCACTGATCTGTGAACAACCCCTGAATCCACAATTGTTATCAAGGTAAGTTGCAGAGGAAAAAAAAAAGACACTGAATTTGTTCCTGATCCATCTTTCAGAAATACAGATAGCCTGTGTTATTAGAAAATAAATAATGGCTTTTCATTCACAGATAGTACTATGCATTATAATGATATTCAAAAAAAATAAAGTCTTGCTGTGTAAAGAAATTACTCCGATAATTTATTAAGTACAGTTACTGGATTGAAGGGTTCGGAAATGACAGAATGTTCAGCCATAAAAAGACTGTGATTTGAATAAAATAATATTTTTAATGTTGTTGCTGCTCCTGCAAAAAAGAAAGAAAACTACAGTCATAATCATTAAAAATGAGCTAGTGTATTGAATTTTACGGGCAGTAAGTGTGATTAGCTGGAGACCCTGGATGTCATAGTGCTTTCAGATTAGTCTTTATATGGTACATAACAGACAGATGCTTTTTGAATTTTTACATTGTTCACATCTGCAGTACTCTTTGCATAGATTATACCCTCACAATCATGCTATTGCAAAGCTCAAAGGGAATAAGGGGAGGCTCATCATATCCTCTTTTTCCCCCCCTCTCATGCCTTGTTACCTACTCACAGTTGTATGAATATCATATTTGTGTGGTGATGATAGAAAAAATACACACACACACACACACACATATTTGGAAAGTTATTGCTTTAAAGAGTCTGACATCACTAGAATGCAAGTAAAGAGCAGAGACGATCTAAGGATTGCATTAGTGGAATCTACATTGAAATGTGGCATCGACCCTTGACTGTTTCCTGGTGCACCATTAGGCCTGCTTATTTCCAAAGTGGATACAAAGTCAATTTAGGAAGTGCCTGAAGATCTGAAAATCACATTGAGACTCACATCAGGACTAATTATGTACTTCTGCTCCATTATCTGTTCTCTACCACTCTTTATTTTCTCTCTGTGGTAAAGGTGCAAAAAGTGGCACTGTACACTCAGAGAGCTGGAAAACCTTATCAATAAATCATTCTCACTTTGCATTAATGTAGGGCAGGATCTACATTAGAGCACATTAGAGCTCAGGTTTTCTTCTTTTCTGAAAGCTTTCCAGTCTTTTACCTGGCATTAAATGAGGCAGAAATGGGGAAAAAAGATCATTTTGTCCCATTTTGTCAGGTCTTACAGCAGGGTGATTTATGCCATCCCACATGTCACAGACCATTAGAGTGGAGGGTGCGGTTCCATTTTTATTTAATTCTGGTCAGGGGAGTACAATACAGTATACGGGCAAGTTCTCAGACTGCAAGTATGGCTATTTATAAGTCTTTGCATTGCACACCCTAAAGTGAGGCAACACATCTCAAGTGTTGAAAATGCATAATTCATTTAAAGGCAATTTCTTTTACTTCCAATTTAAAAAAAAATAAACAGAAGTTAGGTAACCTTAACTGGTTTAGTGATATTGTCTCACTCTGAATGTTCATTTACCTTTTTGAGCAAGTTATTTAATATTCTCTGGCTACTCAGTGACAGCTGTAAATGTCACCTCATTCAGCTCCCTTCCTTGCAGCTGTGAACCCACATATGGGACAAAAGCATTTCCTCTCAAAGGTCCCTGCAGTATTTCAAAGCTGAGGGTACTGGATTAGTGTCAGTTCAACAGGATAGGGTGACCTCCTCATACTGTGCCTCATAGTACCTGGGGGTTCTGATAGAGTATGTGCGCCTGGGTCTTACCTGTTTTCAGAGCTGGACAGCAGGAATTTTGTGCATGCATGTGAACATTTTAACTTAATTAATTAAATAATTAAATAATAAACAAAAAGTAGTTTTCATGATATACCATGATGACAACTAAGGTATAATACATGTGCTACAAATACTAAGGCGAGGAAGAAAAATACTGTTATTTTTATTGTGTCTATATTCTTTGGTATAGTGCACACAATTTATTTTCATGCACATGAAAGGACAGCTGCAGTCTGTAAATAACAGTTGTCCAAAGCCCATATTCCATTGGGATATGGGTTTCAGTGACCTGTACAGCAGGTCACAGAAAATCAACATGCTAGTTCTGTATGTGTGACAGAATACTGCACCTCCTACAGTAGCAACAGGAACAACAGCAAGTCTTCATGGATGAAACAAAGGGACATAGTGAAATAAACAGATTTCTTAAATGCTGGGTGATTTGGACTTCACGTGCCCTGGTGGGTTAATTACCATTTCTATGCAGCATCTGTAATGACTTGATAAGATTATTAAGCTTGTTAGAATGAGGTGCAGATAAAAGCATATCCTGGCTTGAGTGCACCAGTTAGCCTTGGGTGAAAGCATCACTGATATTTCCTCGCTTTTCTAAGTAGTGACCTTTGTGCCTCTGTTGTCAAGACCATAATATGCTCTAAGCTCAGCCTGCTATTCTTTGACCAAATGGATACAACAGTCAAGCTGTTAATTGAGTTCCATGTATGTTGCTCATGAAATAGTCAGGGAAAAGTAGCTGCAAATGAACTCAGCAGAAATTAGCATATACTTTGTCAGACTATGGTTGGCCAATGAATAGGGTCATGAACCTCAAATTAGCATTCCAAACATGGTATTTAAGATATCCTCACAGCAGACATGAGGTTTTGTATTGGATTGGTTTTCTTTAAAAAATAATATGCTTAAATAGATGATATAGGAAGAATATAGTGTCTCAATGTAATACTTTGATCTTCATATTTCATTTGAAAAAGATAAAATGAGGCTCATTTTGAAATATTGTTCAAAGAAATGACAACCGTTTGTTTAAGTGACTGTTTGCTTTCCTGTGCCCTCATACAGAACCCACCCTCTTTCTATGGTTGCTTTCAAATGGGTACAGAATATTAGGGGGTTATACAAGCAAACAATTGCTCTTTCCTCTTTCTTTCTGAGCAGAAGTGTGGAAACCTTTTAGGTGGGCTTACTCCTTTTTTTAAACTAACCATACTAACAATACACCTCTGTAAAGTGCTTTCAGCTTATTTATTTACTTTCCAGCAGAGCAGTCTGTGAAGAAGCAATCATTCAGACCGATTTTAAAGGCTGTGCTTTGTAGGGCTGTCAACCACTGTAATTTTAACTTTATTTGCCGCCTCCACAAACGGTGACTTATGACTCCTTATCAAGGGGTCGTCAAAAATTGTCAATAAGAGATTAAGAGGTGAAGAGGATGGGAGACGACAGACTTCATTAGGCTTGATTTAGGAAGGCTCTGTAGTACCACACAATAAATGGAAGGTGTAGCCCATCTTATTAGTGGGGTCTTTTGAGCTCTGGCCTCCTATTGGCAGCTTTATCAAAGTGATACATTGAATAAGGAAACTATTACAAGTATATCCCAAGGACAACTTTCTCACTTACAGAAGATGTGCAATTACAGCCAGAGGGGAAAAAGGAAAGCACAAAGAGATCTTTCCTCAGTCTGCATTATGTCTCTTGTTTGTAATACATGGAGGTTGTGATGGGGATTCTGCTGGATTTGTATCATGCCTAAATTAGTTTATGACAAACAAAACACTGGAGGAGCCTGGCATTCAATATGCAACATTAATTCATTGATAGTTCAAAATCCAACATGTTTTCAAGAGAACATTTTCCATATCATACATGATCATTGCTAAATGCATTTCGTACATGGATATTTAAAAAGCCTGTTACTTCAACATAAAGCTTTTTTTTGTCTCTGGCAACCACATTGGTCACATAAGCAAAAGTGGTCTGCAAATCATACAATGATGTCCACTTAGGTTGGAAACAGTATATGGCTGGGATGTAAGATTTATACACCATATTTTTTTATGCCAAACATGTGACTATTTACATTATGCTTGAAAGAAAGGTGACATTACTCCATCCCTAAAAGGTCCACACCTTCTAGAGGCTGTGGTCAGGCCACCAGTGACCTCAGTACCGGTGACATCACTCATAGCTGTGAGTGAGGTCAGGCATGCCCTACAGTGTGTACACTGAGATTAATTGCATCTTCTGCTTAAATGGACTTCTTTGATAGAATTCACAAGGTGGAGAGGTGCCAGGGATAAAACAAAGCCTGCTTTGATATGTGATCCTCTTCCTTAAAGACATTCCAGATACAGCCTACCGTATACATATGGACTACCATATACTCATCACCACCATGTACAATATGGTTAATTAATTTTCCAATTATTCTTGTCTGGATGACCTTATAAATCAGACGTATATTCGGAAATTGGAGACGTGCAGAACCTGGCAAATAGCCACAGTTCATTTCAATACACAAAGGATCACTAAATGAATGAAAAATGATGTACATGTTAATGCCTTAGACTGAATTCATTCCTTCTGTCTCGTAAAGAATCTCCATAATCTGGATTTTTCCTCAACAGCCTCTGAAATATTGTGGCTTCACCGTTACATAAATTTAAATAGCTTATAATGAAAGTCAATACCACACATCCATCATCTCTCCATTAGAGCTGGTGAACCTGTAAAAAATCTCCCTCTTAATATTTCTACATTATGTAATTACTCTTCTGTCATCCCGCTTGCTCGCTGGTATTTTATTTGATGAGTGGAGCACTGGTAATCAATAATGGCTGCTTCAGTTTGGCTGTGCTGGGATGTAGGAACATATGGAGAGACAGTTTGCCATGAAAAACAAAGCAGCTTTGGAAAAAGGGGCAATCCTTCACCACACAATAGACGAAAGACCTGGACGTCTTTGTCACACCTGTCCATTTTAATGTCAAGGATTAAACTGGGAACAGTGGCACCACTCATCTCACCCAATAACACCACTCTTACTGAGATCCCCTTTTGTGAAATCATGGCTAGGGGGTGGTGCAGTACTCATTCTCCCTGTGTGTTTGCTCTATTTAAGAAGGTCACTGACAGAAAACAAGGCACAGGGACATGTCTCACAGCATTTATTGTGATGAGGACACACAGCTTTCCATTCAGTCAGAGAAAAAAAATAAAAATAATAAACAAGGCACTGTCCAGAGGCTGTGACAACTTTGGGAGATCATATTAGTATCATTTTGCCATCTAGTGGTGTTAAGAAGGGACTAGCATTACCTTAGGTAGATACACCAGTGAGTGTTTGAGGCAAACAACCTACCATTAATTAGGATGATATCAGTTAAAAAGAAAAACGTTAACTGAAATAGACAGACAACTAGAAGAAAAGTTAAAAAATAAAAGAAAAAATGTATTCAATCGTTTCATGCACTTTAAATTGGCGAAAAAAAAAAAAAAAAATTCCGAAACGAAAATTTTCCGTTTCAGAATTGAATGTGCAATTAATAGCTTTTAAGGTATTTGGCTCAGACTACTCTGACATCTTATAATGCAATGAATGATTACAAGTAATTACATTGAATAATTGCAAGTATTCACTCATTATTTCACCAGACAAGCCACCAACTTTTGACATTTCTAACAACGCTGTTTATTTTCATTCTTCATTTCGAGGGACAATTGGAATGGAGAATAGAAGTAAGCACCCCATAATTTCAACATTGTTAATAACAGATGGTCATTTTAGATGTGATTCTGCCTTGGTGTGAAATGTGCCAGCAGGGCCCTAGTTGTGTGGGGGGGTGGTGAGCAGCACACAGGACTGCGAGGAGTTGCATGTGCCAACTTATCAGAGACTTTCTCAGTTTAGCCAGTGTCTTCATGTATTATTGTGAATCACAGAAGTGTAAGTAGGTGTATCTCACATTGGGTTATGTTATCGACAATCTCACATAAAATGAATGCATTCTTGATTGAAATAAACAATAAAATAGAGCAAGGATAAAATATAAGGACTCAGGAAGGAGGCTGAAAAACTGTTAGCAAAAATGCATAAGAGATCCATGTTGAGTTATGGCTTCATATATTATTCACATGTGACCTATATTTAAAAACATGACTTTATAAATTCTGTTCTATAACTTTTATAAGGGCATTTCTGTTATGGGAAAGGTTTGTTTGTGAATAAAATATTAAAACATGGGTAAGCCACTTTTCATTCTATAATAAGATTATTTTGATGTGATGCAATATTTGGAAATAATGCAATAACAGAAATGATGATTCCATGACACTATTTACCTTGATCAAAACAGTAATGAATAATGCTGCTCAAAATTCCCATAAAAAGAGCTTAAAGACTTCTTTTTTATTTATTTTTTAAACCACTTAATTGACCAATTATTGCCACTCTGCCTCATGGCCCCATTTGTCAGGAGATTGATATGATGGGAAGTTAGAGCTATTCAGCCTTGAAGGATAATGTGATATTTTGATGTGAATAAATTGCACTCCCACATTTTCAAAGTCCATATAGTTCAAACTAAAATAAAATGTAAAACATAGAATAAGAACAAGATCCAAACTTTTCTGTTGTCTTTAACTTATGTTAACTTATTAATGATGGGGAAAATGCACTTTGCTCACACAACAGTATTGAAAGTACTGAAAAAAAAAAATGTATGTGACAGAACAGTAAGACTGAAATGTGTCATTCAGAGTCAAACTGACCAGAGTAATTCTCGGGACTCAAACCTGTAGGATGACCTTCAATTTTTATACCAATGTGCGACAGTCAACTTGTGCTCTTAATTTACTAATGATGGGAAAACAACAGGTAACTGTAGACTCTACAAGTGTCTCAGACTTTATTGCATGGATATGACAATACTTTTCCAGGGGAAATTCCATCATTTTCCATCATCAAATTCCATCATCATTCCATCACATGATGGTGGAAAAAGCTCTCAGGCACTGATCCAGAATCTCCATCATCATTATTTTCATGCTTACAAAACCATTAAGTGACCACTTGTGCCACATTGATTTGGGCATTGGCATCTTAGAAGAGACCTCAGATCATCATAGAAATGCTTCAACATAGGATGGAGGTGATAGCTCAATGATTTGTTGGTGCTTACCTTGTCCTCTAAGGAGTTGAGTGGACTTACCCATGCCAGGAGATTGCACCAAACACCACAACAAAGCCACCAAGAATCCTTTCCCATAGGAAACAAGCACTCTGGCCTGCAGGGTTCTTTTAGCATGCACCACACATGCACTCATTCACTTGAGAACAGGGTGAAGAATGACTCATCTGACCATGTGACTTTTCCCACTGCCTATGTTCTTTGCACCAATTGTACATGCAAGTGTGTATTATTAGATTTAATAATGAGTCTATGCACTGCAACCAAACCATAGTATCCCTCTATGTAAAGTTCTTGACGGGCTGTTCTTGATGAAGCTGTCTGCTCATGCCCTACATTAATATTTGCTGTCAGTCGATTCAAAGCTGCTGGTCTGTTTTGCCTTACATCTCAAACTAATGCACAGACATCACAGTAACGGAGTATGCACTTTCAACTACAGTTGCCCATAGCTGATGATGTTTTTTTTCCTGAGACTTCCATTCCAACATCACTGTAGCCACTGTTCCTCATGAAAGACCAACAAATTTAGCAGTCTTCATCACTGAAGGTCATGCCAAATGTACCCCAAGAATGACCCCTCTTTTAAAGAATGACCCCTCTTTTAAAGTTTTAAAGATCTCTTCTTGTAGCCATGGTAGTCAAAATAATGAACGATTGGGGTTGCCCGGTATTTTTATACATGACCTTAAGTATGATAGAATGTTAATTGCTGAAATAACTAAAAAACCACACCTGTGTTGAAGCACCTGCTTTCAATATACTTCTTGTAATATAATACACCTCATTTACCCAAAGTATTTCTTTTATTTTGGCAGTTACCACTTTGAGAATCAAGCTCGATGAAGAGTGTTAGTTCATGCTCAGCACAGCTCTTTAATTACCCAGATCTAATTAGTCACGACTGGGCATATTTATCTTCATGAAACTACAAGCTCTGCAGCCAGACATGGCCAGATCAAATGCAACTAATGTAAGAACACTTCACCGGCCCACTGGCTGTCTTTAGGGTTACCAGCTACAAAAGAACCAAATAGGATAACAGTGTGTGCCCCCTGAAGCTTTCACTTCAGATTAGTGTCCTGATACATTCATTATCAGTTTCAGGGAAGAGATTTTTAGACTTATCAAAGATTAGTTACTAGCATGGAGTTCTTGTCACTTCTCAAAAGACACTAATGCTGGGATATGGTTAGAAATATTGCTGAATCCTGCTGAGCCAGAGAAATCTGCAGAGCCAGTGAGAAATTCCACATGAAATTATTATATCTGGGACATTCATTCTTTTGCCATTATACACCAAAGATGACGCATACAGGATGTTACCATAAGGGGAAATGTTGCAACCAGCAGCAGAACCTGTAGACAGTTTGCCAAAATTAGTCGAATTCAATCGACATCCAGTAAAATAAAGTTTGCCTGTATATCAAAAGGTTCTCATTCAATACCTTGAAGGACAGTATTGTAGTGTGGACTCTATGGAAGCACACATGTATGACTGATTCAGTGGTCCACTGAAGTAATATTGATTTCACATAGTCATTACATTTCACTTTCAAAATGACATACAATTTTGATACATACTGCCTCCATCAAAACATCCCAATAATCTTTCCCTAAAATCCTTTCATTTTACCTAGTATTGATCATGTTAAAACTGTTTGTAAACCACCATTTTGATGTTTAATGTGTATAATTCTTTCACACATACACACACACACACACACACACACACACACACGTGTACAAAATTAGACTGTACAAACATGATGGTAAGCACATGATGGTAAGCACCTTTTCTTAGCTTCTGCCTTGAACTGGTTTTTTGTCTTTGGAGGAATATATACACAACAAATCTGAACAAGTGTGAACAAGTCTTCTTCAGTATGTTGAAATGCCGCACAATATCTGATCACAGTATCAAAAGAAATACCTGTAGTGAATGAAACAAGTGCATTTTTAAGTTGTAACACTGCAGGCATGCTTTATGAAGATACTGCCATTGCACAGTGAGGCTATAGAGTTCTAGATGGGTTATCACTGGGAGCTATTTCAGAGCATAACAGTTTTTGTTTTTTGTTTTACCAGATGACAATTGTTCATCTTTTGTTAAAAATATTGTAAACGGGCAGCTATTTCAGTCAATATAAATAAGATGAAGAGTGTGCGGAGGCTGAAAATAGCAGGGGGCGACACAACTGCAGCTGCCTGTTTTGTGCCTTTAGGTCTCCCAACCGTGACAATTTGACGCTGGGAAAGTGCTATAACAGAGGATCCTTCCTCTAAATGTAATTGTGCGAGGACAACTGGAATGCAATAATTTGCCGAGAGGACCCGCAGATTGGAAAACCAAAATACAATGCCACTGTTCATCTGAGCAGGGTCTCAAAGCTGTTTTATAACAAGGAAAAAATGCCCTTACATACCCTTTGAAACATGACCATTAATTAGCTCTCCACATTCTTAGTGCTCTTCTGTCTCGCAGCATAGGGAGCTAATGAAAGGGGTGCAGCACCAGAAGAAAACCAAGTCGAAGTGTTTTTCTTTTTTCCTTTCAAAACAGAAGAAAACTTAGAACAAGAAGTAGAACATTACAAAGCCCCAGTAGTCATGCAATTGGTCTCCTGCCTTACTTTAAGGTAACCAACTCATGTGGCACAAAATATCTGCATCACATTCATAAAAGTGGATTTTGGAGAGGAAAATGCTGACGTGAATGTCTGGCCCTCATAGAAATCCTGCAGATTTCTCTACAGAAAGCCGACCAGTGAAGGAATGAATCAGATATCCACATGTGCTCTGTGACCGAACTGCAAAGTAAAACACCCTGAGGCTGGTTTTCACTGACAGCTACATACCCTTCAGCTGCCCATTAGCAGAATCAGCACTGACGGTTCCAGCCTGTGCTTTTCTACAGTGTAATCTTAAGGTTAAATCCGCAATAAAAGGCAGCAGTCCTGCTTTTTTTTTCCTATATTTTGAAAGACTAAATTGAATTTTACACAAAAAAATATGACCTTACTCCCATTCATCAAACGGTCCTAAGTATCAGCGATGAAAAAGACTTCAATAAAGCAGAAGACATTTATGAATGCGAGGCTTACCATTTTAAATTTACAATCATATTTGGTTTGTTTTGAGATAAGCTTGGCTGCATTATAGGACGAGCACATATTCTTATTTTATTACCTGTTGTTTGGCATGTGGCAGCTTCAAGTGCACTGCCTGGACACGGCACCAGTATATCAAAGGGTCATTATTCCTAATCCATCTCTTTAGTACCGAGTGCCAAACACAGAGGCGGTGGTATTATTGTTCAAGTCCATAAACAACAAAGAAAATAATCATAGGCCACCTGCAGCACACCCTGAACATAGAGAAAAATAGAAAATAGCCATTTCACATATGTAACTTCAATTTCATGTAGAGAAATTCACCCACTTCTTCTTTATATTATTTTTATATTATTATTATTATATATTTATATTATTATTTTATATTATTTTTATATTTTTATATTATTATTTGCAACAAATGTGGGGGATCAGAACCAATAATATTTTAATTGTTATTAATGTTTTTTAATGTAAGTAATTTTTTTTCTCACAACAAAAAGCCAGTTCAAAAGTCAGAATTGTAGAATTCTTTTTTTTTTTTTTTTTTTGACCAGAACAGCTGTGTGGTAGCACTTTCATTGAGCAGTTATCAGAAGGGAACTGGTCACCGTTTGTAATTACTTCTGGAGTGAAACTACTGCAATAAGGGATCATTAACAGAGACCCCAGTGCCTCAATATAGTATGCTCAAAATAACCAATCATGTTGCTTGTAGTCGTTGGTGTATAATATAGTTCCCATTACACCTACCTAATGACAAAGGCACAACAAAATCCATTCCTCAGATGAAACCTACAGCCCTCTCAACCATACGCCCCAATGCCAAGAGACACTATTAACTGTACAAAAGACTAAGGTTCCTTGCATGGGGAACTCAAACTCTTATGATGGCTTAAGCTCCATCTAAGCTAGTCATCAATTTTACAACTAAGATGTATTTACTGAACTCAGAGTACAGATGAGGACACAGAAAAGGAACACTGCATTTTAGTTGTTCCTTTTAGAACTTGGTTGACATAATGCATTTGCAAAAGGATGTCTCTATAACTGCAAAGACAACCCTTTTCCCATTTTTCCTCCATATAGAACCATATAATCATGCTGCTGCTGCTACTGCTATTAATAATGATAATAATGATAACAGTCACCATAATCATCATATTTTCAATAGTGAGAACTGAAAAATCAGAAAACCCTGAAGACAGTTGGGAAAAACTGTATGCCTTTTAGCAATAACAGCCTCTGACAAAGAAATTAAAATCATTCATTTAAAAAATAATCATCTGTTTGTCAGTCACTCTGATATAGTTAACACTACTTATCTATTAACACCATGGTCTAATGGATTTGATATCCCTAGCCTCTTGTCTCCAACTCAAACAAATTCAATATTCATTGTGCATGATGTCCAAAGAGTAGTTAATATGCATAATTGAATTTCATTATCCAGGGATACTCCAAGGGACAGTGATAAGAAAACAAAAGTTACAGCAACAACAATATTTGACTAGAACACAGATGGTACCTAAAGTTCTGAGATTTCAACCACACAAGGGGAACTGACATAATATATTTAAGATAGGCCATCTGTTTCTTTTATAGAGTAACACAGCTTTAAAACTTCCACATTAAAGACACAGTAATAAAATGGTACAGACTATGTGTATCAATGAGGTGGGCGTTTACGTCTTTCCTGAGGTCATCATTGCAAAACATTGAAAAACATCTTCATGTAAAGCGTACACAAATGCAAAATTATCTACTTAAAAAGTGAATAAATATCATGGGTACTGCAGGTTAAAACAATATAGAATCTTCTGTCCTCACATGAGGACTTGGTAAAGTCAGTCATCACATCTTATTTATTGAATTGTTTTAATGCAAGTCTACTAGTTAAGTCTGCTTTCTGCCCTGAACTCCCTTGTCAAAGGTGTTACCTCATTCTGATGATGATGCTGAAGTTCAAATGTTATCCTCCAAATAAACTAAATATGTGAAACATCCAGTCTCTCTCTCCCTCTCTCTCTCTCTCTCTGTCTCTCACATACACACACACACACACACACATACACACACAAGCAGATAAATAAATATGAGAGAAGGTAATTTATTGTTTCAAAGCCAAAGCAGCAATTATGTTTGTATCCTTCAAGACCTAAGGCATCAAAACCAAAATTAGAGGATCAAGGAGGCATCACACAGTTTTCAGTGCTGACAGGAATTTCCTTCCTCCTCTTGAAATTCCACATTGTTATTGCTTTTGTCAAAGGTTCCTGGAGGTGTTTGTATAAGGGGATGGTTAATTATTCATCACATTATACCTTTGAATTGGATTGCATTTTTCTTTATTCTTTTCTATCAATTTGTCCTACCATCAGACGAATTAAATACAATTGGATGTATGCATAAAACTCAGTATGCAGTATCCAGATGCCAAACTAGTGATGCCTAAAATATAAAGCATATTACTGAAACAAAAATTTTTCATGTAATGATATTAAGTACATGAAGAAGCTGAAGAAGTGAGATAACACCCACAACAATGCTGCAAGACTTCTCTCTGTCTGCCAGGTTTTAATTTTCCCTGTCCAATCGTCTATTAACATCACATCCAGAAAGCAAAGGTCAGTGGAACTGACACAAACTCATGAAATGCTCCCCCTGAAGAAGCAGCAAAGCTTGTGAGATGGATAGGTAGCCTAAGTCCTGAGCATCTGTACTGTACTGTACAAAGCCAGGGTCAGCCATCAAGCATCCCATGGGCTGAAATATTGCAGTTAATTTAAGGTTAGTCAATAAACTGTTTACTACCTCAGTTCTCACATGTCATGTAGATACTTGTGACAAGTAGCTATATGACAAACAAACATTTGCACGTATATAGAGTATGTCAACTTAATAATTCATTCAAATTGTTTCTGCTTAACAATGAGTTGCTTACATGGTATTCTCATGTTGAAAATCCAAATACATATGATTTTCATAACTTGATCAGTCAATGTATTTTGTAGTTTCAGAGTACTTTGGAGAAATATCATGACCATACCCAACCCCTGGGGAAATGAAGGTTCTCATTTAAAAGAAATGGACACCTCCATTTGTTTCCCCCCGTTTACAACAAGTTGCTTTTCTAATATTATTTTGGTCTGGATTAGTAGATTTTCAGGATAGTTTTGATGAGCTTGCTGGCCACTGTTAGTCTAGATCATGATTACCCTTCACAATACCACCCCACCTCCTTTGATTAGATGTTCACAATATTTCTACAGCTAAGTAAAAATGGCATTACTTTCAAAATACTAACTAAAGGGATGTGAATGTATACAACCTTTAAGTTTTAAAATGTATGAGGATTAAAGTGTACATACTATATAGTACTACACTATATATAATCAGGGGGATTAAATATGCATAAATATGCATAAACACTGTAGGTTGTAAGACCTAAAATGTACATTCAGACAAAATTCTTAAAATAGCCCAAGCTGTTCGGTTATTTAACTGTATGTATTAATGTTATGAACTTACATACGTCTAATATAAAGTGTAATATCCTTACTATGAAGTCTGAGGCACAGCATGAATAAACTGAGGTTCCTCCTTGAACATGCACTAAACTGCACACTTTCATTCCTGTCCTGTATTATAATCATTTATATGTGACTAGCAAGTCAATTCAAGTAATACCATGTACGCGCATTTTCATCATTCAGTCATTACCAGTCAGCTTCCTCGCCACCACATTTGCTTCGCCATTTTCTTTCGTTTGTGACTAGTTGCTGTCCACGCAGAGTGACCTAGATTAGTTAGAAAAGTCATTTATTAGCAGTAACCCTATTATCAGTCACGCGAATACTGGATCAACATGTTGTTTAAACGCTCTGAGCAATAAGATACAACACATCTTCTTTGTAGCGTCCATGTTGTTTCCACATTCCGACTTAAAAGCACATGAACACACCGAAGTCGGAAGAATGACTTCACAACTCGGCAAATGGGACCATCCGAGGAGCACGCGAATGCAGCGCTTCATAAGGTTTGTAATTTGTGTGCTTTTTCAGTGTCATCTGGATATGGAATGTTTTAGATTCTGAAAGACAGTTGATTATTCTGTAAAATAATACATAAAAATAATGATGTATTAGATCATGTGCAAAGAAAAATATGTTCCCATTGTGGTTCCTCATATGGATTAGTCCAGGGAGGGGTCTGGTAACTTTAGTCTATTTCACTGATTCTCAATCCTGGTCCTGGGCCCCCCCTGCTCTGCACGTTTTCCATCTTTCCCTGCTCTACCTACCTGACTGAACTCATCAGTGGCACTTTTGATTAGCTGAGCACACCTGATTTAATCAAGCGTATGTAAGTCATTTCAATCAGGTGTGTTTGGAGCAAAGATAGATAGAAGATAAAGAAGATATGCAGGACAGGGGGGCTCCAGGAGTAGGACTGAGAAACACTGGACTCTATTTAAACTGGCTCACTTGGGAGACTGAGATCAGTTTCCATGTGTCATGTCTGTATGAGTTTAAGTGTACCTTGGTTGCCTTGTGGTAACAGTGGCTGTATCCAGTAGAGCTTGCAGACAACTTTTGGTCTGTGTTATTGATTTACTTTGCTGTGTGTTTTTTCTTCTTTGTTTTGATGCATATCTGCTGCCTTGAGCTTGCACTATATATTCTGACCACCTGAATACTGTGGCACTTTTATAAATAAAGCTCATCTTTGGAAGCCTTTGTGTGATTATATACGTATATTAAATGAGTGTGGTAAGATTCCTTGACATTTGATATAATACTACTGGAGGACCTTTAAACCAGTGATGTTTCAGAGTCCCCCTTGGTGAGATTTGATCATTAATTGAGGCTAGCTATTGAATATCCGTATCACAGAGCTCTGGCATTGGGAATGTTGGAACATACTCCATCAATGTTCAAATGAAGTTTATGAATTACAAAAAGAAAAGTGAAAGGGAGTCATTTTAAGCATATATATCTAAGGCCAGAATGTCAGCAGCAATGATAGCTGTCACAACTTTGGCTCGATACATTGGGGGAGCAACTTGAATAGCAATTTGCCTTGAAGAAAGTGCAGAGCAACCGGTTTAGCAGAATGTCCTTACTCCTCTCACATCCAAGAAGGGTATAGGGTGCAACAAATGATATTTCCTCTCTAAGGTACAAACCCACTGTTTTGACATTAGGTAAGAAACAAAGCGATGATTAATATTAATTGATTTAAACAAAAACATTTATTTCCAAATAAAGGTACAATTTTTACTAATTGTCTAGTTTCTAGGACCTTTTTTGCTGTGTGAAAATAAGGAGTTGTAATTTCCCATCACTATTTCTCACTGCTGCTAACTGCTGCTGCTGTTGATGCTAATAATAATAATAATAATAAAGCTGCAATGCAAACAATGACTGGAGCCTCCCTCTCTCTCTATTAGCATATTTGGTTGTGGGGGATCTATGCATATCGCTCATACTATGTATGACATGTTCAGGATGAAAGTATCCATTTTGTAAGATGAAAGGCTATTTAAAGTTTCAGTATTATCTGTAATTTGCATGATCTCTCCCTTTTTAGTCGACTTTATAACAGGCTGCAATCGTTTTGGATGTATAAACGTGTTCATTGCAATTACAGCTTGTGCATGCGTCACAACATGGGGTGTTCAATTTGGCAACAAAAGTCATCACACCGTTTGACAGATTACCACCAATTAATGTCATTATGCCTTTTATTCTCATTGGATTTATTTATTGAAGTGAGCAATGTACTAATGCAATTTCAAATCAGTGCAACCTTCTGTTTTGGCACAATGACAACAAACTGACTTTTTGCATGTTAGAAGACTTCTCCTTTCCAATGACAAAATAATGGCTTACATATTGGATTTTAGTATGTGACCTATGGGAATTTATAGCAGCTCTTCAAGCTGCCCAATGCCCTCTATAAACCTAAAAAATGGCGAGCTTTCAATAAACTCTGCATGTTATAGCCATTTTTCAAAAGTGGCAGAAAGTAGTGCCATGCACTTCTCGTTCTCGCCACCCCCCACCACCACCACCACCATCATCACCACAACTACCCCAATGATGTTAATATATCAATATATTCTTTATGTCAAGCTGCATGGCTTTCCTGACCCTTCCATCATTGTTTGGCTGTGTCGCTTATTTAACTGGAAAGTAACTCAATTTTCTCATGGGACTCTAACCTCACAAACCCATTAGCCCATAACTAATACCCATAACCCATAGTTGCCACACAAATCCCGCTATACTGTATATTAAAGTTTGCAATAAGTGGAAACCTGCAGCAGACCATGTGATATGACAGAGTAAAGTACCCAAATGTTAAAACTATTACTAATATATACTTTATAAAATGGCTGCTGACTGTTTCTTTCCAAGACCGTGCAGGTGTTTTAGTAGTGACCATTGAGACTCACTCCTACACACATTACCCATGCTTCCTCACAGCATTCTAACTGGGGAATACACAAATTCAGTCACGCAGGACAACTTGTCAGTTACAGAGAGCTTTTTCTCTCATTCGCTCCGTGGTTCTGCTTCATGAATGACAGAGGTATTCTGTCCCATGTGTTTAGCTTCTTCCTAATCACACTTGGAAAACTATACAGAGTAACAGACAATTACAACAAATTGTTTTGAATAACATCTTTCCCCTGATGAATCAACTGAATGTTTATTATTTTCTCTCTGTTTTGGGAAAAAACTTTCATGAGAGAGAAATTCTGGGGAATTATATCTCAGCTGCATGGCACAATTGGCTACAAAAATGCAGACTTTTCCAATGAAATTTTGTTCGTTTTAGGATCCAGCAGGTGACAGGAGGAACCAAAGTGGGAATGTGAGACCTTGAATAATATTTACTGGTGTTCTTTCATGCCTTTTAATGGACTAGTCTTCTCTTTTGGTATTGGCAACATCAGTAAGCAAGACTCATAACCAGAGGGATATGTAATATTTTTTTTTTTTTTAAATTGGTCCTTTGAACAGTATCTGATTTGAGCTGAAGATAGAAATTGCAAATTGGTATCTCAGAAAAAGTAGCATTGGAGAATAGTTTTCCCAAGGTCTTCTGAAGCAAATGACACAAGCAGCCTCACTTAGTTATCATTTTATTAGCAATGGACTAATGAAGATTGCACATGGCTAATTTAGCACACTATCACCAGGGATATGTTGATAAATAGGGTAACCTATACTTCCATACTCATGCACTATGATTTTCGATTTACCAAAATATGCTGTATGGTACCAAAGATGAGGGTGGTGAAAGAAAGAAAGAAAGAAAGAAAAAAAAGTGTAAGGTTTACAAATTACGTGTCACTAAAATTTTCCCTGTTATGCTCATTGTGAAGAATTTCAAAAGATTTTGTTCAGAGCCGCGTGGTTTGTCTTAATTTACCATTATTTAACCATTATCTATGATTAATTTTTTAGTACCTTTACTGAAAAATGGAAGACATTCATGGAATGAGTCAAACTGTCAATCGGAGCAAAGAAAGCCTTGTCAAGTTGTTCTTTGTCCTCCACAGTGAAATACAATGCTGATGGTCCTTCAAAACCACACTTGTCCTGCTCCTTTTCAGCACTGTCAGAAACAATGTGTCTGGCCAACACAACTCAAGGCTATAAGACAGAAAACATGTCTTTCAAAAGGATATAATTCATATGCTTTACACAACATAGTTGTGTGTGACTGATGAATATTTAGGCAACATAAATAAATGTCAATGGTGCTGTACATACAACAGTAAGGCAAGATTACTTATGGAAAATGTGCAGATAAGCGTGTTCCACCCAACCTTTTCCCCAGCAGAACATGCACAACATAATTGTATTCTGTGTCAATGATGCTGAGAAGGTAGATAATTGCTCAGCATTCAACATCTGGATTCCCAGATTGCAGAGTGAACTGGGAAATCAACCACAACTGCTTAATTGCCTTCAAAAATTCTCTGAAGATAACAGTTGTCTGCCAACCAGTGTCTCACCAGAGCATGTACAAACTATGATCATAGTGATGAGTTATCAGAAAAAAAAAAAAAACAAAGCAATCAGTTTTAATGTGGTGTATATTCAGTCCCTGTTTTACAACAACCAAGTTCATGGTGATCTAGCACTTAACCCTGATTTATAAAGAAAGTGCTCTTCTCTGTGTTATTCCTATCCAGAACCATCACACAGTGCCCAGTTCAACCTGCTCAGCCAGCTCAGCCATGCCCAATTCAGCCTGGCTCAACCACACCCACTCAAGCACACCTGTGATCCATTCCTGCAATCAAGCCCTGCCTTTATAAGGACTTTGTTTCAATTGCCTCATTGTGAGGTATTGTTTCTCAGATTCATTACCAAGCCTGCTCTCTGCTCTCATTCGACCGTGTTGCTTCTGTGTTTTGACCTCTCGCCTGTTTTTGGACCTTGCTTGTGTGTGTTTTGGATTCTGGATTGGTGAGCTTTTGATTCCTGTTGCCGACCTGTTTTGTCCCCGACAACGTTCTTGGATTCTGTCATTAAAACCCCGTAACTGCACCTGGATCCCAGTCTGTTTCATTACATTTGGGCAGAGTATGTTTTCCTGACCGTGTTCAGGAATGTCATGCAATTGTGTCTATGGGAAAGCTGAATTCAGTGCCTGACAATCCTTATACTGTGCAGTCAGGATTAGTATACATCTCTTGTAGATTAATACAGCATATACTGTTCACTAAGGGATTTTAGCCTAGAGCAGAAAATTACATTTTTAAAACGAA
Organism: Megalops cyprinoides; assembly: GCF_013368585.1. Classification (NCBI taxonomy): domain Eukaryota; kingdom Metazoa; phylum Chordata; class Actinopteri; order Elopiformes; family Megalopidae; genus Megalops; species Megalops cyprinoides. The sequence goes on along the minus strand of NC_050598.1, from coordinate 15,369,633 downwards.
TGAATTCATATGACAATCGAGAGTTTGTATATTCATAGTATTCAACAGTACAGTCACACATGACAAGTTAATATATGCGTCTACACATGTGTGCTGATCAGACGTGCTAATTGGTCCAACTCAATCATTTGATATATATCATTTATATGAAAGTACTTTCAGGTTATACCACAGACCTTGCTACACTTGAAAACCCATGGCATTTTTCTGGAGAGGATGCTATTTTCACCTTAGGAGGAATAACATATTCATTCAAATATACTTTAAAACACAATTTAAGTACCTCATTTTGAATCGTAATTGTGGCAGTTACATGTCATGATTGGGGAGGCCATGTAAGGTGTTTAGTAGAGCATATGGGGGTTATCATCTTGGAATATGTGAATAATAGTTATGTTTGCACCACAGTGTGCACCTGGTCCTTGGCCATAATTCTACCATGCACAGTAATAATCTGACCCAATGACTCTCACAAGATGACTGCCCATACCATAGCACATCCATCACCATGTTTAACAGGAACAGGCAATGTGGATTGTCATGCATTGGCTTGGTTACAAGCAGTTTCTCAACATTAGCTTCTAAAATGTAGGCTATTACAAAACATCTGTAACCTGTAACATCTGTAGCCTGTTTAAAAAAAAAGGCTAGGCCTACATGGCATCAAATGTAGCCTGTAGGCTACAAGATAACATTTTATTTTCTCCTTTTTTTCATTGCGGCAAAGTCCTCTGCTGCTGACTTGAAATCAAATGTGTCACATGTGTCTTTGCAGCTTGCAATGTACATAAGCTGCATCACTCTCTCCTCCTCCAGATGACTTCGCAGTGCTGTCTTAATTCGATTCTGCAGAGAAAAGCCCCTCTCTAGTAGCAAGTATCTCACAATAAAAGAGTGCACCCTTTTGGGGAAAAAAGTACTGTTACTGTCGGCTGTTAATAGGCTGTTTCGCTGTGAAAACACAAATGTCCTGTTTAGGGATAGCCTTCATTATAGCTACGCTTTGTATGAGCATTATTACCGGACATTTTGACCAGCAAGTTTTTAATTTATCTGTTTGTTTTAAATTTTCCCAGGCAAAAACCGGAAATTACCGGATAACGGAAACCCTGATTTTATATATATATATATATATATATATATATCAGAGTATATATTTTCATATATACTCTGATATATATATATGTGTGTGTGTGTGTGTGTTTTCATGTTTAGACATCCAGTGTTTCTAGATTTGATTTACTGTCAAGAAAAAAACTATAATCCCATAATATGGATTGCTCAAATACCTGACTTTTCCAAAACAGCATAAGGTAGACGTTTTTATTATTGTCTTGTTTTTACATTGCAACTTAAAAATGGATTTCATATTGAAAATTATTTCCTAGCAGCATTAAAGTAGAACTGAAGTCAGTGTCATTTGGTGTTGTATTCACTGCCAATGTTGTGGGCACTGAATAATGACATCATTGGAGAGGTGGCTGCCTCACACAATATTAACTGTGCAGATGGCTGATGACATCAAAACAATGGAAGGCAGTGTAAGTTTAGTTGACAGAACAAGATCTCAGATGCGTACAGTCTACTTATTATGTGGTCAAGATGAGATGAGCAGATTCCCATAAAATTCTGAATTCTAATGTGGCTATGTCCTGCCAATAACTCCTCCATAGCAGCCTAGGACCCTGTTTGATTTTTTATTCAGGATTTACAATAACCAAAGTAGTGATTACAGATACCCATGTTGTAGATCGCAAACACTCCCCCATCTCGGAGGAGCTTGAAATCTTCACCGACCTTTATTACAAGATGTCTGAGGCAACCAATTTTTAAATCAGAACTTCAAGATTGGCCTCTTCACTTCTGAAACTGCAATGAACAAGGGATGAAACTCCAGCTGTTGAGAATAAGGATTTCTTGCAGTGATTGAAGAAGCTGAGCCCAAGATATAGAGAGAATTGAAACTACTCAAAACAATCAGTGAAAGGATGGCAAATCTGGACATTTTGGATTTATTTGGGTAGCAACTGTAGAGAAGAAGGAAATGGGAAGTTCCATTCCTACTTCACAAAGTAAAATGCATAACATGGCTTCAGAGAACAAGATGTAAAGGAAATCATTGCTGTATGTGCAGACTAGACATAGGCAATCTAATGTTCAAGGGGTATTCCAGGAAGGAAAGAAGGATGCATGGATAGTTTTGCATGACTTCATGCAACTTACATTGAAAATTCATTGCGAGGACATCAACAAGCATGTTGAGGAATCATCTGGAAAAGAGAAGCATGACCAACAATACCTCTGATCCCAGATGGAAAAAGAATGGCAGGGAACTACCCTTGTCCAAATTTTACACGTCTGAACAAAGGCACAAGATGCTATATCCCATTATGTACAAGAATAACCACCTTAATCAATCTGTGCCTCTATTCCTGAAATTGTACATGGACAATTTTTCAGAGACCCTCAAATCACTACTTTTGCAAACCAAAAATGGAAGTTCAGAGACAGTGATAGTTACTGTAATGATACTGAGAAAATGGTTGTTGACACAATTGTTACACCTATTGAGAGCTGATCTAGTTAAATTGATCTTGTAATTTTTCTTTTTTGTAATTTTTTTTTCTTATAGAGTAATCCTATGTTACATGTACACACAGTTACAGTATAAACAAAGTAAACAAGGAGCACATAGCTAATTAAAATATTAAATTGTATTATAGTGTCATTGGCAAAATTCAAGATCCAACATCTTAGCCATTTCAGGATTTCATACCAGCATTGCCCTTGACAAGTAATCATGTTCATGGTTGCAAAAACAGAAAGATAACACTGTGCAAACATTTCTGTCAAATACAGAATAATTTACTGAATGGTTTACTCATAAAATTTCAACTGAGCTGTATTGTGAACAGTACCTCTGACTTACAGTTTTATATACTGTATATATGACCTTCATACCTGGCTACAGGCATGGATATGCCTGAGTATAAATGAACTTTTATATATTCAGAGTTACCTTAATACATTCAGGAATTATATTTATATATTCAGCTTTATATTTATATATATCCTGTTTGGCCCCTCATTTTATTTATATATATATATATATATATATATATATATATATATATATATATATATATAGTGTGTGTGTGTGTGTGTGTTAATGATGCTACATACTTTTTTGATCACTATTCATCCTTTTCAGTTTCGTCTGGTTCAAAAAAAAAAAAAAACATACACATTGGTATATAATATCATCACACTGGCCTTTCAGTGTGTCTCTGAATGACAGACAGATCAGGGCAGTCTTTTCACATTTGTAATGCTGGAGTCCTCACCATTCATTCTTGGTACTTTTCGCACTTTTGTACCATACCATCTCTGCTCTGCCTTTGTTTTCATTCTTATCAGCAAGGTTCTTCAAGGCACCTTTTTGTTATAGATAATACTGAAAGGTTCTTTCATCTTTTGTGATTTTGTTATCTGTATTACCTTTTAAAAGGTAGGGTTTTAAAAGCTTTTATATATAGCTGGCTAATATAATGATAGTACAGCGAGGAGGATCAAACAAAATGAAGCATCTCTTCTACAGTGTCCAGAGTTTGGGTTCTGATTGAAGCAGAAAAAAAACATTCTCACATGCTGTGAACATTACAGAGAGTCAGTGTCATTACTTATAGCTTTTCCAAACCATATGTGTAGTTCTACTGTCACAATTGTTTGTGATGTAGGCATACCCTGCTTTGAAAAAAGAGATAGGTCGAGACCATCATTAATTGCATTACTAATGCATTATTTAGGAAAGGTTTCACACACCAAAAATAAACATGAACATAAACATTTAAAAAGATGTAAATCAGAAATCATTGTAACTATATAGGAGAGAAAAGCACTAGTGTGATGGGGAGGAAAACTGTAAACCAACCACAGATGACATTTTTATATGGAAGATGATGACTGCTAAAACATATGTGAAAACTGAAACACCTTATTAGAAGACTTAAAAGTCTTAATTGGGACAAAGTAGCATATGTACAATATGACATGAAAGTCTTTATAATTAAAGACGGTAGAGAAAGGGGCTAAGGGGCTAAAGGGGGAAAGTCTGTAATGAAATATGGCTAAAAATAGTTTACCATGTAATCAAGCATGGCCAAACTATGAAATAAACGGAACAGAGGATATAAACCAATCTCAGCACATCTACTGTGGCACCTGTCACAAGACTTTTTAGAGAATGAGAAAGGACATGTGACCAAATCACATACTGTACATTTATTTTCTTAAAATACATTTCTATGAGCAGTTTTACTGTCATCTACATTGTCTGTCAATATGTCAGTATTTTACTTTATATAATGCAAAGGCCTTTACAGCAGGAGGTGCATATTCCATCAATGCTCCTTTTTTGCAAAAGGTCACAAGTTACCAGAAACAGTGGCATTTTTCACATTTAACTGGGTGAGAAAAACCAGCTGAATATGAAATAGAATTCTTGTTGAAAGGGAACTGATAGAGCAAAGCCAGCAAAGTATCAGTATGTACAAGTAAGGGTTCGTCACAGTGATGTAACTACCATGCAACTATGTGGAAGTGCAAGCATCTAATGTTCTGTAAGAACGACGTGTAATAATAAATCAAATTGTATGTTTATTTTACCGTATATTGCATGATTTGTTGATTTGTTGAAATGAAGTAGTTTTAATAGCTTAGATGATTGGGTCCTCAGGTTTAATTGAATAGTAGTTTAATAGCAGAAATTGAGACTGAATATCCTGTGGTCAATGGCTCTGTAGCATTAGTAGTATTTTTCAGTCTGGATACTGCAAAAATTGCATACAGAATATGAATGTTTAATGGGAGCAATCTTGCTGAGTGAACTCACTTCTGTTGCATAAAAAGATGACCTTGTGTCAAAAGTATACCAGGTCAGGGAAGTGCTGCCCCCTTCACTGTAGAGAGAAGTTGCATTATTGTAATCAGCAACTGATTTGCTTGTGCAAGCATTAAGAACAGTATATGAACTTTAGACTGAGCCTTATGTTTACAGATGGCAGAAGAGAAAAGGATGACTTACAAAAATGCTTAGTGAATTATCACCTACAATTATGTTTAACCTTGGAACTCCTAAACTGGCATTAGCTTCCGTCTGCCAACTGTATACATTTTCATAAAATTTGACTAGTAATTGTAATGGTAATACTGAGGGAGGATGTAATTCCCTACTATGGCTTTCCTCTTTTCCCCTGTTTATACCTAACATTGAATCACTGGTGTTTATAAATGCATTATTAGTACATTATTACATTATTGGAATTTAACATACACTCTTATCCAGAGCGACTTACATAGGTTACTTTTTTTTAACATGTTACCCATTTATACAGCTGGATATTTACTGAAGCAATTCTGGGTTAAGGACCTTGCCCAACAGTACAACAGCAGTGCCCCACAGGGAAATAGAACTGGCAACCTTTTGATTATCAGTCCTGCTCCTTACCTCTATGCTAAATGCCATCTCATTATGCCATTTATGCACCTTCCTCTGTCTATAGCAATGGAAAACGTTATTGACATCATTACATTTGTTACAACAATGTAACATTGTTAGCTTGCTAGTTACCCTACCCCATGTGGATAAACCACTAACATTAGATCAGTAGGTAGGCACACCTGCATGTGGTCACGACTAGGAAATAGCGAGGACTGTGCTAATTTAGCTGCAGTTTTGATTACATGATGATATAATCGAAGCAAAAGGGCACACTATGTGCTAGCAGTCTTTTTTTTTTCATTAGAATAGGCAGCTATCTACACAGCTAACACACTCAGCTAGTTAACAAATTTCTTACTCATTAAGCAAGATATATACAGTGGACACTGCTTATAAGAATCTGACAAGGGTGATTTGATTCTTATAAGCACTTGACTCTGACAGGTTTTTATCAATGTCCTCTTCTAAATTAAAACATAACAATTTGACATATGTTAACTGCTTCTGAGTGTCCCCATGTTAATTGCTGCTGTGGTGCCTTGCTGGTACACATTAATTTTCATAATGTTCTTTGTTAGCTCCTTACAGAATTGTAGATAGTATGGGCCGTGAAAGGTCTAAATTTCACAGCTGTGTTTCCTTCATTAGTTTTAAGACTGTAAGACTCAAAAAGCCAACTTTTCATCTTTAGAAAGTGACTTCCTTTCTCCTGTCATGTCAACTGGCATCCAGGCACTTAAGTAAACTTTTTTGCAAAATGATACGTATTTGAGTTCTATTGAGTAAAGTTGTGAAAAATTGAGTGGTCAGCATAGAATTCACTGCATCACACTCATTAATATTGTCACACCATTAGGTTCACCACTTTGAGCTCATCAGTGCGGTCATGGAGTCAGAATTCATCACATTGAGTCCATCAGTCCTGTAATACATGCAGAACTCACAATACTGACCTCACCATTAATGTCACAGAGTCAGGATTCGCTACCCTGACCTTATCAGCACAGTCACATTCATTCATCACACCGAGCCCACTAGTGCTGTCATTCCTCTATCGGGATCTAGCATTCCCGATACTGACCTTACCAGTACTACCACACAGCCAGGACTCGTCACACCAAGCCCATTAAGTGCCAACACTGAGTCAGGATTCACAACACTGACTTTATCAGCGCTGTCACACAGCCAGCGTTCATCATACCGCTCCCATCAGTGCAAGCCACAGCACTGAAAAAAAGTGAAAACCAGGCTCCCTACCTTGGCTGTGTAAGCTGGTACTTCGGCTCGGCGGTGAATATTAGCTGGAGCTGTCGCCTCCTTGCACTAGGCTGGATGACACAGACAGCAGTGGAAAAAGACTCGAAAAACAGAATACAAGCAAGTCTCTGCTAAGAGATTTTATTTTTGCAAGCCCCCCCCCCCCCATCCTCCCTTTCTCCATCTCTCTCTCTCTCCCACTATGAGGAGTAGGTTAGAGGGAGAGTAGCGGAGTGTTTATCCTGGTTGTGAGGGTTGTACACTTGTGCAATAAAGTGCTTGCTCCCTGCAGAATAGCAGCCATGGTGTGATTCGCATACTAAACATGCTGGTGTTGGTGGAAGGCAGTTGTTGACTCTCCATGTCTCTTGCTTTATGTGTAGAAACACTAGCAATCAGGGAGACTAATTTTTTTTTCTTACACATTGTAAAGGTGAAGATTTTTTTTTTCACATACAAGTTTTGAAAAATGGATATGAGCAGTTCCATTGCAAATATTTTACTTAATGTTGCAGATGTATGAATCGCTGCTATGCTAAAGGTCAGCAAGGCTCATTCCAATGAGGGAAGGCCAAGTTGTTTAAATGTGGAGCTGAAATTGATCAAGCAATCTTATAAAATTTTCAGAAAAACTGACTACAGTGACTTTGAAGTCGGAACATTTTTATACTTTGACAGGACCCTCCAGGTTTTATGTTATTTTCCGGAATTAATGCAAACAGCTTTCTTTTAACCCTTTCACGAGCACAGTCACACTGGTGTGATTAGCTGTTTAGCACGTATGGTCAAAACGGTGTGATTAGAACACTAGATTGGAAAATTTCTAGCTATAGTTACCTTTGAAAAAGCAGTGATTTAATGTTAAAAAGTAGAGCAAATGCAGTGGTGAAAACTATGAGAGGCTTAATAATGCTAATGAAAACGTAACAAACCATGTAACGTAACATGCGCGCTGCATAGCATAAAATAAGTTACGTGCGAAAGAGTTAAATGTGATCCTTGTGATTGATGTTACTACGTGTACATGTATTGACCTGTACATCTGATTTGTAACATTTGTACAACTGAAATACCTGGTGCTTATATCAACGTTTCGACTACTTACAACAAATGCATTATCTAACAATCAAGTATCATACATAGCCAATACAAAAATTAGCAGTAGAGTGAACAAGTTTCAACTGGGGTTTATATCATTTCATGACGACCTATACATCTGTATATACTGGAAACTTGGAACAGTTGCTTATCTGAATATGCAGAGACAGAATAATCTGTGTAATTCATATTATATTGCTGTCTGGTAATGACACTTAGTTGTCCTAACTAATGACATTTACTTGACCTAAATGATGTTAGATTGGTAGATAGGTGCTATCCAGTTATGACATTTACTCCATTATTATACATGACAGAGCAATAATTAGGCAAAGATTACCATGTCTCTTATACATGGATGCTTGCACTAACACACACATATACGCACACACACAAAGACACGCACACAAACACACACTCATGTACAAATATGCATTTCATTAAAGTCATTTCTAGGGCGCTAACAATCATTTGTCCATATGGAGGATTTGTACTTGCACATGACTTCCTTAACTTGAATTTTTTTATATCCTGAAAATAAATATTTTGTACAGGCATAATGTATGACACCATGTTTTACATTGTTATAGACATCAGTGTGATCAGTCAATCATTCAAATTGAACTGATGTTTTGTATGTAACAAAAGAATTGTTAGAGATGTTCTACAGGAAAATCCTTATGTATAATAGAATAGTACACAGACAATATAGAAGAGCAATGTGCTTTTTAGGGGACAAAATACATCTTACTAAAAACATCAAACTGTGCTGAGAAAAAGAGGGAGGAAATTTCCCTCTTTGCTGGAAGCCATTTGTCAGTATACACTTTCATTTTGTCATAATGTATGTTGCCTATTGAGCTGCATACATTCAGGGGCATTAGCTGTTAAAGAGATAATTGGCACTCAGAACTAACCTGGGACAGAAACATCCATGTTAATGGAATAATTCATCACATTGCAGTGCTGTACAAAAAAAATAAAATGAATGGTTTACTGCTGAAAACAAAATGGCAACAATTAGAATCAAGGTCTAGGAGTGTTCACTAAACTGGGATTTTTTTTTTATGTAGGCATCCTGTACTTATTCAAAACTGAGAATTGAGGTTTCATTTATGAGAGGGATTAATAATTATACAGGATATCTGGGAGGAGTCTGAATAAATTAGAAAATCAACTACAGTACACGACAGTAAAACAGACTAGATATAATTGTCAAATTTAGAAGGGTAGTTAATCCTATTTCAGTTCATTTAAAAAGGACCAACAGTCAAGAATTAGTGTTCAGTTTTTTATGATGGGACATTGTGGAACCTTCATGTGCCTGACACAATTGAATGCTCACCGACTGACACAATTAATATTCTGCACGCTGGCAGTGGAGCGGTGAACAGGTCAGGTACAACTGATAAAGGAAGTAATTGCATTTATTAAGTTGAGACTTTCAGAAAATGTCACCTTCAGAGTGGCTCAGAAGTCAAGGAGGCTGCAAACTCAGCTTCAGACACATGACAGAAATCACCAGCCAGATTTAATTTTCCAAACTACACTTCTTTCTTTTTTTCTTCTTCTGAAGGTTTCCTCTGATGACCCAGGCATCATGCCCTTGCATGACTTCAACATCAAGGGGGTATTTTTGCAGAGTTTAAAAAATAACCACATTCCACTACAGACAATAGGGTCTTGTAGAGTGCATTGCCTGTGTTGTCACTGTGCAGCTTTTCCGAGGTTGGTGTGATTTCTAGCCCACCAGGGTAAGAATCCATCAATTACCTTACACCCAACCTATGTACCCAGAACAATGTTCTATCTTTACGTGTGCTTTTATGCAAATATAAATACTGGTATGAATACATTTGCAAGGCACCATATACTACCTTCCCCGCAATATCTTCCCAAGGAACAACAAAGTGTATTAGTTCAAAAGAAAAAAATGTGGAAAGATAAAGATTATTGCGAGAAAATGATGGGGGTGTTGACAGGACAGATCCCCATACCCAGGCAATTCCTACTGCTGATTATGAGAAAAATATCCACCCAGTCAAGAAAAAGGAAGGGAGTAATTGGATTTTTTGTAGTTACTTATTCAGCAATTTGTCTCCACCAGAATGCATTTGAATATCTTTGTTTTAAATGTGTTTTCTGTGTTTTTTATACCATTGAAGCATGGGATAGTATGTCTGCTTGGTGAGACTGTATTATGACATATTTTAAAATATAATTTAATAGCAATGCATTGCTCTAGAGTTGAAATTAAAATCAATTATATACATGAGATTTGTAGAGGTTTTCTATATTTTAAATTATGTCAGAACTGTCTTTTTTCTATCTGAAAACACTGAAAATGAAACAATTGAAACAATTGTATTTTAATCCTGCACAGTGCCTGCTGGGACATTCATCTTGAATTTTTTTTTATAAAGTATATGCATATCTACATTTCATAATCTTGTGAAAGAAAGATTTTTTTTTAAGTTTCTACACCCTACATATTTCAATGGCAGCAATTTAGTAACTGAATGAAAGTGTGTGTGTGTGTACAATATGTGTGTGAGGATGCAGGTACTATACAGTATAAATCTGTCTCAAACACATTAGATCAGATTATCATTGCAAGTTAGCATAAAACAAATCTGTCCTTGGTCCAGGTGACCCAGGGCAGCACTGTCTCCCTGGTTCAAAGGATTAATGCTGTATAACTGTACAATGTTCCTAACCTAGAGGAGGACAGCTGCTGTGGAGCAGCTCCTGTCCTGGGGAGCACCTGCCCTTGTCTCCCTGCACGAGCAAAGAGAATTAATGAGTTGCTCAAGGTTAGACAGCAGCCACACCCTCAAGGTAGCAATAAAGAACTCCCTGTGGGTCTGCAATGATCTACATTAGCACATAGCCAGAAATATTCTATCCCACACACCCTCATGCACCAACCTACAGATATGCCCACCCACCCACACACACACACACACACACACACACACACACCTGTGTGACCCCTAGCCTATAGATGACTGTAGTGCTATTATTGGTAACTCTACTTTCGTAATGGTGTCCAATGGCATAGCTGAATAATGTACACGGTAGAATTTCATAGCATGCAAGTCATGCTGTCAGAATGGTCTCTCTAATGATGAATTTTGCTGAGTGTGGAATGTCTTGGGTTCAGTGTGAAGCTCAAAAGCAACATGCAAAATTGCCATAAACTGAATTAATACACACACAAGCACTTATTTCTCATTGAAAGTGCATCAGATTGTGTTGTTGTTTTAGGGACATTTCACATTCACATCTCTATCTACAACAAGCCATTTTGTTTGTGCAAACTGTTTGTGCACCTTCTGTCTTGGAACTCACCTGACACCAGTGACAAGGAAAACTGTTATATTTTCAAGCATGAAAGAAGAACTACAAAATCATGCTACATTTATAACAGCGATGAATAAAGTCTTTATGAATCTATATATATATGTATATATACTTGTTTCATGCAGACCAGACACTTATTTTGGGTGTCAAGTGATCATTAGTGCAATGCAAACAGTAACTCCTAATGGTGGCTTTTAAAACTAAATATTTACTGTGTGACATGGTAATGCTAACAGGAGAGGTCTTTGAAAAGAACCTCTGGAATGAACTCTGCTATTTGCTGAATACAGCCTTAACTACTCATGTTGGTGACCTTGAGCAAGCTTTCAATGTCTGCAGTTAAATATAGTTTGCAGAGGATTAGACTGCTCACATTTCTATCTGCAGTTAATGCAGGGTAAGTATTTCCATTAGTGTATTTATGCTTTAACTGGCCCCAGGAGGATATATACACACGCATACACACTGAGTAGCCACTTTAGGCACACCTACCTAACATAGTGAGTTAGTGCCCCCTTTTGTCCTCAGATAAGCTTGAATTTGTCAGGGCATGGACTAGACAAGATGTTGAAAGCTGTAGGCGGTGTAGGCGATAAGGAGCCGGACTCGTAACTGAAAGGTTGCCAGTTCGGTTCCCTGCTGGGGCACTGCTGTTGGACCCTTGGGCAAGGTACTTAACCCACAGTTGCCTCAATAAATATCCAGCTATATAAAAGGGTAACATGTAAAAATTGTAACCTATGTAAGTCACTCTGGATAAGAGCATGTGCTAAATGCCAATAATGCAGTGTAATGGAATGCAAAGTGTGGCACAGGGATGCTCGCCCATGTTAACTCCAATGCTTCCCATAGTTGTAGTTTGGCTGGTTATGGAGCTCTGAATAATCCATGAACACATCCTACAAATACTTGATTGGACTGAGATCTGGTGACTGTGGAGGCCACTGCAGTAAGCTGAATTCACTGTCATGTTCACAAACTATTCCTGGGCAATCCTAGCCTTATGGCATGGAGCATCATCTTATTGAAAAAGCTCATTTGCAGCTGGATACTCTGCTGTCATGAAGGGAAGCACCTGATTGGCAACAATTTTCAGATATCCTGTGGGACCCAATGTGAGCCATTAAAACACACCTGACACTAATACACCATCACGACCAGCCTGCATTGTTGATATCCCGCAAAATGGCCCACTGCAACTGCAGCCTCATATTTTTCACTGACAAGAGAGGAACCTGGCTGCCATACCCCATCCGTAACAAAGCATTACAAGTTGTGCGTTCTGATATGAGTTTTTCAGCACCACTGTTGTACTCAACTGTTGAGTGAGTGCAGCCCTTCCGTTACTCTCCACAAGTCATGGCATCCTCTGTCAGCCTCTTTCATCAACAGGCTGGATGTTTTTTTTGGGGGTAGGAAGTTAAAATTCAATTCAAATGAAGTTGTGTGTGTTAAATGGAGATGCAAATAATTGTTTTCATTGCACGGCACTGGCATAATGACATTATTTTCAAATGTCACCCTGAACAATGAAAAACACATTTTTCTATCTCTGCAGCCAGTAAAGAAATAATAAAATAGCCCCATCCTTTAAAATTCCCTCCCATGTCATCAGAGAGGTCTCATGTTGTTCCAAATGAACTTCCTTAATTTGATTTGTCTAGCAGTACACACTGAGATGATTAAAGTAGACAGAAAAAAGTCTCATTAACCAGACTCTGATGGCCAAATAGAACTGTTTTTATATGTCAAAACATATGTTAGACTTTAAAGTAGTCATTGGCTTCTTTTACTTAAGCCTATAACAAATGGAACCATTCCTCATGCAGAAAATCTTGCAGCAGAGGGGAGAAACCATTGTAAACATTTACATTTATTCATTTGGCATACACTTTTATCAAAAGTGATTTAAAAGTGAGGCAGGGTACAACACAAGGAAAAGCTGTACAAGGACTCACAATAATAGAAGTGCTGAATGATCAGTTTCAACTGGGCCAGACAAGGTACAAGCTAGCTAGTAGAGACACAAGTACATTAGACCATTCAACTTCTATATTTTTATTTTAAGGAAAACAGAATTGAGGACATGAGAAATTGCTTTAGATGGTGGTGTTTCAGGTGATCAGGTGAGTACAGAAGAGCTGTATGTTCAGATGTTTCTTAAAAATAGTGAGGGACTCAGCAGAACAGATGAATTACACACCACATCCACTAATTGTTAAGTGCTAATTTCCTTGTTCAGCTACTGCTTTCTAATGAAGTGTGCTGAAAATAAGGACTGTGTTATGAAGTGCTGAGGTTTTAAGTGTACTGACCGTTCCTACGTTATCATCCAGTCTGTCAGTAGCTTGTCTTGTTTGACATAAGATCTTGCCTGAGACTTGCTCTCAGCTGTCACAATGTGTGGTGGGAACAGTCCTGTGTTACAGGCAGGGTCATCTGATTGTTTTAATGGTGCTTTAAAAGGCACCTCAGGTCCAAAGAGATGACGAATTCCATAGAAAGCTGTTCATTCAATACAAAAAGCAAAACAAAGAGAAATTAGCCTACTTGCATGGTGTTTGTTTAATATTTCAAACTAAACACTTTCCATGGTATTACTTAAAATATCAATATGCATGTTTCCAGGAAGCACAATTTCAAGTTCCAATGAAGTTATGCATGTAACATGATGATATATACAATCCCAGTCAGGGTTTTTTTTTTTTATTATTATTTTTACCATTCTCCATATTTTAGATTAATGGTAAAGACATCCACTGAACCATGGAATTACACAAACAGAATTATGCAGTATTATGCAATATTTTTTTAAATTATTTTCTTTTGGAATGAAATTCTTACAAAGGCACCAATTTCACTATATGAATTTCACTATATTTATTTAAATTGCCCTCAGTTTTCCCATGTGATGCTGTGTCCATATGACAATGAGCAGCTGCACATGATATTTTGGCATTGTTGGACAGGATGAAATATATGTATATAGTTTGCTAGATAGCTACAGAAAAGGGAAACAAGAAGAAATCCTTTGGTCTGTATTCTTCTTCTCCAGCTAAGGAAGGTGAATGCTTGTTGAAACAGCTATACTTCAAAACTCAAAAAGATGCCCAAAATGTCTTAAATGTTGAGTAACCACATGATGAATCAAGAAAGTAGTTTACTAGATAAGTTTTGTACTAAAGATTTAAAGAAGCTAAGCTCCTTCCTTGATGCAAACTCAAATAGGAACCCTGCTCACCAAACATGCCAATCATTTTACTGCTGTAAACAGTTGTCTTCTATTATTGCAGCACATTCATTTTAGAACTTCTGTTTATTTATTTTCAGTGAGCCTAAGACTGCATCCTCAATACTGCTTAAAAATGAATGAACTGTCTGGGGAATTATGTATTGTGATTTATTGATGCCATTCAAAAAAAGTGGTGCAGACATCGCACCTTATTCGTGAGTAACATACCCAGTAGAAGTGCCTTTGTTGTCAAGGAAAATGACATTTTACCTATTTAAAAGCAACTTTGTTTTTTTTTTTCTGCAAATGCCAATGGTAGCAGCAGTGTTTTGTTACTCCAGCCTCCCATCAGCTCAATATTTGGCCCTCGCTATTCACCGCCCATCTTAAGACACACAGTTGGTGAAAAAAAGCACAGTGAGATCAGACCGAGGGACAATGGAGCCGCTTGAAAAGAGAGCAGAAGGAAGTCTGTTTGCTCGATTTCAAACATATCAGTGTGATTCATTTTGATATTGTATTTTTCACCCTTTTGTGAGCTGCTGGAAATCAATGAATGGTTATCTTTAAAATATTTCTTTATTCTTTCTAATCGACCAGATCTGGAGCCAACTCTGCAGGGCATAGCAAAACAACAAAACGGCAGAAAGATCAAGCCAAAACAAAGCCAAACAAAAACCTGTGTCCATCTTCCTAATGCCCCCTAGGAGCTGGGACCCTTCCCTCCTCATAGTGTACTAGAAGACAGCTCTTCCACTGTCCATTAGAGGCCCCCAAAGCTCAAACCAGTCCTACATTCCTGTGGGTCAAAGTCACAGTTCAGTCCTCGCATTTTCAATATCTTATAGTGTCCCCCACGCCCTGAGTAAACTCCATGGATTCAATTAGGAAGGAGTTGAGCACGCTTATTTTCAGCAGGGGCAGTGGGTGTCCTTTGCACAGGTCACAGGGCCTAAATCATAAATGCAGGAATTCTCATTGTGTTGTACTCCTGTGACCAGCTTGCCCTTGTGAGAAAAAAAAAAAAAAAAACTTAGGCACATCACAGATGTCAGTGGTAAAGTTGTGAAGTTGACAAGTGTCACTTTGTGAAGTTTTTAGTATGTAGGTAAAATTTTATTTAAAATAAATAAAAAGATCCAAATGTTAAGTTTGGAGAGTGACACCTGTATGAGTTTCTTAAACCTGCCCAAGCAATGGCCATTTCTACCTGTGTCAAATACTTTGCTATAACCCTGTAATGACACATGAAGTGGTAAGTGGCATTTCACAAGGAACATGACACAATGACATGGGAACATCACTATGATCCTTTCCTTTAAGACAATTATGTTGCCTGCATGAAGGGGACACTTTATTGCAATACTGGGATGGATCCATCTGAGAGGGTTTGTCTGAAAAATCCACTTTTCAGCCAACAATGACATGAAGCGCACTATCCCAACAGTTTCTGCTTTTTGTATTGTCTTGTACTGTCAGATTTTAAAACCCTACTATCTGCCTACATTTTCTTTTATACACTCTCTGAGGAACTAGTTAAGGGGCCCAAAAACAGGGAAATTAGACTGATCAATTTGTATTTTGTCTAAAATAACTTATGTAAAAAGACACTGAAATTTGCTCCAAATTTCCTTTTGCCTGTAATTTTCCAAATCCATTTTGAAGTTTTCAAAAACAAATTTACAGTAGACTGCACCAACATTTCCTGATGGATAGCAAGCTAAAGATGGAATCCAATGTAACAATAATGCCTATTGTTATTGTTGTAATCCCTAATAGGCAGACACGTCAGATATAAGTGGCTTGCAATACTCCCATTAACTAGCATATTACACAAGGAGCAATCAAGCTTGGAAACTAGTTTAAAGACTTTGCCATAGATTTGTATCTACTAATCTTGGTATTACAGGTAATTAAATAGGTGTGTCACATAAGTAAGAAAGCTAAAACCAGAGGTAGCTACAAATTAATATTATAATACTATCAGAATAATGCCAATTCAAGTATTGCCAGCCTCTTATCCTGCTAGCTTATTACCTTAGTTGCCAAAATACCTATAAGATAGCAGCTATGATTATACATTATGCAGATATTTTATGCTTCTCGTCTTAAGAACAAAATGAGGTGTAAAATACATTTGCATTGCCTTGTCTGTGCAATATTAAATTACTTCATAAATCCTGTTAATAATAATTCATGTTTCTATTTACTTTTCTGTTCAGAATAATAATATCACCTTCATGTTTCATGGGTAACTGCTGGCAGTAAAGCTTACTTACAGTGATATTTATTTAAATTATACATTGGCAGAACAGGCAATCTGAAAAGATACTCTATCAATTGCACATAATTATGCTTTTCTTTTTAATTACTAATTTCCTTTTTTTCATGGACAGAGCCTGTTGGGAGGAGCAATTACCAAGAGACTGTCCCCTTCATGCAAGGATGTTGACTGTCCCTTGACAGCTTGGACATTGTGTCATAAGCATCATTAGGAAATCAATCCGGGATGTGGCCAAGAGGTTTTAGTGCACTCAGAAGAAAAATGCTGATCTGTAGAAATAATTGGGGGAAAATTACTTTGCAGGATTTGACAGGACAGAAAATGAAACAATTAGTCATTCCTGAGCCTGATCTTTTTGTGATATAATTAGCTCACTTCAATTTGGACATCAGCAGCTTTTTGAACTACTATTTTTTTTCACTGGTTAATCTTATTTACATTTGTATATTGGGTGGTTGTATTCCATTATATGTAAAATATGTCATTTTATATAAAAAATGTTTTACAAGGCCAGTTCCGCTCTTGCATCAATAAAGAACCAAACATTTGGTTTATTTGTCTACTAATCTATTAACATTATTGTTCATGTGTGTGCTTATTTGGAAAACATCCTTATCGGGGTCAACTTACTTAAT
The DNA here is from genome assembly GCF_013368585.1 of Megalops cyprinoides. Classification (NCBI taxonomy): domain Eukaryota; kingdom Metazoa; phylum Chordata; class Actinopteri; order Elopiformes; family Megalopidae; genus Megalops; species Megalops cyprinoides. Next base: position 15,352,264 of record NC_050598.1, on the reverse strand, counting down.
TAAATTTAAGATAGAATCTCCTAATTGTAGCATTCAACAAAATTAACTTTATAAAAACAATAACTATACTGTAAGTCTCCCTTTATATTATTAACATCACATAATGAAACATAAAACAGCTTTTTCACTGGGAGCAGTACATCTGCACAATTATTGAGCAGTCTTGTAAATGGATGTTTGGAAATATGTGACACGTCAGTGAATTGTTGGTATTTCATGAGTGGACTGCGATCTTAAGCTAGAATCCTGAAGTCCATTTCTGTAGAGTCCTTTATCTTTTTTTGGTGTTATTGCCCAATCTCCCAAAATGTCACTTGCCCAATGAAACAAATTCAACCCGTCTTCTTTGGTAGACTGGGTCAGCAAGGAAATGCCACTGAAACCAGCAGTTACTTTACACACAGTTTTTATGAATCATCATGTCACCATTCATGATATGACACCCTCATAGTACTTACTTCAGCCTCAAAACTATTGGTATTCATAGCAGCTCAGTACAACCAATAGGCATTTCTTAGCACTGTTACATATGGTTCACATATTGTCATGAGCTGCTAAAAATGTGTATGAATACTTATGCACAGAACTGGAGTGTTATGAACCAAGGTTTTATGAACTCTTCAGTTTGAATTTTACCAAAGTACTGATCACTAATGCATGATGTAGCAATATGAAAGTTATGTGTAGTAAATGTCAGTGGCAAGATTTGTGCCAGAGTAAAAAAAAAAAAATCTCAAAACCAAAACCAAAAGGAGCTTCACATGGACTTTTACTATACACACACATGCCCAGTGCACATAACTAGAGTCTCCAGTCAAGTAGTGTGCAGTTTTCAAACAAATCCTTTGTGAACAATCTATTTCTGTGTACTGTGTGTACTGTTTCACCTCTCTAAAAGATACAATCAGTATCAGGCAAACCCCTCAGTATTCTTTGTGATGCAGCTATGTGAGTCTACATAAATCTAGAAAACCAGATATGACTGTGAGTGGAGGAAAAGAAGTTATATAGGGTCAGGCTGCTGGAGGATTGAGTGGTGGATTAAGACACCTTTCTTTTAATGATGTGCACAGTAACACCTCACCAGTATGCCAGACAGCGATGTGAGTTTGCTGGGGGGCACTGACTGGGGCATGTGAGAGTAATAATAGCCACCAGTTAGACCTAATGAGTCACACTGCAGTTTCATTCTCCTGAGTGGGGCCACAGTACATAAAAAGCAAACAGGGAACGAAAAGGGGAAAGTTTGTGGTGGTGTGCAATATGGGGAGCAGTCATCTTGTTTTTTTTTTTTTTTCCTCTTTTCCCTTTTCTCATTTTGGTTGTGTTGTTTCAGCATGTTGGTGTTGCATATCTAGGTTGCACAGGCCCTGGTGGCATCTGCAGTGATTGGCGGAGTGGGGGAACTGTGAGAGCGGTGTCAGCAGCAGCACCTGTTTCACCCGAAAAGAAGCAGACAAGCCAAACCGGCTGAGGAGGCTGTGCTTGACTTCGCAAACACAAAATACATCAGATCTGTCAAAACTCAACCCGTTCTCAAATGCATGGCATTTGAAGTTGACATGTGGCGTGTGACATGTCCAGAATCCAGTGCAAAAGAATACTGCCTGAAAAAGATTAGCGTAAGTAATGTCCTTTTTCCACATGTTCATGTTACTCTTTAGCACATTAATCAATGGATGCAGCTACTGTGGGAAATGAATATTAGCAGTACACTGTATTTACTGGAACTATCTTTTTTGTTATGTAAGATGTTCTTGTTGGAACTTTTTTGGAAATGTAATGTAATTTAAGAAATTTTATGTAAATTTATTATACATTTTGCATTATTTCAGAGGTCATAAACAATTGCCAACTTAGACTTTTCCAAAGCAAAATTTGTTGGTAGGGTAGGGCAATATTTAGGGTCCAATTTCCCCACTGGGGCTCCTCTGTTGTACCCTTGGGCAAGGTACCTACCCCAGAACTACCTCTGTGTGTATCCAGCAGTGCAAACAGATAACGTAAAAATTATCCGTTTGACGCTCTGGATAAGGGCATCTGCTAAATGACAGTAATGTAATGTAATGTAATGTTATGTAAATGGTTCCTTTAAACATGACATTACATGCACTTAGAAGCGTAAATAGCTTAGTAAGTTCTTTTACTTTGTGTTTTCAAGGCAACTTCCTCATTTTTGAGTAAAGTGAACTTTCTAGATTTTATCCATGTGTTTTGTTGTTTGTTTATTACATTTACATTTAAAAAGATTTGATTTATGATATTTACATATATATTTACATCAATTTTTACCGTAAGAGATTTGTAAGCCAAAATGGGCGTGTTATAATTTAACATGTAATCGTTTTATATCTAAACCTTTCTCAAAATAAATTCCAACACACTTAATTCTTACAAAACTTGTCAAAATTAGGCTGTTTTATGTCCACTTTAAGGTACGGAATAAGGAAACAATGATTATCATCCAACAAAACAGAAAAGCTGCAGAAAGTCATGGCATTTGTTAGAAACCACATCAATAAATAATTTTCCCCTGCTATGTTTGTTTTCAATAAAGTAGTGGAAAGGGACTCACAAAGAGCTTAGAGCCACAAAAGACATTAAAACAAATAAAAGCAAAAGTATTTTTCTAACTTATCTACCATGTGCATATCTGACCATGTTACACAACACAACAAGCGAGAGCGCCTTTCTAACTTTCACATCTATCATGTGCATATTTGGCTATGTTACACAACACAGCACAACAAGCTAGAGTGTTTTTCTAACTTTCACATCTATCATGTGCATATTTGCCCATGTCACACAGAACAAACACATACTCACTCCTGTCACCTTGCTATTATGTAAATGTATGCAGGATCCCTCAGGAAGCAGACTTTATATTTTGATGACAATACAATATGGGTGAAGGTCAGCCGGGCTGGAGAGCACTCATTCTTGCCATTTAATGACAAGTTTGGCTGCAAATATAATCCTTTGCAAATCATGTCCTGGACTCTTTCACCTGTAGCTACGCCCTGAGGTTGCTTTTAAATCTGCCTGTCCCGCTGCCTCTCAGCCCAGCAGTTTTTCAATCAAAGTGTTCTGATTTTGTCACCATTCCCAGTTGGGGTGTCCTCCTTATTTCTCTCACCCCAGTTTGACAACTAGCCCTGCACGGCAGGGCAAGGGCTTTTTGAAATTCACGTGGAATCAACATCAGATTCATGCTACATAAAATATCTATGCTTCCTTCAGAAAAAGTGTGCTTCCCGAATGTGATCAGCTAAAATTTACTTTTTATATAAAATTTGCAATATTTTATATTTTTGTCATGTTTTACATACAGTACCTACATGTCAACTTGTATTTGATGACTATAAAATTAAAAACTGAAACATACCAAGTTTGTTGTCCAACAATAAAATAAAAAATAAATAAAATGTAGTTATAACTATGTTATATGAGCTTATAATATCCATAAAAGCTACTTAATAATGCAATTGTATTTTCTATAAAATTGCCCGTAGTCATTATGTATATAGGTAAGTACACAAAACTTTCAATTTTCAAATATACTTGTAACAGGGTTCGGAGCAACTTTTAGAAAATGTAAACTCATTCTGTAGTAAGTGAGGAGAAGATGTAACACCCCTGAACCCACTTTATGCATCCTTGTTGCTCATATGTAAAGTATGGGCAAAACTATGGCCAGAATGTATCTCAGTCAAGTTTTATCAACCCATTCTTCTTCCAATTTGATAGTGACTGAAGGATGCTGAGAACAAAAATCCCATTGGACATCCCAATGAAGAAGATTTGGTTTTATGATTTTATAAGATTTGGCCATACACAGACATTACCAACTAGTAACATTTCAACTGTGGTGTTCATACAGTAGCTAAATGTTTGCCTGGTCAATAGGTGATCTGAGGTATGCTGTAAGCTCATGATGACACTTCTAAGTAAATAATCACAGGCAATAAGTCTTGCTATACTGTCAGAATTGCTGCTCAATAAAGAATCAACTTAAATGGAAATAAATTTTCAAGCAACAGACTGCTGGTACTCAGATTCAAACAAGCAATTAACTAGCGCCTTAATTGTACTAGTTGTTCTCTTACTCCCTTTCTCTTCTGCCAATGGTGTCCCCCTTTGGTTTTGTAATTAACTTTAACACAACTATTAGCTTACAATATCTCATTATAATTAATAAATAAAACTTTTTTATACAGACTCCTAGTGGTCATGGTGACAGCGCCACCAAAACTATAAACTTCACATTTTAATTTAATAAAAATCAAATTCAAAATGGAACTCCAAAATTCGACTGGCCATCAGTTTTTGTCTTGCAGCTGAAGGAGTTTCAGCCTCCCGGCCCCTGTAACACTCCTTCTATAAACATTTACAAATTACCCCTCCACTCCAACCTCGCCATTATACCTCCACTGTGCAGGAACAAAGGATTTTTGTGATGGTTCTCTCTCACCCCTAAGGCAAACAACATAGATTAAAAGGTTGCTGAGGCTTACTAAGGTAGGAAAAGTAATTCATGTAATTTATAAAAAAAAATTAAATCCCAGTGTTTCATTGGTCAAAATCCCTCAAAAGCAAACAAAAACTGTTTTTTTTTCTCAATATTTGTTAGGTGCGTATTCACTTAAAAGCAAGAGGCCAGTGTCCTTTAAAAGGACACCATTTATTATTGGAATTATTCATTTCAGCCCTGTACAAATGAAAAGACTGAAAAGGGTGGCCTGAATGGCTTGGCAAGACTCCTTCCGTGAGCCAATCTGTCACTGGTCAGTGTGGGTCAAATAGTAGGCAGTGTTACCAGTTTGGCAAACATCTTCCTGCTGAGATGGAGGGGTAGTGAGGATTTAAATTGCGAGAATCACAGAAAATAGTATAACTTTGAACGAATGGGCAGATTTTTTTTAATGACTGCAAAAAAAGGTTTTTTTTTTTAATATGATGAAGTTTATGATAATGTAACAATGAAACAAACTATTTTTTAATTCATACTAATGGACCAGACTGATCTTAAATATAAGGAATTACAATGCATTTTTGGAATTTCTGGGCTTATTTTTATTTATTTCATTTCAGTATTCATGCCAGCGCACACCTAAAATGTATTTAACAGTACAGCAATAACTAGTCAAGGGTGTCATTGATAAACCAGGCTTTGAACCACGTTTCTGCAGTGTGTACTCTGGAAGTAAAAACACACACACACACACACACACACTCTTTTTTAGTGTTGTGTAGAAGAGGATTTATGAAACATCAGTTATTGCCTCATTGTCTCCATTACCTCAGAACAGAAGTTAAAAACAAACAGCTTACTTTAAGAAATAGTTCTTTGGCAAATAAAATTGATTATATTCAAATATAAATTGAAGACCTGGGCATAAATCTTGAGTCAAAATGTTGGTCCCTATATAAAATATGTACTGTACATTTAAATTTAAAATAAGCTTTTAAATGACTTATATCATGGAAATATCCCCAAACAATTGTTGCACTGTTCACATACTGTATGCATATGCCTATGCATTTTATTAAATGTGTAATAAAAAAATATCATCACCCAATCAATTTGATTGATTTCATCTCAGCTAGTCCATATCATCATAAATAAGCATTGTTCCCTTGCCTAAAATATAACTTGACCATTCCTGACTAGCAGCCATTTTCTGGGCAAACTCTAAATCTTGTTAGGAGTGCTCATGAGCAATAAGTCTTTTTTTGTTCCCACAGCCCTTCTTTTAAAGAGCTGAAAGACTTTACAAATGACTCATATTCCTGCACTTAACAAGAAGCTTGCAGATTGTTCTGAGAATTTCCATCACTTAAGAGCTATTCTCAGTGCTGGAAGGTGTCATGAATGTGCTAGTCTCAGGGGGAGATTTCAAAACACAGCTCTCATTCCCCTATCACATAAACACTCATCACAAAACACGAACCAGTTTTCAGACTAAAATTATTCAACAGATTAATTAGAGACAAATGATTAGTAACTGAAATGAACAAGAAAAAACTGTAGTAAGCATATATTAAGAAGTATTCAGTTTGTCCATCTCCCAGAAAGACTCTGGCCCACCTGAAGTGCAATGTCTGCAGTGAACAACTGCTCATTTCACAGATATTCAGGATTGATCAGCAGTGAGCTGTGCCACGGTTGGCTCAGATGACAATTGACTACCACTTCATCTCTCCCCAGCGCGGTCTACTTTGATCGACGGGGTTAATACATGCCTTGAGAGGCGTGAGAACTGTCTGCCTCTCAAATACCCTCCACAGCATCTCACAACTGATTACCTTTCAAGGTCCAGGGGTTTGGGCTGTAATGGTAACCATTACTTATTGAAATCGCTTCCTGCCACATGCCTATAGTAACATAATCTTCTGAAGTCCATCCGTTAAACAGAGTGAGAAAAAAACGAAGAAAAAAACTTAATTAGTGTTTTCAGCTCTGTGAGCAAATGTGGCTGTGTTTATCTCATCTCCAGTTTTGAGGAAAACATTAATGAATGTAAACTGCAAGAGATCTGAAGGCAAAGCACATCTCTCTTTCCCTCATATATATTAGCTGATTAATCAGGCTGATTGATCTAATTAGGCTTTAGCTGACTATTTTTGATAGAAATCAATAAGGATTAAAAAACAAGTTAAATATTGTAACGTTGGTGCAAGCATATGCCACAAATTTAGCTTACAATTGACTCTAACATAACAAAAAAGCTGAGCAGAATCCATTCAATCCCCTCCAAGCATAAAACCTCAGTCTATCTACCCACCAAAGTTATTTTCTGTTCCTTTACAATTGAGCAATGTGAAAAAATGTCCTCTGTCTCAACATGGAAGGAAAGTCTGTTATGATAAGGCCCTTACTGATCTCCAACATCCCTCTAAATTAAATGAGTAAATATAAGTAATATATAAGTAACACTGTAATGAAGTAGCTTCCAGCTAACACAGGATCATACAGTGTTCAGTGAGAAAGCAATGCTCTGTGCTTTGTGCTCTGCTATAGCTGCAGCCAATCGGGGCCGGTGCTATAGGGGGTGCAAGGGATGCAGACACACCCAGCTCCAGTCTTAAGGGGGGCCTGAAAATAAAATTATATCGCATTAATCATGGCCTTTATGCAAGCTCTCTGTGTCGTGTCCGAATACAGTGCTTTCACATCTGACTCAGAAAGCACAGTGGAATTATCCAACTGTGTTTTGTGTCTATTGCAGTCGCTCAATTGGTTAATGGCACATTCTCTTCAAAATATCTAATTGCCATTGGACAGCTCATAATAAATGCCAGACCCCCCCCCCCCCCCCCCCCCCCTTTGGATTGCTACAGGTGCAGGCTGTCAGTCCCTATGGGCAGTCCTGAGATAGTGTTAACCTAGGGTGTCTTAGCTTGTAAAATGTACAAAAAAAATAGGGTTGCTTGAATCACCCTGAAGGGGTTTATATTGCAATAATGACTGGCTCATTGTACATTGTCCCGCTTACTAAAGAAATCAATAATTTGACACAAAATATTGGTTTAAAAATGATTTTCTTGATTTAAAAATGATTTTATTGTTTCTGCTAAAAAAAAAATAGTTCCATAGCAACAGTGAGCTGCAGTGAGCTTGCTGAGTTTTTGGGGGGGAGTCATAGCGGGGATCTGGCGAGTGAATTTACCTTTCTGTAACATCTGCTCCCAACTGATGTAAACACCCCATCTGAAGTGTCGCGGGGGGGGTGGCCCTTCATAATCTTGCACCCGGACTGACAAAAGGGTCGTGCCAGGCCTGCGGCCATGTTCTGTGAGTGCACAGCGATATGATCATTGTTTATTGTATCATTCTCATGTAGTATTAACTTTGCAATCATTAACACATGACTCATATTCATTTGTGCTAGACAATAAATCTTTCCTCACCCTTCTCCTGCTTGAGACCAGACATGGCTATTTGTTAGATTTTAATGGTAAACCATGGTAATGTCCTTTTTAATGCATCACTTTAATCACATTCAGATCAGGAATATCAACAATTTTGTCAGTGTTGCCATCTTTGACAGCAAATGCTACAGCAGATGGAAAGCCACTGAAATACAATTTTATGCATCACTGAATGATGGTATCTGAATCTCCATCACATTTGGTGTCACACTAAACTTACACACATCCAATAATCTCTTTAAGACCAGCAAAAGGAGACCCAGGGGGGTTTCACAGAAGTTTTTACATTTTGAAAAAGGAGTGGATTAGAGAAACTATTTAAAATCAGGTTCTCTCAGCAAACCAAGTGGACACAGGTGAAAATTAGTTAAAAATGAATTTCACACTGGCACAATGAAGTCATTGTGAACGTATGATTATTAAGGTATGCAGTACATTACCAGGACACAGAGACCCTTGGAGTGCTCAAGACCAGGCTTGACGCAGTGGTAGATTTTGTCAGCATTACTCTCCTTGATAGCAAGTGCACAAGCGGACAGAAAATCACTAATCTTTGAAATTGCTAGACAATGGTATCCGCATTTCTGCCAAGTTTGGTGTCAATAAACTTTTATGCATATCCCCCCACCCCCACTCATAATCTCTTTAGGCTCAGCAAAATTGACTTAAACACAGGGGGGTTGGATTGAGGTTTTTAAAATTTAAAAAGGGATTAATAAAGTGGATTAGAGAAGTTTTTTTCAAGTTGAGTCCTCTCAGCAGAATAAGAGGGCATAGGTGTAATTTAGCTTAAGGTAAATTTCACATTGATACAAGACAAAAATGTATAGCTGTTAAGGCATGGAATGGCTTTCCATAACTTGTAGTAGAAATGGAGACCCTTACACTGTTGAACAGTATTAGATACATTTTGGCTAGTAAACAAAATGACAAGACTAGATGGGCTGAATAGCCTTTTTCGTGCTGTTAAATCATAGCATGCTCATTAGTTTCTGTGGTGTATGTGTGGTTGTGTGTGTGTGTGTGTGCGTGTGTGTGTGGGGTGTGAATCTACAGTTCTACAGTCAAAAATGTGTTGTTATTAACCCATTGCTGGAAATATTAATTAACAGGTATCACATTTAGATTTAAACGACATGTACTGTCTTGACCATTACAAGAGAGCTCTAGATGACACCGCATGATCAGTTATGCTACTTGAATCATAAAATCTTCACATATGGCCATTGCTTAATACATAGGCATTACGAATGAATGTGGTTCATTCAGTATTAATTAAAATTACAAAGAAAATAAATTATATTTTGTCACTATCAGTGTGATAAGCAGGAAAGAAAATTACATTTCATGAATACAGATTTTTTGGCTTCTATTGAATAATCTTAGAACATTTTAGGGGAAAAGGACTAGTGTGCTCCCATCTCAAGCTCGTTTAGGGCAACACAGTATGAGCTATTCTCAGGCACGCACACTGTGTATGTGTGTGTGTTTGTTTGGGTAACGGGTATGTTGCAATGCAGTTGCCCATGCACTGAGAAATACAAAACAGCAGAACCTGTCATTTATCATGGGAGCTGAAACAAAGTGGCAGTGTTTTGTGTTGGAGCAATAAGACTGTCAATTTTATACTGCAAGCAGTACAGAAAGTATTGTACTTCTGGCTGTATAAAATATTAAGAGATACCTGGCATTTTATAGCCATCCGCTCCTGAGGTGTATGAGATATTCAACTGCCCATTGTTGGAAGAAAAAACTGTAATAGGAAAAAGATACATGGCATGATGACACTCCTTTTGGCATGTAACGCTTCACACATAATTGGAATCAAATATTTAGCTCTCAGCACCTTCTCCTGGCTCAGTAAGTCTGGATGCTCTCAGCCCATTAAGACATATCAATAAATAATGAAAAAAAAGACTCTGCATAGACCTATCAAGCATACAACAAAAGAAACAAATGTCACTATGTTCATGACTTATGAAAAATATTTTACACAATGCAAACCATATGAGCTGAAAGTATGTGCATATGCACAAGAAAATAATATGAAATAACTGTATTGAAAGACAAAAACATAAGTGATAGAAATAATGAAACAATATTGGAAAAGAATGAAAAAAAAAAAAAAACTAACCTTGTAAAGGCTTACATTTGAAAAGACAGTAAGCAAGAAGTGTTGTCCCTGCCTCTTTACCACCTCGCCTCCAGATATGATAAACCCTGCATATTTTTGAACCACTGTGTGTGAATGGAATGTGTGCTGGCAAGCACATGCTCAAATTGAGAACATTGTAAAAATATCACATTGCCTTTTTAGTGCTAGGATGAGAATTGCCTATGGCCTACATCAACAAAATAAGTTATGCTTACCCTATGCAATTTCACACATTCATTAAATTACCAGTAATTAAATTTGTACAGACATAGCAAGCCTACTGTTTTTTTTTTTCTATGCATAGTAACCAAAGAGAGGTTTTAAAAGTCTCTTGGTACACATCCTTGGATCTCGAGTAACAACACTAAGCATTTGCATGGTAGCCAGAAAAAAACACTTTGGAGTGTTTTTCTCTTTACCATCGCTCGGTTAAAGTACACTATAAGTGTAACACAACTGAATTAATGTCACACTTTCTATGAAACAAGGATCTGCGTATAGATTATTCTGATGTAGGCATGCTGCTCTTGTGGATGAATGTTTCCCTGTGTGTACCCTGAAACATTTACTACTTATGTTATACACACACTACATATAATTTAGTCACAATCAGTTCTTTATTAGCACTGGCTTTCAGGCCAATGTGCTTAAGCAAGAATTCATAAAACTTATCTCTCGCTTATATAAAGACAGCTATAAGCCCCTGTGCTCCTACGCTATCTTTTAAAAGAGTGAGGTTAAGAGTTTGTGGGTGAGAGTTGAGGTTGGAGTTAGGATCAGGATGAGGGATAAGGGTAATTCTATTTCACATTTGGTACAATGTGACAAGGTACTTACAATAATGCTGCATAGCAGCAAGGTGAACTTTATATAAAGTGCTACCCAAAACTGGGAGAAATAAGAGACAAATATATGGAGTGGCGGAAGAACTCCGGAGTACTAATGAGAAGATGGATAGAAAAAAAATAGTCTGAACAGCAGAGATACACTCATACAAAATCCACCCTGGCAGCAAGGACAAATGCATCATGTCTGTGTGGAAAAGGTGGTCGGAATAGTGGGAACAAATCTTTAATGGAGGAAGGATTTCCAAACCCTTTGGATAACAGCTCTCCTGCTGTGAGGACAAGCGCGAGAGCGAGAGGATGGTCCTTGATTGACTGCCCCCTAGGTGAAAATTTATTTGGGATTTGAGATGAAAATAAGAGTTAAGCTAAAAGACAAACCAATGGGGTACAGATTAGCGGCCAAGCAGCACAGAGGAGCTCCAGCAGCGCTGATCTGAGAGAAGGGGTGGGCGGGGAGGGGGTGGGAGGGGAAAGAGGCAGAAATCTGAATCCCAGCTTTATTGGATTTCCTGACCTGCACAGCTAAGGGCGCACAGGATGGATTGGACCCAAAGGACCAAGGAGACTAAGGTGAGCCGTGTGAAAAGTAAGGATTTGCTGTAGACCCATGGATTTCACTTTCTTTTTTCGGTCTCTGGACTCTCGCAAGTTCAAGAAGTACAGAGTCATCAGAAATGCATCAAAGATGGATGGAAGTGAATGTGGAAAAGCAATAAGGAGCATTATTTTTTCCAGCTACCTAAAACAAAAGGAACGCTTAGGGTCAACATTAACTCCTGAATGTTACAATGCTCAATACAAGCATATTTGTACAGGTACAGGATGGTTGCTTTAGATTAAATACAGTATGTGGGGTAAGCAAGGCAATGGAATGCTGTTGTGTGAGTGCATGCAATCTTATAGACAACTTTAAACACTACACCTCCCACAATGCATCCAAAGAGAACAAACAGACATGTAAGCAACTCATATGTGCCTGATGAACCATTAGAGGATGCTAACAAATGTTGTGATAAGGGGACCATGACCACTGCAACTCACTCATACCCCGGTGGAATAGAGCCAATATGTTCTACTGCTGCAGACTTCTGGTCATTGTGGGCTTGTACTGTAGGGCTCAGCCCACACCCAGAATGACCATCTTTACTGACTGAGCCATTTTTTTTTTCATATTTAGTTTATTTATTTGAACACCTGCTTGTACACAAGTGAAATGGTAAAGAATGAAGTCATGATATCTGTCATATGCAACGATTTCCGTATGTTTTCCCATTCTATCTGATAGGATACTTACCATAAAAACATAAAAAGGTGCTGAAATTCTTCACTCTTTGACAGTTATGAGGCAGTGATGATGATTCTCATAACTGTGAAGTTAGAACAAGTCTGCTGTATGCGGTTGTTGCACAGACGAGAAAGAGACAACTAAGACAGGAACAAAGGGAGAGAATCCAGCCCCCAGACTGTAGATTACCAGGTTTTATCTCTCTAGCCCTAGAGAGGAATAAGACATTTCCACACTTTTTCCCACATTTGTTTCACCCCCCCCCCCCACCCCCGTCCCATGGGGAGGCCAGTCTCCAGCATGAGATAATCTGTAAATCAATGAGGGTGGTTGTAAAACTCTCTCTAAGCCATGTCGCCCCAGCTGGGGGTAAATTCACTTGCCTGCAGTGTGAATCTCCTAATTAGGAATACCACTTCTCTATACTAAATATATATGTGTATATATATATATATATATATATATATATATATATATATATAAATATATATTTATATATATTACTATATGGCATACAAAAGTATGTGACCACCTGACCATGAGCTTATTGGACATCCCATTCCAAAACCATGGGCATTAATATGGAGTTGACACCCCCCCCCCCCCCCCCCCCCCCCTTTGCAGTTATAACAGCCTCCGCTCTTCTGGGAAGCCTTTCCCACTGGCGTAAATATCAACGGTGCAACCGGTGCAGCGCACCAGGGCCCAGAAGCTGTCAGGGGCCCATGTAGGAAGGCAATTTTCACATTGACTGTTTCACGCAGTCGTCAAAGTAACCATTCAATGATATCACTAAAATTACTTGTAATTGTGATAGCTATATATACCACCTTCCCACCTTGTGTATAACACTTACGGTTTTGAGTCATAGCCTATTTGTATGTATTTTTATTTGTCCTTATTGAAATGTTCCAAAACTGCATGTTTTACATGTCCTTTCACACGTAACTTATTTTTATGCTACGTAGCACGTGTTACATTACATGGTTGATTATGTTTTCATTAGCGTTATTAAGCTTTTCATAGTTTTGAGTTAGTATTTGCTATATTTTTTAATGTTAAATCGCTGTTTCCTCAAAGCTAAAATTAGGTAGAATTTTTCCAATCTAGTGTTCTCATCGCACCAGTTTTAGCATACACGCTAAAGGGCTCACACCAGTGTGATCATACATGCGAAAGGGTTAAAATTAACTATTATTTCTACCCACCACTTATTTAATTTAATTGTCAGGAGTGGTTGTTTGTGTGTGTGTGTGTGTGTGTGTGTGCGTGCGTGTGTGCGTGCGTGCGTGCGTGCGTGCGTGCGTGTGTGTGCGTGCGTGCGCACGAGCGTCAGCTTGTGTTTGAGGCCGGGAGAGGGGCAAGAAAAAATATTTGCACTGGGGCAAATCACAATTATGTTATGCTACAGGGCTTTGGGCTTTCCACAAGATTTTGGAACGTGTCTGTAGGAATTCAGCCAAAAGAGCATTTGTGAGGTCAGGCACTGATGTTGGACGAGAAGGCCTAGCTCCCAATCGGCGCTCTAATTCATCACAAAGGTGTTCAATGGGGTTGAGGTCAGGGCTCTGTGCAGGCCACTGGAGTTCTAACGCAGTTCCGCTGCTCCAGGGTCCAGTGCCGGCGTGCTTTGCACCACTCTAGCGGTCACTTGACATTGGGCATAGTGATGTTGGGCTTGTGTGCAGCTGCTCAGCCATGGAAACCCATTTCATGAAGCTCCCGAGACACAGTTCTTGTGCTGATTTTGCAGCCAGAGAACTCTGTAATGAGTGATTCAACAGAGGATAGGCGGTTTTTATGTGCTACGCACTTTAGCACTTGGCAGCCCCGCTCTGTAGGTTTGCGTGGTCTACCGCTTCGTGGCTGAGCTGTTGTTGCTCTTAGATGCTTCGACTTGACAATAATAGCACAGTTGACCAGGGCAGATCTAGCAGTGCAGAAATTTAGTGAACTGACTTGTGGCAAAGATGGCATCCTATGACATTTAAAGTCACTGAGCTCACCAATGCGACCCATTCTACTTCCAAGGTTTGTCTATGGAGATTGCATGGCTATGTGCTTGATTTTATGCACCTGCTAACAATCGGTGTGGCTGAAACCCCTGAAATCAATAATTAGGAGGGGTGTCCACATACTTTTGGCCATATAATATATATACATATATATATATATATATATATACACATACACACACACACACACACACACACACATATCCCTTTAATGAGGATGATGTCAGACTTGTTCACTTGTTCATACTGTTTTGGGAGAGTACATGAACAATGCACTTCAAATTTACCATTGTGGTCTTTTGTCCTCAACAAAGAGTACCAAATGTCCACAATTGTTGTTATCTAACTTAATCATCTGCTTGATTACTGACACTTCCACCCGATAATTACCTCAGTGGTCACTGAAATCAGTGAAAATATTACACACAATTGTTACAGAGAGACAAAAGCCTAAAGCTAGGGACATAACCATTACATGAATCTTTTAATTCAGGCAGCATTGTCAAAGGCAACTGTTATGCTCTAAATATGAAGAAAAGTCTTGACAGATGATGTCAAATAATTAAGTCTTTTGAAAATATCTGTGACTCACAAGGTCAGGCATGTAAAGCTGCAGGAGTAAATTTGTACTTGAAAGTCGTCTGGTGCTAAGGTAATTAAAAACTGTGATGTGACTGAAGTGTGACTTCATTGCTTTGGTTAAAGTGGTCAATGCACAACAATTCACAGCATATTACAAAAGAGGATAGTCAATGGAAATCTTTCAGCATTTGAGACAGTTGTGAAGTGAAAGAACTAAGTAGGTCTACAGATATAAGCTGGTTTTGATGGTTTTCTCATCAACACCTTTTAGTGAAAAGTTTGTTTGGGCTACATGGTAGTTATTCCGAAGTAATAATTAAAGGCTCAACGAATAAAACTCTCTTACATGGGTCTGTCCATCTCCATGTGTAGCGCTGAAGTGAAGACCTGGGCTTTTTTATGTATGCATGCTGTAACTCAGGTATAATCCATGTGTTCTTTCCACTTGTCCCAAATGTACTCTCTGCCCTTAAAAAGACAAACAAAGGAAATCCCTGAATCTCTCTTGGATCACATCAGGCCAATAATTATTCCACACCTCAGGACACAGACCTGCCAGTATCAAGTATAAATTCAAGCCTCCTTTTGTTGTTATTGTTTGGTTGCTCTCTCTACACAGTCATGGTTGATAATGAGTACCTAAGAAGAGTTCTGTGCCAAGATGAAGTTATTCTGCATGAATGGCCCAAACAGAATATTTCAGTGGTATACAGTACATTCATACAATCTACCATGCATAAAGGGGACGTGTACTGAAGTCTGATGGATGTGAAAATCAGGGGCCTGTAAGATTGTGAGGTCTCACAAGGCAAATCCCGTAGTGGCGCATGAGTCATTAATTAAACCTCAAACTTAGTAACATGTCTCTACAGGGCTTTGTGTTTGGGAGGAAGTGAAGGTGATGAAAAGAAACCACTGATCCAAGCCTGCGAGTTCTCTATAGCCCCATCAATCTGAGTATTACAAAACTCTAGATACTTTGGGGACTGCCTCTCTTTTTATTTGGAAATATATTTCATACACATGTATCTATCATTTGGATCATTACAGCATAATGTTCTTGTAATAAATATTTCTCAAAACCTAATAGTGTAATTCCTCAAAATGAAGCATGTTTTAAATACAAAGGAGCTGTAATGTTGATTTCGTTGATGTGCTTCTTTAAACTGTATAAAAATGAACAACAGATATACACATAACCTGCGAGACCTCAGAATAAATTTACATGACTTTCAAAGCTGTTTTGTAACGCCACAAAAATCTTCCATTTTCCTGGCATTAATGCTTAGTCAGTGTCATCCATCAAGACCAAAGGAAAATGAAGTGAGTTAAGAGAATAATGCTGAAAAACCCCTCCCAAATTAATATGTAATATATTACAATAAAGTGACTGATATTAAATCAAACTCATCCATAGAAGAAGCAGCTGGTTATATAATCCAAATTCTAAAAATTCTTATGTCTTTCAGACCAAAATTGTGATACAGTATTTAAAAACTCCATTAATCCCATGTATAAGTGGGTATGGGTATGAATATTGACCTGATAGAGTGCCTGCAACTGTAAGAATCACGTCCACCCAGAATAATTTTAAACGTGGGTGATTCCTAGAAGTAAATTTAAAAAGAAATTATTAAAATTGACACTTGTTTTATTTCACAGGAAACACTTTGCTAAAGTTATGGAGAGAACTACATCCGCGTGTGTAACATTTTCATATATTGTTGCATAATGCAACAATAACAATAACAATAAATAACATGACACATCTAATTGTTGACATTTTAGTGGATGTAATGGTGTAATGCAATGTCCTATTTTTTTCCAAACAAGATAATATGACTTGACACATGCATTATTTTGAATGTTAATGCCATAATTAGCTCTGTAAGCCACAAGCCATGTCACAGTTATTGTTTGATCACAAAAATGCCTAGTGTGAGGCACCGCATCAACCATGCGTACCTTGCTAAGTCACATACATTTTCTGTTTCCTTTGTCCTTTGTGATGCTTTCCCTCAGATTCTTAGATAAAATGCCCAACTCCTCCGCAGAATCTCTTTGGTTGGTCTTAAGAAGATTATCCATTTACTGATGCCAATATTTTTTTTAGAAGCAGAAGGCACATTTCTATTTTATGCAAGGTCAACTGACATCGAGGCGACTAAACTTCTCAGCTTTTTTCTCACAATATTTTAATTTGCTTGGTGCTACAGTAATTGACGTGAGATACAAGATTAACTGTATTCACATTCTTAATGGCCTTTTGACATTTTGGAGAATTAGAGTACACAATACTAATACTTCAGAGAAAGAAGAAAAAAAAGAAAAAGGTAAAGGTGTTCAGGTTCAGCTGTAAATATGAAGGGAAGATTCACATTTCCTTCTCACCCGTGGCAATAACTCATCTCTCAGAGAGTTCCTCCAGCTGTTCAGAGAAATCAGGGTGGAGGAAAGCAATGCATGCCACGTATAAAGATGACAGGAAAAAGCTGGAGAGCGAGGCTTGAGAGAAGAGGGCCTGAGGCAGAACGCCCTCCTTGCTCCCTCTTGTGGCATCTCTCACAGACATAATGACTCCTCTTGATACCTGTGCTTTCTCCTCACAATACTTGAAAGGACAAAGACGGCACAGAAATAAAAGGCCAAAAAAACATCACACGCCATTTATTACTTCTGATTTCTTAAATTATCCAAAGGATCAGGGTTCTTACGAGTGTGGCTGACCCCAGCGGGCAGTAGGTTCTTTTCTTTTCTCAGCAGTGAATCAAACTTATCTAAGAATTAGCTCAGTCCGTCATTATTTCCCACATGTGATTTGCATTTACAGCTGAATTTCCTATGCAGAAGAGGGCCTGCATTGAATGAAATAGTATTTAAAGACACTTGTCCCAACAGCAGAATTCCAATAAGGCTATGATCATTTCTTCTCAGTGACAGCAGCACAGATGGCTGTACAAGCAATCTAAGAGTTTGATGGCTTCTCCATCAGAGGGAGACTGAGTGAAACCCAACAGTATTTCCACACTCCAGCACAAATCACCTTGCTGGGCATTAACTGTAACTAAATATATGCATATATGAAAGGATACTCAATGCTTGGCTGTTTACTCTTATAATTCTTACCAGATTAACAATCACCAGGACAACAATGAGAAAACCTTCCAACCTTTTTTACTTCATAAAATCTTTGTCCTTTTCCATCCTTGGCCTTACCTTTTCCAATGATTAAATTGACTATATTCTCATCCTATTGTCCATGTTTTCAATCTGACCATGACTAACACACACACACACACACACACTCCTCAGCCTCTACCTGTGAACCTCACCCCCCATCTGTAACATTACATAAATACTGAGTCATCTTCAGTTTTCTCACACTTCAGTTTACATCCCACCTCTACTCAACTGTTTGGATCTTTTGCTTATATAATGTACATGGACTCTCTTTACAGCTCTCTGACAATTATTACTTTGTCAAGAATAGATATCTTTTTCTTAAACATTTTGCTGCAATCAAAAATAAATACATGAACAACAGTAAGATACTATTAAACTCCTTTCTGCCCATCCTCCCATCGAGAGAATATATGTATGACACAAGAGAGAGTAGGGCAAGTGCACATCTCTAGAAACACTGTATCTCAACCACATATTGCTTTATGTTGTTCTCGAAAGCCAGTGTGTAACAAAGGAAATAAATACTTCAATACATACAGCAAATATAGCATATTGCCTTTTTGAGGGTACACTTCCTTATATCTGCAGACACATTTGGATTAAGATGGTTTTACAGCGGCCTCGGTCTGGCATTTACAATGAGTGGGAATGCATTTGCAGCAAACACAGTGAGAATGACGCTGGTGTTATCATGTAATTCAACAATTCAACAATTCAACAAGTTAAAAACAATTTAAAACTTTGCAGGATGAGTTTTGATTTTAATTCGACAGGCCACTAGACAACTAATGCTGCTGATTTAATGGATGTGAACTGTTAGTCTTCGAGGGCCCTGGTCCTGCAGGTTTTAGAGTTTCATTTTAATTAGCAACTGATAAACACCTGCAACACTATATGAGCTGAACCATCACCCATGTAATGATTTCAATTAAATAATTAAGAAAGGAGGCAGAATGAACACCAGCAGACAGACAGCAGAAAGTACAGTCTGGGCAAAGAAGGCATTGTACATTATGCGGATTCCCCTTAGAGAAAGCAAACAACCCAAGGCTGTTCTGCATAAACCCAACAGAAATGTTTAGTTGGACATACCAAGCATTTAAATGTATCAAATTTACTTTGCATACAACTTCTGGTATGTCCATCTAAGCATTTTAAGATAGCTATTCTTCCAGATCGTATAAAATTAAATCAATTAAACAATCTGAAACATGTGAAATTTTTGGGTGAGATAATATATTTGTTTTCTCTCATCAGGCCATGGAAATTCTGAAATCATCACCTCCAAACCGGTGTCTTAATTTGCTTGTTGGCAAGACCACTCTGCAGCTGGACTAGGGTGCCACCAGAAACATTGATGTTTTGTCAAGGATCCCCAAGGTAACATACTGTACTCCTTTGACTGTGCACATATTTGGCTGCTGACAGACTGCAAGAGATGGCTGCTACAATTAAAAATCATCCCAATGGTAGGATTTTATCTGCCCAACTAAAGCTGACAAAAAACAGCCAACACAAATCTCTTGTCTGTGTTATTTAACTGTGAATTGGCCTCCACTCTCATCCTGCTTCCACTCCTTTCCTGCTCAGGTCTTGGCAATGATGTGTGGCAGGTGCTCATCCTGTTGAGAGGGTGAGTGTTGGCTTCCATGGACAAACAGCAAAAGGGTAAATCCCCAAAATACAGTCTTGTGAGTCTCAGTTATCCAAAACAGCACATCAAAATGACCTAGAGCTCTGGTCGTGGTAGGTCCCCAATAAAACCACTATATACCAGCGTCCCGGCTAAAATAAACAGTGTTCGCAAACAAATAAAATGGTTAAAAGCCCCCTGACAAAAACCTGTATGCTGGTCTCCTCTTCCAGACTGTACTCATGTAGTCTGTTTGGTTCAAACTTTTCACTTTCCACCCCCCCTCTCTCAGGTCAATAGTTCATTTATACGGGCTTACCTGGAAAGGAGGCTGCCTATAACTGCATAATTACATTATAGCAACTGCCACACTAAAATCCAAAACAAAAAGGGTGTGCGTGCATGAGGAGTACGTGTGTGTGTGTGTGTGTGGCCCTAACCCTAAGAATATCAAACGCTCTACTTCCTCTTCCCTCAGCCCCCATCAATCAGGGAGAAGAGCCTTAAGGGTGCCTTAAACATGCAAAACATTTCACCAAATTGCCCTAAAGTGCTGATGGGAGATGAAGTCCATCTGGAGGCCATTTGGAGAGTTGCTCCAAAACTTCACCTTGCATAAGCTGTGTTGTGAAATGCTGCACAGAATTTTGTACATCAAATCAAGCTAGGCTGGCAAATATACTTTCTCAACCAATCTTCCCCCTCACAATGAAGAATGCAGCACACTGTAGAAGATGAAAAACATCTTCTGCTGACACAGCAACCTAGTTTCCATGCAAATTGCAGTCTGGCTTTCATATGTTGTCCTGTCCTGTAGAGTTTTACAAACAAATCTGTTCTTTCCACATCAGAAAAAAATAGCTATTCAGTGCTGAGGAGAGAATTTTGTGGTCATGTTTTTTGAGTCAAATCTGAAGCACACTAGTTCCTCAAATGCTAGCAATTAAGGAGTAGGGGATTTAATAATGATGTTATTATTATTATAGACATTCAGGCTTAGCTTTCAGGCTGGGTGTTCCACGGGCAATGAAGCCACACCCTCACTTTTATTGAGATTTGTTATGAAAATAAGGTTTGGGGAAAGTAGGCGTGGATGTAGGAATTTCCTGTCCTCCTGAACTTCAGTTATGGAACATCCATAATAGGACCATGTCATCTCTCTGTCGATTATAAAATAAATGAAATTGCTGTTTTTCAACTCAACAATTCACTTTAAAAAAGGGAATGTTAAAAAGGGCTCTGGTGGCAAGAATTATAAAATGTCAACTGGGCCAATAATCTAAAAAGAACAGGGAATAGGGTACAAAATAATTATTAACCTTGTGATTTTATCACACCCACTGAGCATAATCAACAGTTTACATAGCTGTGCAAATAAGTACATCTGCTTCACAGGCAATCCAGCCCTGGCATATCCATGCAGCATACATGTGTAGACTGATGTGCTTCAGCTGCCACCCTGTTTTCTGCCAGTGATTGAGGAACTCCCCAACATACTGATAGTATGATAACACTTCTAACCATTATTAAAAGTGTTAAGAACACTGAACAGTTAGAAACAGAAGGAAGTTACATTCACCAATGAATGTATTGTATGCAAGGTATTCACAATAAAAATGAAATGCCCATTTTTTTTTCCCTTCAGCTGCATATGGATTCCCTTGTTGCTGCTTAAGAATCCCCATAAAAGAGATCTCGGTACAGTAATGATCCCCCACAGTGGAGGGTTTTATTCCTGTCTTAACTTGGGAGATGGCTGACAGATGCCGTGATTATGGCACTCATCTCATCTTTCTGGGGCTAATTATATGACACCTGGTTCTCCCGTGATAGAGCAGAAAGATTTGTGTAACGACCGATTTTTTTCCACTGTCATTCTAAAACGCTCTCCATTTTCACCTTCCAGCAAGCGGCATGCTGTAACAATTGAAAAAGTACAAAACGTCCAAATGTTTGAATGTCTTGGACTTGTAAAAAAAGAACATTGTGCAATAAAGAGGCAGTGAAACTGATTATTCCATTGTCTGATTACACCATCTTGGAGGACAGCTGTCAGCTAGCGGACAACCCTTGAGAACACAGTTGCTCTTTTGGACATCTTATAAAGGGGCACTGCCAAGTCACCAATGACAGATCTGCCAGGACATGTTCAAACAGTGACGGACAGTTGGAGTGATCATTGGCAGTTATTTCCTTTTCTCTGTCCTTTCTATGGTACAGAAGTTTACTCATGTGACTCCAGATGTTGGGTAATGAGGCAGCAAAGAGCACCACCATTAAATCGCATCACACACACACAAACCCACACATATACAAACAAGTAAATGTAAGTACAAAATATACTATTAAGTTCATATAAGCTTATACATACAACTCACAAAGTATATGGTCATCAACATAAAAACGTTTTCAAATGTACACAAAACATGAAGTTATTCAAATACACTAAGCATATATTCTCTATATCTCATGATAAACCCTAACAAAGCTATGTCTACCATTTAAATTATTTGTATCAAAATGAAGTTACACTGAACAATGTGGGCCACATTCACATGAACATGTAGGTTGATTGTGTGTTCCAAGGCAAATCCATGCAATGTTACTGCACTTTTGCATTACAGGTTTTCGTTAATGAAATGAGACTTGGATATGAAATGAATGCATTCTGTATCTTTTCTTTTGTTTTGCTTTGTTGTTGTTTTGTTTTCCAAATCATATTTTCAATGACAAGGTATAGCCAGCGCCATGCTCACCGTCTCATTTAGGATGCAAGTAAAGCGGAGTCTTCTCCTAATTTACATCGCAAAGGTCGGAGGAGAGCGTCCCATTTAGAGAGATAAAATGTGTTTACAATGCCTCCTTCCAAACAGTGTATTCACTGTCATGCAGGGAGGAAATGATTGCTTTAGTCCTTCCGTCTGAAATGAGGCCAGCATTGTGCCATGTCACGTCCCAGGATTAAGACGATTACTTTGGAACAACACTGAATGCTATAAGAGATTAAGGAAGCCAATATATTATTCTATTGGAAAATTCAGCTTTAAAATAATGAGTAAACAAGAAGAAACGCTTTGTGAGCCTGGAACGGTTGGCCGGGTGGACCTGGTCTGTATGCAGGCTTTCACACTGCCTAATCTCTCAGTGAATTAATCGGAATACTAATTAGGGTTTCCAGTTTGTTTAAGGAGCAGAATCCAATACAGTTTCCTTTAAGAAATACCAAATGTATATATGTTATTATAACAGAGCTTCAATTAAATATTGAAGTACTTATTGCATATACCCTTTAAGAGATGACAAATCCTGATCGGTATTCAGCTATATACTCAGGAAAGACTAATTAGGAATGAGGTTGGTTTGACAAAAAAGAATGTAGAGGTCAGTAAGAAATGCTCCAGGGAGGTTCTTCAGAGAGACTGTCTGTGAAAGGTTCTTTCATTGTGCTACAGAATATTCTGCCAAAGAGCTTTTTTTTGTCCAACCTTGCAAAAATGTATTAGAAACCAGATTCCAAGTGGTCATGAGCCAAAATCAAACTAACTTCAGTAATGCTCTGTCCAAAAAAGTAAGAGTGACAGAGTGACAGTGAGAAAAAAGAAATTTGGTTTTGCTTGCTTTTCAGTATCTAACAAAATCGGTCAATATGTTGTGAACAGACTGTATCTAGATACAAACTGGACAGACTGGATCTAGATACTCCATATGGTGTGACTAATATTGCTGTCAATGAATCCTGTATTTTTTTTCTTTGGTGTTTGGTGTTCTTTGGTGTGGGAAATTAATTTTGCTTTTCAGTCAAAAGAGTATCAAAAGTGTCCCAATCTGCATCTTTGCTCCATTTCTACAGTATACAATCTGACCAACAGCAGGATAGATGCTGGAAAGTTATAATCTGCACTAGGAAATGAAGTTATTACCATCTTCAGAAGATAAGATGTGTATTTCTGTATGCACATATGTATGTGTTGTCTGTCTGTGTGTGTGTGTGTGTGTGTGTGTGCACATGTGCATGTACCCTTCATTTGAATTGAAATTAAAGCAATATTGTATGGGGTCATATTTCCTGAGTTCAAGTAACTCCAACAGGGGAGAACCTTGTGATTTATCTCAAAACTCCATTTTCCAACACTCTGTCAAGTGGAGGAGGAGATAAACTCACACCACTATCAGCAGACAGAAAGTGAGCAAAGAAGTGAGCAGTTAGTTTGAAAAAAAATGACAATGAATACCTGCATGGTTGATTATTGGGGCTATTGTCAAACATCAGTTCCTTTCATGAAAATCATTGTCTTTAATTAAAATGTTACAGTTAAAACAGAGCATCTTCCATGTTTTATTCCTAATCTGTTCATTTATACCCATTGGCAGCTTTGTGTGGAGAGACAGTGTACTGCTCATAATCACTATGCTTGTTAGAAAAATCTAGTGGATATTTTAACTTGAACCCAGCCCCGGAGTGACATTGGTTCTCACACCAGCAAAATATGACTCAGCATATATTTAAATTGAAAATAGCATTCTGCATCATCAATTGCTGCAGTTCTGCTGTAGGTCCCTTCCATAGGCTTCCCTTGCACTGAGCAAGCAGGATGATCCCTTTCAGCCATGCCCCCTTCTCTCAGTTGATGGCCCATTCACCCCTCCTTATTGTGTAAAGAAGTTTATTGCACCCTGGAGCATCACAGGGAAGGAATTTTTACTGCCAGGTTGTGTGACCACAGAGAACAAAGGACACAGTAAAAGGCTAGCCCAGGCTAGGAACATTGGTTAACAGCTCCAAATGTCCCACACGCAAGACAAACAATTTATAGAATTTATGAAAAAAAGCACTCAGTAGATTTGCATAAAACTACTAGCATTTTCCAGTCCCGTCTGTGTTTGTTTACAAGCTCCTAATCATCTAGACACTGCAAATCAACATTTCCACATATGTATTTGTGGGATGCCACTTTGGAAATAGGTGTTTTTGCACCTGTCAACTGCAGGGAGAAGGCAAAATAATCCATAACTGCATGTCTTATAAAATAATATATATATAAAATAATTCTATTGTATGTAGGATTTGACTTCCTAAATTATTATTTAAAAACTGTAAAGTTTATGGTAAAGTTTCAAGTTTTTTTTTTTTTTTTTTTTGGGGGGGTGGGGGGGTCATTGTAAATCTGCTGTAAAATAAGCAATTAAATACATCTGTACCCAAGCCACTGCTTGTTTTTTTTTTTTTTTTTTTTTCCGCAATGCTGCACCATTCCTTTGGGAAAAAGAATAGGTATATTGCTGACGCTCCTCTTCTGCCAGCCTCATAGTAAACCCTGCTTTGGTATCTTTGGTATCAGTCATTGTTTAATTGAAATGGCCTTCTGTTTCTTCATAATAACTGGTTACATATCATTGTATGGCTCAGAACCTTGTAATTACCATGGTTTTGTAATATCTGCATGACGTATTGTGACCTAATTTTTAATTCCTCCCACAACCTGCTTGTAGTTATTGTATTTAGAGTGACAGGGCCATAGCATTGTCAATATATAATAATTAATGGCATGTTAATTAGAGGGATAAAATAAAGAAAAAGATTCATTTCAAAAGACATTATCAATAATTGCATAATGATTTGTTTGTGCATACAATATGCTACTCTTGGTGCTGGTTTGTTGTTATTTTGTAGAAAGGATACTATTACTACTTCCACTACCACTACTATTACTACTATACATTGGTTAATATTAGTTATTATTTATCAGTCAGTTACAGACCAGTTAATACCCATAATATTATATATCTGACACTAACTTGGCTAATTGTGAAATCATGAATTCAGTGAACTTACCAAAGGAGCCAACTAAAGTTCCTTCAGCAGCAAGAATAATTGGCATACTTTGATTTATTCTACAGTAGTTAGCTTATGTCAGGTAGCTGTGTCAGTCATACCTGCTGTAGCATGGCTGCAGGATTTTGTGCTGTTCTATTTCAGAGACTGTGAGCAGATGGCGTTACCAGATGCTGGTGTTGCCATCTTTGACATCAAATAACAAAGCATCCAAAAAA
This sequence comes from Megalops cyprinoides, assembly GCF_013368585.1. Classification (NCBI taxonomy): domain Eukaryota; kingdom Metazoa; phylum Chordata; class Actinopteri; order Elopiformes; family Megalopidae; genus Megalops; species Megalops cyprinoides. Next base: position 15,326,580 of record NC_050598.1, on the reverse strand, counting down.
TTTCCCAGTATACACTTTCATGCATTGATGAACAGTGGTATCTGTGTTTAGGTTAGATGCAGTCTTTAAACTTTCCTGCACACATCCCATAATCTTTTAAAATTTAAATTTAGAAAGTTCCAGCTGTAGGCATGAAAGTTTTTGTGACGCTAAATCTGACAGAGATGCAAATATTGTTGTAAAGCATTCCATAACATGCACACTCTGAGTATTTCCATAACTTTTCCATTAAAGATGATAGCCCCTAAAATATTCCCCTAATCTGAATTTCCCTGCCTTTAAGGGGATAAGTAAAAGGACATCTAGAGCATTGCTTCAGTAAAAACACACCACTTCCCACTTCTGAATTAAGTAGTTGGGTAGTGTAGTGCAGTGAGAGACATTTTTTCATTTGGCCCCTCTACGTACAGTAAAGCCTATGTGCATTCTTAAGATAATAACTAACATTGATAACTGTATCAGAATATGGAATAGCATTTTTCCAAAGAGCATTGCCAGTTACCAAGAAACTCAGTTGTTAAAGTGTTCTCCTTGAGCACAAGATGGTCTTCACAGCCTGGGTTTAATCCCAGCCATGTCTTCAGCTGGGAACCCATAGAGGTTTGTTCCACCAGAGACAGAGTTAGATATGTCAGCAGGGCTTTTTCATCCTGCAAGTCATCCAGCACCTGTAGATTGGTCAGATGACACCATTGAAGCCATGCCAGTCCTCCAATTGGCACTTACCTCACTGTAGGTCATTGGGTGACCTGCAGTCAAAAAAAAAAAACAGTCACGGTTAGCGTGCGAGTGTCCTTGAGCTCCCTGTGGCATTGTTCTGTGCCATGGCTGCATTTGCACTTTATTAGCATTGGCATTTTGATTTAAAGTTCAAATTGGATATTATTAAATATGCAGAGGAAAATTCAGGGAAAGCAGTGGCACAGCACTTCAATGTGGAAGCCGAGCTCATGAGTGATGGCAAAAAGAAAACTAGTGAAGAGCTGGAGGAGAAGCTATCCAAGTGGATCAATTCTACTCAAGGACAACATTTGCGAGTCTCAAGGAGGATGATCAGGCAGAAGGCAGAAGAGATTTTCTCCACCGTTACTGACAGGACTGGGAACAGGGACTTTAAATTGTGTACTGGGTAGCTGGAAAACATGAGAACCACCACAGCTCAAAAGGATGCAATGCATTTCTCTGAAAACAGTGGTATGGTTTGACATGATCAGATCTAACACCATTGGTGTTGTAGGACAAAGTAGAGTTCTGTTAATAACCGCTAACATGGCCACAAAAGATGAGCTGAAACATGGCCAAACATCTGTGAATAGAATCAGCATGGGCATCATTTCTGATTTTATGAATAATTTAATGAAAGGGATATTGGCTAATGTACTTGTACCCATATTTCAATCATTCATTCTTTCATTAATTTCATTCCAGGTGGGTGTACAGAGTACATTCAGGCTTTTGACGGGATCTGAAATCAGCCTTTCAAGGCATGCTCACACAAGTCCTGCGATGAGTGAATGGCAGGAGATGATAGCAAAGAATACACATGCACAGGGAACATCGAAGCTCCATCGTGACTTCTGGTGATGGACTGGGTGCTGAAAGCATGGGAGGGATTAGGCCTGGATCAGGAAGTCATTCAGATTGCATGCGTTTACAGTGGCACAGGATGGCAGTGAGGACCACCTGATTTATTGCTTCAATGACGGAGAACCATGGGCATCTGGGGCAGAGTTGCTCTGTCAGACCAAGGTGCAAGGCTCTATAGCAGATGCAAGGCTGGAAGAGGATGATGAGGAGGAGTTGGAGAAGAGCAAATGTAGTTGATGATGATGTCATGATTTTGATTGTTAAGATGACGAATAAATGCCCCAGCAACTAATATAATTACATTATATACATTATATACATTATAAATACATTCCATGCATTTATGTCAAATGTGCTATTTACAATCTTGGTCTCAGATAGAAAACCCATGATTAGTATCAGTGATGTTTCTATTATGCCGGTTTCTCCTCTGTCCATGGCAAGACTGTGAATATATTTTTATAAACCACTTTGTAAAAATGTGAGACCAAGTAATGATTTATACTATTAAGATACTCTGGGTATTTATACGTAATATCTTCCAGTAACATTTTGCCTTTATTTATAGATATCCAGGCCAGGAAGAATCTTCTTTTTATTTGCACTAATAATAATAAAATGAGCTAGAATAAAGAGTGCGAGAGAGAAAGAGAATCTTTTGTTGTCAACACATTGGAATTCATCACTTTGCATCTAACGTTTATTTTTATAAAATGTCTGTTATTCAGTGCAGCTTCAATCAAAGTCAAATGTTATATATCTTAGCGAGTGTGGCAATGATGTTTTATTCATTCAAGAAAATATAATGTTTGCCATTCTTGATTTTCATCCTTTTTTTGAAATGATAGAATGGACTCATTTATATTTACAGTGAAGGACTGGCACAATGCCACTGTATTTAAAATTTTAATTTCTGCCCAATGGCATTGCAAATCCATTCTTTGCCACAATAAAATATATTTTTTGCATGGGACAGATAAATGAATTAGACCAAAGTACCCATTGCTATTATTATTCAGACAGAGTTTTTTTGCAGATGTAGAGATATCTATGTATACTGTACATATGGAGATACAGTGTACAGCTGGCATATGATGGATTATTTGTGACTGCCTTGTATTTATGGGAGAATGGTAGATAAATGTGAGGCAAATGTCACTGACATGAGTGAAGCATTAATTTGTAGTTTTCATTACTATAATTTGTATTTTGCATAACTTGGCCCTGACTGTGTTTTTCTATCTTGTGTATTTTTTTCAGTACATTGTTGAAAAGCGACCTTTCAAACTTTGTTACAAACTGCAAAGCTAGAGGATTACACCCCCCCCCCCCCCCCCCAGAAAAAAAAGTTTATTTGCTCTTGTACTAAAAATAATCATCCTATCCCCTACCCTACAACTGAATAGCCTTGAGTCTGTGAGCGCTGTGAATGCAGTGTAGAGAACTGATCATGCATGTAATGTGGCTGATACAATGCAGAAAGGCTGGCTGAGATTCCCCTCCTCCACCTTAACTCTCAAAAAAACTTGTGGTCTGAGAACAGAGCTATGAAACTTTAGCTGACAATTAACATTCAGGGAACAAAGTCTTTAATTAAAAGAGTGGAGAAAACAGTGCAGATTATAAGCTTTATATTAAGATGTTTATTTACACTTGTGTCTTTTACCTGTGGACCATTACAGCTGAATGCGTAATATTGTGGGTGATGACTATTGGGGGAGAGAAATCTCTGGCTAAAACCTGTTACCTGTGAATTTAATGAAAAAAAAACAGCTGAGAGACTAATTACAGACATTATTCAGGCATGCATGAACTGCTGTGGATTGTGACTTGTATTGATTTCCATCAATTACTGACACAAGGGCCTCAATAAATGTGTCAATATTAATCATTGAAGCTGTGTGCAATGCGTGTGGACAGTGCCACTCACATGTACCATTGTGAGGCCATTGTGACTGACAATGATGAGGTTCAAAACCAAGCACTTTCAGAGCACTTATTTTACATTATTTAGCAGATGCCCTTACATAGGATACAGTTCTTTATAATGTTATTCATTTACAGCTGGATATTTCCTGAGGCAATTGTGGGTTAGGTACCTTGCCCAAGGGTACATCAGCAGTGTCCCAGCAGGGAATCAAACCTGAAACCTTTTGGTTACAAGTCCTGCTCCTTAACCACTATGCTACACTGCCACCCATAATTTGAACAACCATTTAGATTTCACCTCTCTCCACATACAACTAATAAGAGTTCACTGGCCTAAGACACATTTTAATTTCCAACATCCCATGAAACACACACACACATTTACATTTACATTTAGTCATTTAGCAGACGCTTTTATCCAAAGCGACTTACATAGGTTACAGTTCTTTACAATGTTATCCATTTATACAGCTGGATATTTTTACTGAGGCAATTGTGGGTTAAGTACCTTGCCCACACACATAAACTCAAGCAAAACATCATTCACATCAATCCTTTCTGGGTTTATCCTGAACTGAGGTCATGTATTGGCTTGGAACAATCCCTGTGTTTGGGTTTATACATCCATTGAATCGCAGCATGCCCTTCCATATTGCATTGTTCACAGTATATGCACAATTGACTGCCTACACTGCATTCACTGTGCTCACAAACTCAAGGCTGATCTGCTGTGAAGCAGGAATAGGATGATATTGTTAGATGTCGTCTCCATGCTATCAGTGGCTTGTGTAGGAGTTATTTAACTGCCTGTTGCTGTGTTGTGCATTTTCTCCTTGTTGAACTCAATGCCTTTAGAAATCTTTTGCACTGATAAGATCCAAAGTTTATTTCCTGATGGTGGAGATTTCTGTGTCTTGTGGGCTCCAACTATTGTCAGAAGAGCCTGGATATATTGCTTTCACATATACTGCCAGTCAGTTTAATTAAGTATGAACCCTGTACCTGGGTTCCTGTACCTGTCTGTACAGATCAGAGGAACTTAGGACAATACTCATACAGTACCAGGCCCCCAAGTGGCTGAGACACTTGGTCCAAGTGTAGGCTGAGCCCCATGTCTTGCATGCCAACCCAGCTGTGTCATTTCCGAACAATGACCGGGAATACAGAGCAGCCAAACCTAACAGGGTAGGGTCGTCCAGGGTCTCAACATTGCACTGCTCTCAGCACTCTGTGACTCATTTGGCTGCCTATGAGGTCCTTGAATGACATCAAGGAGGCATGCCTATTCTCTGTTCAGAGTCCCTGGTGTGCAGTGAGAGTTGTGGTGTAGTCGCTTTGGCATGTGAATTGGAGAACTGAATTTCCTTCACCCAGTGGGATGTATCTGATGTACAACTGCCGATCACAAAAAGTTGTGTGGAAAAGAAACACAAAAAATATGCCAAAATCTGCACAAATAACGTATACAGTACCATCCATATGTATACCATAACAATTCTATGTTTTGGATATATTTTTTTCTGCTTAGAAATGTTGCACTTTAATCTAAACAGAATTGCACATGGTAAAACCACTTTGCGCACAGTTGCTTTGCTGTATCTCTGCAACTATAGCATGAAGCTGGTTCTTTATGTCTCTAACGCCGAGTTGCCACAGGACTCCCTCTACCATTCCAAGCAGGTTTCTGGACCCCAGTACAGTTATGGTCCTGGCCTCCCAGGGTCAACATCCGCACCAGTCTCCTGCTTCACTGCGGTCCCTCTGTGGCTACCCTGTTGCCCTGGTGTGCGCTGTAGGTTTACAGTCTTTACGACGTCTGCAGTTTGTGTTGGCCCTGTTCCTGTCCTACGGGTCTTTCTCATCTGTGGCATATCGTCTGTCACCTCTTTTGCCTGGCTGTCCTCACCTCCATGTGTCAAGCCCCTCCATATCTGTGCATCCCTCCCTGGGTGAGGGGATGGGGCAGAGTTAGCAGCAGGTTCCACGTGACCATGCGGTTCCTTTTCCTTCGTCCACCTGCTAAACTGCTTTGTTGCAGCCGAATCTCAGATCCTGTTGCCGGGTATGTTTTGATAACATCACCGTCCACTTCTGTCTCCTTATGCTGTCTGACTGCTGCAGATGACACCTCTTGGCTCTGCAGGACCTGTTATATGTGCCATTGGCATTAACTAACATTGTATTCATTCGCAGTGTCACAGCGGTTCCACATGATATTGTTACCCCCATTCTGTTTACTGAGTCCGATTATGCTGTTGTCATTGTGTATAGGTCCCCTCCCCCAACCCCAGGCCATCAGTTCCAGTTTGCCACCCTCCCGACACTCCTGTGAGCTTGCTGCCATTTCTGCCTTCCTGCTGTACTGTCTGCTGCACTGTCTGTTGGCAGTTTTCCTACTGTGATGACAATCCCAGTTTCCCTAGATGCCCTCTTCTCTCTTGCTGTCCTGCAGCCTTGTGGCCCATTGTGTTGACAGCTTTGTCCAAGCCTCCCTCTGTGACTACCTCCTTTTCAGTGCAGATCCTGTTGCAGGCATGCTATCCAGCTTGGTTTTCCCTTTTTCTGTGCCCACTTTATAGCCCCTATGCTTTCTCTGGTCCAATTTTTCCACTTATTTTTTTTCCAGCTCCCTCCTACCGCCCTCCATTCTCCCCTCTGGCATAGAAGAAATTGCTGTCCCCGTGCCTCTTCACTATTTTCCAGGTCTTCCCTCCTCCCCTCTTGATTTGTTTCAGTTTTCTCTCGTAACAGCTCTTTCTCTGCTTATTCCCATCACCGCACACGTTTAATCCTCCCTCTGCTTCTGCTTCTCTCTGTCAACCACCAATACATTTTCTCTTGGACTTTCTTTTTACTCATTGTGTTCCATGTATCTCCCCATTGTCTGTTTTTTTTTTTTTTTTGGCAGGGGGGATCTCATTGCTACACCTCTCACTTTGTGTTTTTTAGCAAAGCTGCTCGCTGCAGCATTGGAACATGGGAAGCTATGACTGAACATAATGGACAATCACACAGGTTTCTTTCCTGTAGTTGCTTTGTTTACAGTCTCTTAAAATTTTCTTCACATATTTTATTATGGGCTTCAAATTCCTCTCGTTTTGAGCCCTCCTCAATCTATATCTCAGCATGCTCCACTTTCACAATTCCTAGCAACCTAGCAAAGCTTTTAAACCCCCAGGTAGGAGTGATTTACATACAAGCCTGGTTATCTTAACCAGCAGTAAACAAAGTTGTAATCATTATAATGAATAATGGCTTTCTTATTTTAAATGTTGCTTCCTCCATATCTGCAATTTCTTACAAGTTCCCACACCTTCTAAACTCGTCCAGAATTTCCACAATGCAAACCTTTTCCTCTATTCATCATTAATACAAAGAATGTGTACGCCTACCAGAATGGCTTGTTAGCTGTCTAAGTTGTTCTTTTACCTCATGCTGCTCTTCTGCAGTGTGTAATGAACAGTTGTATTGCTGCCTTGGTCATTTACAATAATTTTCTGTCTTTGAGATATTAAGAGATTGCCAATGACCTTCTCCATAAAGGATCAGATAATCTGCCCTTTCATGTTGAAAAAAAAGGGTTGGCATAACTACACCTTATACATTCTGGCAAGAACTTGTCTCAGTCTGTTTCTTAGCATTAAGGTTTCAGGCACCCTCTCACCCACGCTAGCACTGACCATGTCTTAGCCCTCATTAACCTGGCTGGATGCAATGCCTTCATGTGTAAGACTCTCATACCCAGTGCTGTCAAGTTTGCACTTTAACATAGCCACAGCTTAGTACTAACATATCGCAACAACATTACTGAGACTTAAAAACTGACATTGTTGCAAGTGACAGCAATCTTTACAAAAGATTTTTAATATTCAATTGCTCATATTTAAAATTGTTTTGAGATCATGTTTAACTTACTTTAAAATCGATTTCCTGCAAACTCACATACCTTTGCTTGGTAACTCACCTGTACTGGAAAGTTTTATAATGAGCTATTAGTAGCTAAACCCATGTTAAAGGTTGTGCTGTGGATGAGACAGACTTCCATTGAGTTAAGTCCAGTGAGTTTTAGGTCTGTGTGTTGTTTGTCCACTCCAATGCCCTTATTCAGCAAACAGTGGCATTTGCACTTGGAACAACAAGCACCAAGCTCCCAGCTCCACTCTTAAGATGAAGCTGTGTGCCTGGGATAAGACAGAATTTTGTCTCCCAGAAACGAAGCCAAAACCTGACATGAGAAGTGTTTCAGTTTTGATCTACATATTTACAAGCTCCTCTTAAGGCTAGCTTAAGTGAACCTGGATGTAATACATAACCCTTCCAAAGATGAAGAGTCCCCAGAATGTATTTGTTTTCTGATTTGCCCTGGCCCATGAAAATCTGGTGTACAGAGAAGCTGGCACGTATAACTGGATGGCACATCAATGCTGCCCAGATGTCTGTTTGCAGGCTGTGGGAAGAGGATGCTGGGCTGGCTGGAACCATTAGAACTAAATGAAACAGAGGGAGAGTTTCTCTTATTTTCCCATCCCCCCAGGTTGGGACTTATGGGTACCAGGGTTAGGTCTCAAAACTATTTCAGTGTAGAGAAGACTTATCAAAAATAAGACTGCTATTACCTGCTGGAGTGGTACCGGTGCTGTGAAGTGTAAAATGAAGTCAGATGTGTGAATAAACAAAGTAGTCTAGTTCCTAAAAAAGAAGTCATAAACATTAAAGAAGTTCAAAGGCTATTACTGGAGACAAAACAATCCACCCACAGTAAAGAGCTGATGAGAACATTGCAAGGTAGAGTGGTGATTATGCTCTAACTACACTACAGTGAAAAAAGAGCCTGTTTGGATTCTGCCAATTTGAGAAATGGCATCAGCGGAAGAGAGCGGCCATAAAAACAAATGTATCATTTAGGCTTGTGCTGGCCCCGAAATTTTTGCGCTGAAACGGAGAGGCTAAAACAAAACAAAAAAAAAGAAACTGGTCCTCAATTCTCAGATGCAAATCACAATTATTACCTATGTTGCACAAAAAGCACAAATAAATCAAACTCCAACTGGATTAAAGTACTCACTGAACATTTCAAAAAGTACCCTTTCATGAAAATGTATTAAACTGCTGGTGCCAATTATTTCTGGCAATCATAAAATTAGGTGTGAAGGTCTGAAAATTTCAGTGGAAAAAGATATAAATGAAAAAAAAAATCCAAGCTTGCATTTCTTGGTCTACCTGATGTTTCTGGTAAGAGACCAACATGTTTTTCAGGATCAACCACTGTGGTGTCCCCTCAAATCAAAATGTACCCATCAAAAGAGTGTGCTTAAAAACTCACACTTGCATCAGCAGTTTGCTATCCAGGGGCAGTACCTAATGGTAATAATAATTATGAAAGTGACTCGCACTTACATCTTTCCTTTAAACTAAGGAACTACAGTTATATAATGCCTTTTATCCAAAGAGCTCAATGAGCTTTACAGTGAGGAGTTAACTCACTGTTTCCACCATGAAGTGGAAGTAGCACACACCATTTGAATCCGCTATTTTGATTGGTGGGGTGATTTTATGTGCATATTGTTAGAACCAGATGAGGATTTTTGCCAGGACACTGAGGTTAACAGCCAAGCTTTTTTTTAAGTAAAGTTCCATAGGATCTTTAATGACCACATTAATCCAGGACCCCAATGTTTAATGTCTCTTTCAAACTATGGTATCTCCTACAACAGAGTGTCCCTAATGATGCACTGGGGAAATGTATTTTTTTCTCTTGGTCTGAAAGAAAAAGTTCCTCCTAGCAATACATAAAATGTGTCTCCTGCAGCAACAGTCATTACCTAGGTGAATGTCAGATTTATTTTATAGATGGATAGGAGCATACTGCCTTTGTGCTACAGGATATCCTGCACTATAGCTGAGTAATCAGCAGGTAACAAGGATGGGCTGAGTGGATTTTGATCCTGCAGCATTTTCTGATCACCCTTTACTCTTGGCAAGAGACACTTAGCTCATGGCACAAAGAACTCAGCTCTGTCACATGGAAAATAATAAAACTGATTTTACAGAAGGTAATTTCACTGTCAGCAGCTCATTCATGTACACAATAAGCTTTGCACACTTCCCCATAACCCCAGCGGGAAACCAAGACGACTGATAGGCATTGGTCCCAAGTGTTAATGACAATTTTCTCACTGCCCAAAGGACTGCCTAGGTCTCTTGCAGTGGGACTAATTGAGCTCCTGTCTCCTTTCCAGGGGGCAGCATCATAGCCTGCAGTGGATATCCCCAGAAACTCACACAGTACATGAGTTACCTAATTTACAATACTTTATCTTCTACATAAATGTAAATGTCTTAGAATGGTTACATTGTTGAAATGAAAGAAGTCAAAGAGTTTACTGACATGTATCTTCACTTGTGTCATATAATATTCCTCATAAGGGGCATACGGTTTTTGCATAGGTGGCAGTCTGTAAATTACAAGACAGGTAAGCAGAACACCCACATTTTCTCTCTCTCTCATACACACACACACACACACGCACGCACACACACACACACATTTTTTTTGACAAAATATTGGAGCTGTGTCTTCAATTTGCACTCTTATTCTTCCGTGCATCTTCTAAGCTTATTATGCCATTATGCAATTCAGCCTGAAATCAATACAGCTTCTGAATATGTGACATTATTGGTTTTGTTACAACCTCAATTTTATGAGAGTGATTGAGAAATTGATTGAGATTATCAATCATATTGAAGCCTCTAGAGAAATGGCCCTGTCATGCAATATGGTTTTTTCATGTAGTATGTATTAAAATGTATGTATGTATGTATGTATTAAAAACAAGTCTTTTAAAAGTGGCAGTGATCTGGTAGCAAAGTACAAGGTATTTCATGCAGCACAACAGGGAGCCAATGATGACTATTTTGTGAATCTTTGATGAAACCTCTTAACATCACAGACTGCTTATAAAGATCCATAAATCTCTCTGCACATCAATTGGAATCAGAATCCTATTTTCATATAATGAATTATGTAATTATATAATATAATTATGTAATCTCAAATGAAGAGATGTATTCAGATGTAGGAATGCTATAAAACTGAGGTAATTGGTCAGAAACCAGCAGACTGCATAGTTACGTGCAGTCTAATTTAAGTGTTTATCTCTGTCATTACTAATCACTTGTCTTCATCAATTATGACAGAGTAAGTTGGCAGAATTCCAGCATCAGACAATTAGCAGCTAAGACATGTAAAGCATACATTCTTGAACTGTGGAAAATGACCTTTGCTGAAACATTATTTAGTAATTAGTTTTCTGAAAGGTAATGTTCCACTGACTGCTTATGAAGTCTAACTTCTGTGTTTTTCTATAGAACAAATGATTTATGTGAGCTTTGTGCAAAAATCATGCTTCCAAAGTTTTAGGATGATTAAAGTTAATTGTTTCCCAAATGGCACAAGCTTGCCAATGCTTATCTTTTCCAGTTTAAGTGATTCACCAACCCACTTTGCCTTCTGGTCGCAATTGCCAGCCTGAAACTAAAGTCCTGGAGATATTTGGACTTAGTACAGTGAGAATAATCGGGAACACATCTCCAGTCTCTGATATTCAGCTGGTTTCTTCTTCATATCATAGTTTTTTTTTTTTTTTAACAACGTCACATTAATTAGATGACATGGTTGACCTTTCTGTCTCTCTCTCTCGTTTGACTTGCAGCGTCTTTAGAGCCTGCAGCGCATCTTTAGCTTTAGCTGTGGCCAGCAAACACTTCATGTAGGAGGGCATGAGAGGCTGCGGCATCTATTCTCCCACAAATAATGAATAATAAAGACATGAACTCTGGCATCAAGGACCCGGAAGGCTCGGAGCTTGATCTGAATGCTAATGCATGTTTGCGCTCTGAGGAACAAGCCAGCATATTGCTGCAGAGCTCGCGCAATCTACGGGGTCTTTCACAACGGTCTGAAATTGCCATGGTGATTATGAAAGAGCTACATTTTCAAAACTTCTGCAATCACCAGGAGCAGTGTGTAGGATGCTTTGTTGTGTGTAGGAGTCTTCATCTGACATATGGAGCACAATGCAGATTTGAACTGTTCATATCGATTCTTGTGAAGTAAGCCATTTTAAGTTGGTGCAAAGATGACACAAGCTCTCTAACGCACTAACATTTCAAAGTGTATGCTTCTCATTACGCATATTTAAAATTTCTAGCCTTCAGGCCTACTGATGGTTGTCATCATTGTCATCCAAATTTAATAAGGCACCCTGTTCTTCTAAAGCCAAACAGATTTCCTTTGTTCACGGGCCACATCTTCAGACACGCAACATGTGGGGAGGACTGTGACATGAGCGGCTCTAAGCTGCAACCAAACCTCAATGCCCCTCAACGTTAAACACCTCAGACCACTGTGGCCCACGGGGTGGACCAACTGTCACAGAGAGAAACCGAGGAAACCTCCTGTTCTGACAGCTGCTCTCTGGAGAACATCAGAGCATGCCCCGGGGAGAGAGAGTACACTGCCAAAAATTCCCTAGAGAGAACACGGGACACTTGCAATAGCACAGATGTTCTTGAAGGTCATATCAGCTCTGCGGTTTTGACAAAAGCTGCAGCCTGACTGACACCTCCATTTGACGGCGGGCACATTTTTATGCATGTGCCAATATCAAAATAGATTTTTTTCTTTAGATTTATATGTTTTCAATACATGGCTGGAAGGCTTTTAAGGTCATTTATGTTCATATGATATGACCATTATGTATTATTAAATATGCTCAAATGCATTTTTTACATGCACTATGTCTGTCACACCATTAATTTTATTAAAATATTTCTGTTCCATTCTTTCAGGTTTATGAAACTGTTCATGGGATTTATTTAAAAAGGATGGAATAATTACAAGTAATTTCATTATCATTTAGTGTCAATTTATGAACATCCCTAATAATTTATTTGGGTAACTGTTGCCATCCAGTTCTAAATAATGGTTTCTTTACTGTGCGAGTGAATTGAAATTGATTTGTTCAGTTCGACAGCGGAACACAACCTCACTTACAATAGTGTCATTGACTTTATGCGGTGAAACACTGCCTTCTGTCCTCAAGGACTCTCAGCCATTATTCCCCATAATTTTCCTCAGCAAATTACCATCTCACTTTTGATTACCCTCTTTCTGAGTCACCTTCAAGAGCTTCTCAATCTGACATACACACTACAGGAGTCCAGGCCTCAATTAAAGGGATTTTTTGATAAGCGTCCTTGGCTTGCTTTAGTCATTACCATCTGATATGTCACTCTTTCCACTCTGCAGTAGTAACTATGAAAATCTGGAATATCTTTCAGGCAAGTCAACAGCCAGGGGGCATGTATATATATGTATACAGGGGCAGCAGTGTAGCATAGTGGTTAAGGAGCAGGAACCATAACCGAAAGGTTGCGGGCTCGATTCCCTGCTGTGGCACTGCCGCTGTACCCTTGGGCAAGGTACTTAACCCACAATTGTCTGAGTAAATATTCAGCTATATAAATGCATAACATTGTAGGAAAAAAAAAACTGTAATTGATGTAAGTTGCTCTGGATAGGAGTGTCTGCTACATGCCAATAATGTAATTATATATATATATATAAAACTTTTTTTTTGGCCTATATATTGTTCTCCTTGTTTTTTTATTATTTATCTACTCTGGAAACAGTGCTATGTAAAATTTAGAGCATCCTATGACAATTTATAAGCTAATAAAAAAGTAGTATCTTGATATAATAATGACATGATGACATAAAAACTGCTATGGTGGAAATCAAAAGAAAAGATTTGCATAACACAATATGTTCTCTGTCTGGTTTGATAAATGTCTACCATAGCTGATTTAAACCACATTTAATAACATATAAGAGATGATTTGCGTACTGCAATGCCGTTTTGGGCACCTTATGGCACTCCATCACTTTTGGAAGTACATCAGAATGAGAACTGAATATATGAGATCAGCATATAATTTCAGAAGTACTGATTAAACACAAAAAAGAAACACCAATTTCCCACAATTCCACCATTCACCAGCTTAATGCTAAAAAAGTACAATACTAGACCATTAGCAGACTCTACATTTATTTTAGGCTGAGTGATTTTCCTTTCCTAACATAATGTAACTTTACAATCAAATTTCATTCTATCACCAGTCTCTGTAATTCTCATATGAAACACAAAGAGAGACAATTAAGTTCTCCAAATGGAGTCCATCCCATTCCACCTTGAAATGCACTACTGGCAATCAGCAGGCAGAAATGCTCATGTACTGGCCTTCCATGCTGAGGAACGACCCTAAGCTTAGAAAAGTTGACATAAGGACAATGAAAAAAGGTTACCATGCTTTTGCATTTCACACCAACATCATAGCTGCTGGATGTGCTTCGTGAGTACAAAGGCTTCTGATCTGTGGCATTGAAGCCTCGTTAATCTAAGGAAGTATTCTACATTGAAAACATTGAAAAGAGGTAGTCTACACAGTCTTCTGTACTGGGACCTCTGTAGATATTTTGCACATTAACAAACATTGTAGCATCATGTAGCATTTACTCATATTGATTTTGCCAGCCAAAATACTTCAAAGTGTACCAATAGCATGATCACATAAAATCCCTAACAAATTAGATGATGGCTGTAGTGACATTTGTTGCAATCATCAGACAAAAAGGACAGACATCTCATTCAAATTATTGTAATTATCATATTCACTGTCATCATTTTGATCTGTAAATAGTTGTCTGTGTGTTCCTACTTGTGTAATGAGAGACCTAGCATATGATAGAGTATAGTATATAGGTATAGTAGTATAATAATATATAATAGTATAATAGTATATAGGCTTACTATTTTTAAATATATTTACTTAATCCAATGTGAATTACATTGAATTACAAACTGACCATGTGTAGCACTGGATGTTTCTTGACGCAGCTCAGGTTAATTCCCCTACTCAAACATACCACGGCAGTGTCTGTCCAGGGAATTGAACCTATATCCCATGGACATACTGCAAATATGTAAGTGAGGATTTAAATCTATTAGTGTTTTAACTTCGTTAGAACTACAACAGATGTTTCTAACAAGATAGGAATAGATGCTCAACTTGTAATGGAATTCAGGGCTGCAGTGGCCTGCCTTCTCAGTCTGAACCTCTGTCAGTGCAATCTGTTTTTGCATTTCAAGTCCAGCTCCTTACCTGCTGCAAAGCACTGATGCCCACTGATTAGAAGATGGAAGTCATCTACAGGTTGACAACATCTCCATGTTCATATGACAATTCAATTATATCTGCAGATGAAAGCAAATTTATAGTAGATAAATACTGTTACATTATAGTATGTTACAACTCAATATCTAGAAATTTTGTAAGATAGTTTATTATTTTCATGTTGAATGCACACAATAATTCCTACTTCAAAACTAACTAACAATTTTTCATATATCACATGAATAAAACCACAAAAAAACATTTAGTTTTAGTAAAATGAACATTATTATTGACACCAAATATTGCATAAAATGTCTGGATAAAACATGATTTATTCCCTTAAAAAGCACTGAACGGTCTGATAAATTGTGAAAACATACTCTGTAGATGTATATTTCACGATCATAAACATTGTATGGTACAAAGATCAATAAAACTCATTTGAAATATGTACCTTCATGTCTCCATTGATGAATAACAATAGGGTTTTTTACCTTTTTAGAAGTGAAAGCAGAAGCAGCCATATAAAGCACATCTGAAAATGCAGCATGTGCTTCCAAAACATTTCCTGGCCACATACAATTCATTTAACTCTTAAGCTCAAAAACCAGGCTCTGGGTTTTTGTCTTTTTTTCCCCCCCATGTGAATGTGTTTGTGTGGTGTTGCATGCATGACCCACACATATCTCATACCATTTCTGCTGCAAATCATTCCAGTTTTGTGCTGACAGGTCAGTAGGTCATACTGTGATTCCTGTGTCAGGTGATGAAAGAGCAATCCTGGGGAGTGAGAACCCAGCCAGGTGCATATCATTATCAGCTGATTATGGAATGATCTGACACCTGTATTTGGGGAGCTACTGGTGAAATGCTGCATCAAGACGAGCTAGAAGAGTCTTGAGTGCTCCCAGGCTAGTTACCTGTACTTTAGCTGTTTATCTTCTGTAGTCTAGAATAGCAGGAAGGCGGCATTACTCCACTGGAGAATGGTGTGGACCCTGAGGGCTATAGCAGTAGGGATTACAGAGCATGTTGACTCCCGTGTTGCCAAGTGTGTGTTCTTCACTGTGGGGTTGTGCAATGTGCACATGTGTGCCGATGTAGGAAACACATTTGTGCAGGGGATACTCCGTCTACGGGGGTGGGGTCATAGCCACAGTGGGCCTGAGGAGAGCAACAGAATGAGAGGGGTTACTCCAGTGAATGTCTGACTGTTAGCGCCGGAGATCAGGACACAAACGCGGACCGCAGGATGTTCCGGTTCCAGCCGATTATTTGAAAGGGACAGGCAGGGTTCGAAACACAGAGAAACAGTCCGGGGGCAAATCCAAAATCGGGAGTCAGGGAGAACAGGGTCAGGAATCAGGCAGGTGAGAGGCAGCGATCAGATCCAAACAGCAGGCAGGAATCATGGGCAGGAAACAGGCAGGATCGGCAATGTAGCAACAACTCTCAAGAAACAAAGCGCGGGGACGAGACAGGTGAAACACACTGAAACAAACTAGCAACAAGACAGAGACACGCAGGGAAGATATAGTGCTGGGGTAACGAGGAGATGGGAAGCAGGTGAGCAGGCAGGCAGGTGCAGGCAATGAGGAAATCAGGTGGGCGGGGACCAGGCAGGGAGCAGGGCGGAGCTGGAACACAAGGAAAACAAAAGCACAAGGACAGGGAAAACAAAAACACCGCGGCTTAAGGGGGCGGAGCCCTGACAAACCTGTAAATTTAGTGTTTTATGAATTGCTGGGACACAGCTATTTAAATAATAAAAAGATAAAGCTGCTTTTAATCATCACTTGTCTGTGATGTACTTTGGTGTGCTGACAGCTGGCGATCCAGTAATGGCGAAGGTAGGTACAGGGGTTGTCCAGACCTAGCAAGCTAGTGACACCCTGCTGAAGTAAAATCTAACATAGGTGTAAACTTGCCTTTGGATCTGTGACTCTTATGCCTGCGGTATATTAAAATGATTAAAATTTGCTGGAAAATAGAGAAAGCTACTTAGTTGGTAAAATATGATAAAATTATGGAGATACTGTGATCTGTATCCAATACTTTTACAAAAGCATACGAAAAGGTCAAAAGTTAATAGTTTTGAACAAACACATGTAGAGAGACATAAAGCACAATATTGATGATTAACTGTGTGTTTCCTGTAGTAGGACATGCTGGAACTTGTTGAAGATTTGGACCTGTTCTTCAACACATTGAATGTACACGTGGTGCAATATTGGAAGGAGAGTTTCCGGGCAATGTCTTACAACTGTTTAATTACTGAGATGAATATCATCCTGTCATGCTCACTGCCTTCACACATCTGTCTTTCTTTGTTGTAAAAAAGCACTAGAAAATTTAGCTGAAAGAGAACTGTTCAAATAATTTTTGCTATTATTGGAAATGTGATTGAAGGATTATTTCAGAGGAACCATTAATGTAAAACATGATGATTGGCATTCCAATCCTGAATCAACTTGATGAACATCACCACAAATTCTTCCTGCAAAAATCTTTCTCTCTATAAAACTAAACTGTAAATTTCATATACCGTTAAAATACACACCAGCAAAGTCAGTCAGATTGTTCTTGTCTTAATACTTAACACAGATTTCAGAGAGCAATGTTTTTCTTATTACCTATACATTTTTCATGCAGTTATATCAGGCTTTTTTGTTTACTTAAGAGCAAACATCATTTCAGTCACATTGTAGCAGAGAAACATGGTGCTTGATTTTAAATTAATGGTGAAGGTCAAACATTATTCATCTCTAACTGAATTCCCCTAAGAAATAAATCACAATGTGGTTTGTTTAATTTTCTTAAGTTGATAATCCATTGCTAAAAATAGAAGCATGTCTGCTTTGCATTGGTGAGAATAGGCATTCAAAGCGGTAATACAAATATACAATCAAAAAAGTGAACAGCAGTTATATACAAAACACAGTTAACAACATTCTGCAGTTACGCTGGATAAAATAATTAATTAATTTGATTGGGCAATTAAGGGGTTTGGAAGACTGAGAACACAGCCTGTATCCCTCCAGGTAAGAATATTGCTGTGCCTCATGAATCCAAAGCTGTACAAAGGTATATTTATTGTAGTTCTCATAATTCTCACATAAATATACTAAATTAATGTTTGACTGTATATGTCTGTGCATGTAAATGTCATAAACTCACCTCAAAGGGTCAAATTGAACAAAATGTGCATGTCCAGAGTTGTTTTCAAGTGCAAAGGGTTATGTATTTATTATTTACAGTGGTTTCCAGAGACACATAAATAATGTGCACACTTTCTATTTAAAAATATCTCACAGTGAAGAAAGCTAACTTTGTTAGCTGGACATATCAGTTTGTTCAATACCTCTTCAAAATGTTATTCAAATCAAAAGCAACCACATTATTTTACCTTAAACAAAAGATAAATGTTATGGTCTTTTGCATGTGCAGTGCAACCAAGCTTGCACATGAGTTCTCCAAGCGGTTGCTGTCATGCTGTCCACATTTTTCATTACCAACAAAGAGATGGCCAAACGCAGAGCAGATTGCTACCGTCTTGATATAGTGCTTTATGAAACAAAGTCAGACATATTAAACTAAATAAATTAGGTCAGCATGAAATGTCAATACTAGCTCATAGGTGCATTTGATTTACAGTGATTGTTCTTTTCAAATTAAGCGCTTACTTTTCCTTAAACTGTAGGAACCTGAGTGTGCACTCAACAAATGGCAACATTTGCATTTTACACAAACCAACCCTTTCATCCTCTCACATAAAGTATTTTATAAACCAACACAGTAGTGATAATGCTGGGACGTAAGGAGTCCTCCTCAAAAAGTATCCACTTAGATAATACCCATGTCATATTGCAGAAGGCATCTTCAATAATGTGGTAGAATGGGTAAATGGATAATAGTAAAAAAAGATAATAGTCTGCCTTAGTTTTCCACTGGATGTAAGCTGCATGAAATGGAGTGCAGTGAAGCCCTTTCACCTCAACTGAAAAAGTCTAACCGAATTACATATTTCTTTTAAATATTCATCCCATTAAATAAACTGATTAGGAATTATTAAGTTGATTGAACAGCAGATGAAAATGAAAAGGGCTTTTCCATTGTTTTTTTTTTTCATTCATGAAATATGGAAGGCCAAGGCCACAAAGTATTATTGTCATAAAACTGATTTTGATTTACTCATTTTAGCATTTTTGCTTCCTGTAGATCAAGGTCTTTAATTTCTACTCCAAGACAATATTATTAAAACCTCCTCCTGTTCTCCCCCTGCTTCCCACTGACTGTACATATAGTATATTTCCACTTGTGAACACTAACTCATTCTTTTCATATTTTGTATGTTAACGTATTACATTAATGTGTCGTTGGTGTCGCATCATCTCTTATTCATCTTGAAGAGCTAGTTGTTTCTTTTCTATTTCAGGCAAACGTTAATGCTATTTAGAAGGGGACGAACATCAATCTTGTATCCAGGCAGCACTTTGATAATTAGCTTGTGTGTCAGCTGGTTTTTACACATCTGTGATCATTTCATTTCTCTCAAGATGGACTAAAAGTGAAAACCAATCTGTTATCCAAAAGGCACCAGAAAATAACTGAGAAAGTGAACTTAAAATTCATGGCATGGTTTCATCATGTACAGACACTTTATTAAATTTACAAATGCTTTATTTGACCATTTAATTAAGTTCATTTACAATGACATGAAAGATCCCTCTGTTAAAGACTTGTTTTAGCACTGCTGCCTCAGACTCCTGGCAGATTTGGGAAGTTTAAGGCTAGCCAGGGAGAAGCCTGCTGTTTAAAGCTCTCAACACATTTCAGCTCCTGGATTATCACCATATAAGAGAGCACACTTTATGCATCCAGATTTCATCCAAATAAATATGACTACATATATATATATATACATTACATATATTACATATACATATAAATGCATTATTAAAAACTAGGGCAATAGAATGATGGGGGGGTGGTGGTCTTTATGACCTCCACTCATGTTACTCATTCCGCTGTCCCTCACAGACAGGAGGTTCTACTTGAAAAGCCACATGTCCTGGCCTGAACAACTATGTCAGCGCGTGTGTATGTGTGTGTGCGTGTGTGCTCGCATACATATCATACTTTCTTGTCTAAAGTGATTTAAAATCATCATTATAAAAAACGTATTTATACTCTCAGTCCCTCCCCTTTCATGAGTTTTTCACTGGAATTAGTTCAAAGTGTGTCTTCCTTTGTAGTTTGCTCCCTGGCTGCAATTCTCGTGGTCTGAAAAGAGATTTACATTTTGTGACACCTCCTGCAGCATACTTAAATACATGCTTGATGAGCTGTATTTTAACTGAAGCAGAAAGGGGTTGAATCTGAGAAACATCAAGGTGTTTCCAAAACACATGCTGACATTTTTAGGCGAGAGACTGTGGTTATTGCACATAATTTATTTAGAAAGACACCTTTAAATCCAACCCAGTGATTCTAGGATGTCATGCTATTAGTTTTGAGCCATGAATTTCTGTTAATGCATCCTGTTTATGTGCACACATAATTACTAAATTGAACTAATGCAGCAGTGATATTTCTTTATGTCCATCAATTATATTAACTACAATTTTACTAATCATATCTCCCCATGTTATATTCCAATAATTGTAATTTTGCATGAGGTGAACCAGAAGGTAGAACACAACCCATGAATTCCCATAACAGATCGACATGTTCATTTCCAATCAAAACCCACTCCAATGACCCATTGCAGGGAGCAAGGTTTGAAAAATCTGCACCCCCATCACTGTTTGAAACTCTACCATCTGCTTGCCACAGGGTAGTGGGTTCTTTAGAGAGAGCAATCAAAACAGAGACTTTTAAGTACAGAGCGATGTGGGTAAAAGAGCTACAGAACACCAGATTTTTGTACACATTAATTCCAAACAAATAAATAGTAAAATCAATAAATCCCACTGCTGCTTGGCCAGATTAAATTTAACAACCATGTAATTTGCCATTAATTTCAGTACAAAGTGAGCACATTTCATGAATGCTCACATCATGTTCTCTGAAACTGATTAATTTAAAGACAAAATGGATAATAATTAAGAAACAGCTAAAGTAATTATGCTTATGTTTGTCCCTCCAGGTAAAGGATGAAATGCATTACAATGAATTTGGGCTATAGCATTGTCTTTCTTCCAACAATCACAAGAGAACATCATAAGAGAATTACAGTTAGCAAATCAATCCAAGAGTAATTCATTTCTGAATGGCAGGTAGTAACCAAACACCTAGCATCCATCATTCAGACAGCATCTTAATAAAGACAGACCATGAGTTCAAACCACCCCCAAGCAACCATTGGAAAAACATCCATAAATACTATACATCTTAATCACATTTGCTGCTAATCAGTTTCATGTCAAAAATAGCTACTGTAGCTCAGGAGGTTAGGTTATTGGAGGCCCAATAATATATGGCATTATGCTTTCATATCCTGTAAGACAGTTTGATTTACTTTATCGATTCCTAATTACTGAAGGGTGCAACACACATAATATATATATATATATATATATATATATATATATATATATATATATTGGGGGAGGGGGGTAGGTTTTGTCAAAATTACACATATAAACATTACATACATAGAAACTTTACAAGAAACAAATTTTATTTGTGTTCTAATTGCCAGGTCACACACATGCCACCTGTTGCTGCCAATGTGCGTACATTCCAATTGCTGCTGTCAGTGGAAGTGCTGATGATGCAAGAGGCTGCGCTCACGCCCTCTCTCACAACTCCCACACACAGCGGACACTAAATAACAATTATAAACTGAATTAAGCATGCACTCGTCTCAGAGGAGAAGCTATATCTATAGCCTTTTATATTTACAGATATCAAATTACAGACACATCTATTTCTAAGTTAGTTTCCCTACATAAATGTCTGCTCCCCTCATCTGTCTGGCTTCTGCTTTGGTCACATACAGCACCAAACATGTTAACACACCCGCAAATGTGTACAACTCAGCTAATAGTGTGTGAAGATGCAACCAACTGCTCTTTTAAATGCATCACATTATACAGTATATTTCCCATGATCCTGAATAGTTGAAACACAAATATGAATTGAAAAATCTGATAAATGTTTAACAATTGTTTATTATTATGTGTTTGTTACGTATATACTACCTAACTTGTGATTTACCAGTTATGCATTCAGCTTGCCTCACTGCAACATTCTCTGGACTTGCTCACGAATGATGAAGTCTAACAACTGTGATCATGTGATACACTTGCACACCACCTACAACTATTTTTCACACTGCAGCCCTCTGAGTGGACCACAGGAGAGCAATTGGCAAATGGAGGATAGGTGCATCTCCCACTGAGCAGCTCATAAGCACCTGATGAGTTGCTAGAGGGTGCTAATGAGCAGTACAACAAGGGGACCCTGGCTGGCATAACCCACCCTACCAGGGCAGAATGGATCCAATTATGTTCCACTGCTGTGGACTCGCAGTCATTTTCAGCTAATGACACAACCCCAACTCAAACTTGTGATGTCTCAGGCTGTGGAGCTCAGCTTACACTTCAAACAAGTGCCTTTGAGCCACTAGGGAGCCCCCTGATCACATGTTTCTAAAAGCCTTTAAAAAAAAAAGTTGGCAAGTTTTAGCAACACACCACAGATGTGTAAGTGTAAAAGATAAGGAAATTTCTTACAAGGTGTTAAAGCTGAAGAAGGCTCTACCACCAGTGTAAAGCAAAATCACAGACTTTTTATCCTCTGTGCTCTCTCACCAAGCACATTGCTGTATAACACAAGGCACATTCAGATTCAGAGATTTTTTTTTATTTCTATGCACAATTCCTTTGCATTGAATAGCATTGAATTCAGGCTGTACTTATGCACTGACTGTAATGTCCTTCTTTTTTGGACTGAAATACAATAGAAATCTTATTCAGGTTCCATCTCAAAAGTCATGGAATTTTGTAAGGAGCAAATAATCCTGGAAACAGAACTGAACGGATTGGGAGCATTGGGGAGACATGCTCCAAGGACTCAAGGTAAAGTAGGAGTGTAGATTCTCATGAGTAATTGAAGAGACAATTATTTAGTGCACTAATGTTTTTTTTTTTTTTTTTGTTATTATTATTTTCCCCCAAATGCATGCTGAGGCAGCTATCAACAACCAACTGACTATGCAGTGTACACCCACTACTTTCAGTGTTGATAGTTTGCTTCCAGCTTCTCATCCAAAACTGTTGAAAATAGTATATTAACTCTAACAATCACCATTGCAGTCACCTTCCAGAGAGCAAAGGGCCTCCAACGTGTTGTTTTCTTTAAAAAAAAAAAGCAATACGGTAGCCGAGTACATCACTTAATTAGCACATCATTAACAACTGTTTTTCACACATCAAAATAAAGCACATTTTCTAAGATGCAACAGTTATCACATCTTAATACATTTCTTCACATTTTAATTTTACAAATGTCCTCCTTGTTTTCATAGGGTCACATTGGAAGTCCCAGAAATATATGACTAAATTTTATGTGGACCTACAATCAAAACTTAATGCTTGCCAGTGGAATCCCTAATGCTCCTTTTTCAGAAAGAAAATATGTAAGTGTATGGGCAAACTATGGTCTCAGATAAAATTGTATGTATTTATTTTATTTATTTGTTTTTCACAAAATCTCATCACTTCATAGCATAATATTATGCAGATTTAAAAATCTATTTCCACAAAATAAAAAAGGTTTATGAAATATAAATACTGTAATACATTTTTTAGTCCCTTATGAATTGTCCCTTTATTTTTAGTGCAGTCTCTTCAACTATTCAAATGAATTTTCAATGATTCAGGTGCATGTCAGTTGCTGTACTTTGATGGTGACATCTCAGTCAAATTAAAGTGCAATATCTTCGAATAATTGAAGTGGGAATAGACATTTTTCATCACACAGAAAAACTATTATTAAACAATGCAGTGTTTTAAATCTTTTATGAATAAATTTTGATCAAAAATTTATTTTGCGCATTATCTCACAAAAGTAATACACCTCTATCTCTCTCCCCCTCTTTATTTAAAAAAAGAAGTTGTAGTAGTAAAAGTAGTAAATGCTTGTAATTACACTCTAAACAACACATTAACCCTGAAATGCTTGCACACTGCATACATGGATATGATGTGTAATGTAAGCAAGCACAAGTGTTCTTATTGGGAGTTTTGATGAACATCATACTTAGCTAATAATCGTCCAATGTAATAGGGTAGGTCCACACTTATGGCTTCTCTAATCCCCAAAGCAAATAGATTTGTTACTCTGAATAATTCATTTGAAACTGCTACTCTACACGAAGCTCTGAACTTAAAAGGGTTCACTTGTCGCAGAGTTGTGTCCCACAAGGAAGGAGTCTGATGAAAAACGGACAAACTGCATTTTAGCCTCATACAGTAATTTGTATTGACAGTATGTTAAGTTAAATATCTCATTGTATTCTACTCCTTAATTGTAAGTAGACAGGTGTGCTCATTATTAAGGCCATTGATACAAGATTAGAATATTGAAGCCTGCAAATCTGTGCATATATATTTAAAAATGCCCTTGGTGGGTGTGACTCAGGCAGGTATAAATCCCATGACCGTTGGAACCATGCAACCGAACCTTTGAGAAGAAACACAGTGATTTTATTGTGCAAACAACTCAGGTTCCTCACAGAGTGAACTAAACAAACTCTTACTGCCACTGCAGTATATGACATCACCATCCATCCTTTATGGATGTGCTAAACTTCACTACACATTGAACCAAAAATACAACCTACACATGTTTTTCAATTTCTTCCAAATTCAATTTCTTCCAAATTATTAAAACAGCAAGGCACGTCTGCAAAACTACCCATTTAAATGCTAATATTGGCTCTGATACAGACTAATGACCATGTCCTTTGTCAATGATCCCCAGATAACTAGTTGCACCAATTCATCAGAAATATTATTTTCACACAACATTGAGTCTGGTGTGGACCTATTTTATGAGTTTTTTGTTGTTATTGGACAGGCAGCCTCTATTCTGTAGCATGACAAATCCTCAAACTCATATTCAAACACTCTCCAAACTGTTTAATTTATTGGTGTTCTGATGCCCGAATGAATCAGACAAATAAAATTGAAAAAAGCTATGGCTTTAAACAATTATGGGAAGAGATACCATGCGAAGCACAAGAAGGGCAGAGGTTGGAAGCCATAACCTGTGTTAAACTTCAGCAAACAACTTCAGCAGCAGATGGTGCTTCCATAAAAAAAAAAAAAATTAAAATGTGTGGACTGAAAAAGAAATAAATAATTTCTGTGTAATCAGTGATTGCCATTGAGCATATGGAAATGGCATAACTCAACATCATCTTAAAAACATGCATCGGTAGTGACAAAGGGATATTGAATCTAAATTATTTATTTGTTATCTCTTTAAAATTAATCCAGTTTTTTTTTTTTCTTTTTTTTTTTTAGGCACATGGAGAAATAATGTGATTTTCAAATAACAGAATGGCCAGGTGCTATTCAAAACAAATATTAATTAAATTCTCATTCTTTGCAAAAAGGTTATCTGAGCTGCTTGCATATTAATATAAAAAGTATTTTCTTTATTTAGTAATTATGTGGGTTGAATTATGGTGTTGCTTAAGAGGGTTGTATGTGTCTGCTCAGTCTCTGTGTAATTTTAGGGGTTTGAACCATACAGTCCAGTCCTCCTGCATGCATAGTCTCACTGCCCCTGAATCTAGGAAGGGGGGATGGGGGGTGTGGCTTCATGAACCTTATAATGGGGGGAATAACTATGTCCTGTCAATCACAGCCTCTTGGACACAATCTAAAGATTCTCCATGGCAAAAAACACTGATTCATTTAAGTCAGTGTTTCTCAATCCTACTCCTGGAGCCCCGCTGTCCTGCATATCTTCAGTCTATCCTTGCTCCAAACACACCTGATTTTAATAATTAACATGCTCTTTATTAAATTAGGTGTGTTCGGCTAATCAAAAGTGCCACTGATGAGTTCGGTCAGGTAGGTAGAGTAGGGAAAGGTGGAAAACGTGCGGAGCAGGGGGGCCTCAGGAGCAGGATTGAGAATCAGTGATTTAGGTCAATGGTCTACCCATCTGTATGCAGTGTGAAAGATCTTGCTCCATCAGGCAAAAAAGTTGACCCTTCCACCCCGCTTTTGGAATATTCCACCTTTCATGGAAAGCGCTGAAATGAGAGCGCTTACTTTGTATAACAAGCATAACAAGTTGCTCTTATGTTTGAATAGAATAGAACAGCCACTTTTTAACATGTGAAAAAAGGGCAGACAAATACTATGGACGATAATTTTCAGAAAATCCCTGCACAATTAACCAAGCCTAGAAATTCTAAATTGTTCTCCACTTACTGGTATACGAAACCCCACTTGCCACTTCCTTTCCATGTCAGCTGTTCATGTCATCCCTCCTCTACTCTATCTCCACCTTTTTACCTGTTCATGATGTAATGTGTGTGTGTGGGGGGGGGGTCAATAACCTCAACCTCATGGGCAGATGCAATGCCTTCTTCGGACTCTGAGCAAAAGATTAGTATTCCCATGCCTGCCTCAAATGGCAAATCTCTGTGTTTTCCAATAGATAAAGTTGCATTGTAAGTACATCCATATCTAGTGAAATGGGGGAAAATTATGTTTTTGTTTTTCTGTTTTTTGTTTTGTTTTTCTTTAATCATTTTTACCACCAGCTCTGATCAACAATCTAATATTGGCCTCTCCATAACTATCCAAGGGCTGGCGTCTGTATTTTATTCATGTAAAATAATGTAACACCCATAAGCTGCATGCGTGTGTGTGCGTGTGTGTGTTGGGGGGGGGGGGGGGGGGGGGTTTAGAGAGAGAGAGAAGATGCATCCCATGTTTCACATTTCTTGCTGTGATGCTAGTTCTGTTCTCACCAGTGCAGTGGTTGCAGGCCTTTAATGGATCTTGGGGGGGGCTGAGCTTTAATCATTTGTTTGATGATTACTCTCCGATCATCTTTGTTCACGAACTGCCCCCAAAGCCGGAAATGTTTTATCTCAGCTGTGATTGAGGATATGGCTCATCACCATCTCACAGCAGGGGCTCTGACACTCTCTGATCCCCGCTGTGTGTTCTTTTTTGGTGTTTTTCCACTAAATTTTCTTTCCACCATTGTTGGCACACGGTTTTGTTTCTGATTTTCAAATGGTGCATGTAATGACTTTCTGAGTCCCATTTACTTTTTTGAAATACGGCCAGAGGAAAAGGATTTGAATGTAGGGGTGTGTTCAATGTGTACTGATGCCTTACTGATGCCTTTTTTTAATGGACACATATTCCTGTGTACAGTCTTGACATGACAGTACATGTACACCTACTCAAAAATGAATGTATATTGTTTGCACAGACATGTCTTTTGAAAGACAATTTTTCCCCATCCTTGCAATTACATATGATATGTAGTAGACATTTTAATTCATATCCAGATATGTCATAAGGTGATAAACTCAAAAATAAAAAAACAAAATAACTGCAATTGTTCTTTAATCACAATCTTTTCGCAGAAGAGATATGAATGCCTGAAAATTCAGCTGAAAATCATATTTTGCTTTCCAAAAATAAATGCTCTCTGTTTGTTGTATTATTCATATTTGCAGATTATCACATCAAACCATAATTTTTCTTCAGTATCTATCTGAATTGAATAAAAAATGAACTGACACACATGGGAAAGAGAGCATAACATTATAAACATTATTGAATTGGTCTGGTTAATTTTTCTTTTGGACCTAACAATATGTGTAATTAAGGGTTCAGCCAAGGCAGAAAATGCAGCTACAGTATCATCAATTTGGTTCAGAGGAGCATAGTGTTGTGGTTTTTCTTTTCCTTTTGGTTCCATTATTGCACAATGCTTTGTAGCATTTCTCAGACAATGGGGAAATGCACCGCTAGGCATAAAGAACACCTGCAGAGGAAAGGCAGTAATACTGCAGTAAAAGGGGTGTAAAGTATGGTATATTGCCAGCCCCTCTGAAGATATTCCACTGCAGAGTAATGGCACACAGCTGCTGAGCCCGATAGCTAATGATAGCATTGGCAGCAGTGAGGCATGGATAATAGAAAGTTATTGGCAGAGGGAATGATTTTGCATACACTACTGTGGGACATTCCACCACTTCCTGCAAATATAGTTCAGATGAGATATGGACCTGTTCTTCGTGGCCTGCCAGTGCCGGGACTCTCTCCCTTGCCTCTGTGGTTTCCTCATGTTGTGTATCGGTGACTGGAAGAGTTATGAGCAAGCTCAAATTTATTATCTCTTAACTTCTCTTCTGAATGCACTTACTAGGACACATTTAGCACTCATTTAGTATGTTCCAGTCATGCTATAGGAATGGAAAGTTAGCAAAGGACACGTTTGGTTACGATTCTGTCGACTTTGCAGTTTATACTGTGTCATCACTAAAAGGTGCTAAAAGCCTAATGTGTTACTTCACGATTTCTTACATAAATTATCCAAAAATTTGCATGTCTTAATTAGTGTTCATTTGACTCATAATTCATGTGTAACATGACAGTCTCTCAGTTGACCTTTGTCACTGTGTCTGATGTGAGCAAACAATATCAGCACTTTATTTTTGTAGATGTGAACTTTTTTCCAGTGACTTAGGTTCTGTAATAACCATACATACCATACATCATTTTGTTCAGAACAAATTTGTTGACTGGACAACCTTGCCATAAGGAATTTTATATGCCCTTTTATATGAGGTAAAATTATTTGTGCTTGTTGAAAAAATGTGTTCACTGGAATGCCTCTCTGAAGGAAAATGCATCAGCTCAGTTATATCTACAGAGACCAGATTGTCTAGAATGTATACATATAAAACCCATGTCAGAGGGACATGGTTTGCTTTGCAGTGTGAAGAAGTATCATTTGAGTGCCAGACAAAAATCCGCTCAGAAATGAAAAGGTTATTTTTAACACATTGCCAATAAAAAATAGCAACTTGCATAAGTAATATAAATATTATGAAACACCATGTGTTCTACTTTTTTTCTTCGCCATTGGGACACCCCAGCATACCCAGGCATCATTCACCAGGAGTTCACAACCAACCACAGATGCCGCTATAGCTGTAGTTTAAGCCAATAGACATATCTGTGTTCTATCAGCAGTCAGCAGTGAACACAGCTGGAGTTCCTTAATAAATGTTGATTCCCTTCTTCCTTGGCCATCATTGAGCAAGCCCAGTTCCCCCAGAAGAAGGTGCTGCTGGCTCACCTTCTTCCCCTCTCTTCCGCAGGAGCGCCCACCAGACCTGGGAACCTCAGCCAATGAACCTACAGTTGACGCAGACCACACACAGACACATGCACACAGGCATACGAATGCACAAAGAAGTATTCATAGCTTAAATTTCTTTTCAGAAGATGTGATTGATCGCAACCCAAAGCTTGCAGTGTCATTGTCACTCATGTGATTGTGATTTGGGTCATTCAAAAATCCTGTAGAATCTTAGCAATTATTCATTGCATACACTCCCCTTCTCATTCTCTCCCTGTCACACACTCACACACACACACACACACACACACACACACACACACACACACACACACACACACAAACACACAAACAGTTACCTGGAGGGCTATCCTCTCTACCCCAAATCCCTCTACGCTCCTGGAAGAGGAGCAAACAAGTCTTCCACTAGAGGCAAACAGCTCCTCCACTGTTGTTGGCTGGTAGAGGGACTCCCTCTTGTTCCCGTCGCCTCCCATCTGCTGTCCGCCAGTTTTCGTTTGCCCCCTCGTCTGACATCACTGAACCGCTATCTGCGCCGTGCAGCAGTTATGTCAGGGCCAGGCGAGGAGGAATTAATGCTGGCTGCACCCTACCCTCAAAGTCTTTTTGTGACGTTCATGCAAGGTGGCCACCACACTGTGACTGGACCTCTCTGGCGAGCCCTTTCGTTACCTTTGTGACCCGGATTTGGTGATGTTGTATCTCACTTTCACATGTTATAATGTGAAAAAAAAAATAACAATCTTGTTTATAACATCTTGTATTCCCAGCTCTGGTTTTGATATGAATTTATGGAATTTCTAAGGAGCATGCTTGTTATGATAATACAAATCCATGAAATGAAATTGTGATGGGTGCTTTGAGTCACAACCTCCCACGTACAAAGAGCCTCAGAGGTCATCTGAAGAAATAAACAACATGCAGAGTGCTCTCAATAGTAGTGTCTTTTATCCAAGCCATTATCACAATTTGCATCAGTTTGACAGGTACTCTGAGTAACATCACCTCAGGACATTGATCTTTCTTCCTGTATAATACTTAATAATATATATTTTTTTCTTTTTCTTCTTCATTTCATTAAAACTATCTAAGACCAATAAGTGCTAAGGTGGTCCTGATATCTGGCCCCATTACACAATGATACATGGGGGAAAGCCCTTGCACCCATCACCCTTAGGAAAATGCTAAATGTGGTCTCCAGGGTTGCACAAATGAAAAAAACACACTTTATTTGTGATCTTAATGGAATATTGGAACACAGCTTTTCAAATGGCTGCAAATTGAACACATGGCAATATCACATCTGTCTGTCTTTCCTTCGTGGTTCAAGAGCTACCATCCTCACACTCCACTCTCCTGAGTGAGGTGTAATGGAGTGGAGCGGTGTGGACTGAAATTCTGACCCACTTTTCATGAGGGACTATTTCCTTACTGTGTCTCACATGAATGTATCCTCTCGCTGCTGTAATCATTACCTTTCTGGCCCATCACAGCAGATGGCCATCTTTGACTGACGTTATTTACTGTTGTGTGTGACGTATAGCAGGTTCTGCACAAGCCTCTTCTTGTGCAGTGATGAATACTTTATTTGTATTCGACATGGCTGAAAAGCGACTCATGAGGATTGGATTCATGGTTCATTTCCCAAAGTGTGGCCACGTCACCGAGCCTTCACTGAAGTAACTGGGTCTTTTAAACCCCAGAGAGCAGGCAGTTTGAATTGTAAATTCCAACAAGGTTGCTTCACACCACACGTCTCTGCTCTGAACTAATTCCTATCTCACAGAAGTGAGTTTGAGCAGAATCTCACAGAGGCTTATAGGCTGGCCCAAACAGAAACATTACATTTTCAAAGCCTGATCTCAGACTGAAGATGAACTCTAAAGTAATACCAGGGGTTATTGCTTTGGAAATTTGCTAATAGTAGAAGTTTCATCTATAACAAATAATAAAAAAAATGACATCTATCTGCAGGGAAGGATGTTTTGACATGGCATATGTGACATGATCAGGCATCATAATGATAATCACTCAGATAAGACATAATTCAATTCCATACCACATTTGTGTCAGTTTAAAAACAAATGCGCCAAATGTCCAATATCTTATCCCTGTTTACTCTGGACTAAAACATGCATTTCATTCATATTACTCAAAGCTGTTTGGAGGATGGGTAAGGTGAAAATAGTAAATATAACTTTCAGAGGCTTGGTACAACTAATAATGCATAATGTAAGCACCGCATAAGAATATTTGAATCCTGAAAACAAAACCAGTGGTAGGTCTATTGATCACTGGTAATATGTTGTCGGAAGTGTATCAAAAGGAAAAATGACAACCTTTGCTCCTCTTATATACAAAGAAAGAAAAAAAAATCAGCTCCACTCTAGTCTTATGTATATCTGTCTCCTAAAACAGCTATTAGGGCAGACATTAGACTAACTTGAAAGAATTAAACTTGCAAGATGACACTGAGTAGAACAATGGTTAAATCTTGTTTATATATCATTGTCTCACTCCTTCTAAAGTGTTAATGGAGCTAGAATAAGGAACTGACTGGAACTGCATAGCAGAGGGAGGAATGTAATGGGACTCGCTTGTTTAACTAGACACACTTGTAGATTGTCATCACTGGTAATTGCCTCTGCCATGTGATTGGTTGGTTAGATAATTGCCATTAAATTTTGGTGATAAGCATGTGATAAGCATTTCCAAAAAGAAAATTGGAGCTATTCTAAAACTATGCGAGGGCATAAATTAAACCATAAAGGAGGTAGGTTTATTTTCAGATTATTTCAGTTTACCCATTGCATGTGAGGAAAATAGATAATGTGGACAATGACATTTATAATCAACAAACCCCACAATGACCAGGCAGAGGAACAGTTATTGACTGAAGCACCCCAATGAATGACTTTGATGAGATAAACTTCCACAAATGTTTCTGTTTCTACAAAGGAGCTGCATCTGAGATAATATCATTGCTTGAGCTTAGACGATGTCCTAGGAATCTTATCTCCCTTGCTGTTCAAGTGTTGATCACCTTAATGTTTTTAGTTTTTTTAACTTTTCATTTCTGTGTTATATATGAATCAATAGTTTGCAATATGGTCAATAAAGTCTGCAATTTCAAATGTGAACTGAAGGGAAATTACAAGAAATGATGATGAAGGGGCCTTTCCTGATGCTGCAGAGGAAACCAATTACAAGCAACAGTCCTATGAGTATGGGAACTTCCCCAGAGTCAGTGGCTGTAGGGGCAGATGTCATGTTCCCATCCGGTGTACCCTCACAATACATGCTGAAGAGTACAAAAACTTTTGTACTCTGTTGCTTGGTGGAGAGATCGACCTTGAGGATTTTACAAAACTCTACTTTGTATGCCCAGTTTGAAAGAGGACAATAGACAGATGCTCATACTAACACCCTCCCCCAAATAGAGCAGGAGCTGAGCAAAAGCATAACAACTTCTACAAGGTCTGGAGGAAGTGTCTAAGGAAGACCTTGCACTCTCATCGAATATTATACAGCACTGTCATCATTGCAACAGCAGTGCTTCACAGTTACCTGAAAAAACACAGCCTAGATCTAGCATTTGAAGATGGGGATACAACACATGATCCCACAGCTGGGGTGGGCAATGATAGAAATGGTCTGACCTATCAAGCTCAATCCAAACTTTTTCCAAATAAAATGGCAAGGGTTTGCCAAACAAAATAAAGGAAGGTGGGTATCTCACAGCAAGAGTAGGTGCCTGGAATGTTATGACAATGCAGGAGGCCAGCAAAGCTGTACAGAGTGCAGTTGAGATGCAGAGGTATAACATCACTCTATTGGGACTTAGTGTAATCAGATGGAACTAAGAAGAGAAAGTATGACGCTGGAGCAGAGAAACAGTGCTCTGCTCTGGGAACGATGAAGAAAATACACCACACACAGAAGGACCGGGCATAATGCTCACAAAAGGAGGCACAAAATCACTCATTGAATGGGAAGCAGCCAGCCTCAGAATTATCACAGCAAAGTTATGTGCCAAACAGGAAGCAAAGTACAACTTTTACAGGAGTTTACGACAAACCGTAAACAAACCGAGGAAAAAGGACAAGATGGGAGACATTGATGCAAAATAAACAGTGTAAAGGATCTAGTGATGGGCAATCATGGTCTTGGAATGAAAACGGAAAGCTGTTCACCATACCTTTGCACCTCCAGTAACTTTGTCCTTGGTAACAGTGTTTTCCTGTCAACAGGGATGGACTACTCTACCCCCAGGATGATAAGCAGATTATTTTTCCTTTTGCAGAAATCCACTCAGCCACCTCAAGCAGCCCCAGGACATGGTAAGTATATTCTCAAATTTGTTTTATCGTCCATTAATTCGTTACAAAAGAGGTAGACTCACATATAGCACAGACTCCCTTGTTGCTGAGCCTGACTCTCTGTCCTCTCCTACCACTCTTGGGGGTCCTGTCACCACCGTAGAAAATCCACCGAAGGTAAGCATGCAACCTTGCCTGCATACACTGTAAATTATGTGCAAAGTGCTATTCCCGTTATTACACACTCCAGCATCACTGAGCATATATACACCATACACCAGAAAAGATGATGCCTTAAAACACATGTCAAAATTAACATCACATGCACACCAACAAATGTAAACCAAAACAACCAGGCAAGCAACAACATCAGCAGGAATGGGCCATCAGCTAACACAAAACCAAGGTGATGACCTTTAACAACACCAAATCTCTCTGGATGGAGAAGTGTTAGAGGAAGTAGACAACATCCGCCTTAGGAGTGTGATTTGAAAGGACAGAGTCAACATCCAAACAAGGATAGGGAAGGCGAGAGCAACATTCCAAATACTAATACTAATCTGGAAAGCCATACCACAAGACACAAAACCACATTTTTTCAACACCGACATCAAAGCTGTGCTCATTTATTGTGCAGAGACCTGGGGAACAACAAGGGAAACCAATAACAAACTGAAGTCATGCATCAACAAGTGTCTGAGGAACATCCTGGGGTTACACTATCCAAACACCATCTGAAATGAAGACCTGTGAGGGGGGAAAAAAACTGAACAGGAACAAATAGAAACTCAAATCAAATGAAGAAACGGGGTTGGATCAGACATATGCTAAGCACAATAACATCAAAGATCACCAGACTTTTGAGTATCAGTGATCTGAAGGATCCTTCCTGTTTTTTGTTTTTTCTTTTTTTGCTCTGGAATAAAATACAAATCTGTGAACAATGTGGCTTTGCCCAAGAACTCCTGATCTAATGTATGTAGTCTTTTATGATCAACTGATAGTCCTTAATTTTACAGTATATACCAATGCAAGGCTGGATTTATGGGTCTTTTCATAGGTATTGTGTGTGAGAATATTACTACATAGCCTCTCCCACACCATGGGTGTGTGATTATTAATGAGGAGCATCTACTATGTCCTGCAGCAGGAGGTAACATTACCATGCAGCAGAGCTTGGACTCTCATTAATTGAAATGCCTTTACAGGTACTAGGGGGGAAATCAGGGCAGGCTTTGTCACTGCTGTAGAAATGGTTGCTGGCAGGACAGTCCCATTTGGTTTTAAATGAGCTTCAGTTATTCTATGTAAATAAATTTGGTAGTAGCCTAGTTTCTGACTGCTTTGTTTACCTGTGATAGAGAGCTCACCTGATCCTCTCCTGATGAGAATTCTAGTATTCTGCCACAATTCTCATTAGTCCAATTTCGTATGAGTGCACCAAGTGTTTTTTTTTTTTTTTTTAAGTGCAAGCTTTGAGAGGCATAGCAATGAGAAGCAATGTTTAAAAAAAGATCAGAGATGCTATTTGTACATGAATTTGTATGTAAGACGAAAACCCTAAGACTGTAACTTGAAATCACTTATTCGCTTAGAGAAGATCAATTTGTTTGAAAATATAATGTAAACATAACATTTCAGCCCATCTACTTTATGTTTTATTCCTGTCTTCAGAATAACTAAAGTCATGTCTGCATCATTAGGGGCATAAATGCCTCCAATCAAAAAGGATAGAGTCCTCAGGGGAATGCTGAAAACGGGTTTGATGTTGTAGCAAACTTGCAGTGATATGCAAAGACAGCTTGGCAGTGCGTTGCTAATGGGTCCTGTGATATTACAGAGCATTTGTATTTTACACGAGCTCCTGCAAGGTCTAAAAGTATTTGCTTAAGTAGTGTGTACATATAAAATAAGTGTAAGAGGTCTGATCGTGATAAATTTAGCAGATTAAAGCAATCCAAATTGTAACTACTGGGGATCCTACAGAGATACACATGCAAGATGTTGGTAATATGCCTCAAATCTGCTTCCTGTTCCAGGGAAAATAGACTCTAAATCCTTTTGCCTTTGCTTTCTGAACTGCACTGCACACTCAGTGCTCCTTTGAGCCAGCCTGACATGAATGTATGTGTGTGCCTTGTGCATTTGCGCTGATTTCAAGACGAAAGCATCTGTGCCATCGCTGATCAGTTTAAACATGCTTAAAAGAGGGTTTATTGGGCCAACACAATATTTCCGTTGTGGAAGTTGGATGACGGAGTTAAAACGCCACCCAGTGGACATACCTCTTCACTGCTTGCATATGCTGGATTAGAAAATTAGGACTGGTAATCAGCAAGAGAAAACAGTTTGCGAAACCATCTTAACTTAAAGTAGTGTTCCCATAACAGATCTGCAAAACTCTGAGATTTGCAGAAAAGGACCAAGTGTACTGTGGAACGTATACAGAAAGAGGCGGAACATTTCTACAGAAAGCAAAGCTCAGTTTTATTGCCAGTTGACATGAAGCAAAGTAAAATATTCCATACATAAATGACAAATTGAAGCTTGATTGAGCAATATGTTAAAGTGAATAATACATGAATATGAGTTTAAATCAGTTAATGCTGACTGCAGCTTTAAACCTAACCTTTCATTGTCTATCAGTCAGAGCTCTTGACATGCAGTAATAACAGAGCACAAATCCAAAACACAATTTTGTTCTTGGCATAAAATTGTATTATTTTGAATGAAGGTTTTTCATCGAAAAGCAATCGTTTGCATTTATTCATTGCAATACTGCGAAAAGTTTCAATAAAAGTTAGATCACTAGCAATAAATTATTTAAAACTGGGAAATAAATTACATAGTATTCTATTTGTCAGCAGGTGGTGGGGATTTAAATGCATATTTGATCAGTCAGGAAAACTTTTGGCCATTGAAAAAGCTTTTATGGAGGTATTGTTCATTTGCAATTATGGTTGGTCATCCACAACTGGACAGTGCTTGGCCCAGCCTTTAGATGTCAACCTCACAAGAGCCCACCACACAGCCAAAAAAAAAAAAAAAAACTTTTCAACTGGTATACATTTCCTTGTGTAATCATTTCTGTATGCTTTTCCAATACATTCTAACATTATGGAACATTCATACAGTTTGTTCTGAAGTTCATTTAATGATTCTCTAATGAAGTCACTGAAGTCGCGCTGTCTAAAGAACTTAAGTAATACTGTTATGCTGCTATGATGCTGTCGGATGCAAAACTATGAACACGGACACCAAAGCAAAGAAACATTCCAAATGTATTTGTAAATGCATTTACTTTGGGTCCACACCAGAAGACAGCTCACCTGTCAAGGCAGATAATGTCGCAGTGAACCTATATATTATCTGGGTTTACTGGTTATGGAAAAGTAGTGCTCTGTGCTAGGTTCAAACTTGCAATCATCTGGGAAGAATTCCAGTTTCCTATTTCCTACTTTGAACCTACAGACAGAAAGGAATAAATTGTATGTTCAGAACAGAGCTGCAAAAATGACAGCCATCAGTATTAATTCAATATCTACAGCACACTTTACCTTGCTCCAGTCGTGCTTCAGAAGAATCCCATATCAATCTAAAATATTAGGTGTATTGACTAAAAGTTGTGAGGGGCCATTACCAATGCAAGCACAACACCTCACAGTTCTGAAATCAAAGAGCTCTGGGAAAAAAAAAAAATAAGCAGATAAATAAACACTCTTTCAAGGATCAAGGCACAGGGAATATTTGCTCGACATCTGCACATACATTAAATGCATTAAAATTCATTAAAACATATTTTGAAATTCTTCTGTACTTCTGGGATGGCGAAAAGGATAAGGTTTGAATATGGCTTCCTCTTGCATGTCAAGCTTTCAAAATTAGGAAAACAAATGTTATGATGTGGCCATTTCATGTTGCAGCATAATATTGAACATATAAGGTCAGGCAACAGCCAGGAGCAGTGAAGTTAGTTATTAGCATATTAGCTTATGGTGTCATATCCCACAGTGAAACACTACTATCTGATTACTTCAAAGTGTGAATTTATTAATTTAAATATAATATATTTGTATTGCACAAATTTTTATTTTTCCCCTTGCAAGAAAAAGCTTTTTCATTGTATGATATATTCTGATGCACTCAAAGATGGCCACCACATACACTCTTACACTTATTATACACGCAAACACAACGGCCCTTGAATGAGAGGCTGCTGATAGAATCTGTGAGATAGAGCTGTGGACGGGTGTGGCCCAGACAAGTCGGCTGCCTGCAATTTATCACTCTGAACAGATGTGCACTGGGCCTGTGATGCGTCTGGTGTCCTGGCAACGTAAAAGCACTTTGCACAATCTGTCCCAGTATAGTGGCTGCTTTGGCAGTACCTTTGAAAGGAAGCAGGCCTGGATGTACATGTACACCGAGGCTGAAAAGAGCCTCTTTGGTCTCTTTCTGCTTTTACTGTAGGATGAAGCCTGCACTTTTTTGAAGCTTTAAAATTATGGAATGATGTTAAAAGAACACTCTGAGCACCTTTCTCTTTATAAATGGATGGCCAGACAAAGCAACATGACTACTGAACAATTTACCTCTGTGGGAGGATTTTTATTCACTTGTTTTATAAATTCTTATCCAGTTATCACTATAGTAACTGAATGTGCAGTCATTTGTATTTTAGAAACAGTAATTACACCACTGAAGCTCTGGGTTGAGTGACTTTCATTACTTCTCTACATGAACATAATTCGCTACGTGTGTTTTTTGGAAGGTTCACATCACTCCATCATACTAAGTAAATAAGCTATTGAAACCTAAACTTAGGGATAGTGTTTATCTGGATGACCCAACCAAACAACAAGTCAACGGCCCTTTCAGGTAAGGTCTATAGATGTCTGATGCCTCTACCCAAACACTCTCTGTATGATTCAGTTGCTGAGTAACTTAACAGCGGACTAAATGCATTGGAGAAGTGTTTCAAAAATGTTCTGATAGAAAAAATCTGTTCAAATTTTTTTTTTTTTTCCGTAAATGCAGAGCTGTAGATTTACTATGTCTCATATGGACACCACTTTGATGTAGTTTTCAGTCCTCCCAGCTCTCTACATCTAGTACCAGTTGAGAAACAAGACCTCAGGCTATTTTAGTCAAGATGTAGTCTCAGGACCCTTATCACAAAACAAAACAACCAATCAGTCAATCCATGGGAGTCATAGTGCTGGTACTCCAAATGAGACTCATGCCAATCATAGAGCAAGGCCCTTAAGGGTGCCACCCAGGAGCCAGCGCTTAAAAGTACTTAATCGTGATTACTGTTAAGCAGACAGAGACCCTGAAAGTGTTTTGAAGAGCTAAGGAATGGCACAATCACAATGAAAAGGTTTCAAAAAAGTTTTAAAGTGGATGGTAAACAATCCATCTTTCTTTGCCCAATGTGTACTGCACACAGAAAGGCCTACAGAATTCATCATCATTTGTCAGCAAAACCTTTATGGAACAGATTTGTTACACATCTCAAAGGCACAACACTTGAAAAAATAATTAAAATATGGTACATATAGGATGCAACTCACCACACTGAGATATGCATGGGCCCTTAACACAGTTCTGAGATAGCACTTGCATGCTTCAATATAAATGTAACGTAAGATACTGTGTAGGAAGACGACAACATTATAGCAACAGTATAACCTCAAGATTCTAATATGGTAAAACTGTAGAAGAGAGAACATGAATTATGTTTGGGTGGGGGAGCCATGGTATACTCTGTAGAGATCAGTCTTCAACCAACAAGACATTTTAAACAGCAGGGTTTTAGACTCATTGCACTTGTGGTCTGACTGTTTTAACATCACAGTCTTGGTAAGCATTCCACAAGCACACACTCCGGCAGTACTGTACTCCTTTAAAATACAGTGATTTGTGGGAGGCTAGAAAACAACTCTTACCCCCTCTTCTGAGGATGCTCTATGGTGGTGGAGACACGGTGAGCATTTTAATCTGGTATACAATGCTGTTAGGATGATATATTTCTGCCTTGATCAGCTGCAGTCCTGAGGGAGGAGGAATCAATTTTTCTCTCATCTGGAGGAGAATCAAACACAACACAGAAATACGCCAGAGGCAAGACTTGTTGCTTTTTGACTACCATTTGGATAATATGGAAATTATCAAAGACCAAAAAAAAGCGTCACCTGGAGCGTATTCACTGATAGTGTAATAACAAAAATAACGTCAAAGTGCCACTGAGGGCTGTGGGAGGGCTTGAAAGAACTTCTGAGAAATGTAGATCTTATTGCCAAGGGGAAGAACTTTTGTAATGTATAAAATGTGTGCTGTTAAAATAAGTTTTTCTTTCTTTCAGAGAAAAAGAGTAACACAGTAGTGAGATATGATTGATATT
Organism: Megalops cyprinoides; assembly: GCF_013368585.1. NCBI lineage: Eukaryota > Metazoa > Chordata > Actinopteri > Elopiformes > Megalopidae > Megalops > Megalops cyprinoides. The sequence goes on along the minus strand of NC_050598.1, from coordinate 15,286,728 downwards.
GTGTAATGGAATCGGACATTATACATTTGGTTTTCAGCAGAAAGCATTAAGGATTTTTACAATAAGATTCAGGTCAGGAGGCCTATTACATTAAGGTAAATTTCCTCTACACTCTTAGTGGAAATTCTTCATAAAATGAGTGCAGACACTATTTCAGTTTAGGCGATACAGTCAATACAGTCTTAATTTTGTGAAAATTATCAAATGGAAACTGATGGGAACATTCTGAATCAACTCGTTGGTCAGTATTAGTCATGCACTACAACAGTAAGCCTCCTTTTTTTTTTCCTCAATCAACACACAGTAAAATTCAACAAACATCAATGAATGAAAAGGGTTAAACAACAGTACAAACCACTATAAAATAATAAAAATAATAAAAATGTACATGTATGTACAGTAAACATATCCTTTCAAAATTTCCTATTTTTATTGCCTTGAGGCCTGAAATGATTGTTGAATGATGATGAACGCATTAAATCAGATTTTTTTTTTCCACTTTCATTTAGACCTGGTAACCCACAACATCAAGTAAAAAAGGCAACACATTTCTGAATATTAATTTAAAATAGGAAAACTGAAATTAAACTGAAACTAAAAGAGCTGACAGGATTTCATCTGAAAGGACTGGCCGCCCTATGCACATAGCAACAATTTCATGTGTTCTCCAATTCTGAGTTGTGGGGTGGAGTGGCAAGATGGATGCCACTTCCAGAAAAACATCCAGTCTTGTCAGGATTATGCAAAAAGACACTGGTCTCCTGTTGCCATATGGAAAAAGGTCTTGTGGTCTGATGAGACTAAGGTAGAATGTTTGGCCTTAATTCCAAACGATATGTTTGCAACAAAGCCAACACAGCTTATCAGCCTAAGAACACAGTCCCTAGTGTTGAGCATGGTGGTAGCAGCATCATAGGGCTCTCTCTCTTCTGCAGGTGCTTTGGTGAAGATAGAGGGGAAAGCAAATAGTGCAAAATAGCAACCTGCACAGTGGAATAGCTGAAAAAAGGAAGATCAACGTCCTAGAATGGCCCAGTCAGCGCCCTGACCTCAACCCCATTTCAAATCCTTGGAGTGACCTAAAGAGAGCTGTTAACTGATCCCCCCACAATATAAGTGAACTCAAATTTTACTGCAAAGAATATGAAAATAGCAAATTATAGAAGTGAGAAGCCAAACAGACTCACTGAAGTTATCAAAGCTAAAGATGCTTCCACTAAGTATTCATTTAAGGCTATGCAGACAAATGCAACCAAGACATTCAACCAAGTTTTATGTTTAATATTTTTTTGGTTTTTACTTAGATATTGTTGGTTCCAATGTATAAATAAAACTAAAAAGCCTGACTTCAAGACACCAAAAACAAGAAATTAAAGGGTGTGCAGACTTTTTAGATCCATATATCCATGTGTGCATGTGTATATATCTATACATGTGTGTATGTGTGTCTGTGTGTGCATTTGTTTAAAAAAACATCACAGATTAGATCATGTGTTAATGCTCTGCACATGTGAGATACTGTAGAGCAATACTGGAAACTGAAAGCTTTCTGTTGAAACCATACATGCACAACTGTAACTCATTTTGGTGAAAAAAGGGTTGTGAAACATCTTTTTTTAAGAGTGAAAACAAGTTTCCTGTATTGCGCAAATAAAATCTATGAAAGAGAAGACATTTGTCCTGTGATTCTACTGCTTAATTAAAATGTCTCTCAGCATGGGTACTCTTCAAAGTAACCCAAACATTACACTTAGCTTTTTTCATTCTGACAGGATGTCATTGCCTACTTCTTCATACTGATGACGTTATTGACAATTATAGATGATGAAGGTAGAAATGTCACTCAAGCATCTGCACGTCATAGCTGGAGAGATTTTCAGCCCTAGAATGAAACGATAAAGATCAAGTAATTAAGATGAAGACGTAAAACTAAATAAAGAAGCAAATACAGCTTCATTATTCTATCCTACGCTTTTATAAGATGATGCATTTCTTTATTTCTCAGACTGTTACCAAAGTGGAAGCATGGACAGCATTCAAATAAAATCCATCGTAAGTGCATAAAAACTGAATGTGCTGTATTAACGAGCATGCACCAGGGGAGGGAGACTGTGGTCTACTGACCTCAGCATCTCAACATTTTATTTTACCAATTTGATTTATTGCTTTTTAACTTCTTTTTTCTTGCTATAACATACTAGCACTAACTGGAATCTTTATGTAATTTGTAAGTGAGGAATCACCTGGTGATATGCATCAGACTTACATTTACAAAGTGCATAAATAAATACATATATAGAGTATGTAAAATATTGCAGAAAACTAACAATTGCAAATTGGAAAATGTGTGTGGGGGGAGGGGGGGTTCTGTTTGGTATGCTTATTGGAATTGGTGGCATTGGCATGGTGAGATTATTTTTTGTCTGACTATGAATTTTAAATGTGGCTGACAGCTTTAAACCAGAAGGTCTATTCTTTTTAGTTATGTACAATTGCTATATATGAGGGCATTGTCAAAATGTATGAACATAATAATGCATAATGTATCCACAATTAATAACATACTCTATAGCTCCCCATGTCATTGCTACTCATAAAGCAGGTGCAGGAATCATAGACCCCTTTTAATGTTTGGTGTAATAAACTCTATATGATATTGTATTGAATTGTTGTATTGTGCTTCTAATATTGTTGACTCCTTATGTGGCTTTTTGCTTGTGATGTATTCTGAATCATAGCGTCTTCCAAATGAATAAATGTAAATGTAGATGTAACACAAATGTCCTGCAAAAAAAAAAAAAAAAAAAAAACAATCTAAGCTAAAAATACTTTAAATATGGTGCATAGCTAACAACTGTTTATGAAGCATGTATCAGAACTCCAAAGACAGTGATTTGCACATGGTCACTTGGATGACCTAGTGAGTGCTGCTACAAGTCAAATTATAATGCTCTGTTTTTTTTAGTGCTGTGCAAGGAATCCTTAGGTTTGCACCTTATTTGTCTACTCTTTGCAGTCTAGTGGTTGTTCCTTCATTCCATTTCTCTAATGGAATATTCTACAAGCATTTTCTCAGTTTTTTTTTTTGTTTGTTTTTTCTGAAGGCTATAAATAAAACATTACAAATTTGTATCCGTTAAAAGAGGACAAACAAAAATCATAAAATTTTATTTTGAATTTTGTGTGTGCAAGTCTGTGGCCCAACTTCTTGTTTCTTTTTGTTTTGTATTTTTTTTGTTTCGTAATTTTTTTTTTTTTTTTTTTTTTTTTTTGGTAAAGTGATAGGTTAGAATAGAATATAAGCATTGTCCAGGTGTCTTTGTACATTGGTACACTCTTAATTTGTAGATAACTGTTATTAAAACATTAGCAAAAGCTATATTTTTTCTAGACAGCCACTAGGTGTCAATGTGGTATAGGAGATTGCATTGATTTTATAATCATTGTAATCTTTATGACAAAAGTTGTGTATAATGTAAAATGCAATGTTGCTGTTGTATACATTCCCTCAACGCTTGTTTTAAATATTCCCCTTGTTTTAAATAGCAATCATAAAAAGTAAACAATTTTACACCTGAATGTGAGGGACATTATTTGATTATGATTCCTTAATATACAGTATAATAACATGCATGGATTCATATTTACAAAGGGCTGAAACCATGATTAATCATTTTGCACAGCCTTAATCAGCCTTGCACTAGCCTATATTTTTCAAGGTGGGGCATAAAATTACACATTCCTGTTTGGCCCTCAATAAGAAAACAAATGGATCTGAATCTGAGGCAGTAACCAGCCTGCTTTGCTGTATTTAACTGTCAGCAGAGGAGTGGGTGGGGACAATGCATTGATTAACTTTATTTGACATTGCATGGCAAAAATGTTTAGTTTAAAGGAGAATTTGACCCAGATTAGTCTGTATACTAATTTGTTGTATATGTAAAGAGAAAGGAAGTTACTTACATCTAGTTATTTCCTGTCAAACAGTGACCCTACTGAGAGACTAATGTAGCTGCTCCATGGACTTTTAAAACGTTCAATTTGTGTGCTCTCATATAAATGAAGAGATTTTGATAAATTAAAAATTTGATATATTAAACAAAGGGATTTAATGTGCACTGTTTGCCAAGTCCTCCACAAACAAACTCAGAGGTAATGTATACACTCAAGGGATAAACAGCTTTGGGAATTAAAAAAATGCACCAGTTGGAATCCTGACGTGACTGCAGTTCTTATTTTAACCTTTCATTCTCTGCACGTACAGGTTTTCTTCTGAGGGGATGTCAGAGATGTTTACCAGATTGGAGTGGATCTGTGCTACATGTCTCTCCAGGTGTCATGGGGACCACTTGAAGATGGACATATGTTCAACATCCCCCAGTGCCATCTGTAACTTCCAAAAATAGATCCCAGTATTGCAGCATGACATGTGGAGAGTATCACATGTCTACCTACGCGGCCATCCTTTAAAATGGTTTTGGCACAAAGTCAATGATTCCAGATACTCTATAGCTCCCCAAAAATGTTTCTGATTAGGGTGTAGCTTGTTGGTGTGTTCTCAATAATGGCACAGTTGCCCTCATTTTTACTGAACCTTTGTATGCTGATTCTATCACTAACATTAAAACAGTACGTCCATTAGACATATCCGAGCCTTGATTGTACAACACACAACCCATGGGTAAGATCATTTTATTTGTAGTGTGGTGCAGTGTTACAGATCTGGGCTTATAGCAAGGACATTTCAGGCTCACATAACAATGTTGTGTGCTGCTGGTGTACCCTTGGTCAAGGTAGGTAAGGTTGAGTTGCAGTAGGTAAGATATTGGTAGCACCAAGCAAATTAAGGATAATAAATAATAGTAGTGGCAGATGTATACCACTTCTGTATGCAGTCAACAGTGACCAGGAAGGATCTGCCTGACGGTTTACTTCAGTGGTAGCCAGTCACCTATGTGCAGGGAAGCAGAGAGCTAACCTTTGATTGATAACTACAGTATCCTATTCTTTGCACAATTAATAAGCATGTCAATTTAAATTATGATGTTCCATTAGTAGTTGATTGCATTTTTTGATGTATCAGATATAGCAGCTCTGCTTTTGCTGCATTATACTTATTTTAGAATGTTTTTTTTTTTGATCGAAACCACACGTAAGCATTATGTGCACAATTGCAAGAAAAAGGTTACCCATATGAAAGTCTGATCTGCTTGATGCCAAATGAAATTACAATGCATAGCATCAGGTTCTATGAAACACACCGTTATAATTTCAGAAACCATGCAATTCCTGAGGGTTTCCAGATCATTGTGTAACACACCAGCATGAGTGGAAGGTGACATCACATCTGCGATACAAAAGGGTGAATCATCACATCCATAATTTTGTTTTGTTCTTCTACCTCAATAGTTCAACTACTGAAACCATTAAATAAAGTTTAAAAATTTCCAATGTCTATTACCAATATTGTAATATTGTAGTGTTGCATAGGTTTATAAGTACATAGTACAAGAACAAGAATCTGGTAATAGTAAAGACTACCTTTGCTTTGGCAGAATATTCCATTTTACTGATTTTGTGCTGTCCAGCCACCCTTATCTTTTACGGAATATTTTTAAGTAAAATGTACAGTTAAAATATTTTAAACCAGACAGACTCTGCTCAAGTACGTATAATTGCATCTGTACTGCATTATTGATACAGGAATCATATTGAAATGTGAAAAAAAATATGCCTTCAGTGGCTTGACCTCTCCTAAACAATTCTTCCTCACACTTTGAAGTCAGTAAACCAGCTCTTTCTTGTGCAATGTATCTTGTGATCTTCTCTCCCTATGCACCTCCTCCTCTCCCCCACTTTGACCTGTGGTCACATCTATGAAACGTTGATTACTTAGTTGTTTCCTTTTTTCCCTTGACCCTTTCTGCAACTGCGTCACCAAAAATGGATTCTGCAGGCAGTTTTTTTTTTTTTTTCCCCTTTTGTTTGTGCAAAAACATGTTCCTTCCCTGTCCTGCGGTCCATCTTGCTGGAACTGGTCAGCATGTGGTTGCTGGAAGATGCGTGGGACAGATTAAGTGGCAGATGGTTTGTGAAAGTCCCCTCCACTGGATTTCTTTTTTTTTTTTTTTTTTGAGCCATGTTCATCTGCACGCTGGTTACTCTGTTTATAAAAACACCCCGGTCATGTGCTCGCTGAGCAAGTGCATTGTCTCTTGATTAGTGGGTGGGGGCATCCTTCTCTCTGGCCCCCTCCCTCCCTCTCTCACTCTCCCTCCCTCCCTCCCTCCCTCCTTTTTTGTCATTGTGATCAATGGCTTGACTTCCTCCTTTGGCACGGCTGTGCAGCAGAACACAGCGATTGAGTGGCACTACACGGTTTCAGAGCAGCAGCAGCAGCAGCAGAAACAATAACACAAACACACACGCATACACGCGCGCTGGAGTCTCTGTGTCCCAGCGTTCTGCCATCAGGATGAGCGCCGGAGACGTGGTCTGCACCGGCTGGCTCATCAAATCTCCGCCTGAGAAGAAATTAAAGAGATATGTAAGTACAGAAAATGGGCAAGGAGGGCTGCTAGTGAGGGGTGGGTGTGGGGTGTGCGTGTGTGTGTGTGTGTGTGTGTGTGTGTGTGTGGGGGGGGGGGGTGGGGGGTGGCATGACAATTGGTAATGTGCTCCTTAGTTGCATTCTGACCAGGATACCGTAGTGGCTGTAGTTCCTGCATTGAACTGAAGCGTAGCATTTAGCCATCAGAGCTGCAGAGACGCTAATCTTTCACACAGCAGAAACACTTTCTGTCCTTTAATAGAAGGAGCAGGGGTATGCTGGATCTGACATTGAAAGATTTACTGTTTCTCCCCCTTTTTGTGCATGCAGCGGTGTGCATGCAGTTCTTCATCTTACGGACTGGGTCATGGTAGCATAGCGTCAGGAACACTGCTAACACAGTGCAGTTTTTGATCACTGATGCAGAATATAAATTGTCTCCGTACAGTATCTTCCTGCTCAGTGGAATTTCTTACATGGATGGACCTGGTTTGAACTGCAGCCTGTTCACATGCCTGTGTTTTACGACACTTATATGACATCAACCACATAACATTGTAAACAGACTCATATTGCTGTATGTGGTGCATTAAAGACATGCAACTCTCAAACACCAGACACATACTTATTTCATATACTATCATCTAGAAGTATAGTTAAGCATAAAAGAACCAGTATGTGTTTTCTAAATGCCAGTCTACCCAATGTGTTCCGTACACAAGGTGCTGAGGAGACATTGGACGGGGTTGTGTGTACAGGCGGTCCCTGCTGTGCTGTAGGAGAGGGAGGGTGCCCCTTGTGTGCCGCAACTGCCTGTTATTCTGTGAAATTTGGGTGTGTGTTGCAAAACATAGGAAGCTCTTTCACAGCCAGGCTGTTGGAAGGGATCAGACGCGTTGATGACCGTTGGTATTTTTTTTTAGATAGCGGGAGCACTGTGTGAGAGGAAAACCCAAATGCACCACACAAGGGGTGGGGAGGGGTTGCGTATTGTGTACTTGAGGGTTGCATGGGAAATTCCATTTGGAAGTATTTTTGGTGTTGTACAGAGGGGGGAGGGGGGGTTAAAGTTTCTTTGTAGTGTAAAAGAGGATGTCCCAGACAACAGGAAGGACAGGGCTTTCCCTGGGGGAAAGTCGTAGGACAGGGGGACCAAACCCGAGGAAGGGGACACTTTTTTTTTCCCCCTGGAGGAACACTGGTCAGCTTAGTGTCTCACACACTGGTCAGGCGCATAGAGGAGAGGTCAAACGCCCACAGGCTAAAGTCTCAGACACTGAGTCTTTCCGACTTACAGAAAAAGAGGTGGGGGGGGGGGGGCAGGAAACACAGACACAGAACCCCCCAAAGTCATAAAGTAAGGACTGGAACTGTAGTAAAATCATATTATTCTCTAAATCTTACTAGGCTCAGCATATGGCAAAGTCACACTAAGACAGTAAGCACTTGTTGAACTGCATGAATAAAAACATGTGTATGTAGAAACATGTGTAAATAAAATATTTTTCATGACACAGTCTCGATGTGGCTTATGTGTCAGAGGTTCTCAGAACAGCGGGTGCCGTGGAAAGGACGAGACGCATGCTTGAAGAGTTGGAGCTAAATGAACTTGGAGATTTGGAAGGCTTTCATAAACATCAAGGACAAGGTCTTTCGTGGCCAAGCCAAGCTGACAACCTGTGTGTTTATACAGATTGCACTCTGCAGGATCTGGATAGTAGGAATGAATACATTTAAGTTTTCAGCTATTGGAATTTTTGTTCTAAAATGTGAATTGTGAATATCAAAATGATGGGAAGATCACTATGTTTGAAAGATTTAATATTGATCAACATAAAATGATTTTAGGTTCAGGGAGCCATAGTCATTTGGCATATGACACTGCTGTTGCACCACTGAGTAAGGTACTTAATGTGAAGTACTTCAGTAGATCTACTCGTTTAAATTGATAATATGTAAAATGTATATCAAGTATATTATCCCAGCAAATAAATATGATATGCATTAGAATGTCACAAGGTAATAAAATCTAATAATTTTAACTGTTATTGGTCCTAAGATTCTCGGTATGGCAAAACTATTTATTATCACTGGTCATGTGACCTAGTTAAATACATTGGTACAGTATCTGTAACTGCGGCAAATTCTAAGTTATTTGTAAATTCCCTGGAATGAGCTGATTAAGTTGGCTGCATGTTTTCTTAGCTTCCAAAGAAAGCCTGGGTTACTTGATATGGATGTTTGCACTCATCTGGTCGTTGTCTTTTTAGTGCTTTCATTAGTGGTTGCAAACAAATTCTTTTTTTAAAATTATGACCAGGTTCCTAAATCATAAAAGATATCACATTTCACTATCATTATCATTATTATTATTATTAGTAGTAGTAGTAGTAGTAGTTGTTGTGGCATAAATTCAAAATAAATTCAATTCCTTAAATAGCTATGCAAAAACTACAGAATGCAGTTTTAATATTAATTAAACCATTGTAACACAACTGAGAGGTTCTCTTTGTGTTTACTTTGAATATATATATATATATATATATATATATATATATGTGTGTGTGTGTGTGTGTGTGTGTGTGTGTGTGTAAAATTACAACCATGATGCTGTGTATTTATGACCCTTTTATGGTCAATCTAATATCAGGGCAAACATCCTTGTTTTAAGAGAGAGTACAGTGAGAGATTCTATTTACTCACTAGGAAATAAATACAAATGAGGCAAATATTTTGTTCCCTTTGTAGCCTTTTGTTCCTATGGTAACTCGTTGATTGTCACCAACTACCTGCCTCAAAGTATATAGTATACAGTAGTGTTTCTCAGTCCTACTCCTGGAGCCCCCTGTCCTGCATATCTTCTATCTAGCCTTGCTCCAAACACACCTGTTAGTGTGATTAACATGATCTTGATAAAATGAGGTGTGCTCAGCTAGTCAAAAGTGCCATTGATGAGTACAGCTAGGTAGATAGAGCAGGGAAAGGTGGAAAATGTGTGGGGCAGGGGGGTACTCATACAGTAACAAATGAATACAGATCATTTCAAAATCATGCCCTTTTATGTGGGACATTTTAGTTTGCCAGGACGCTGAAATGGGAAAGTTTGGATGATTGAACTTACATATACTAAACTCATGCTGTGACTGTGACCAATGCTGCCAACAATTTAGGACTTTACTTCACTCTGATACATTATGCCTGTGGTCTGTGTCTGTTTCTTTTTTTTCAGTAATTTAGCTATAGTCCCTAACGTGTATTACAGACATGGTTTGCTGTGGTAGGTGTTTAGAGGTGGATCATGTGTGCACTCATGGTCTTGCCACAGTGCTATAAGCTCTGTGCTTTTGTGTGTTTTTGCCTTAGCATTTTGTATTCTGCTATGGCTCTGTAAGATGCATTTTGTTCTATGTGAGTCTACAGGATTGGCTTACAACAAAACAGACTCTTCTTGCTGGCACATTATGTTATCAAATGCTTATTTTTCCATTTGCTGCTGACAGTCTCTCATAGCTGATGAAATCTGACACTAAATGCAATTCTGGGAAAATTTTGAGCATGTCAGAAATTGACTTGCAGCTTGCGGCTGCTTGTGGCTGCTTGTAGCAGCAATTATCATCACCCATAAGCAGCTGACACACCATGCGATAAATGCAATACTGTTAAGCCAATGTCTGATTTCCAATGTGTACACTCACAGAATTTCAATATGAACTGCATTCTCTGAATTGCAGTAAGAACTGTAACAAACTCATAGACAAAAATGATGGTCACAAAAACAGATACATTAGTTATAAAACTGCAGTGTGTGTAGGTTTGAGCAATTGAGCAATTATGTTTTTATACACTTACACAATGTTTTTCTTTAGTTCCAGTGAACTTAATTGTGATAGCATCATACTTAAAGAGATGTGCAAGATTAAAGTAATGAATCTGTTTTTCAAAGCTAAGGACAATCTACAATTATGGTGGGACTGAATGCACTATTAATCATAGCCACCTCACCATTAGCTGCAATAAAAATGCTTGAGCTCTATAACTTTGCACTGTGTGGTAGATTGTGAAGTTATCATTTACATTGATATTGGAAGTCATCATGCTCTGCACTGTGACAGAGACAAAATAATCAGAAGTATGCAGAGGAAAATGTTTTTTTTTTTTCAAATATCAAATGATCCAACTTCAGTTTTTTTTTTTTTTTTTTTTTTTTTTTTATCAAGACATCACTATACTTTCTTTCCAAAGAAAAACAGAATGAAAGTAGAGTTTCCCTGAGTAGTTTAGGAGCTAGCATAAGAATGCTTTGCAAATTGAAACTGTCTGCTTCTGTGCAGTGGTTCAGAGGGAAGATATAGGCCTTATCAGAAAAGGCTTTCTCAGAGGCTTCGTGCAGTGTAAAGACATTTATCTATCATACACAATCAGAAAACACGAACATGATGTTCAGAGAAGACGACCGTTACAAGTCTTTCAAATGTAAACAGCTATATTTTGACACAGATTACTTTTATTAACATGAGAATTAAAATGATCATTTTTAAAATACAGAAATTAAAAATTTGCGTCAGCTTTGACATAGACATCATTTTGATCTGTGTTTGTATAAACGCATGTTTATCTGTGAGTTCATTTTTTGTACACTCTCATCAGGGTTAAATGAAGCCATCTGAGAGAGTAAAGTAGATTTGTTATTGCATGGGTGTGGTGAAATCAGAAGTGACTACCGATCAGAGTCAGAGGAACTTGTTCACCAGTTCCTGTAGCTCAGATATTCAACACCTGTCGAGAAAAAGGAAGTCGGAAATAGCCATTCCCAAACGTGGTCTGATTAAAAAGAATTAATCAGGCTTATAGAGAACAAACTTCAAAATATGTTCAACACAAGCAATCACAAGGACCCTGAGGCCCTCTTTACCACTTTTGGTGTTGATGTAAAAGGAAAACTCTCTTTTAGCGGTTCAGTAGGTATAAAGTATCACCATTGCAAGTATGTATCTATATGCATCTATACAGAAAGCTGTATAAATAATGGGTAATTTCTTCTGTAAATATGTTAATACAATGTTTTTTTACATAATTTTTACAGTTACCACTATTTCCTAAAGGTTACTGGAGGGCTACCTAAAGTTGTTTGTTTGCATTTTTTTTTTTTTTTTTGGCATAGCCAAGACTGCAGTGCAGATACCTGGTCTACAGATTAGAAACTTGTTAAATCATTGCTGTATCCAATAGAATGTTCTAGAAACACTGTCAGCACCACACTGTCTAAATAAGTCTAGGCAGTCATGTGTGCTTCACTCTTATTTCTCAATGCTAACGGTGTCTGGATCATCTCCGCCATCTTTGCTATTGCAAGAGACAGGAGATTGTAAAATTTTGCTCCAAAGACATCTAGCTAGTAGGACATAAACTGACAAAGCAGTCAGAGACACTTTCCAACTCTCCCCTGTGTTGGCTATTTCACAGTACTGTACCCTGTCTAGAAATGCCTACTATTTAAATCTCTTTGTCAAATAGACATTAAATAGACATCACCTTTCAAATGGCAGAGTTATAGTGCAATGTGGTGCAATAAAATGATTTACTTTTGTTTTTGTTTTTACCACCAATTCACTAATATCAGGAAAGCATAGTATCTACAGGGAATGTATGTATGACTTAATTGACCTTTTCCTGCACACTAGGGTTACAGAGAGAAAAGACTTAAGTGTTAAATCAGAATAAATGGAAAATAATGAGACACACCCTCAATTTGGGCTAGCTCTACCCTACATGTGCATTTCCCACATAGAAGCTTAAGCGGCTCATGTCTGAATGGTAACAGAAGCATGCACCTCTTCATGGAAGCATTTAAGCTGGGTTTGCGTGGCCATATCTGTGAATCAGCCCCAATTCAAGTCTGAATCGGCCCCACAGTGAATGCAGTAAACAATGCCAACTTTCTCTAATACACTGTGGCGCAACCTAACTAAAAAAGATAGGTGGGACCTGCTCTTTCTTAGATAACCCTGTCCTCCACAGGCAAACTTACTCTACTTGTGACATATACAGTATATCTCAGCCATATGGCTCATTCCCTACGACTGATACTTGAATGCCTCAAATTCTGCAGAGAGTAAGTGAAAGAAAAATGTGAGATTTTCTAAGGGTTTGTTGCAGAAACGTTTCTGCTGTGTAGGGATTTCTTTGTCCCACATTTAGTTTCACAGAGTTTCACAAAAGCTTTACAGTGTGGGTTACAGTTCATGTGACTTCTGGCTTTGTAAATGAAATGGAACGCTGCATATTTTGCATAGCTGAGCCTTTTCCATATTCACTGTGGTATGACAGCATGAAAGACAAAACACAGTTGCATAAGTTTGATGATGCAATTGATTTGAATCAAGGACACAACTGGCAATATAGATGGGTTTCATTATAACTTATTCAAATGAGAAAATGGTTCTCTATATGAATCCCATGAATGTCATCATAACAAGGATTGTGTGCCTTGCACAATGGTCCTTCTCTTTGGATAAGAACTTCAGCATGTCAGAGGTGAAGTGATTTAAGACAAAGTTCTCAGAAAATATGAGGAAGCCAATGACGGCAGATTTGCTACAATCTAGTAAGGGAAGTTGGAAGCCAAAAAAAGCACATCTACATATTATATATTAACAGTAACATGAAAGGGACCCACATAAACAGAAATCATTTATAACTGAGGAAATGCTTTTCCTGCTCATGTACCTTTTATAGGAAAGTGCCATTTACAGCTTCAGTTTGGATTTAAGTAACACCCAATACAGCTTTTCAAAACTGATACTGCTATCAGCCATCCCATGACTGAGACAACCCTTTAACAAATACAAGATCGTTATGTTCAGTAGTTGACACTGAACATTCAATGAAGTCTTTTATAGAGAATGTATGAGCAGATTCACAAATAGGGGTTACAGCATAAAGAGTGCTTTTAACATGTTTTAATTTTCATAGAGAGGCATCAGATCGGAACAAAGTGCTTGTTCATCTAGAAAATTTATCAAGATATAGTATGTTTTCGAATCTTTTCGCTCAACCTCCATTTTACACTACCACCAAAAGAAAGAAACAAAAAAGACAGTTTCAAGTCTTACTTGCCATGCATTCATAAAAACAACGACCCTCTTAATTAAGACTTAAGACAATAAGTACTATAAATAATTTTCCTAGACATTCCAAACGCTACTGCCTCTGTGATTGTACCCATGACAGGTTCATTGTGACTCATCTGCTTATGTGTGACCCTGTAATCTAGGAGAGGTTTGGGAGGAGGGGGAGAAGACACAATAGTGAGTGTGTGCTCCATCAGAGCAGAGTGGCACAAGCTCTGCTCAGTCTACAGTATGGTGCTTTCATCTCGCCCCCTCCACAGTCAAGTGTCTGCTCATCACATGTCCACTTACAGTCTCCCTAAGGGCTGCGAGGTGGTAGGGAAATAAATTTGTAACCAAGGTTTGTGGGTTGAAGCCATTTGTACCCTTGACTAAGGAACATAATTAAGCTGCCACGCTTCAGTAAATATTCAAATGACTAATGTGAAAATTGTCATTTGAATCAGTCCACTTAGTACAAGGTGGGTGCACTCATCATTTTTATAGGCTGCATAAATTAAAAAGAAGTAATAGAAAATGGAAGTGAACCTGTACGAAATAACATTTGTTGAACCATGAATAAAATTAGTGTAAGTTTATAGGGAACATGGTTTTACTAATATGAAAGTTAACCTAAAACTGGCCCAGATTTTATTTCTGCAAAAACCACAGCTTTTATGATTAGTAATACCAATAGGATGCTGGTCAAAGAAAAAAAATTACAATCTACTGGCAATTCAGAATCACAATCAATTTGGATCAATTATATTTGTTGTATAAATACTATGAAATCGCTGGTCAAACGTTATTGACGCAAGATAATACATAAATTTGGATCCGGCACATAGAAAGTATGTAGGAGTAAACTTTACAGATTTAGCACTAAGCAGGGGTAAAAAGGTGCACAGTTACAGTCCTCTCATTGCCGTTCATCTGGTGGCGAACGAATGCTGTGTTTCATGGCCATATTGCGGAGAAAACAGTGGACCGATGTCATCTCACACACCATTTATGCTGTGTACTAAAGCATACTGTCTGCTGTGCCCCAACACATCCACCACACCAGCTTTTTAGCACCCTGTTAGTGTGCTCCATCACTGAGTGAGGGCACGAATGTGGTTGTATGCAACCTTTCGTGGTGTCTGCGGGGTGACCAGCAGTGCCATCAGCCAGGCTTTCCGAACGTCACAGCATAAAAGACGCAGGTTGCTTGACCAAAACGTTTACTAAATTGCATTTCACCCTCTTTGATTAGGGAATTCACCTACATTTACCTGATTTCTTCTGGTGGGATTTTTAGTCCCAGAAAATAACAGTGTTAAGGTGTACTTTTAAAGCCTAACATACAGCAACCATGGTAAGCGCAGATCTCAGTGTTTGCTCATAGGTGCAGAATGAAGTCATTTTTAATCAAGTGAAGTATGACTCTAGCTTGGACTGCTTGGCTGGTATGTGTTCAGTTGAGTTACACTGCCTAAGATATAAATAAAAAGCTAAAGAAAATTTCCACAGTTTTCCTTTTTCTCAAATGAGATAAAACAAATGCTTTGACAAAAAAAATCCCCTTTACATTATTACAGCTCAGCCATTTTTGGCTAGTTACAGGCAAAACATCAGTTGTGTACAAAGGACTTCCTCTTTTGGGAAATGTGACACAGTTCCCCAGAACAAGTTTACCTCAGGTTCCAACGGCAAGCATTTTTGAAAATCTGTGGTAAAAGGGAGGACAGGCAGTTAACTGACCAAGGCTTTTAAAAACAAAAATCCTCTTTACATGATAAGCAAAAAAGCAGAACTGAATAGAATGTAAATTTTCATGCCAGAGATCATATGTTAACAGGCCTCAGAATATTTGATACAGTGGACTCTGCTAAAAAAAAAAAAATGAACATGACCTATGTGCTCCTCAAACTGGACCTCTTATGCAACAGAGAAAGGAGTGAGTGTGAGTGTGTGTGTGTGTGGGGGGGCTGTTGTCATGCTGTGTCTTCTATAACAACAATACATCAAGTGAACTCTGTGGGAAACATGTCAGTGACTGACTTTGAATAAATTCTGATGTGACATTTGTTTACCTTGCTTCAACCTTGCATTTTTTTTACATGAGATTAAATCCAAGCTTTAGTGTGGAATTGCCTCAGAAAATGAAAGCTGAACTTCATACAGGGTTGTGAGGCACATCAGTGACACCCTCACCACCTCTCACCTCCCCCAGGCATGGAGAAAGCGCTGGTTCGTGCTGCGCCAGGGCCGTATGAGCGGAAACCCAGACGTGTTGGAGTACTACCGCGGCAAGAGCTCCAAGAAGCCCATCCGCACCATCGACTTGAGGGAGTGCCAGGTCCAGAGGCATGAAGAAGTGCGGCTCATAAAGAGAGAGTTCCAGCACCTGTTCATCGTCAAGACATCCTCCCGCATCTTCTACTTGGTTGCTAAGACAGAGGAGGAGATGAACAGCTGGGTGCGTAACATCAGTCAGATCTGCCACTTTGGTTCTCTGGATGATGAGGCAGGTAAGGGGACTTGTGGCATATTTCTTTGAGCCTGATTCATTCATACTCAGATTGGACCAGCAGTAGGGCTGTTATGCTGCTGAAATGTGCATACCCAGGGCAAGGCCTGAACGATTATGTCAAATAGTGTTCAGGTCATGTGACTGCTAAATGTGTTTAGCAGTAGGTAGCCATGGATTGCCATGGACGGACTGCTGCAGTACAATGTTGTACGGTGCTAAAATATAAGCCCCTTATATAAATGCACGTATACATGCTCACCTAAAAGGGAAATCTTCAGTCATAGCAGCTGAAAATACAGGCTCAACAGTGGCCAGGATTACATTTTATTTTCTAGCTAGCTAAGGAGTTTATGTTGTACCCAGTATTGAGTTGAGATCTCAAGACACCATTGATAATATTAATAGCATTGGGAACCTGCTGATTTTTCATTAGATTTTCTAGAGGAAATTTCCAGTTCACTTAAAGACAGTGGTACACGGATGTCGGCAGACTTTTCTGGTGAGAGACAATATCAGAAAATGAATCTGTACAGAAAATTTATCTGACACATACATTTTGTGAATACCATGGTAGATTAGCTTCCTATATGTAGGGGTGAGACGAGAGTCTTTACCTTTGATAGCATCATTGATGTAGAGATTGGTTGTTACTTTTTTACATCATAAACACAGTTTTGTAGTTTTGGTGATCATCAAAATCAATGCAATATATCTTTTATTTAACTAAAGCTGGCATTTATGCATAGGTTAAGGTGAATGAGAAATGTTCACTGATACAATTTTATGCTGACTTTATGCAGAAATATTCTTATGTGCATTGCTATTAGAAGGAATAGTAGACTTTTGAAAAGCTTATAGTGAAAGCAGTGCTAAAAGTGTGTATTAGATGCCAATATAGATTGGTATTGATTGATATTAGCACCTAATATGATTCTTTGCAAAAGCAAAGAAATAACTCCTTAAACAGCTTAATGAACATAGATATTTCTAAATGCCTGGCAGCTAAATACAGTGTCTCACACATTCAGTTCACATCAGTAGGGAAAGCTTAATTTTTTACACCTCTCATCAAAACTCTTGGTACTCACTGGCATCTCTCCCTGCTGAGAAACTGATGCTGACAGTGACAGATTGTGGTCGAGCAGTGAAGCCATGACAAGAATTAGAATGAATCTGAATATGCCCCGCTGATGAATGCTCAGCCTTGCCTTGTATGCTGCACAGAACCTTGTTGTTGCACTTTACTTTGATGCCCAATAAGAAAGCATGGAATGGGTTGGTGAATTCTGTCTGTCTGTAGCTGATTCTTTGTGCTCACTCACTTGTGTTGTACAGTCTGCTCTAAAGTGCCACTCTGTTATTTTGTTCTGTGATTATTTGAACAGTTTAAGTGGCGGAACATTTATTTTTTTCCCCTCTTTTATCTGTCCCCTTCTTTAATGCAATTTGAATTCCTCAAATAATCTGGGTGCTCATGCTAAATTATAAATCTTTAAAAGTCACTTTACATTACACGGCAATATTGTCATTTTGCATTTATCTTACATAGGTTAAAATTTTATCCATCTATACATTTTTACTTACTGCACTTACTGTGCTATACTTACTTTGCCTTTCTAAATGCTACACATGTTAATGTTTTCAAATAATATCATTCCTAGGTATATGATTTAGTTCATCTGAATCCCAGAGAGTATGTTGCATGAACATGTTCCAATATCACACTCTTCAGATTAAGGGTAGGCATGGATGAGTTTTTCTGCATCAGTGGTTTTAGCAGTGCTCCTACTATGAAAAAGGCGCTTTACAGATTTTCTTAATATGTGAAATAAATCCAACTTACCAAATAGTATAAAGAATTCCAAAGCCATTGTTCATGCTTGGAATGCTTTTATACTGACAGGGTGTTTTAGCAAACATGTCCACAGTTTTGGAACTTTTTAGTTGGGGAGTACTGCAATTTTTCCAACTCGTTATCTCCTAAAAGACAAGATTTAAATTTTGCAACTGCATAGGTGAGGTAAGGTTTAGTTTGTTAGTGTATTTGTATGCCCTCAGCACCACCATGAAAATGAATCCCGTGTCCACTAATAGCCTATCCAAATATGACATGTTGATGTTACGATGGTGTTGTTGTTTGGAAGTATTCCTTTATTTTTTTTTTGTTGAATTTTAAAGTAATCAGGAGTGGTCAGTTATTTTTGAAGTAGAAATTTGTTTTAAAAAAAAAAATAATAATTTGTGTACAACATTGATGAGATGTCAGCTATTTGTAAACAGCCACAGCAAACAAACCTTTGAAAAAAGTCACCTCTTTCCATCCACACACTTGTATTTAATCACAGGCTAATTACTAATTGGCATAGGTGACACTCGTAAATCCTTGGGTGGCCACACGTGCAATTAAACAGCCAATGACAATCATACTTAACTGGTTTGTAGTGGAGTTGAAGGAATGAGTTCATGTATGGCTACAGTTGTAAACGGAAAGTAAGGATTTTTATTAGCACAAACATATACCTGACACATATATATGATAAAAATACACCATTAATGATATCAATTTTGGGGGGAGAATATAGTTTAGTTCAACACAAGTTAAGTGTCCTCCTTAATAACATGGAATAGTAGATGAGAGGCTATCAACTTTTGCACAACTTTCCATGGGAGGCTGTGACATTAGACACATCTATAATTAGCCAAAACATCAAGTACTGGTTTATTTAGAATGGGATTGGTATTTTATAACACTGTTGCTGAGCATGCAAAAGCAGAAGGTAAGAGTCAACTGACCTATGTGGGAAGGCTAGTAAGACACTCAAATCCATCCGTCATGCTCTTGACCACTCTAAAAATGTTCTACCCATCTACAACTGCTGAATCACCCCCCACAAAGAGCACTCAGCCCACCACTTAACCACAGTGCCCTGAGACCATGACATACTTCATGCATAAATTACAGCATATGGCAGTCCCTTTGGGCCCATGTGTAAGTGCCTAAATGAGAATGGTAACTGACAGTTCACTGGGACAGTGGGAGGAATCAGCCCTGACTCAAAGAGCCAGCTGTCATGAACCCTTTTACTTTATTTTGAGCATCAGGGGTTGAACCCCCCCTGACCCCCCCATATTTTATCACAAGGCACAGAGCATATGCATTGTATCCTTGTGAGTATACATGAGTGTTATCCCTACAGGGAGAGGCCATTCAATATTGATGAGTACTGAGTACTTTTGGCTGTCTGTTTCAGCATGATGATATTCCTTTGATTTCAAGGAATAAAAAAAAAAAACACATTTTCTACACCCTCTGTCCCCTCCCACATCAAGACATGCATACTTGATATTGATTTGAATCAATATCAGCAATTGCATACTTTAAATGCAGAGTGACTTCAGATTTATTTTAAGGTCCTTTTAGTCATACGTTTTAAATGTGCAAGGTGAACCACTGATCATTTTTCAGAAACCAGCCCTGACTGCCCTGCAGGCGGTCATATTCAGCACTATTAGTCATAATTTGCTCCATAGCGACTGTAAATTTGAAGTAGTCTAGATGACCAATGTATTTTTTGCCAGTAGAGGTTTGTATGGTTTGAGTAGTGCCAGTAGTGTTTAGTCTTTGGTCTTTTTGTCTGCCTGCTGTCTGTAATGTTTTGTTTTTACAGATTTAGCCACAGGACAAATCTACTCTCAGGGCAGATGGTTTTTCTCCATCTGTCTATGGCCATGGAAAGGCCAGTTTTGGTGATATAAATGCTCATAGGCATTTATCTTCTCATGTATTTATTGTGTGTGTGTGTGTATGTGTGTGTGTGTTGTTAATAAAATTCTTGCTTAAGTGCTATGATACTTAAGATTCTAAACAATTATTTATCTTTTTATGAAATAAATTTGGGGCATTGCTGCCAAGAAAAGGATATTCTGATGTCACAGGTAGTTGTATTTTATATTCAATTTTGTTCAAGGGTTTAGACCAGTGTTTCTCAATCCTACTTCTGGAGCCCCTCCCCATCCTGCATATCTTCTATCTAGCCTTGCTCCAAACACACCTGATTGAAATTAGTGTGATTAACATGCTCTTTCAGGTGTGCTCAGCTAATCATAAGTGCCACTGATGAGTTCAGCCAGGTAGGTAGAGCAGGTAAAGATGGAAACCGTGTGGAGCAGGGGGGCCCAGGAGCAGGATTGAGAATTAGACAATGGCTCTGGGAAGGGTGATCGGCTGCAAATTGCAGAGCTGCATGAGGGGGGGCAGTGCTGAGCCAGTCCAGCAGAGGGAGTATCCGTTTTCCTTCGCATCAGTCTCAACAGCCGGAGCAGGCTGACGTCCCAGACAATACCGGCCTCTCCTCCACCTGCCGCATGAGATCTCACACTCCATCACATCTGAGTTTATGCCCCGGTGCGCCGTGCAGCTAACAGCCTTGGAAACATGCCGCGCAGCAAATGTTAAATAACATCACGGTTCAGGTCCCTGCCAACCCAGGGGCTAGTGCTGTGACTGGTCAGGGATGTCACACTTGTCCACAGCCTCTTTATTCCCTTAATGGGTTTTTGATGGCAGCATGCTTTGGCAGAATAATGTTACTCCCAGCACCTGGGGATAGAGAGGACAACAAAGGAAAAGTGAGACAAACATCATACCAATTAATAATTAATATTATCACTGTTCTTGTTAATGGAATGTTATTAATGAGAGACATTACATACATAATATTATATTATATTATTGCACCTTCAGAATGTCAGATGTAAGGACATGAGAATTCTCCACTGAATATGCTCCTGACAATGATAAATGGAATGAATATGCACTTGTTCAACTAAATTCATCACCTTTTCAAAGAACTGTGGCCCCCATTTTCTTTGTCCTTCTGGCCAAGGTAACTTTGATTTGAACCAAAGGGAGAGGGGTTGCAGTGGTGTTGGCTGGGCTGTGCTTTTCTGTTCTATCATGCAGTTAAATGGATGGCAGTGTTGTGCTTTCCCCAGTTTATGATCTCCAGTTTTAATCATTGCAGAGAGACAGTTCATTACTAGGTGTCATTGCTGGCTGGGAGCCCGCTGCCAATGCTGAGCTGTATTGTTGCTGAAGAGGCTGATAGCCGATGATATTTACATCTACTGTACACATGTTCTGCTGGTGTACCAAAATAATAAACATAGGGCTTTCAGTTTTATCTGTTGCATTTATGGAGATCTTGAAATCAATTTGCCGATACATGAATCATAAATCAATTTGACCCAGCTTGCACCCAAATCAGGCCTTCAATATACAATGGTATGTAATGAGTGCAAATGTAAGTATCAGTTCTGCTCCCTCTGCTGGAATATCTAAGTAATTTCTTTTAGAGGGTACATAGAGTCATTTCACAAGAAACTAGAAGCCAAAGACAGTTTTTTTATGAAAAAAAAATATAGGTTTAATTTCAATATTTAATCAAATACATACATTCAAATGAAATATTGATCAAATGACAATTAGTTAGTAACTATATAACTTGACCATTGTAAATGTACTGGCCTATAATCCACAGTGGATGCATACAAACTCATATATTGTGATATTTGACACACTGATGGAAGTGTGTTTTCACATGTAAACATACTGCAAGTAAACAGTAACCTGAAATACATAAGCCCTTGAACATCTGACCACAGTTAATGGTCTCTGCATTTTAATTGCTCTGTATTTTAATCGATTACTCTTTTTGACTTTTTTCATGATTTGCTATGATGACTAAGATAGCTACTATATTTTCTGACCAATTTGAAATGTAGTTCCCATTCAACATGGAATGGAATTGATGCAACAGTTTATTATAAGGTAGTGTTGCTTAAGTGTACACACCTGTTATTCCTTGTTTTCACCAGCTGTTTGTTTATGTAAATACATTTTAAGTGTATGTTCTATTGCCTAATAAAGGAGTTGTGGATGGCATTATAAACACAATAATAATCATAATAATGTTGAAAATCTACAGAAAATTTACATGGTCATTACTCCATACATTTCTACATGTGTATGTATGTATGTTATTTTTTACATTATGCTGTTTGAAAATTTGATAACACAGTATCAAATGGATTTTGGAATAAGATTTCCATTCGACGAAGAAAAACACCTCGTTCTCTCTTTCTCCCCCTCTCTCTCTCGCACACCACAGACTTAGACAGCTTTTCCCAGCAGCCTTCGCCCACCAGCTCCTCCCACACGTCTCGGGTCACCGGCCATGAGCTCAGCACGGAAGCCAACACCACTGAGGACAGCCGCAGCAACTCAGAGTCCAGCCTTCCCCCTGACTACCTCATCCTCTCACAGTGTGAGACAGGGAGGGTCAGCATCACCAGGCAAGTCACCACCAAATCAGGCACCTGCCTCCCTCCCAACCTCATGCTGCTCCACAGTGTAGGTCAGAGGCTGGGCTCACCCAGTCCCACATCCTGGCTCTTCCTAACCAATTTCCTGCTGTCAGATGACCGAACGCAATGCTGTATCACTGTGTCATTTGCACAGACTACAGAGATTTAATTGATCAGAAAGTATTAAACAGTTGATGAAGAATTACTTAATGTGAAGTTTACATAAATGGATTTTTCAATTAAATATTTTTGTTCACAAAAGAATGATTTGCTACTTTTACAGTCCTTACACTTACAGTCCTTTGGATATATCAGACATCAGAGCTAATTAAATAAGACAATGTTAATAATTTTTTTTTCTGTTCATATAACAGCTGTTCAAACTCTGAGAGGTCCCTCGAGCAGAACTCATCGGACATCGAGGACGTTTTCCTGTCACCTCACCTCACCAGTCAGACAGTCTCACCTTTCCTCTCGGTCGGGCCATCAGAACCCCCCCTCGGCACTCCCTCCACGCCACTGGAGAGGCTGTCTGAATTCTCCTCTTCCTGCTCCTCCACTTCACCCACCCAGATGCTCCCGCCCACTCCGGACATTTTCCAGTTTGAGCCGGTCTCGTCCCTGTCCCCAGAAGGGAGCATGGATGGCCACGCCCCCCCTCCTCGGCCCCCCAAGCCCAGTCGCTTCTCTGAGCGACGTGTGGATAACAGTCTAAACCACATGACCCTGAGGGATGGTGAGGGGCTGTTCACCCTTCAGCCAGCCCCCAACCACAGGAGAATCTCCCTGTCAGGACTCGAACATGACCGAAAAGGTACAGTCTGGCTTAGAGGTTAGGTATTTGGGATTGTAACCACCAGGATGCTGGTTTGAATCACAGGAAGAGTAATGCTGTCATTCACATATGTAAGGAACTTACCCTGAGTAGCTTCACTATCCTTTTGTATAAAAACATAACATGTAAAAAATATTACCCCAGGTAATGAAATAAATCACCTGAAATTAAATATGATACCCTGAGGGACCGTGAGTGATTCCCCATCTTAGACCTTAACCACTTCTGCATCATTACTGTAAGACTACAGAGGCTTTTTGAAAATCATAAACCTTATGCTGAAGCTGAAGAAGACATGTTAATTGTGTATATGGTGGACAGGTTACATTGTTTCTGTGCATTCGGTTACAATGCAGTTACTTTGAGCAGTTAAGAAAATATTTTGTCACTTGTATTTTTGCTTGAAAATCATCTCTGTATAGTCTCTCTTGATTTTTTAATGTTATACCTTTGACAAAGATTTAAAGAGGTTTTCCATTGATTGTGCCTTCTGTCATGCCACATATCTTTGCATAGACCTCAGTAACTTTGATGTATGAGATGAAAAATTATCTCTGTGATGATTTTCTTTTGTACTTCTAGGAGAATTTGATAATACCTCCGTAAGAAGCTGGAGCAAAAGACTAAGCCTTAATTTGGTAAGGAACCATCCCTATGTCTGTGCTCATTAAGTCATATTTGATATATCCAGCTAAACACAGACATGAATGGATGGACAATTATATGAAATGATTGTAGTACAGCTGGCCAAATCTGCAGTACTATTCAAAGTCCTTAACATTTTTCCTTAATCCCCTTGGGGGAACAATAATTTTGATTTAGTTGCATTCAAATAACCTCAAGAACACACAGTTGATTGGGGCTATGGGCATGGTGTCAATAGAAAAAATATATATAAGCATGCAAAATGTTTTAAGTACTGTATATGTGCTGTGCTCTTATTTCAGCCTCAACTGACCCCTGCCTACAGTCCAAATTCAGCAGACTGCTATGAAGATTCTTATATACCCATGACCTCCCCTCCTATCTCCACTGTGAACAATGAGTCAGATGGGTACATCCCCATGAGCCCCACGTCAGTAAAATTCCTTCTGTCCAATGGGAAACCAGAGCCCCCTCCTCCAGCCCCACTGCGCGGATTGCCTTGCGACCTGGAGCCGCCCCCTGTGAACCGAGATTTGAAGCCGCGCAGGAGAGGTAAGGCCAACATTGCAGCAGATCTGGCCAGAAATAGACCTTCCCTCATTTGTATTTTTTGCACAGCAAACATGGCATTTCAGCCATGACATTTCAGTTATTATTTAATGGAAACAGGAGGCCTTTTTAGCATTCACAGGGCACAGGTAGAGGGAGACATGGCAAAAGAGCAAATATACAGAACATGAGATCATACAGACTGGTGCATTTGTGCACTGTCTGTATTGCTCTGATGACCAACCACTTTAACCTTTAATCCTTCAGAGTAACTAGCTGGTATTCAATCATAATTATTTTAATTAAAATTTAATGATATTATATATGTAAAAAAATAATTCTTTATATCATAAATATACTTTTCACTAAATGATATTAACAACTAAATTTTCTTGATTAAGAATATAGTTATTGTATAATATATATATATTTTTTATTATATATTTTATAATTTTATTATACATGAAACTACTATTCTTATAAGTCTCAATATTCTTGACATCAACAATTCTATTTTTACTAGTCAAAATTACAATTCCTGGTATCAACAACTAATTTAGGATTGTTAATAGTCTCCATTTTAATCAATGTTGCATTCTTATGTGAAGGTTTTTTTGTTTTGAATCGCCAGCCCTATTTGGAATCGCCAGTACTTTAGGCTCATCTCACTACGACCAGCAGTCATGCAGGACCTCAGAAGTGAGGGGAACATAAGTCTCCGATACATTCACATTCACATATTTTTGTGCACTAAAAGGCCCAGGGTGCACCATTTTGAAGTGGGCACTCATTGGAGGATATTTTTCACAAGCTGTCCTGTGTGAAATGTTTGGTATCATTGTTTTTTGATCTAATTTTTCTCTGTTCTTTGGGGTGCCCTGTGCATGCCGATTCTCTCTCCAGCTGAGATCTCAATCAGTTGAGCCTGAGCCTGAATGAAGCACACCTCTTCGGAGGTGTGCTTATGCTTACATAACATTGTTTATTCAACATAAACAATGTTAACATTCAGCTTTCTTAATATCCCTCAGGGGTCCCCCTAGTAACAATTGGGCCCATTGAACTAATTACTATTAATAATTAAAAGTGAACATTCAATTTTTTTTTCAAATTTGGACTTCATATAGAAACAGAAATAACTTACAGATGCCATGCCATGCCTTTACTCATTTACCCCATTTAGAGCACACATACAATCAAAAACTAATATCTGTAAAAAGAAATAGGACACTTGCTAAATAAAGACAACTCAATACAAAAAGTCAATGTCAACAGCCTAATGACACCTAATTAACCAAGAGTTCAGCTGAGACAAAAACCAGCATTGTACTGCAGCTATCCGTACACAGACGGATGGGCCACATAGTTAGTGGTCATTTTCATCATCCATCACGGGACCTCAGTGGAACAGAGGCAAAACTGAGGTCCAGAGAAATGTGTGAGGTGAGAAGGGATTCATGTCCTTCATAATGATTCTCTACAGCACTGAAGGACAGGACACTGCAGCCCCCACAGGGGAAATGAATTAGTTCCTCATTGTGAAGGAGAATGGAAGGTCATCACAATTTAAGCGCAGTCATTCTGGCTTCTGCTGTGCTTCTCCAGAACAGCAACTGGTTTTTCCAACATGTCATCATCCAACCACTGCCTGTTATAAATTGTGCAGCTGATGTAACATGATGTGGGCTGTTATATACATTTTGGGCCCCATTTGGCTGATGTTAGAGATGATGTAAGAGGGGAAAGTTGTTATTCAAGCTGTGAATCCATATCAATTAAGTTATTTAAAAGATGCTAGCACACATGGCTAGGAACACATCTTATAATGAGCACAATGTATGACAAAGATATTCTTTTACTCTGGCCAGTCAGGTCCCCTGCCAAATTATCAACTACCTTTTGTGTCAGGGCTCTGGTACCTAGCTATTTTATCAACAGAATATGCTGCATAACTACAATACAGGTTTACACCATTGTGTGTGTTGTACATATATAACATTAATAATAGTAAAATCTAATTAAAATACTTTAAGTTGGTGAAAAATTAAAACTGAAATGCAGCACTGTCAGGTCACTGTGGTATAACTTCTCTTTTTTTTAATAATTGGCTATTTATATTTAGTAGCAACAAAAGGCCAAATGTTACCTAACAAATTATTTGACCCTTTTTACTGAAAAAATGACCAAATTTAATTAATCATGATTAATCATGGCCCTTTCTTGTTAGCATCACTAGAACTGTGCCCAGTGCTCCACTCATTAAAACAACAGATGGAAAATGTTACAGATGTATTCATTCACTCATTCCTAAAACCTCAAACCCCCAAAAAATCCAATTGCCAAGCACTGACAAGCAGTGACAAACCTGCTTTTAAAGACAGTTAATTAGGCAGGTGTGGCTCATCAGCCAAATGGCCAGTTTGGCTGTCTTTGGTTAACTAATTGCACATGTTCCTTAGGTTAAACAATCAACAAGAACAGTGTACCCCCGCAATGATCATACTCAGGCAAGGTGTATAGTGAGATCAATACAAAAAACAGGTGCAAAGGATCAGATGGTAGGTGAAAACAGGGAAAGGGAAAAATGAGAGGTAGAAGTTCCAGCCAATGCCTTTACCCCAAGCTTTGTCACAAACTTCTTGCCTGTTTTCTGGTTTGCAGCAAGACCTCCTCCACTGGATCTGCGGGGCCTATCCACCATAAGCGAGTGTCCACTCCACCTGTCTCTGACACGGACACTGACAGAGCCAGGGTAAGTCCAAATCATCCATCCTGAACCTGCACGTGCTCTAGAGACCCGAAGCAGCACAGTCAGTTAGACCACCGTTACCGCCCAGGAGAGAGGATGCAAGTGGTAGTTGGTCACAGGGTCCACCCTGGACCCCACACCTGGGCTAACTCAAATCTAGCCTTGCCATGCGGTTTACCAAGGCTGATATGAAGCTAAAATTATATAACAAAGATTAAGTCCATGAATGTTTCTTAATGACTGAAAATCTGTCTGCCAGAATAACTTTTCGTTTAACTTCAACTAAAATAAAGCAGTTAATAAAAGCTTCCAATTAAATATAGGTCAATTTCCTGCAAATTTCAAATATAACTTATACCATGTAATTGTGACTACTGATTAATGATTGATTATGACCTAATATGCTATCAAACAATCACTTTATTTCATATAAAGATATTAATGTAATTAGTCATTATTACGAGGAGTAGCGTACTAAAATCTCATCTATCAGTCATCTGTTTACTGAGGACTGAGGTTCCCTAAACTTGCTTTCAACAAAACATTCCACAACTCATTATGACACATTTGAGGGTGTAAGTGAGTGCAAGGTGTGCAATTCTAAATTTGTTATAACTTGCTTTAAATTTGTTTTAAATGGGTAGTTGCTTCCATCTTTGTGCCCACATCTGTAAGTACTTGTATACATTCATGACCATTTAAAGTGTTAAACCCTGTTATTACTGTTGTTCTCTGTGTTTGTTCCAACCCAGAAACTCAACTCATTGGTTTTCACTGGAGAGAGGACCTGGCATAGGCGGGGCTTCTGAGGATGAGGAAGACTGGCTGTCTGGGGTAACCAAAGTTCAACTGCTCTAAAATTAGCCTCAGATATTATTTTAAATAATGGCTTGTGCTTCCACCAGAGTCTTACCCTGGAAAAATACACTATTGCATCAGCACTGGATCCAGCTGTCATGCTGTCTGAATTGTTTAATTCTGAAGGCAGTGAAATGTACACCGTTCAATAAAAACAAAGAGGAGGTAATAGGTGTAATGACCCACTGCTGTTACATATATGGGTAGCAGGGCTGTTAAACTGCTGAAAGAGTGATTCAATCTACTCCTCAACTGTTACAAAAACTACACAACAAACACAATTGTTTGTTTAATAACCAAACAACTTACTTTTTCCCATACTGACGATTTTATGAGTAAGTCCCTGTGAAACTGAAAAAAATCATGTATGATCTGATTCATTATTCAAAGATATGGAGGAAAGCATGTTGTGGTAAGTTTGAATGCAGGTCTGAAAATATATAAAAAGAATTTGAGTTCTTGATGTGTACAAGTGTACTTTAACGTAGGCTGGAGAAATGTTCAGTGCTTAAAGAGATCTCACAGAGAGCATCAAAACACACATTTTTGTCCATCCTGTTATACAGCATGATTCCCCTCACTCTGTGAGATCCATGAAAATGCAATTTGTTAAATATGATGATGATGATGATGATGAATATTATTATTGCTATACACCCACACTCTCTATGTTCATATACACTTTCAGTTTATCATGGAACTGTACTGTGCAAGTTTCATATTACCGTGTGCATGCAGAGGTGATGGTGTGTCAAGAGCTGGGCCATTTGGAGTAAATGAGAATACCCAGTACTTCCCAGGTGTTTAAGGAGGGTCTGGTTTATTCAGAGAGGAATCTGGCAGGTCAGCGTTGACTGCAGATTGTGAAATGGAATCGGCGCTCGCTGAGGCCTGTGCTGAGTAAGGGACGCTGCCACATCCTGGTTTCCGTGGCACCAGTTCCATCTGGTCTTCTCAGAAGAGCCATGCCTCACAGAATTTTCCTCAATTTCACATTTTTCTTCATGCCTTTCCATACCGCCTCTCAATTTACCTCTTAATTAGATTCTAAGAATGTGCAAAAGTGCCCCGTCTCTTCACAGAATTGACAGAGCAAACCACGTAAATATAAAAAAGGAGGACGGGGAGAAGTGTATTAGGCCACACCACACTACACCAAAAGTTAAATTCAAGAGTGTCAAACAATACGGTTTAGAATGATATCCTGAGGGTGTTTATGAAAGATTAATCATTCCGGTGGTTATCTTCCTTTAGAAATGAGAACAGTATGTGCCTCACAAGCAGTTGCAGAGCCTGGGCCTTAGAGAAATAAGGTTTATCCACTCAGATAAGGGCAGTCATTTACAGACAGGCATGTCAGAGCTGTGCCTAGGGTTACTTACAGGAGAAGCTAACCTGGTCTGTCTCTTCTGTGAATCACAGGAGTCCAAGCAACTGTTACCTCCCAATGGCAATACCACTCTCTGCTTCCCCAAAAAATCCAACCTGGACTACCTTTCACTGGACTTCAACCCAGCATCACCTTCACCCGTGCAGAAGGTAAGCATGGAAGAGACTATAAGAAAACTGCATTTGTGGGTTACACACAGAAATTGCTCTCTAAAAAGCCTTTTTGTTTACAAGGACCTCATTTGGATGTATCCCTCTTATCCTAGCTTTGTGCTCTAGTTGGATTGTACATGATGTGGTGTTCTTTATCCTTTGTTCTTTCAATTATGTTTGAGAACCTGCCTGTTTTTATATGCGCCATGGCCGTATCCAGGCAACTGCTCCTTGAGAGCCGAAAGAATTGTCTCTCTGACGTTATGCTGCAGGAGTGGTATTACAATTGCCTCTACATGTGTTTCACAGTCACTCTCTGCACCACGCACATAGCTCCCCAGGGAGGCTGCTTCAGTGATGTTTAGAATGGCACACCTTGTTAAAGTGATTAGTACCCTACACGTGTTCTTTGCAGTCCTAATCGGCTTTACTCGTATTTTATGTGTGAAGCCTGAAATGACACATGTATTAGTAAAGGTTAGCCCATCCCGCCCCCGACCAACTAAATGCTTTTTCTGACTATTCAGAACCATTTGAGCATTTTCACAGAACCATGCCATTATATACACAGTAAAGAAAAACTACACCAAGATATTCTCAACATGGTAATCATGGCATCAGGTGATAAGAATGTTCTTTATTAGTGGTTTGTGAATGAAACATTGGTGGCACTGTGATGTGATGTGACTCTCTCTTCCACCTGTGGAATACAGGAGGCCTTTGGATGCCTCTATATGCTTCCAGAAGCTTGCATTTAGCTTCTTAATGCTGATGTACATGTGTTTTTGATTTAAATTTAAAACATTTCCAAAACAATTGAACAAGTGTGACCCTTGTGATTTCCGGAATTACATTTTATCTGAGAACAATCTGAAGCTGATGTACACAATCATATTATGACTGAAGTATAACAGTTTTCATTTTTAAGATGGAAATGCAATATATTGTGTACATTTTTTTTACATGTTTACATATTTACATGTTTTTCTTTTCATATCATTTTCTTTTTGTCGTTACTATTCAATCAGCGGTATGAATGATTATAGACGACACTGTATGATGTTAAATGAAATGGACCAAAATTACATAATCTTGAATGAAATATTTAGCTTAAAATGTATTTAAATATAAAATATATGTAAACTAAATATATTTAAATATTGTATTATTCTCTTACTGCACCTAATAATTAATCTGAAATTAATATTTGGTTGCCAGGACACAGACTTAGTCACTATAGGTTTCATTCCTTTAAAATGCATTTTATTGCTTAACAGTTGGCACAACAGAGGCTTCAATCATTCAAATATTGCTGATGCACTTGCTGAAATGGTACAGTGATATATCTCAGACCAAACCCATAGAAAAGCACTAAACATGTCTTCCATCTACTCACTATATTAGGCTGAAGGCTTGAAAAAAGCATCATTAATCTGTACTCTATTAACTTGAGTTCTTTGCCCAAGATGGATCTAACTCCTAATACAGCTTTTCAACTACACAATTTCTGCTGCTGCGGTTATTAAGAGGGCATGTCAGTCTGACACTTTTTCACTAACCTGCAACAATTTTCAGTGGATAAAAATTATATTGGTATATTGATGACAGTGGTTTTAAAAGGGAAATAGCTAGTGAAACCAAATTGTTTTGTGTGAGAGTGCAGACATATATTGCCATAAGGCAAACCTCCCAATCCAAAGTAGCAAAACAAAAAGCATTTGCAAATAACTAAAAATCACTGTAAGACCCCTGACAAAATCCTGTGCATTGGTCTCCCCATCCACACAAACTGGTCACAAACATCTCCATTCTGTTCACACCTTCCACCATACATATTTCTATCCATCCTCTTCTGGTCAGCAGTAGACCTTTTTATGCATACCTGGAAGGGAAGCTGCATGGTGATGTTGAGGTGTTTGCCAAATTAAAACAAAATATATAGATTGCACCTATTATTTGATTAAAGCTAACTGAGGCATCATTATGTGTCTTGTTTCATTGACTTTGAAATAAGTTCAACAGTTTGGCGAAAATGTGGTTATACTTAGTGTGTTGTTACTTATGGTGGATCAAACAAAAGGCTTTTCACACTGCTATCCTTAGCCCTGGGCTAAGAGTTGACCCTGGGATAACTCCCTTTTCAGCCCCTTTTCGCACACACACATTGTTAACCCCAGATATACCTAAAACCAAGGATATACGATTCACACTGCACTTCTACTAGCCCTGGGTTAAATGTCCGTTGGAACACGCGACTAATATTTACATTCTAGAATGACGCGTGACTACTTAACAGCAAGCAGCAACATTAAAATGTTACAACGTAAACATAAAGCAAGCATACTGTCATGACGTGATGAAGACGTCGTGTGATTGGACAACAAAAACGTGACGCAAAGTCCATTGTTGACTTTAGTCCCGTTTCACACTGGCACCTTTTAGCCCCGTGTTTAGTCGATTTTCAGGGGATAACCTCGCAAACTCGGGGCTAACCCTGCTCCAGAGCAGAGCCAGCAAGCCCTAGGCTAAAGTCGGGGTTATCCCACTTTGGAATGTACCAGGATTGTGCCAGTGTGAAAGCTTTCTTAGCCTGGGGCTAAGAAGATTCTAAGAATGCTCTTAGCCCTGGGCTAAGTGCAGTGTGAAAAGCCTTCTATAGTACTCCACATATCCCAGCACCATTGACAGCTCAGTGTTGGGTTGACTGCCTGCATAAGCTTTGCAAGAAGCAGATGGACTGGCAGGAATATCAGCCATAGACCATATACAGATGTACCTGCACACATTCATGTCTGTAACCATGCAGAGTGCAATACTTTTCATTATATACTCAAGTGGAACTCCTGTGTGGACACACAGTGGGCAGCACAGTATGACTTCATACCAAGTAGCAACACCAAGTGTTTTCAGCATAATTTTCTAATAGTAAAACATAAAAGCCTTTCTTCCACAAAACTACTGTGCACTTATATTTGAGAGACGATTTTAAGAAATGTTACTTCTATCATACTTAAGTATAACAGTCATAACAATTAAGACTAGCTAGCAAGCTGCATATTTTTTAGGTTTTATTAACCTTACTGTTTCGTTCCAGAAGGCTTTGCTTACCGATGAACACAGAGTGGACTATGTACAGGTGGATGAGAAGAAGACCCAGGCCTTGCAGAACACTAAAATGGAGTGGAAGGATGTGCGGCAATCCAAAGTGTAAAGCAAGGTTGGGACAGCATGTAGGAGAAAGAAAGAAAAAAAAGATAACACAAACAACGTCACCACCAGCACAGGAGGACAGAATAAAATAGCCTCATACCAACATTATCAACAAGAAACTGCATTTGCTCGGTTGCAAGAGGAAATCATATACATATCATGTGCCACTCTTGGAGACGAGACTCCATAGTTATATTGCTGAACGATGTGTGAAATGCTTTTAACACAGGGCTCTCTTTGTAAATGTCATTTTTCAGTTCTGCAGATGTTTTTTTTTTTGTTCAACAAATAAGGGTGTGCCGGTATTAATGTCCAGCATGAGTGATGGGGTAATTTCCACGGTGCACTCCATTTGAGGCTTTTGACAAAAAAAAAAGGAAACAAGAAAAATAACAGATCTTGTCATACAACACCCGAATTCCACAGATTGTTACCTTTGGCAACTTTATATTAAGTTTGCATTTACCAAAGGTTTACCGAGCTCTAGAAAACACCACTATAATATGTCACAGCACATAAAAATATGTGCAAATGTTGGAGCAAATGTTAAGATGCCATGTCTATTGTTATACTGTTGTCACATACAAATTTGTTTTATACAGAGTATGGGTCAGTTCCATTTAAAATCATTCAATTCAGGGAATGAACTGATTAAACTGAAATGGAATTGATCCCAACTCCCAACTGGTTTCATATTGAGGTACAGTTGCAAAGCTACAAAGATTATTGATCATAGATCATGGGTTCCAAACCATCTGGCACATCATTTTGGGTTATAAAAACTGATGGATCTGAGCTCCGGTGTTTATCTTATCTCCAACCGCAGCTAAAATAGAGCCTGTCAGCTCGGAGCTGTTTTATCCTGGTTTTATCAATCTGTCATGCGGAGGAAAACATGGAAAGGTCACATTAATATAAATAAAACTGTTTAAACAAGCCAGTTCATTTGAGATCCTCCGCCCACTTGCACGGGAAGAGAGGACCAGGGGAATTGGGAAATATTTAAAAACGAGGAAGTTAAAATTGTAAAATTCTTGTGATGTTCTTGCAAAGTTCTTGGCAAAAGAGGTACTTCAGATTTAGCAGGGATGCAGGTATGAACAGAGATGTATTATCTATTTATATACCTGCACGAAATGCCTGTTAAATGTCGGACAACAGTTCTGAAAACATTACAAGTTTGCTTCCCAGTGCCACTGCTGTTGTACCCTTGGGCAAGGTACTTAACCCATATTGCCTCAATAAACAGCTGTATAAATTTATAAAAATTGTAAGCTCTGGATGAGAGCATCTGCTAAGCAAATGTAATGTACCAGTATATTGTCATCATTCCCTGGATGGCAGGCATTGGATTCCAGTTGCCTTCCATAAACCTCACTTGTTGAGGACAACTTTGTGCACTTCGGGTATGATCAACAGGGTTCTCTGAGTAATGTGGTGGTCACATATTAAGGGTATTTTAATAACAACTACATAATAATGTATCTATAATGAATGCTGAAATGACAGCTTTAATGATTGTTCTGTTACTAATATTTTGCAGTAAGTATATGCATATCTGCAGCATATCTTCTACTGTAAAGTCTAGAGTTTGAATAGTACCTGACATCCTCAGTATGAAGACTACAAGAGGGAAAGAGAATAAATTGTAACAGGAAACACTTTTAGTATATATATTTTTTTTTCCCTGTGGGGAGTCTTATTATAGGTTGTAAGATGGACTTCCTACAAGTACTTTGAATGAAACAACATGACTACTACAAATATGTGACACAGTGACATCACCCTCTTGTGGTAGGTATCCTCTGTGGGGTACCTGGGTCTTTTCCCAGCAAGATAAATTCATCTCTTGTTGGGAATTAGGCAGCTGTGGAGGTGTCAGAGTATTTTTTTAAACCTCTCCAGTTACAATTTGTGATAATCATATGCCAAGCCCAGCAGTTTGGATAAAGTGCATCATGTCATAGAGATGCTGCAGAAAACTTCATGGGGAGGATTTTGTCATGGCCCTCATGACTAATGGGATGGAGTAGTTAGATTGGTGTTTGGAATAGGCCTATACAGAGGGTCCTTAACAAACCCACCACAAAAGTCCTAAAAACCTCAGACTCAGGACTTTATTGTACAGTGTCCTTTTTGGGCATACTCAGGAACAGCTAACTGAATTCAACAGACAGGGAAACCTGGAGAATTTATGGATCAGTCAGACTCTTCGTGGCATGTTTTGAATCTTCGTGAGACATTTTAAGCATCAGAGGGACACCTGGAAACTTGGCTGGATATTGCATTGTAGTGTAAATTAATGCAATCTCTCGAATTTATAAAATACTCTCTGTCCCATATATTTATATATTCTAATATTCTACTGTCCCACTAAAACTCAAAATCTTCTGATAGGTTAAATTGTGCTCTGTGAAAGCACTGTGTTCACATTGACACCATACTAATGCCCCCTGAAGCTCTCTCAGGATCATCCTCCCAGTCACAATCCTAGTAATACTCATTTCAGCATTTATCATTTCAGCTCATCACCGTACCCATAAACCCATTATCTTTTCTAGTTAACATAACTGTTTAACATAATTACATCCTGATAAATTATACAGGCTCCCTGAGTCATCCTACAAAACTCACTTGTCATTTCTGCAATACAAGGACATGTAATGCACAGTCTAGTCATGTACTTACCCCATGCATTTACACCACCATAAACCTTTATCGAGTCTAAGAAATGTTCTTTTTATGTTCTTATGTTCTTTTTATAACTCTGTCAACACACTGTGATTCACCGAGTCCCTTAACGCCAAATATGATGATGCATTTCTTGCTTGTTGTTCATGAATGTTTTGTGTGTTTTGTCCTCTGGAAATTCTTAATTCATCATGAAGAATGTTGGCCAGTGCAAAATATGTTGTAATAATAATGATAACAATAATTGCCATTATTATTGTTACTAAAGTTTCTACTACCGTTTCTAGCAGGGGTAGTCTTTATGGAAATGAAATGACTATGGAATAAAAACAACAGGGTTATGCACCACAGTAGGTAGTTGCTGGTATGAAACACTGTAACTAGTTCATCAGGATGTTTGAATACACACTGTGACATCACTGTCATATATCTCAAAAGGGATGACTTTTCAATATCATTATTTTTTTTAAACTGAATCACTGTGTTTAGGTCAGTACTGCCAGAGAAAGACATGTGGTGTCTTCTATTTTTTTTAATGCTGTACAATTCTCTAAAAAGGGTAAATATTCTATGACTGAAGGCTTTGTGAATATGTATGTGTGATCACAATGTGCAACAAGGACAAATTAATTAAAGCCTATTTAAAGATTTACTGAAGAGTACTGTTGTCCAAAGTCTCTTTTTTAAGACAGATCTTACATAGAGCAGTGTATATACAGTATTTTCAAGGTATTCACAAAGACCACATATCATTTTCAAAAGGACTGCAGATTCTTTCCATAGACAGTAAGGGCATATAAACATCTATTCACAAAATATGATTGAAAAATATATGAATACAGTTATGTATATTTTCAGAACTACCAGTAATGTCAGCTCTTCAAGTGTATCTATATATGGAATCTTTGCATTGACTTGCCACAAGCCAACTCACCCCACCCAAAAAAAAAAAAATCTCAAAGGACAGGATGATGCTGTGGCCTGTGATCTGAGAAATATGGCAGCTAATCTATGCTGAATAGGTTCAAGGACATATTTATTAAAGTTTTCAAGCTGTAAAATAAATACAGTGCATAATATATTTTAGTTCTGACAAGCCAAGCTAATTTCAGATAGTTCCTAATTTAGAGCATCGCTCCTGTGTATATAATGTTTTCTTCAATGATATATATTTTTTGTAGTTGTTGTTTTGCCTCTCTCAGAATCTTGGCTCTTCCCTCTTCTCCCCTGATTGCACTGGCTTGATTTTGGCTTGTATCCAATTCAATTATGCAATTATACAACCAAAACTGCAAAGCCTTACCTTTTTAAACCTTCTCATCAGTTTCCTATCTCTGGAGCTCCTACACAGAGCTTGCTGGTCAAAGGCATTGACATAGGCAAGCTGCTACACCTGGATCCGACTTGAAGTTCCATGATGTCAAGGATAGCAGAAATACAACGTGTCATGCTTTTGTGCTTGCAGTTCATCATGAAAGTACAGCTAAGCAGACAGACAGTGTTCTGGGCATAGCTTTAGGGTAATGGTTTCTTTTTCATTGTTCACAGTATGTGAGGTGAAGTGAGGGTTATGTGTCACCATAAAGCTGGAGAAGATTTAAATCTCTCGCCCCTGGCAAGACCCTGAAAGAGAATGATAGCTCCCCACCACTCTTTCAAAGCAGCCCACTACGATCACAGATGCTTTCTCTTCACCATCTTCAGCTTTTCAAAGAATCCCTTGCCTCCTACCTGTGGGAGCTTTGCCTCTGTAAGATTGGGCTGGTTCCAACAACATGAGCCTTGGAGAGCGGATCAGAGATTTGAGACTTCATACCGCCCTTATCTGTATTTGTTCCATTGCACTTTCCTTGCTTCGACTTACTCCTTTCTTATCAAAGATATGAGTGTCAACAGACCCTCCAGAATATTTAGTTGATTTGTGAAGGCAGATTAAAATTTCCCTTTATTGACTGTACATGAAAGCATTTTCTCTTTCTATTCTTTATTTAGAAAAGAAAGAGGAATGCTTTCACCTTCATATCATTTACTAACAGCATTAATAAAAGGTAGGCAGAAACTGCATGGAGCTTGTTGTAAAAGCAACAGAATAGGAAGCGCAAAGGAATAAGGTGCGTGGTGCTTACAATAATGCTGATGTGGTTTATGTGTGGAGTGTAGCCAGTGACTGTCTTGCTGTCCCTGAGTGGGTAGTGATTATTTTACCATAGAATTTACTTCACTCTCACATGTCCATGTTCACACCTTCACCAAGCTTGAATTGTAGCATGTTTGTTAGGGCCTTTGAACATTCTTGTTTAATGCAATCTTGATTCAGATACAGTAAAATTACCACTCTTTTTTCATTTCAGTCGAACAACTGTGCCGAGTTAAAACATTCAATAAAACTGTGAACTGTTTACAACTGAATTTGGTTTATTTATTTATCAGCAATTTTTTTTTTGGTCAACATCTTTTGACTAAGTAGGTTGTGCATGGTAACAGTATACTTTAATCCTCCATTTTCTCTTCAATAAAGGTGGTATAAAGTGCTGCTGAGTTTTCTGACTGAACATTCCCCTGAAATTCTTTATTTGATGTTTATCACGAGCATTTTCTTTTTTTTTTTTTATTCAACATACTACGTTAGCAGAGCTCTATTCCATAGAGCAGTGTTTCTCAATCCTACTCCTGGAGGCCCCCTGTCCTGCATATCTTCTATCTGTCCTTACTCCAAACACACCTGATTGAAATTAGTGATTAAATCAGGTGTGCTCAGCTAGTCAAAAGTGCCACTGATGAGTTCAGTCCGGTAGGTAGACCAGGGAAAGATGGAAAACGTGCAGAGCAGGGGGGGGCCAGGAGCAGGATTGAGAATTAGTGTATAGTGTATATATAAGTATATGAAACCACTACTAAACACCTATTCTGACTGCTTTTGTGCAGATGTTGAAGAGCAACAACATCTCAATTTTGTAAGGTGATGACTGGTCTAACTGATAATAATAAAGAAGTTTTACAGGGGGACAAACTATGACAAGTAGTTATATGATATCACTAGATCTTCCCCTATGAATATAGCATGAATCATAAGCAGAATGTAAAGTCTATTACGAGAATCTGAATAATTGTTTTTCTTTTTATATTGTGTCCCAGTGTTTCTTTTAAACAGATTGTGGTAATGTATGTGACAATTCCCAGAATCCCGTTCATTGTATCCCAGAACAATTAGTGAATTAATATGGACATCACTGATAACACAGTCCTGACGTAAACACTGAATTGTTAAAGTGATAATGTTCAACAAGCTTACATCATAGAGTATGTTTAACAAAATAAAAATTCCAGCATTTACAGTGGACATAACTTCATTGTATTTCCAAGTTATTTTTAGTTCGAGTCCCTTAGATCGTAACATTTAGTCTTCAGAAAAGCTGTCCGTTGACCATAAAACAAGGAAAAAGAAGACTAACTCAATTATGCATAATTTATTCAGTCAGCTTGGTGTTTGCCTTAGATATGGAGACTTTGTATGTATACAACACTGATAACAGTTCACCAAGTTACAAAATTTCTATATCTAAAATCCAAAAACGAAAAATAGAGAACATTTTATTTTTCTCCCGTAACATTTCAGCACCAAGCAGACAGGTTTCAAATGTGGCTATGTACAAAGTACCCACCGCTATTTTAAGACCTCAGAACCCAGAAATCTTTCCTGTAATTGTAGAAATGGTTTTTGCAAGTGCAGTTCAGTGGACTGTGTATAGTCATTTAGTAAGGATGCATTCAGTATGATCATCTAGAATGTGTGGTTCTGTAAATACATGGCACTGACGAAAAGTGCAGAAAATGACATTTATGTACAAATACAATGCTCATTTTTTTTTATAAATTGAGTTCAAAGATTATGGATGTGTACTGTGTACAACTTTCCAGTCTTTACTGGTCATCAATATGTTTTGGGTTACTGAGGTCACCTTAATTAATATAGTTAACATCTTACACTGCTGTGTGTGCTCTGTATTCAGTAGGCAAACTTAGCTATTCCTTTGTATGAATATACTACCAAGGTTTTGTTGAGAAGTAATCTGAATGAACTGTAAAACCTTTGGGCAAACAATGGTTCAAAAAAGACATGCTTTTTATCATACTGACACAATTTAAAGATCTTGCGAAGGAATCATTTGAATGTGTTGAGGATAAGATGATTGGAAAGAAAAGG
This sequence comes from Megalops cyprinoides, assembly GCF_013368585.1. Taxonomy (NCBI): domain Eukaryota; kingdom Metazoa; phylum Chordata; class Actinopteri; order Elopiformes; family Megalopidae; genus Megalops; species Megalops cyprinoides. Next base: position 15,246,905 of record NC_050598.1, on the reverse strand, counting down.
TCAAGAGAGAAATGTGCTCCACCTTTCTTCTTTCAGGTCTGAATGCTTGGCCATGTGTCCCCGTCTTATACTTATGACTGTAGCATCACAGTGCACAAATGTCATATGTAAAGGTAAACATCAGGGCCAAAGAATAGTAACATTTCAGTTTAATTTCACAATAGGTAGGCAAATAAGATGCGATTCTTCTTTTTTTTTAATCACATCATCCCTTCATGCCTTTGGTCATTTGAAGGTATTTATTCGGTGAGTGCTTGACATATTTGTATCATAAGAAAAAAAAGACAGAAATATCAGGACCAGTATGGTTGGATATTTCTTTTTTTTTTCCCACAAATGGCAGTATAGTGTTCGTGTGCAACACAATTTAAAACTGGAATGAAATCCTTGCTTCCACTAATGAAGCCCAGAGAAAGTGTATGCTAAGTGCTGGGCACTCAGAAGGGGGATATTTAGCTGTGTGACTGCAACTAGGACAGAAAGTAAATTATATTACAGCCAGGCTTTACAGTCTCTTTACATCTGCTGCTTAAAGTCACATTAACATTAAGATTTTAATGTATGTGTTCTACCAGTGGTGAGAAATAATAATTTAGTTTTGGGGGGAAAGCTTCAAGCGGATAATCACAAACTTCAGTGCAAATACCCACAGTGGTCAAACTACACTGTTCACGTTTCCATAGAAATGCAAATTTCATTTGACAGATTTGATGTGCATTGAATATAATCTCAACAGGAAAGAGACAGGGAAAGCAAACTCTGTTACAACCAGAATGGGTAGCTCTCCTGAGGCCTGGAAATTCACCAAATAAATCAGAATAAATAAATGTGTCCATGAATTAAAGGACCAGCACTACATAAATATGAATGACTTCTACCTGAAGCAAAAGAAACTGAAATATTTTATGCTGGCTGTGTCTACTTCCTAATCAAACCTGATCTCTGATTTATTATTTGCTTTTGTTAGGAGTTCTCTGATATTTATGATTACAGTGCAAAGGCAGCTACGTAGCTGGTAAGTGGCACAAAGTATAAGTATGTATTGTGTTACAAAAGACCATGTTGAAATGTCCCAACTGACACCACAGCTCAGAATACAGTGCTCTTAATTATACAGAATACAGTGCTCTTAACAATGGAAATTACAATTAATTACAAATGACGTCAATCAAATAGAATGCAGATTTTACACCAATATATAACATATTCCCAGTGCTTTTGAATACACCAAAACATTTACACAGACTGGTTCATCCCCTCATTCACAGAGGTAAAGGATAACGCTAGTTGCAGCTGTTACATACTGGTAACTATCTTGGCACATGGCAGGATGCTTTGTGACTGTCCAGTGTTTAAAAAAAAGAAAGAAAAATAGGTGAAGGACTTCTGTCTTCAGATTGCACTACAATACGAGGGAAAAAAATAGATGGCTGTTTCGATCCTGGCTGGGGCATGGAACTGTAGCGGTGTGGCTATTATTATACAACAGCATCATGAGTTGCAGAGAAAGAATATATGTTGTTTTTACCCCTGCATGCAATGTGCACTATGCATGACTGGCCCAGGTATGGGACCACTAGTTCAATCAGACAGAAGTACACACTGTGTGTAAAGACAAAAGCAACAATCTCTAAGCTAAGAGAATCCTAACCCTAAGTTTCAGTAAGTGATAATGAAACAGCTGTGAAGCCCAGCATAAGGGCACATTTTCTTTTCTCAGAGCAGAAAACAGAAAACACATGAACAGATCCCCCCCCCCCCCCCCCCACCGAAAAAAGAAACATGAAATCAGAAAAAAAAAATTTGCTTGTGTCATGCAGAACCTTTGATGCCATTAACATGCGTTCACTTGAAAACAAAACCTAGCATATAACTTAAATAATATCTCTCATACTTAAAATACCAATATTTAAATATATGATCTGTCCTATTTACAATATGTACATGGTTTAGCTGCTAGTTGTAAGGTAAATGGTTGTTTATACAGTTTACTCACTTTCCATTTTCTGGCAGGAGTCTGTATCTCCATAGAGTTCTGGTCTGTTGACTCGATGTAAACTCAAACAGATGCACTTAAAATAGTGGCAGACTTCACAAAAAAAATCTTTGTGGTGGGTTCTGCAAGTTTCTCAGAAATTAAAACTTCAGAGAAATAATATATATATATATATATATATATATATATATATATATATATATATCACTCAATACATAATCCTCTGCTCGATATGATTACAAGATGCAACATCCTTACTATAACGTCCTAACTATGAGTAAAATGCTGTGCAAGTGTCAATATACTTGCCACTGCTATATATATATATATATATATCTTCATTAAATCACATTAAATCGGTCAAACAGGACCCAGAACCTCTGACCTCTGCTCAGCCACCTCAATAACTGTAAAGACTGTATGTACTGGTATACTGTACATGCTTGGACAACAGAATTCATGATGTCCAAAACATGACTTCATCAGAATGAGATTAAAGTTTCCACCCTCCAAAATGATCCATGTCTCATTTCAAGATTTTTTTTTTTTTTAAAAATGGGATTCAGATCATTTTGGCTGCACCTTCTTCAACTTACGATTTTGACATAGTGTATGGGCAGACATAAATTACTGTGTAAATAGCAAATTTATGAGTTATTTAGTACTGTCTACATTACTAAATCAAGCATCGCTAGTAAAATCCTAGAAGGCACTGTTAGATGGCATCTGCATCTTTCAAACTGGAATCTGACAGAACATGCAGCTATATTCTAATCTAGACCTGAGGTTTTCATTCGCTATGAGTAAAACCCATATAATCACACTCTACACGTTCTGCTTTGGGAATGTCTTCAAGAGCATTGGGAGAAAAAAAAATCATATGTGCACTGTGTGTGATTGTGTGTGTGTGTGTGTGTGTGTGTGTGTGTGTGTGCGTGTGTGTGTGTGTGTGTATATGTATAGGAGAAACTACAGATGAACCAAGTAACTCTCAAATTGTATGCTATTCCTTGATGACGCTTTGTAGAGATTTTTAAGTTCAGATCTGTAAATCCAACTGCTTTCAGATACTGTAAGCTTAGTTTAGTACTATACTGTCAGTATAAGTTCTAGTTTTGGATCAAAAGGCTACACATCACAAGGAAGAAAGGACGTCAAAATGTCATACTGTATTGAACAAACCTCTGCAGGGACATCACTTTATATAAAATCTTTGATGTTGCAATCTGCCTGTGAGCCTGAAAATAAAATACTACTCTTTGTTATTTCTTTCCTTTGTCATTTCAGAAATATTTGGGAATGATCAATCATTGATTTTGTATGCTGTAGTTAGCGTTTTTTTTTTCAAATATCAGCCAAAAAAAGCTACTTCCCAAAGATCCTATTATGCCATTTGCCTACAGCATTGTCAGGTCAAGTACATTCTGGTGTTGTACATGTGAAACATCTTTTCACAGATTTTATACAGAGGTGATTTGAGGCCATGGCAGTGTGGACCAGGCGTGACAACGCCAACAGAGAGGACCAATGGACTGGGAGGAGGGGTAATGCAGGTGTCTGTGCACAAAAAGCATATTGACATGGCATGGAAAACCTCCGCCTTTCAAATCAGCGTCATTTCAAGTTCCTCTCAGCCAATGAAACAACAGAAACAACAATCTTCTCCTTTCACATTTTGCTCTGGGAGTTTCATGTTGTATACCCTGTGCATATGTCAGCTTTCTGATTTTGTTTTCACTGTATTTGATCTTTATACCTTTTACATTACAGAAAGATGAGGGGTTTCAAGTTAAAAAGAAAAGGAAAAAATTGGTAAGCACCATTAACCCAAACTTTAGACTCCTCACAGCTGATGACTGTTTTGTGACACCAGGACCCGGACTGAAGGCAGCTGAATTCAACATGGTTAAAAACCCTGTTTGGAACCCACCCAAGTTATACACTATGTAAACTAATGCAAGTGATAGAAAATAAAAATTAATCTTGTGGCTCAAATTGAATTTACTTTAAGACATGCAACAAAAGCTACTCTGGTCCACAAGAAATGAATACCCTGTCAACAATATTAGGTATGTCTGTTAAATTGGATTTACTGGTGCCAGTTTCATCTTCTAACTCGTACAAACAATTTGGCACCGACAGAACTGCAGGTGAATGGACTTTTGCATGCAGCAATCAGGAGAACACAGATCTGAAAAGTGCACAATAGAAATACTACCATAAGAAGTTGACGATTTGGCCAATGTGCAGCCTTTTGTCTACAGTGGAGGATAGTGATGCTGCAAAGTGGGGATAGGATGGGAGAGGTCCAGCTGTAACGGCTATCAACATCACAGTGAACAAAAGGCAAAGCCTGTTTGGCACAACCTATCAAATGATTTGCACTCCTGTTCTTTTTCCTTTCATTGAGGATCATTTGTTGACTCCGTTTGTGCTCAGGAGAGTGGTACTATCATTTTCCAAAGGACAAAGCCAAATGATAAAATATCAACTTTGCAGAGCAGGAGATATGCAGGTGAATTGGTCTATGTTCTTTTTTTAACAGGATCAAAGGATCTGGTGATTGTAGTAGTAGTATTAGTAGTAATAGTAATTGTAGTAATACAGTTGTAATTGCTGTAGAAGCAGTAGTACAAGTAACAGTGGTAGTAATCATAGGAGTAGCACAGCCGTCAGGCAGATGGAATTTTGCAAATCGGTAGCATTCCAAACGGCATTGGTCCTTTTCTGTTTGCCTTTTTTTCTTTTTTTTTCTTAATAGGTCATTAAGTCATTTGTTGTCTAGTGCTTCTCAAAAAAATAAGTAGATCCTTCTTAAAAACGTCAGAATTCCTCTATTTTTTAAATGGTGTTAACCTGCTGAAGTTCTGCCAGAAGGGGGACTGGCTCCTTCTGGGCTCGTTAAATTCAAAGACCTGGGATTGTGCCGAACTGTCCTGTACCAAGTACTGTCCTGGGTTCATGGGGTCCTGGGGAGGTGGATACGAAGGGGGCATGGACCTGCTTTGGCCTACACCTGGACAGGAAAAACACAAACACAGAGAAACAAGTGGGAGCCAGAGAAGAGGGGGGGTGGGGGGGGGGGGAGTGAGGCGGACAGATAGACCAAACACACACACTGTCATTAGTTGAATGCAAGCTGAACATATTGAACCACTCATGCCACAATGAACGAACTAACAGACAAACAGCTACAATATCTACTGTCATCATCATCGTATCAGCCAGGGTCACATGATCCCACGTCACATTCATCTGACCCCAGAGATACGATACATACATGGTTAAGTTGGTGTATCAACGGCATTTTACAAAATAGAAAATATGAAGTCTCAAGGGGTCATTTTATCCTCCTTCATTGCGCAAGTTAACACATGAAAATAATCAATCCTTAAATTAAGGTTGCAATGCAATTCAGTCATTTGAGTGCTACACTTGTGAAGGCCCAAGCTCTCAAGCTTAACATTAGATGTGATTGAGAGTAATGGTGAGAGTGATAATGGATAAGGAAAGAAATGGTTATGAACAACTGTCTATCTGAAGGGCCAGTAATAACACAAAAATTTCAACTGACAGCAAAATTTAATATATGCAGGCTGACAGACAGCTGTATTATGATGAATCATCCCTTTCACCTTTTAAAGGAAGATGCACTGATTTAAGGGTAAGGTCGATTAGAAGTTATGGAAGATTTTTTACTGTGTGTGTATTTCAGTTACGGGGGTCATACTGGACCGGGCAGAAATACAGGTCACAGAAAATGTCCTGGCCTAGTAATTCAAAATCGGTATTGAAGCTGTTTATTACATTTCATTATACTAAAATTGTGTAACTATTAAATAATACCTCGAGATAATCTCTTTTTGGTATTTTTTATCACTGACTTGCAAGAAAAAGAGGCCAAATTCCCTCCTCTTAATATCACTACTGGAGGACAAATAATTACAAAATAATACTGTAACAGGCCTTCCAGTTGATGGCCAAACAGTAATGATTACTTACTCTCGTGGAGGTTGCCGGCTTTGGCATTAAACATACAGTACAATAGTAACGCTTGACAACCTTAAGTCAGGAATGACTTGCACTTACACATGCAATGCGCAAAGAGGTCCCAGCAAATCGCATCAAGCCATTAAATTATGACTAAATGCTTTGCAGTTGGATTGAATCACCCCTTTAGACATGGTAACGGCACAAGAGGGCATAAGTTAACACTACAAACTCATAATAAATTGCTGCACTCCTGTAAGCTTGGAAATCAACACTGTGCCACAGCCAATATCAATTTATAATATCATTTTAAAAATTTGGAGAAAAAATTCTGGAATAAAAAAATGACAAAGTTGCCATGGCATCTTGACAAACAAAACAGTACTTCCATTTTCATTTTTGTTTTTATCCTTCCCATTTATGTTTTAGTTGCCCTACTGTACTGTACAGCACCAAAGATACAAATGAATGCATTAACACCACTACTGTAAAGACATTTACTGTGAGACAGTGAATATATCTACAGGTGTATATCTTCCTTCAAGCAAAATAATATATGCTTTTGCTTCTGAAAGTGTTTTTTTAACAGTTGCCATGGCATCTTACAGAGTAATTCATACTCTACTTAATACTCTAAGGAATATACCTTTATAATTTTCATACCATGTCCATATAAATTGTCCATCTTTCTCAAGATGATATCTACAAATGAATCTGAAAATTTAAAAGAATACTTCACCTTGTGTTGCCCAAATATACAAATTATTTTAAACACATATACAATAACATTCTTCTCTAGTGTAAACATGCCAGAAGAAAGGAATTACTACATCAGCATTCATGACACAATACAACAGAGAGCTGTATACAACAGAATGTTCTAGATTCTTTTTTTTTCCACAACTGCTATTATTACTCTTTGCTTTCCATTAATAATACAAACAAGATGAAAGAGAATGGAAAACATGAGGAAATGGCACAGATGGGAGCACAGTTCTTTTAACACATACAGTAAATATTATACTCTCCATTAATACTCCTTGAAACAAAACATGCTGCAGGCTGACACTGCATTCTGTACAAGGATACAGTCCATGAGTTTCTACCAGTCTTTTCAGTGCTGTTTCATTGAATGAAAGATTAGAGGCAATATACATTGTGTGTTCTGTAATGGTTGTAACATCACTAGTCCTTTAAAGGACAAGCAAGAGAACAACAACAAGCCATTTTTAATGAGAACCTACACTTGTTCACTGAGAAATTAGGTGTCAAGCTCTTGCCATAAATATCATAATGTAAAATGAAATATGTAAATAGCTATATGAAAAAAATAACTCAGGTGGTGCGTTTGCTTGTGTGGAATAATCATTCATCGTGTCCTGAAGACTACCCTTACAATACAAACTTTGAATTAATTGGTATGTCCATGCATCCATATTTGCCTGTATTTGCTTACTTTAAAGAGCAGTTATAGATACCCTTAACTGTCATTGCAGTCTTCATGAATGCCTTTATTTCTACAAGAAGACTCTTGTATACTGCTAATGAGACACTGTGATTCTTTCCCCCTTTAAGTAACCCTCAGATACACTCACATGCAGTCAAAGGCTATTTTCACATTACAAGTCACACAGTGCACCACAGTGAAGTGGTCACTCATTGGAAGATAGGCACTACTCTGTGGATGCCATCTGTGCATCTTGTAGGTACCTGACGAAACAGAAGTGTGCCTGAGGCTGGCGAGACAAGGAAGCCCTGTCAGACCTACCAATCCCTGTCCATGGCCAAACTAAGCCAATTTATCTCACCGCTGTGGTAAGTCAGTCCTTGTTGGCAAATGACATAGTTGGCTTCAAATAGGGGTTGTTGGGCTCAGCCTGCTCTCAAAGCAAACACCTTGCCGACCAAGCCACTTGGGACCCCAAGATACTGTTGTTTTTACAATAAACAACTTGTCATGTAATGCACCCCCAGGGTGTTTTTCCGTGGAAGTACAGTAACTATAATCCGCATCAGTTCAGAAAGGGTGTGACCATAACCGAAACAATGATGTAGGATTTTGTGAATTGAAGGAGATCACAGACGCTGCCAAAAGATTCACTCTAAAAACTAACGAAGACAGCAGGAAAAAGCAGCCAATCCTGTTTTTCCTCATTCAGAAACAGCAGTGACGAGACCTGGTGATGGGAGTTTAGCCCATGTCAAAGAGAAAGTTTTTGGGGATCACCTGGTATCTCTTTGTTGCCTCACCTTTCTGTTTGGTTACTTTCCGGACTGTCATGGCAGCCTGTCGCTTCTGATATTCAGAAATTTCAAACCCTGAAAGTCCAAAAATATGTGTCACAGACAGAAAGCAGAACATCTTTTAGAGGGTAATAGATATGGTACATTTCATTTCAAGACACAGTGCTCAGTTTTGAAGTTGTCTTCCCCAAACAAAGGATGGTCCCTATATTTTTCAAAAGTTCAAATGTATTGAACCAGAACCTTTTTTCTGAAGTACTTTGTACAAATTTAAATATTCTCCTGTGCATTGTCAGGAAAACTACCCTTGTCAAAGAAGCAATATTCATCGTTTCATTTATATTTTGAGTACAATTTTACAATATTTTATATTAATTTTGCTTGTTTTTCTCTTATACTTAACTTATTTTTCTTATACTTAACTGTTTTTAACTTATACTGCAACACTTGTCGCCCTATACCGTACAACTGGCCCATACAACATAATCTTTTGCACAGTTTTGTTTGGAGAAAAGCAGCCAGTGGCTGGCTTACCAATTTTTTCATCTTCTTGCACCATTTTGCGTTCTTCGTGAAAAGCCCTGAGCCACCTGATTTTCTCCTCCAGCTTCTTAGCCAGGAAGAGGTGGACCTCCTCTGTGTCCTTGTTGTGCAGCTTGAAGGCGTTCTTCACGCTGACATTGAAGTCCTCGTCGCGGCCCTCGTCGGCATCCACCACCTCATACCTGTCCATGTCGATGCGGCCTTTGTAGTACAGGATGTCTCTGCGTATCAAGTCCTATGGGGGACACAAACCGCCTTGTTTACTCTGGCACGCATGTCGGTGGTTTCCATACTCCTCTATGACACCTAAGCCCTGAGGTAGTTGTAAGGTTTTTATTTTTCCTCCAGGATATAATTTATGGAGGTGTCTCTATAATGGATTTATGAAATTCAGTGGTTTTTCAGTTTAATACATTTTCTTTTCTCCTGTGACTTGAGAGCTACACTTTCTACCATGTCTCTGTTTCCTCACAAGTGAAAGCGACAAGGAATTCAGCCTCTCTCCATCCAAAAAAGCTTAGGGAAAGTCCCTTTGCTAAAAGTTTAGCTGTTTGATATGCCACTTTTTCTTCTTTTTCTTTAAATTTTTCTTCTTTGGTCACAGTATGTTAATATAACCTTGGTTTGTTCTGGTTTAATCTATGCAGAATCCTTTTAGATTGTCTTATTACATTTTAAAACAATGTTTATGCTAAACACACCTGGAATATAACTATCTGCAGCTGTATTTTACAGTTAACTTTTCAGAATCAGTTTGGAGAAAGCAGCACAATGTGAGTCTTCACAAATCTGAACATTGCACATTAATTTACCTCAATGTCTTTACTTCCTCTCTTGTGCAAGCAGATTCATTTGCCTTAATTTCCACACCTCTTTACCTGTCTTGTGCAAGGCTAAAACTTTATCTCCGTCAGGGAGAAATTACTGTTTTCTACTCTTGTTTTTTTCTTCAATTTTATATCCATCTGAACCATTTCTGCTGTGTTATGGCCAGAGCAAATAAGGTTATGTTTGAGAACTTATCATTGTGTTCTTTTGTAGAATACACATTTACATCTGTTTTAATCTTCACTCTCTATTTCCTATATTTGGTTGCTTGTGATAATTCAATCCACTGTGCGATAAACCAAAGAAGACATCACAAGACACTTCCACTTACACTAAAATTCTTGTTTTAAGACACAGAGACAATTAAGTCTTCAATACTTCATCAAAATTCCATATGTTGTTCAGTTCCTAAAATAAAAATCAGAAAGACCGAACATTTCTTCACACTGCTGGTCGTTTTCCACATGAATATTTTCAATCAAGCATATTGTTACATGAAGCTGCTGAAACACTTATGGGAAAAAATATTCTGACATCTTTAATTATGCATAACAAAATTAGGAGCTCCCAGCAGATGTGCAGACATGTGATAGAACTAATTATGATGTGCTGTGCCAAAAATAAACAACCCATCAAAACTTTTTTCTTACAGATCCCTAAAAACTGCCTTAAAATTTAGCAAAGTGGGTGAGTGGTTCAATTGGAAAAGCACTCATCTTGAGTGCAGCCTGATCTGTACAGCTCTGGTTCAAAACTGAACACGCCATCTGCCTTGTAAAGGACTGGGAGCCCATACCAGTGGAACAAGTTGGCTGTTTCAGTGGGGACAGGGGTAGGTGGATCAGGTATTCCTATATTTTCTGACACATGGCATAATGAGTTATTAAATACTCAACACATACACAAAATAATAATGCTACATTATTGCCATTTTTAGCAGACACTCTTATCCAGAGCGACTTACATCAATTACATTTACAATGTTATCAATTTATACAGCTGGATGTACACTAAGGCAATTGTGGGCTAAGTACCATGCCCAAGGCTACAGCAGCAGTGCTCCCATGGGGAATTGAACTGATACCTTTTGGTTACAACTCTTGCTCCTTAATCACGGTGCTACACTGCCGTCCCTACACTAAGTCTGTGCAATCCAGTTGATTATTCAAATATTATAACAGAAGAGGTTAGAAAGTGACTGTTCCAACACATGTGGCTTAGGGTAATAATGTGAAGAGGCTGTGGCAGATTCATCAAAGTAGTTCTTAGTTATGTGTGACAATCCATGACTATCAGGGAAGACATGTAAGTCACATGTATGCTCAAGAGTCCAGTTGAGAAATAGCTGATTGTAAACTCCACATGAGACCAGGAACCTCTTAATGCTGATAAGGCAGGGATCAGAGGAAGAGGAAGGAGAAGAACAAACAACCTTGCTTAAAGTCCTTAGGGTTCTCATTATAGAACTGCAATTGCTAAACGTATGAAACAAATTGAAGAACAAAGATTTTGGCATGTTAAATAATTAAGGGTGTCCAGCAGACATTCTTTGGTAAACAGTTTTCCACATTAGGGATCTGATTTAGACATTTTTCCGCTTTCTCTTCTTTCTCTGCAACTCTTGATATGCAAGTGCTGTCATAATGGGGACTGCTGGAACTCATGTAGTGTCTCCAGGGGAAAGGCAGAGGACCCACAGCAGTAGACTCCCGCACATGATGCCCTACAATGCATGTTTTTCCTAAGCTGCCTCAAAGATTCCTGCCGAGCCCGAATAGTTACCCAAAGTCATCAAAAAATGTAAACTGCAAACATGCGTGTGCCAGGGAGCATAAGGTGGAAACTGTGGTCCAGGCCTCATCAACAGAGAATATAAAGCTCCATCCAAAGCTACATCCAGAAGTAAATGCAATGGCCAATTGCATGTACATCATGATAAAAATAATGACACACTATGTGGCACACTGCACAGATCATAACTACAACAATTCCAGCGCTATCAAAACATCATTTTACTGTTTACGGTCAACTAATTATGACTACATGCAACTCAAAAATGAAATCAGCTGTGTTCATGAAGCTTCCATCCCATGCCATCAGCCTATATAACCACATTCCAAAAGAGGTGGTATTGTTAAGATGTTTCACTAAAAGGCAGCTTCTCTAATGATTAATGGCTACCTACATAGTGATTCAATTAGTATGATATCAAATAATGCCCCAGTGACTTTAGCTTTGAAGCTCATCCTGATCAGTGGCTAATTTTAGGATTTGGGAGTACCTTAATATGGGAGTTAATATGATGTTAATATGATGTTGCATAATACCTAGTAGAACAACAATCTGTTTCCACCTGCTGTTTGGCAAGCGCAGGCAGAGAACTGGAGTAATGGTTTAACAAGCGACAGTGATCCCACAAACACTGCACAGCTTTATATAGAATTCTGAACATAATGTTTTTATATATTACCGTGTAACTGTACAATTATGCAACCGTTGATGAGTTAATATACAGAGTGTGTTATTTATATACAGAACTCCAGTAGGCTGCACTCACACGGGGATTATTGCAAAAAGCAGATGGTCACCTTTATTTTTATTCCTGAGGCAGGTGGTGATCTCCGTCATCTCAATGTAAATATGGAATTTCAGTTCATCTATTGGGAAGGCAGAATTTTTAACTGCATAGGCTGTTTCTCAAGAATCCAGGCTCTGATCCTTAGTGGACTGCACACATCTCTTATAAAGAGCGTGTTTACTCAACTCTGGTCTTGAATTATTTACACTGCATGCCAAGCTGGGCAGTGAGACTTCATTAGTTCCACAAGGACAACAATGGCACTCAAGAATTTAAATTTCCAGCTGGCGTGAGACCCTGAAAATACAGGATACTGCAGCCCTCTGGGACCAGAACTGAATAGCCCTGCAGATACTGTGGCCCTCAAGATGCTGCTATCCTCCTGGAACAGGGATGAACAGCTCTGCAGAAAAATGTGATGCACTCGGACCATAGTTGAGCAGCTCAATAGACACTGTGGCCCACTAGGACCAGAACTGTATAGCCCTGTAGATGCTTCTGCCCTAGAAGACACTACAACCCTACTGGACTAAATCTGAGAAGCCATGTAAAATATCACGGTTGAGTAGTCCTGTGGACATTACCACTCTACAGGACCAGAGTAGCCAGGCAGCCCTGCAGAAGTATAATGCTGATTAGCCCTGTCCATCAGTGTTGAGTAGCCTTGTAGACAGTGGCACATCTATAGAGTGAAGCTAACCTTTTTACACAGAACCATCTGGTGGTCAAACAGGAAGAAGACCCTCTGTTGACTCCTCCCATATGGTTGGTAGATCCATGACATCTCGCCGGTATAAATCAGCTCTGAACTCCTGTCCAAAATGTCATCCCCCTGTATAGAGAAAAAAACAGCAACAGGAACATATTTACTCTGGAGGCCTTACTTAGAACAGCAGAGTAAAAAACATAATGTGGCATAATGCATTTGGATTAAAAAACGATAAATATATGCCTTTTCAACAAAAAAAAAAACATGTTCACACCTTTTGTAAGCGGTGACAGAACAATGCTGATATATGTGGGAGTCTTGAGTGGGTGCCCTGGGCTTCATCTTTTATGATTTGGGAGCGTCACATTTTATATTGTATTCTGCAATTTACTGTGTGATTGTGAAGTAATTATTCAATAACAATGAACTATCACAGCTAATTTTTGTATTCATGCATATGTGTTCATGTACAGATGTATACAATTTTGTTTGTCAACAAAATCCCTTAACATAATTTTTATTAACTATAACAACATAAAATTCTACTGTTATGAAGCACTACTACTACTATTTCTACTGCTGCTGCTACCACTAATATTAATTGTACTGGATACTCTAATGTTAAAACACCCTATGTAAAAGTGTACAAAAAGGTGAACCTGAGAGGATGTTGTCCTTCCCAGTGCTGGATGCTGTCTGCAAGGTGTGGAGGGGGCAGTGTGGTTACACAGACACAAAGATCCTGACCCACTGACTCAACACATCGAGTGAGTACTCAAATGTTCTCCAACTGCTGTGACAAGCTCTGTAGACATGAGTATCCATGCAATTCTTTTTCACTGATCCACTCAGATACAGTTTCGTGACCAAAGCAATTGTTCTTCTGTGCAGCGACTTCAAATTGGTGCATCCAAGTCAGTGACGGACAGAACATGGTAGCTAAGTCACCTTGTGACGGGACGGCGAGTGGCAAACAGGTGATGACAACAGAGATTGGGGTGGAGGACAACACGTTTAATAGTGCTATACAACGAACAAGACAAAGAAATAACTATTTACAATAATGAATAAATAACATGGGGCAATTGTTCCCAGGTGCCTCCTTCTTTTACTGGCTCACAGAGTCTATACTCTCCTGCAGCCTTTATTCCCCCAAACGATGGTACTCCGGTGCTTAAATAGGGTGAGCCCCGCCCTGGACTAACCCATTACCTGGGTCAAAATATTAAAATCAATAACAAGTACAGAGCACCAAATTACGACACTAATTCATCCCATGATGAAATATACTAATACCATTAACAATCCCACATATTTCTTTCAAAATAAACATGTTATGGGATAAAATTTACATTGGTAGTACAACATCCCCCTTCCACGTTCCAACAGATGAAAACTACACTACCCATAAGGCTACATAATTCCCATGACCAGTGTAGGCACTCCTTTTGCCTGTTCCCGGCGGCAGCTCTAACCCACAGGTGAGTTGTTAAAACCTTATTGCAATTATCACATTTCGTCTTAAAGTAACAATCATAATTGCTCAGCTGTTAAATTGGCAAACGCGATTGCTTGCTTTGGTGTGCACCCGAAAGCAAGCGTTCGTGTTCGCTGCATTATAGTGTTATTAAACCTGAGCAACAACAAACAATCCAAACAATACTATACATTGTTGTAACAAGCCTCTCCTGTGAGTGCAGATTTAAAAATTATTTTTCCACCACCACCGAAAAATACAAAATCAATCCCGCAATAATTTCTACACTGCTTTAGTGACCTTTGCACTTAGAATAGAAGCACAATGCTTCTCTAATGCCCCAGCCACTGCTGATAGTCAATACCAGCATGAAACAAAGGAATCGTCCCACCTTTTCTGTACAATCAATTAAAAGTGGTTGAAGTAGATTACAAAAATTACTGAAAGCCATGTGACAGATGAGTTGACAACAACAGCCACCTAAAGCTCCTTGTCCAGTAATTGAAAAATTGATCACCATTTCAGAGCTGTCTCTCTCCTCAAGAAGTTACCGGCAGTGAGAATTAAGATCAAGCTTACAGATGAACTTTAACATTAGATGGTAAGTATTTATTTCTGTGGGTGTACAGTTGTGGCCAGTAAGGAGCCTCTTCTTCTCTACAAACAAAGGCAATTTCGGGGTATTACATGGTGAAATGTCCAGGCATGCCCTGGATACACAAAAAGTCCCATGGGGATTTTTTTCTAACCAGTGGTGGCTCTTACATTAACCACCAGGTGGCGCATATTGAGTATGATGAAATTACTTCAGCTGAAAAAAAAAAAAAAAAAAAAAAAAAAAAAAACAGGTTTGGCCCTAAGAGAGAGCTGCATGTCTGGTACTTTTATCCTGAGGCACCCAGGCAGGCAAAGTATGTGTGCGTATGCATGTGTGTGACTGTATGTATGTATATATGTAAGTGTGTGTGTGTGTGCGCGTGTGTGCGCGCGTGTGTGTGTGTGTGTGTCACCATGTCTCTGCTCTGGTCTGCTGTCCTCATCAGCCTCTCACTGTCTCTCTGCCCCAGGCAAGGGACACAGAGCCAAGACAGAGCTCCAACCTGGAGTGCCAGTCTGATTACACATGCACTTTCTGATCCTGCTGGATTGCAGGATTATGCAATGGAGATGACGCATTTATAGGACAGCAAGGGGAGGAAATGCAAGGCATTATGGGTGACGACCCCTGGCTTGTTTGGCATTTCTTAGAACACAATTCTGCAACTGTCTCTCACCACAGGACCTCTGGCGTTTAAATACACCTTGAATTAAATCAAAAGCAGCGTTTAAAACTAAATTTGTCATGAAAGCTGAGATGCTGTACAAAGTGTTTGCTAGCCTAGACATAGTAATACCTGGGTTGTGTAATTTTCCAGCATAATTTTATGACATCAAAAGCACTTTTCATGTAATTATTCATTTTTGTATTGCCTTTTCTTCTGTTTTCTAAAAGAAACCCAAACAAGGAGCTGTTGGGATCCTGAGGTGAACATTTTTTTTTTCCTTCTCTTGATGTTGAGTGAGTGAACAGAAAGCAAACAGTTTGGGCTGCAACTACTATTCTCTCACCAGAGGGTTTTTTTCCATTAAAATCCTACCTAGCGTTTTTTTTTTTTAATTTCTTGTTTTTATCTATTAACCAAAATTAAATTACAATACTACGCACCTCACAAATCTGGCACAAGTTTATGACAACTTCAACATCACCACCACCACCACCACCACCATAAATAAACTTGGGGAATATTATTGCTATTTAATTAACTACTAAATAATTCACAACTTCTGTCAGTTCACTGTTATGTACAACATGTCTGCTGTACAAAGAAACTTACTGTGACCTTTCTTTCATTTTAATTCACAGCGCCAACTCAACAAGGTAAATGACAGACACATCAATTACTGTGCCTTTTGCATCATCAATCGTCATTATAATTTAATTATTTCATTTACAAAACAAGTAAAAAAAAAAAGAAAAAAAAAGAAAGAAAAAAGTGGGCGATTTTTTTTAAAGACAGAGAGCGCAATTCTTTTTTTAAACACATCTGACCAAGGCCCAGGTGAAACAGACTGGAAAGAGGTGAGTGCAGTTCCGCTCGGTTGCGTTGAGCAGTGTCGACGCCTCAGTCCCTACCTCCCAGTCCAGGACGGAAGCCTGCCACTGTGCGATCTTGTCTATGTTCTCCAGTCTCCTCTTCCTCTCGTTGATCTGCTGCGTGACGTTCCTCATGACAGCCAGGGCGGCAGCCACGTAGCGGTAGTCACTGAGAAAGTAGGACACACAGCCTCCGTCAGTCTGGGACCAACAGCGTCTTTCTGGGCTCTGGGGTTTCCCACCACTTTCTTTGGCTGTGCCCCTTTATGCTGGCCCTCAGTGCATTCAACTCTATGCTCTTTCAGAAAGTAAAGCCAAGGGATATAAACACATACACACACACACACACACACACACACACACACACACACACACACACACACACACACACACACACACTCACACACACACTTTGACTTTAAAATGTCAATGTTTAAAATGCCCCAGAGCTAAAAACCTTTGATGCTTTGATGCTTTTTCCCCTTTAAGCAACCATTTCTGCAACTGCCAACTGCACATTAGACTCATCTTACTGTGACAACCTCCACAGTCATACAGGAGTGCTGAAGCAAGACAAACGTGATCCTGTGATACACCCACATGCTCCCAATAGGTATTTTTCACACTACAAGCACCACACTGCACCACAATGTAGTGGGTGCCAACAAGCTCTATTCAGTTGATGTCATCTTAGCAATTCACAAGCGCCTGACCACCCGCATGCAGGTTGCCTGAAAGAGGTGAAATGAGGAAACCCTACCAATATATCCATCCCTACCCTGCAGAACAAAGCCAATTTGTTCTGCTGCTGTTGTGTCCGGGTCATTGTCGGCTAATGACAGAGCGAGGCTCAGCTTGCATTTAAGATGAGCGCCTTGTTGAATGAGCCACTCAGGAGCCTAGAACTTTTTCATTTTATTATTTTTAGATATTTATTTTTTTATTATTATTTTTATTTTTAGGTATTTCTTATAGGGGTAAAATGGAAATCATTTTATTCAGCAGCACTGAGAGTGGCACTCTAAGTGACCAAGCTCAGATTTTGTAATGAAAAATTGTTAAAAAAAACTACTCATTCCAAAACACAAGCATATACAGAATGATTAAAAGACTGAAAAAGGCAAAAAAAAAATGCCAACATATTGGCACTCTCCATCCCAAACTGATTCTCCTGACTGGTTTATCAGAGTATTAGAGACATGAATTCAACACACTTTTAGATGAGATCATGTTAAGCATTAGGTATATAACATATCATTTTACTTTTTATAAGAGCTAAGATAACAGAGATAGGATGATTGATAAATGGTTATTATTTTAAAGCTAATGCAGTAAACAAAATTAAGGTTCTGGCCCACTGAATGCACTGTCTAGAAAAAGAAGCACCAAGTTCAATATTCAGTGGATAACATTTGCTGGAAGTCCTGTCCTGTTTGATTTGCTATGGTGATTAAGTCATTGAAAGGACGGATGATTCAAAATTGCAGTCAGACCTAGGCTTCCCTACAGGCGTACGGAGTGCAATTCTTTCAGGCATTACTCATCGGGTTACCATGGCGACATACCACATCACTTCCTGCAAAGATTCCAGGTAGAGACTAAATCCTCTGAAGAGTGCTACTCTAAAACCAATATTTGGTGTAAAATGAAAGTAGAGTTGGAGCTGAGAGCGAAATTGCTAATCGCCGTGGTTTTAAAATGTTTAATCTTTAAAAATTGCTTTAAGTCACCGTGTTCAACTGATGTAATTATCTGCTCTGGCCATGGCAAAGAACAGGCCACACTGCACTGATCAAGGCTCCATGAATAGCATGTTGTTTTTGGACACTGCTCACAGTTTTAACCTTCACGAAGGCACAAAGCTATTGATGTATGATTAGATGTGACACCAGGAAATTGTGTCTGATAAGATTTAATTGGGAGGCATTATTTCTGCAGGACAAACTGGAGGGGGGGGGGGATTTTTTTTGTTTGTTTCATAGAGTTTAGGTGAAAACAGGCCAAAGCTCCCTGACATATCGGTAATGAAATCAGCGGCATTATAATCCATGAAAGCCACACGCACCATCAATGGCAGGGCTGGCATACCAAAATAACCCTGTGAGGCTACAGAACCATCTTAGTCTACTTCTTTACCTCCTTCCAGCACTGCCAACAATTTTAAATATATATTGACTGAAAGTGAAGCTTTGTAAAACAAATCAAATTATAGACAATGTGTAACCTTATGCAGCACCAATGACACTGTTTCAGCCTACAGAAAACAATCAACAGCAGATGATGTTAGTCAGGTATAACAATGTGCATAAGCTTTACTTATTCATCTTTGTATATAGCAACGGAATTAATGATTTGATTATGATATTCATCTAAAGATTTACTTAAGAAGAGTCCCCTGACTAATTAATGTATTCATGCAAAAAAGATACTCCAGATGCCACAGCACTGTTACATACTAGCCTTACTAATGAACTGAAAAATGTACAGGTACATTAATCAACTATTGTCAAAAAATATGTAAATTTCAGTATGATATTAAAATTAAAATTAGATGATAAAAATCAAACTAGATGAGCACTGCAATCGCTCTTCTTCTGAAAATGGCCTGGAATATATTTTGAATTTTACCGAACTGAAATCAAAAGAAAACATCACTGGAGAAATGCAAAAATCTGTCTACAATGCTGTAAAGCCTAAATATAATTCACCAAATACCACAAACAAACATTTCCTTTGAGAGTGACAATATACTGTGAACTTACCTCCTTTTAACAAGAGCCTTATCTAGTTGCTTGGTTACTGCTTCACAGCGATGAGGCAGCAAATGTGCACACGGATTGACGGTCGAAATAGGAGAGCTGTCTTCTCTAAGCCATGTAGCTTCTGTTGTGCGTTACCTGCACAGACTGTCTGTGCTGACACTCTTCACTGTGTCCATTACAAGGCACCTAGGGTGGTTCCCACCAGAAAATAAAACCCCAGGAGAGTGTTTGGTTGAATGTACCAAAGCAGTAATTGTAAATGAGCCTTGGGAGGCCCATTGAACTGGTGCGCGCTCAGTACGTTCCACTAAACACTTCTCCTGGGGTTCATTTTCAAATGCAGACTGTTTTCTTGTGCTGAAAATCAAGCTCAAATCAGATAACGCTAACTGCAGGGTAAACAACAGGGAACAGCCCTGGGTGCCCTTTAATGGCGGGGGCTGCCGGCACGGCGCTGTAGTACACTGTACCTATGGTCCTGGGCAGTGTACTTCAGCAGCTCGGCCAGCTGAAGCGGGTACTTGCAGATCTTCTGCACGGGTGTCAGCAGGAAGCCGTCGATGGCGATGTCGATCATCTGCTGCAGGAGGCGGCACGCCTCGAAGAAGTGCTGGTAGCGGCCGTCCTTCATCAGCTTGGACAGCTCCATGCAGGCGTCCAGGTGGTTGTTGCAGTACTCAGAGTAGATCCAGAAGCCATCTTGCTGCGCAGCACAAAAGAAGACAGAGTAAGTGGGGGGGGGCATTTCATATTGAGGACCACTGGGGAACTCTGATGATTGGAAGGAGCATCTGCTGCTATGGCAACTTTAACTGGATTAACCATAATGATGTAAACTGAGGAGGACACATTTCTAATCTGTATGTTTTAACTCTGATTATTATCCTGCTCATTTCTTATGATTTTTTTTTCTTTTTTGTAGACTGATTTTTGTCCTTTTTTGTCATTACAGTCTTTCTTGTATGTGTATTGTATGTCTTTCCTACTTTGCTTCGTGGCCAGATATTCCTTGCAAAAGCGAATTTTTTGACATTAGGTAGTCTTTGACAGGATGAAACAATAGATAAGCAATAATAATAACATTAAATAAAAAGGCAGCATTAAGAAAGCTGGGAGCCATGCAAAAAGTTTGGTAGGCCTTCTGCTGATTTCTTCAATAAGGGGTAATCGTGAGTTGTAAGAACTTGATAAATAACAGCCTTTTAAAGAAAATTTTTAAAAAGTTTGGAATTGCTTAGTTTGCTGTCTCAGAACACTTTTTTAGTTCATATTTACATATACACTATTTTTATTCAAAACCATTTTAGGTTTCTTTGTAATGCAAGATCTGTCATCATGCTTCATCATAGCAAGCCACATCAAAGGCTGACTAAAAAGACACTGCATTATTTAACAAAATGTTTAATTTGCAAATGCATTCCAATATAACACCACTGCATTTATTTAGGGAAATAAGATTTCCACAAATGAATGGCCCATTTAAAAGCACAGGCTTTTCTCTATGAAAGTCCTCATAATTACCATCAACAGGCACTGTGCCATGTGAGCAAAGTTTCATAACACTTCACAAATGTTAACATTAGCTAGGTACTTTACCAAATTCACTGGCTGCCAAGTTAGCTAGCTCCTAGCAGTATCTAAATATACACTATTCTTATTTGTAGTTGACTTGCTCTAAGTGACTTGAACATGGACGAATAACATGTTCTGAGAAAGGAATAGTGGCATTTCTTCATAGAAAACTTCATAGAAATTAATCTATCCTACCCAGCTAACCAACAATAATTTGCTTGCACAGCTAATCTTTTAGTTAGCAGGTGAAAGTGCAATCAGTGAACTTTTGTATGTTACCCATCCAATCTAACATTACTGCTGCCACCTAGAAAATAAATAAAACCTCTGCAGACACAACTGTTTAATCAGCCCTTCTTGCTTAAAAATGTGCAGAAATTTACATGTTTGAAACTTCTACAGTACCCTATATACAGCAACCTTGAGTGTTGCTGAAATAATTTTGTCAATTCACAGTAAATTGGACTTCACTGCATTGGCTTTGTGCGTTTATGCCATGTATTGACCAGTTTAGACCAACCTTAATGGTAGGCCACACTATGTTACACAATCTATCATAGCAACAATAGCCTAAATAGATGTAAATAAATGAACAAACCTGACATTACTGCATGCAACTGAATCATTTCATGGCAATGCCTGAACTTCAAGTTGTTGCTCTGTGAAAGCACTCATTTCTCACAGATGACATGCAATTGCATGTAAAACTGAAGAAAGGCCCACTCTTATAATGTCATCCAATACCAATTTAGCACCAAAATTAAAAAGTGGCCTGATTTCTAGTGATATTCTTCATATGCTATGAAAATCTGTTAAAAGACATGACTTCGGCAACTAAGAAGGTACTTTTTGGTTGTTTTGTTGTTCACTTCTCTTTGACAGGGAGTGACGTTATCAGATCAACATGTTAGCACTGTCTTGAACACAGATACACTCATCAGGCAAACAAGCTTTCAGACCTCCTCCCAACAGACTGGACTGGGAAAAACAAAAACCAAGAGCAAACAGTGTGGATTCAGTCTCTGTCCCCTGAAAGCAACAGAGATGTAATTTACTCAAAACGCTCACTTTAATTTGCAAGTCTGAAGACTACCAGGACCTTTACACTCAACCATGGGGAAAAGGACCATATTTGTGCAATCAATACCCACACCATCAGTCCCTTTAGCTTCCATGAATGATGCAGACTAGACACACAGGCCTCTGGTGAGCTTTTTAGTCTTCTAGAGAACTTGAAAGAGCTTTTCACAGCCATATATGCTATATATACACTTTTACCTCTTAAGAATAATTACAAATATATTTTGTTCCAGATGCTCCAAATACAAACAATCTTAGGATGGTCAGAATTTTCCTGCCACAAGCAAGAGCTTGCACACAATATCAAGGCATTAGCATGCATTCCAACAAAGATGTACTGCAGTGGTGTGAAATTTAACTGATTTCTTATCTTGCTTAACTATTACTGGGTTAAACAAAAAGGCAGAATACAATACTAGTGTCATTACTGACTGTACATCTCACAGAGGAATTTCAATTCATGCAGCAAAGTGAAGGAACACCAGGCATATCTTAAATAGCTTATGCTGACATCATCAACATGAGACAAGCTGGATGACTAATGTACCAGAGCTGTTCCCCAAATCACACATTAGAGACACTGATGTCATCAACATCCGACACATTTTAAGCCCATATACTTACATGTTCCAAGAAACAAGGTCCAATTTCACTGAGATGAGGTTCCTCAGTGTTGTACTGCTTCTCCAGGTCTCGAACAAACCCCATTTGAAATCTGTAGATGTCCTCAATATTTCCAAATATGACTTTCAATTGATCATCATTAAACATGTCTCTTCTCTTTCTGCATTGCCTCAAATAACCCTGAAACGAGGGATATAAGATCACAAGTCAGAAACTGAAGAAATGGAAAAATAAAACTTTGCTCTGTGACTCTCAGCCACAGTTTAAATTTTGGATGTACAAGAATATACAAATTTCAAAAAGAGAAAAATTGACCTGAGGAAAAAAAAATTATCAGCAAAAAATTATGATGATGGAAAGGGAACATTTATGGTGAAAACCCCATTTCATTTGATCAAGAATTGTTTAACAGTGAATACCAAACAGTGCATGTATGCCTGCCTACCTTCCTGCTTAATACGATTTAGATTGGGGTCACATCACCACTGAATGCTCAACAATCTCATCACATTCCTTTTGTGCTAGACAGCTCTATGGCTCAATGAATATTCAATCTGCAAGGAAGGCCTAACACTGGAGTTATCCAGGGGTCCTCATTATGTAATGACTCTTGCTTTTTGCAGTTGTTGCACCTCACACATTGAGGTTTTCAGTTTTGATTTATGATGTACACTATTCACTGATTTACTTAGTGAATTCTCTTATACCGGGCAGTTTGTCTCTGCATTATAACAAAAGAATAGATGGCAGAAGGGACAGCTGACGGTAACCTACCAAGTACGTGAACTCATAAGCTTCTAGTCCAGTCCAGTTCCTTAACTATTGTGCAATACTGCTATCTAGCAAGGCTGTTTTACCTAGTATTCTTATTAATTTTATTTACCACTTGTTAATTGTGTGTGTGCTGGAGGGAGGATATATTCAGTTATGATTACATAGCTAATATTCTGCAGCAGTGGTAATCATTAAGAATCCACAGGCTTCTCGCAGAGACAGATAAATAGAGGTCTGTCACATATGCATTCAGTCTATCCTCCATATGTCTGTGTCTAAGAGTCAATACAGTGCTGTTCAGCTATAGATATTCTGTATTTTGTCATACCTGTTCATGAATATTCACAATTACACACATATAATAAATGCGGAGAACTGAATATCCATTCAATAAACAGAAGATATATGGTTCTGATCTTCATTCCAAGTATTAAATCATTGAGATGGAGCCTCTGGTTGGAACTTGAATCACCCATTGTTCTGGCTGTCAATCAGCAATTGGCTGAAAGGTGAGTGCACATATTTAAAGCCAGTCATATCGAAACTGTGGAAGTCCAGGAGCAGGAGAGGACATTATGGATCTAAAGCTATTAAGCCCTTTAATGACATGGACCAAGAAATGATAACCGTGGCAAGCTTTCAGAAATAGAAACTGAAACCAAAATAAGAAGTGGAAAGCAACAATAGATTTAAGTGCTTATTCATGTAGCCTCTCAAGAACACGGCTTGACAGAGCCAGGCAAGGCCCGTTGGGGATTATGTGCTTGTTACTATCCTTGTTATGGGATGTGTCTTGCAGCAAGACCCAGTGAGATGGAAAGTTGCTATTTTGGAGGTTCAGCACTGGACCTCCATGTTCATCTTTCTCACTCACCATTTTTCACATCCACCCACAGATTCTGTTGCACAGAACCTGCACAAACAGGTCACCTTGTTAACTTCAATGAGTGATTGCTTGACAAAAGGACTTTCAGGCTGATTGAGATTAACCAATGTTTGGGGGTCATCACTCAAATGCAGTGTCATTGTGTGCCAGTGGATTCTTCTCTAGTCAGCTCAGAAATGGAAGGCTAACAAATTAGCCAACAGGCTCACACTCACAATCTTTTGTAGGGAAAATATGTAATTTGGAATGCATTCAAGAATAACATTATCAATGACATTTGCTATTGATATCATTATACTTGAATGCATTGTCATTTTAGTGTTATGGATATTGCCCTCATAGTATTTAATATATATAGCTGAGCCAAAACATCTAATTTGTTAGCACAGCAAAACAACCTGTATGAACAAACCTGTAGTTTTCATTTGCCTAAAAGTATGGACAGAGGTCATTTACAAAATAATATTTTAATGTTATTATTACTGATTTAATAACATTAAAATATTCACAATTTAACCATTAAGACAATCAGTGATTAAGGTCAAACTGAAGAAAGACAGAACAGCCTGAGAGAAGATTCTTTTTTTGCATAGCAACCAAAAGAGCTAGCCACTAAATCAAAGGAATCCATCTGTAAAATTGAATCTTCACTGTGGTATTTTCAAACTGATGTGTGTTTCATGAATATACTGAGAAAAAGGGTAAGTACGGACAAAATGACGCCCTCCACACTTTAAGTGATCACTGATACCCTCAGTGATGACTGAAGTGTTACCTTTGTTCCAATTCGCAGAGTTACAGAGCACAATGGTGGTTACACAGAAAATCCCCTTTCAGTACCCCTGGCTGAGAAATTGGAGTGTGATATACTGCACATGAGTGCTGTAGTAATGATGTACCTCGCAGATGTCCTTCAAATGTTTGATGTAATGTCTCTCTGTGCTCATGATTTCATTGATCACGTTGGCCCTCATCTGGTCCCGGTTCTGGAGTGGCCGGCCTACACAGAGGCAGTCATTGCTGGGGTCCAGGTGGCCATTCTGTACCTCGCTGGTGCCCTCTGCTGGCTCTGCGGCACCATCTTCCTGGTTCACCCATAGCTAGTGACATCAGAAGGCACACATGAGCAGGAAAGGACACAAACAGCATCACCATCACTTAGCCCAAGGCACCACAGAGCTATGGCAGCTTACAGAAGCGGAACAAAAGCTGGTGCGGTATTGAGGCCAAAGAAAGTCTTATTCTGTCAAAGAAATGAGGATGTAATGACAAAACCTGGAAAAACCTGCGTGAAACAAAATGTCAGCCTAAATGTCTCAAGCATTGCTAAACTACTGTCATACATCTATGAACTCTAATGAAGACATTACAGAACAGAACATGAAAAACAGATGAAGTTTCAAGGGAGTCAGGCACAAAAGCAGAGATGGAGGCTGAGAATTGGTAACACCACAGCATACCAAATACTCTTCAGCATACCAGAAGCCAACACAAGTACATAATGCTACAGACTGGAAGTCTCCACATCCGTAGTCAATCTGTATTCACCATGAAGGAATCTCTTTCTCCTTTATAAGGATGACCTGATTTATTTAACTAAATTGTCATATGTCTAGGCAACATGGCAGTAGAGGTGTTTTGAGGAGAATTTGGCGCCAGTATGTCTAATAAGGACATAAAATGCAGTGTGGCCCTGGGACAGTTTTACAAACATTCAGTGGGGTCAGTGACAGGCCATGCTCTGAGCCTCCACTTAATATCTCCCTCCTGATCTTCCCTGCTGTTCTGCACAACGATGCTCAATTCAAAAATGTAACTTTATCAAGCACTGGCCCCTTTTGCAGTCTCTTAGCTCTGTTCATAAAAGGGAAGAATTTTATTTACCTTAACTTACTGATGCTCTTGGATCTTGTTTTATTTAAAATTGCCATTAGCCTTCCAGCTATAAGACACGACAAGGCCATGGATGAGAAGGTATGATACATCAGCAGTGTAGGACTCTCTACCTAAACCAGTTATAAAGTTTGCTTTTCTGCAAATGAACATCAGCATATCTTGTTCATGTGCGCAGAGGCTGATAAACATTGTAATTGTAAAATCACAAAGGACAAATTATTATTCACTGCTTGCAACCCACACATCACGACAAATTCCCATCAGACATCCAGATTAAACACAGGTAATCAATATCCACATAACAACCCTGCAGTCTCCCATGAATCTATTTCTCCACCCTTAATCACATGCCTGCCTTTCACCACACTCCTAATCCCACATAAACCTTGTCAGAAAATCCTCTGTATTTGTCATGGCTGCCACCACACGTGGGTCTACTTTAATTGGGAGAAAAAGGGCAAGTTGAACAGGATCTTTCACGGACCAGTTTCATGAAATTACTCACATAACTCACTGACATTATGATTATCTTTTGGTGCTTTTACACAGAGATGTTTACCTTCCTTTCACCATGTGTAAGCAACGTATTTGTTCTCTCTTCAATGGTACCTCATATAAAGAGTGTTGTATCCATTGAAGCAAAGGTTTAATATAAAAACAGGGAGGTTGACTTTTAACTCAAACTCATTTTTCAGTGTTTACTGTACCACTGGTAATGTGCATAAGTGATGATCCATCTCTTAAAATGTGTACTATAGTATTGCACTGCACTACGACAACAGTATACTGACAGCATACTGTCATACAGTCAACAGTTATGACTTGATGTTTCAAGAGAACTCAAGGTTACAACTGCGACTACAATTGAATAGATGCATTCTCTTAATTTAGAAATCATAATATTCAAGAACTTTTAGAACAAGAGAGTGTGGCTGCAAGCTGTGCCAGGTGTAACCTAGAAAATGCATCCATTAATCAGTCTGAAATGTAAATGAGCCCTTCAGTCTGGTTAGTAGACTTTGCAGAATATGCAGAGCATAAGAATGAGGTCAGGTGTTAGACAAACCAACCTGCTGATCCACTCAGGCATTTAAATGCTGTATATATGGTCACAAACGTAAGAGTATAGGAAAAACAGTTAAAAGTGTCCTAAAAGATAGAAAGTTCAAGTCCCAGCAATGTGTATGATACCGAGGCACAAATTTTCTGACATTTCTTGCTATGAAGCCCAGGTGTATGGCATAATTATTAAACTATGAAAGAAAGCATCCGTTTCAGAATTTTTTTTTTTTTTTTTTTTTTTTTTACCAAAGAGCCGTTATTAACCAATGTGGGACAATCTGCAATCCGTCTAACAGCCACAACATATGAGGAGCTTTGTTAAAGTCCGCTGAGACTTGTGATGACATTTTACACAGATAGCTTGTGCCTAGGGCTGTTCAGTATTTAAAGGCCACTGGCACCTCTGAGGCTGCTGCCGGAGCTGTGATCTGGGGACATACCACATGAGGCATGGGATAGGAAGCACAGAGCAAGTTGCCAGACACTCATGTTTGTCCACTAAAGTCATCTAATGCAAAGACCTCTGACAGTATAAACATCATCTGGTAAAGAGCAAAGTTATCATAGTTTACAATAGTTTATACCTAGGGCATAATCAACGGTAAGCAATTTTGATGATATTTTAAGATCTAATGGGAGTAAGGGTGTTAACCCCATTGTCCTGACCAAAGTCCCAATTTAACACTCTTGGCTAAGTGATCAACCCTGTACTTTTAAATGAAATTAGCTGTACTCCCTAGCATTCCCTATCCCTATGGAACAGGTGCCGGTTTTCGATTTGGTGATAGCTTTCTGGGGAGATAATCATAAAGGCCTAGAAGGAGAAGCAGTGCGGCATACTGTTTGAGGAACTGGGCTTGAACCGAGGAGGCTGCATGCTGGATTCCCTGGTGAAACACCAGCCATGGTACCCTTGAGTATGTCACGCAACCTGAACTGCCTCAGTAAATACTCTGCTGTACAAATGGACAGTATATGTGAAGCTATCTAAGTCACCCTGGGGTGTATGCCACAAATAATAACTGGATCCCAATGACCAGATCCTTGAGGCCACCAACATGTTGGCTGTAACTGACAGGAATGAATATACATTTCCCTGTGAAGCTGAGAGTACTGCAGCTTTGCCAAAGGGAAGAAAGGACTATTTATAGCCCTTTGTGTGACACCAAATTCAATGATTAATGGACAGCCTGAAAAACAACTCCTGATAAAGCACTTAACCCTCTGAAATGTTACTGAAAATACCTGAACATACCTGCAACTGAAATGATGGCAAAATGTGGTAAAGGCTCCATAAACCAAGGGGGGTTAGTCCATGCGCCATCAGTCACAAGTCATAAGAACCAATCAAAAGACTGTGCTATCAATGGCAAAAACACTATGATTGTGTCAAAGCATTGACTTCCTTTATCATTACAGATTCTAATGCATTTTTGATACATTCCTTCTCATGATAGACATATTCTTCAACTTCAACCTTTTCTTTACACCTCTTCTGCTGTGGGCTTTCTAAGATCAGGGACTCTGAACCTGCATATCTCACAAGAAAGAAAAGCTACTAAAAACACAAAGTCCGGCCTGATATATCTGTACCAGATCTTGAAGGGTACTTTCTAAATGAAATGCAGATATTGTAAAGACAATGCATGCATGAACAGAAAGGACAGATCATTAAATCTCATCCTGAAAACATCAGTCAACACAAGTCACAAGTCAAGTCAACAGTCTGTGGATAGCCCATAGTTAAAAGAAATTTAAAATACTGAAGAAACCCATAGGAATAAACTGCAGGATAGACCCGGAATCTTTGAATATGCATGAGTCAGAGGCATTGTTGTCTCTGTGGTTCCTTACAACTGCATGTGGAAATGGATATTGTGCATAGATGTACTCAAAACCCATTTCTTGCATATGTTTTCTGCCCTATGTCTAAGTGACAGAGACTTTGATTTGAGACTCTTGCAAAAAAAAAAAAAAAAAAACACAGTTTTCAGTTTTGGGGTTCCCGAGTGGCTCAGTCAGCAAGGCGCCTGTCTTGAGTACAGTCTGAACCCTACAGTCTGGGTTCAAAACCAGTTCTGTCATCTGCCTGGTAGCAGCTAACAAATTGGCTTCCCTCTGCTGGGGCAGCTATAGCACCTTCAGTGCTCCTGCACAAGTTCAATGGTTGTTGTGGTGAGATGTCTAATGTACAATTATTGACTCCATTTGGTTGCATAAAGCGGAAAAAGAATGAATAACCCCCTACTTCTGCAATCATGGGATAATCCAATTCAAAAACAATGCAAGGACATTTTTCTGCATCTGAAATATATAAAACAAATAAATAAGGGCTCAAGAGGCAAAGGTCATGCAGCTCTGAAAATCAAAGATTTGGGGGATGGTGATCTAGATGCCGTCATACTTTCATCTCACCTCAAACTTACACCATTTACTAAACATCATGTATTTACTGAATGCAAAGCACAGCTGTCATGGCTATCTGGAGAAGAATAAAGACTAAAAAATCCTGATTTCTAAATCAAAGACTCATGCTCTGCTAATACAACAAAAATAACTGATCACTCATGATGACAGAAATGTCAGCAACAAACTAATATAAACCAATAAACTCACTTACAACAGTCCACAGCTCAGAATAATCCAATCATGACAAATGAGATTCTTAAGGTAGAGCAATGTTTCTCTTTGCATAGCTTATATTAAACCTTTAAGGCTCAAATATATCAGTTCTGTCACACCTCATCATATCATCTGCAGTATAGTACATTATCTGACTGTACCCCAGCAAAAAATGCATCGTGCATCTCAAATATCAACCTGAAATATAAGCTTACAGACAGAAATGAAGATAAATATTTATACAGTGACTCATCTTACAAAACTACTTTGTGATACACTAAATGGAAAAAAAAGTCATGTTTACCGTTTTATCTAAATATATAGTTAAGGCTTCTTAATATTACTTAAAATGATGGCTGTACTAAATCTCTGGAAGTCAATGTCAGACATAACATGTGCCTAATATGTACAATGCACGGCCTTCAGTTCACAACTTATCTCCATCTTTTCAAATCAGAACATCAGAAGTCACATTTTAGCTTTAGATTGACCCACTTAATCTGACACTCTGCGTCATTTTATCTGCACAGTAGATGATATGCGAGTAGCGGTTATGGACAGCCATGAAAAGGTCAGATGCATTGGAATGCTTGTTGACGCTGACATAACGGCTGATGGACCTCATGAACGTGATGATTTATGATCTACAGAACGCACCTTTGAAGCTGTGTTTTGGAACCGAGGAGTTGCTATGGGGTTGATATAGAAAACCTGTTTTGTTTGAGGTTGAGGAGGGTGTGGTTCAACCTTAGAAAAGAACGACAAAAATACACTTTGGTTCAAAATCGTCCAGGGAACCATGGAATATAAATGGATAAGATGGACGATAATATAAATGGAGGTGGAACAGGCGGCGATAGCTACGTGGAATACTACTGTAGTGAAAACTAACATTCCCCGTTTCAGAAATAAAGTCAGAGTCAGAATAAAAATAACTAAAGCAATAACTACAAAATTAACATTGTGCTTTTCACATTTTTAGTGTTGTTAGTAACGGTTGATGATCTTCAACAAACTCTTGTTCTTTTCTTCCTCCTGTTAATAAAGCCAACATAACAAAAATGCTTTTCCACCCTCAAAAGGAGAACCCACTCCTAAGATGGTATGATAGTGGTAAATGAGAATTGATGGTATTGGAAACCTTGTTTTTGCTGAAGGAGCATCATCAGGCATGTTAAAAAAAATACAGGAAAAAAGCTTTTAGAGAGCCAGACTTACCCTCACAAAGCTGGCAGGAAACCATCCCTCTTCATCATCGATTTGTCCCCACCACCAGTCCTTGTTGGAAGCATCCAGGACTTTGATGACGTCTCCTGCCTTAAATGCCAACTCTCGGTCGGCCATGGTAACGTGATCCCATACTGCCTCAGCGTTGACGATTGAACCTCCACTAATCAACTGGAGGGGAGAGAAGAAAGGCCTTTGAGTTCACAGCCTCCCTTACTTTCTGCACTCTCTCCCACACAGTCTCTGGCAAGGGCGCTAATGTCTCTCTGATCAAGTCAGGCCAGTGTGGGCCATGGGATGCTTCCTTTATCTGGAAGATAAAGACATATCTTGGCTTGCTATAGAGCGATGGATATCCTTCCTGCATTCTTGATGGATTCCTTGCATCGGAGCTAACTTGAAAGAGAAGGCTGTTGATTTTGAAAATTAAAACATGATACAGTTTGAAGGCTGAAAATATAGACCTATGTGGAATTGTGAACACACAAATTGCACAGGAGATTCTGTATACATCAGGACTCTACTTATCATTCGGTGGATTTCCTGTGGAGGAAGAAATTGAGTTCAGGCATCCATACACTATCAATAAACAAATAAATAAGCTTACATTTTAATTGTTGTGGATGTTTGGACATGTACACAGAAAGTAACATCAGCAGCAGATGCAGTATACAAAAAAGCAACATCTACAGCAGAAGAATACTGTCTCTCAATGAAGAATGGCCATTGACTGAACAGTGGCAGTAGATACGCTACTGAAACACAGATACAAAAACAGCATGAGTGATATCAGAGTCCTTTCCAAGAACAGACCCAGTTTACTGCAGTGGTGACGGCTTTATTTTCCCCTTTGAGAAATGATGTAGTGCAAGCCCACAGTTTATTATTAAGTATTGACAATGGTGGCCTTACTCCAGAATAAGCACAGAACAAACAAACACCCCAATAAATCAGGTCTAATCTTGAGAAAGACACCAAACACACAGAGCCATATTATCTAGGTGACGTATTATTCATAAGCCAGCCATAGCACTGTCAGAAGGATAATTACCGATCCATAAACCTGTCTCTGATGAATAATTTAAAAATATGCAAGCAAGTAAATCAGTGATGCATTTTTGATGGGTACAGTAATGCAGCAGACAACTCTAACATTTAGTGTTGTGTGCAGGTTTACTGCCCACCTACATTGCCTAAATATGGGAGTGGGAGATCTTTCATCTGCTGTTGGTCATCAAGAAAAGCAACACAGGTAAAAAGGCCCCTTCTACTGATTTCATGTCACTAAACTGATGTGCAAAAGGACACTGTTACAGTCTTATGGGCAAAATCCAACACCTGGTCCTGTCTTAAGTAGGTAAAGACTGAATAAAAATTGGTTAGCTGATGCATGCATGTATGATTTGTGTGTTATTTATTGCACGTTATAAAGATAATCATTAATATGACATGATGCTACATGGAACACAACATAAACAGTGATCATGTTCATGATCAGTCCATGAAAACTATGAGTTTCTGGAGCTGCCACTGTAGCAAAGCCTGAAGGGCAATCTGCCAGCCACAATTCTGCCATTTTTAGTTGTGTTTTTCCAAGTGTAAAGTCATTTTTAGTCACTTTTGACATTTAAATAACAATTATCATTGGTTGAAACACTTAGACCTTTTCTTTTTTCACAATGACGGCAACAGTTCACCGTAACCTCAGACTTGTAACACAGATCCTGACAGCCACCAAATGAATATGCTAATACCACTTTGCAGGAACAAATGCCCTCCCTGTTTAGTTCAATTAACCGTCCTATGTTGTAGAACATTTTGTACAGAAAATATTTTTTCAGAGAGACAAAAAAGTCTCTTGACTTGAATTATTAAAATGTATAATGAGACAGTTCCTCAATGTTCTGCATGCCCAAAACCACAACATTGATATCAACTTTTTTTTCCCATAGTCTTGCTACTTGCAGCCATTAAACTACCCAAAATTACACACAGGAGAAACAGGCTTGGATCTTTCAGCCTTTCCCCCACTCATCTCCAGATCAAGGCATGGTTTGAGCTGGCTTGCCTCTACCTGCATTCTGCATTTGCCTGGTCATTAAAACAATATTCTTGAAAACTTTGCTCCATTTGTTTCGACATTGTCTGCCTCTTCTCCAAAATCATATGGAAGCGGAACTTTAAAGATGTTGCTGAGAAAGTCTCTTGTGAAAGTTAAATCTAAAGCATATCCCAAAAGAGTATATCCTAAAAATAGGCAATATTTTTAAAATATGTTCACTGCTACTGCAAATATTTCTTCACTGCCAGTCAGGATAAAAGCAAACAAATTTGCAGAAAAAGTCACAAACTTTTTTCCTCCACTGTCACTCCCAAGTTACCACTTTTATCACTTTGTCACAAACGAGAGAAAAAGTGATACAAATTATAGGCTCTTTATCCAATATCAGATTGCAAAAAAATCACCCTAAAATCAGAGTAGTCACTGACAGGTTCACCTCATCTGTATGCCAGCTGTACAAAAGGATACAATATGTGTCATTCTCATAAAGGTGCCTGGTCAGCAAAAATAATACAAAATAATAAACAGGTCATGTACAGTATGGTTATCTACTGTACTGAAAGAATATACTATCATATACAATATATACAATATGTCTTTGCACCAAATATTGTATATCCCCTGAAAGCATTACAAAAACCAAATCCCATCCTTCACTGATGTTCCCAACTTGCAGTGTTGTTAATTTAAAAACTATGAAACATAATAACTGATCAAATTATATAACTGCATTTTAGGCAAAAAAAAAACTAGAGGAGCTCTTAGTAGTAGGATGGCACCATACTCCTAGAACAGACATTTTTCTGTACTGAGGAGGCTGTAGTGAAGTGTAGTGTAGTGAAGTCCTGTGCTTTCTCTGCTTGGCGATGGCAAGATCCTGAAGAGCTTGTTGGCCCTCGACCAATAAGCAATCCAATTACATTAAAATGTTTTCTGATATTGCCAGCAAAAGTCACATGAAGAGTCGGTCAACGAGAATTATCCTGACCATGTCACGAGCATCCGAGCGTGTCCGAGATAATGCAATGAGCAGCAACTTTGGTAAATGAAACGAGCAAATCGAATTATGAGACACATTTGTAACGGGAACGATATGGTTGAAGCAAATCTGCGTTAAATGTGCCGGGTTACTTGTGGGTTGAATCCCTCTTTAGTTTTGCCTGTCATACTCAACTGGAAAGAGATTTTAATAAGGGGTTTCTTTGAGCTAGTTTCTTTCAAACTAAAATGCCTGGTGATCCTGACAGCTCTTTCACAATGCTGTCACAAAAATAGGATTACAGCGCTGAAAAATATTTTTCTCCAAATCCAACTCACTGTCAACCTCTCAAAATGCAGAGTACCCAAGTCCTTGGTTTTATTTTTTTGCTATTTTTTTGTATCCATTTTGAGTATAAACAAATGAGTAGAAAACAAGGTTTGATTCAATAAAACCTAATAAAGAGTTAACATTACCATATCCTTCACAATAAAAATTGCCTCAAATGTGTTTGAATACATTTTCAGATTATAAGAAATAACAGATCAGGTAATCAACATATCTGGCCACATGCTATACCAGCACAATATCATTAATTAATATTTGTTGTCAAGACAACTAAAAACAACATGAAAGATAATTCACAGTAGCTTAAGATATTAATCTCCCATGTGATTTTACACAGGTAGCTCCATTCTCTGCACTACTCTATTTAAGTGCTGGTATTGGGATAAGCATTGGCTAACCCCTTTAGCAGGTTTGTAAAAATGCAAAGCTGTGTTAATAGAGGATAGCATACTCTACCCTTACAGTATCCAACAATGAGAATGTTTTCTGGAATCACAAGGAGGAAACCCAAGCTCATCAGATACAGTACATACAATCAGGACAGTATGAACACAGCATTCTTGCACCTAAGCTAAATATGGCCAAGCATGAAAAACACAGAAATCATAGAAAGAAATATTTCCATTTTTTTTTTTTTTTTGTCCCTGGCTGCTTTATACTTTTGTGTTCTCATATGACAATTTCAACTTAACACTTTCCACCGAGGGCTTACTGTAAAACATACTTTTAAAGCTTTCCAGGGGACACCCTAATTCATCTTTCACACACTGCAATAGCTAAAGGAAGCTTAAGATGATGAGATCATTCATTGTATCATTCCTGTAACATACATGAAAGCACAAGCAAAAAAAAAAAAATTATCAAACAAACAGTTACCTGATCCTGATTAGTCTGTGTAGTCCACAGAAGTGCGCATCATAGTTGAAATACTCTCCTGCTGGGAACAGCCACTACTAAATCTGTAATAACTATTTAGTATGTCTGATCTACTCCACTGGCTAACTGTTCATACTGTGGTCACACTGTTAGCAGATATTACATATTGCATCTGTATATATCTCCACAACTGGATCATATAACATCAGAAAGACAATCATCTTTAAGCTATAAGAAAGGAGAATTACGGAAACAACAAATCTTTCCACTCCCACAAAAAGCAATATGACACAGCCTACTGTAAACCACACTCCAAGAGAAAATGTACAGTGGGGAAAGATGTTTGTGGGGAAACTGAAAAAGGTTCTGAATGTCTGCTCTTACTGCTAGTAACCACTGCTGGTATCTTCCCAGCTGGCATCTCTTGTTAGACATTTCTCTTTGCCTTGACAAAGCAGTTGCTGGCAACGTTCCTTAGAAGCAGAGAAAATAGGCCTACACTTGCCATTACTGTTGGTGGAAGCAATCCAAAAAACCTCACAAAAAACTATAAATAGAAGCTTTTTTTCTTTTTGGCTTCTTCTTTAATTGTATACCAATTGGATAAGAAACAAAAATTATGCTCTGCAAGGTTTGACCACGATTTCCACAGAGACATTCCAATTTATTTTAGACAAAAGTCTCTTTTTCCCTGCAACTTACAAAATTGATCATAACACACACACACACACACACTTCACCACACCCCATCCCCCTTTGTGCCAATGACCATCACAGCATCAATATACTCCCTGCTGGCAAGTTTGTTTCAAGTGCCTGGTTATACTGTCATACTGGTAGAAAGCATCCTCAATACCACCATGACCTCAGAAGGCAGGGCAGACTAAGCATACGCTTGTGGCATCATGTCAGCTAGCAGAAACATCCAAATATGCAAGCCAACTGGACAAGAACTAGCTAGCTCCAGCCAGCTGAAACGACACTAAAATAGCAGACAGTTAAAGTAAATAATGTACAAATTCAATGGCAAGGAACGGCTAACAAGTCTCTCATTTAGAGTTGTGTTTTATGTCATGTACCCCTTTAACATGACTGTTTCAGTCAAATGACTTCACAGGTGTCCCCTTGTCTCTTCATCATGCAATTTCATTGCTGTCCATCACTACTCAAAGACCAAGAGGGGAGGCATGCTACTTAACACACACCTCCCTCTTCCTTCTTACTATGGCGTTTGCATTCAGTGTGTGAGAACCATACACATTCAATTCCCAAACCAAATCCCATCTATCTCATTGTGCCATGCTGGTAATTTACTCGCCCCTTTTTTTACACAGGTACCATCAACTAGAGCTCTGACCTGGATTTACTGAGGAGGTAAACCATCAATCCAAATCCCTTACCCTGCTTTTTTTCTTCCCTTCCTCTCCCTGGAATAAAATGAATAAGTCTTAGGATGGTCTGCAGTTGGAGGGGGAGCTCATTAGAGAGGACCACTGTTGCCGGCCATTTGTATTCCTCTGAGGCAGGATCTCATGCACAGGCTGTTCTGAGTTCCTGTTCAGATGGCTGTAGTCTGATCCCAAGTGCTTACCCACACACACACAGCCTCCGAACCTGAGCTCCGCTAAGCGAGACAGAGCCTCCATTTCACCCTGAAACTGGCACAGGCTGATTTGGAACTGCACCAAAGTGCTCAATGTCCTGATGTTTTTCGATACAAAGCATCCTGTTTAGTAGCACTAATCCAAGCACAGCTGGGTAGTTGCCCAGGTCTGAAGTGATTCAGCATTTCCTAGTGTTAATCATTAACGATGCTTACTTTATGATCTTTTTTTTTTTCTTTCAGAAACGTCAGATCAATATGTTGCTAGTTGTTATTTTCTCTACAACTAACACATTTAAAGATACTGCATGTGCATATTATTGAAGAAGAAAAGCTTATTTCTGAAACAGAGTCATCTACTTATTAAACTGATAACACTTCCCCAACTCTCATATTTCATTCTAAGGACTCCTAGTTTTACATTTATGGTACATGAAATATGTAAGGTGTCTTCATGAGGCATGGACTAAAATGATACTGTATTGCTGCAATTCCCAGGGATACTATTCAATGCAAAATTAATGACACAAACCAGAGCTCGTTGCTACAAGTATGTGCAAATAAGTATCTGTCCACGTAATCGCACTATTGTTATATCAGAAATCAACCTTAATAGACTGCTTCATCTTAGTGGTAATAACAGTAAGTATTAAAGTATTAAAGTAGTTCTTTTTCAAGTCACCATTCATATTAACTTGAAAAAGAAGTCACTATTCTAACACTACGCACAGGTATAATAATACATGTCACAATTTCGTTTCATAAACGAGAGATTTATATGTTATGTGCGGAGGTTACTGTACATCATTAAAACATGATAAAATAATGCAGACTGACAACTGAAGAGCAAAAACCTCAGGAACAGAGACTATAAATTGAACAGAAAAAGGTTCCAGCTCAAATAGTTACCCTAAACAATTAAACTGCAGCATTTTTCTAATGTAAGTGTAGTACTCCAATAACCTAATCCGGCCTAATTGTTAGCAAAAACTAATTCAGCATAAAATCTGTACATTTCACACACATGTATCCTCCCACTGCAGGCTTGCACATTGTTATTTTCTTCTCTCCTCTCCTAATATTGTGTCCTTTTTTCCTTGCTGGCAGCATTCCACACAGATTGCCATTATTTTGTGGGTCATTTTTTTCTGTTTTTTTTTTTTTTTTTTTTTTTTTTACTGTGCAGTGTCAGATGAGTATTTCTGATCTTGTGGCGAGCAGTTCACAGCAGTATCAATAACCTTCTAACACCTTGGTTGTAATAATTGCTCCACTGAAGAATAAATACACTGACCTTTGACAGTCAAGTCTGGTTTTACTTATCTGGTCAACAAGACACGAGTTTTATGCTCTGGGCTCCATGTCCACCCAGTTATCTATTTGAAGGTACAGTGAACAGGCCAAAAGCTCTGTTTACAATCTCTGGGGATGAATAACAAAAATGTTAAGCATAGCAGAGATTGAAAACAAAGTAAATGATACCAACTTAATAACACTGTTTTTGTTTAAAGACCACTCTTCACAAGGGGATTTATCAAACTCATTTTACAAAAACTAATTTCCATGCAATATGTATCGCTCTGAAAAAAATCTACTCTATATTACTTGCTTACTATATTACTATATTGTCACACCCAGTGCAATCAATCCACAATGCACCCATGTCTCAACTTACATCACTTACACCTATCCGCTTCCATTTAACTGATGTTGCACAATCAGTGTTTATTTATGTGTCATGTGATTCTCTTAAATATGTAAAGTAGTGAGCACCTCACCCTTTCTTTCATTTTCTTTTCATTTTCCTTTTACTTCTTCGCTCTTACAAGTTTTTGTGAGTCTAATGAAAGTCAAACTCAGTGCCACATTTGTGAGTCAGTAAACATCATTTAACAAGCTATTTTTTATGTTCATCATACATAATATGCAATGACCTGGCATCTCATTTGTGAATGGATGTTGCTTAAATTCTTTGTCACCTGAACTGCTTTTAAATCCGCAATAAATTGTACTGTGTAACAGTGACACTCTTACGCAACAAAAACCCAGTGAAGGGAAGTGACCACTTGATAACCCCAACAATATACCAGCATATATGTACGTAATTGTTTTCTTGTAGCATAATTTTTCATGTTACCTTGTAGATGTTACCCTGGCACTGAGCTCAATTGTCTTAGCTGAGTGCTCATCCTGTTTTTATGGCACTTTGCATTGTAATATTAACTTAATATACAGTAGTTTGGCTGTTAAGATAGGATGCATGTTGGTCATGCTGTGATCATAGACTCTTTTAATGTTATATGTCAACAATCAAGCTAAAAAATGATTGAATCACTGACGACTGACCAAATAAACCTCTCCCCCTCCACCTCACAAGATGTGTGGTAAGCATTCTCCCACAAAATGGCTGCCTCAAATCACCCAGGTGGTGTTACATATTCGTAACAGTTGAGGTAAATCATCTGCATTTAGCATAAACAGCTTTGAAAGCCATGAAAAATGTAATGCATAATCACAGTTAACTTAGTTGTTTGTTTCTTAATTTGTTCATTCAACCATTCATTCTCCTTCACATTATTTACAAGACAGATTACTTTCTTTCCTTGTAAACATTAATTTCAAATTATACGTTCACTAGGGTTCACATAAATATGTTATTATTATATGTTATACATTATATTCAATATTTAATTATGCAATATCTTTCAATTTAATCTGTAAAGATTTGGTGAGGAGCTATGGACGGAACAATATTGATGGCATTGTGGATTTTTAAAGATAAACTCCAGACGAGAGCGAATTTTATACAGATCTCCTCAGGACACTGCACTGTAGAAAATCCAAAGGCAACCCACACAATCTCAAACAATGAAGACACTGTTCTCCCAGAGGCAAACAAAAGTATGTATCTCCATTGTTGTGAATAGGGCCTTGGAATGCATGTACTGTCTGCGCCATGTCACTAAACATCTGAGACCTATAATCAATTAACCAACTCAAGCTTTGCCCTTAATTTTGAGTAACCAATTAAGCCAAAGGTTACATTTTTGGGTTCTTACAAAATATTTAAAAATTACAGATCAATATGTGTCAATATCTAAACTCCTGTATGGATTCACTTCTGAAAGTTAAGGAAAAATACAAGGTGCTTAAATTAAATAAGGGGTGAGAAAATCTGTAAAGTAAGGTCTGATGTTCTTGGAAATCCAGCTCTATCCACAGCAATGATGAGAACATATAAACTGAATGATGCCATAGTATAAGCCTACGGTATGACATCTCAACCCATGTCAACGGAAACTGTAAAGTCACCCAAAATGCAAAAAAAAAAGAATAAAATAAAATAAACGCCAACAGCACACCAATTATACCACCTGAACTGCAAACCATAACTAGCCCCCATAACTAATGAGTAAATATAATAACACGCACAAGTGCATGCGCGTGCGCATGCACACACACACACTCAACTTTTCCTATATGTGTAGATGTAGCTTATGCACGCCTGTGCCAAAAGTGTTTCGCAAGCTCTTTTCTGTTTCCTGGAAATAATGTCTACAGACCAGTGAGGCAAGAGCAGTTATTCATACAGCATTACTTTGTTATGATCCTGACATTTTCATCCCCTTTCAAAGGGAAATATTTTCACTGCTGCTTCCACTGAGTCCCAATATTCTTCTGTCTCACTGAACAGGTTGGGGAGATTAACAGGTTACATAACCAGTCTTCCTTAGTCCTCCTTTCTTAAGGATTACAAAATGCCATATACTTGTGCAAAATAAGAATGTTTACCCTCACAACTGCACAGCGATGCAAATCTTTACGTTGTTAAATGCTACCATTTCTGGCCTGCCATAATAAGTTTCACTTCTTTAATCAACTTGATGTGAATTCCATACCCATTTTTGGCTATTATCAAAAATAAAAACTAAATAAAGTAATGCAGTTAATCTAAAATATGAATCCAACAAACATTTCAATGCTGTATACAGTTTCTCACAAACTGTATATGATTTCAATTTACTTTTTTTCTTTTAAAAGGGGCAAAAGTATCAAGTTGAAAGTCACCCAATCAATACATTTGCGCTTAACATATTCAATTAAACAAATGATAAGATAAAATATATGATAAAAATAAATGTCTCTACACTATGTCACACGCACACTGCACGCGTGTTAACTGACGAGAATACTTTTTAAAAAATCAAAGAATAAGTACCATTAATTTACAGTCATGTACTGCAACATTCACACAAATACAAATGTCAATGACAACTACAAAACTGGTATCTAGTATAGATGAGTTCTTTAGAAGAAATGGTAACAATGAAGCGAATCGATGACACAAATTAAGATACCCATAATCATGCAGCAGGTACAGCCACAAAAACTAAAGAAAAAATAATATTTAAAAATATTTCCCTTACCATAACAGTTGTGCTTAGTATAAATATTCAGCAGTAATACATTTG
Organism: Megalops cyprinoides; assembly: GCF_013368585.1. Classification (NCBI taxonomy): domain Eukaryota; kingdom Metazoa; phylum Chordata; class Actinopteri; order Elopiformes; family Megalopidae; genus Megalops; species Megalops cyprinoides. The sequence continues at coordinate 15,205,561 of NC_050598.1, read as the reverse complement.
ATCAGGCAGTTAAAATTGGAAAAAAAAAAAAATATTTCTACATATTTCTGTTTTGACAAAAAAAGTCTTATTTATTATTAAGCATGTTCTTCGGTAAAAAGACTCTTCGGCTCTTTTCAGCATTGCAGATTCTTGCTGAATCTCTAGCCTATGTCTGGCAAATTGTTATGTAATATGCTTATGCTCTGAGTATGAAGGCCAATCAAAGTTGCTTTGCTCCAAGCCAACAGGAATGCATACAAACACACAAACATGTGTGTGTATGAATATGTTCTGCTTCTGTACCAAGCACTAGACATTAAGGATTTTATGAAATATGTAATCACCCAAAATATATGGTAAAAAGTAAGTAAACACGGTAAACACAAAAAGATCTCAGAAAATATGCACATGCCACCCCCACCCCGCCCCCCTCCCCCTAAACACACAACACTCACACACACATACATGTTTCCACATGCTGGCAGAAGTGGACTGAAACTGAATTCACCTTTGCTTCATGTTCCAGAAAAAAGGTATATTTAGCGCCACATGCAACTGCATGTGACACCACCACTGTCTGCATCATCAAATATGCATGCCTCTGCTTAACTACGGCAACCGCATTTGCCTTTCCTCCTATTTGACTGAATTTATGGCCTTGAGAATATGTACATCATGAATAACTCCACATAATACTTAACAGCGCACATCACAGTGGCAAGAAAGAGGTCCATTTTTCCCTGGCTTTATAAAAACGGGTTATCCTTGTGGAACCAGTGGGTTTCTTTCCAAAATGTCCTTTTACTATTTGCACGCTCTGTCATTACTAGCCAAGTCCTTCAAGCAAATCACAACATACCCAGTTGTTTTGTTTTCATAAATATCACACTGTTTGATATATCCTAGCCACTGACTTAAGCTGGCTCAAGTTGAACAGTCTGACAAACTGTTTCAATCAATTTAAGCAAATCAATAAACAAATAACATAAAAATGAATAAACCATTAAAAGATATTCAAGCTATTTTAACAAATGGAAAATCGTGTTTTTGTTTAGTATCTGTGTCTGAAAGGACTTAAAGATGCAACTGTATAATAAGAGGTCATGATTAAAATAGTTGTAATTATACAAAACTAGCATGTATGCTTGATTTATACATACATATAATGCACATATAAATTTTGCATGGAAGGGAAATCCATCATATTCAGAAATTTAAATGTTTTATATATCTTATTATGATACACTTTTGACAGGGTAGCATGGCAGCGTTACACTATAGAACAATAATTATGATATCATTCACTTGCTCCGTTGCTAACCAGAAACACCCCCGTATACACCCGCATACGTTCAATATGTGCAGAAACTAGAACCCTTTTTAGGCACCCAGAAACATCGTCTGACTACATCATGTTTTTAAAAGAAGAGGAACAAACGGTACTTCACTGTCGATTTTACTGCATACGTATGTTTCTCAGAACACAGCGGCTTTCCTATAATAATAGCACTGATTAGGTGGCATTACGGCACGGGCCTAACTCATAAAAAGGCAAAATTGCCAATTAGAAGAAAGACGCTGCATCGTTTACGTGAGAAGGCTAATCATGCAAATCAAATGAATACCGTTATATTTTATCTAATTATCGCATAATCTGAAAAACATCAGGTCGAATATTATATATATATATACATATATATATATATTCCAATCACAAGAAACAAAAGGACACAATCTTAAATGCACAAGGTTGTCTACATAAAACGAATTTACAACATAGGGGTGTAGAGATAAATAGGGAAGGAAAACAGACACGGTAAAATGGTACGCTATCACAGTTACATCACGACCTAAACCTAACATATCTGCACAACGTTCACCAACACCACCTATGCTTACAGACATATCATAAAGACAAGACAGGACAAAGGATTTAGTGAGAGATATATAATACCAACGTCATTCATATCAGTGTGGCCATGTCGGAGCGCTGGGAGTCCCCCCTGCTCTGTGTGTACGCGCACTCGCTCCCTCACTTCCACTGTATAATTGCCGTATGTATCTCAGAGCAGGCAGGCAAACACTGGCCCAAGCGAAAAAAAATCCATTTAACGAGAACCCAAAAAGAACATTAAAATGACGTTTACAATCACCAGCACCACGACCACGGCAAATACAACCACCGTTTGTACGTCCAAGGTCATGGTGCAATGCAGGAGGCTGAAATAATCACGGTGTCGGGCTGGCAGGTTGTTCTCAGCTGTCAACCTGGGTTCTGTGCAACTGTCCATACATCCACCATTATAATCATAGAAGGGAGGGAAAAAAACAATACCAACAGCCTTTTCTGTTCTTAGAAAGCTTTTTTCTTCTCACTCTTTCCTTATTGTAGCTTATGTTTAAAGCTTGCCAACAGAAGCATCATCATCCTCACCATCATCATCATCAGATTCAGTACCGTTAATGTCTCTTCGAGTCTATACCGGCGTCCGCTGGTTTTCCCGACTCCGGGAATGAAGAGCAGTGAATACAGTAGATAGCCACTGCGCGAGGCTTGGCGTGCACTATATTCTGACGACAGCGTAAAAAAAGCTGCTGCCGCTACTGCATCTCCCTGTGTGTAGCAGTGAACAGCAGTCGAAGCAACCCCTCTTGAATGCTAATCAGTAACCGGCAGCTAGGCAGCGAAGGGACTCGGCCGTCAATCAAAAAAAGAGGAGGGAGTCTTAACAGCTGCACAGCCAATGTTTAGTCATCAGGCCAAAAAATTCCAATTTTATTAAGCCACACAGTTGACGTTTCATAAATCAGACCCAAATGTAGTATATAAAAGCATACAAGTCCTATGGGGATCCAAAGACTCATTGCAAAAGTGAAATAAGAATTAAGAAGAAAGGAATAGCACGTTTATGTGTTTGCAGGTAATACAATAGAGTAGTAATCCTTCTGCCCTTCCTTTCGGTGCCATGTATCATTTTTAGGTCTGAATTTGTGACAGACATCCGTCTGATTCATACCTTGTGAAATTTCATTTGCATTCTGTGATGCGTCTTAGACCACATCTGTCAGCGCTGCTGAGATTTCTATGTCTGAGCGAATAGGAACAATCTACAGCTGAACTCATTTTTTTTTCCTCTGTTCAGCTGTCACTTATGGTCCATGTCAAGACATAAACTGCTACAGCTTTCAAAAAGCTCTGCCTTCATTGGCCATGATGATTACACGCACACACGCACGCACGCACGCACGCACACACACACACACACACACACACACACACACACACACGTCTGTATGCATGCACATGCAATGATGATGCATGTATTCATACAGTGTAAAGGTTTGACTTCAATTTAGTGCAACCTTGCAATATAAACAATGAATTCAAAAGGCCAATACAATAGTACTTTTAACAAATACCTGATAACTGCAAAAGGTAATATAATTGTAAACATTTTTCTCTGAAGCATTCCCAAACTCACTTTATGGAAATAATTTAAAAAGCATGAAAATGGCACCAATGTGCCAAATGCTGGTTGTACAAACATTGCTCTTCTGAAATTACACCTTTCTAACCTGAATTTTAAAGGATGTCTTCCCATACTTTGTATACTTACTTTGTCTTTCTCACCCATTTCTCAGCCATTGTACAAATGTGTGGAATAAGTAATTAGAGGGACTATTTTGTATCTACCATTACTGAATCATTTCAAAAGTCTATTGACATAGTCACACTTCAAATTAAAAGGTAAAAGGGTTACAGTGGCAGTATTAAGCAGACTAACTTCACCATTTTCTCTCAATTGACATTTCATTCACTCACAAGAGAAAACTCACAAAGAGGTTAAAGTCAGAAAGAATATACAAAGGGACAGAGGTGAGGGGACCAGCAAGGTCACCACCTGGGTTGAGCAGCAGCGTTTTCACAGAAAGCCCCAGAGGGATATTTTTTATAACAACTTCCATAAATAAATTCCAAAAGTGATCATATTTTTACCTTTGAAACATAACATTAATTACTCAGGTTGAATGATAACGAGTGATTTTATAATTAAATCTATTTAATGGCAATAAGGTATGAATTCTAAATCAAATTAACATATAGACAGGTACATAGATAGAAAATTTATATCTGATCACATGCGATCAACCATTGATACCCCTGCCATCCTAACTGCTGCCAAAGGATATAGGCTCAGCATGTGGCAGTTTAACCAAGCTACTTACAGCATTTTCTTTCTTTTTGATGCAATCATATAATTTACATCATATTATGTCATGGCAATTTAGAAAGTGAATAGAATGTAAGAAGTGGTAACATCAAAGCAACTTTACTTTTTTTTCCACAAAAATGAGATCTTGATCAAGATCAAACTTCATATATATGGTGGCACTCCAATTTACATTACATTATTGTCATTTAGCAGATGGTCTTCTCCAGAACGACTTACATGGGTTACAATTTTCACATTACTCATTTATATAGCTGGATCTTTACTGAGGCAATTGTGGGTTAAGTACCTTGCCCAAGGGTACCACAGCAGTGCCCCAGCGGAGGATTGAAGCAGCAACCTCTTAGTTACAAGCCCTGCTCCTTACCACTGTGCAACACTGCCAACCTTAACTTAAAACAAATCACATTCAGACAACAAATAGCAATATTTTACGAAATGGATAGTTCTGGTCCTTCCCTGTGATTGGACAATGTAAAATTCCAGCCATGTGTGGAGTCATTATATAATATATGGCTAAAACTTTCTTGCTTTAATGCAATATCATTGCATGCAAGGACAAATGCAGAAAAACACATTCTATAGCTCAGATCCATGGTGCCAGCAGAAACTGTGTAAATATGTACCTACATGATTATCTACTTTATTATTGTTATTTACTTGGAAGTAGTGCCATGTTTTTTTATATTTTATATTTTCTTTTTGCTGTAATTCTGATGTTGTTACATGTGCGAATGTGAAAACCCATAAAAAAGTGACTATTAAAAAGGGCCATAGTGTTGCATGGAAAATAAACACTGACAAAAGAAAAAAAAACTTATTAAAAAGGTACATAGTTGTGTGTAATGATAATCGCAGGTACATAAATCATTAGCTTAGTTGCCAGTTATTTAAACCAGTTAAACATTACTGTCACAATAAATCTACGCATCTACAATTGCTAAGTGGATAGCTAGTTAGCTATAACTAGCTGGCCTACATCTTCATCAATGGAGTGATAAACTTCCTCATTATATGTTACCAAGGATTTGCAAAGCAGCAGGGATCACCACATATTCTATTGATTCACTATAAATCACTGCCTCATACCCTGGTGCAAAAATTATCCTCTACGAGTTTAGAGACAATGGAAATAATGTCCATGAGTGGTCATTACTCTATTACTTCCTACTGCACTACTACATTCCTCACTACAGAGCTACTAGATGTAAATTTGGAGTTATATTCTCACAGAGATCACAGTACTCCACCAGCTACTGTTAACATTAAAAGAAGAAGAGTGACCACTGACTTTTCACTGAAATTTCCAAATAAATAGAAATACATAACATAGCTTTTATCTAACTTTAAGAGTTGGACTAACATTGCCATAGACTACCCTGGACATAGCCAATTTTGGTTAGGCAGCTCAACTGTGTAGCTTTTTCTGTTGCATAGCAACCATTTCTTTTTTCTTCTGTGCAGGGAGTATACGTTTTGAGGGAAGGATGGCATCTAATAAATTATGCACTGATTAGAGTAACTTTTTTTTTTAATGGAAAAATGGGTTTAATATCATTTTCAATATGAAGTAAGCATTTTGTAAAGGCAATAAGACACTCAAGGCCATGATATATCATGAATGTAGTCACAGCTAAAGGTTTGCTGGCAATCTATTGCACACCATGCCAAACAGCATCCTTTTAGCTGTGGCTGTATTCACAATATACCATGGCCTCCTGTGCCTTATTGCTTTATTACAACATCTAGAAAAGAACTCTTCCGTGACCTTTGGTCCAAGGCCCATCTTGGTCTTGTTGCCATGGAAACAGTCATCCAGCAATCTAATAAGTAGCATAAAACAAGAAACTGGAAACACTTTTCACTGTTTTCCACTGTATTTTTGCAGGCATTATATATTGAAAATATGAAATTAACAACAGTAATCAGTAATTATTGCCCTAATAGTTTCATTGTTACCCTTATTTTTCTGTGCAATGACAGCAACTAAAAGAGCCATATCACTGATTTGATTGCATTTACATACAGTCCCAACTCCAGCAATGCTGTGAGACTGGGAAACTCTGAGAGAGAACTCTGCTGTTGTCTGTTTAAAAGGAAAAAAAATCTGCATTGTGGCTCAACTCCCACAAGCTGAGAAGACTCCAAATACTGAATACGGAACAGAAACTATGATGTAAAACTATGACCAAAACATCCAATGGTAACTGGAGCGGTCAAACATTTATTTCAGCTACAGTGCTCATCTTTTTCACTCATGTTATTTCTTCATATAGTTTTCTTTGAGGTCTTGAAGATTTCTATTTTCTGCCACATTTTTCCTGGAAATCTCAGAGTAGGCCCAACAAGGTGAATATTTGTTTTTCTTTCATCCTTACTCCTTTTTAAATTGTACATGCACTCCCATCAAGCCCATAAACAAGCAGCTTGTTTTTGGATGCTTGTTTTGCATTCTCTACCTTAAGTCTGAAAGTAAAGCTAAAGCAACTGGAAGATTTGAGCCACAGAGCTACTTCTGTGCACTCATTCATCATATTCTGTCAACAAAGTAAACTTTTTGACAATACTTTCGTTCTTCTGACAGCTATATGGTTCAGTCATGACCATGAGGCATAATGTTAAATGTATACAAAACGGCATTTACTTTGTTTATTAGTTGGCAACTTCATGCAAGTTAGAACAGGGTGTACTTTAAGCCTCATGGGCTTGTCCTTTATTTCCATACGCCTGCAATGCAGATGTTGACCAGCTTCCTATCGTCTACCGATGCCATGTCCTCCTTGAAAGAAACAATGAAATGACAGCCTTCTTTCCAGTCTGGCAGTGAGAATGGCGGTGAACTGAATGTGAATGTGGTACAAAACAAAGGCAGGGATGAATGGGATAATGCACAGAGGCCGATATTGAATTGGAGACCATGGTTAAAGCACATTTATTCCATGTCAAACATCTCAAGGCAGGAGACAAATGTCGAGCATACAGAGGACACAGACTCATCATCTGTGCATGCACAGAGCCTTACTTTTTACCTGAATGCAAGTCGTGAGTGCAAGGCTATGGCTGAATTCAAACATTAAAATCCCATCTGTTGAACCTGTTAATGCTCTCTTGTACATCTGTTTCTGAACAAGGAAGGGGATGGTCGTGGGAGATGAATAGATTTGACAGGCCTGTCAGACTGTGATTGTCACAATGTCTGTGTAAGTGACAGCCCTGGCCCCAGCTGTGAGGTGCACCAGCCGGACCCTTTGCTGGTTGCTCCAGGACCTCCATGCTAAAAGTAAACCCATCAGCACAAGAGCCCAACCCCCCCATTATTGAAATGAGGACTCTGCACCCCTGGGCATTCAAGGCTTAAAACGCTGCTTCATTCAGTGCCAACACAGGTAACACTCTCTTGCAGCTTTTACAAAATATGCTGTGGCTGACGATCTCCCCCAAAAATGCAGCAATCCATTTCATGGTGAGTTGGCTACCAGTTGGCCCACCTCAAATCATTAACAGCTCTGTTCAATTTCCATGTGATCTTAGTAATTTTGAGTGACAGAGGAAACAAAGGTATTTGTTAACTCTAAGTAGTCTACAGAAGCCATCAGTGTTTTTTCCTGGTGACCCCACAATCACCAGCAGCAGCAGTAACGACAGCAGCAAAATAGAAGACTTGGCTCACATTGCAGAATTTTGCATCCAGATCCAATCAAATACACCTTCCACCATGTCTTTATTCTTGCTTTTAAGAATAATATCTGTAATATTATACTATAATATTTGTCATAATGTAATATTTGAAATTAAACATCAAAGTGTACAATCACTCAAATATTCCAGTGAGGTCTCATAGTAATTTAATGCATTTAGAATTAATGATATATAGACAGTGGTCACAGATGTAAAGTGCTCATGTTCCAAAAATCATTCTTTTTTTTTTCCTCAGCAGCAGGGGACTCTTATATAAGCTCTGAATTATACTCAACATGCTTTCCCTCACCACGGTACCAGCTCAGCGCTTTTGTGACATTTAGACACCAAAAGGTCACATCTGAAATTCTAAATTTACACAGAAGACCAACAAATGCTAATACATTCATGAATATAAGCAACAGTAAAGGGTGCCTTCATCTGTTACCTTTGAGGAACTGAGGACGCAATGATCAGCAGAGACCGACTGTCTGTCATTGGCCATGCGAGGGTGACCAAACAGAAAATCAAATATGGAGTCAGCACTTATATTCAGCTGTAACTATGCCCATTTCTTTCTTTGTTGAATGGCCCCAACATTGAGGAAATGTGAAATGTGACTACAAAATTAATGCACCTAGCCAGCATTGCCTAGCGAGAAATATTTGAATGTCAAATTGCAAAACTCACACTCTTTACACTTTGAAACTGGAGATGAACCACAGTCAATATATACATATTACTGGGATTTGAATAGTCCATTAATGTAAATACAGTATGAAATACCCTGACACGACTTACAGCAGGAGGTCTATGAGTTTCTCAGATGACTAATAAGAGGACAAACTAAAAGGACTAACATTTTTGTATGAAACTTACGTGTCCATAAAGGACTACTATTACCAAAGAGATATGTCTGGGTTTAGTTTCCAGCAAAATGTGACTTTTTTGCATTTCTGTTTATCAACTATCCCTTACTACTCCAAGCCTACTATCACTCAACAAACTTTTAATATTTAATATTGCATTTAGGCCAACATTACCTATTCATTACATCTTTACGTGATGAGCAGCAGCTTTCATTCAGGGCAACATACATACAGTAGCTTTGTAACGCACTCACTAAGGCAATCTGGGTTACATACAATAATGCTTGCTTCAGGGTACACAATAGCATCCCACCTGGGAATCGCATTTGCAACCTTCTGCAAGTTTAGTCCCTTAACATCTGTGCCACACTGCCACCCTCCTGCCATCCAAGCCCATTTTGTGCCATGCTGAGGTACAAGGGACAAGTGGGATGGGTATTATGCGCTGAAGGAGTAATTGTAAAAAGGAACCTGATGTTGTGCAAGTCTAGGCACAATGCCATAATGGGTAACTTTGAAAGATAATACCTCCATGAGCCAAATAGCTTTACACAACTCATAATTAACATCATGTTGCATTGACAACGACCATGTCTCCTCACCAAAAATTCAGAGAACATTTTTTTTTTTTTGCCAGATGACACAAACAACCCTGCAGGAAAATACTGGTAAGTGTTAAGTCTGCTATTGGTATGAGTAAAAGCCAAGTTTAAAAATAAAAAGCTAAGGGTTTAATAAAAAGTGTATTGTACAGTATGCAGTAGTATTGATATTGATAATATTGATAACATTTTACTTCATAGTTTAGCATAACTACAAAACTATCATCAGGTCAAAACTGTAACTTTGGGTATAATCCTTCTGACATACTTGAGATTTAGTGGAGCAGAAAATTATGTCAGAAAATGCTGAAAAGAATAAAGCAAAAAAACCCTCCAGCTCAAGGCCTTTGCCATTAACTACTGTTAATGTTCCTGTAGACACAAGGCCCCTAACTGCTAATTAACAATCTGCATGTGTGAACTACAATGCAAGCTATTGCTGATGCAGTTCTGATCACAGATGAGTGGTCCCATTGGCGCCAGAGGTGGGAGTCCATGGCCTTCTACTTTGAAAAGCCCCAGTTTCAAAAACCAGAAGGAAGATGATGCTAAAGTGTCACTCACAGTCTTTTTACTTCACCCCAGCCATCAGCATGGCAGATGTGGAAACAGTGGCTTTCCCCATTTAAAACTTACAGCAAAAGTCTTTCAGGAAGATGGTGATGTACAGGTTCATTGTCTTCTTTATGCAATGGGCAGAGATGCAGAATTTATTTTCAGTATGCTTACATTCACTCTATCAGAGGAAGCTAACTACTTTCACGGTGAAATAAAGAAATTTAATGAGAATTTTGTGCCGAGGCACAATGTTACAACAAACGTGCATGTTTCCGAAAGTGCATAAAGAAAAGTTGAGAAACTGTGGAAGCTTTTTTAAGAACTTGGCATGAGCTAGAATACTGTGACTTTCGGTACTTCTAAAGAGGAGCAGATACACGATCATATCATAACCGGAACTGCTGATGGGGAAGTCTCTGAAAAGCTAGTTAGATCCTGAAGTTATGCTAGAAAAAGCCATACAGCTCGCATGTCAGTCTGACCTCATTAAAAAGCTTGACTGCCCAGGTGATAACAGAAATTTGAGTGATCAATGTGCAGCCTAAATACAAGGCTTTTAGGCTGTTCAATAAGGAGCAAATAGGTGGCAATGGCCAATATTTCAAAGCAAAACACAGTGAAGCAAATGAGGGACACTGCTCACAGTGAAACTGCATGCATGAGCCAGGAGCATGCCCAGCACATGGGAAAAGATGGCAGAAATGCAATAAAACTGGGCATTTTTATTGCAAAACTGTGCAAAACCAATAATGTGAAAGAGATGGCTGCAAGCAATGATGGGGATACTGCAGGAGCATTCTTTTGTGCAGTTTTGAATGAATTACATGCTGATGAAAGATGGCATGTTGAGCTCTGAGGTACATCTGTACAATTTAACTGATACAGAAGCAGACATTGATACAGGAGCAGTTCTGGAAGTGAATTAGATTGCATGGGTAGTTTTCTCACATCCATTCAGAGAAGAGGCCAAACATTGTTTGCAACAATGTTATGGAATGCAACAATGTTATGGAAAAAATTAAAAGTGATTTTTAATAGTGACGTGAATGTGAAAAAGAAATGCTAAAATAGATTTTTCATTTTTTACTATTTGACCATAGTTTGCTGCCAGTGATTTACTGAGGTGGATGGCCTTTGTCTAGAGCTAGATCTCAAGGGGTCTGGTCTTGATATGGGTCAGAGTATCAGGAGGCCTGGGCTCAGGCTGGGTCCTCGCAGTTTGGTCTTAGTCTCAGTCTGAATCTTGGGGATTCTGGCCTTGGTCTGGACTTGAGTCTTATGGGTTCTGCTCTTTGTTTGGGCCTACTTCTTGGGTCTGGATTTGACTCCAGCTCAGCCCAACAGTCACCATTACTCAATTCAAGTCCAGGCTTGTTAGCATTGATCAGACCCTCCTATAGAGCAGTCCAGAAAGGTATGTGTGAAGCAGGGAAAACACTGTTGGGACATATCTAGTTTGATTTATAAAATACACAGTCATACACACACTCACACATACAAAACTAATTTAGTAACTGAGATCTACATGGGTTGCAAACTGCATGGGATGGGATTAAAACTGCAAACCCATTACTAACTTGCTGAAATGTCAGCCATGTTTCTCTTGATTTAAACTAACCAATCAGGAGCTGTGTGATATCAGTAAGCTTTATTGTACCATTGTGCTAAGTACAATATCAGTTCCTTTTTACTATGTAAAAATATGTACCATAAACTTTTAGAGTATAATAGAAATATGACATTCTTTGGCTTTGGTTGTCAACTATTTCTTTGACCGATAACTTTGAACCCTCTGACACATGTTCTAAACAATGCTAAGACATGACAATGGATCCTTCCTATGGTGTACCACTGAACTGAGCTGTGTTATCCTAATGTGAATTAGGGAAGGCTGTGAGCTATTCTGCCGACACCCAGACTAGTACCCCTTTTTGTGTTCTCTTTGCGTCAAAGAAATTGACATTGTACGGCTTTATAAGTGAATTTTCACTGTCTTGCGATCTTGTTTTCATGTTGCACTGCCACAACACTGGATGGTGTAGGTGTGGGCAAGATAACAGCATCACCATGGGATTACTTTTTAATGAAAGAGTGACAGTAAACACACACACACAATTCAAGATAGATAATATTCATAAGTACGGCATATTGCCAGCTTTGGTCCAAAACACCCATACAAAGTAGGTGGTGGTCAGGGGGATCATAACAGAGGGCCTGTTCAACAGAACAAAGGACTACATTATGAAGTCTCCTCAATACTCTCATTTTCCTTTTATGTTTTATTGCAGTTGTTTCTCTCTCTCCATATAAATCTATATTTATAGCCCATATTATTTTGAGTGCTCAGTTTGATGAAAGCAAGTATATTGGTTTGTGATGGTGTCTTCACTGATTTGGAGCATGACCATTTCAAAATGATCTCACCGGGGGATGACTTCTGAGAAAATACTATGAGTATTTGACTCAACTGTGAATTAATCTATTTGATTCGATAATGGCAGGGGTGGCATGAGATGGCAGCCCCACCCATTTCCTGCTCGCATAGTCCAGTCATGGCCTTTTCTTTTGTTCCAGTTCTGTCTTCTTTTCCACACCAGTTTCCTGTTTCCGGCCCGAGGGCCTTCACAGGCCATCTGAAACAGCCTAAAAATAACAAGCACATCTCTTCGTGAACACATCCCTGTCTGCACTGCCAACCCATCAGCTGTTTATTTGTGGAATTTACTAGACACTTAAAAGCAGGCTGGGATTTCTGCTGACATTTTGAGGTGTCCTCTGTTTTATTTTGAAAAAATACAAATAAAACAGTGTTGATAATTATACACATGGCACTTACCAAACTGTTGATACTTGTATATGATTGATAATTGGTCATTTATAATGGACATTCTGTATTGCTGGTTGGAAATTCAAAGCAATGCTCTTAGATGCATGATTAGCACTGTCCAGTATACGCTTCATTTTCTTCTCAGACACACAAAACTTACATTTCATACATCATTCATGCATCTTAATATCATTCCAGTGAAGGGTGGAATGGCAGTGCCGCACTTGAGACAAATACTATGGTTACAAACGCTGTTCTGTAACCACTACAAAGAACTGCTGCTCACAAAAAACATCTTGAACCCCTTTCTGTATGAGTCAATGATAAAACATGCTGCCTATGAATTAGGGTTGGTTCTTGGGGAGCTTGACAGCTCTGGGCTGAGATATGAGAGGAGAGAGATGCCATCTTCCCCAAACAGTCAGAAGTAGAATCTACAAACATCTTGTATGCATGGAGGGTAACCCACGACACATGGGAGAACATGTCTCCATGCTGTTGACGTCAAGAGCTGCCTGCCTTTGAAGTGGGGACTAATTAGCTAGGTTTGTAATTTCATAATAGCGGATGGATATAGGGAAGTAATCTATGTTAATTTACTCAGACCGTGTGTGTTAGAGAGACAGAGAAAGAGCACAGCTCTCAGGACCGTCTTAGGTACACAGTAATGACAATGATGGCTCCTTCTGGAAGGAGCTCAAGTTGTCTCCATTTCAGAGCAATAGAACATGCTGTGCCAATAAAATGAATGAGATCTCAACATTAAGGATCAGACAACAAAGTGCACAACTTGACACACTTTTCTGTCAAGCTACTGGTAACTGTGGGGCAACTTTATCTGGAAAAAAAAAAAAATAATATATATATATATATATGTGTATATATATATATATATATATATATATATATATGGGGAAAAAAGCAGTTTAGCTCCTATGGTCTCTTGGTTATTACGTGGTTATTTACTTTAGGTGGCTGCTGTTCTATAATATTGTGACTCAAGCATAAATTAATGTTAACATGGCATGCCAGACACTGTTGCTGTGAACATTTACATTTATTCATTTGGCAGACGCTTTGATCCAAAGCGACTTACATAGGTTACAGTTCTTTACAATGTTATCCATTTATACAGCTAGATATTTACTGAGGCAACTGTGGGTTAAGTACCTTGCCCAAGGGTACAGCAGCAGTGTCCCAGCGGGGATCGAACCGGCAACCTTTCGGTTACGAGTCCTGCTCCTGTGCTACACTGCCGCCTTGAACAAAATTGAAAATATTACATTCATAATAAATTTAATTTTTGAAATAGAACTATATGTAAATCCTAGTAATCTAAAATCAGTTAAAATAATTCAGCTTTGGCAAGACTCTTGCTGTATTTTATGATACAATATGTGTAGGGTCATAACTCAATCTATTTTTCTAACTTGCATTCTGACTTTCCATCCACACAATGCCAATGAACCCTACTTCACTATGCACACACTGATCAATTATTTAATTAGTTTTGACTCCAGCAACTTAATCAGTTCAATTAAACAGAACTTGCATGATTTATATCCCCAGTGTAAAATCATTTACACTAACATACTGCTAGATTGGTACCTAGCTATTGTGATATAGTGGAAGAGCAATAAAATTGGTAAACATAAAAATGATTCCCAACAATATCTACACACCATGTCCACTAAAGTTCTTATTTTCTACAATATATTTTTCAGACATAAATACTAACATTAGACAGCGTATGTAGCCTATTATACATGCAATGAAGGTAATGATGATTATGAACCAGATCACATGTTCATATCAATCTCCTTTTCAAATAACCAAAAATGGATAGGGACCTGACTGTATTGTGAAGTTTTAAAACACTTTAGGAGAAGTCTCTTATAATTGTGGTAGCTCAGAAAATGCCTTTTCCAGACTAGCACGTATCTGCCTTTCCAGAGAGAATAAAATATGGTGTCCCAGAGGCAGAGTCTGAATGGCATGTCACTACTGAGACTGAATAAAAGTTAATTCAGTGAAGGCAGGCAGTGCCCATGAAATTGCAAAGACAGCACAGAACCCTCATGCTGAGAAAGCACTCATGATCATCTAAGACATGCAAGATAAACTCCACAAGGGAACATTCATCATTTTTACCTCTTTACAGAATGGAAATCAATACACGTTTTGGTGTAGTTATATTGACATGTTATGGTTTACTGCATATCTTTACTTACTTAAATATGAAAAGAAAAACTGCTATGAACAGTAAAATTTCATTTTCCAAATACACTAGAAGCTAGACTAGAATGTGGTCTATACCTGCTTACAGAAAATAGTTAAATGTAGCATAATAAAAAGTTAAGCCAAATAGGATATTTCAGATTTGAGGCAGACAGATTTGAGACAGAATTTTTAAACAAAAATATTACTACTAAATGAGAGAAACCTGTCACATGATGTGAGATTAAAGGAGGAGGCAGGAGTTATCCTTTTATTTTTCAGTTATTATCTTGGATAACGCTGGAATAACTCTGGCCTGGATTGAGCTAGTCATGTCTCAAGCATAATCAAATCTGTTTATCTAAAGAAGGAATATTTAATATCTGCATTTCTTCCATTTCTTTTAATAAAGGAAAACACTAGCAACAAATAAAATAAATAAGTCTTCACATTCAAAAAAGAAAGCTTTCCCATCCAGCACCATGCTGATTCACAATTCTGAAGTGCAACCTTTGTCTGATGTGCTGAAGGATGTTTTGGTGTTTTGTTTCATCCAACCAATTTGACAACTTAATTGGTTGAATTACCTCATCTGTTGATATACCACATGGTGCTATTTATTTTAGAGAGAAGAGAACGTCTGTAGGACCATGGACTCCAATAAAAGAGGTCATTTACAGTCCCCTGAACGTAGAACTCATTCCAAACTGACAAATCCATGGAGTAGGTCTCAAATCATGAGAGAAACTGGCTGAATGACCGGTGGTTAACATACCCTTCAGAAATTTAAATCAAAAATGGTTATGAGTCAGTCTGCAAATGGGTGTCACGCTTGACTAGATAATTCCTCTGGCAAGGGATTCTTTTGTTTCGTTATTTATTGGACGGGAAACAGTTATCTTATTAGAGTAGCCTGCATGATATTAATCGTCTTTATTATTTTCCTTTATTACTCTTCCTGAGAGCCTTTAAGGTGTGAGGCAGCAGCTACAGATTTACTGCAGCACTAGTGCCATTGTCTGTTGGGTGAGGCAATCTTGGAAGGAAAATTAACCACTCTCATGAGATAAAAGGGAAGGACCTTGGGGGTATGTTCCTCAAATGTACAGGACCATCCTTTTAAGATGCCACTTTACATACATACACCCATCTTTACTGTGCCCTCTGGTGTTTCATGTACAGCACTCCCATTAACCATAATCATGAAAGTACTACTAAAACAAGATATTGTATTGACCCATTTATGCATTATAAAAACTATGTGCCAAAGCAGAATTTTGTTTTTACCTTGTTTGTTTTAATAAATTCCGTATCTGTTCACAACTGTGTATATGGAGTAATAAAGGAATGAGAAGTGCAACCTAAGCTGAATGCAAACAACATGAACAAGACAAAACATCTGCAATTTTATCGCCTTGCTGTATATTTCTTTTTAGTCTTTAAGCATTAAAATGCATTTAATTCTACACTTATCAAGCATTTTCTTTAATTTTGGATTCAGTTTTAGCATACATCCTTTAATGTACAATGTGAGCAGCTGTGTACGCACATATTGGAAATTAGTGTTCATATTAATCCTGTGTATAACTGTGTATGGATACAAAGTCTATCATGTCTCTAAATCAAAACAAAACTGAAATTAAATTAATCCATAAATTTGAACAACAGCCACTGAGTGCACCTTTCACTATTTTAGAAAGTGATTATGAAGTCAGCATCCAAAACCTTCTTTGGGATAATAACATTAAAAACTAACATGTATCCTCAGAGCACGATTCTTATTAGCAAAATTATATTGATGAGAGTATTCCAGGTAGATCCCATAGCCATGAGTGTTAATATCTACTCATGTATTACAACATGAATTGGTGCGTGAATAAAGTTAAAATAAGCTGAAAATAATATTGTAATGATCATTTTGCTGTCAAGTTAATCTGAACTTGCAACCCTCGACAGATAGTTGTGTTCTGCATAATGATTAAAAATATGGACAAAGAAAAAAATAGAATAGTCAAAACTCCTCTGTCACCAATGATATCAGTATTTCAAATGCAAAGACCATGTTGGCTGGGAATACTGTGTCTATGGAGATAAAGTATTAAGATGCAAGTCAAGATGCATATTAAGTTTCCAAGGTGACCATTAAGGATGTTTTATGGGTCCAGAATGTTTGCCAAGAAATGCATCTCAAGCCAGATCATAACCCTATTAAATTCAGGGCTTTTCTTTCCATTTCTGAGCACAGTTCAGTGTCCAAAGCAAAGCCTCAATATGACCTTCAAAGAGTTGTGATCTCACATCACCCTTATAAGCAGCCTTGTAATCAATACAAGGGCAAAGCAGGCCTTTTGGAGTTGCTATTTGCCATTAGGAAGCTCTCTTTATTTCAGAGTGCAACTCAGAGTCTGAAGTGAGACCCTTGAGTGGCCTCCAATGGGCTGCGATTTCACATCATCATTGTTGTGTATTCTAGTGATCGATACAAGGACAGCACAGTGGTATCCGCAGTTTGTGAATTAGGCCAATCCTAGTGCAGGCAGAGAGAGAGAGAATCATTGCTCCCCCTGCTGACCCCTGCTCCAAAGAACAGAACATCTATATGTATTTTCACTGCCTATGGAAGACCAGTGATTTCAACTGTCTTTATCAGCACAGTAGAGAGCATCTGCTCCATTATTAAAAGCTAGTGGAAGAGGGTTATCTTAGAACATGTACTGTTCTCAAGGGTGTTAAAAATGGAATGTATGGTCAACAGACCATAGCTGGTGCTGGGTCATGTGGACACTCTGGATTCCTTTTAACCCTTTCACAGCCACACCAATTCTACTGTCTACTCAATTCTACCTTGTATCTGTGCTGTATTTATGCCATTTAAATGTGTGATGATGAGTTTTCAAAACAAAATTAAAACCAGATAAACATTTTTGTTTTCACTTCAATTCAGACCAGCATGGTGACCAGTTTCCACTGCACCAATGCATATATAGTGCATCAGTAGCATCCAGTGAGTTTTTTTTTTTTTTTTTCTGAATACTTCAATCCATAAAGGGGTTCCACTTTCAATAAGATTCCTATAGCATGCATTGAGTAAAATGCATGTCTATTTATAGGACATGGCCTGCTGTGCCTTCCAGCTTTGAGGCTTTAAATAGCTCCCATGCAATCCTGTGAAACAGTCACTGCTGGAGCTTTGCATGCTGCACAAACACATGCAGGTTCTTCATACTCAGAGCATAAAAACAACATAAAGATATAAAGATGGCAATTATGTAACTGCACAAGGAAGACGAGGCAGTGGTGTCTATTGAGGCAGCGTAAACCACCAATGTGGTGAAGGGTATCTAACTGACACAATATGTAGAAAATGTAAAAATATAAAGAAATGTAGAAGGACTTCTGTGTCTACAATTATCCCAAAAGATACAGCGATTAAACAATTGCTCTACTATATATAGAATGAACAATAAATGATAGTAAAATTAAAAAAAATTCCCACATATCCTCACATCATGAAAAGGGGGTCAAAGCTGGACAAGGAGGTCCAGCACACTAGGCATACCCTTTTCCTACTGCAGAGGCAGTAACCAGGCTAACCTGAGCTGGAGCCAAAGCTAGCTGACCCAGTGCAGCCTGATTTTTTTTTTCCACTGTACTGCTCACAACCAGTACAGAGTCAAAATTTGAAGTTTTCCTGAAAAAAACACACATTCATATTATTATGTCTACCTTTGGCTGGCTGCTATGGAATGGTATCAAGATCCTTTTCTCATGCCTGCTTATCTCCTCAGAGTTGTTAGTGCAAATACCAATGGACACATCATGGTCAAGGTGATTTCTGACCTGCAGCTCACTTGAAAATATAGTGGCATTGGTAATATTTAAATTATATAAATTATACAAATTTTACACGAATTTCCTTTACTTTTGCCTTCTAAATAATTCTCGTAAAAAAAAAAAAAAAAAAAGTCACTGTTTTTGTCACTGTCCATGTTTCTACCTTCCTGCTGTGGAATTGGTAACGGATGAAAAGTAGAGTCCAAAGTACAGATTTGTTATGTGTTTATGATGTTACGTAACATTTACGCTATGTTACATAACCACAGAAACATGTAAATTGTCAGTGGAAAAGGCACATAAATCAGTAAACAGACCTGGAGCAAAAATAGAATACAACACAAACCTTCTTGTATCTCTTTCGTTACCCTAATCTGCAGGGTAACTGCCAATAAAGACACGCCTTCACTTCACTTAAAAGGCACCTGGGATGGTTTCTTTGAGATAATAATTCCCAGAGAAAATGTCTGTTTGGACTTACCAAGCATTTTTAAATCTGCCTTTTTAGGGCCACAGACAAGCTGTGTGCAACTAATAGCTATCTCTGATGTTTTCTTTCAAACTTTTTTCAGAAAACATTAACTTGATTTCAGTTTTTCACTTTTGCATGCAGAAATTAATTAGAAGGTACTATTTATAAGTTAATATTTTGAGAGAACAACCTAAGGTACACTTTAAGCTTTTTAAAATTAATTTGATGAGTGTACCTGAAAATAACTACACACACACAATGTAAGAGGTACGCTATGAGCTACAGTTTTTCTTCTCTGTGATAAATCCAGTTAATATCGTCTCTCTTAAAAGCCAAATCCTCATGTTTAAGAAACCCCTCTGCAAATGAATGCTGGCAAACTTATCATGTCTGTCCACTCAATTCAAAGCAATTAACAATGCACACATTTTTAAAATTAAGACAAATCAGCTAATTTTCACTTTTGAGGCTTATCAATATACCCCAGATTGGATCAGCTAAACTGCCAAAAAACTACTGACATGCTGTTGCTATCATCAGTAGTTTCCTTAGGCTGCTAATGCTCTGCAGGTTGCATCACCAAAGACAGTTCAATCAGGGCTCACTGTATCAAGTATCAAGTCTCAAGTCCATGCAGAAAAACCGTGTACAAGCTCAGAGGGGGCATTAAGCAGTTTATACTGTAACTGTTTGCATTTCTTGTGTCTAAAAAACACCTAAATGGCTCCATGGTAAACCCCTTGAGCTGTTAAAACATCAGAGCACAGCTCATCAGCATAGATCAGTCCAGCACCCATTTACAATTAGCCTTACAAAAAGATCTTCTGCATGGACACATTATTTGCTGGTACATTTGTTCTGCAGACTGGAGTGTGCATCACCAGCAGCCAATCACCTACAATCCTAAAAATCTATAGCACCATAGTGGTCGCTGCACTACAGACCGGCTATCTAGTTGAAGTAGCGTTAAATGAGTGATGTGTTAATAACACAGTAAACTTAAAGCAGGTCAATGTTAATGAGTAGTACCAAGTATGAATAATACCAAGGACTACAGAAAGGGAGGTTCTGCAGAGAAGGTCAAAGGCAGTGAAACGGGACAACTTTTTATCTGCTGTTTGCCAAAAGAATCAAGTAAGATGCTTTAAAAATCTGTGGTACTCCAGCATCCTACAGCACTCATGAGCTACTGTCAGCAAAAAAAGGATGAGGCACTGTAGAGGAAAGATAAATGGGTGATAAACTAGGATGTTCATGTCTTTGGGCTTGTGGATGTTTTTATCAGTGAGAAGTATAGGGTAAGTGAGTACAGCCAGAGACCTGTCTTGCAGTTTCGTTTTTATCTATAATACACTTTGACAGTGAGATAGATTCATATCCTAGGATAATTCTGCTCACATTTTTTTTGAAAAGCCAGAGAAGCAAAAAAAAACCTAAACTCAAATTGTACCTGGACAGGTAACAGTAGAACCGGTTTACTGCTGTTGGTAAGTTGTAACCCAAAGAGAAAATACTGCTAGTGTTTTCATGGCTAGAATGCTCTGTGGTGACATCTCCTGACATGATACAGTTCAGAGATCCCATGGTTCTTCTCATGAACCTTTTTAGATAAGCATGAATATGAGTATTCATGCTGAAGATTTCAACATATCTGATTTTAAGTACCATTGGTAATTAATGAGTTGGGGTAAAAAAAGTCCTCAGCTATAAGATGCTGGAACAGCCTTTCTTTTCAGCTGTTTAATGGAAAAGGAAAAAAAACTGAGTAGTGAGTACTGATTTATGATCACTTTTTTCTAGTCTAAAATGTTTAACGTCAATGTATCTTACAATTAAAATACTGAATGAAAAGTACAAAAATATAACACATTTGATGCAAAATATAGTCCACCATTACTGATCTAAGAAAATGCATCTTGTCAGTTGTACAGTCCAGGTACAAAAATCAATGCTCAGTGTAAGTGATTCTTTTTGACTGTCACGTTATTAAAAGGCACAGCAATGGCAAACATCTGCCATCAAAGCATTTTTACAGAAGCACCTTAGCACCCTAAGAGAACTTACTATTTCTATTTTCCTTCTTCCATCTGCAACTAATGAGCATCCAAATCTGAAAGTTGAAAGGTATGTCAATATTACCGGCAATGTATCACAAGTAATTAGAATGAATCAATGTCTGTGCTTGCCATTTGGAAGAAAACACAAACCCAGAAAATGCACACTGAGTAAAATCACTTCATCATCAACTTTGCACTAATTTGCTGCAAATTGCTTTCAAAACACAATTTTAATCATGTCATCTTTCATCCACAATTCTTCTACCAGTTCCAACTGGTAGTTTAACGAAAGAATCTGTGCTGCAGCATGACAGTGAACTGACAACACATTTTACTTATGATAACCTGGCTTTTCTTCACTTACATTTGTGCATAAATAGGCTTAGGCTTTAACTTCAGAGAGGCAGCAGAGGCAGTCACGATTAGGGTATTTGAGACTGTTGTCTCATTGGATATTTTCTCTGCTTGGTAGCACCAAGGGCTTTCTAATTTGGGCCAGGGGGTCAGGGTAAGTATCATGGATCAGAGGATAAAAGAATTGCACATGACAGCATAGGATGGGATGGGGAGATTCCCTGTTGAGTTTTTGGGGAATATTTCCGGAACTCGGAAATGCCACAGTTCATCACAGTCTTGTGAAGGTCACATTTACCAGTCTGCTACAATCAGGGGGAAATTTTTCTCACTGGCTTATTATTATCTATCATTTGATTTGATTACGATAGATGAATATGCATTATGTCATTCCTGGACAAAACACAATAAACACTGCAGCTCGAGCGTTGGCTTGTATCTCAGAGGACACCACTGGACCTTCAGCTACCCCATCATACTGCTGGAAGTCAATCACTTTTACTGTATAACACTTGATTTTCTGAATAACTTATTTTTCACTCTGCGCAAGGATCTCTGATCGCTTAAATACTGGATTTGTTGCAGGGGTTTGATGGCACAGGCAGGAAGACAAGCAAAGAGGGAGTTACAGTAGTCCAGGCATGAGAGGACCAGGGCCTGAACTAGTAGCTGCGTAGAATACATAGTGAGGTAGGGACAGATCCTTCGGATATTGTACAAAGACAATTTGCATGTCCGACTCACTGCTGCAACCTGAGAGGAGAAGGACAGTTGGCTATCAAGCATTACACCCAGGCTTTTGACAGTAGTAGATCTATTGGTGAAAAAGCCTGTAGAGTATAGGCTGAGGTAGAGGTCTTGAAATAGGGAGGACCTGGAGAGGTATAAAGCATCCCAGGCTTAGTGAGGTTAAGTGGTGATCCACCATCCACAGTGAAATATCCTTCAGGGAACTTAATATGTACAATCAGAGTCATCTGTGCCAGACAATGGAAAAGACAGATGAGTGTTGTCAAGGTGAAAAGACAAGATGAGTGTCATCAGCTTAGAAGTGGTATGAAAAGCCATGGGAGGAGATGACAGAGCCAAGAAACTCGAAACAAGAAACATGTAAAGAGAGAAAAGGAGGAGGCCCCAGTACAGAGCCCTGGGGAACACCCGTAGGCAGGCTGTGGGGTCAAAAAAAAAACTCACTGTTCCAGGATACCCTGAAAAAGCACCCAGAGAGGTAGGACTGAACCCAAAGAAGAGCAGTGTCAGCAATCCCCAATGTAGCAAGGGTAGATAGAATTAGGGTGTGGTCCATTGTATCAAAGGCTGCAGAAACATCCAGAAGATTTAAGATTGCAAAAAGCTTTGTTGGAAAAATGGGACTGTCTTCCAGGAGGCTTAACATTATCTCAGTGACACTAGCATTAACCTATGTTGTGAATGAACCTGTACAAATCAATGTTTACAACAAAGAGAAGTAAGGAAATACTGCAGGAAGCCACCATTTCAACTATACACTGTAACATGAAATAAACAAACATGTCTCAAAATGAAAGGTCACTTGTTTGCAAAAGGATGCTTGTTTGCTAGGCCGCATGGCTAGGGGGTTGCCGGCATTCCCCTTCACATCATGTCTACCAACACCCTTTTTGCCGTGCTAACATTGATGACATACCATGGGTTCTTGTGCCGTAACGCTTTACGATTGAACTATTGTTCAATGACGTATTTGCACACTAACCAGCTCAGTTTTTCTAAAATCCCAGAAAAGTTACTTTTCTGTTTTTTTCCCTCACCAATGGGAATGCTTTGGGTATATTGCATTTAAAATGGTATTAGTGTTATTATGTTTTCTTCAAAGGTCATGCCTGAATCTTACGTAAATTACAAATAGGCAATTTATGGAGGTCAAAAAGCTTTTCACACAATTCACATAAGCATATTCCTCAAAATCATCTGTACTTTGCACAATACTCCCTTTCAATAAAGTCATAACATAATAACCCCACTGGAAGCATGATGAATATGACCTTATAATGTTTCCCAGAAAAACAAAAAAAAAAAAACATAAGTTCATAACCAGTACTATATTATCATGAGCAAAAAACAACAACCATTTCACAAGGACATATTCATTCAGGCTCTAATAATATCGCTTTGTTTGAGGCAGTGAAAAGTAGGATGCTGTACCCTGGTGCATTTAGGAAGGGGAACTGCAGCTAACAACTCAGAGCACCTGCACAATGAAAAAAAAAGCCAGAGTTCAGAATATTATACACAAGGAAAGAAGTCGTAACACTATTGTGTCTGAGTTACAGAGCATGACACATAAATCCAGACAACATTCACATAGAGAGAGAAGCAAAGGAAATACAGAGTGCCTTACCGACGGCCTCTTAGCTAGACAGTAAAGAAGCATTATGAAACAATGCCGGATCGTCACAGGAATGCACAGGCAGCCCAAATCTGCTTTCTAGTGCTATACTCCCTCAGATAATAATCCCAGTTTTTGATAGGACACACTTCAAAGGCATTTCGATGGCTTGAACCCTGGAAACATGACTGCTCTCCTGTTAGGAGGTAGGCTTCACCTCAACATCTGTGCAGCAGGCTATTAAATTCGCACGCATGAATAGAGGAGCAGGATTTTTCCCATCCCTGTGTTTTTTTATCCTCTGTCCTGCCTTTCTTTGTGTCCTGCTGACTCATCTGTTAATAGGCACAGTTGCATAATATGAAACAAGTTTCATTTGTCCTAAAATGACTCAGAGCTACAAAAGAAAAAAAAAGTTAGCATCATTTGTAAGTTAACCTAAAGTGAAGTTATCCAGCTCACTCTAATCTGTTTGGTGCAGAGTGCAAAGCAAAGCACTTGGCACATGTATTGCTTTTTACACTAACCAAAACACTATCTTCTAATTTGCCTTGTTTAATTCTCATACAGCAGACTGACCTCTGAGGGCAGAACGGAAGGGTGTGTGCATGGTGGACTAAAGTATTGGAAAACGACTAATACACTGAATGAAATCTCAATTTCCACAGCCTTTTAGCAGATGAAGCACTATACTACATTCACAAAACCATGGCTAGTCTATAAATTCTATAAATTTTGGGAGTTCAGATATTTCGATTTGTAATTTCTCACATCAACTGAATACAAGCAGTCCCCATTTAACAAGTTGATTTCCAAGAAAAACTTTATAACATTAATACCAATACTGCAATTCATTGCTTTGACACAAAACCCTGATTTACAATGAATAAGAGGCTAAGCAGTGAGAACTTGAGCAATAAAAAGCTACCATGCAAAAGCAGAAAAGGCAAAAAAAGTCTGAAAAGGCAAAGATGTTTTCCCCCCATCAGGGGTCTTTCTTTTAATCTATTGTGTCATATTTCTTGTTATTTTCATTCAAGGGGAGATGAAAAAGATTTATTTATTGAATCTTTTGAGTGTGCCTTGCTCATACTGTGGCCTAAATAAACACCTGTCTGAAGCTGTGATTTGCCTCTTGCTGTTCGTGAACATTATGCGGTCCAGGTCATATTACTGAATATTTAAATTGCTCTTCATGTGTATGCTCCCATAGAAATATATTTCAATACATAGCACAAGAAAACAGAAGTCCATTCAAGTTATCACCCTGTCAGTTTCTCCTCTCTGATGGTTGAAGTTAAACAGGTATGAGCTTGTTCAGTACTTGGATGGGATAACTCGTGTAAAAATCAGGTTGCTGCTGGGAGTGGACCAGTAGGGGGCCAGCTTTCCAACTGGACTTAACAGAAGACCAGCGCTCCAGTGCAGGGATGGAGACATTGTTAAAGGACTGCACCATCTTTGAGAGGAGACATTAAAGTGAGGTCCTGACTGACTGTGGTCAGAGTAGGGGGTTCCCTGGTGTCCAGGCTAAATTCCCAATCAGGATATTTCAATCTAGCCATTACTAGGTACTACTCACTGGATGTGGTTGAGTTGAATCATGCTGCCATTTGCTGTAAAGCACTTTGACATCCTTGTAATTTGCTATATAAATGCAATCCATCATCACCACCGCCACTATCAAAGTCATCTGTAAGATTATAGTGCCTCTAACTTCTGACCAGACGTGGTTCAGAATCAGAGAACTGTTAACCTGATGGCCTTATTATCATAGTTACAAAGGAAGCTCCACATCTTGGTGCCACGCTACAGTTGGAGCCAAGAGCAATTGATTAAGGCAGGCAGCAGTCATCAGGTCTAGCATACAACCGGGAGTGGGCAATTGGCAACCATCACCACACAAAGACGCGGTCAGCATCAAAGGATCCCGCTTTGCATTGGGAACATAGGTTGATGCTGCAACAGTGTAAAACCTATTGTTTGTTGCCATTTGTTTCATGGTATAAAAGGCCGATCACGGTAACAGTTCCCTGAGTTAAAGCTTCGCAGGCAGAGATGCTGCCGGATCCCATCGCCGAATAAAGCTTTTTCTCCAAGCGCGCTTTTGGTCCGGTTCGTTTACTTTTAAAATTAGAACAAAATCCAACACATCACATGTAAGCATATTTACATGTAGGCATATTTATACAATATCTTATGAATATTTGACTCATATTTACCTAGCCTTTAAGAATTAAACCTGTAGCCTGTGTACAGCAACGTTCTTTCTGTTGAAGACCTTTCTATAAAAATTGTACTCATGAAAATAAAGGGCTCGATTCCTGATGATTCAGTTCATGAGAAGGTTTCCAGAAACAAAACCGTTGTAAAAACTTGGACCGCCTGGATAAGTTATGAAACAAATGCATGAAAAACGACTGTGTCTCTCTGTCTCTCTCTCTCTGTCCCCCCCCCCCCCCTCCCTCTCCCTCTCCCTCTCCCTCTCCAGAAACACTCATGCAGGGATTCTAAAGAAAGAATGAGGAAAGAAAATAAGGCTGTTATGTCATGGCAACGGGGCCTCCTTGAGAAGCAGGTAATCAGGCGATTCATAAGCAGAGCTCATTTGTGAGTCAGGTAACTGAGGGTATGCCTGGGAAGGGAAGAATTAGGCCTGACTGCCTTTGAAGTGCCTTACAGGCAGCAGATTAAAACCAAAGACGGTGAGTGAAAGGTTACACATGGCATGTAAAAAAAGTCACTTTTCTAAATTTTATTTTCAAACATCAAGCAATCTGGCTGCAATATTTTTGTTTTCAGTTTAAGTCAGACTGGTGCAATGAGGTCTGCTCTGGATGAAATATCAGATTCCTCCAGCATTTTCTTTATTGATGACTATCAGCCTTTATTTCACAGGGGAGAAGAAAAAAGAACTACTGTGTAATTATCAAGCTATAGTACCAATATCAGAAAAAGCCCATGGCAATGTTTGTCAGCGCTGTGCCTCATCTGCCAATGCGTTTGCAAACTATAATGAGTTGTTAGGAAGATGAACAGCGTTCCAGCAAGACAGCAGTCTCATCGATTTAAAATCTCCTGGCCGCCGACGTCAGAGAGAAAGCGGGGGGGGGGGGGGGGGGGGGCAGCATTGCCTGTAGATAAGGTGTCACACAGAATCACGCTCAGCTGACTGATGCAAGTCAACGGAGGGCCTGTTACCTTTACAACAGAGCACCAAGGTTACCGCGACCAGAAACCCCAATCTGTGTAACTACTATCTGAAAAGTATTTTTAGGAGTGAGAGGTAGAGCAAAATTGTTCCCTGAATAGTTTGGAAATAAATGAAAAATGGTATTAAGTATTCAGAGGGCCAGACATTGCCCTCTGATTAGTCGCATCTTAAAAAATAATATTCATTCACAATATTGTCATGAACTACCTCCAAAGGCTGGGTGAGCTGTAAAGGTCCATATGAAAATGGTGGTGTGGGGGTGACACTGTGACTCACCATGTTGACGTGCAGCTGTTCGGACCCAGGCCTAAGCAACCTCCTCCGAGTTGTACCCATGTGCCCAACACATCGCCAGGATGTCTCTGACTGGAGCTTCAGTGCGGAGTCTCCTGTGAGATATGGGCAGCCACATCACAAGCTGGCCGCTTGCTCTTTAACAACCCTTGCCCCTATAATGTCCCAGCATGCACTTGGTGAACATTGTTAACATTTCAGTAATTGTCCATTTTAAACCTGTTACATCTACGTGGGCTGACTGAAGAGAATTCTAGCAGTCTGACAATAATGCTTTTTTTCAAGCACAAACCTCAATAAATGGTGAGACCAAAATCAGTTTACCTGCATATTCATTAAAAACAGTATGGTGCGCCCTACTGCATCTACAATGTACCACTATGAAAAGTACTTATTCAACAATTTAGAGACCTCTGTACAAATTTAACCAAACTTCCTGTGTACCTTTGGCAGTAACTGCCTTAAATATCATACACCAACCTAACACACATGTATTCATAATATTACATAAGCACTGAACAAGGATTTTACATCATGTGTGAAAAGGGACAAGGTTATGTGACACTGGGTACCTGACTGCAGTAGTGCATGTCTCAATCCAGTCTGTTCCAGACCGGAGGGAATGCTCTGGGACAGAGGGAGAGATCGACACCTCTGCAGAGTAGCTCTGAAAGGAGGGTCCCGTGGGGACAGGCCAGGGGGACGAGAGACAGGCTGAAAGTCATACGACAAATTGAGGGCATATTCATGGGAAAAGAGGTCATGAACTAAAGATACAGACAGAGCAGACTGAGGAATGAAAACATGTAACATTTTGCTGAAAGATCCAATTAATTAACCATTAATATAATATTGTTAACATTACCTAATGTCATTAAAATGAATTGTTTAAACATCTGTCTTAAATGCATATAACTTAGAAATGAATGATGAAAAATGATAAATAATTATGTGTGATGAATTGCCTGTGTTAACATCATTTGTAAAAGTTATTGATGCCTGTTTTGGGAGAGGAACTGCAATAAATTCATACACATACATATAATTCTATATGCAAGAAAGCATTAAAATAATCCTTGTATTTTATGTCACTTGCAGCACTTGGCTGCGTTTTCTCACACAGAGAACAATTCAACAGGTTTTTAGACTCATGTGCAAAGGCAAAATGATGAAGAGATTCACTGAAAACCCAGAATATGGTGATTGCAGATGAGTGACCAGACAGGAGAAACAGATGCTAAAAATGTAACTCCTCATTTGGAAACATCTCGCTGCATGTATTATAGCATGTAAGTGGTGGTTTGGTGTCAGTCTCCTCATTACAGTAACGAAAGCCTGCCTATAGAAGTTGATTCATCACCAGGCAATGCTATATTTGTCAGTGAGTGGGTGGTGAGCTGTGGGCAGGCATCTCCATTCTACTGCTCTCAGAAGGAGATTTCATATTTACTGTACAGCAGACATCTGACATGGAGTCTGGGTTTTACAATGAATTCACAGCATTTTGAGTGTATTTACAATAACAATTTCATTCCCAGCTGAATTTCATGGGTGTGGGATCAGATGTGTTCAGTGAGATTGATCATTAACGGAAATGTAAATTTCTCTTAATGATTTATCTGATGAATGTATATGTTTAAATTAATTAATGCATTTACAACGTTTGCAGCATTTCAAATGAACAATTTAATGTTGTGATGCTAACATTAGACAGGATGAAATTAAATGCCCTTATATAGTTTTAAACCTTTACACAAACAATCAGTGTTTACTGAAATCAGTAACTCCATTACTAATGTATTCACAGACGAAAATGTGAGCCACTGAAAGAATGTGAAATATACGGTTGCTGATTTGTTAGCTTTAATGTACATATTAGCTGCAGCATGCAAGCACAGTATGAAGAGGTTGATTCATGAAAATGTAGTTACATAAAATGATTAAAATGAGACATGGGTCTATTTCTTATCTTTTTGAACCAGATGTTACATAAAAGATTTGGCTTTTTGTGAAACTTAGCTGAAACTAAACATCAAGATGGTTGCGGCTCTAACCCTCTCATATAGAGTACAGTTTGAGACATGCCCAAGACAGAGACATTTATCCATGGGCTTAATGCTTCCTGGATTGTCACATCCTCACTGGATTATAAAAATTGCTGAGATGGGAGTCCTGGAATAAAGAAAAAAACTGAATAAAAGGAAGCTTTTGCACAGAACTGGCATAGCTGGAGATGATGAGCTTAGAACTAAGGGTTCAATAATTTTGTACTTCTGTATATATATATTTTTTTTTTTTAATCAGTGGTTGCAGAATGATGATGAAACCTTAAAATATTTCCAAAACCTCTTCCCTTATTTGAGAAATGAATCACCGCAGTTTACATCAACAGTGCATAGGAAGTTTCTTTCCTTAATTGCCCAATATTGATGCATCTGTTTCCTGAGTCCTAATTTGTGTCAGTTGCTATGGCAACTGACTTTGTCTGGTCCTGATGCAAGTAATGGGGACAGTACAGACAGCAAAGGAGGGAGGTTCTGCCATGGGCCACACATCAGGAGAAGAGGACAGGTTGAAGGGGGCAGGGACATTGTCATGTCTTACTCTGAGAGGATGCAGAGGTTCTGTTTCAGCGGGAACACTTCCATCTATCACAGAATGGGGCCTCCTGCGCACCAGTGGTCTTCCAGTCACCGATCCGGGCTGAGCGCCGAGGCCAGCCCGCAATTTCCACAGATGTGACTCTTCCCCATCCTGCCCCGAAGACACCACCCCCTCCTGAAGGGTTGGGCACTGCAGGCTCAACAGCAAGGTGTAGACGGACGCCGGGCGGCGCTTCCGCCATTTAGGGGGGGTGGCCGACACTGTGCCACCACTGAGGTCAGCTGGACCCGCTCTCTCTAAACGACAGCCAGTCTCCAGATCCTAGCATCAGACCAATAGTTGAGGGAGAGAAACTATTACCTGCTTTGATACATATCGGGTGGATTCAAGGATATTGGCTGTCATTGTGTCGCTAATTGAGGAGGCTTCCTTTGCACATTGGTAGAAGACTCTGGATGTCATATTTTCACATTCAATCTTTAAGCGACTTCACTATGCTCAGCGGTTACCGTTCCCAGGAAATGTTACATTAGTGACTAACTAGAATGTTAGGAATTTAATCTGTTAAGTTACAGGTTAGCACATCAATTGCTGTACAAACACAGCATGAGGGATGAGCCCTTTTTGCCACAACCTACACAAGTAACTACGATAACCTAGAGGTCTGAGACCTTAAAAACATTTACTGCTATACTATCCATACTTATTTAAATATCTTTAGATTCATATATTTCTGACAGCCACACAATAAATGCACAGACTTGGGCTTTTCGTCTGCTTCCTTCCTATCTTAATCATCCTGCTTCATTACATCTTCTGGCACCCCTAATTACATTTCTCACCATTGGTCCCTCCTGTTGTTCACTCAATAGTAACATTTGTTCATTGCAGCAAAGTGTAAGTGAAAAACAAGCATGCTTATGCTCTTCTGCTGTGAAACATCCAAGTTTACAAAACCATATTCTCTTCAGATGTAAAATCTCAGGGTCAGGTTAGACAAAAGAATTCAGGATACATCAGGATTGAATAACCACTTTATGAATGTAACATTGCATGTTTGCACTCTGAAAGTATATTTGTGAATAAAATAATAATAAAAAAAACTCAGGAGGTATCTGGTGTGTTCCAGAATGAATGTTGACAAGGAACATTCTGTCAAGACTCAAGTGGTGCATGCCATCCTGTTATATGAGTCTCTGGGCCATTTCCACACCCCTGAACTAATAATCTTACAGTGAGCCCATTATGCTCCTGACATGGCATAATGACTTGGGGTAACAACCAAAGGAGCAGAATCCTGCAGTAAGACTAGAGAGCCTTGTTACATATAACACAATGCACAGCTGAATGCAGGTTTGCCCACATAGGTGCAAAAGGTCACAATGGCTTGGGGGGGTCATGTTTTCTTGTTTGTTTTGCTCTCTGGCTTATGTACCACTGCTGTCCAGTAGATGGAGCAAAATGATTTCCATTGGCATTTAAACAGAAGGCTTCCTAAATAGACTCGTTGACAAAACTTGTCAACCCATTTTGTAGACAATGAGACTCACAAATGGAAAAAAAACAAGCACTAAACAGTTATTGCATGTCTGTTAATGTCATTGTTGTGAATGGTTCATTTTTTAAAAGGTTGACAAAATGAAAATATGGAAAAAAAACGGTGAGGATGAGGCGGGCTGTACAGGCAAATGAATGGCAGAATGTATTGCAGTAATGGGATGAAGAAAAGTGATTCCATTAAGAGATGTAATGATGCTGTTCATGCTCGGAAAATGAGGTACTGTAAAACAGCTCCTCTGCTTGCTGTCAAACAAAGACAAATTGCTTGTTAATTGAACACCAGAATTATTAGATCAATCTGCTTGACAACTTTATGAGTTTCCTCAGGCAAATGAGATTTTCCTGTATTTCAGCACTGTATATTTATTACAAGTAGGCAGCTAATAAGTAAGCTAATAGTAACATGAAAGCTTTGTCTCCTGACTTTTAAGCCCACATTGCTTTTTTTTAATGCTACAGATACCAGAAATCACCTTCCAATAGGCTTTTCTTCATTACAAACTTAGTATTTCAGTAAATGGCTGCCAGGATTAGGCTATTTCACAAGACAGGAGTCTAAAATGTAGTTTTGATATTAATTTACTTGGTGAACACATACTTATGCATTTGACTATGCCACATCAATGATAGAACGGAACACATTGATTTCATTTTGAAGGATATACTGAGACGTTTGGTCTGTTTGACTGAGTCAAGCTTTCATAAACAAGTATGTCTAAAGAGATGTTTCTTTCTGTGACTGTCATGATCATTAATGTGTAATGTACACAGAATTTGTTTATCATGAGTAAATCTTACTGGAAAGCAAACTCTTATGCAATCTTTTTCTCTCTATATGACATTTGCTGGTGGTTACATCCCTTATGATAGGGTCTGAAATTATGATTATGAAAATCTGATTTTTGATATCTATGTGGAAAATGTATTATTTAAATATATTATTTTAATTATTTAATTATTTGATTACAGGATAAAATGTTGCACGGGTGGTCAGGCCACAGGGTTCTAGTTGCTATGATTATTGCCTCAGGGATAAATTAACAAAAAAATTCATAACTGAATTGATTGTAGGGTGTTGGGAGAAGGTGGGGGTTTAAACCCAATACCACTGTGAATAAATTACCACAACCTCTTACCTTAACTGCCTCTGAGCATGTGTCTGCAACTGTGGAGGCTTCTTTATTTCCCACATTCCTCTGGTTCCCCTGACTGTGCCTTGCAGTAGAAGAGACAGAGACATCGTCGGAATCCACATCATTTCCTCCACTTCCTGCTTCCTGCACAGGGCTGCAGTCTGACCCAGTTTCCACATCAAGGAGAATCCTCCTCTCTGGAATCCCATGCCTGCTCTGTCTTTTCATGGAGGCTGTGACTGTGCAAGGTGATCTCAGCGGTGTTTCCTCACCAGCAGAGGAGTCCAACAGGTGACCACTGGGACCAGAGGAGTCCAGGCACACTTTCCATGATTTAAGGACCACCTGGGGAGAATCTGTTTCAGTCAGACTAGCGCATGACACAGCGTCACATAAACCTGAGTCAGGTGACAAGGAAGTGGGGAGCACACTTTTGTCCTCATGTTTAGAATTTAAAGGTACACCCTGGAAAATTTTCCCCCTCTGAGAGACGGGTGAACCCACAGGGGATGTCTCCCCCTCGGGAGGGGAGAAGGACCGAGACGAGTTTCGCCATTTCCTGGCTGTCTCAGCCACGCTGCTGAAAATTCGAAAAAGGCCTCTAAAATGGCCGCTTTTGCTGTCAGGGACTGCTGGTTTAGGCTGAGGGTTGAAATCTCTGACACACTCAAAGTCAGTGGAAGCACAATCTGAATCAATTGTCTTGTCCAATGTGTGGAATTCCGAGTCAAAGCTCTTCTCTGACAAGCTGGAAGCGCCTTTCCCCATGAGGGAGATTTTCCTTAGATAACTCCAGACATCAGCTCCGCGTGACTTCCTTTTGCCCTGTGGTGACTTTGGGAAGTCTCTCTGGGACTGTTCTTCAGGGCCAGCTGAGTTATTGCAATTCGAGGTGCTGGGGTGAGCCTTCTTTGTGGGGGACTCTCCTTCCCATGGTTTAAAGCCATTCTGACTGCTGGATTGTTGGACGTCACGGTGCAGCTGGGGTTCATTTTCTGATGGGCTGGTGAGGTCTACGTCCTCAAATGAACAGTCAAAGTCCTTAGCGTTGCCAGCATACGAGTGCCTCATGGCTTTGTTCCTGAATGGGTTTCTGTGGAAGTATGCGTGAGAGGAACAGTCCCATGATGACGGTTCATCTTCCAGTTCACCTCTATTACCACCTTTTGCCCCATGCAGCTTGAAAGTCCTCCCTTTGAAAACAGATGGGGATTTGAGCTTCTTGAAAGACCTGACTTTGTCCACGAAGGACAATTTGGGGATAGATGCTTCTCCTGAGAGGATCATGGAGTGAGGTCGCCTCTCACACCCTGCAGTGGTTCTCCTCCGGGTGAGAATCCTCCAGAATCCAGTATTTCTGGGCTTCCTGCCAGACTCTATTCTCTCCCTCTCCCTCTGCCTCTCCCTCTCCCTCTCCTCCAGGCTTGGATGGGCCCCCGGGGGATCCCTCTGGTCAGGGTCCTGGATCTGCATGATACCCACTTCTTTCTCCACATCCAGGGAAACATTGAATACCCTGTTCACAAATCCATTGGGATCCTTGTGCTTACAGAAGGGGCTGTCTGAGTCATCCATAGTCACATCTTGGAAAAAGCCTGTGAGAAACGTGGATCCTCCTCTAAGTCCTCTATTCACTGGACTTTCTGTAATTGAGGAAAAAGCAGATGCTATCAGAGTCATGTTCTGCTTGTGGACTGGACAGACATTCCAATCTCACGAATCCTTCACTTGTTAATATAAAAGAATAAAATGCACTAGGCCTTCGTAATATTGGTTAATTGCTGCTTCCATATGCACACTTGCAAAAACATATGCACACACAAATACAGGCGCACACACACACACACACACACAAAGTCAGTAGTAGAGTCTATTCCAAATCAAATAAAGTGACTAATGGGCAGCCTTACATTTCAATCCTAATTAAACTTGGAATATAGCCAAGATCTAACTTGTGAAAGCACACAAATGCTTAAATGGAGAGGTGGAGCAGGAAAAAAAAAAAGTGAACACAAATCAGACATGTCCATCAGCAGAAGTTCTTTTCTCTCATGTGTGCATGAAGTTCAAATTAATGCATACTGTTCAGTCAGCTAAGGGTAGATGGAGCTACAGTCTTTTGGCCAATCAGAAATTTGAGGGCGTAGCTAAACAGTGCTGTGGTTATTGTGGGTGGGCCAAGGACTACGGCTTTGAACTTAAATGTTATTTAATAAGTTGCCTGGGAAAAATAATTCCAAAAATAACAGTTTGTGACCAGTGACATAGCTAACACATACATAACAATAAAAGCTTTTACTTTCTGCACATATGAAAACGGTTTCCAATGAACATTATTAAAAATGTATTGTATTTTGCATAAATACTCCCCCCACAAATTGTTAACATTAAAGATGAAAAAGTAAAAGTGTGCCTTTATAAGGAAAATGATGTCACACCCTGATGAAGTATGCCCTTTGTTTTGTTCAGCAAGTTTTATTATACACTCACCATTTAGCCAGTACCTCATTAACTTTGAGTGTGCACCATTTCTCTCCTTACTTTAAGCACATATACTTACACATAACCCCTTCATATAATCTTTGAAGATTCAGGTAAAAACAAAATCTTTTAACATATAATGTACAATTTCATGAATGATTCATGAAGCTACACCAACACTGAAGAAAACTTTTCAGCTGATGGCCAGTTTAACAGGCCAACTGATCAGCAAACTGAGATTGCTTCTGAGTAGGACAGAGATTCCATTGTGACACCGATGAATTTCTCACATTGTTTACAAAAATTACAATTCAAACATTTGCAACCCTGATACTACTGCACTAGGTTAACAGAAATTCTTAACAGGTCTTATTTCATGCACAAAATGAAAGCGCAGCTCAATGGTTGAGAGTGAAAGCCGTACCATGAGTCAGCACATTCATATTCGACACATCACCATGGTGCACGAGTAGCACAGTAATTTCACCACTCCACAAGCTGGTCTTCCAATGCAGTTGCAGTGTTGCCATGGAGACCAGACACTCTCTGCTGGATACTGAGGTGTAGTAAGCTGGATACCAGCATGGTGTGATGACCTCGTCCAAGCTGGAGGAGACAAGCGTCGAACTGAAGAGGTGAATTTTATTTCACTGCATTTCAATGGCACCCCCTGACGGGTGGCTGACACTCATGGCTAGCTGAACTGACACAAAACACGGGTGCCAAAAGGCAATCGATTTGTGACATTAGCGTTTAAACGTGAAAATGAGATCTTTGTTCTGTACTGACTAAATTACTGGTGCCTACACATGTCGGTCATACAGTTCGAAATTTGAAAACAGAAAATTAAAAAATTACGGACGCTTGCAGAGATCAAATTTGCACAATTTGTAGCAATTTGACATACTACAAAGGCAAAGATGATAGACCCAATAACCTGGCCACTGTGAACCAATCAGTTTGAAACTTTGATTTCAATATTTAATAATATTAAAACATATGTAAATTTGAATTATTCTGACACATGCACTGTCATATGCAATAGATGTAAAAGGTATTTTACCTTAATTTGTAAAACAAATAAATATTTGCATTCAAATCTTTAAACCAGCTATGCTTAGGAAAAAAAAAATAGCTCTCTTTGTCATATTGGACAAAACACATCATTCCAAAGCAAGGACTGAATAAGCGGGTTAGATATAATGAACAGATTCCAATTGACTAAAGGCAAGGGAAGACCCATGACTGCATGACTTGTACAGGAATTAAGTCAGGACCAATCTTTCAACACAAATAACAAAAAGATGTGTGAGACAATGCTTGTGATCACCCCCAACCAACCACCCCCACTGAAGCTGTCACTCTGGGATGGGATAAGCTGTTGGAATAACCACAAATCCCATTACCCTTATTTTCATGTGACTCTGAAGAATGTCTTTGTTCTCCCATTGGTGTCCTGCACTTCACCATCACAGGTCAGAGAAACAGGCACTGCCATGGGCTTTGTAACAGTGCTTCCTGCACCTCTGAGCTCATGTGCAGACTGACACCTAGCAGAGACACATACCACTTCCCTTCTGGTTGGCCCCTAAACTCTGGAGCCAAGGTTTAGCTCCAATTAGAGCCATCAATAATGTCCTCTGTTAAAACGTTCCCTGCAGACATACACTCAAAATAATAAACATGGTAACTGCATACAGGCATTTCTTCAGTTGCATTTATTTATTACAATATAGTTGCTAACACGACCTCTTTATCTTCGGCAATGTACATAGTTTAAATTTTGTATTTTATCATTCATAAAAATGAAATATATAGTAATATATTGAAAAATATTTTGTTCAGCCCAAGAATATATTGAAAATACATTTAAACCACATTAATACAATGACTGAGCTAAAAGTATATTCTCTAAAACACATTCTCAGTATAGCTGTGCTAATGATACTACTATACTTAATACTGATTTAAAAAAAAAAATAAAAACTCATGTTGTTTGAAATAGTGTTCATATGCACACATAGCACGACTGCAGCCCGTTCGCAGAGCAAGTCTCAGTTCCAAATCCCACCATGACCATCTGTTGCAGACAAACACTTAAGATCAAGAGTTCAGACCATGTCCAGGTGCTGGGTCCATGGTTGTAAAAGTGACAGTAGAACACTGTCCAGGGAGAGCCATGAAATCCAAACGAACTGTCAGTCTTCGCTCAAAGACAGACGTTTAAGCTGGGCATAACACGAGGCCTATGGCTGAAGCTTTCTTCATAGGCCTTACGCCACAGGCATCTGACAGCACAGCACATGCCAACCTCATAACTACATTCAGATCAGATCAAGATCTCAGCACTGAATGGACTTACTCGGAGAGCAATAGTTAGCAATCCCGCATATTCCGCTTAAAAAACACAATCAGAAATCTTCTTAATCATAATGTCCTTGTATGTCACTCTGCATAAATGTAAAAAAATAAATAAATAAGAAATTGATATTCTCCACATAATTTATAAGCATAGGAAATTTTTTCTCACTACTGAAGGTCAGCAGAGTATTAATAATTAACTGTTTCTAGAACAGTGAGGTAATTCACCTGTAATATTCCATCACATAACAACATAATTAGGAAGTAAAGGAAAATCCTGTCAAAAAGTAAATCTTGAGTGCTGACGTCTGTTAAAGGTGATCTGAGCAACACTCCGAGAAGATAACAATAGTTCAAAAGTCAGGGTCTTCCCTGACTTATCAATGCAGGAATACCATTACATGGGAAACCTTTAACTACGTCAGCCTGTATTTGACTTAATCCAAGCCTTTTTGAAGATGTTCATCTCCAGATGTCAGCATTTTGGTAAACGTGGCTATCATATTTTTTGTAATAGCTGACGACTGCAAAACGAACTTACGGCCGTCTTGTTACAAGCCTGCTTCATTCACTGGTATGCCACAGCTAAAACGCTCACTTAAGCACTCTTACTCTGTTACTGCTGGTAGATGGCCTGGGGGATGGTTTCCAGATGTTACGTAACAGACATGTCAGGGACCACATAGTTCACGCCTTCAATCAGAAGATAAACAAAACACACGTTAAGCCAAACTTACTTCTGCAATAGCACTGTTAAAATGGCAAAAAAAAGAATATTTGTCTTTGAAGTAACAATGTTGTTTCTTGCGCCATTCATTACTTTACTGTCTTCTTTTCGGAGCTGAATATTTGAATATTTTGAATATATGAATATATTTGGAATATTTTTTGTGTTCATAAGAACACAGAAATATTAATGAAAAGAACAGACCATTCAGCCTAGCTAGATTTGTAATTTTGTCTATAGTCTGTAGTGTATCTCAGATTTTCAAGCCTAGTTATAATGTACATTGTCAACTCATTTTTACCTATATCCTCTTTTTCTGTTGACACTACTATATTAAAATAGCTTCTGTAGTTCACTTTATTTATAAAATAGCCTTTTACTTGTAAATATTATCTGACACATATTCCTGCATCCTGTTTGTCCTTAAGGCTTCAGCACATTCAGCACAATGCCTATGCCAGGTTAGACGTGTTACCTTCCATAAAATAATTCTGCCTTACTGTTACTGTCTACATGTAGATTTTTATATTTCTGTTAAACCTCTTTTCGCGAGTGTCTTCAAGAGTCTCCCCACTTCAGGATTCTGTTAAAATCTTACCAAATAACCTGGGCAGCTTCCAAAATATTAACTTCACCTCTAATTTTATTGTCAACAGCAAATTTGACTACTTTTCTTTTAATGTCCTTTTCAAGTTCAAACATGTACAAAAGCAACCACAACCAGACCCCCTCTCATTATTACGCTTTGAAATCTATACTGAAGCCAATACTGAATCAACTCGTACTCCAAAATTCTTCCTGATTTCAGCCTGAAATTATGATGCTTGGGCCATATATTGTTCAAGGTTTTTTGAAAGTTCAGATATAATCATCATAGGCTAGTTTGAGTAAACGCATTCTGTAATTTCCTTGAAGATGTCTAGGAGGTTTTTTAGGCATGATTCCCCCTGCAGAAAACCATGATGATGACTACCCTTTATGATACTATTTTTTCATATTATTTCTAACCTATCCCCTATGGTGGACTGCAAAATCTTGCATGAGGTGCAAGTTAACCTAACTAGCCTGGAGTACAAAAGATCAGTGCAATCCCAGTACAAATTGGCACTACACAGCCTTGTTCCCAGGCATCAGGAATTTCACCAGGTTCAAGTGACAGTATAGATTTGTGTGTGTGTGTGTGTGTGTGTGTGTGTGTTAATAGTTTATGAATAACTGAATTCGTTTTATAAATATATAGTGCTGTCAGGGTCTGCTGATTTAGCTTTTGTCATTTTTTCCAGTACCTCAGTCCCTTATTTGAATAGCAAATAATTTGAATTATTTGAATAGCATGTAGTGTTTCCTGCGTATCAGACCAGATCATTTACAACATTCAAAAATCCTGCTCATACTGTCCACATCCCTGACATATTCTCCCAGTTAACAGAGGGGAAATTAAAGTCATCCATTACTAATGTCTCTTTTTGGTATGTTGTCAGCGAACAGTGTTATGACTTGACACCAATGGCTGATAACATATTCCTACAGTCACTTGGGACTGTCTAATTTCCCTTCAGTAATTTAAGCAATATATCTTTGCTAGGGTTTAGTGAATCTGAAGTTGAGTTCTTCCATCTTCCATTCTCATCTGTTGAGGTTCTTCTACAGGTGCAGGCCTACCCCAGCTCCCAAAAATACCAAAATACCAAAAATTAACAGTAACTGTCTATTGTTCAACATCTTTCCAAGTTTCATGCCATAATCAATCTATTTGAGCACGTAAAACTATTTTAGTATAAGTGGAAACACTACAATTGACAACCAATTATGTTATTTCTTATGCAAGCTTTATTATTACATGATTTTTGGCCAATTAATGTAATGACTAGCAACAACACTGAATAACAGTAAAATTCAGGTAAAACTATGTCTGACAGTGAGAGTTGGAATTATGATATGCATAATCATGTGTAATCGATAAATAGAAAATGCAGCTGCTGGCACTGACATGCTTTTAATGTAAATTATATTTCTAAGACTGCTCATGCAGTGCACTTTAAGAAGCTGGATGCCTCAGCACAAGAGCCTTGATTTTTTTTATCAGGTTTATTCTTTTTGTTATACTTTGCCCATATAGTTAAGTACTGTTACATGTACAAATTTTCCCTTCACCAAACATGAGCTGCATTTTTTTTTTATCAAGCTGAATTCTCAACAAATCATTTTGAACTATTTCAGGTGGAACCAATTAAGATTAATGTTTAAATAGCTTGTTCAGGCAGCTGAGTCACCCGGACAAAAGGTTATTTGAATCAGTTCACATTGCGAATAGAGTCATGACTGCTGCTACAGAAAGAATCGTCATTTACATAGATGAAGGCTACAAAATAAACTTTCTTAAAGTATGACAGAATCCAAAAACTTTCTTTCGCACGGTCTCCAAAAAACCCGGCCACCATGAGCCACATCTCTGAGTCAGACTCGGAAACAACATATATGGGACCTTGCAGCAGGTCTAGGACTACCATAGCATAGAGGTCACAATGAAAAAATCATCCTTCAGTTTATCAGAAATAGCTTCATCACCTCTTCAACAGAATTTAGACTGCATCAGATACAAAGTATGCCCATTCCTCCTAAACCAAAAGGAGTCCTTTGGATGCTGAAGGTTAGATGGCTAGTTAGCTAAGCCTAGGTAGATCATTTGCACACTGGTCCTGCCCCCATCTTCTGTGATGTAAACATATTTCACTGTGTTATGAATTTATTTATTCATACATGATTACTGAAAGGGAAAGTATTATGTCATGTTTTAAATGTATACACTTTACACACACTTTGAATGATATTCCCTCAGTTACATGATCATAGTTTAGCATCCTGTATGGAACTGGAGTTTCACACATTTATCTTCACAAAATATGTTAACAAGATTTTAAAAGGAACATTCAATTAATCCTGAAAAAGTGCTTCATTTCAGTACACAACTTACAATTAAACCTCAATAGATAAATCATGATCACAGCTAAATAAATTGAATCCATATCCAAATGCTACTGGGATGGAGTCAGCATTTAAGCACCATTCAAATTAATTTACATAATTTTTTGCTAACTACATAATAAACTAACCAAGCCAATAAAGTTCATTTTTATTCTGAGAGGAAATTCATATTCCTTGGTTTCTGGCACGATAATGAGTTTTTATACAGCTCTCCTTCCACAAATGTATCATTCAATCAACTGCAGAGTTCATTCCATTTAGGTTTTGAAGAATATAGTTCTAAAGGCCTTCCTCAAGGTGCTTATACAGCGCCACAGTTATGCTCCCATAGAGTTGCCTGTTGTGCTTCAGTAAAACAGAAAAATTTCCAAAAATTTCTGTTAAGTGGGAAGACAAGACAATGTGATTCTCTCCCTCTCTCTCTTTTTCTCTTTTACTCAGCCTCTTTCCTTTCTCTCATCTCTGGTTTTCCCTTATGTATTTTCTCTGTCTAAATCTCTCTCTCTCTCTCTCTCACACACACACACACACACACACACACAAACACGCACCTTGTGATGATTTATAATCCCGGTGACTTCCATACCCTTTGGAATTTACACACGGTGATACAGGCATCAACTTGTTAAGACTCACGCACTCACTAGAGCTTCAGGAAGAAACTCTCAACCTTGTCATAATAATGAAGGAGTCCCTTTAGGACAATCAAGCTTTCTTTGCTTTGCTTTTGACAACAGCTCTCTCAGAGGATTTCCACATCTTATGTTTTCTCTGTGATTACAGCATGTACACAAGAAGGGTTTCACAGTTCAGACAGCCTGTTAGAGCTGTCTGCATTCAATACTTAGATAATCATGTCCTCTCATAATTTTCACCATTTGAAGAAAACACACATCCTCCAACTATCACACCACCCAAAGATAGCAATTCTGTCTTTTAGCATGAAGCAACACCTTGACATGCCATTGCTGGCCATTTGTAAAGCAGTGATTCCAAGTGATTTGATTCACACCAACAGTTTTCAGCGTAATTAAAACTTTCAGAGGATTACATTTCTAATTTCTACCGAGATCAGCAGATTCACTGAAACAAGACTAGTGTATAAATGCACACCAGTGTCACAATACAGCTGGTCTGGTTAGTATACAAGGCC
Source organism: Megalops cyprinoides (assembly GCF_013368585.1). Lineage (NCBI taxonomy): Eukaryota > Metazoa > Chordata > Actinopteri > Elopiformes > Megalopidae > Megalops > Megalops cyprinoides. The sequence goes on along the minus strand of NC_050598.1, from coordinate 15,163,002 downwards.
TATGAAAATCCCACCACCCTATTGTAGCATTGAGCAGACATTCACTTGGCCCAGGCACTTTTTTTCACATCACTTGCAAGGATTGTTTACAGTGGCTTTGCCAGAATGGGTGGGGACAGGCATAATAAGAACAGGATATGAACCACTACATTCTTCAAGAAAATAAAACCACTGTTGAAAACCACCATAAGAACAACAATGCACCAAAAACCCAATGCCACTTCCTTGAAATCTCACAGCACCAGAAAAACTACAGACTAGCTTCCCCTGTTTTATTATTATATATATTTTTTTTGTTCTGAGACACTTGATCCTTGTTTGTGCTGTAGTCAGAGTCCCATTTACCAATACCACTGGTTCAAGGTATAATGCACATAAGGTGAGTTTAACAGAATGTAAACACACGGCACCTCCTATCCAAAGACAATCGTCAAACTCACAGTGTGGCTGCAGTGCTGGTTGGTCACTTAATGTATGCACCAGGTGCCCTGTTACGTTTTAATAACAGAAACCGTTTGGAAATCTGTCCATCGAACAGAGAGATTATAACTGGCTACCAAACCTAAACAATGGTACTTTACAATTCAGTGTAAAATAAACTGGGATGTATCAGAGGTGCTACAACACTTAACTGAAAATAAATGAATGTTCTTTGATACATGTGACACACAGTAACAATGTGACTTATTCAGGATAAAGGGACAAGAGATATAAGATTTTGAACAATATACAGCATACTACTGGGGGCCTTTTGGAGTCATGATATTCAAAGGAGGATAGTGATCAAACATTTACTTTTATATGCATTGAATAATACTAAAAACTATTATTTATGTTGTCTGACTGAACTCACAGTATTTGTTTTGTTGAACACAAAAATGTTACTCTAAGTATTTTGAGGTATCTCCTGACAAATGTATACAATTGTTATAAAATGTCAAATATACTGTACTTGTAGAACATACCTATTTGCTTTGTCCTTTGGGACAAATTCATTGTTGAATTTTGACATTATGAAAATGCCTCTCTAAAGATATGAACTTTGACCTCTTCTACCAAGCCACGTTAGAATTTGTCCATATTTTGGAAATTTGGATGTGAAGGCTACATTCTGTCCGAACCACCTCTCAATCCCTAATAACACATGAAACTTACCAAATTTGAATAAAGATGTCGGGTACTGGTCCACTTCTCATCCATATAATCTTTAAAAGCATTTTATAGGTGTCTGATTCTCACGCTCCAAACTAACTTTCAGGTCCAGTGTCATTTTGCCTTCCTGATAGCACAACACGTAAAATCAGATATTGCAGGCGACTGCACAAGAATGTGCTCAGGTGACAACGACGTGCCTTAAAATGGATGTAAACACATATCTACATGCTTCTTAAGTCACGAGGCCCACTACCAAAAAGTAAGCATACATTGTAAAATGAAGCCGTTTAACGTTAAAATAATAATAATAATAATAATAATAATAATAATACGCCACGGCGTTGGTAGTTCTCGTTCAAAAACCTATCTTGACTTCCACTTCTTTTTCCGAACTACTGTTAGCCAATGCTGAGCAAGGTTCATTAAAGACCGCTTGTTATTGTAAAAGACACGTGCTTCTGAGTTAGGATCATGCATGTACAAATCAGCACAACATTCCTCAACAACTCAATTATTTCGGACTCTGCCGATTTGAGAAGTGTAGCGACGACTAAAAGCACATGTCAGATTCCTTTGAATTAGTTTCAAGGAGATGCAACAATGTGTATGGTTGTTTGACATATATGGTATTGAAGGAACAGACAGCTGTTTGTTTTAACGTAACATTTTACATATACATCATAATCCGAACGTATATTTCCATGCTACAAGTCCATTTTCTCAAACTTGGCTATTATAACGTGAAGTAGCTTCCTTTTAGTCAAAGAGACTGTAGATCCCTTAAATGTAACGTTTATACAGTTTTATTTGTTTGTTTGTTTAGTTTTTTCATTCCATGCTTGCATTGTCCAGACACATTCATCAAACATCACTCACCTCACCTCTAAGTTTCCTTTGAGTGCCGTTCGGAGATTTCCCAACACGTACGACAGTTTCGCTTGAAAACGCTGCATTCCACGAATGCAACAGAAACAAGTATTCCCATATCCAAGTGTTATCCTCAAGGGCGATGCGTGGAACAGTCGCTTTGTAGTTATTTAGTTATCGTTATTCAGTTTACGCGTTTTTGGGTTTGTTTTTTTTTTCTTTTTCTTTTTCTTTTTCACCGAGAGTCGAGTCAAAGTTCATATGTCCTCTTCGTATGTCAAACACAGTGACTAAATTTGCTAGTATTAAACTTCCAGTGTTGCCGAACTTCAGCGGCTACACCATGACTCTTCAAGGCAGGGATAGTAGTAACTTGCCTGCTATGTCAGCTTATGAGACGCTCTCAGAAATTCAGCCGACACACGCATGCTCCTCCACTCCGGTCGGACTCTAGCGCTCGGTTCACCGTTCATGCTGGCAAAGTCTCCTGTGTTAAACAACTCTTGAACTTTGAAAACAGTCCAGTCAAATCCAACCGTTTCTTGATTTATTCCTAATAATAAGCGAGTGGTAGTGCCTCTCCCGCAGTGGGTGTAAGCATGTGGCTACTTGTAATAATACATTTTTAGAGAAACAAGTATTCCAACAGCAGAAGAACCGGTTTAGAGCGTTAAAATACATACAGAGAAAGATATAAATAAGATCTTCAAGTATGTTAACGAGTCAAGGGGAATCAATCAAGAGGAGGTAAGCTGCTTAATGGAACTGCATCCAGAAGTGAGCCCCTCAGAGAACTTTTCCATGAAAAAAGACTTCCTTTAACACAAACACACCTCTGCACCAACAGTATAAATACATGTTCTCAACCAAATCTGATTCAACTAATATGACCCCATTCTTGCTTGGCATTCATTAGACATCTGTCATTGCAGTAGTTATCTGATGTGATCTGTTCCCTGGTCAGCAACTGTGTTTATTTTTGTTCTGTAACAGTGCAAACCGGTGAATTACTTCTGTTTTCCATTTCCATTAACATGCCATTTCCATTAACATGCCAATATTCCCAGATATATTAATTTTTATTTTGTGATTTTTTTAATTATTTTTTTTTTTAATGAAAAAGTTGATGTGGAAGTACCTTTTTCTGAATTGTGACCAAGCTTCAAAAATCTCTGTCTGATTTTGGAGACTTCCTTCCTGGAGTCCAAGCACAATTATGAGACTGATTGCATCATGGGAAGGAACTCCCTGTGTTTGATGTGAAAGGTCTGCAACTTAGCAGTCAAAATAGGAAACATGAGTCCACAGGAAAAATTTGGAAACCTAAACTTGGCTACAAGTGAGGAACTGTGGCAGACTAAATTTGGGGATCATAAATTTCAATGCTAACATTTTGTCCTGGGGAGCTATTGTAACCATATTGCTGCTGATTTTCCCATATTTGTGCACAGGAAAGAGAGGCTGTCACATCAAAGTGTTAAACAAAAGATACTGAAAATACTGAAATGAAATAAACAGGGTAAAGTATCCCATTAAAATTACACCCCGATGAAGCATGTGGGGTTGGTATCACCAAAACACCATTGGCATTGAGATTGTTTTGGAAAATCTGTTGACAAGATGATTCATTCGTTTGTCAGATTCAGATCTTTTATTTCCCCCATGAATCGATCCTGGTTGGATGTAGTCCAAATATTCCGCCCCAGGTGGTGATGCCTGTTTTGTGATCACACTGATGTATTCCTTCTCCTCCACAGGTTCTCATGCCTCACAAGATTGCTTTGTGAAAATGTAATAGTGTGCAGGAAAAGATAGGAACTCTGAAGTCTGAGGAAAATGCATCTACCATATGTCAGAATGCCCAGCGTATTGAAGCATATAAACAGTATCAGTTACTGTTACTGTCATTTCATTGTTATGTATATGTATATAATTTAGCACTGTAGCAATTACTTGATTAATCACACCAATTTGTAACTCAAGATCTAGCAGACAACTGCTTCTGTAATGGAAGTTGGTTGTTGTTGACTAAGAAACAAGGTAAAAATAGTGTAATGTCATATGCATATGGCAGTAGGCATCCTGCCTGGTTAAGCCACTTGTATCTGCCCACCCCCCATCCACTTTTTCATGTCAAGCATCTTCAGATGTGTGGTTTTTGGGAGAGACAAATTGAGTGTGGGTTAATTGGCCTGTGGACTAGTGGAGTTGGGTTCTTTCTTTCATTTTATTTTCATTTGGGCTTGAGTGTGTTACTGAAAATACATATTGTTCAAATCAAGGTGCAAAAGAGGTTAGCACTTAGCTAACTAAATTACCTTGATAAAGGCACAAAATACACCATTAGCCAGTAGAAAAGTTATCATCAATAAGGCAATTGCAAAAGCACTTCTAGCAACCTATATGCCAAAATAAACTGACAAATAGAGTCATGTTGCCAAGCAGCTAACAAGATATTTTTACAGTTTGACATGAGTCTTACCTTTCTGCACTTCAGCAATGTCAAAGAAAACACAGATTACTGAATCTGGGTTAATGGTTTTTTGACTATATTTTCAAATTATTAAAATGTAATGAATAATATAACCATTTTACCTGGGCAGTAGCATTCCAAGAACAATGCAAACTGCAAGACTGATACATATACAAATACAGAATATAGACACAACCAGAAACTCTCAGAGATGAAAACATTAAATTAGCATATTAATGAGCAGTTTCATTTTACAAACTGAAAACACTGATAAAGCATTGTAAACAAAGAGCTGCCCTCTTTTTTGTCTTGGATCTATTGTTGCTCTGTCTCCACTTCTGTGGAGTGTGAGAGAGCAGGCCATCTCCATCCTGTCTCTGAACCATGTCATTCAGGCTACTTCCTTTGCAGGACCCTATCACTCTTCCGGTGACAGTCTTCCCTCTTTGATAACTCACATCCTGGTTTTCCCAACTCCCAGATCCTGGATCACCTCCCTGTCCATATTGTCTGCTTAGGGGGAACGCATTTAAACAGAGGTTCAGACAATCTTCTTGTAAACATTTTTAAATGCCTGTTTCAATTCTAAGCATTGTCTATTAAGATCCACACCCCTCTTGTAAACAGAGCAACTTACGTTCCTTCTTAAAAGTCAGTGCTCTCCACAGACGCATTGAGTATGAGCTATGACAGTCAAGTGCAATGTCAGTATCTCATGATCTCCAAAGTGAATAAAAATGTCAGGAGCCATTTCTGCCTGTGGAATTCCTCCGGCATGAAAGATGATGTGACATCGGAGACATGTATAATCCTGTTCCCTTTGTCATCTTATCTGTGCTCAAGACTTTTCTCAGATGAAATGCATCTCTGTCAGTCAGTTCACACAACTGTGCCCTCATTGAAAAATGTCACTATTTATAGAAGCACTCATAAATGATATAGAGAGAAGGGAAAAAAAACCTTTTGCACAATGTGTATGAGGTGCTGATAGCACCTCACATATAGAAGCAGCTCCATTACATTGTAACAGGTGTATAAATGTTTCCATATTGTGTAATATGAATATGATTATATGTAAGAATGTTTAAAATGCATTTTGCATGACACAGACCTGAAAACAACTAAAGTCACACTTGTATGCAATGTTTTCTGTGGATGTCAGTTTTTGTTGTTGTTTTTTTTTTTTTTTTTTTTTTTAAAGAACAATGGACTTCCTCTTTAACTTCCTGTGATAAGGTCATAGCCATGCAACTCATGAAGATTGTTGGGTTGCAAGGTGTGGTGTGATATTTTGATCTGGTATAAAATCCAAGGAAGCCACAGGTGTCTACTGATTTCAACAGAGATCCATATTCAGTCAAACTGCAGTCCACTTTATTCTTAACATTGAGTGAGTAACATCTTGCATTTTTTTACTTTGGCAATCCTTCAGCAAACTTGTGGTGTTCTGCAAGTGTATAAACAAGTAGCATGGACTTAAATTAATTAGGTTAATTTGAGGACAAAAGGCATTGCAGTAAGGCTGAATGTGTGAGCATGAATCAAATGGGGAAATAAATATAGTGTTGATCATTACATTTCATCAACAACAGCTTGTTAAACTGTGATGTGTGATAAAGAGTGTTCCTACTGTATTTTCTATAATAGCTGGGGCACAATGAGAAAACACAAGAAAGTCATACATCATATCCTATATCCTTCATTATTTGATATGCAACTGTGTAGCAATTAGTCTTTTCACACAAGCCAACTGAGGTTTAACCAAAGCCTAATTGCCACTATGATTTTTAATGGGCAGCTTCAATCTGCATTAAAAATGTGCTAAGTGGTTGCCAGCAGATAGAGGTTCAGTTTGGCTTGATCCCAACACTGTGACCTTGTGTGAATGTGCAATACTAGCAGGACAGGCTTGTGGAGCTGCATTTGAGCTTGCCAACATGGTGTGTCAGTGTCCTAAGAAATGTAATTTGCAATCCCAAAAAAAGAATGCAAGTGTACTGGACCTCAGTAATGATGCCTTAAATCTATTTCAGCAGAATGTGAACTAGTCTTAACCAGCATTGTTTAAGTCCTTTCGCTTCATGGTTCACCAATATCAACAACCAGCAAACTCCTCGTGTTAGATTTTAAATGAAAAAAAGTCAGACTCAGTTGAATTGTTCAAAGGCCTGCAAATCACACTGTGATTATACTGCCTTGTTTTGAAGGAGTACATGAAGGGACAGTCTTGATGTAATGCTTTAAGCAGAGAATTGTCAGGGTACTTTGAGTGCCATATGAGCATCATTTAAAGATGCATGGTCAAGACTGGAATTTAAATAAATGGCAATAATTAACAGCTGGAACAGCTGGAAGTATGGCATTTATGTTGCAGGTGCATTCTTGGAATTATCTTATCTTAAACTTGTATTCTTCTCCTAGCACTTCATAGGTACATCACTGTTCCAGCTTAGATTGTATGCAACTATGCCTGTGATCTTTGCAAGATCAATTTCAAATCCACATGCTGGTAAGAATATAGAATTCTTATGGATAGGGTAGAGGGTAGGCTTAGGGTAGAGATCTCTCACACTCTGGGGTGAACATTGTCACCTCTCAAACCCCTCAAAGGTTTTCATGTCTGTTAAATGTGTAAAGATTTCATACAAAATAACTAAATTGCATTCAAGGGCCAACAATTTTGATTAAACCATTTAAAAATATCTCAGCTAACAATGTCAGCTACATCAGCAAGCCTCTCATGCTACAAACTTTAAAGGAATTGGCTGTACTGAAGGTTTACAGTTGCACAGTGGGCCTGTAAAGCAGAAATGCACTGTAGATTGCTTTTCAATTCAGCAGTCAAAGAGTTAAACAGCAGCACACTATCAGGGGAAAATCAGAAAACAGGAAAATCAGCTAAAATAAACATGATCAAAGGAAGACAACCACAGTTATACTGGAGACTGTTTCTGCTCTCAGAGTTAAATAGGAAATGACAGATTTTTTAGGAATTCTAATTAAGAGCAACTACATCATCGATCCACATTCAACTATGAAAAAAACCAAGAATCTCTGATAGAACTGCTAGTGTAACTCCCAATCTGCTAGCTAACATTAGCCTCTCAGGGTGAATGTACTCAGAACTGTACTATCACTTGTGCACTAGAGGTTTCTTGGACTTAAGAGCATATTGAACTGTACCAAAACACAAAGTGAAATGAAGAAGTGGATCGTGGGTAACAGTGCTACATAACTGAGTATATTAAACTGTAATGCTGAATCATATGACATGCTGGTCTGTCAGGCCCCTAATATCATATGCAGTATTGTAGCAACTATAATGTTGGATATTGGGTATTGGACTTTCTTTTGAAAAATGCTATGAAAGTGTTTCTTAACATATAGTTCCATGGTCAGTTCATCCTCTGTGTATGCAAGGTTGCTTTCATTGTTTAACGTGAAGCACCAGAGCATGCATAATATACCTGGCAGCCTTATCAGCATTGTTAGGGAAAGTTATTGATGTTTATCCCCAGAATCATAGTGGTCTGCTGGACTGGTCTTTATCAGGACTTTTAGCATCTGGCTCCAAGCCTGAGGTGGGGTCTCTAGGTCAGGTCAGGGATAAACACTCTTTCTGTGTACATGCAGCAACGGGTTTTCTGCGCTCTCTGTGCATCAAAAGCACCAAAAATTTCTTGAAAAAGGAAAAAAAAAATCCAGCTCTTCAGAGGGATGTCTTCATGTTGGAATGTCTGACCCTCACCAAATTCTTTAAAAGGAAGCAAATTATTCATTTCAGCTCTTTGCAAGAGCAATGGGATGGTAATTACATGGAAAAGAATTTTGATTTTTAAAGTATTTGGAATGCTGTCTTTAGCGTTCCATATAATCATTTGTTTCTGTCTTTAATGGTTAACCACAGATAAACTTCACAACATGTAGTGTACACAAAGACTTTTTTCTCTCCCTCTTTTTTCTGCCATAAAGAATATTTCACAGAGAAACCACTGCATTGTTAATAAGAAACCATGACAACTTGATTTATCTGTACAATATGCATCCACATCAATGGCTCACTTGTATGGAACACATCCACAGGACAGCAGTATGTAAATTGACCTGTTAATTACCTCAGTGGGTAGCTGTGTTATGTGATAATACCTTTAAATTAAACACACAGCTCTTTGACTTTGCCAGTACAGCCCCCTGCCAGTCCAACACTCTGAGAAACCCCACTCCACAGATACCCTAGGTTTAGCAAGGAAGCAAGACCTTTGTTCTCCCATTGGGAGCTGGTGTTTACCTCCAAGGGAAACCCCTGGGAAAGTTTTCTGTCAATGCCTCTGTCCAATTGCATCCCCCCTGCGAAGAAAATGTGACTGATGCCCCCGTACCACCACCCTGCGAGACCAGTGGAGCTCCATGGAGCTGTTTTTTTACTGACCCAGTTTGAAAGAAATTATGTAAGGCTAAGAAATCACCCCCCCCCCCCCCCTCACCACTACTGTGCCGTACTTCAGATCAAAGCACTGGGAAATCAAGTGGATTTTTCTTCTTTGCCTTTTTTTTCCCTTGGAATTTGCAGAGGTTAAGTGAGTTTGCATGCAATCTAATTATCATGCATACCATCAATAATGAATAATCCCCTTTCCACTTTAAAGACAAGCAGGGACGTCTCCCTTTTGAGACATAATTTGCTCTAACGTTGCATTAAGCAGTCATCAAAAGGGAGAGGGATATGTCAGGTTTTACTACTCCAATCTTTGTGCATCTTGCTTGCAGCACTGATCTTGTGAGGGTCTGGGCAATAGCATTCTCAATTCATAGCCATCACTTATGATGAATAAATGTCTTTGGTGAGATCACTTCTGCAAAATGGTAAAAATGAGATGCCAGTTAGCCTTTGACATATTCATGAGTTCTGTATAGGTACTGTATACGAACTGTCTTGCATGTCAAGATTAAATCATTTCATGTTAAAGTTTTATGTAAAAATGTATGTATGTATGTATGAATGTATGTATTTAAAACTCATACATTCATACATTAAATGTAAGATTCAGAAAAGAAATAGCTAGCTTCTGCTATATCTGTTGCTGAAGGGCATTGTGACCAAAAACGCTGGTGGTAAAGACGACACCTCGTATGCACTAATTTTATGCCTAAGTTAATGTCTAAAATAAAATTTCCTGTACCAAGATTAAACTTTTGTCTATATATTTTAAAATCGAAATTGCACGTTCATTTGTATTAAATTAACATGTTTGTCTTCTGCACGTCCTGTCTGCGGTTTCTGCTTCTCAGATTCATTAATCATTAATTTCATGGTGATACCAACCCCTGTGTGTCTCTTTCTAAATGTATAAAAACACTCATCCCCCCAGCCGTCGTCACGGCCTTTGAAAATTCTCCCTGTTGCCAGAGCACATTACACCCACTCAAATACAAAAAATAAGAGGAAAAAAGAACATTAAAAGAATGCTATGCACATGTTCAACAATGGCCTACATAGCCACCTTTGAATATAAAGCTTTGAAACTGTATCAGTTTTGCGGTTCTAGCTGCATTAGTAGAAGGGGGGTTCACCTCCACCTCCTATGAAATTGAACATCCATGTTATGTAACATTTTGTGGCAGACATGTTCTATTGCTTGTTCCATTGCTTGTTTGAGCTCCTCTCTGTGGAATAACAAAAAAGTGGCAAGTGCCTGAATTATTCATAATTGTCTTTTCTTTTGTGTCACCAACCCTTTGACGCTGCCAATCTCTTGAAGAGAGCCACTGAAATGGGTTTGTTTCTATGGCAGTAGCGGATCTGTTTCATACAGGTGAAGGAGACTGTATTTTCTACTTCTTTATCATCTGTTCAAAATACCCTGAGGGTGTGTTCCTTTCTTTTTATCTGCACAGAGCAGTGGAGCTGTGATTTCTTTAAATAACATGCCACAAAAGAGAAGTAAATACGCTGTTTGCCTCTTCTACAACCGAGTTTGGCAGGAATATGGATAAATAAGAATTGGGTAACAGGCATTTCCACAGCTGTATATAAGCCTAAGAAAATGGCAGATCAGTTCCCACAGTGTCCTCAGCTGCAGGTGCAGGTCTTCTATTGTACACGGAGCTCTTCATATTTTACAATGACTGCGTGTAAATTTACCAAAAGTAAGAAGTCAGCCTAAGGGCACGGATGAAGCACTAGTTTTTATTTTGAAAAGTTTTGCAGTACGCTGAACACTAGGGGATTCATGCAATTATTCACCTGGATGTAACTGGAGGGGAGTGTGAAAACTGTATTTCCTGGAATATACCTTGGCTAATGACACTCAGAACTACCAGAGGCAAATCCGCCACAAGCTCTTGCTGTCTGCTAGAGGGGGACGTCATTAGGTAGTGGACGTGTGTTGAGATACAGTGTATGGCTGCTTTTTGTTAGTTTTTGCAACAAATACATTGCTGGGAAAAAAAAATCCCAAAAGAAAAAATAGTTCAGAGGCTTTTCCCATGTCAAAATGGACATGTCAAACAGAGCTGTGCTTAATCGTTTCTCAGGAGAACTCCCATTTACCACTGCGTTATTTCATTCCGCTGTGCTGATGAAACTGTCAAGGTATTGAAGTGATCTTTCCATAAAATAACTCCATAAAATAGAAAAAGCAAATCGCTGACACAGTTTCATTACGCCTTCATTTCCACTGGCACAAATTCAAGTAGGCATTGATTAGCAAATGGGTAATATTCGGTTTACTATATGAAAATGTTCATTTGTCTTTATAACCATGTTCATATTTTAAAGAAAACTACATTTCCCAGAAATATATCACCCAGTAGCCTGCTAAAAAAAAAAAAAAAAAAAAAATTATACATACTTTAATGTGGTGGAAAAAATTTTCAAAACAACCCTCATCTCTATGAAATATGATTCTGATCTAGGGAAGGATGACATAGTACACTGACCCTGGAAAAACCAAAACAACATGAATTCCACTCCAGAGGGGAATGACCCAACTATGTGGTGTAAATGTGGGGGTCATCCAACCATTACACAAACTATTGGTAGTGTCAGTGGCTCCAGTTTACAAAAGCATGGAATCTTCTGCCATTGCATGGATAGCTATAATCGCTGTTTTTCTTTTATCGTTGAAAAAATAAAAAAAAAACCTCAAGAGTAAAAAATCTGTTATTGCTACAGCTACAACCTATCATGACCCGTTCCCTTTTCTGTTTCAGAGACATGACAAATAATAAATAACTGTTTGTAATGTCATAGACTACCACTCTGGTTCCAGCTAACGCAACAGAGAAGAAACTGTGCTGCAACCACATTTGGCTATAGCTGCAGCCAGCCTTGTTCTTTCTCTGCAGTGGAAAAGGGGAATAGTGAGCCGGCCTGTTTCAAGCTCTACAGTGGAAAAGGGGTATTAGTTCAATTATATATGTAGACATCCCAGCGACAATTGTTGCCATTATAAGCTCCCTGTCACATTACTTTAAAATTCTGGTGACCATGCAGTGTCCCATCAAGAAGGGCTGATAGTTTACTGAATACAAATTACTGACATTCTGATCTCCAGCAGAAAATTTATGTGGAAAGGAAATATAATGTGGATTAATGTAAGTATGTTAGAAAGTAAGTAAGTAAGTAAACAAATATACTGTTCTGATAACATCATGACCACAAGCATGGCTTTGAAAATGATGCACTTTTTAAAATTCAGAACATTGCAACAAACATAGAACAGCCTTCTTTCAGATCGTTCTGCTTATTTTCATGCCAATTAAAATGTTCCATGAAGGACTCCACTGAGTAAAAAAAAAATACTGAAATTAAAATGACCTCACAAGTTTACACTTACTTTTAACAGTTTCAACAATGTTCTGGGTCTTAATTTCCTTCAGAGCCTAAACTGGTGCTGTTTTAATAATTGAAGGAAAGGCTTTTGCTCCATTAAGCCAATATCAAGATAATATGTACACCAGTGGGCTTTGGGAAAGCTCTTCACTGGAGTTTATGTCTGACCATATGTTGGAGGCAAATTGGAGCAGGACTCGTAACTGAAAGGTTGCTGGTTCAATTCCCTGCTGGGGCACTGCTGCTGTACCCTTGGGCAAGGTACTTACCTGACAATTACCTCAGTAAATATCCAGCTGTATAAACGGATAACATTGTAAAAAGCTGTAACCAATGTAAGTCGGTCTGGATAATGTAATGTAATTATCAGTGGAGGCCAGAGACACCTTAAAGGCAGATTGCTAAAATATATGTCACATAAATCTCCAGTTTTATGAAATAACACTATTGAGAGTTATCTTTTCAAAGCATCCTTACCCAAAACTCACCAGTCCGCTTGATTGAAGAGCACACACCATATTTCAGCCTGTGTAAATGTTCATTGGTATGACAAAGTGAAAGACGTATATTAATTCAGTAAAATTAACCTTACCTCATTCATTGGGAAGTTGTGTAATTCAGGTGCAGGTGTAAAAAGGATGTTAATATTACTATTGGTGACAGAGAGGGCAGGTGTGGTCATTCAGCTATAAAACAAAATAAAAATGGCAATTGGTTGTACTTTGACAGTGTGGGTGATGTCACTAGGAATGGTGTTGACTTCATCATATGCTTCAGGACTGGTAAACCTATGGGAAGGAATTAACTGGCCAACTGCAATGACCCCAGCAATGGATTCAAACATAGGTCACTTGGGCAGACCATTACTCTACTGGACCGTTTTTATAAAGTCACAGACTACAAACATTGATTCAAATAAATAGTCACAGAGAGATGTAGTGGAATAGCTGCAAAGTGGTGCAGTGGGATAGTTTCAGAGCGACACTGTGGTGTAGTCACATATTGGTATAATGGGAGAGGGTTGAAAGAACTATAGTGATAGTCAGAAAGGTACAGGTTTGATTCCCCAGTTAGGTATCTCCACTACTCTTGTGCTAGGCATTTGATCTTAACTGCCTCATTAAATATCCAGCTGGATAAATGCACAATATGTTAAATGTAAGATCTGCAAGTTATAAGATGTGTAAGACATGTACAGAGACACACTAAGCAAATAAATAAATCATAGGTAGGAGGAGAAGAAGAGTAAAAGGATAACAAAAAGTATTAAGGTTAGAACACTGAGTGAGGTGGCTAGCGTGTTTGTTCAACTCAAACTAATTCCTAAAAGGTGTCACAGTTGGACACACTTATTTAAAAGTCATTACAGTTATGAAAGGGGACTTAGCGCTGCCCCAGAAGGGGACAGGCTGCCCACCCACTCAGGAACGACCACCCAGCCCAGTGGGAAGGAACCAGGAAATGTCCTGTTAAGAGAACATCAAAGTAAAAGCCCCACAACACAGATCTGGGAGATGCCTACCGAAGGGGACGTCATACTAAAAGCCCTCCGGCCTGGAACAGATTGAGCAAAAGGATTGATAATAGCAACTGATATTAGTGTTTTGTGTGTGTGCATGCATGTGTGTTGGGGGGTTCATTTCTTTCCTCTATCTTGTTTGACATTTCTTTTCTACACCTCAGAAGGGCACTTGGTAAGGTGATAATGATGAGGCGTATAAGAAACAAACAAAAAAATGTACAGTTCCTTCTCTGAAAACTGAGCAATCTTTCACAACCAAAATTGAAAGAACACATGAAGAAAAAGATAGAAGTAAGGAAGCCACCGTCAATTGAAAAGAAAGAAAAATCAAATGAGAGAAGGACAGTTGCTGTGGGAACAATCTTCCTCAGTCTGTGCTGGAAAACACGAGGAGCTACCTTGATCTGTTCTGTTATCTCAAAGATTTCAGCATCATCTAGTCATGAGTGCCATAAAGTCAAGCACATATGCCTCTGTATAAACACAGCATAAAAGCTACCATTAAGCTTTATATGATGTGGCTATAAAAAGTACAATGGGACCATTTTTGCCAAAAAGGTTATCAAGTTCTAAATGTGTGTATCACAGTTGTTTTTTTTTTTTTTTTAAATATATTTTAGGAAGGTTAATTTTGCTGAATGAATCATGCCCCCATTGTATGGTAGCATAACTTTCATTATCATGCCAGGATTGTCTCTTGCAAACCTGTTCTGTTATTCTTTTTTTCAATTATTTTTACATCTCTTTTTTTAAACTAATGTGTTACTGATTTGTATTTCTCTTACTACCATGTAGTGCTTTTCCAACATGTGTTTGTGACATTTTACGTTCTTTGTTTAAATTGTTTTATCTAATGTTGGGCATGTCTAATTAATGATTAACATGTTGCATTATATATGGCCCTTACTGTGGAAAGGCAGTGGTTTAGCTGGAGTTGGAGTTAGTACAAGGATTAGGTTTGGATTTAGAGTTAAGGATGTCAAAGCCAGTGACAGGATCACTTTAGAATGTGTTTTCAGACATGACTGGGTGTCTGAAGCCGGTCACACATTATAACACTCCAGGTATGGTCTGTGGACAGTTCCTGGCAAAGAGTGCCACCAAGTGGTTACAATAGCCACAGAGCCACAGACTGTCAACAGAGGGTGATGTTGCACACTCTAAAGATAACTGACACATGAGTGTTCACAATGAGAGGTGCTGACTAATTAACAAAATAAACAAAACAATTACACACCTCATTAATAGCAAAGATTTTGCAAGCTACAAAATATAATTCTAATTAAGTGCATTTTAATTGTTCATGATCCTGGAACCATGACTGTTTGTTATGTGTGCTATACATTATAAATTATATGATTCATTGAAAAAAAAAAATCATCCACACTAAATGGTCTATTTCAAATAAATATTTCACAAAGACTTGATTTTCTGTCAGTTTTAGGCACACATTTCAATAAACACGTGGTCATATTACCTATGCCCCCACTGCTTCAGCTGCTGCTAATGCTAACAACAACAATAACAACAACAACAATAATAATAATGTTTATCAAAAGGGAGGCTTAGAGAGACATGCTCATAGTCTCCACTAGGTGGCAGTACATAAAGTCATGGAGGCACAGAGTTTTTTGTTTCAGATACTAAGTCATCCGTAGCTGTCATTCAAATGGCTAGGGCAGCAGATGTTGAAACTCAACAAAAAACATTTCCTGGCAACAACCAATAGCAGCAACAGAGCTGGGCACGACAGTGTATTCCACCAGATGGCTATTATACAGCTAGGATATCCAGCAGGTCAAAGGAAACTTTCTCTGTTACTGAACACGCAGTAATAATGATTTGAAAGTGGAAAAGAAGCTCTCAATAAGGTTGTTATTTCACAGTATAGTTATAACACAGTACACTTTTTTTGCATAAGATTCAACTTTATTGTCATTGTGCAGAGTACAGGTACAGAGGCAATAAAATACAGTCATACATATCTTCAGATTAGACATTAAATTAAAGTTTTACCCGCGAAAACAAGTATTTTTTCTGTAGCTAAATTTCAGTGAAAGTGAAACTGCAATCTGAGATTGAATCTTTGTGTGAGTAATCTTGTATGGTTCCAGTTTGGGGAACCTGTGAAATTATTCAGGTTAAGTACATTTTTGTGGAATCTGTAAAGGTTTCAGACTTTTTCCCAATATTTGGATGTTGGGGAGACAGATGGCAATGACAGAGATGCAGCATTGTAATGAATACTAGTAAACAGATCCTAAAATGATAGGTAAGAGCAAAATGGTCCGATATCGGAGTTCACATGATGCCAAACGCATTTACTTTCATCATACTAATATTCTCATTGTGTCTAACTGTTAATTGTAAGGTAAGGAGTAGCCTTTATTATGTCAGATTTGTATGTTTAAGATGACAGACAAATGAAAAGAGACAAGAGATAAATGTTCATGACTGATGTTTAATGTGAATTCACATATTTAGGTAGATTAAAATGATTGTGTGAACAATTTGAAATAAATTTGATCAGAAATATTACATATATTACAAACAATATTATTATCTTCTGGGTAAATCCTTATGAGAAGAAAATATCAATGGGTTTAAGGGTTTATAAGCTAGTAAACTAATCTCAAAAGACTGTCCATTTGAAAAACATCAGTCTTAAGTGAGCTAAAGCATTAACAATGTCTTGTCTGCATTTGCTGAGATGGGGTGCTTAAAAGAATGTTTTTGAGAAGCAAAGATCAAAGTGAAATACAATATCCTCGAGGCATCTTGAAAGTGTGTGAATTTCTGAAGTAGAGATGTGAGATTTGTGCTTGGTTGTACAGCAAGCATTTTGTGTGTTGCCTATTCATCAGTGTTACATAACATTTAAAGCTTCAGCATGGGAAGACGATCTCAGTAAATATGGTTGTTCTGGCCAATCATTCTGACAGTATAGCGTACCAAACCAATTCGACTGGGTAAGAAATTGTGTACTTTCCTAACAATGTAAAGCAGTGAAGAGGTGATATTTTTTAAAAAAAATATGAAGCCTACAGGCACATCAGTAAGAACTGGAGGTTGTCGCAAAGCAAAATAAGAAAAATGTAAAAGATCCTGGGGAGAGGGTATGCAGATTTATTGCAAATGTTTGGTTGAAAAGATACAGTACATGATGGTGTCCAGCCCAATGGGATGGTGTGCAGTAACACTGTAACTTATGCCCTGAGAGGACCCTCAATACTTCTGCGCTCAGCACTGCTTAAAATGTCATATTAACAGCTGGATCAACATTTCAACCCAAATCCAGGCATGACAAAATAACAAGGAAACTAAAATGGCGTTCTCAATCCTGAGTAATCCAAAGAAATCCCAAGTGATACTGCTCAGGCCTACGTGTTCATTATGTATAAACAAACCAATCTGGTGACAATGTGTAAGGCAGGCTGGAAGCCATTTGTCTTCAGTCTGCTTTCTCGACATTATCAATATCAATCCTCCAGAGAGCTTGATTTGAGCTATAAATGTATCATAAACTATGTGTCAATCATGTCCAGACTCAGACAGGGCCCATTCTGATCTGTTTCTACATTACATAACGTTACATTATTTGTCTGGGTTCAAGGGAAGACTGCCACATAGGTAAGACTTACCGATAGTATCAAATTAGTCTTTTTTTGGATTTGATCATTGGAATATGCCACAGGATTGTGTTCAGCAAATATATATGCATAAATATAATACAAGTAATTTGGCTATTGACATAATGAAGTCTGAGGGAATTGGCTGCACAGTTTTGATAGTCCTGCCCTATCTGTTTTCATATCTGGGTGTAGAAGGGTGTTACCTATTGCAAATTGACAACACAATGCGAGTATTAAGATTTATTTCTTCAATACAACACAACATGTAGTGCAAAGCTTGCATTGCATTGCTCTGTTCATTCTATGGGCCATGTACATTCCTTTATTTTGTATTTAGTTAATGCATTACTATGTCCTGATTCAAAGAAGAGTGATTCAGAGAGAAGTGAGTGATGGATATTCTTTCAAATTTTCTCTGCATACATCAGCACAGCCATTACTACTAAGTGCATGTTTACAAACTCCAGCCATTGTATGCATGCTTCTCTGGCGTGCTGCCACCTCGAATCTTGGGATGCGGTCTTCTTACATTTAAAATGTCACCGCACGCAGTCAGAATTACATTCGCCATACGCACTGACAAAAGACAACTTGTAGGTGCCCAACGGACATATTAACTCACACGTTTTTTTTTTTCTTTTTCCGAAAGCATTCTGTCACTTACTGCTTGGCTTGCGCTGACTCCGTCCCGTTAAAATAATTAATCATATAACGGCAGAGGGCTGGCTGTGCTCCAGCCTGCCAGAAGCTGAATAATTCAGGGATAAACACTTCAAACGGCAGGCTGTTCGGCACGTCGTGGAGAGTGAGAGAATGGGCAGCAGCTGATGGGACAGGAATAATAACGTTGCATCTGCTACCTTTCGCCTTGTAAACTGCATAGAATGGGATAACAATCGTTACTTTTGTTACAAAAACGGTGAGGCTTCCCTTCTTTATTCCCATTTTCAGCTTTCTGTCAAAGCCTCTTTTCTTTTGCTATACCATTTTTGTTGCAAATTTAAAACCTGTTCAACCGTTGCTTTAAATACAGTGAGAGGGAAGGACTAATGAAAGTTTCAAATCTTTTTATGCACACTAATCGTCTTCTCAAGTTGTGTTCACATACGCATGTTTGCTTTGAACGGACCTCATTTGTTCTCATCTTAAAATGTGGAAATGTGGTATATGTGAACAACAGCTGAATATACTTCAAAGAAGAGGGGCAATTTGCTCTGATACAACAGATATTTCACAAAAAGAAATGTGACTTCTGCTTCACTTGATTTGTTGCATGGCACATTGTCTCAGGTACTATATAAACCATAAAAAAATGTTCACATTGATTTAGCTTCCAGCTAAACTTGTCCTGTTTACTGTCTGGGTTCTGGGGGTTCACTTAATAGTGGTTGTACACCACACACAACACATAAATGACCTACAAAATATATCACAGACGTTGGCCATTATCAAACTCAACTTTGGCTGCATTTTGTGTATGGCTCAGCTCCCCCGATTGAAATTATTGTTATTCCTGATTATGTACATTACTGCGGCCCAGGAGTGAAAGCGTTCATAAAAAAAGTAACGTGTCCAATTGACTCAACATTCGCTCAAGATGGTCATTTTCAGCATTAAACCATTCCCAACTGTCTGAATAGCATCAAAGATGGAGGACAGGCTAAAAAAGCATTCTACAGTTTCCTGTGTCATTGGTGGGGCATCAGCAGCTGGTTTAGACTCTATCCCCTGTTGAGTATACACTACAGGCTGCATGCGACAGACAGCATCTGCTCCAGGACCAGCTCCAGCCTGTTTGGCAAGGTAGCAGTTCAGGGTGCCAACATGGAGTCCACTAAGCACTGAAGACTGTTTGTGCCACATGGTGTCTAACTCTTGGCAGATATTACCCTTTGTGTGGTGCTTATTTATTTTTTACATTGATGAGGCCAATGTAATTTTTCCAAGTGCACATTGTATTGAGACAATGAGACATTATGACTGTGTAGCAGCGGTACTGAAGAATATTCAGTAGGATCCAAACAGACCCAGCTGCATACTATTGGGTAGTATAAATGTATGATATACGATTCTAGGTAGTGGAGCGGATAAAGAAAAGAAGCAGTCTATTTCTTTCATGGAATCCATTCTTGCAAAATTTCACTGGTCACACTTGATAATTGGCTGCCTAAAATGTAAATCCTAACAGGCAAACCCCTTCTGGGTTCAGAGGTGTTGCTTCACCCAACAATCAACTGTGACATCATTGTGTTGTGTCTACAGGACTGAATTTAGTTTGAACAAACATGTCTTGGTTCCATCAAATGGGGATTTGCCTGTGGTGAGGCATATACCATTGAACTGAAAGGTATACAATTGTATAATGTAATAAATGTAATAAAATTGTAGTTGGCGCTGCAGTGTAAGTTTTTCTGACTGCTTGCAGCGCAGAAGGCCAATTTCCAAAATAGTGTATCAAAATAAAAGGGACAGCAATACAGGTGAAATCATGGCACAATGTACATCCAAACACCTTTAAAAAGAAAACCTTAAATGTGTAAATATTGATATTTTATCTACATTTACACAATGGACAACATAATTGAAAAAGCAGAGCCACCAACATTATGCAGTACAGAAAAAATGAAAACTGAAGTACCCTTACAGTTTGACAAAATATTTGACTGCAATCTACATAAACAGTATATATTGCTCAATTAAAATGTACAAATTTTCTCATATTATTGATTTGCAGCTCATAACAGCAAACAGTACTAGTGTCCATGTACTTCAGTGAGATGGCAAGGTAATCCCAGACTTCCAATACAAACAAAGCATTTCATCTTATTCTGATTACTAGTTCACTAAGTTTCTAACTTAAAGCTAACAAACTGACTTTCTTTCACTATTTTGCTAGCATTCTAAAATTAGCAAACTATCTAGCTTGCCTAAAACTGTTGGTGACATTAGTAGAGCTACCAAAAAGGATCAGCTAGTACACCAGCTGCTAAATTACATTTACATAATAATTTCAGAGAAATCAAACAGAAAATAATAATAAAAAAACTGATGAAAAAACATTTCAATTACCCTCCCCTTGCAATATAGACTTCCCCCATAAATATTGATTAGCACAGCTGTTTTAATTAGTGCTTCCTTCAACAAAACATGGGATGGTCAATGATATTCTTTAGCTGTACCAGAAATCCTATCAGACTGCAGGGCATGCACATGTTGTAGAAGAGATCTTAAAGTGGGGCTTCACAAAAGCCATATTAATATTGAAGCAACCGTGTCTTGTCAGTCGCTGGCTCAACCATTAGCTCTCCATAGAAGAAAAAAAAAATCTATTCTATCCATACAAATGTCTTCTACATACTGTATCTTAGGGCTGTGGGAGCCTCAGCCTCCCATCACTGGGAGAAAAGAGTGAAAAACATGTCAGAGTAGGACATGAAGCACATTCTACGATGCAGCAGAGCCGGAATGCTGGAACCTGCACTCCTTCAATCCCATAATCCACCATTCAGGGGTAAACAGTACTGATAAATTTGAAATATCTGTATTAGTATGTGACACTGATGGTTTAACCTGAATTTTAAATATCATATAGTATAAGATGGGGATGGGGATCTGCACTGTGCACACATTTAAAATAAAAATGCTTATTAAAGGAAACAAAGGTAACAACCATGCTAAATGAAAGCCCATGCAGACACTGTAGAAGGATCAACAGTGATCAACTAACAGAGGATCTGGATTGCATTGAAATTTTGCAATGTGGAAAAAAGTAGTAACCAGTAGAAAGGCAATCAAAATTAGACAGTTCTTTTGTTCATGTGATGAATACACAAACATTTTACCTAGGGAAATGAAACGGAATAATGGACAAGTTCCCAATTGCAGTAAAAACCTTTAAATTTTGACAAAATTAAACATACAATAGTCATTTCAGATCTTTCTAAAACACTTAAACAGCTCTTACTCACAAAGAGAAAAAGGCTTCATTTATAAAAACAGATTCAAAGTTGCAGACTTCACCATTTTCAATATTTTTCAAAAGCAGATGGAGGAGGAGGAAATTACATTTGTTTAAAATGAAATCATCAGTCAGCATTTAAGCACACACATATAATGGCAGGGACTGACTTCCACATTAATATTTACAAGGAGTATGCAAATACTTTTAGACAAAAGCTGCCATTGGCCAATAAACAATCCGGGATAAAACCAAAAACCACAAAATAAACATAAAAATAAATAATAAATACACTGGGGATATTCTACACTATACTGAAAAGACTTATACAAATGTCATAGGAAGAGATGTGACCAGTTTCCAAAGAACACGTTGATATGTTGTTTCACTTAGAAGGCACTGGAGTACATACTGTTATGCTGATCTAAAGCGACAGCTGACAACATTTAATACATTACCTACGCTAAATGTGCATCCTGTACAGATGTTGTACAAGGAAGACAAAAGGCCTTTGTAATATAGTCTTTCTTAGTGAGGTTGTTAGACTGACAATGAAATCTGCACTAGTGTGCTTTTGCAAGTGCCCCTCTGGAGTGTTCAGCAACTCAGGGCAGCTTGTTATCTTGTTATCTAACTGCATCAGACCAGTTCAGTTTGGCTGGAAATGGTTATGCTTGGGAGCACTCTAGTTTTGCATTCATAGATGAAGCATAATATGCATGATTATCTTTTCATGTTCTGCACTGCTATATTTAAGTATAAACTGAGCAAAATATCCTACACTCTGAATAAGCAGCAATATGAGCAGCCTACAATACTGAGATGAAGAGGGGAGGGAAGCTCTATCCTGGTACCCAGTCTATGAGAAATCAGCAGCCCTTCAGGACAAACACAGAGCAATTTTGGTGTTCTGTACCACCATACTGCTTACTGCTCTACTAAAATACATAAGGTGAGCGATGAAGATCTCAGTCAAGGAAATTTAAAAAAAACTGAAGCACTTCCCAATATGGGCAGCAGATGACAGGGAACTAACTTTGAGAGCTAAACTTGTATCTACCCTAAAAGGATACTGTTACCTAGCAGACCAGGCCTCAAGGCTGCTAATGAAATGAGGCTGGTTAACAAAATTAAAAAAAAAAAAAAAACCACTATGCTAAACTATGCTGTGTCTCTCATGCAGTGAGTGATATATCTGCATATTTTTTGACATTATTCAGTGCTTTCCTGTCTCTACATTTTTTTAACATTTCTTGCCTTCATAGAATATATAGTGTGTAAAAGGTTTCACACAAGTGCCTTGCATACTTACCAAACCAAGGACAGAATCAGGCCCAGGAAGCCAAATGTAATTATTATCAGCTCCAAATGTTGCAAATTGACATGAGGTAAAATACTGTTTCGGTTACCAGCTCTCAGATAGGAATGACAAAAGAATGTCTGTCTAGCACATTTGACTGAGAGTGACTTTTGTCTTCGGTGATATGAAAACAGTCCATCAACATCAATAGGCTGAAGCCACATTTTTGCTGTTTCAGACATTTCAGCTTCAGTACAGAAGACACTTTTAAATGTCAAGTTGCAATTGTGGGACCTGACATCAGCTGCATTTTGAAAATGATTCATAGCCCAAGCAAAATCGCACATCCAAGGTATCATTCATCACAGAGAAAGACTTAAATGAATTCTTTGCGCAACTTTCGCATTATTCATAATGACACTCAAAACCAAACCAATCACAACGTTCATTGTTCACCCATGGTGTTCAGCAGTGTAAACGGCTGCTGTTCCACATTAATCAAACAAAAACTGTCATAGGATGTACATTCCATTTACTCTCAGATTTTCCAGCAGCCTTAGAAATGAGACACAAAAACCTTGCAGCAGGATGCTACAACTCTGAAAGTAAATAGATATAAAATGTTCAAATTTCCCCACAATCACTACCTAAAACAACTGTTAAAAAAGGATCTCCACGTGAATTTCAGTAAATACTAACAATACCACAGCAGCACTACCTATATGCACAATGAAAGGACAACGCAGACAGACAGTCCTAAATGAACTGGTAAAATTAACAGGGTGATCCAATCAAAGCAGCACCATGGATTGCCCTCTATAGAAACCAGATTAAAAGCAAGACCTGCACAACAACACTGAATGAATGTTCCTTTACATATTAAAAAAACCCTTCTCCTTGAGTGATCCAAAACTGGTCAACAAAACACAATAGCAGAAAAAACAATTATGAAATAAATATTTACACAATACTCCAGTATTACGGTGAATGCAAAGAACTGCAATACATTCTGGCAAAATGGATCATAAAAGTGTCTAAAACCATCAGCACTCCTTTTCTTCAAGAAAATAAGGCTTTATGGCTACGCTCTGAACAACATAGAACTTTCTGAATTCACAAGATACAAAAGTAGCCCTGTTTTTTGTTTTTTTTATGTAATAATAAAAAATGACAAAGGTGCAAACATGAGACGTGTACTATAAAAACTATCTGTAGGTGATGTAAACAATGTCTTTGGTGACACATGAAAATACTGTTAGCCAAAAAAATATAAATAACGCTGTCAAAATACATTTAGCATCATACTCAAAGGGTCCAGTCTCTAAACATTACGTTTGTGACATCCAACATGCAGAGGCACACCAAGTTCTTTTCTGCCTTTGCTGGTAAGTTCTCTGAGCTCCTTGAAGACTGCTGGGTTGGAGGTTTCATTTGCGTCAGACTGAAAGTGAGGCATTCCCCGAGTGACCCCTACAGGCCTGACCTTGGGGTGCTGGAGGGGAGAATCATGGGGCTGCTTTGCAAAAGATTTCTTTGACAAATTCTCCTGGTTCCTGTTGTCTAATGCTGTAACTTGAAAAAGCTCTTTACATGTGTGCTCTCCAAGGATCCCAGATAAATCTGGATCAGGCGGAGAGAGGCGGTGACGACATGGTACTGGCAGATGTGACGATCTGGCCATCTGGCCAGAGTTAAGCAGCATAGAATTACAGCACCATGTGTCCTGCACCGCGCACTTTGAAATCTGGGGTCTGATTTTGCACTTGGTAGCTTGTCCTGTAGGCTGTAGTTTCTTCATCTCACTGCAGGCCGGTGTGGCCCTTTCTCTGTCTAAAGCACCCTGGACTTGAACTTCCTTCTTACCTATCAGACTTGGCACTGAGCCGCCTGAAGTTTCTGGTTGCCATGACTTGTCGGCTCCGACCTCTGTTTCTGAGCTGGCAAAGGGCCCATTCATTCTGAGGTGGAGAGAGGCTGTGGTCCCAGAAAAGTGCTCGGATCTGGGAAGGGGAGTCAAAAGAGGTCTAGCTTGTCTTTGTGTGAGACACATGCCTCTCAGCTCAAGTTCCAAGGCATCTGTGTCTAGGGATCTACTCCTCCTCTTTAATGTTAGCAGGGCTGGCACAGGTGGATCGATTCCAGCAAGACCAAAATAACGTGGGAGACTAGCAACCCCAAAAGTGTTACTGATAAACAAACTCTGATCAAAGTCATTTAATGTTCTGTCATCACATTCAGCAAAGGCGTCCTTCTGTAGGTAGCTTTCATAGGCAGACATATCATATGGTGATTCAGCATCCTCGTCCATAACCTCCATCTCAAGCTCCATTTCTATCTGGGAATCACATTCCCCCTCGTTTTCCATATCGAATACATCAAACGTCACCATAGACGGAAGAGCATGCACATTTTCTGCAAAATCACTTGGCTCAGGACCCATGAAACTCTGAGATATATTATTTAAGAGCTCAGAACGTTTTGTGAAGTCCACCAGTGCTTGCGAAAAGCAAACAGCCTGTCCATGTTCAGCTCCCTCCTCCACTCTGTTTGAAGACTGCATTTTTTGATTTTCTGACAAATCCCTTTGATAGTCTTGCTCTAAATGTGGAGTTAAATCTTCCATTGGGTGAGATGTCTTTGTGAGAGAGGCACTAAAAGCTACATCTTCCACTGTTATGTTCAGTGGATCGATGTCAGATACCTTAGGGATGCAGGGGACACACTGACCATTTTTGTTTCTGGCTGTAAACTTACTCGATCCATACAAGATGTTTTCCACTTTTGGATTTGTTGTCCATGACACCTGGTGCCCCTCTTTAAGGCAAGCTTGTTTTTTGTTAACTCTCGGCATACATTCCTTGGTGATTTTTTCTGAGCAGAATCTGCCCTTATCAAATATGACATGCTCCTCAGCAGTTACCATCTGTGTGTCCTGCCATCCACAACACTGTCGTGTTTTAGTTAATCTGCCCTCTTCAGGCCCTGTAAGACCGGATTCATGGATGAGACTATGACTGCTCTTTGTATCACAGCTCTGCAACATCAAAGGTAAAAACTCTGGAGGAGGAAAGGGACTTACTAAAGAGGATTTACTCTCAAGAGGAGTTGTTGTGAGGCTGTGTTCAGGCTCATAGAGCTCATAGAGAGCATCGCCACTGTAAGTGTCCCTCGGTAGTCTTTCACTTCCAATCCTGTCACTATCATCTCCTCCTTCGTCATCTGGTCCTGGGGTGATTGAATCAAAATAACCTTCGTCACTGTTAGGGACTGATCCTTGCTGGTCACTTTGAGGGGTCAGCACATCTCCTGGTACAAGGAAGGTGCCTGTGTCAGCTTGCAGGAGACTGGAACTGCCAGCAGTGTCCAGGTGAGGAGAGGGTACGGATGGCACTTCAGAGGTAAGCCCAGTGCTAATAATGTGTTTACATGGCACCAAACCTTGCTGTCCCCTGGGAAATCTGTCTATGTCCACCACAGCTTTACTTTCCCACAATCCCCCAAGGTAGTCTTTGTCTCCCTCATCAGGGACGGCCATTTCTTCTCCCCCACCTTGGTAATTGACATAGCAGGAGCTCCTTTTGCCATTGCTGGGATTTTTTTCCTCTAAAACCGATTTATCGGCAAAACTGTCCTCATTCTGGTCGGCAATGACATCTCCACAACCGGTCAGCGAGCCAAAGCTTTTCAGAGAAGATGTGTCACCAGATATCACACTAATCTGATCAGGTGTCTGAATGGAGGGCTGTTCTCTACCTGCATATTCCAGGTTAACCATTGAAACCTGACTGAGGTCCCGATTTGTATGTGGAAGCTTCTCATCAAAGTTCTGGACATCTGCTATCACCTCTACAGTCGCACTCCCACCTGCCAGGATCTGATCTTCCATTAATAATTTCACACTTTCCTGGGCATTTATAGGAAGACCTTTTTCACACACAATGGCTTCCTGAGTTACTTCACATGTTGCTAAACTGTCTCTGACATTTAAAACAGGCACCTTGGGTTCACTCAAACTACCTGAAGCATTACGGTCATGTGGATCAATCCTGCATTCAGCAGCAGGTACTACATCTTCATGAATGTCGCCAGATAATTCAAAACTCTCGTGTTTTACCGAGTCAGCATCTCTGTCCTTTCTGGAACACCTGAGGCTGCTGAATAACCCTTTAAACCCTCTCTTTGGTCGGGGAAAGTTGAAGGATTTTTCCCAAAACGGTTTATGATCACCACCCAGTGACGGCAGGCGAGAGGACACACCTCCTTCAAGAATTTCATTCATTGCATGCGAGCTCTGGCAGCTCACCAGGACTTTATCTTTATGGCTGTGGTACTCAAAGTCGCTAGTGGGTACATCCCCCACTCTTCTCCCTTCTTCCCAACTGACCTTGCTGATGCCATCATGAGTTTTGCTCTTGCTTATCCACTTTTTTAGCCCCTTCTCGTTATTCTTTTTTCTACTTCCAAAGAAGCTGGGCAGGGTCCTGCCAACAAAGAGCTTGAGGGCTGTCCTCTTCAGTGTTCTAGCTGACTGTAGCTCAGGAGGGGAGGTGTCACATGAGGTGTGTAGAGGTGGGATCATGGGTTCAGAATGTTGCCCCACTGAATTTTCTTCACAGCCTCCAGTCAAAGGTCTCCCCTCACCCATCATCTTGCCTCCTTTGCTTGCTTCCATATCAGCGGCGTCTGCTGGAGGATATGCTCAAACAGGGACAAAGCATGCTGAAGGCAGTGTCTTCTTTAAAGCAGAGCACAAACACCTCTTTGTTTTCTGAAACTGCAAACAAAAGAAAAAAAAAAACAGATTAGGTCAGTCTTGGCTGTACAAAATGGTTTTAACTAGGGCTTGTGCAGGTTTTCCATTTTTCTTTGGGTTACCACAGCTGAAACACAATGATGAATTATTTATTAATGATCATTCCATACAAAGTGTATAATATTGTCGTCAAAATTCAAAAAGTGTAAGTGCATGAGGCTGGCAACAAAATTTGTCTGAATGTCAACTTGCATGTCAACTTCTTATGACCTGGCTAACGACTGAATGCATAAATAAGTATCAACCACCCTGGAATACTAATCTTGACCAGAAAACTGGGCTCATGTTTAACTGTAGTCACTCATCTGACTTCAGTAATGACTATCATATGCAAAAGCATTATAACTTTTTTTTAAAAAATAAAACATCCTCCATTAGTCCCTAACGCATATTTGAGAGGATGCCACATGGGTCAAATGACAGGTTTTATTCCAGCATCAGTCTCGCCCCTTATCCAATGGGCAGTAGAGATCCTTTAGTGCAGCGTTTCCCAAACCTCTCCTGGAGAACCACTTGCCCTGCATGTTTTAGATCTCTCCCTGCTCCAACACAGCTGATTTAAATGATCAGTTTGTTATGAAGCAGCTTCAGGAATTCATAGCGAGTTGATCATTAGAATCAGCTGTGCTGGACCATCTTCTGCATCTTCGCCATGTTTGTTGCTGCTACCTAAACTGGGGGATCTCCTAATAATCCAAGTCAATTCACAGAATAGATGCCAAATGCTGTACTGTACGTGAGTTAGACAAAGGTAATGGTTTCCAGCAGGAATAGTATTTGAGAGAAAAAAAATCCACCCTGTTGTACAGCCGGGGACTTTTTTAATAAAAAGTTTTGCAAACAAGCTGCATGTGTAACTCGCCCTTAACCATTGCAAAGTTCAACTCCAAACAGTTGGGAGCACGGCCTACTCCAGGAAGCGCGTTATAAAAACATGCAGAAACGATGTGAACAACTACTCCAACGGGACTGTGTTTGGATCATGGAAATGCAACTTTTATGACCAGACGCTATTCACATTATACTATTCGTTCATCCCCAAAATTATACTACAACTGCGATGAGCTGACAATACACCAGCACGTATAAAACATGCCTAATGATAGGACAGAAAGGTCTACCCAAGGGGAACGTTAGCTAGATAGCTGGCTTCAGAATTAATAGATAGCCGATGTAGCACTGATCATTATTCATTAACGTTCGCTTATCTGATTTCTGAGACAAAAACACTGGTTTTAACCTGTCTGGCAAACTGAGCTACTAGCGAGTTACATCTGTAACAAGTGACCTGATTCTCAATTAAATAGGTTTCAACAAAGTAGCATTTTAAAATATAACTAACAAACCAGCAAGCTAACCGATTACTCTGCAAGGGGAACTTGTACCTGGGTCGCTAGCTAGTAGGTATCGGCTAGCTAAACCATCGTTTGCTTCTGTAGCGTTACAGTGGTAAAACATAGAGGGACTCACCCTTAATTACGTCTCAGTGGTATTATATTTACAATCCTTAACTTAGATCCACTTCACACGTTTCCGTCCGCATTAGTCTTTCCTTTACATCCCATAGTCTCCTGTTGGAGCAAGCGGTAGAAAGCGTTCATACCTGTTGTAAACAGAAAACAAAGGCTGCACCGCGTTCAACAGATAATGAATGATGGAAGAAGCAGCCAATTGGACAAGAGAAAGGAAATCTGACCAATGATATAAGGCGGGTGGGACGTACTCGAGGAAACTACACTGTATGTGAAACATGGAGCAATCAGTGCCATCTGTCGTCATACTTAGTGGGGTTTTTTTTACCAACTCCTCCTAAATCTAAAATACATAAACCAAACCCACAAGTTACTATTTTTTTATTGTCCAGTCCATTTGACAGTTTTATTAATTAGTTTTTTTTAAATCTAAATTATTAATCTTATGTGGCATATAAATGGTTACACATTGGCACACCGAAGTTCTGTTTCATCTAGGTTTATCTAGAGCATCTGCTATATGACAAATATAACTGTTATTGTTAGGCGCTATTACCAAGTTCACGAAATAGGGTTAGAAGGGTAGAAGGGTAATCTGAGAGAATTAAGGTATGATGTATTAGATGAGCTATGTATAGCTTCACGAGGCAGTACGGTAGCTGACAGCAGAGTGGATGATGGTCATTATGTTTATGTTTACAATGTGATTTTAATCTCTTATCACTTTGAAATTGCGACTTAAATCCGCCATAGTTTATTGTCTTTAGATTCCTTCTACATCTGACATAATGTATCAGGACAATCCTACACTGTCTATCTATCTGTCTGCTTGGCAGGCTAAAATTTATCTCGTAGTGAACTATCTGCAATGGATTTACAACTCTGATACAACTCATCACACTGAGTAAAAGTAAAACCAGTTCCAGACACTAAGCAGACATCCAACCAGCTCCATGTTTTAATTTAACAACAAGCTATGTACATATGGTATGAAAAACAGTTAACATATAGCCTTATTTTTGATGTGCTTAAACACAACAACAAATTATGTTTCAGAACATAACCAATTGTTGAGCAAGCTAAAGCATGCTACTTAGTAACTCTAGGATATGAACTGAACTGACAACACTGCTCATGGCAGGTTCATGATTGTATACTGTGGTGAATCACCTGAAGCCAGCAAATGTTATTCTGGATCCTACCCAGCATGCTTTGTGTTGGGGTTAATAAAGTACTGTTTTGTTGTGTTTTTCATACAAGTTTTCTTAAAAGTTTCTAGATTAACTGCAGTAACTGTAGAAGGCAATTGCCTGTTGTTATTGGTGTGAATTACAACACA
This sequence comes from Megalops cyprinoides, assembly GCF_013368585.1. Taxonomy (NCBI): domain Eukaryota; kingdom Metazoa; phylum Chordata; class Actinopteri; order Elopiformes; family Megalopidae; genus Megalops; species Megalops cyprinoides. Next base: position 15,132,637 of record NC_050598.1, on the reverse strand, counting down.
TTACGTGTTCAGAATTACAGTAACCGTCAACCGGAACCATAGGGTTGAGGGTTGAGTCACTAATGCACCATTAAGGAGGGATCTCTTTCCTGTTATGCTGAGAGAGTGTAACCTTGTTGTATCACTCTTAATAAAGCATATAACCAATTATGCTGTTTTTAAATCAAACACTGTGTATTTCATACCACAATACTCTTGTTTGCCAATCTGCACTTTTCTCCGAATAGTGAAAATATGAGCATGGTCTCATAAAATAGCTGGGTTTGTGGTCTCTGGGCTGCTTTGCATGTACAGGTTCTGTTTCAGCTGCTTAAAATGCTCATTCTTGTCAAATGCCTCCTCAGTTGATAGTCAGCAGCAACAGAATCCAGTGGTACAGTCATTGTAGGAGCAAAATCACAGAGATAAAACATTTACCTACAGCTATAAGTGAAGCTTTTTTTGCTAGCTACCCATCTTAATACTAACAGATAGACTCATACTGAAATATATTGGTAAATAATGGAACACAATGCATTCTGTTGTGGCTTGAATTGGACTGGTGAGTAAGTGATTGTACTGATGCCTCCTATGCTGCATTAGTGTACCAGTTCCTTATTTTTAAAATATTGTTCCTATTACAGTGCTGTATACTGGACATTATTGAACAGGATTGTATAGATGCATTATCACATCTGTTTTACTTTTAGGGTTATTATTCTGTAGTACTTAAGTGGTACTACTTAAGCAGCATTTTCCTAGGCAGGTCAACTTTGCTGACAAGGTAGAACATTCTTTTTCATCTGTGTTTACATAATCTGTGGGTCTCTTCCAATTTGGGCAATCACCTGTCAGTTACTTGTCAGGCCCTTAAGGGCATACCCTTAAGCCAACAACAGATCATCAGTGGCAACTACAATCAGCTTTAAAATAAGCATTGAAATGTTTATTTTACCATCATTAATCAACCTGTTTTCCTCATCTTCCTCTGCCTCTTCTTTTTCTTCCTCCTCTTCTTCTTTTTAAGATGTACACCTACTGTCATCAGTGTTCCCTGCCAGAAATGCAGTTACAGCCTGGTTCTACTGGCTAATTTGAGTGAATTTTGTTTTAATTTTCAAACTATTTTACCATACATATTATTTTGGCAGAATGATTCCCTTTGGATGTTAGGCTTCTACATTTTATACAAAAGAAAACAGGTGTAATATTGTCCAGGTGTCACATGTTAACATTTTAGTTCATTTCTTCTCTAAATAAAAATAAAAAGAAACTCACTAGAAAGTCATGCTTTCCTAAAATTGTTATTTAAAGATAAAGCATTTGTCACATAAAAAGGCTAGATGGAACCATGTTCATCATTGAAATTCTCCAAAAAGATGGTTTGTTTCACAGATAATTACAGATATACAATACACTAAAACAGAGTTAATAATATACTAAATGGACTCTTTCTGTAAAATACATTCAGGTTTACTCTTACATCATTTAATTCAAACCATTTTATTTCACAGAAACACCTGAATTCAAACAGCACACTACAGTTTATATTTAAATTAACAACACTGTATATGATACTTACACTATTTTAAAATATGGACAGTAAAATAAAGTCAAAAAAGAAGTAAACAATGACTTCAATGAAGTGAAGTGAAGTATTGCCTTACCCATTTTCATTAATGGATTTCACAGCAACTGGGGGAATGGCCTACCTACTTTTTAGGGGCAGCAGTATGGTGTAGTGGTTAGGAGCTAGGCTTGTAACCCAAAGGTTTGATTCCCCACTGGGGCTCTTTTGTTGTACCCCTGAGCAAAGTGCTTAGCCCCTCAGTAAATATCCAGCTTCATAAATGAATAGAATATAAAAATTGTAACTTTATGTAAGTATGTAAGTCACTTTGAATAAGAGAATCTGCTAAGTAACTAAGTGTAGATGTGCTTTTTTATTTTGGGGAGCCATGAGGAAAATGTAATTATTGGTTAAACTTATGAAGTGTATTTGAAGTTAGAAATAAAACTTGAAATATAATATAATATAATTTTTACAGATGCTATATAATGTATTTGTTGTATTTGAGTATTATAAGTCTAGCACAGTCTTCTTGTCATTACAGTGAGTATCCATTTTCGGTCTTTTTTGGCAAGGTCTAATGTGACATTAGGGTCCAGAGTACTGGAAAAACTACAGCTGTGTGTGCATAAGTTCCTGGTTACAGCTCCACATCCTTAGTACCTTGTCCTAGGGCCCCAGATGGAAAACCAGCTATTTATAACTGGGCTCAGAACCAAAGAGAATTGTAGGTTCAAAGACTGAGTGTGCCACAGTTGTTGAAGCTTTGAGGGAGGTACTGAGCCCGATTTGCTTCAGTAAATTTCCAGCTGGTTATGAGCAGATAGAAAAATCAGAGTTCTGAAACTAGCCCTGGGAAAAGCCATCTGCTGATCTAATAACTAAATCATCATCATGATAAAAATGTACAATTTCCAAAAACAAACAGCACAAAACAACCATTTACTCATCATTATCAATATTTCCTTTGGATTTGTCCATGGGAAAAAGCCCTTCAGGTAGTTGTAGGAAAGCAATCACACTGCCAGTGTCTAAATTGTCATGTGACATGTTTCAGGTAGTTCCTTAGAATGGGAGGGATGTCCAGAAGGTCAATGGAGCTCACTTTGTTAGCTGTGCGGAGGTAGCATCGGATAGCCAGCCGTGTCTGAGACATCAATGACTTGGGGCAAACTGAAAATTAATGCAGGACATGTACAAAAATTGAGTTACTTACTTTCTGACCAGCAAAACTGTTTCAGCTTATGCTTTAACATAACCATTGATATTGCCTAAACATATATTGTTGAAACAGTGGTTTCATGCACTTCAACAATGATATTTTTTGAAAGGTAGCTAGGATGGTAATATCAAAAGAGATGGAAAGTGGTTGGATCTACAAAGCATTTTTACAATGATGCCTGGGAGTGCCAGGGAGCTTGTGCTTAGTAAATCCAGTTAGTTATTTCTCATTTTTAGATGTCCAAATTAATTCAGTTGTGAATACTATAAGAACATCAGATACTTCTGATAAACAAAACATCACAAGGTGAAAATTTGTACACTAACACATGCATATACATTAAACATATATACTGTATATATCTATATATATGTATATGCACATACACAAACACAAACACACACACACACTTTTAGAGTAATCCAAAACAAACTGAGCCCACCTCTTTCCTTGAGCAGGAGCAGCACGGCTTCATTTTGCTTCGTAGTTTTATCTATAATGAGAGTGGGGAGGTAGACATTCGCCCCGAAGTCTATCAAGAGCTGGATGTATTCCACTCCACAACCATATCTGAGGCATACCTCCAGCACGGTCTTGGCCTGCTTCAGCCGGGCGAGCATTTTCTCATCGGTGCAGTTGTAATTCGGATCACTGCCATGCAGCAGGAGCAGCTTGAAGCAGTCTAGGTGCCCGTAAACGGCGGAGAGGTAGAGCGGACCGTGGCAGGCTGTGGGGTTGGATGCCCACTCGGGCACTTTGGGCCGGACATTCACCTCGGCTCCGTGTTGGAGGAGCTCTCTCAGGATGTCCACGTCCCCCTCGCGGGCAGCGGTGAGAACCGGGGAGCAGTTGTTGTACATGCTGCCATTGGGGTCTGCCCCGGCCTTTAGGAGCGCCGCGACGCAGTCCACGTGCTTCCCGCTGACTGCCGTGAAGAGTGGAGTCTGGGCCTTCACATCCAGGCTGTCCACTTCCGCCCCGTGGGCCAGCAGGACCTCCAAGCACCTGACGTGGCCCCGAGATGCTGCCATGCGCAAAGGAGTACCCGGTACCCCCCAGCCGGTCCTGCTGTTGATGAACTTCCTGAATCTCTCCTGGGACAGAAGCTCAGCAAGGAGCCCTGGGTCATCATTGGATACAGCCTGGTTAAGCAGCCGGCTCTCACCGTTATCCTCCTCTTCTTCATCCTCTTTGGGCTGAAGCATAGAGAAAATCTTGGAAATGTCCATCAAACTCATGTTTACAGCTTTTTCAAGCACCATTATTCAGAAGAACTTCTCAAGACTCCATCTGGAATCATAAGGGGAATAAAGGTTGTTATACACTTTGAATAAAACCGTAGAAATCAGAACAGGCCCATCCTACATCACATTAAAACCCAAACCTTAAGGTTATGCATACCCAGGCATAAAGAGCAACCACTTGGGGAACACTGTTCCCCAAACAGCTAGAAGTTAATCATCATGGATAATCCTTACAAAGAAAAGTGAGATATAAAGACACTTACCTTGATTAAAAATCACCCTCTAATGACTGGAGAGAGAGATGAAGATAGTGGAGCTGGACTTATCCTGCTTTCATAGCTGCCTAAACAGTAGCATTAACAAAAGTGCTGGGAGGATTCTGTTTCCAGTAGGACACAAACATGTAAGCTGAGGCAAAGGGTGTCACACTCTGACACAGCACCGCAACACAGAGCAGTCTGCTTGTCAAGGGGGGCTAATTTTAGGCCGCAAATGGATCTCCCCAAACTTCCATTCTTGGAGAGCTGGGGCAGGGAGGGTATATTTAGAAAGGTGATGGGCATGTGCCGTGTCACTGTCTTAGTCGGCTTAACTGGCCCTCCTGGGTCTGATTTCATTGTGAATACCAGAGTATCTAAGTAAATACTGTGTTTGCATGGTAGTTATAACGTTCAGTTATATCATGGGGGTTTTGTGTGTGTGCTTGTGTGCTGCATACATGTGTGTATTTATTTGTCTAACCAAATATGTGTTACCCTCAGGACAGCTTGTATTTGCACCTCTGAAACAATAATGCCCAATTTCAACTGAATCCTTTAAATTATTAATCAATACTGACTGCTTCTAATTAGCAAGATCTGGTGTAAACAATTAGCTGTTCAAGTTTGACTGAGGTCACTGCATTCACAAATATAGAGCCTTTTGATTTTGTATTTCATGGTACACATTACAACAAAATAACCTCATCAACACTCAAATGGTAACTGATTCTCAAAGTAATTCAAAAGAAGAATTTCAGCAATCAACTGAACATAATCATGCTTTGTGTACAATCAAACAAGAATACTCAAACTCTTATATGTGTACAATAACTATCCAGATTTGATATGACCGGTTGTTGCATTCAAAAACTTTATAGTATAGCAGGGTGGCCCACTTAAACCACCACCAAATTAAATTTGCAAAAGACAGCATTCTTTGAATAGCTACAATGAATGACACTGTGTACCTAAAAGTATGTTCTAACCCACATTGTAGCTTGTTTCACCTTTGAAAAGATGGGTCTAAAAAACAAAGCTAATTAAAGTCTATGCCATTTTTACAACGTTGGTGTGTTTTACAAACATACTTTAACAGAAATAAGCAGCAACAGACAAACAGCATGCCTGTACATGGAAGAGTTCTATTGGACAGGACCTCACAGGGATAATCTGAGCAACGATTGGAGACATGTCCCGATGGTCTCTCTCCCGTGGATGGGATATTTTTGTTGTGGATATGTGTTTGCATGTACACGTGCAGTCAAACCCACTATATGAAATTATAGACGATTGCTTGCTATTCATACCTGATCTCTCTTTGTTTGGGTCTCTCTGACACCAATCAGATTGCAGGTAAAGTTCCTGTTGTAGTTTTACCCTTGTTAAGATGAACATTGATATTGAATTTAATATCAGTCCAAAAGAAAGTACCAAATGTAGTGTGTGAGAACCAATCCAGATAAGTCTGTAAATATCCCCCAGAAGTTGTCATGTTCAAGTCATAATGCCATTTTGTTGTATGCAACATAAGACTTTGGTATTTAATGTTAAACTCATGAATGGCTAAAATCACCAAATCCTTACTGATTGTATGGCAACATTTGTCTTTTAAGTGGAAATGGTTGAATAAGCCACTTATCTTAATTAGCATCTATTTCCTTGTGTTTAAAACCTCCTGCTTATCTCTATAGGATTAGCTTTGTCATGTAGCACACCTTTGTGATTTAAACCCAACAACCTTAAACTCAAAAACAGCGGGGGGTTAAACTTCATGTCCTCCCAATGACCCCATCCCTGTTTGGTCATGACTTAAAATGAGAATCAGTTAAGAAGAATTAAGAAATTAGCATTTAACTACATATGTAATTTATAAGCAAAAAGTATATATATGTTCATGTAGATATGGTGCAGTGGAGAGAAAAACACAAACCAAAATGGAAGAGCTAAAAGAAAAGTCTTCAAATACATGTGTTATCTTTAAAAGTATTAACCTCTCTCAGGCCTTCTGATCAGCCAGTAGCAAGATAAAGGGCAACACTGCAGATAAATACCACATTGTATTGATGACTACGTTTTTTTAGCATAAAAATGTATGAAAGTGATTGTTCAAAGAGAACTGATATAAGATGATACTGATAAAGAAGTGGAATAAAGCTACTGGTATGTGGGACATATAAACCATGTGGCTTGATCAATGACTTGTTATATTCGTTATTAATATTTTGCACTTACATGTTACACATACTTCTGCATTCTACAAAATAAAGATTAAAAATAAAGATTAAGTATATCTAAAATAAAACCTTTGAGAGGTGCCCATTATGGGGAAAGTAGTCAGATGCAGTTTATATATCTGGGTGGAAGTACCAAGCATTTAAAATTAGTCTCATCAGAGATGTTGATTTGGCACATACTTGGCATATTTTTAAATGCTTGACTTCTTCCAGACCACTTTAAATCAAAATCAGGCTCTAACTTTTCACACTAATTAAGCTGTTAGAGTAAATCCATAACATATTGTCACCCCCTGTAAGTTTATGAATGGGCTATTCACTAACTGGTTGTAGGTGGCTTGATTTTAAATTTATTTTAAATTCACCCCCGCTCCATTTCCTGGAGCTGGGTCCTTGCATGCCCTCGACTTTCACACTCCACCAAACCCATCTCTCAAGGGATTAACACAAGCAGCTGGGCTCATTCCAGGAGTCTCCAGGCATAAAGAGATAGTGGCCTCCCTCTGTTACCCCCTGCCGCTGTTCTGCTGACAGAGGAAACCCCCCACACCACCCAACCCCCCTCCACACACAGGCATAGCCATAGACATCTGGCCTGCATCACAGATAAAGCGTAAATGTTTCAATCTCTTTGGGTTTTCTCTCACTGTCAGAACAGTACAGACCACCCCACTACTTGAAATACTACAATCTTCAATCTTGGAAATTACAAATTTTTTTCAAAAAAGAAATTAAAAAACTTTCAAGGACAGAGGCCCAGTATGAGATACTTCCCTATATATACATGGTATAAACAATTTTATTTTTCTGTTAAACTTGTAAATTGAGCTCACACTCTAGTTCTTTCCAATACAGAATGCCTGCTCTTGTTGTAGTGCAAGTGTCATAAGGAGGCACAAAAGACCAAATACATTCAAATATGACACTTTATTTAAAACAAAGGTCACACTGAAATCAGTGAATAGACATTTTACAAAAATGGTACAAAACACTGTGCCCTTCTTTTCAGAAGAGGCAATTATAACAGTAGTTTCTAAATATTCAATTCAATATGAATGTTTCTACATGTAAAAAGAAATCTTTCTCTTCATTGCAAAAATAAACTGGCATTAAACAAAACACATTACTAAATCCGTAGCATTTTAAATGCCTCATAAAACACACAGCTCATTAAAACAGAGCTGCAGGTGAACCACAGACACAAAAACATGCTCTAACAGTCTACAATGTTGCCATGATAGCAACAAGGCTACCTCCAATGTTCCATTGCAAACAGCACTGTGCTTTGACAGGTCTTGCCACTGTTTGTCTATCATACTATCTAAGCTTTTGCTGTCCTTACTTTATCAGTGGTGCTCACATGGGGATTGCAGGATATATCGGCTCCATGTGCATGGGGGCTTGAGGGAAAGAATATGCCTCCTGTTGCCCGTAAGTGGTACGGCCATCCAGGTATGCAGGGGTCATCAGCACTGCATGCTCTGGGGGAATCCGGTAGCTTAGGAACTGTGGCTGGAAAAAGGGACCCAAGGGCTGTGAAGGGGGGAGGTATTGTTTGCCCTGAGCACCTGGCGTGGGGTATCCACCCCTTCCCTCTGGTGCACACATGCTGACAGTGCCCGTGGTGTCCTCTGTCCCCGTGTCGCCGTCATTCTGCTGCCTCTCTGCAGAACTTGACCCGGGGCTGACTCTGTAGGGGCAGGGCTGGGGCAGTCCATCCGAGGAGGCCCCAGACTCCAGCAGGTGGCTTTGGATTGGTGCTGATCCACTCTGACAGTCTCCTGGCTTGGGCCTCAGGCACTGACAGCAACAGATAGCCACGATGGAGCCAACAAGCACGAAGGACAAAAACACACTTGCCACAATCAAGAAAGGCATGTATGTGGGCACTGAGGAGAAAAACATGACAGCACTTTATCAGAAGCTGGAATACTACTTCTCACTCTCCTACTAATTTTATTTGCACCAGTTCTCTTAATCCCTGAGGAACCCCAGACTCCAGTATATGCTTAATTTAAAACCTCCCCAAATGCTGCTAAATGCCCACTGAATTCCAGAATTTGGTTTCCTCTAAAAAGCAAGGCAGTTGTCCCTTTTTTATCCTGAAACTACAGATGCTCAGACAAAGTAGTATACACTAAGCAGGACGGACACCGCTAGCAAAATACAAACATCTAGCAATCTAAAACCTATAAATTCGCATAGGCTTACCTTGTGAGAGCTTTTTGTTGAACTGCATATCATTTTCGAACTCGAAAAAGTTGTCGTTGTCACAAGTCGTCTGATCCAGCCTTGCTTCGACGGCGGTGCAGCAGTACCGCAGCGTGCAAGTCCCACAGCAATATTTTGCGTCCTGGCCATCGTAACGTTCCGGACACTGGAAACCGTTGTGCCAGATGTTGTAAGCATCAGCCCAACCATGGCAATACTCTCCCGTACTTGCTACTCCAATTAACTGCGGTCCGGAGAGAAAGAAGCACAAAACGTACATTACAAGAGAAAGCGGCATAATGACTATACTTTCCCAAAACAGAGGTTCCGCAATTGAAAAAAAAAACACGTATTAAGTTTTCTATCCTTTGAAAGTATTTGCTGAATAGATCTAAGACACAAAGGACGGATGTAAGACAGAGTCACAGTCTGAAGCGACACTCGTCAAATGACACGAGACTCTTGGCCCTCACCTTTTGCCCCTGCCTCTACACATACATACGGTGGGTGGAGCTCATTAATGAACGTGTCGTAAAGCGAATGAACTACGGCCAAGGATCCCCTACTTTGGTCAAAATGTAACGTACAACCAGAGGTGAGCTGAAGGTTTTGAAGATAGAATTGTTTTTAACCACTCAGAGTACTCATCAAACGATTCAATGGAAGATTTTTAAAAATGTCTGATAGAGATGAGATCTATTTATTTGGGTCGTGATCGACTTGTACCAAATTAGTTAACCTTTTCTCATTGCAGAAACCAGTTAACCTGTTTTATTACGATCCGGGTTTTTAGTCGGGATGTACTGTTCTTCACTGGAAGAACTGTTGCTGTCAAGATAGACTTTAAAAACTTTATCTGAGCTTTTCAATTGAACTGAATTAAGATATTTATTTCTTTCAAGCATCTTTCCTTAATTTTCAAAACCCCTTACACAAATGAATAAGGAATATCCTATCCTAAATCAGTCTAAACCTACAAAGTTTGTAAATATTGGTATATAGATTTACAAAATATATTTGTAAATATATTTTCACATGTGCAGAGGAGGACTGCCTGAATGAAGGTTTGAATTCTTTAAGGCTGCAAAAAAAAAATAAATAAATAAAAATAATGGTGGCAGGTGGCAATGAAAGGGAGATGACTGGATCATGTGTAAATTATTGTCATTTAACAGATGCTCTTATCCAGAGCAACTTACATAGGTTATAGTTGGTACATGTTATCCATTTATTCAGCTGGACACACATAAAAGATATTAACATTCTCATTTGTCCAAACAAACTGGCAGTCCATCTAATTTTGACAAGTCAGCTTGGTGCAACAGAATGTCAAACCACCTGTGCAAATGAGTCTCCTCTGTGGGTGCAGCCCAACAAGTAATAGTTGCATGAACTGTTGCCTTCACTTGGTACTTTTCAGTCCAGGGGCGTCAAGGACTTGCAGGGTGTCTGGATAATTGGGAGATTTAATGGATTCCAAAGGCAGCAAAATGCATTTCGGTAGACCTAGGGAATATGTCCAGCACAGAGATGGGGAATTTAACTGCAGAGCTGTCATTCTGAGGCTTTACTACCAACCATTTGTTTCAGTCTCCCTTCGGACTGTCTGAGTATGTGGGACATTAGTCAGTGTCTCTGGATTTCATGACAGTTCATTTCACTTGTATTTATTTATTACTTCATTTCATCTTGTATCTTGTGGTTGTAGCCACGTAATGGTGTCCTTTCTCAAATATTTACCCTTTAATAATATGTTATTTAAGTTATATTTTGTTAATGGAGAGATTTCTGGGTGAGGGTGTGAAGTATCCCAACATGTCATACCTTAATGTGATAGGGCTTTGGTTTATGACTTTTTTCCAGTTGAGCTGATCACCAAATATATTATGCTCTATTAACCATTACACATGTCAACCTTATGGTATGGAGCATGTATTTATCCCCATAAAATAGTACAGTAAAGGCATTGTTTTAGAGAGAAGAAATAATGTACCAGTTTCATCTTTTTATTTACAGAATTACAGTCTGCAATGATATCACTATCTATGAGTTTCTGTAAAGTGATTATTCAAAGATTCCTACGATGTATCTTATCGGTACATCAAAAAGCTTTCAAATCCACATTTTGCCATTCTAAGAATGTGGATCATGGATCATGGATTTACTCATTCTATGAGAAGAGAGTAAGTAAAGAATTTAATTTCAGAAGCCATTATCCCTGAATGGTGCCTGATCCATTAGCTGATAATTAAAGGCTATACACTCTCAAGTTAAAATGCATTTAGCAAAGCAAGTCAAATTACCATAAGAGCAGCCATTGTTCATCCGAAACTGAATGTTAATCCCTGGCTACTTTAGGGTGTAGACCAGCGTTTCCCAAACCTCTCCTGGAGGACCTCTTGTCCTGCATGTTTTAGATCTCTTCTTGCTCCAACACAGCTGATTCAAATGATCAACTCCTTATGGACTCCTTATGAGCAGAGAGAGATCTAAAACATGCAGGACAAGGGGTACTCCAGGAGAGGTTTGGGAAACGCTGGTGTAGACAATTTATTTAAAGATCAGTTTACAGCACGAGAGGACTCTTGTCAAGTTCTTGTCTGTTCAGTCAACATGTGTGGGTAAAATGGAGTGAGATGTTGTGAGATCACACATACACACACACACACACACACACACACACACACACACACACACACACACACACACACACACACACATATTTTAGTAGATATCATCAAGATAAGTCACAAAATTAAACTGAGCCTATAACCTTGCCTGATGTTCCTCCCACTGTGAAACATTATAAGCAATGAAATAATTGTTTTCTGTCTAAGAGTGTGTGGGGCTAACTCCCTGGTGCTGACCCTAAAATTAAAATCTCTCCTATCTCTTATCAAATCACACCCTGGGGCCAAGAATCCTGCTTTTTATGATAATAAGACTATCAGTGGGGGACCTCCCCTGCAATTAGGGGAGTAGGGATGGGCCACCCCCTCCCTCATCTACAGAAATATCCAGGAGAGACTGGAAATAGAGGAAACCTTTGTCCCTAAAGGGATCTAGATTTTGTTTTGCTTTGTTTTGTTTGGTGGAGGGGGATGGGGGTGGGGACACTATGCTGTTTCAACAAGCAATCTTCATTTATAAACAATTATAAACATTTATAATCAAAAAAGCGTGAAACAATGACATGCAAACTTGACCAACTGACCAATCATTGACCAATCCTTACAGCCCAGGCCCAAGTTCGAGTCTGTGCTGTGTCACTAGCCACCCTTTACCAGAAGCTGTCTTCATTCTGGTAGGACAGGTTCTGTCAGCCAGGGTTCCCTCATTCCCTTGTTTATTAGCACCATCTAGCGATTGTGAATTAGTTGGATGGCATCACTGGAGATATGCTAATCCTCTGTTTACTATCTGCCCCAGTGTGGTGCACTGTGGGACACAGTAGTGTGAAAATGGCTGTTGGCTGTGTATAACTTTTAAGAAGAATTGCATTTGAAATGCTCCAGCACTCCTGTGTGAGTGTAGAGGATGTGATGGTGTGGCACGCTTAATGCAGAAAACAAATGGTGAAAAGGGGGAAAAAGGCATAAAAACCCATACTGCTGTTGTAAAGCACAAAGAGCTTTTCAGCAGAGGAAGTCTGTGTATGTGTGTTCATGGTGAGGGGGTGTGGTCTGCAAAAAATCTATATTTCTATGCATTAAACATTTATTTTAAAATATTCTATAACTCAGCACTGGACATGTGTGCAAGACAGAATAACCATTCATTGGTCTTTGTATGATGCATCTAATTTTAATTTATTTATAACAAATTAGACACAGTTTATTCCTTCAGAGTGGAACTTAAACAGCTTAATCTGAAAATGAAGTAAAATTCTGGGTGCAGAGGATTTTATGGCTGTAATTGTGTCAATGCAGCTGTTAGATCCAAGAGATCTAACAGCTACTTGCTAAATACAGCAAGTGTACATAAAGGTATGTGTATAACATAATTTTATTCCAAGGAAAGCTAATCCACTCACTTATTTTATTCTTTATACTTATTTCATCAGGGCAGGGAAACAGAAATCAGTTCAACTTGGGTGATCCTCTAGTAGTGGGAAGGTGATGAAAAAAGTTACATGAAGGCGGACTGCTATCCAGGCAGCATATCAGAACCAGCAGAGTTATTTAACACAAACGCCCTCATTCAGTTTGTTCAGGGTGTTTCCTTCCATGACCACAGGGTGACACCTATGGTGATACTGAAGTCTGTTTTATTAGTCATAATGCTCTATTTTCTATCTATCTATCTATCTATCTATCTATCTATCTATCTATCTATCTATCTATCATTTCATACTCGAAGCTATACTAAATAAATCACTGTACGTGGTCGAAGTAAATTATTTATTGATAAATGAGTCATGTATTTGCTTGCTTGCTGTAAGCTGGTGGCGGTGGCTTGCGCGACGTTCACTGTTACAGTAGGAACTGAGTTTCTGTGGAAGAGGCGCACCACCAGACCATTTTCTGGTCGTACAATGGTTCTTGCAGTTTGTTGTTGTAGCAACCTCTTGTGGTTTATCTATAAGCGATCACGCATTGCTTAGCTAGCACTTCTGGGCGAGCTACATAGCCAGACCGTTAATTATTGTTAATTATTGCTTCTGATTGAAGTGAAGGAATCCTAGAAAGCCGTTGATGTAGCTCGCTCATAAACTGCAGTGTCGGAATATTGTTTTGTGAACGAAAGACACAATTTATTTTTAGGGCTCCAAGGCAACTGCCTAAGAGCGTGGCAGAAGTTAGCAATGCTGTTTCTGGTTAACGTTATAGTTAACGTTAATCTACCAGCTAACGTAACTTACATCACGGGTAGCTAGCATATGGATTTTGACCTACAGCAAATAGCTTCACTCTAATTTATCTACGTTTCATGTTGTGATGGGTATGAAAACTGCTGCTAAGATAACTAATTAGCAAGCGTGCCAGTCCTCGTACGTGAGACATACTTGGGGTTAACTGTACAAAAGGTATTTAATACTAAAACGTCTCTCAAAACGTGCAGCTAGATAATTCAGTTTTATAGAGCTGGGTGTCTCCGTTTTATTTACCCTAGCTGCTATTTTGTTTTCTGTGGACATCACTGAAGGTAACCAAGATTGTTCCCAACTGCAGGACGGATGTCACGTAGCCAAAAATGAGCCTGGACGTGGATTCTACTGGAGACCAAAAACTGTCCTTAATTTATGAGGACGACTCTTTTGAAACGTGGCCAAGCAGTGATGACAACAGCAGTACTGTGACAGAGCGTCCAGCCACCGCTTCCCGAGCTATCGAATCGCAATGGACAGAATCCTACAGCAGTGACTCATTTCTGTCTTACCAAGGTAGAGAGTAATTCCTAGTCGCAAAATAGATCTTTAGCTGCAGCCTCACCACGAACAGGAAATCTGTAACCTCTGAATCTGGTTTGCCAGTTATGTCTGCAGTTTTCAGCCACGTTCAATTCTGTTTATTACCAAATTGCGTTTACGAGTGTTAGTGCTACATGTAAAGCGGACAGGGTAATCAATACTTGAGTTCACGACGAGTGAAAACATGACCCCATTGCTTATGAATTAAGTCAAAAACACATGCTAGGTCTGATCTGAGAGTAATCATCTGTCGTCTGAGGTCATTGAAGTCAAAAGAAACTATTCTATAATGTCTTTGCAGTCCTGTTTATCTGTGGGGTGAGGTAATTGGGCGATTGATTTTATATAGAAGAACCCCATAAAAGAAAGGTGAAAAGGACATTTGGTTGGAGATATCCACCATCACTTCTATAAAACTGACTCGATAATTTGTCCCTTTTTGTTTTATGAGGCATTTTAAAATGAATGACATTTTGGGGAACATGTGTAAAGATAAATTATCTCTATACCTCTGTCATTATCACCGTTATCTACTTAGCCAGTTAGGTGTATAGAGGGCACCCATGCCTCATAAGAGTGATTATTTCTGGAAAGGTCAGGCCCTTGAAAGAGAAGCTGAAAACATGAATAAAAAGTCAGACACCATATCTCCCTCATAGTAACAGCATAATCACTTAGATCAGGATGTAGGTCAGCTGCAGCAAACTCATTTTAATATAAAAAACTGAACATTTAATCAGAACATCACATTTTAACTGGGGAAGTAAATGTTAAAACAGTTTTGTAATTGATCTGGCACAATTTCATATGCAGATGTAGTAGTTCCTGTGTAGTATCTTTTTATTCATTTATACATATTTAAATTTTATTGTAGTCAAACCCTGAAACTATATGTGTCTTTGTTGGACTCCTAAACATTTAAAAGAAATCACACATTTTAAAAGATGGAGGAAAACAACAAGGCCGTCACTTGTTTTCTTTTTGGGGTGTCTCTCATTGTTAGATGAAGCCTTTGAGCAGCGTGATGAAAATGAATGCGCAATGGAGGAAGAGCTGAGAAGGAAATGGATTGGGATCCTCAGGACTGAAGCCCCCCTCTCCAAGCCTCCCCCAAAGCAGAGATCAAACCCTCATCTCTGCAGAGGTGTGTCATAAGCGTTCTCCGCCGGGGTACAAGCAACAGAACAAAGTCGATTCCTTTCAAATGCCACATCAAAGTGCCTCCAACCTCTCCTACAGATCTGTGAAAGAAATTACGCCTTGCACATTATTTTCCACATACCGATGGGCTTCTGAAACAGGTTTCTAGCTAATTGAAATTCAGGCATACTGGGTTACAAGTCTGGTGATATGTGCTGTATGTTGTTAAATTGTTTTTCACTGTATTACAATACAGACCTAGTGTATACATTCCAGACAATGTGTATGTGTATACCAGTTTTTCTGTTGCTAAGTTTGGCAGAGGCTAACTGCCAACTGAAGGAGGAAAATATGTTACTGCTTCAAGAGCTCAGTGGATATTGTGTGAGAATTTGCTTTGTTTTTACATAAACTGAGGATATGTGCAGAAAAGCATAATCAAATGTCCAGCTCCACTTTTAGGACCACATAGAACAAAAATTCTTGTTTGGTTGGTAGGGAGGTGGTCATATTGTGAAAGTAAAGTGAATTGCATGCCTATAATTCACTCCACTTTCACAGTATTCACAGTTTTCACATCACAAATGCAAGCATTGGGATTCTAATGGCATGAAAGAGCCCTTCCTTGGCCATTCAGTAAACAGAGGGTAGTAATCCTGTTATGTCTGTAAACATAATGGCTTAGTGTTCTGAGTCCCCACAGAGAACAAGTTTTGTCCTCACTTCAGATTGCAGCAAGAATCCAGTGTCATTAAAAATGAAGGTGTGAAGAAGCACAAACTGAAGCCCAGAATAGTGTGCAGGACATGGGAACTTGTAGTAGCAGTTAATATGGAAGTTGTCTTGGATGTCTCAGTACTAGAGACAGTTGAATTAATTTCTGACGTGAATGTCCCACATCTGCACATTTAACTTTGAGCAGAACTTTGTTCTGCACATTTGACTTTGAGCACAAAATGGACTGACTACCATTGATTGCTTATGAAGTGGTATATTTGTAACTGTATTTTTCTTGTTACTAGATGTAATGTCAGGCACCCTCATGTTTCAGGGGAGACACTGGTGCAGTCTTGAACAAAGACAGGAGGGCCTAAACAGCAATGGTGTTTTACTTTGCTGAAGTGTGATATTTGGCATTGATGGGGTGTGTGTGTGTGTGTTTTTTTTTAAGAAGCTGTGTAATTTTAACAGAGACAGAGACTTTTATGCGGCTGTGGTGTCTGACACTGGCTCAGTGTTGAACAGAGACACAGGAGAGCTGAAGTGCCAGTGGAGTCTAACAGGTTGTGATCCCATCCTCTGATCTTCCTCTGTGGTACAAAGAGGCTGACTGCACTTCCTTTTGTTGTCTCACAGGTAGTGGGAGACTGCGCCCGGAAGAGCGTGTGGCTTTGAAGGAGTTCTGTCGAGGGAAGATCAGACAGGTACAGTCTTGGCAGGAGACGGACCCTCCTGCCTGCTGTGCACAGCGGAGCCAGCAGACGATGTCCTATCCGGAGCAGTCAGGAGCGCTGGCCTGCGGCCCAGTGCCCAGACACGTTATCTCCATGCTGAGGCTGAAAAGTTTCACGGAGGAGATGAAGCAGGTAACCTCCCTCTCTGCACGTCTGCAAGTGTACAGGCAGGTGTCTTCAGTCAGGCCCCCCCCCCCCCCCCCCCCCAACTCCATTTCACACTGAAAATCAAATCCAGGCTCCCGGGTAGCTCAAAGGTTATGGCACTCACTTTGACACATGCTGAGCTTCACAACCCTTGTTCAATCCCAGCGGTTTCATCCACCAACAATGACCGGTCGCCCACAATGGTGAGAACTCAGCTTTGTTCCTCTGGGAATGGGCGTGGGTACATTGGCAGGGGCTCCTTGTCTCACTGCTCCCAGGGATACTGTGACTCACCAGGCACCTGTGGTTTGTTTGGATGATGACAGTGAAGCCACGCACATCCTCCAAATGGCACTTAGCTCACTGTAGTGCACTTGGGGAGAATCACAGTGTGAAAAATAATTATGGTTGGTGTATGAATGTATCAGAGGATTGCATTTGCTATACCCCAGCACTTATGCTTGAAGTGTACAGCACAGTGGTTATCGCAGTAAGACAAACATAAGATCCAGTTGGTGATTCTAAGATAGGGCTGAACTGGAAAAGGAAGAAAAAATCAAATCCATTGGTCTTACAACCTGAAAAACGTAACGGCAAGTGAAAATAAAACTGTTCACTGTTAAATAAAGAAGAATAAAAAAATCATAAATGAAGGCAGTATTCTGCAACTTTTTAGTGAAGTACCATTGGTGATGTGATTCATTAATTGTATACTGTACAGGTCCAACTTCATTCAACTCACAGAAAATAAAGCCTATGTAATACTTCCAGTCTCTGGAAAGATTTTATGTTGTAAGGTGATGCAGCACCTCATTAGGATTAAATCAATTAGAAACATTTTTAAAAATCGACTCATCCTTTGTTATTTATTCTACAAACTAGTTGATGAGCTTTTGTTCTGCACCAGCGCTCAAGACTTAATTAAAACAGGAGTGATTATTAACTCCAAACAAGATAGCAATTATTGATTGTCTTGTGAAGATCTGAGGTCCTGAGAGACTTATATTTGTGGTGTGTTTGTGTTCCCTCTGGGGTGTGTTTCTTTGGTGGGGTGCAGGCTGTTATGGCAGAGCTACACCAGCCCTCTCGCTGCACACCGTGCCAGGACAAACTGGCCAGGCTTGCCCAGGACACCTTTATCAGGAAGAAGAGGACCCAACTGCAGTCTAGGCTATTGCAGGAAAAACTAAACTCGCACCTCTGCAACAAGGTATGTGTACTTGTGTGTTTGGTTGGAGATCAAGAAAGACAGAGAGAGGATGAGAACATGGAATACCATTTTGTATCCAGGCTTTAATGGAAATGAGAATATTGAGAATGATGTAATTGTAACAGTCTGTTTTTCACAGTCACAATGGCTGTTTCTCTTTCATAAAACCTAGACGCAGTCATGCAATACCGCTTTCACCACACAAGCTCTGATAAGCTGATTGGAATGTCTCCTTTTGGCTTAAACCTCAGAATTTCCAAAAGAGCGTTGAAGAGTAACCAGCAATCTAATGTAGTGTTTTCAGATTTATTGCCTCCATAGTCTCTCTTCAGAGATTTTTAGATTTTACTGCCACTCAGTGAATGGAGTACATGTGATTAATGAAAACTCAAATGGGGCTTCAGAAGTAATGTACAAACAGCTAGTAAATATATTTCTGTTCTTTGATGTGACAGGACTCTATATGCCTGGTTGGAGAAGTGCTGAGGGATATTCCTAAAACTTCCGATGACCCCAGCAAGATCTGGCAAGCTTTACTGGCAAAAGAACCATGGACACCCCAGTGAATTCATGGAGGGGTCACACTGCACCGATGTGAATGTGAAAACATTTTGTCTTATAATTATTTATAACACATGACTTTGCAATCTGCTGCCACCAAAAGATATGTAATTCCAAATATATGTGTCTTTATATTTTATGAACAGACAGAGGTGCCTGCCACAAAACAATGAGGCTGATTGGTTTAAGCTCTCAGGGGTTCCATCCAGTAAGACATTTGCAGTGATATTTCAGGTTTTATTTGTGTGCTTGACATCAGTGTAATGGCTCAGATAATTGCATTCCTTGTAATAATTCAAACAGAATCTGGTAGTTCTAGTCTGATTATACATTTGCAGAACAATTTTGTTTTTTCATTGCAAATGACATGATGTATAATTACCAAGCAAACTCATCAGAGCAATGATGAGCAAGGTTTTTTTATTATTACACGTTTTGAGGGTATGAATGAGGACAACAAATGTATCTAAAATAGCAGTTCCTGTCAAAGAACATGTTGTACCATCTCATTATCTGCTCACAGCAAAGGCTGTCGGTAATGAGAAAACACTACTCTTTTTACTTTGTTTTTACCCAGTGGAAAGTCAAACAGCTAGAACTAAATCAGACCCCAAGTTCAGTCTGACTACAACTCACTGTACATTTCAGGAATTAATTTATATCTCTTTTATTTGATACTTGAACATCATAAGGTATTTGCTATTAGCTGAAATGAATGAACGAACAAGTTGCAAAAAATAAATAAAGGTTAAAAAAAACTTGATTAAATTGTTCTTTCAAAGTTTTGAACAATGGACACTGATTAAATGAAATCTACACTGGGATAAAAAAACAGGCACAAGGATGTATGTGCAGTGGGAGTTTACTTTGAAGCACACTTTGAGGGGGTGGCAGAAAAAAATAAATAGAAGCCTTGCAAGACTTGTGCTGTAAATTTATTTTAAGATAACCTTTCAGTACAAGAGAACTTAGACATGTAGATAAGAAATCTATGAGACAGACATACTGTACAAGTGTCTATATTTTTATAACTACAAAGAAAGTTTGGCTTGACAACTGTAAGAGTTTGTTCTGTTATTTTGAAGCATAATTATAAATTAAGAGCTTTGATAGTAAGTACAAGTGGTGTACATACATGTTCACATATGAGTGTCAAAATGAACCAGGAAATGATTATGAGGGAGGAATTAAAAATACTGCCCAGTGATTAATGTAAATATAGTATTCCTTGTTCACAAAACAACCCTACAAACTAAATACTGTTGTTCAAATGGAGCTCACAGTAAATGTTGCATTTCTGTATTTGTGTTGCTTGCTTTTTAATACACACAACACAAAAACCACATATCAAAAAGTAATATTTCATTCAGTCACACTTTGCGTTAAGGTTACCTCTATAAGACCTTGATAATATATACATAACACCTTTGTGAGCATGGTGTTACAAAGCAGTTATAAGCAGATGTTGTGTTATGATGGCTGAGAGAATGATGCACCATGTTTTAATGTGCATGGTTTTACATAATGTTCTATTTCAGTCTACCATCAGCAAGCACTGAAGTGGTTTATGAATGCTGTATGATGTAGTAATGCCATGCTTGCAAAGGTGTTGCATATGCTCTATGTATGCACGCTTCAAATGCGTGACTCATTTTTTCTGTCTTTATTTGCACTTTTTTAATTGTGACCTCTTGGTATTTTTTGTTGCAAGAAAACTATGGTCAAAATCTACATTTTGATGTGTTTAAATACTTTAATAATATTGGATCAATATTCAGTTTCATTGAGTTAACTTTCAGTATTATTTAGATTTAATTTTAAATATTATGAAGCCGATAGCTCAATTATGTCTATAATTGAGAGATTAGTTCTGAACTGCACCAAAAGGTCCAGCACCAAGTGTTGTCCTAGTGATGATGTAAGGTGCATCTCCAGTACGATGACTCCATTGCAGCTCCACTTAAAAAAAGGAAGAATAGTGTCTCACAGCCCTGTTTTCAGATAAAAGCACAAACCAAGTTGAGCATGTGCTGCTTCTGGGCACATAATAGCTATGAGACTGAATCTTTGACTATGCGATGAATAATCAATTGCAGTGATCAGAATTGGATTCCTTGTTAACTAAGAAAAATGAAGACATACAGTGTTGTAGCCTCTCATCAGTATTCATGAAGGAGAGTGAAGATACCAATATTAATATTACTTTCCCTGCCTGAAATTGTCATTGAATGTAAACCTGTTTGCAATTAATCATTTGCACAGAAACAATTGGAGTTTAAATGAAGTGCCTGGAGGGAAAGCATGGGCCAGATATGTAAATATTTGATACTGAGACGCACAGAGCGTTAGAATTTGAAATGATTCCAAATGCACATATGTAGTATATAAATACAGTTGAATAAATACATACTGAAAAAGTGAGATCCTGTAATTATTAATCATTGAGTTGAAACAGGAAGACTTATCTGGAACCTACACTATTCATCAGAGCTTGTCTGTCAGTCATGGGGGGAAATATTGGATCCGTTCTATATAAGGTTTGTTTTTAGATTTTTGACAGGATTTTTCCTTTAAGTATCTTGTCATAATCCATGCCAATCCATGGTCCAAGATAAACAACTGCTTCAGTGTCTCAAACTTGATACCTCACTGTTTAATGTTTTGTATTCACTCATTATCTGGAGAGTAGAATTAATACCTCCCCTTCCACCCCCCCCAAGAAAAATATTTCACTGACTGAGTTTCGTCCCAGGGTCTGGTCTCTCCATGCCCTTGCTATGATCACTTTCATACTCCGCTTGAGCTCTCCTAAGTTTCCTGCTGTGGAGCTGTGATCTGTGACAATGGAAAGTCACCAATGACGCAACAATCACAGCGCAGGCTAGAGCCACCACCACCATCAAAGCAATGATGGACGAGGAGTCCTCATAGTGTTTGGGGATAAACACGTTGGTGAGATTGGTCAGGGGGACCCCCTTGTCATTCGTTTCCAACAGGATGGGTAAGGAGCCAACTTGTATTTTGGGCCTCATTTAGATGGTTTTGCTGGGACAAAGCAGAGAAAGAGCAGTGCTGTGTAAACAAGTTTTTCTCTTGCTGAAAAGATAGGGGAAAAAATGTATGTCAAGGTTATGTTCTTTCTCCTGGACAAAATGGTGACAGATGAACACCTAGCAGGTCACCGTTTACCAAGAGCACATCTCAGCAAATCTGCGGTCCCCCTTTTCCAGAGCCTGTTCTGCTGGCAGAAATTTGTAGCCTTTGCACCGGTCCTGTTCAATTGTCACGAAGAGAGCCACGCCGCTGCTTTCAAAATGAACATAAAATGAGATTTCGGTTTTGGCGGCAAGCCAGTTCTCCTGTTATTAAATCCAGAGTAATAAAAGATGCCCAGAGTCACAGGAGCTTTATTAGAACAATGCTCCACTTTTCTCCCTGGTTATTTCTCTCTTACTGAGGACAGGTCCTGTGTGCCTCGGAGGATTCCTCCCTCTCCCGAGCTCCCCTGGGGATTGCTGCGTGGGGTCCCATTTGAATTTACAGCAGGCCCAAGGGCCTCTGGTGCTGGAAGCCAGAGGACCGACCTGGAGTGGAAATAAAAAACAAAACCTGGCTGTTAAAGTTGAATTCCATTCACCTCCACGGTGTTAAATGAGCTCCCATTGTGGCAAGACGCAGAGGACAGGGAAGTCGGGAGTGACATTGATTTCATCATGCTGTTCACAGTGTCTTTCTAGTTCAAGGCTAGGGGATTTAATGAAAGCTGCAAATGATATTCATGCCCTCGTGTTTAATAAAGAGCTCATCCTGGAGTGGGTGGCTGGGGTACAGCATACCCGTGCACACACACACACACTGTAAGCAAAGGAAATATGCAACATGGATACTCAGTGTGGATCATCTAATATATTTTGCTCAAATGGGGACATCCATTTAAATATTCCTCATATTTAAATGGTGGGAATTTAATGAGGCAATTTTTTATAAATGCAAGAAAACAGGCATATCCCACAGCTTCCATATGACAGAGAAACTGGTTCCCCTCTTGCAGTGGCAGTATATACTGTTCATCACTGTGCATCTGTCATGAATGTCAGGAATAACTGCTCCATTATTTTATAAGAAACAGGAAGGCTGAGAGTGGCCGAGTAGGACTTTCTGTTACTTCATGACATTTCGAGATAGGATTTGCTTATCTGAAATATTGCATACATTTTTAACTCTGAGACAATATTATCAATAGCTTTTAATATGATCTTTTTTTTTTTTTTAATTAGCCTTGATCCTTAAAATATCATGAGCCAAGATTCTGAGGATGCATATTTCATTCGCTCTTCAGCCATCACCATTTGGATTTCTTTGGACAGAAACATCATTCATTTGGACAAAAACATAAAACATCATACATGGGTGCTTGACCATCTGCTGTTCTGCGCAAGACCAGCTGGTCTCTGTGCCTTTTTACTTTTAACTAAAGCTAAGTGAGAACACAGCTGATCATTATCTTGCCTTAGGTTTGTGTTTCAGTGCAGTTATATGCTCCTTTGTAATTTGCATCAGAGAGCGACTGACATCTTAATTCATACTGTGTTGCATTTGTGAAACCAAAACAGCAATGGGCTGAGAGGGAACTGAGTTTAGGCCGAGATGACTCACTATTTGATACTGAACAGGAAGTGCTTCCACCACACGACCTGGACTGTGAGCCCACCACTGTTGCCAACATTTATTGGCATTTAAAGTAAAAAAAAAAGCTTTGGAGTGACATGGCATGAAAGTGAAAAGCCATGCCTGTTTAGCCATTTGGGGAGATGGAAGTATAAAAGGGACAATAGACATACTGGCAGTTTTTGG
Organism: Megalops cyprinoides; assembly: GCF_013368585.1. NCBI lineage: Eukaryota > Metazoa > Chordata > Actinopteri > Elopiformes > Megalopidae > Megalops > Megalops cyprinoides. The sequence continues at coordinate 15,109,141 of NC_050598.1, read as the reverse complement.
AAGGATTAGTGAACATATTGTAGTTCCAGGTTGTTGTAGAGCTTCTCTTGACGTGCATGATGTGAACTCCTTTTAATGATACCTTAATATGAATTCTGTCAAAGTTTGATTCTGTCCACTTTGAAAAGCCTATTAAACCTACATTGCAGTATATGGATGTAATGTCTATGATTTCCCACAAGGGACTATTCAGATTGGGAAACTGCTGTAGGAATAATCATACCGTAACATTTTAATTACATGTGTCTTAAGATAAACATGAGAGGCTGTTTGTCTCATTCTTTCTCATTAACAAACTTTTACTGCTGTAAGTTCACATATGTCGGGCATGTGGTTATAACATTAACTGTCTCTGCTGAATATATAAATGCAAGTGTTCATAATGTACTGCATGCATGGTTTATATTATTGATGCCTGGGTTCATACATAATCCATGAGTCATTTTGATTCATATTAGAATAAAACAGTGCTATATTTCCTGTGTTGGCATTTCAGATGGGAATTTTGAATGTGTACAATTCTATAGAAACGTCCCATTTGGAAATCCAGGCTAACTAATAAACAGCAATGATTACTGCCAATGAAAGTCACTCCACTTTTTTCCTTAGAGTGTCCCAAGATGAAATGATCAGACTTCTGACTTTCACTGATGGCTAGTGAAAATTTGTTCCCTTTCTTTTGTACGTTTCTCTGGATAAGAACATCAGCCAAATGACAATATATATGTTAAATTAACTGAGATCTACACCTTCAAAACATACATTACAAACATGTAATTACCATGGAGACATGGATCATGTTCCTTACACTGCTCGTAATGCACTAATGATAGCGTCATTGAACACCACAATTATCACACAGGGAGAGTTCATGCAAAGTTTTGGGATGCATGCAATTCTCTCTTATCGGGTCCTTCAGGAAAGGATAATCCTATGAAAAATTACATTATTACATATTAAGGTAATCTGTAGGACTCTGGGCATGCAGTAAAACTTTGCCATCCCATCAGATATGTTCTGTCCTGAATTTCATCTTCTAATTGGAACAATTACACATACAATTCCAATGGACAGGTGTGAGGGTATTTGTAAAAAGAGCATACACACCAAAGTAAAATACTTTGGTATAGTATAGATATTTGAGTGAAACAGTGACTGTGAAGTACAGGAGAAATAAAAAAAAAGTGTATAGACGTACAACTGAATCAATAATGCTGTTCTCTTTGCTGATTAATCTAATTCTGCGTTCAGGATCCACTGAAATACCTACTGCCAACACTGATGATCCGTTCTGTGCAGAACAGTAACCATTACCTGACACAGCACTAATATGTATGATCCTAGTTTACGTAACGTATTATTTCTGGGATATCATACAAAATGCAGAATATATGAATGCACATGTAACAAAAAAAAAAACAATAAGAATTGACTATATATTGGTCTTTGTTCCCAGCCACTGAAAAAACAGCAGTTCTCTGTTGTGATCCACACATTGTGCCCTTAGGGAGAATACAAGCAGCAGTTCCTCTCAAGCAGTCTTCATTTACAGAATAGATTGTAGAGACTTACCTGAGCCTCAGGCACTGTAGTCCTTCCAGGAGAAGCAGAAGTATTCTGCACACAACATCCAAGAGGTTTCAGAGAGGGAGAAGGAATTCAGAAGTATGGGTGATAAACTGCTTTTCAAATAATGTAAGTGAGGCTAGCCTTTATTACTTAGGGATGTTGCTGAATAGGCTTGTTGTCTCTGTCTGCAGTCTCAGTGCAACTGAAACCCCCTCTCTCCTCCTCCCTCCCTCCCTCCCTCCCTCTCTCTCTCTCTCTCTCGCACTCCCTCTCTCTCGATCCATGACTGTCCAATCCCCCTTCTCTCTCTCCTCCCTCCCTGCCTCCTGTAGCTGTGAGGCTCTTTTTAGTATTTAGTAGTTTTGGTATTTTCAGGAGTTAGGTATAGTCTAGAAAGTCCTATGTATCATTTGTAGAAATATCAAATATTTTCCACAAGTGTGCCTTAAAACATTCTAAAAACAATGAATAAAGTATGCCACCATGTGCTGCACTTGCAGAAATATTTTGTCACCACAGTTTTAACTCTTTCTGTAGTCAATATAGCAATAAAAAGGAACTTAGAGTCATCTTGTAGTCTTTTCATTGCATCCCAATGAACTAAAATGATAAATTGCAAGGATTAGTTAAAAAAAAAAAACAACCACAAATGAATGTTTTTATTGACCAACCCTTAATAAACTATAAAGCTGTTTTTGTGTAGAGCCTGACATCTACTAAAAATTTGTTTTTGTATTTCATTTCCTGCTCTGAATAAATAGAGCGTTAGAAGTCTGAAATTTGTTGTACTCCCAAAGGTACTCAGTGCTAGTGCTCGCCCTTCATGCAGGAGATGTCTACCACTGAAAAATAACATTATTAGAAAAATAAATCCTGAGGCTATATGGCATTAAGACAGTTAAGACATGGATAGATTAAAGTGTGGAAGACATGCTGAAAACGAAAATCATCAAATCTGCTGAAAATTTAGATGTTTACCATATTTCTTTTAAAATGAGATAAAGCCAGAAAAAGATACTGCCTTGATTGATGGTATATAGTACAGCAACGGTTAATTTATAGCATTTATCACAAGTCAGGAGCCCAGTGAGTCTTTTGCTTCTGTTCACACTTTAATCAATCTACTGGTGCAGTGAAAGCTTCTGCAGAGTCCTGCACAATGAGTTCTTTACATAGCATTTGCAGAGCGTGACAGATATAATTGCAAAAAAAAAGAAAAAAAAAGTACAATACAAGGATAATATAAACTAAAGAAGAAAAAGACACTGTTGTACGCTATAATTGGGTGAGAATGATGTAGGTGTTTGGACAATATTACCCCTTTTCTACCATACAGCTGGAACAAAGCCAGCATGTGGTGGAGCCAAAACCGGTTGGCCCATCACAAGCTATGAAAAAGTAAGCATGGAAACCACACTTCCCCTTTCCACAATAGTATCAACATGCCATTATGATAGCAAAAAAATGTGATGGGGGGAAAAAGGTTCTTTGTTTGGCTTTAACATCTAAAATATCTCTTCAGACAGGATTGTGGTGTCCCCAACCATTATGAAATTCATTCTTTAATTTTTGTTGCACTACTGTAGGGTATTATTCCACTTGTTGAAATTTATCATAGGGACTTCTGTAATCACTATGGGACAAGAATTTGTTTGGATGGGTCGGTCATTTTCTGTATGGCTGCTACCATCATCCTTGTCACTATAAGCACTATTATGCTTTGTGATGTAGCCTATTCTGGATAAGACCATCCATCAAGTGACAAACTGGAAATGTTTGGAATTAGTCATTGTCAGAAGTTATGTTAGCTTTCTGATGCAGTGATATTTAAACCAGTTGCTTTGTTCTCTCTGCCCAGAGCACAATATATTTCCTGGGAGGCATGGAATGTGTTCCCTTGGTGATCAAATCTGATTTCCACACCCTGGATTGCACTCAATATGATCCATGTGGCTGACAGAGGTGACACAACCAGCATCTCATTCAATCAAATCTACTCATGGGTAGCTGACCAGAAAGAGGTTTTTTTTTTCTATGAAAATCTACTTTTAGAAAAATGTACTCACATTCATTATTTAAAAAAAAAATTATAGCATCCATTGTATAGACAGGACCCAATAAAGATAATACTATTGTTGAAACATTAACATTGAGGGTACATATTATTCATTGTGTGTACTCATTAACAGACACAAAAGACATGAAAAACAATATCAAAGAAAGTGGCATCAGAATAATGAGATCCATTTGTCTATAAAAGTGCACAATATTTTATTCATGGAATAAATGCGTTATGGAATGGTTTTGTAGATTAAACACAACGGTACCACAAATGGAGATAAGAAAGTCAGTCCATTGTGATTTGCCTTAAACCCTTAGGTAAGTAATGGATTAATATGACCATGGTCCTGAAGGATGTCCCTTACACGCAGACATCATGCTGAACCTTATTCACTGAACATCAAGAGGTGATGAAATTATACACACTGTTCCTCCTAGTGGACAAACCTAATTTCTTTTTTCTAATGCTATTGAGATGGGTATGCTTGCTGTTTTGTAACAGGGTAACAAATTATCTGTGCAAATCATTAATTGTCACGGGACCTAAAATCAAACAAATAACTACTTTAAGTTTCATCAAACACATCAGATATTCTGAATTTGTTTACTAGGCAGATGTTAATGAAATTACACTGAAGCAAAATGTTTGCTTCAGTTGTACAGACACAGCCACACACAACATGTTCATTCCTAAGAGAGCCAAAGTCAGCAAATGACTGCTGAGATGGCAGATCTAGATTGCTATTCAATTAACAGCTCAGTCAAGCCTAATTAAGTAAAAACAGCACTAACAGTGGTCTCACAGCACAAAGGTTGAGAATCCATGCCCTATGGCATCTCAAGCAGTGTGTCAAACTCAGGACTGCAATTCATGTGCTTTTGTAGTCTCTTGACACATGCAGAGTAACAGTATTTTTAACTAAATAATCCATATTTACACATTTCTGGAGGCTGTGCCTCACTCAAAACACTTACAAATTACTGTTGAGTGGTAGCAGGGGCTCTGGACAACTGATTAAATATTAGCAGTTCGCAGTTCACTAGAAAGAAGTACTTGAAGTGCCCAAGTAAATGTTGTTACATAAATTGGTTCTGGAAGTTGTGAATTGCCTTGGATGCAGGGATATATTAGCTTAATAAGCACTATTGCTATGTATTGCCATGGTCTGAAGACCCAGCTGAGCAATAATGGATGATTAATTATGTTCAAATTAGAAATATTCCTGATGCACCCCCCCCCCTCCCCTTTAAAATGGTGGTATCTACTTGTACTTGATTTGATTTGCACTTTTACCAGGAAAAAAAAAAAACACCAAATGAAGCATTCAAAACTTTGTATTTATGATATCACTTGTTCATGTCGGTTCTCATTAGTTCAATCCTGCTGTTCTATTATCATACTGTTGCAATACATACTGGTATTTCTGTTCTCAATTGCTTATAGCTCTCTGGTGAATCGTTTTCAATTTGGGATTCCATTAGACTGTGAAACTAACATAACATCAGGCTGCATTTAACGGCTTCAAAAAAGCAATGTCATACAGCAATCATTTTCTCAGCAGTCAATGTCTAATTCTGTTACAGATCATGTCCTACCTTTTTATGCAAGTTTATATGGAGCTAAAAATGAATTACAGAAAAAAAAGTAAAGCATACATCGTTCTTCAGTTTAGGCATGAGAATTATTGAGCATTATTGGATCACCATCAAATGCAACTTCAGGTTTTGTCACCATTTGCCAGCCTGAAAATAAATAGTGATGAGTAAGTCCTCCACTTGGTGTGGTGCTGCCAACAGTTGTTTTACATCAATTAAATTACAAGTTTTAATTAGCATGGACATGTATCAGCATCAGTTGTATTTGTTACAACAACTTGCAACATTGCACTAGATCAGCAGCATTGATCATTCTAATGGCAATTTTCGAAAAAAAGACACATGAACAGAAAAAGTGGGGTTTGCGGAGCGTAAATGTTTTCCAACAGGAAAAATGCTGCAGCAACTGTAACCTGTGTTCTTGTATAATTTATGTTTGTATAAGATATTTTTTCACTGATTACAGGTGGGGTGCATTTTTCATAATCCTTTGTTGAAGGGTCGCTTTAATGTTTGTATTTCCAATTAAAAGAAAAGCCAGTTTTCACACACTGAAACACATTCAGAAACAAAGGGACTGAAAATAAAGGACTCGTCAACGTGCTGTAATGTTTTAAAAATGAGGTTATGGATCATTGACTTCTCAAGCACTCGCATTTCATGCAGTTACATCATTGAGATGACATTTCTAAAAATATGCTTTTCTGCCGCCCCGACACAGCCGACACATCAAATAAAGCGAAGTCTAATTAAAGGCCGTGAGCTACGGAGGAAATGACAGCCACCTCACAGAGGCGCTGTGCAAATTTCAAAGACGCCGTCTTTAAAGATGAGGGAACCTCGTGTGCCTGACACACTGGCAACTCTTTGCTGTCAGGTCGGTTCAAAGTGTAACAAAGCCGTTTCAGGGGTTCAGGGCTGCTGGGTGGGGGGGTTTCCACTGCATTTGAAAATTGGTTGGATTGCTAGATAATTGGCTGGCCTTAAGGCTCCCCCTTTTTTCCTCTCCATTATTAAAGTTGTGGAGAAGCGGCCGAGTCTCTCAATTGGTACATAAGTATGTCAACAAACATTTGAAGAACAGCATCAGTACAAACGCTCCCCATCGTGGACTATTATGTTCATTAATGTCTTTTTCAAACAACTTGGTTGACACTGTGTGGAATGGCTAATATCTTCTGGAAAGGTCACAAAGTCTAAAGACTAAATAATTAGGCATCTCCGTAGTCCACATAAGCCAATGAACGATTAAGTTCAATTTCTGCTATATTCAACAGACATTGAGCATCACAGCATCACAGAGAGCACGCTAGCCCCAACAAAAAACATAAGGGTCTAGGTATTAAAGTCAATCCAAGGGCATATCCAAGAACAGATCTGGGTAGAAAAGTATATTCCATTTTGTATTTTTTAAAAGGCGCAGCTCCGATAACAGTATCAAAACAGTTAAGGTTTCTGGAAGAGCCTTTTAATTAGAGGAGCTGATTGCTGTAGCTCAGCCTCCATCCTGCCACGGCAAGAGTCAATTCTGTCTGACTCAAGGTTTTCGAAAACACAAGACAACAGCAATAAATATGAAAACACCTTTCTCTGCACTTGTTCATCAAGTTTTTTTTTTTTTTGTGGATGCTCTATTATGTTCAGAATATGTTCAGGAAGTGCAGTAGTAAAATAACTAATAATAATAATATCTGCAATCACATATACTATGTAAAGCGAAAACTACTCTTGCTGAGATTAATTAGTACACAGTAAGTCATTATCACAATTGATGAATTTAATGCATGGGTAATTCTTGAAAAATAAAGCACATATTTGCTTAAAATAACAGAGGACATGTCCGCGCCACGCACACTTGCATCCACCATCCGCTGACCTCAGGAAAATGTGCTCTGCGAAGCATTCTGTGACATCTTTGTTTTTATCAAATAAATTTGAATGCTTGTCTGATAATGCTAGAGTTTACCTGGTAGCAAGAAACAGCAGCAGCATTGGTTGTCTATGTTCTTTTGTTCATGTATATAGTTACAGTGTGCAAAATGTTTGTTCACATCTCGGCTTATAGGCTTCACATAACAGCAGAAACATATAATTCAAAAAGGAAACAAACTTCATTCTACTCTAAAACACTCATATATTTTCCTCATAACATCTTTTTTTTCTTACAAAACAGTCCAAATTTGAGCGTATGTTTACCCATTAAAAGCATGTGTCAAAACCCAGTTGGTACCTTTGCAATGTTTCAGTGCTAATTCTGTATGGGGAAGCATCTGGAAAACCTCAGAGGCTGAACAGAATGGAGCTAGCTGGAAAATATGCAAATGCACATGATGTCATTTTCTGAACATCAAACCAAATGCTTGAGCACTACCCTTCAAGCCAACAATCATTGTATGTGTTGATTGGCTGATTTTGCAGGTGTTGTGGTCATTATCTGCAGATACAGCCAGAAAACCAGCAACAACAGCATCAATGTTCACACAAGAGAATCACTTTGTCAAAAACAAATACTGACTGACACAGAGAACACCCCCCCCCCCCAACACTGTGTTTGTGTGTGTGTGTGAGTATGTACAAACATAGCATGAGTGTGAATACACGAGTACAAGCTTTAACCTCCACATGCACAAGGCCATAGTTACTCTAAAGAAGCACACAGATTCACAAAATCTCAGGGGTCCATTCCAAGAGTAGGGAACCAAAAACCTCAATTCACGAAATCAGAACCATGACTAAAAGTCAATACATATTCTTTAAATATATATCCCACCGCTGGTCCTACAGATAAATTATGAAGTTGAAATAGCTATAGTCAATAAACATACCTCTCCCAGATGACTCTTTTTTTTTCAAAGGTACTTTACTCCAACCTTCAGAGAGCTCTGTATGCAATGGAGAGCTGGCTTGTGGAGTAAACTTTAACGTTTGATCTGCTGACACATTTTCCGCTTTTAGCCAAGCCCTCCCGTCAGTCGAGGAAAACAAGCATGCCCATTTCTCCAGCCTCTGAAGCTGAAAGAGAGAAGAAAAGAGCGCTCCCTCGGTGGATTTAATTAAAGGAGAATATGCCAACTGTGTTGGAATTTAATGACGAAAAATATTCTCCTTCCTGTTCTTTTATGATTTTCAAAGATACCAACCATTGCTCGTTGGCAGCCTGGTGGTACAGCTGTTAGCTTGGGGGTCAAAAGCTCACCACACACATTAGAAGGCAAGAATGATGCTCTTTTCATCTTAATATCTAGGGACTTGTGCCCTCATCTCATAACAATAAATGTTATAACGAGGTCTTCTCAACAGCTCCCCTAATTGGTGGTAAACATTGTTTTTCTGGCATACACAATGCTCTCTCCTTTTAAAGGATAATTTATATTCAATTTGCAGGTACCACTTGTAAGTACACCACAGTTATAAAATTAAGTACACTGGTTTTCTCATGACAGTTTCAGATATAGTTGGCTCTATGAATTCTAACCTGCGTGCTGTTTTTTTCCTGCAGTTTGAGTCAAAAAAATTGCTTAACACTTGAAAGGAAGCAAAGGGATGAACTATTAAATATAATAAATATTACTAATTTTTTGTAATTAATAATTTTGCCACATGTAATTTGTCCAGAAAGGGGGACATCCATTTGACTGGCAGAGTCTTAGGGCACAAATAAGTTTGTTTCCATGTACACAGTAGGATTGTAATTGAACCTATTCTCACATAAACAATAGCAGTGCCCTACCAGGGACTAAAACCTGCAACCTTCTGAAGAAAAACCCAGTTCCACTTGAGCTATGCTATGCTGACTTTAACTCCACTTTAAATTTTGACGTTCAGGAACACAGTATGGGAAACCCTAGAAATTCATCATTTTGATTTTGAAAATGAGGTAGCTCTATCCCCATTCAGTTATTACTTAGAATGTACAAATCATTATAACAAGCCCTTGTTCGTTGCAACGTTGTATTGTTTTTAATACCCAAAATGATGTTGCCCCAGCAGAGTACAATATTGACAGATTTGCCTATTTGAAGTAAACTCTTCAATATGCCCCTGTGAATAAAAAGGTCACCTGTATTTTCATTCTGTGTACATTCCCACTGCCTAAGACCAACATATGTCACAAGGCACAGAAGTCCCCTTTTTTCTGGGAATGCCTCTTGGTTTCCATTACATCTCCATGACCAGGAACTTAAGAGCCGCTTATCCACTTAGGATGATAGGAACTGTAGCATGAACCCAGAAGGCTTCCATGTTTTCCAACATCTTTCTGATAATTCTGGACCCTAATGTCACACACTGAAGAACTGAAGAATTACGGTCCAAAGAGACTCAATGTATGGTCGATAGCTGTAATGATAGCTTTGCCAAGACAGAGTCAGCAGCATGCTTAATTTACCTTTACTTTTGGGGGTAAGTGCAATTTCTCCTAACTTCTCATAACAATCCATGCTTTTTTTAAAATTCATGTCGGCATTTCAGACACACACTTTCTCAGACTCTTGAATGTTCAGGTGTGACATTGACCCATTGTACCAAGCTAATATGAGGGGAATGCTCATTCAACCTTTGCACCATGGCCTTTGCTACTTATGTTTCTTTGTGGTTCCAGAAATGTCAGGCATAATGGTTTATTGCAGAATATTGGAACACGCTCTACTGAAGGGGGTTGACCTTTGAAGAGCTTTTACTTCAAATTGAAATGAAAGTACAAACAAGGTACATGATATGCAAGGGTGTGGGGTATGATTCATCACCTGCCAAAGCTAATCAGAATGGCTGGTTATTAGCCTTGACCTGTGCTGATACTGAGGTTTCAACAGCTGGGAAAAATAAGAGAAAAATAATAAACAGCTGTTAATTATACACAAGCCTATGGTTGTGTGCAGGTGATGGAGCATCATCCAGGGCTTTGCACAGAAGCTTTTATTTTGAGAAGAATATTTGATAGCTGTTAGTGTCAGGATTGTTTCATTCACACGCTAAGCAATATTTAATTTACATACATATACATTTGAGTAGCTAAAATGTGTCACTGGCAGCTGGCTGTAATACCCTTTGTGATAGGGAGTGCATGGGAATTCCAAAACTTTCCATGTAATGTTAATGCAACAGTCTGCAATTTACGGCCATTTCTGAAAAAGAAGTGGTGTTGAGGATTTGTAGATGTGACTTTGTGATACATTTTTTATCTGGGAAAATCTAAATACCAAATAGTTTAAAAAAAAAAAAACTTGAGAAGTTTGAAATGAGAACCACTTTGAGCTGATACGAATCAGTGTTGGGACAGTGCTGCCAGTGTGACTAGCAGACAGATGGATTGGCGCAGGCTTCAAAGTCACCTCCTATCTCTCTTTGGCAGTTTGTTTGCAAAGATAAAATGAAATGATAAGGATATGTGAATTTAAAAAATCACCCAGTAATTATAATAAAACAATTTTTCTTCATTTCTGGCTTTGTTGGCACCAAAAAGTAAAATTTGGTTCAATGATTTTACACATGTGTGTGACAAACACAAAAGTAGACACACACACACATACACACACACACACACACACACACACACACACAATAGCTTATACACTATAATGACACAACAAATGAGAAGGGAAGTGAACAGGAATAATCATGGATGCAGTGTTCCTCAAAATTACAATGTAAATGAAGAAAAATGGCTCTAATTTGTTTTTCTCTGCATCATAGCAGTTAAAGAATACAAGTTATTCATTCTGTCAAGCTATAATTTACAAAAGTGCTCACAGAATGTTTTGTAAATCTCTTGAAACTGCTTGAGAGGAGGCTTTCACTAGCCATTTTTAGAAGTATCTGTTGTGAAGAAAGAAGATGGCAGGAATTGAGAAGTATTTACTGAAAACCCTGCAAATATGAATATTCAAAGGAAACAAATTTAAACAAAATTCAACATACAATGGAAGGTGTTTCTATGCACGAACTATTCTGGCTATTGACATTTGATATTTTTTGTCAAAGATAATCAAATGATTAATAATATTTCAGTGGTTTCTAATAATACATGGAAACATATCATGTCCATGTTGCAAATTGGCTGGTAGTGAATCTCTACTGTACCTCATCCTACAGATGCCTGATTGGATTGAGATCTGATGATCTCAAGTGAGGAGGTCACTTCAGTAAGTTGAATGCACTGGTATTTTCTGGGAACCATTCCTGGATAATCCTACCCTTATGGCTTGGAGCATTATCCTGCTGAAAAAGTCCAATTGCAGATGGATACACTGCTGCAATGAAGGGTTGCACCTGATTGGCAACAAACGTCAGATATCCTGTGTCACTCAAACTTTGTTGTATTCATATCAAGGAACCCAATGTGTGCAAAACACACCGCACCATTGCACTGCCACCACCAGCCTGCATTGTTGATACCATACAGCATGGATCCATGGACTCATGTATTTCCACCATATCCTGGTCCTCCCATCAGTGTGAAACGGCAGGAACTAGACTTTATTGGACCAGGCAATGTTTTCCCAATCCTCCACTGTCCAGGGTTAGTAGGCTTAGTAGTAGGTTAGGGTTAGGGTTAGGCTTATTTAGTAGGCTAGGAGTAGGCTTAGGGGTAGTATGGGTTAGTATGCGTGTACCTTTTTATAATACTAATATTGTGTTGATCATGCTTATTGCTGGTCATGGCAATACAGTGGAGTTGAAGCGATTCACTTTTACTCCCAGGAGAATGAACTTGAGGTGATGACTGTTCTTTGCTTTTTGATTCCATCCTCACATTGAATGCATTACTATGAGAGTACAGGGAATATTAAGGATTGTACATGACAGTAACTGTAAGTACCGTGAAAATGTGGCTGCTTGTAAAAGTGAGGTGTTTTCATTTTTCTGAGAAACTTTGAGAATCAATTTAAAAATTCTTAGCACATGCTCTCTCTGACTGTTCGACATTTCAGCGTGGGAGCCTAATTGAAGAGGTGCTTCTTACACAAAGAGATTAAAGTCAAAGTCAAATCAAGTTATGATTCGTCCTGTTAGTACAGATTTACAGAACTAGAGATCAGAGATTAGAAGACCACTGTCGTCATTTTCTGCTGTCAGAAGACTGGAGTCTGATCATGAGTAAAGCTTGCAGCACAAAATTAAGGAACAGACAAATGAAAAGTGTTGTCCATATTAGCCATTTTACTGTTATTGCAGCATCCAATTCCTCACTTCTCTTTACAAAAGGACTCAAGACATTGTCTCTTTAAAGACCCAACTCAAGACATTGTCTCTTTAAAGACCCAACTGAGGAAACTATAATTTTACATTATGGACTGAAACAGACAGCAGCAGTTTTTCATGGCCCTGATACCACATTAAGGGTCTCACCGCCCTCCTTAACGCAGGTGTCTCACAGGTAGCCTGGGATTGATTACCCAGCTCATGGTCAGTGACTGTGTCCTGCCTGCTCCCTGCCTTCCTCGCTGACCCCATTTTAAACCCTCTGCTGCTGTCCTATGGCTGGAAACATAATGAAAGAGCTGGAGAAATCTGTAAGGGAGGATTTTAAGAGGCAGGCGGGGTGTGGCCTCGTCCGGATAAGTGGCTGCAGTGAGCCGTTGCAGATGGATGGCGGGGCTCCAGCGCGGAAGAGTAATGAGCTTGCGGATAAACTCTGACACGCTGGACGTGTGCGCCCCGGGCTCATTGTGCTGGAAACAGCCCTTTTTTATCAATATTCCTCTGCACAAAAAGAGCTGCAAGAGGCAGGGAGGATACATCACCTCTGCGCAGAGCTCCTTGGTACTGCAGTACATCTGATTGTGGCCTGCTATTCATCATGTGAGGGCTAATATCAATAAGACAGGCTGATAAGAATTATGAAGCCGGACGGCCCTGTACCCTATCCATCTTATATGGTTTTGCCTCCGGTAATGCCATGTTGTGAAAAACGGGCCCTACGGTGCCAAACATCCCACGCTGATTAACATATGAAGCATGTGTTTTCCCCCCAGTCTACAAGCACATTACCTCAATGTGTTGGCATCTAATTTGTTTAACTGCCCCATTTCGTATAAGTTATGAAAAGTAAGGCATTATGAAGCAACATGTTTTTGTACTTATTGTACAGTTGAATGACTTTCAATTTCTCAGGAGATGCTGTCATACTGAACTTACAGATTTATAGATTTCTTGCCTGCTCATAACTACATACCTTTGTTTTTTTCAATATTTCTGTAAACTTTTGGAATGCTTATATATGCTATTTCAAAGTGGGATAATGAAAATTCAGCAATTAAAAAAGCTTTCAAAACTGTACAACATGTTATGCATGGAGAAAGAACAATGCAACATAATTCAAAATTAAAATTTGCATACGTTGATGCAACCACCCCTGAAGGCAACGTAGTTTTTAATTTTCCAAATTAAAAAAGGAGAGTATTTCTGTGGCAGTTGCCAAAGTCCAAAACATGAAGGTGAAGGAATATATTGTAGGAATATGGCAAAGAGCTGTGGCTGAAGTAATTGGTGAAGGTAAGGGAAATGCCACATCTCTACAGACGTGGCTGAATGTGAAGTGACGAGTTGAACACTTAGGACAGGTCCAGTGGAGACAGAGGATTGACATATCCCTTTGGGTTTACTTTTTCTTCAATTTTTGGCACATTCTACCCTTAAACTCCACCTGCCATACATATCTTGTGTCAGCTTCCATCCAAGGTCAGAGCTGATGTAGCAAAGGCTCTGTCACTATTCACAGTTCAGATAAGTGCCTCTTATGGCTCCCTCCTTGTTACCTGCTTCACTGGGGCAAAAGCCCATCAGTGGCATGTTCCCATTAGGCAGCGCTTATGTACAGAAAGTGAACTGTCAGCAGATATGTTGTGTATCAGATCTGTCTGAGAGTTTGTGGAACTCATATGTAAAGTAATATATTTTCTACTCCCATTCAGAAATAGTTTCTCAACTATTCAACTATAGTTTTTCAACTGCATTATTGTGTGTATGCTAACCCCAGCGATTCTACTACCACATGCAAAGCATGCTCATGGTGGTTTCAGCTAACATCTTTCTTAGGAGTTTCTGACACAAAAAGACAGATGTAGCTGTTGGGGAATGAAATAACCACAACAACAGCAGCCCTTTGCCCTCAGTATGGTGCCACCATACCCAAAATGGTGACATCATACTGAGGCCAAACTACTTCCTGTGACTACTTTGTGAACTCTTAGATCATGGTAGGCACTGTATTGTCTGTTAGAAGACCATGCAGCAAAATTCTGCCATGTGAAACAGCAGACAATTCCTCATCCAAATTGATGGCATTTTTTTCACTGCTGCTCTTTGAGAGACTGAGGGGATTGTGTGTGGCACTAATTGATGAACACATTTGCGGTGAATGTGATGAAACAGCTGGTGGAAGTCAACCAGGCATCACCATAATGAGAAAAAATCATGCAGACAGTCCCTTCAGCAGGCTGACAGGATGACTGAACGAATGATGAACGAGGGCATGAAAAGAGATAACAGAATGGCAAATGGTTTGTGAAAACCCCCCAAATCCTCTTCTAATGCAGAACAACAGAAAACATAGTTATGTTTTATTTTTCTGTTATTTTGTTTGTGCTCCAGTTTCATTTGATTTAACTTTGTGGTTTCCCTGCCCAACAATCCTTCTGGGACTCAGTCCTCTTGGTAAAGTAGGTCTTTTATTTGTGTCGCAATAGTTTGCTGGTCCGTGCTGCAGCCAGCTGTGACACCCCCCCGTGCTAATGAAAGAAGATGATTATATGGCGGACCTAAAAATGCCAGCGCCACTCTGAATTATGTATTTTAATCTGCTAAATAGGGTTATGCTTCCAAGTAGCTGTCTCCTTGTAAACACCTCGCCCTGTCAACTGGCCATCAATAACATAATAGCAATGCACAGAGCAGGCACTCGCTAAAGAGGGATATTTGTCAGGCAAAGAGATGGATGGTCTCCTAGCGAAGGGAAGTGCAAGGACATGCTACCTTCTGGAGTTTTATGGCCTTCGCAATTGCCTGAACTATGTTACACTTACAGTACATCAAACTAACAATGGCAGATAAAAAAGCAGAGGTATTCTCAGTTCACTGAAACTCTACAATTTAAAGTCATTTACAGGGGGGTGGGGTCATATGGAATATCTTTATACTCCCTCCATGTCCCACCAATCACATTACAACATTCTAAGAGGGGGGCAACAGTGTAGCATAGTGGTAAGGAGCTGAACTTGTAACCAAAAGGTTGCGGGTTTGATTCCCTGCTCGGACACTGCTGTTGTACCCTTGGGCAAGGTACTTAACCCAGAATTCCCTTAGTAAATATTCAGCTGCATAAATGAGTAGCATGCAAAAAATTGTAACCTATGTATGTCTTTCTGGATAAGAGCATCTGCTAAATGCCAATAATGTAATGCAATAAAATACACACAAGGACACAGGGCCATTGCCACAGAACTTTGTGAATGATGTTTCCTTCTAACTCCTATCATGTTATTTTTCTTAATTTGATAATAAATAACATGGCCTAATTTGTTGTTGATAACATTTTAAGTCACACAAGTGTGGATGGTTGATAGTGATACACATTTATAGAATGAAACGGCATCCAGATGGTGTTGATGGTCTCCTTGTTTCCTGCAACTTGTTTTTGCACCATCCCCATTGAGCTGCTGCTTTGAGCTTTCCTGCTCTGTGCCTTTCCCACTGGGCTGAACAGAAAAGTGATTCCAGGCAGTGCTGTGAATTCAGTAACAGGTTGTTTACACAGGTTTGGTGCTGTCTACCCAACAAAAAAATAACCTGACATTTCACATCTGTCGAGCATTACAACCTTATTTGTGTAGAACTGCACAGAAATAAAACTAGCAGAAGATTCTACACTTCCAGTACTACTGAAATGCATCCGTTGAACCATCCGTGGATTCCTGATTCAAGACACCTGCTAGCTGAATTCCCCCCCCGCCCCCTACAGGCACTTGTCATTACTGTGAGCTGTGGCAAAGCAGAGTTGAAGGTCAGGCCAGAGTACCGTGGAACCGTTCGACCCATTAATTACCGCAGAGACCATCCATCACGGGGAAGGTGTCTCACTTGCCCCTGCCAATCTGGAAGGGTAAACCCAGCCGACAGCCAAAAGGGGCTGAGCATAACAAAGGGCAGAACCCTTTATTTAAATACATTACCACCCACAACCAATAAATCTGTCAGTAGATATGCAGCTAGCCAGACGACCGACAACCCAGCACCATGAAGCAGTTAATCCTACCCAGTATGTAAACATGTGCGATTCCTGCAATCATTGACACCTCTCAGGTGGTTCAGAACAGAGGAAATAAACAAGGGAGAGGTAGGTGCTAATCCAGCAGGGCCTGCACCTGTTTGTCTGTGACGCAGGGTGTCTGATGAACAGTCAGCTTTCATGGCTTGGATGTAACAGGTCAATGCAAAAACAAATGGCCCCTGGCAGTGTTTTGGCTGCCCTGCTGGACAATGACTGGGGCCCCCTATAGTGTTTCTGAGGCTGGCGGCCTTTTGAGGCTTTTTGTGGTCGAGCCTGAGTTGAGCAGAAAAAAAAAAACACATCTAAGTGTTCTTTTGAATGAAAATATAAGGCTTTGCCCAGAAAAAATGCAGTTTTCATATTGTGTGATGAAAACTGCATGTGAAATTCATATTCATCTATTACACTCTAA
Source organism: Megalops cyprinoides (assembly GCF_013368585.1). Lineage (NCBI taxonomy): Eukaryota > Metazoa > Chordata > Actinopteri > Elopiformes > Megalopidae > Megalops > Megalops cyprinoides. Next base: position 15,092,237 of record NC_050598.1, on the reverse strand, counting down.
GGGGGCTTGCAGCGCACTCAGGTATAGTAACAGACTGTGAACCCATTTACAACATCTGTTATGGGCCTCATCCTAAACCCATCTCTTGTTTCCTGCATTTCATTAAATCATCTTGATTTAAATGTATGCCATCCCATAATCCCCGGTGTTCAAAGGCCACTGTCAGCAGTAGGTGAGATTTCTCTGGGGTCAAGATTACAGATTGTAATACAGTTTCCTCACTTAAGCCTCATTCTTACATGTTGGAGCAGAGCTGCAATGGATTGAACTGTTCAGCACTTTGTTGCAAAGTCCTATCGATGAAGTATCACCGGGTCCCATTTTAGAAACTGATGAATTACTGAATAATCTCATTCTAACCTCTTAACCACTTCAAACCATAACCAGATTGGTTTATTTTCTTTAACAGTATTTTCCATTAATGGCTATGCCTCAATATGCCTTCCTATGCCTAGGAAATGGGAATAAACCTTTGACAGATCATCATTTTACATAAGAGATAACAAGAAAGACATTGTTTGCACGTATCTTCTATTACCTTCATTTTAAGGATATGTTCACAGCATGATGATCTTATTTTGTTTTATTATTAGCTCAGTATTAGTTAAAATTTGAACCATATTCCACATTCAAAATATGCACTCAAAAAACTTTTTATGTACCTTACAGGTCTCTTTATATATATATATATATATATATATATATATACCATCTCTAATTAAGCACATTACACATACATTATACATAAATATAAATGTTACCTTTCCTTATACACCTATTTACATATGCACAATGTTTGGACAGCAGTGGCAGGCAACTAAGTATAATTCATAATGTGGTTCAATATTTTCAACGTCAGGAACTAAACAAAATTAATTCAGGCAGGATATATTTTGAGATGCATAGAACAGACTGCACTGCAGTATTTTTTTCCATCCATCAACACAACAAAAAGATAATTTCATTGTTTATCAGAAAGGGATTTAACTTCAATATTGATATAATATTTCTCAACCTGTGTTGAGTCTCACAATCTTACGATGTTCCTGAGTAATGCTTTGCTTGGAGTTTATGCTAATTGTTTATTCAGCAATCCAGTGTCTCCTCCTTTGTTGCTTTGGAGATGAATGAACTGAATGGTCTGCTTATGATCTACTGGCTAGTTCTCACTAGATACTTTGAAAAAAAAAATCAGTCTGAAGTTTGATTTTCTTGAGGAATTGAATGCTTTCTGGAAAGAAAAAGAAAAAGAAAGAAATTACATATATGTTTATATAATTATATATTATTATTATTATATAATTGTGTTCCCATTTACGGTCTACGTTTTATTAAAACTGGCCATAGTGAAGGCGTGGAATAATCTGTATGCATCTGTTTTTCCTAACTTTGTTTTCGAAGCCATATATCCTTCACGCAATGGAATAGCGCCCCCTGGTGTAAAATCTCAACACAATTAATTACATAAAACCAAAACGCATTGCTTTGGATAAATCCTCTGTTCAAATACTGCACAGAATGTCTCCACAAAAACGTTTTCAGCGTAGATATTCTCTATTAAGAGTAGAAAACGTTTTCAAAAGCATGTCCGCTATTAAAATTACTGATAGGAAAACAAAAGCAGTAAATTAGTTTAAGCAGTATGTTGTATCATCTTACGCAAGCTTAACAAACATTAATACACACACAAACACACACACACACACACATTATATATATATATAGCATTCAAGTGTGTGTGTGTGAACATCATTATCATGAATGAAATATAATGAAAAAAAATAATGAAATATAATCTCATTTTATCCCGTGCTTTTTTTGATCATGACTGCTGACAGCAGTCCTTTTCCAACACAGCAGCAGACATATCTTTGTCTGTGAAAATATTGCTGAAAGGCAGGGGCAGACCTGCTGCCAGAACAGCTCATATTGCAGGCTGTGGAAAGCCAGAGGCCATCATGTAGTCGTGAAAGACAATGTCATCAATCGCACTTCACAGAATATGCTTGGACAGGGTTTAAACTTCAGGTTCAAACTACTGAACCATATTGATCTGCCAGCCCATACCTGGTAGGGATCTCCTCTTGGGTACTGAAAGTGCTTAATGCCTGTAAGAGGTTGACCTTCAACACAGCGATTCTTTGTGACAGTTTTCTCCCCCAATGCTCTCATCAGAAGTGACACAGATGTTGAGTGTACCAGAGGCATAACAGCAGCATTGACATCAATTAATTCACTCCTCCTCGAGTCAAAATATATGCAAGAAATGGACCAAATAAAAACTGTAGATCTTCTAGTTCACATTTGCATCACTGCCTCTTATCACATAGCCCGGCACTTACAATAAACTAGAGTTTGCAAGTGTCCACAAAAGGCATAAAATTTAGTTCAAATTTGGATCAATATGGTCTGAAGATAAATGGTTACCGTTATGATCAGTTAGCATCCCCTTTACATTGTAAAAAGCAATTTGGTTGCTGGTGACATGGCATGAACTAAAACAGAGATTGGTTTACATGTTTTTTGTTTCTGTATCCACGCAGTAATGTGTAGAGTTAAGAAACATATGTTGGCTTTTCAGACTGGACTCTAATGCTTTGACTACCAGCCTCTCTTACTGTAAGAATTTTCTGCCACCAGCAACTGATCCTGGATCATCTAAATTTTACATGAGACAGCTGGTATTTGAATTAGGGGTGAGCGAGCTGATCTTGAAGGCCAAAAAGAACACAGGGCACTTCTGTATGCACGTTCAGGATTTTGTGTTGTACAACAATTAATGGTGGCATACATGTGCATGATTATAAACAGGACTATCTTGAAAGTGAACTTCCTGTATATGAATCCATTACCCTCATTTTCTTCCTTCAAGCTTTCTGCATCATAGGAGTTAATGCAAAAAGATTCAAACAAGCTATTCATACTTTTTCTAGCACTACTTGCAACATACACTTAATCCAGCAATACCTATACACAAATATAAAAATTCATAAAGGAAAACAAACAACCAGAAAGTTAGTTTGAATTTCATGGCACCTTTATGTACAATACAGTTACATAAAATAAATGTTTTAAAAATGCTAAATGATATCAAGCTGCCATTGTACTGTAGAAACAAATTACATTTTTGTAACACTTTAAGCATTACACACAAAATATTTCATAGTCATCAAATTAAAAAAATGCAATACAACTCACTGCACTTCCCAGAGAAAAGAGGACTGAAAAACAATTTGTCAAACATCCTTCATGTTAAGCATGTTTTAAGAGCAGCTTTGGTGTAAGCCATACTACTTCACTGGAAAAAAATTCTGACCGTTAACTCTAGATACAAAGGTGCAAAGATAGATTTGAGTCTAATTACATCAGCTATTTGCATAATCAGTACAAGACAAAATGAAAACACATTTTCCAAATACTGTGTTTAACTGCAATTTACTTCACTGTATTCAACTGAAATTAGCTGTCTGGTTGCCCCTGTCTTCCAAATACATACTAAAAGTATGCATTTTGAAAATTAAAGCATTTTCCTGTAAATACAATAATTAAGCAGCATGGACAGGACAGGAAGTCTATAGGAGAGGACAGCAGTCTACAGTACAGGCCCTTCCTTACCACACTTAAAAGTACTGCCCAATATTGCCAATAAGAGTTGCATCTATCCTAAGATCATGAATTAATGCTACTACACCAACACCACACAGCTGATGTCTCATCTCAATTTACAAAGCTTTCCTTTCATAAATTAAGACTAATCAATGATAACCTGGAAGACAAGTCTTTACAAGACAATACGCAAAGAACACACTTAATTACAAATAACAAAACCACAAGACAAGACACTCTCTTTAAACAAGTAGACAGACTGAGATCATATAACACAAAAAACTGTAGACTGTATCTGTGATCATTTACACAAAGTCCAAAAATTACTGAATATTTGAGCAACCAGGAAAACAATTTGTCAGACTTTGCACTGCAAATATCAGCAGTGCAAGTCTCTTGGCTGGTAACCATTTACCAAATCATTTACAGATACAGTATTTACCTTGCTTTTAAATATTATACTTACCACTAACCTAAACATGACCATTTGAGCATACAGATAATCTTAGTCATTTAAGCAAAATGTTCAATGTTATAAGACTTTACAGACTGAAATTCATGTGTCTAATTTGGGAGAATCTTAGCTTGCTCATTTCACTGAAGGCAACAAATGAACATTAATGTGTGTGTATCTTACATGATGTGATCAAAAAGGAAGATGATGAATCCCTTTTTCATTTTACCTTAAATTTGAATTTGTGCTTACATGACATGTAAATACATACTTGAAGAAAAAAAAAAAAGAAATGTGAGGGGCTTCCTAAAACCAGTGACAATTTCATTCCTCTTGTTTCCTTTTGGGTTTCTTGGGGTTTCGGGACCGGCTCTTAGCTTTACACAGAGGACAAATTGGGGCGTTTCGATGAATTTGTTGGTGGCAGGACAGACATGCCTAAAAACACAGAACATGATTACAAAACCAATCCGAGTGCCATAAATCAAATATTACATAGTCGTGTTACAAAGAACAACCACTTCAATATAATACAGATTGACTGAAGAATAACAAACACATGCTAAGATTGCAAGAGAGAGATTAGACACTGCCATCACATCAAATCAACAATTGACATTTATGCTACCGAGTTTAGCTAGCTGGTAATAACTACAAAATGATATATTTGATGGTGTTTGTTGATACACTGGTGGGATGTGAAATGTGAGTTTAGGCATTAAACATACTGAAAACGTTTCAATGAGATGGTCGGACTACAGCCATCACCTAAACGATTTAAGAATTTGTAGCTGGCGCCTGCTAATAACATGATTCGGATAACTTTGGGAAAATGTTGCACAGGTAAGATTGCTCAGTAAATTAACTAATCTGGCATGGGTCTCCCACGAATTGTTCAAACAGACCTAATAAATAAATCACCAATGGTTTCTACCTAGCCGCCCAGCTATTTCTCATCATATTTTACATCAATTGTTTGTTGTGATAGTTATATATCTACAGTCGCTTATGTTACAAGTCAACTTCCGCTGCCTTTCAATATCGGTCTTTGCCTCTGTGTTTGCATTTTGTTGCTATGCTGTATGCTTGCACTACTCAAGTGCTGCTGCTTGCTAAAAAGAGCTGCTGGAAGACTGTTGCTGAATAGTCATTTTCTATTTGTTGGTGGCAGTCCTTCTTGTCAGCTTAGCTTGTGAAACCTGACACTGAACACAATCCTGGGGACAAAAAAAACCTCTGACACCCAGCTCACAGGATCTTGTGAGAGCAATTATCATCATTCGTTAACACCTGTCATACTACAAGCTCAAATCTGTTAAAAAGTTGTGCAATTTGAGAGCACACGAGATGGATTTCATAACTCATTCAGGGCCAAAATTATGCTTTATATTCCAGCCTTAGGAAGTCACCCTTTCTGTGTGCGTGTGCGTGTTACTGCTCACCTTCATGGGCGGGGGCTGCTGTCGGAAGGTGGTTGGCTGTCGGGCATCTTGTTTCCGGGACACCTGGAGCTGCTGGGCAGCAGCTGCAGCTGCTGCAAGGGATTCTGGGATCATCTGCTCAGGTGGTTCTGTCTGCCACTCAGCTTTCTGCTTCTCAAAGTAACTGGACAAAGAGGTGCCAGGAAAGCATTCATTAGCTATGAAACGTGACAGCTCTGAACCAGTATAGATATGTTGTACTTAGTATCAGATGTCTGCATGGACCCAGAGGCATTTCAGAAAGTGGCATTATTGAGTGAGGTGGACAATTCTGGTAAATATTTTGGTTTAGTAGCCCGCTCATCTCACTTTAAAAATTCCTGTGGGGGATTTCTTTATACATTTTACAATATTATAACTGAGCTGTCATTCTGGTTGTGATTCAAATATCTGTTTTGCTTTGCTACATAGATCAACAGCCCTGGTTTCGCAGTGATGTTATTATACTAAGGCAACTATATGTTATGGCAGTCAAGAAGGCAAACTCATAACCAACAGGCTGCACATCTGATTCTTGAACACAGCACTGCCCTTGTAACCTTCAACAAGACCCTGACCTGAACTCCTTCAGTAAATATCCAGCTGTATCACTCGGGAGAAGGTGCCTGGCAGGCAAATAAATAACGTGATGTAATGACAAGAGGCTGGCCTGCTCATGTTATCTGGGGAGCTGTTGAAGAGACGCGTGTTGGCTCTCAGACTCACTCCAGCGAGAGCTTCTCCTCTTCTTCACTCAGATGTGGCAGCCTCTGTAAGCCCAGCGCCATCCTCAGTGCGTCCACATGCTCCTTCAGGGGCTTGTACTCATCGTGGAGGCGCCGTGTTGTCTCCAGGAGCTTGTTCAGGTCATTCTCCGACTGCTTGATTGTGTTCTCCATCTACAACACAATCCGTTAGGATCCGTTAAAACACACCAAGGGTTGTTCTCAGAACCATCATAAGATTCAACAAACACTTACAAACCTTACTTACAAGCCTATGCTAAAACTGACTAAACCTATGGAGATGTATATCAATACTTAACAAAATGTCAATGTTGTTACAACATGTTATCCCAGCATTAAAAGTTCCACTATTTACCAGTATTTTCTTGATTGCTTTTTCCTGGGATCAGGGAATAATCTTCCATTTTTTCCAAACTGGCTCTAGGTTTTTTTTTTTTTTTTATTCCCTCTGGAAAATGCACTATGCTACATGTTCAGGGTTTTGTGAAACTTTTGATTGTAAAAATGTGCTATAACAAATAAAATAGGATTGACTGACTGAAATGCTCATACATGCTCTCTGAAGGAGATGGGAAACAAATTCCACTGCAAGCATGACTTTGTCGCCACAAGCAAAATACCCTTGGTACACGTTTAAAGTGTTACGTGCAGTCATACACACCACATTGATGTCAGCGTGGATTAAACGCAGCTCCTCAACATGAGCCATCTTCTCCTGGAGCAGCAGGTCCATCTCCTGCTTGTACTCTCTCAGCTGCTTTTCCTCCGACTCCAGAGCTTCAAACTCGGTCTTCAGCCTCGACTTGATCCTCTCCATCTGAATGGTCTTGTTTCTGGAAAACAGGAGCTAGTCGGTGTAGAAATACTGACTCCACGTTGTGATGTCTTCAAGATTTGACTGAACAGCATTGATCCCAAAACTCATTTAAATATTTCGAGCATTTATGTGCAGTAGAATGAAATAGCTAGCTTAGATTTGCTACGGTGTATGTGTGTCCTTCCACTTTAAACAGAGAAACAGCTGTAAACACAAGCCCTGCAATATCTTAATTTCTGACCTGTCAGAACCGTCTTACCCCCTGAAGCGCGCTTCTCATTTGTTCGTTCAATACTGGAGGCGCTGTGAATTCGCGTGGTTTGAAGTGGCATTTATCTTTGAGTATTTGACCATGGCTACCTAGGTAAGTGTGTTACTTCGTCCAAAGATACTTACCTAACATTTTACGGGGCATATTATATTGATTTACGGCGTTGACAAATCAGCGAAATACATGCAGCAACATAGCCTAAACGATCACTAATTAGCAATTGATTATAGCCGCAGTAACTTCTCATTAGAGGGCCAACAAGAACTAGCGAGTTTCTGCGATGAAAGCTTATGCTGTAAAATTGTCTCGCTAAACTGGCTCTAGCGTAGATCATTCTTTTAGTTCACACACGGACAACAAAGCAAGGATTTTAGGTGGGGGGAAAAACTGTTAAATGTGGTTACCATTTAGCCACCATGCAATGTTGCCACACATTAGTAAGCTAGCCGCTTGCAAGAAAGTGCCGCTAGTTAGAAATAGGTTTAATCCGTTAAAATAAGCGAAATACCCCAACTCATTCATTCGGGCAATTACATTAACGAGGTTTTATGATATCATTAGTCATCTGGATTCAACACTAGCTAGTGTCTGGTGGGTAGCCTAGCTAGCAAGCGGCATATAACGTTAAACCGGTTTGTCAGTGCGCGCCTTATATATTCGGCGATTAGCTACCCAGCTAGCACCTTCAAGCAATAAATAAACCTATCAAATGAAACAAATGCCCAACATTATCTTATATCCGTATCTAGCTGGAATGGTGAAATTTGAAGACGTTAACTAGACCACCGTTAGTTCACTACAAGTTGCCTGCAACAAAAAAAAACGTTCCTATTTTCTCTGTTGCCCAGTGGATACAAACATTATAAATAAACAGAATAATGCGTGTTACCTTATTTCCTTTATGTTTTCTAATTTGCACATAATCTCTTGTTCATCCGCCATGGCTCTCAGTTTGGATTCCAATGAACAAGTCTTTCACTCGAGCGCCAGCAAAACAATAGATTCAAGGTGGCCGAAAGTGGATTTTGTGGGCATGTGCAGGACACATTGAATTGTGGTAACTGCAGTCATTTGTTAAAAAAGGCACGTCTCTGCCACCTATTGCTAAACGTACGCAGAGGCAGCACGAAAAAGATGCTTGGAAGCTGCATGGGAGTGTGCATGGTTCCCGATGGAACCTATACAGTCTTGAATTCACTTGGATGTTGCAGGTGTTTTAACAACATCACTAGCAATACAACTTAAACTGATCCGTTGATATCATCTGGTTTTCTCTTGTCCTGTTAAATGATAGCATGCAATGTCGCTTCAAAACGTTTAGCTGGTAGTGTATGGCAGTGTACTAGAGAGCTGGGTACCACCTCTGATCTTCCTCAACAGCAGCACTATAGTAGGATTATGTTTATTTAGCCTAAATGATTTGTCTGTTTGCATTTCGTTGGAGGTAGCTATATCATTTTGATTTGTTTTTCAGCTTCGTGTAGTCCTATAGAATAGCTCAACAAATTAAATGATAATGATATGTGCAGAGGATGCAAAATCTGACTCTTTCAATTGTAAATACCATTTATTTACATTACAATATTTTAATTTAAATAAATATTCAGTGTTCTAGATACAATCCTGCAGAATGAAATGCATGATATATTTGTCTGTCACACTATTTAAAGATATTAAATTACATAGATTGTAATTGTATTTTGCAGTTTTATAATACCCTTGACAAAAAATTGGTGTTGGAATAGTTAGTTAATACTTTATACCTTATATTTTCTGATAACCATAATTGGCTATATATCCTTCAGACTGTTGGTATTTTATTTATCCATTATAACACAATATGACAAGCTGTGTCTGACCACAACTCAGTGTCTCATCAGTGTCTGTCAATTGATACAGAGAAGTGACTTATTGACACCACTGTAGTCATTCCCTGCAAGACAAGAACTCTTGGGCCAGATGCATTGACCGTCAAGGTACGGTATTTTATCTGAACCTTGAGAAATAGGAACAGCCTCCAGTTCTAAGAGTTCCTTGGTCCAGAGTTCCAAGGTTTAAATTCTCTGCTAAGGTGGTTGCAATTGGCCCATACTGTATAAACCTAAAATACCCTATTGAAGTATCTCAAATAGTTGTCCGCCTCCACCATTACAATTCTCCCATGCAGCCAAACCTCCCACCATGAATTTCTCTCCTTTTTCTGACTCATAGACGGTACAGAACAATAGGTGGCTACACACTTAAAGGGTGTCTGTTATAGGACGAAAATGTAAATTTACAGTACTAAAGCAGTTTTCGATACCAATAAGACACGTTTAGTGTGTATATATAAGAAAATGGCTAATTTAGCCACAAATTAATCCTTTTGTGGGCCTGTCTGACAAATCAAAGAAACTACACCACTGTAGGACCTGTAAACGGCATTTTGCTTGAACAGTTACAATGGTCGTTTGTCTTGTAAATCGACGACAGGGGGCGGCAGACCTGTTGCTAAGAGACAGTCTGTGGGAGGCAGGATGATGGAGGAAGAGGATGCAGGAGGCATTTTTCCTGTAGCGGTGCCCTGGAATACATAACAATTCATTGCCTCCCTAAAGTAGCTACTCAACCCTTCCATCAGCAGACCTCACAGGGTAGGTTGTAGTTTAGGCACTGTGTACGCGGTTCGATAATTCATAGCTAGAAATAATAGCCAAGTGATTTTGGAGGTGGCGGCACCGGCGAGTACAGGCCCACTGCTGCAGCGCTCCATCCAGTAAATAGAACGTGTTTTCCGGGTGAGGGTCAACCACGGTTCCGCTGAGTCAAACTGCGGCAGCGCCAGCATCAGAGTGAACATCGAAGAGGGCGAGGAAGGTGACTGCTCAAAGGCAAAAGTAAGAACTTTTCGCTTGCATTACAGTAGCTATTGAATTAGCAACATGACGATATCTAATCTGATCAAACACGCACAAACCCTGATAATTTAGCCAGCTAGCTAATGTTAGCTAGTTTGAGAACAGCTTGCTAGCAGTTAGCTAGACACTTATGTCGCGGTGATAAAGCTTTAGCCCATGTTAGCAGGCTGGGGTTCCGTGTTAACATCTGTGATCATCACATATACTCGTATGCTATAGCCAGCTAGCAAGCGAACTTAACTTTGTTACACTGAACAAATTGATATAGCTAACCGACTGCCTAGGTATCCTACTGACTGCCTGCTAAAAAAGCTACCCAGCTAGCTAGCTAACTTACTTAGCTTGCTAGCTGACGTTCGCTTTAAGTTCAGCTAATGTTTCCAGCAAGCCAGCTGCCAAGCAGCTATTTAACGCCTGCAGACATTGAACTAGCTGTATAACCAACAAAGTTAACCAGCTACCTAGGCAGCAAACAGTATCTAGTTAGCTAAAATTACCTTTGCCACCAAGCTATAGATGACGTACTAAGCTAGCCAGTAAGCAATTGCTTGCTTTAAAGAGCTGGGTGGCTTGCTTTTGACAGTTCAGCACGTTAACAGCTTGCCAACTTTAAATGAAAACAATATATGCAATGTCATGTGCTAGCTAGCTATCTGCGTTAGCTAACGTTAACTAATTTAGGTGGAAACACCTCCCTGTCTCGGTAGTCTCGGTAGGACTTTTAGGCAAGTTAGCTATAAAGGGATAAATGAAGTATTCGTAAATACTTGTTAGCTAGCAAGAGACTGAGACTAAATGTTTGCATGCTGCCCTGTAAACATAAGACGTTGCTCGCCAGACCCATGTGTTGTCCACCAGACTAAAGGAAGAAGCTAGTTACATATATGGTTCAGATATTTAACTAGCACATGAACTTTGTACAAGACAAACTTTGTGTGAGTCAGTTAGCACTTTAATTCTAGGCCTGGTCATAGGTAGACAGAAAGGGCATAGTAGAGTTTATTCGAACACATATTGCAGCATGAAAATATGTTATTCAGCTTGAAAAGCTAGCTTTCATTCTACACTTAAAAGCTGAGTCACCTTTAAAGAATAATTGCATTTTTTCACTCTAAAGGGTTTTCCTCCCTAAGAAGTGAATTAACGAATGTTAGCAAACAATTTCTTTCTGGGGCTGCCTCACGAATCAGGTTTGTCAAAATCAGGTTTATGTCAATCAATCTAATTTATCTGGCTGTACCTACCACCAGAATCCAACTCGGGTTTATTGCGGTTCATAGCACCAGTTTAAGGGTACCATCCGGTGCGCCTTTAAACAAACTTTGTTTTTAATCCTTGCTCTGCGTTTTCCCGTTCTGTGTCACATTCAGACCAATAAAACGCACGTATAACTGAATTCATTAGTAAACGAAGTCATGTGGGTGTGTGGTTTACTGGATGCGGCAGGCAGACTAGAATTCTATGCCTGTCGGCACTCCTGCTGTGCTCTTACTTTCTCTTGTTATGCGGTGCCTTCTACAATTATCTGCAACTGGACGTAGGTTTAATTTGAATATAAATAAAACTGACAGTTTTATTTACGATGATTATAGAGGGAACAATGGCACTGACCATCCAGTCAATTCTAAAATTAGCGTAACCATAAAGATAAATTAATTCGGCGCTCTGGCAAGCAACGCTTTGACGATTGCTGCAAATATTGGATTTCTAAACACACCCAAAAGCAACCGTCTATCCATGGCTAGCTAACATATCTACTGTTCACCTTCCTGCGTGGCAATAAAGCGCACAGAGCCATTTTCTGGGTTATTGCACCGTCGATGAACATCACAGGATACAAGTGAGAAGAATGTGGATATATCTCTTTTGATTGGCGGATACTACATGTAATTTTCCGCCAACCCATGTTTTCCTCGTCAAACGTGCTACCGAGCTGGTTACGTTTTCTGATAGTTACATTGCTGATTTAAGTCCGACATTTATAGTCCTGTTTACAAAGGTTAACGGCTGACTCCGTTACGACCTAAATGACCTAAACTTAATAACTCAATGTGCAAATATAACTGTAATAATCTCCATTAACATTTGATTGTTGGAAGGTGAAAATCATTTATATGGCATTTCTTTTTAAAAACACTGCACCACAACATTGTAGAAACGTAAATAGGCCACTGTTTTGAGAGGAAGTATAATAAAAGAGGAGTTCACTTTTGATTATAGAGTTGTTCCCACACATCCAATTTATTTCCTGAACTAGGTGTTCCTATTGTCCCGTCAGCCACACACACACACACACACACACACACACATATCTAGACAAAAGCTGAGAAAGGCATAAAATGCAAAATGGATCTTATTCACACTGGTAGCTGTACTGAACTGAAACTGAGAGTATACAGGCTTGAGCAGAGGTAGCAGCAAGTGGTGTGTCATCTCTGTAATACAGTAACTTAGAGAGTAATTGTTTTGAGTATTTTGTCCTGTTGCATGGAAGGTTGCCTTGCTGGCTATTTAAGTTAGGCACCTAAATAAAAAAAAATTGCTAGATAATACAACAGTTACTAGTCAGGTAACTGGGTGAAGAGCTTGGCAACCATTTTATAAAGGCTAATTTACTTTTATTGGCCCTTTTTTGGGACACAGTAGTACTAGGAGGCTGTTGGGGCTGCAGTCAGCGAATCAGAAGATGCCTTCAGTTTTGTTTTCTATCCATTATGGCCAAAAATAAATATCAATTTTACCTTCAGTTTTTGGACAGTGGCTCAAAAAAGTCATCCTGACTCAAGTAAACAAAGGTGTGAATATATAATTAATGATGTAGTACACTAAACAGAAATAGAGAAAACATGTAACCATAAAATTTACTTAATTTCACTATTTTTGAACAGTGAACTGAACTGAAGTGAAAGATGCACTCAGGTGATGAAGAATAACACAGATGGCATCAGGATGGAATAGACATTTTTTTCTGTTTTTTTGTTTTTTTTTTTTTTTTTTATATTGAGATCTGAAGTAGGGGTGTAAAATCAAAATCAGTGCAATCACTTTGATTCCTTACTACACCTCATAATGGATCCACATATGTGTATATAGATGTAAATGTCACTAATAAGTAGTGAAGTAACTCCAGCATACCTTCAAAAAAAAAATAAAAGTTCACTTTTCAGCAATATGGGTAATTTATTCTTTGACTGGCCTTTATAAACAAGGAATTATTGAAAGTACACTTACGGCAAAATTGTTTACCTGAGATGCAATGATAATAACATTAACAGTAGTAATAACAACAACACAAAGTATGATTGATAAATATATAGGATGGAAAAACTTTTTTTTGTTCTTAATTATGGAAGCAGACTATCAGATTTCAGTGCGTTGAATCGCTATCAATACAGGTATCATCCTTGTTTTGTACTGAATCGCATGTTCCAGATGTTCCAAGTTTCGCACTTCTTGAATGTGATTTGTGAGCACTGTAGTCCAAGTTGAAGGTCACCTGCTTCTGAACCCGAACAGAGCCTAGTTGGGCAACAGGCCCGGGGGCCACTTGTTGCTATGAGACAGGCCGCGCATGCATTCTGCTGAAAGCACGGTGGCCTTGCAGATCTCCAGAGGTGGAGAGGAAGCAGCCCACCTCTCAAATTTGCTTTACTCTGGGCCTCTCGCAGTTGACAGGACAGGCATGTTTTATGTTGGCACTAGGAACACACATTAAAAAAAAAGCACTTAGACAGCACACAATCTGCTGTCACAGATGATATAGCAGATAGATCTTGACAGAGTGTTTCATCTGAATTCTGTAACTGTTTCATGATAATCCGCTGGTACTGTCATCTCAGTTTTTTTGTTGTTGTTGCCATTATGGGCTGTTATCTGTACAAATCAGAAATGGTGCACTGAGATGGCCTGCTACAGTGCAGGTCTCTGTCATGTAGCTCCCAAGTGAAAGGATTTGAAGATAATTAAGAGAAAAATCACGATTTAAGGAGAACTGGGATCTTCTGTTTGTTGTTGAGTTAATACTAACAATAAGTCTACCTTGTTTTCCTGTTAGAAGCATAAAGAGTGCAATTTTGGATTGGGTAACCTTTCAAGCATAATTTTCAAAGTGTTCAAAAACAGTAGCTGATTAAAATCAAAAGTGTTTATTTGGCAAATTAAATTTTATAAATCATTGTGATTGTGTTTGCTCCAGTGCAGCTCCAAACATTGAGTCTGTGGAAAATATCCAGCGAAAAATACAAGAATAAATCATCTGTGAGCACATTCTCCAGGAAAAAGCAATAATGTGGAAGAGAAGTTAAACCTCTAAAAAAATATTGGCATTGCTTTCGAGTGTAGGTTGTGTACCTTCAATGTAGTAATATTTTAAACCTCAGAGGCAGGGGTTATTGCAACAGAATTATGTTTGCAAAAATACAGGATGCAAGGATGTGTGTATGCTATCTGATGACATTGTCTGTTAAGTATCTGAGACAGCTGTTGGTTTGCCTTCAGTCTGGCCTTTCACTCACCAGCTGAATTCTGATGCTTCTCAGAATGCTCCATATGTCTTTTCTCTTACTGTACTTGGAACAGAGCTTTAAACAGACTGACCTGTGCATATAAAGGTGCAGGGACGTTTATTCCTAGCCCATCAGAAGTGATTGTAAGAGCTGCACGAGAAGGCTTTTCCTTATTTTAATTCCTTTTTCCCCCCTTATGAAACCCTGTTTTGGAATTGCCAGTTGTATACTGGGCTCATCTTACCAAAACAACCTCTGTACTTGCATAGGAGTGCTGAGGCGATACAAATGCAGTCCTCTGATTCATTGGCCTGCAGCCATCCAGTATTTTTTATTTATTTATTTATTTTTTTCTTAAAAGTCAAACAGTGGGCACTAATTGGAGGACAGGCATTACTCCACTGTTGGCATTTGGGCAACTTGCAGGTTCCTGACGGGACGCAAGATACCTGACAGTGGTGAAACAAGCAACCTCTTGCTAATGCACACTCCCCAATCCCCAATACAGCAAGGCCAGTTTATTCTGCTACTGTGGGTCACTGTCGGTATATGACATGGCTGGGATCAAATTTGGGCTGTAGGGCTCAGTTTGTGGTTGAAGGAAATGCCTTAACCACTGAGCTACCTGGGAGCTGATTTTCTTGTTTTGTTTTTTTTTTTCTTTTTTTGTGTTCATGTTTAGAATCAGTCAATCATAAGTCATATTTTATTTGTTATAGCACATTCTTCCAATGGAAATGATCACAAAACAGGGAATCAGTTAGCTCACAGTGTCTATTCTAGAGGCAATTTAAAAACCAGAAAACCCAGGACAAAATTGGAAAAAAATAGAAAAAAAAGACATTCCAGTCCCACTGGAAAAGGAGGCAAGACTCATGGAAAACAGTGCCTGAGCCCACCGAGCCATCCCTCTTCCACCACGCTGTCACTGAACTCAGACTAATGCAATTGACTGATGCATTGTTCATGCCATTTAATTAGATTTACTTTCATATACTGTGTTGCAGACAGATATACTAGCTGTACACACCACATATTGAATTGGCCTTTTCTGAAGAGCTTGGGATGCATGTACCTTTCTCAGTACATTTGGCTGTGAACGTTTTTCTGACATCGGCTGCTTTTCTGCATTGTTGGTTCCTCACTAGCTCCCCGTAAAGCAAGCTTCACTCAGATCCTGCTGTTCCCACTCAAACTTTTTTTTTTTTGTTTGTGGAGGAGTTGGCCTAAACCTTTTCAATATTTGGGAGTGAGACAGCTTGTGACCGTTTACCTTGAGCTCTATTCACGCCCACGATTCGACATTTAAAAACAGCCTCTGGAGCCAGTGAAACTACAAGCTAATGAAGGATCAGCAATTTCCACATTTGAGTTGTTATTGTTTGTTGTACTGTTTGTGAGTTGGTAATTTTCCCCACATGAACACCATGTATTGGTAAAACAGTTGATGTAATTTAAGGTGCACAGAGTTTCTAAGCTGTTATATCTAGCTTTTTTATGAAAGTTATTCAGATATATTATGTAATATGGTTTGTTTCCATAGAGATATTTTAAATTGTAATTACTATGTCTCAAATGTGTTTTCATGGTAGGAGTCATGTTCCAAGCAGATGTTTCTGCGTATGGAAGACCCCATCTAAACTGTTTTGTTGAGTGTACCTGGTTTGTAGTAAGTACCTTTGCGGGACCCCAGGGATACCTTCTTGGTGTGCTTTTGGTTTGTCCAGCTAAATGTCATCCCTGTAAGATCCAGTTAGATATATAATCAACCATTTTTTTTCAGAGAGTGACCATGAGTTGTTTTAGGTCAGCTTGCTTGATTTTTGTTGATTTTTTTTTTTTTTAACCTCGCTCTATATTTGATTTACAGGAGAGTGGGGAAGCAGTTATTTTATTATTTTTTTGTTTTGTTTTTGTGTATGGCTACAGTGTCTTATTTATAAATTTGATTTACAGACACATTTGTCTCCATATCCTTTACAAAATGCAAAACTGCAGTAGGCAGGACACTTTTAAAAGCATTGTCTTCATGTGAAATATGAATGCAACTATCCCAAGTAAAAATGCAGGCTATTAAGTAACACTGCACCGAGGAGTCAGTTCAGCACTGAGAATGAGTCTGAAATGTTGATTGTGGGTTAATGGATGTTTATATAACACCTTTCATGGACCTTCATTGAAACAGAGGAGAAGGAAGCCTGTTATTAGTTGTGCTTCACAATCATTTTCCTTTCTTGCAAAGGATTTCACATTTAACACAAGCAATGTGCACATCCAGCAATCTGCATGGAAAAAAATGTGTATAAGATCAAAACATGCTTTAAATTGTAATCAGACTTTGAGCTGCAGGTGCTGTTGCATCCATCATGGTACATGTGACATGCTGTGAGACCTCAGATGCATCTCGTTGCCTGTGTTGCTCTGTGATTTTTTTTTTTCCTCTTGTGCTGCAGCTCTGTTTTGGCAGTAGTCGTGACTCTGCTAAAAAGCCTCTTGCTGATGACAAGGCTTGGTTGCTTGGCAACACATGTCACGAGCTTGAATCTGTGCTGTAGGTAGCAGGGCACATAGACGAGCTGCTGCATGGCGGATGACGTCATTTCAGAAGCATTAAGAAATTCACTTCAAGGGTAACTGTTGCTGTGAGAATTTCTCATGAAGTGCCATAGCTACATATCTTCCTTCCATTGTGCTCATTTTAACATTTGAATTTTATTTTGCATTCAAGTTGGGTTTTCCCTTTTACATCGTCTAGTTGGGAAAATTGTCAAAAATGACACACAAACCCAGTAATTATACCATTATTTTAAATTACATTAGCAATGTGTTGTTGTACAAGGTTTGTTTTTACTGTTATTCATGTGTCAGCCAAGAGGGGTGCTGTGCAGATTGGAGAGGGAGCCCCTATGCACTGGACTGGGATCAGATTTATTTGTGTAATTTTCATCTTAACTGTTAAACTCCTGAATGATAAAGCTGATCTGGGGCTAATGTTTATGGCCTCCTCTACTTTTACAATGTGATTCGGACAATGAATGCTGAGCTGAAAATCACGTGGCAAGTTACTGACATTCCTTTATTATTTATCCTTCTAGGTTAGACAAGGTGCACAAAAGTTTTGTAAATTATTATGCAAACTAGCCAACAGCGTAAACTGTTGTACTGGAGGCAGCTCCATTGGCCACAACACAAGACATCCATCTTTTGAATTGGTTTGAAGTTGGAGCAGTGTCTGTCACTACAAGCTAATCCTGCTCTTCACTCTCTTCACTCTATTGAGCAATTTATTTAAAGCACACTTATTTGTAAGTCTTTGTGTTCATGCAGTCTATATGTAGCTGTTCACAACAGTGTAAGTAGTGTATTGAGGTTTTTTTTTTTGCAGCGTACAAACAAGAATATATGTTTTCAATGCTTAACTATTTCACTTTATGTGTAGTGCATTACTCGTTGTTTTGATTGTTGCATGTAAAATATCTAATAAATAAAAACTTGAACCTGATAGGCTTGAATTACTGGTATTTTTGTGTTTTAGATGTATATGGGTTTTTTTGTTTCCTTGTTTCTCAATAATCAAAGGTCCAGCTGGAAGTCCACGGCAGGCTTCATTTGGCCCTTGGGCCTCTCCTTGGAGAGCCCTGCTGTAGCAGTTATTTGTTGCAGTCCATTGATCTTTATGTTGTTGTATTTTTTATTGTAATTATTGCAGAGCATTAGTGTACATTTGGGCCCACGCTTAACAATTCAACAGTCCATTAAGCAAAAATTGTTGAAATGGCTCCAGTGGTCCAAATGTTGTAATGGGCTCAAATTGTTGTAGTGGTTCCCATAGTCTTGGGTAATGTTTAAAAATGTTTTATGCTAAAAGTTATTAAAAGTGGTCAGATAGTCACTGTCCTTGGAAAGTCTTATAATTGCTCAAGTCCAAAAAAGGTTTATGATCCCTCTTTCTCGATAGCTCAAAGGATTGATATCATTTACAAACAATGAAAGCAGTGCCAATTTGCAGATATTGTTAACAGGGGCCAGTTGTCTGGTTGGTACATTAAGCCCACTAGAAGTCTTTGTCAGTCTGTATTTGTTACAAAGAGCATCAGCAGGTCTGAGTGTGCAGACATAAATATATAGAAAGAGATGTCTACCCCCCATCTTTGAAATGTGCAGTTTTACCACATTACTATTATGATACTAGTAATCCTTGAAATTCTTAATGTATCCTTAAAATGCAAAATGTATATCTTATTCGAGGGGGAACTCTGTTTAGAGCCGTTAATGCTCATTTTTATTTGCTGCATGGCCTTTTGCCTCTGGCAACAATTGGATAAGTTGATTTACACTCATTCAGTTAATGGTCATCTGATAATGTAGTTCCAAAGTAAGGCAGGTGTAGGAAATGATTTTCATGTTGTCCATCTTTCTCTGCCTCTCTCTGTTGCTCTGTGTCTCTCTCAGGGTTACATTGTGTGTCTGCTCCTTACCTGATTGGTAGAGGGTGTGCCCTCTACCCTGGGCAAGTGGCTGCTGGCGCAGGACTCGCCCGTCGAGTATGACTTGCAGGCCGTGGTTTAGGTTAGGGGGCTGATGCTGGAGGGCTCGGGCAAGGAGTGCCACGTGATGACAGCCTGGTCTATGGTGGAGGAGCTGAAGATGGACAAACGGTCCTCCAGGAAGCAGGAGGGCAGCGGCGCCCCCAGGGAGGCCCCAGACGCCAGCGGAGAGTCGGACGAGGGCTCCAGCTCGGAGAGTGAGGCCGAGCAGGCGAGCCGGAGCCGGAGGAGGGAGGCGCTCATCACCTCCAAGCCCCACCGGCAGCTCTGCCGTTCACCCTGCCTGGACAGGCCCAGCTTCTCCCAGAGCAGCACGCTTCAGGAGCTGAGGGCCGACGACCCCAGGCCCGTCGCCGACAAGGGCTACCAGGCCAAGATGGACTTTGCCTTGAAGCTGGGATACTCGGGAGAGCAGGTGGAGACCGTGCTCAACAAGCTGGGGCCCAGCGCCCTCATCAACGACGTCTTGGCGGAGTTGGTGAGGCTGGGCAACAAGGGCGACGCAGAGGCCCAGGCGGGTGGCGGCGCCGCCACCAGCACCGGGGCTGCCACCGGCACCAGCGTGCTGCTACCCAGGGGCCCCTGTGCCAAGGAGATAAGCAGCCCGGAGGTGTCGCTAGAGGACGAATCTGTGGACAACGCGGACAACTTGAGGCCCATCGTCATCGACGGCTCCAACGTTGCGATGAGGTAAGCCTCAGGGAGGCACGGGCGATGTCGGCTGGCGTAGTGTTCTGATTCATCGAAGGCCACCTTGCCTTGTTTCAGTTGCACTAATGGATTTGCTAGTTCTTCATTTCTTTTTTGTGTTTCTTTTTATTACTTGTAGCCATGGAAACAAAGAGGTGTTCTCTTGCCGTGGCATCCAGCTGGCAGTGGATTGGTTCCTGGAGAAGGGGCACAAAGACATCACAGTGTTTGTTCCAGCTTGGAGAAAAGAGCAATCAAGACCTGATGCTCCTATTACAGGTATTAGAAGAGCTGTCATTATAAGGTTACTGTAGACAGTCATGGCTCTGTCAGCTCAGAATAGGATTGAAGGCATGACAGTAATTTAAAGCATTAAAGAAAAGAGCTTGTCAAACATTCACTCTTCATACAATCATGATATCTTATGAGCCATCACAAAAATTTCTGTGCAGTCATGCTGTAAGAACAATAAAGGAACACCCACAGCGTTAGGAAACGTACCATCTGAGTTTTCCCCACAGGTTAGACTACATCTTTCTTGTCTGAGCCTCAAGCTGTTTCATGGTGAAATTGGCAAATTTTCAAAAAATGTTCAGGTTTCTTACCAAAGATACATCAACTAAACATTTGTACACTCCTTCTTTGCAAAGTTTAAGTGGCCTGTTTTCTGGTAAGGTTACATCATAGGAATGTGTTTAGTTGATCACACAGCAAACTACAAATTGGTCTTTACCATTTTGCCCCAGGCTATATTAAAGCAATACATTAAAAGAATGGAGTTCACTTTCATAGATTCTAATAACAAAGAACTGAAGAATGACCTACTGCCTTAAGAATAGACAATCCACCCATTGAAAACTATGACTGCAGTGGCCACTTCACAGATTCTTATGTGCATATGCTGGGGCTTGACAATAAATCTGGGTAATCGAGAAGCAAAAAGTAAGATCTTATTTATAGATTAATACCATCATTGACAATTACATTTGTGTAATGACACTGTTTTTACTTTTTGTGGCTAATTTATTCATTTATTTAGGACTTCTGTTTGGTGCATTCCTATAGATTGTGTTAATAGTCTTTTTTCAAAGAAATTGGAAGCCTGTAAAATATCTTGCTGGTTTCTAAAACTGTGACTGCATTGTCTAAGAGAAATCCTCTCTGATTTTCATTCTGGTTGCCAGATCAAGAAATCTTAAGGAAACTTGAGAAGGAGAAGATCCTGGTATTTACCCCGTCTCGGAGGGTCCAGGGAAGGAGGGTCGTGTGTTACGATGACCGCTTCATTGTCAAGCTTGCCTGTGACTCAGATGGTATCATCGTATCCAATGACAACTACAGAGACCTCCAAAACGAGAAGCCAGAGTGGAAAAAATTCATAGAGGACCGCCTCCTCATGTATTCCTTTGTGAATGATAAGTGAGTCATCTCATGTAACAAGGCCAATTGTAGTTTTATCAGAGATGAAATTGTTGTTGTGGGATTAAATATGAAATAAAAATCAAATTGAAAATATACAGGAAAAGGGATTTAAGCATATAAAGGCAAAACTTAAATCACATTTCTTTTAAAATGGTTAAAAGACACAAAACAAATTACATTATCAGAAATATTGGATTTTGTTCTCTCTAGGTTCATGCCACCAGATGATCCTTTGGGAAGACACGGCCCAAGTTTGGAGAATTTCCTCAGAAAACGCCCTGTCATCCCAGAGCACAAGAAGCAACCATGTCCGTATGGTGGGTGGAATTAAGAGTGTTGATCTATTAATCCCTTAGAGGACTTTGCAGGGAATTCTTCAGGATCACATTCTCACTACTTCCTACTTCATTCACGATAACCGTATTGATTAATTATTTTATGTTTGGATTTTATAGGAAAAAAATGTACTTACGGACACAAATGCAAGTACTACCACCCTGAGCGTGCCAACCAGCCTCAGAGGTCAGTGGCGGACGAGCTGCGGGCGTTTGCTAAGCTGTCGGCCGTGAAGACGATGAGCGAGGGGGCCCTGGTGAAGTGCGGCTCCGGCCCTGTCGCCGGCAAAGGAGAGGCCGGCTCCGAGGCCAAGCGCGTCGCCCCCAAACGCCAGTCGGACCCCAGCATCCGCTCGGTGGCCTGCGAGGAGGAGAAGCTGTCGGCCGCCCGCAAACCGGAAGCCAGCTCCGTGCCGTCCCTGGTGACCGCCCTCAGCGTGCCCACCATGCAGTCGGCTAAAAGCCACGCGGCCGGTGCCCTGAACACCCGCTCCGCCAGCAGCCCCGTGCCCGGCTCCTCCCAGTTCTCCTGCAGCTCCCTGGAGCACATGTCCAGCGTGCAGTACCCGCCCATCCTGGTCACCAACAGCCAGGGCGCCTCCGTCAGCTACAGCGAGCCCTTCCCGAAGTACGACTCGGTGAGCGACCACGGCTACTACTCCATGCTGAGCGACTTCTCCAGCGTCAGCCTGGGCAGCATGCACAACACGGACAGCTTCTACAGTATGGACCAGGAGATGGGCGGCTACCCCAAGAGCCAGTCCAGCAGCGACTCCTACTCCTCCTACGGGGACGTTTACATGGGGTCACTGGACAGCAGCCTGGAGGAGAGCGTGAAGGGCCACCAGCCTGCTTCCGCCCAAGCCAGGATGCAGGCCTTCGCCCACGGCTTCCACCACGAGGCCCTCACCCGGGTCCAGAGCTATGGCTCGGAGGAGCCCAAGCAGGCCCCCCGCAAGCTGTCCCACCTGGCCCCGCACGTCCAGCACTCCCTGGTGGGCGCCCGCTCCAGCTGCCCCGGGGACTACCCCGTCCCCCAGAACGTCCACCCCTCCTCCTCGTCCTCCTCCTCCTCCTCCACCTCCCAGCCCGGCAGGACCCTGGGGATGACCCGCATGGACAGCGTCTCCGACTCCCGGCTGTACGAGAGCAACCCCATGAGGCTGCGGAGGCCGCCGCTGTGCCGGGAGCAGCACGCCAGCTGGGACCCCCTGCCTGGCGGCTCTGAGTCCTGCGGGTGCCACTCGTACCCGCTGGGCAGCACGCTCATGCAGCCCTGCTGCGAGCGGGTGATGGTGCGCAGCATGCCCGACAAGATGGAACAGACCTGGCGCTGCCCTTCTCCCTGGGAGGAGGTGCCCGCCGAACCCCTGGAGCGCCAGCCCGTGCCCGAGCACCAGTACCAGACCTACCGCAACCTCTGCAACATCTTCCCCGCCAGCGTCGTCCACTCCGTCATGGAGCGGAACCCGCACCTGACCGACCCGCAGCAGCTGGCAGCCGTCATCGTCTGCAAGCTGAGGGCGGGCCGCTAACCCTTTTTGTTTCGCTTTGAAGGAAAGAAAAAAGTATAATATTATATATTTACTGGACATAAACCACTGTTTTTTAAAACGTGTAAGTGCACAAAGTTGAACACACGGTGTATTGCCTGTGTTTGTATGCCCACGAGCACGCATTTTGACACTAGGTTTCCTTGTGAGATATTAGGAAGAGAGCAGAAGATAGGGACCTTTGAAAGTGTGTATCTCAGTGCATGGGATTTCAATGTGTAAAAAGCCTTATATTTAAATGACCTCACTGCAATCATTGTCGACCACTATTCATTTTGAGTATTGAGTGTTGCGGTTGAAGAGGTCTTCTTTGGTTCTTAAAGTGTTAAGCACTATCAGTGTGTAGAAATATTTTCTCAATAATTTTCCTTACATAAACTGCCTTTTTTGAGCAGGACATAGCAAAATGCATACAATTTAGACAAACGTGACGGCAAGATGACCAGTCATAATTTTGCCTTTTGGTAGTTAAACTGAAGCCAACCTTTGAAAGAACACCAGGCCCATGGTTATTGGGTATTTCAAAGCTGCTGAAATTATGCCAAAAAAGATAATCATATGTGTCGCATTAAGACACAGCAGTCATGTTTTCTTTATTTTTGATGTCAATGCTGGCTATGGCGTGAATGTTAAAGTACACATATCCTTACGTATATATCTGACAATGTCGCGTGTAGTTTTGTTTGCGGTCCTCTTAACTGTATTCTGTCTGTATCATTTTAATATATGAGAAATCATTTGAAGATGTGGACAGTCTCTACCTGGTAGACTGGAGTAGCTGTGTGTCTCAGAGCAGAATGGAATTCTGGATGTTGATGTTTTGAGAGGTGGAATTGCTTGCTTGCAAAATGCCTTGAAAGGCACTAATATTTTTTTAATGCTTTATTTAAATCTATGAATGTTTTAACTGCCTGAAGGTGTTTGAGCTGAGACTTGTAGACTTGGGATTCTGTTCATTGTAAACGACAGTGCACTGTCTTAAGCTCTGAGTAAAATAAAGTCAAGCAAGTGCCACTTTCTAATTCCGTGTACAAATTGACAGATTGGAAAAAATACCTTGCAAGAAGAATAACAAATAAATAAATTTGCTTAAATCCTTACAAGGATCCCAAAGTTAAGGACAATGCACATTGGGGTTGAAATGAATAAAGGCCTTACTTTAATTTGTTTTTTATTATTTTTTTTTTCCTTCTCAAAGGTGTGCCACTGCCTAAATGTTTCCTCCAGTGAAACAGTTGTTAGGCGTGGTTGTCGTCAGGGTTGTTTCTGGCATTTGGCAAATGGCTTGTGCAATGCTGTTTTTTTTCTCTGCCTGTTTTATACCCCCTCCCTCCAGCACTTCCTTGGAAAACCTTTATAAACCCTGTATAGTGCAGCTGAGCATCTGTAACTGGAACTGGAAGCAGAATGTTTAAGGACCATTTTAACTCATTCAGATTTTGTCTAGTGGTACGAGAAAGCATTGAATACTATTTCAACTGTAATATACTCTGTAAACACATAGATATGTCTAAATAAATGTACATATATTTGTGTTTTTGTGCAATACTACTGTAAAATGTAGTTTTTTTTATTGCGTTAATTTTAATGAGTGACTTGCTGTCATATGGCGGACACTGCATGGTTCAACCCCTACTGGATTTTATAAAAACAGGAATTATTTGAGTTTATTTTTATCCCAACTTCAACACTAATCACCTTGGTTTTCACTGCAGCAAACAGCAAAGCCTCAAATGTCCAGAAATGACCTTTGTTTGTTGATACAAATTGTATCTATTTCTTGATTGTAAAAAAAGTATATATTTATGAAATGTACAGTATCATCTATAGAACATCTTTATCTAAAAAAAAAAAAAACGCAACAATGTTTGTGACACTGTGTGTCACTGGGAGTAGCCCAAGGGTATGGACTTTTCTTACTGGGCGCTGTGTTTATAGACCAGAACTCTTTTTAATCAGCTACACGGACATGCACTGAACTATGGTGTGTAGCCATTAGCATTATTATATTCTCACTGGATATTTGATTGAAAAAAATACACCTCTACCCAGCTGTAAAGTAAGTGCTATTAATATGTGTGTTGTTGCAGTCAAAGTATCCTTGTAATTTAAGTGTGGTAACCACAAGCAACACTGTAATTCACCCAAATCACAACTTTTCTTACCTTCTGTTTTCTCAGTACTGCTCTAGTGAAAGTATAGCATGAATATTTGTTTTTGGTTGTTTGCCATACAGTTTTGTGGTTGTTCTGCAAATTCAAATGTTAAATTACAGCAGATAGTGGAAATCAGGTTAGTTTACCATACTCTTTGGGAGCAAAACAATATTTTCTGTTACTCTTCTAAAGTCTCTATACACTTCAAATGAATGACACTTATAATTTAAAGGCCGACAGCTGATCAAGAAAACTGAAATGTAACAATCCTATTAGATCTTCAAATGTTTGAAAACATTAAGATAGCCGACCTGTCTTTAAGAACACAGGCTCCCACAATCTTTTGTTTCTGTAATGTTTCTCATAGAACACATCAAGGGAGCTTTGAATTTTTTTTGTTTTTTAATTTCTGAACATGTAGCTGTAACTTAGCCCATGAGTGTGAAAAACAGGGTTTAGAAAACACATTTAATCAGTACACATTACATTTTTTTTTCTTGGTGCTGGCTCCATCTCTGTACAGTCAGTTGTGATCCACAGTTTATGTCATTACCATGCCCCTCTTGCATTCTGCTGATTATCAGAACAAAGTCTTTAAGCTTGAGTGTCTTTCTAATAAAATTACAGATAAACAAGCACCCCCCCCCCCCCCCCCCCCATTCCACTTAAGGGCAGTACTTGTGTCCTAAAATACAATGCATGGCTTGTATGGAGAGACTTGGACTTTTAATGGTAGTCACTCTCCTCAGTCGAAGACACATATCTTTGCCTTAAATATTGTAAAATGATGATGACAGCCTTTCATTTAATCATTGTCAGGTGATGTCAGATGAGAATCTGTGTTGTGAAGCGTGGAGCTACAAGCCTTAGAAATTTGTACAGATGACAGTTGATATTGCAGAGATGATCAATGTCGAGAATTGTTATCAATTCCTTTGAGTTCATTCATTTAACTATAAAGGGTGTGTCATAGTATTTTTTTTTCCTCCCAAACTTGGAAGTCTACTTGACAGAGATATCATATTATCATATTGGCCTAGGACTTTGTTTTGCCTGCACTGTTTAATCAAAAAGTCAGTGGTATTTTGGCTCAGTCACAATAGAACGCATTACTTTTGTTTTGCGTTTGTATGTACTTTTTGTTTTTAAAAAAATGTACATGGTTTTCTGGCAACATATGAGATTTGTGACAAATGTGCAAACTTCACCAACTGGTATTCTTAATATCCACCATTTGATGACATGAATGAAAACAAATTCAAACTTGCAAAGCTTAGTGAAGATCTCTTGCAATGTCTTAACCTGTGCTTGTGTGTCTTGTTATGCGCTTATTATGCAATGTTAAGTTACATTGGTGTGTTGACTACATTTTAGTCCTGTGCTGTAATGAGCTAAAGAAGTTTGTTTGTTCTTTATCAAATTAAACAGTGCTTTTAAAATTGTTTGAGGAGAACGGCAAAACGACAAATGACCGAAACAAACTATAAACTCTTTGGGTCTATGGACTCAAACACAATGTAAGTCTCAATGACAAAAGGGTTTCTGTTTAAGTATGCGAAGCCAAATTGGGATGTTTTTGTGCTGTTACCCTAATGTGAGAAGAGGAATGGAGCATTGGCTGCACCAGGCACATACCTGCTCCAGTGACTGTCATCTCTGCTGTACATCTGGCATACAATCAAGAGTTACCAGGGAAGCTATCCAAATACTGCGAGAACAGGATGAGGACAGATTGCATTTGGTGCTGGTCTGATTGTGGTAGAGTTAATGTGTAATGCGGGATTGGCAACAGGCTTTGGTTTCTGGCTTTTTGTTTTGGTCCGTCTGAGCTCAGCAGAGTACCTTTAGAGCATGGTCAGTCGCATTAATTTAGCAGAATATCTCAGAGGAAACAAACACAGAGTGATCTCTTGCTCTGTAGTACCAGGACCGTTTACCCCTGGTGTGAGTCAGTGAACGCCATAAAGTTTTACTGTAATTGATAGATAGAATATAAGAAATATGCCACAACTATGGAATTGCACCAGGAACACGAAGCACAACATAAGTGAACTTCTGGAGTTAATGCATCTACACTGGCAGTGCATGGGGGCCAGCTGCGGTCTAGGAAACCAGGTGTAATAGCTAGCATGACCGACCTCCTTAGATATACTATTGGCATTCTGTGTGCTCTGCAGTTAAATGCAACGATTTTCTGGACTTAGAAATGTGCAAACTATTTATTGTAAAATGTGCATTGATAATGATGTGGAAAGCTTTCACGGCCACCGCAAACATGTGTCTGACAGAAGTGAAATTGTTTGAGTCCTTTTTTTTTTTTTTAAAAAAAAACAATTGTCTTTAAATTGACATCTTAAAATAAAATGCATTCAGGTGTGGAAACACATGTTTGTCATTGCATGCCAACATGCTTGGATTTTACTTTCCTTTCTTAACTAAAATTATCTAATGTAACATGCAACATGTTTCCAAATTTTTTATTATTATTTTTTTTTCTGCAACTTATTACACATATAAACAAATAAAATATAACATGACCACAAGGGCTTGCATGTTTATATGACTGATGTTTTTCAGTTAGTTGGGAGTTTTTTTATTTTATTTTACCTATTTCAGGCCCTCCCTAGGAATTGACTTAATTTTTATTTTAAGTTCATTTCCATATATTACAGCTCCAGATGAAGTTATTGGGCTCTGTTAGCCACACATAATAAGCAAGTTTTCACTTGTATTTGTGATTGTTGACTTGATCAGCATATGTATTCCTATTACAGCATCTCAAACAATCATATATTTACATTTTTCATGACTATATTATGATACAATAGAAAAATGGCCTGCTATTGACTTTTTCAGTAAATGTCTAATTTATAACATGCATGTATTATTTTAGTGGCAGTTGCACTTTTATTTTAGTCATATTAAAGGTGCATGCTTTATTTAAACTTACAGACCCCTTATTCTGATTTTGTTCATATGCTGCCCAAGTTTGCTTTTTCCAGAAGTGCTTGATTGCAATGTGAAGTGGCTGTATTGTAACTGAAAGCTGTTTTTCGTTTTGTGTTTGCAATAAAAAGAGGCAGGTTTACATTTGCATTGGAATCTCATTCACCTGTGCATTTAGTTATATTAAACCTGTACTTTTTCTTTCCCCACTAAACTATTCTATAAAATTCTATAAAATCTAACATCATTTGTCATTTGTAATGGTCACCATTTTAAATCTAATTTTCACTCATAAGGTAGATGGTATATAAGCTGAACTTTTCTGGATATTTAAACCTATGAGAAAAGTGTGATTTAAAAAAAAAAAAAAAAATTAACCACTAATGAAATGTGTTAATGGGTACTGTGGTACATGTCACTGGTTTCTAGGGCTGCATAATCTTTTTTAACATTTTAAAATATCTGGTAAAACATTGAGGCCTGTTTTAAGTTAAAGCAGCCCAGTTATATTAAAGAGAATTCAGTCAGACACAAATCTAATTAATGCAGCACTGTATCCCAAAAATGACTTTTTGATCCACACTGGGCTCTTAGTCACAGACAGAAAAGACGTGTAAATGCAGACTGTAACAGACGCAGCTGAAGATATGAGATAACCACAAGTTGAGGGAAGCAGTAGGCGAGGTGTCCCCTTGAGGGAAACCTAGCACCCACCTGTTTTCACACAACGGTCTGTGATATTTTCCAGGCAGCGCATTTATCAAAGCCTCCCAGAGATAATTGTTCAGTTCCACACATGTTCACAACCACAGACAGGTGAGATCATTTTGCGGGGCAATTACACAGGGGGCAGAGTAACAAAATAACAATGGCTGCATGCGAATACTCAGCATGCACTAGCTTCGGTTAAGAACCTACTACCCGCCCGTTACTGTAGTACATTCTATGGGTATGCGAGCAAGTAGTAAGGACACAATCCGGACGTACTCCGCCGGTATCTTACCTGTCCTTTGACCTCTGATGTTTACGTGTTTTAAAAATCAGTCTGCTTAACTTAGCTGACTGTCAACCTGAGGTAAAATGAAAAGCTAACGTTACATAACAAGCCAATTGAATTGTTAGCTTAGCCAAGTTGACTACACTGCCGTCTTCTTTCTCTTTTTCCTGGGGAATTCTTAGGTTATTCGGGCTCCAGCTGACTTATGGGATAGTGTAGTGTAGTACGTTTGCATACTTCAAAATTTCAAAGGATGTAGTAGATCATCCGGGTACCGTTCGACTACTATTAAATGCCTACTGAGTATTCGGACACCCTACGGATTGTGACGTACTGCTTGTTTGCGTACTTTATAGTATGACAGTATGAGTATTTGGATGCAGCCATTGACTGTATTGACAGTGCAAATTAATCTGGTAGTCATTTAGAGTGCTGCATAAGAAACCTTCACCATTTGGTATCTCTTTAATGTAGGTAATCGACAACATAGTACAAAGCAACCTGAATGCACACAAGAGGGGCCAGGAGCTCAGGAGGGAGCTCAGGATGGCCTGGCCAAAGCCTAAAGATCTGTGACCACAGATTCACTGCTCCCAGGACCACACCAGACAGCCATGGCTCACCAGTCTCCTTTATACCAGCTTATCCAAAGACAGGAAGTAGATGGATACTAGTGAATAACACGGATTGAAGTATTACCTGCTTTTGGGGTAGTTTTTTTTTTTTTTTTTGCTCCAGGCAGTATTTCTGAGAGAGGGAGAGGGAGCACTCCTGAGGTCTTAGAACCAGAAGCAGAATCAGATTACTTCATTGTCACATGCTCTTCCTGTATCCTGCAAGGCCAATGGTGTTCATTGCTCAGCAAATGGAGTTTGTGGAAAGGAAAGGGTTAGACTCTAACATTTCTTCTGAAGGAATTCAAAATGAAGGTACTTTTGCTCTTCAGTTCAGAGCAGTCCTGGTCACTTCCACAAATCCAGTTCTTCTTCACTTATTCTGCCAGGCTGTTTTCTTGAGTTCACTCTCAGTCCAGACCCACTTCATTTCTAAATTTCTTGTGTCAAATTTCAATTATTTAAATTCTTTGTGACATACAATATTTCCAACAAAGGTCCTATACAAAATGCCATTTGGTAAGTAAAACAGCAAGCATAAAAATGTGATTTTCTCTTGGTTTTCATCAAATTAAATATGTTTGTCCCAAAATGTTTGAAATATTTGTTTTGTTTGTATACTTAGGGCTGTAAAAATTTTACATTTTAATTTCAAACATTTTATTTGATGATTTCCAGCATCTTTGCCAAAGCTATTGTTGGCTAATCCAGGGTTAAAATTTCTATTTATCATATTGATGTTCAGTGGGGCATAATTCTGGATTGAGCTCTTTACTGTCGGCATAGTTTAGGTCAGTTCATGAAGAAGTGTTTCGCAAAGTTTTATTCTACATAATACAGTACATAGTGTAAAATATTATATTACCATAGTTAACCCATATTACAGATTCATATTTTTTTGTATTTATGTGTATCGGTAATGTAAGGGGAAAACTGTAATGTCAATGTAGTAATTGACCACTGGCATTTGTAGATCTTGGTTCGGTCGAAAAAAGTGTTCCTACAGCTTCCATCCACTAGGTGGTAGCAGTGTGTTAACAAAACACTGCATAAACACTGCATACGTTGCTGCATAAATCAGTAAATTAAGCGCAAGGAAACAATTCACGTTATAAATTGGAGGTTGCTTAATGATTTCTTAATTTTACTGTCAGTAAAATGTCAGTACAATTTAAATACAATGTACCATTTTTACATTGTATATTCATATTAAATAGCCATAGTTAAATTTAGGTGTAGCTGTATATATGTATATATATATGCATATATATAAATCAAGTATTTGACATTTCTAACAAATGATATGTTACATTTGGAAAGGAAAAGATCCCAAAACTAGAAACTTCCATTGTACAGTAACTTTTTTAATATATTTTAGGGAAACCAGTTCAGAATTAATTTTAAGCCATATAACCTCAAAACATTGCATAAAAACAATATGAATGTTCAATTCAATTTTCTAGAGCTCAGATTCTTTGAAAACAATCAGAACTGAAGGAGTAAGGATTTGTCCATTTTGCTCTGCATGTGGAGTCACTCTGACGTCATGGTACATTTTAAGTTACAATAACAGGAAATGTTTAAGTATTTACCCTGGCTTAGTTCGTCTGTGTTTTTTGTCTTCTTTTTTCTAACTTCCTGGCTAATATCTGCTTCCCCTGATAATAATAAGACAAAAAGAACAGGGAAGAGTAGATGGATAGATATAAGTTCTTTTTGGGAGCCCGCCTTTATCTGGGTTAGAGACAAATGGAGGTAAATGTGTAATATATAAATTAAAATCTAATCATTTCACTCCAATCAATATATTTATCCACACTGAATTTAACTTTTTGAAAGAAAACAATAGCAGGACCATTTACCATACATGTGGGCCTCTGTGTAGCTGACATGGCTTTGGCCTGCTCCTGATTGCCCCATAACTGATTGACACATACAGCCGGAGAGAAAAAGTTTGTGATAATGCATGTTATAGTGTGAGGGTCAACTCCCTAAACAGCAGTTGCACATCGTAGAATTGCATACGCCGTTTACCGTGCGCATTATGCAAGAAGTCCACATTTTCACGTGTACAGAAGATGACATGGTCTGCTTCTCGTTTTATTGAAGGGTTGGGTTGCCTCACTCAGGAAAGGTGGGGCGTGAATACGACATCTTTGGAAAGTATCTCTGAACCGCTAGGTGGAGTTGAGGCGCGAGATGCCATAAGCTTTACTCTACAGTGGGTTGCCGATGATTGCGGTCCCAAAATAGATTATTATGTTGTGAGCGCCGCGGTTTCATGCAATTCCTGTTTCTTAGCAGGGGATAAACTCACGAAGGTGGTGTTTTGGCACACCTATTAGACCCGTTTCCCTTTTCTCATTTTATTTCGCGAATATGTCCTATTACGGAGCCACCAGCTTCTTACTATGGTCATAATCCTTTTCAAGATGGAAAATATCTTTCATTGTTACAGCATAAAAGTAAATGTATATGTACGACATTGTAGATAAGAGCGCTTGCAGGATGTCAAAGCTGTTAACATTAATATATTCACATCTTCTAAGTCGCTCTGGGTAAAGGCGTGTGCTGAAGGACAAAAATGTAAATATAAATATAGTGGTAAGAACAAAAAAGACGACTCAATACCGATAAAACATAATTTCAGTGATAAATCATGTGTTCAGATTTGCAAGTAACTGAAACATACAAGTTATATAACATACTGAGGCGAAGTATGAAGTTAATCAGTTCTGTCAGTAGGCCTACCTACTGTGCGGACGGAAACTACTGGAAATGACACATTATCTTGGAGTGTGAACTGTGGAATTATTATAACCATGGGGGTATCCCGCTGTGATTCCAGACAGCAGAGGGACTCCTGAATGGCTGTTCATTATTATGAACAAGCTGCGGATTCATTGAAACAGCAGGCGGAGTCTGCCAGCTCAAGTCTTCTGCATGCTCGCATGTTCCCTGGGTGTGGTTTTCAGACTGTTCCGTTAGCAGGAAATAGCCCGCTAGACCCGTTCAACGGTGGGCGCAGCATATAACGGAGGAATTAAAGGTGTCCTGTTAAGATTCTGAAAGCATAGAGATCCTACGCTTACTGCTTTTGCGGCTGTTCGCGTCCTACCGCCTATAGGTTTTACAGGCTCATGGGAAAAAAGTTTTGACTGTTCAGAAGTTTCCAGGGTGTCTTTCCATTCCTGCAAGTTGTGAAGAGATACTGATACGACTAATAAAATGCCGAAAACGGTGAGTACGTGGTTCACTATCAGTTAATTGTTTTCAGTATATATGCAGTTCCTTCCACATGGGGATGTCTTAGATTCATAGAACGTACGAACAGTGATGCACTAGCTGCAACATTCAATAACATAAACTTCTTAAACATTGAGCGTCACAGTTGTGGATGTGGAAATGGATTTTGTTCTTGTTCTTGTCACTCTTTTTCTGAGTGCGATGTGCCTAATTCAGAAAATTGAATTAAAACATAAGCAACCGATACCAATATCAAGTTTATCATAATGTGTACATCTGAATCTGCATCTGGTAAGGCATAGTTAAGTTCATACTTTTTGTTCTTTATTTAAACTTTCATCTACCAACCCTTACTACATCCATTGTGTTATTAATTACATGTGGAATAAACAGGTAGGCCTACCCTAACGGCTCTCGTGTGTTTTATGGCAACAAACCGAATCGCAGCCAGGTCATTGTAACAATTGCGGGTTAGTTGCATAGCCTGGAGACAATTATTCTATATGGACTCAGGCGCGGCGGTGAGAAAACGCCTTCCTAAACCGTGATTGGCTACAAAGTGTGTGTCTCGTTGAAGCATGTAGTTTTCCATCTCTCCTATGAAATTTATCATAGTCCAAAAGCCTCCACCAGATTTTCGTACACGTCCTGTGTCAAACATGATGTCGCACTTGAAGATACTGCCATTTTTGAGGGCGACTAGGAAAGAACCCAATATACAGCCATCTCGCTAGTGGCAATTCATGTATAACCTGACTCCACTGAATCTACTGGCCCTACTGAATAATGGACCTCCCGAAAAATTCTGTTATTTGCATGTAAATTATGCACAAATGGAGAAGAAATGCATTTACCGTGCCTTTAAAAAGTTTTAAGTGTTTTAAATACATGTTTTTATGTTGACTTTTTAAAATAAGCCATTAAAACATTTACTAACATAGTATTAAGCTTAAACCGTACAAAATATGAATTTCCTTCCAAAATAAAGATATGTATGTATCATGTAAGTATAACATAATATTTAGCCAGACAATGAAAGAGTACTTCGATTGGAAATCCTGTTTTGTGATGTATAATCTTTTATTGGCCTTTGACTGAGCTCACTGGTGGGTTAAAATAGCTCTGCATCACAGTCCTGAGCAGCAGCCTATGGCAGGTTACTTAGGGTTACTAGGGCAACTACCATCAAAGCTCAGTGATGTTAGCTGGTCAGTAAAAGAAAGGAATTAGACACCAAAAGATTTTTTTTAATTTGTTGAAAAGGAAGAGTTTAAGTTGCAAAATGTGTTAAAAACCATGACTTGCTTGGTTCCCAATCATAGACATGAATATCTACACAAAACTTGAATTGAAATATAATTCAGTAAGCCATTCAAGGGCTACAGGGTTTTATGTACTATTATTTAAGCTGTATGAATAATAACTTGCCAAAAAACATTGACAGAAAAAATGTTAACTGACTGACAGTTATACATTGAATGAAGATATTGATTTTGTTAAACAGGTTTGATTTGTCTGCAAATGCACTGTTAATGTAGAGGAGACAATAATACATGATAGAGCATGAAGCTGCATGAAGTTTTTACAGTGTGAAGGACTACAAGTTTACAGAATGAAAGACTACAGGCTTACAGCATGATGTAGCACAGGCTTACAAAATTGAGCAGTATATGTTTAGTGGATGAAATGTGAGGGCTTAGTTTCTATAGAAAGCTTTGATTCTGAGTACTGATAGGCATGTTCTCCTGTTGTGCCTATGCCCACGCAATAACTGCCTATACAAGATCCCCATCATGTTAAGAAGTCAGTGGGACATAAATACTGTCTAACTGGCTCAGTCAGTTAAAACACATATTCTGAGCATAGACAGAGTCCTATGGCCTGGGTTTGACCACAACCATGTCATCAATGGCCATTA
Source organism: Megalops cyprinoides (assembly GCF_013368585.1). Classification (NCBI taxonomy): domain Eukaryota; kingdom Metazoa; phylum Chordata; class Actinopteri; order Elopiformes; family Megalopidae; genus Megalops; species Megalops cyprinoides. Next base: position 15,057,057 of record NC_050598.1, on the reverse strand, counting down.
CAGAACAAATTGGCTTTGTTTCAGAGAGGTAGGGGTGAGTGTGTTGAGAACCCTTGTTTTGCTCCTTTCACAAAACCTGTGACTTGTCAGACACTTACAGTTGCTAAGAGATGTGCCTATCCTACGTGTAGCGTCTGGTCTCCTGCTGCATTGTGGGACTTGTTGTGTGAATACCTGGAGGGTGCACTCTGTTAACAGTGCAACGCTGTCAATACAAACTTGACTATGACAGATATACTGTGTGTGTGTGTGTGACACACAGGTGTGTTCCCTTGTGAGAAAGAAGACAGCAGGGCTCATGGTGCATGTCACATACTGGTCATTTGCGCTTCAGATTAAATTGGTTTACGTTTGGTTTGAAGGGGAAATCACTCTGCTTAGAAGAATCCTATCCATCCAGGACGTACTGATTTTTGTAAGCATTTGATTTTTAACAGCATATTTGAAGTGTTCAGTATTTTATATAGTTTTTATTGAATAAAATAAAGATTAATAAATATTAAATATTAATTAATAAATAATTAACAAATGATGTTAATTATTTGAATGTCATTGTGTGAATTACCACTGCTGTTTGAGCTGCAATGCTGTAGCACAGTCAATGTCCTTAATTAAATTAAAACATGAAATAATAATTTGACTTCCGTTAAGAATTTTTGTGTGTCTCTGTGATAACTGGCACTGTAGTGCCTGGCTTCCTTACCTTCATTTTCATATGCGATACCTACTTATTTTGTCATGGAACTGAGACATCGTAGGCCTCAGAATTCCCCATCTCTGAGTAGCATTTCTTTTTATTGGTCTTACAACTATTGTGCAACTCAAGAAGGCAACATTTTTCATCTGTAGAAAGCATTTTTCTTATTCCTTCTGTAATGACTGGTATCCAGGCACTTAAGTAATCCGCAAGACATTTTTCTCAAATTGCTATATGTGCTAGTTGTATGGTAATAAGAGATGATGAGATATACTCTGTATTCAAATTGTATTGCCTCTTTCCAAATTCAAATAATAATAATAAATTCAGATAATTTTCTCATAAATTAAGTGTCATTGCAGTCATTTGAATAGTGTACTTACATGCTGTAAGTAAGCCCAAATTCATTCTCTTGATTCCCATTTTGTTCTTGAACCATTTTGTTTGAATTTTGATCAAGCCCTTTGAACCTTACAACTTCTGTAATCAAATATGCTGATATTGTTTTTGAGGTACTGTTTCATGTTGCATAATTGTCACAGACATAATAAACCACATAGATGAACTGACCATTCTTGGTCTTTATGATACTAGCATATAGTTAGTGAAAATATGTAGCAAATCATTTGTTATTTTGGGAAGTTGTTGATACCATGCAAACATGGTGACAGAATGTAAACAAAACTGAAATAGTATTCTTGTCTGTCTCTGCCGCTATCTGATTTGGCGAAAGCTACAACTAAAGTCATGCAGTGTGAGAGCCTAAATTGCCCAGTGTATGTACCCTCCCTGTAAGGCCACAGCGTAAGCTTTGGCTTGATTGGAAAGTGCGAGGGCTGCCATGCTCCAAATACAGCAAAAGTCAGATTTCAGCATAAGTTTCACCTCGTGACGTCTTTTAAAGTGATTGATTACAAAACACAGGGCCTTGTCTGTGGGAAACCCAGAGGTCTTGAGATTTTAGACTTAGATTTTAAAAAGCAACATTTTTTGTGCTCGAACCACTAATAGTCATATTTCCTTTTTTCCCTTTATGGAATTGGTTTTCCAAGGAACTGCAGCGGAGTGACTCAGGTCTCCCGGCCTTACGTCAACTCCCCGCAGCCTTTTCCGCTGTTCCAGGTCACCTGATGACAGCCTTATTTGGTGTTTAATGGGGTTCCACCCTCAGCCCCATTGCACTGAAGAAAACCTTAAACCATTATCAAGACATTGACACATGCATCCACCAAAGGTGGATGTAAATTTAACAAGTCTCACATGTAAGGACAATTCACATCTTTTTAGATAAAACTGACTGTTCCTTTTGGTAGGTCTTTCACACCTTAACAATATTTTCTTCCAAATTTACCACAATCCATAATATTTTCACACATAAGCATGCATATTTTATTCAATTTCTTTTGTGTAGTATGTGTCTTTTGTGTTGTATGTGTCTTTCCCCATCTTGTATGCGACATTGACTCTCAAAGGTTGCATTATGCCTGGAACTGTTGTGACATCATGCGCAGAAAGCAAGTAAAGGAACTGGGATTAAGGTATGGACCAGGTGCATACTATGCAACAAAGCACATCATGGTCTTATCCAATAGGAAAGCATTGGGAGCTGACTGTATCTGTCACTACAAAGGTCGAAAATAATAATTTAGAAGGTAAATTCTCCTAAAATGTAAAACATGAGGCCAAAGAAGGCATAAAAAAGAATTTGAATTACTAAGAGAACAACAAGGGGTCAAAGTGCTCAGCAACAGAAACGGCAAAGCAGAGCGATGTGGGAGAGGCAGTGGTATGTAAGCAGCAGCTAAACCCTGTGAGAGAATGCACAGCAAAGCAGAGATTAACAGGCTGGAAGAAAACTAAGCTGTGGGGGGTAGCCAGTTTTAAAAGCCAAATTGTGTGAACCATTCCAGGCCTCTCTCCGAAAGAGAGTGTAACTAAAGGGATAGAGGGCCACTCTATTCAGTTGCCCAGTGTGTGTGTGTCTGTATTTGTGCACTATCAGCTTTCGCTGTCTGTATTTCTCATATAGATTGTGACGCGCAGGATGCATGGGTCTGCGTTTGGATGTTTCAGTAATAAGAGCGTAGGTGTTGTTCCACCCCAATGACCGTTAATCAGGATATCTAATATTGACCTTTACATGAGCAAAAACAGTCTGGTGATGTGGCTAGATCCCTTAACATGTCATAAATCCAGTGGGTACTTACTATGTAGGGTTTGTTTCCTCTGTAGCTTCCTTGTACACTTCTTGATTAGTGCAAGGATGTATATGAAGTTCAGTTACTTGCAGATGCTGAAATGTTGGATCAGTAAATATTCCATTAGCTCTCAGGTATTGTGTGAATGGATTTATTTCTGCAGAAGTGTTCTTGTACACTTAATATGACCCATTCCCACATACATAATTGTTGTAGCTGAGAAAGGCAGTGGAGTGTAGTGGTCAAACAGCTGGGCTTGTGATCATGTTGTGGTTTCAGTGCAGTGTGCACAACTGAATAAGGCAATTAAATTCAAGTGCACCTGTCAATTTCCAGCTGTGTACAGCAAATTGTAAATGTGCACAAATTTACACTGTGTAATTCATGGACATGTAAGCAGATAAATTGACTAGGCATCAGAAATACATTTGTTTTTGCTGTTCTTTCCTGTCATGTTAATCATTGGAGCTGACTTTCAGTGTTGGGCAGGTTTGAAATTGCTGCATATCTGATCAAAATAAGAATCTTCAAGTCTGTAAGAAATTTCAACACGTCATTAGCCTCTCAAATGTTTTTCTGTATTTCTTTGTAATGAAAAGGAGGATACTGCATTGTAGAATAACAGCTGTTTCTGCTTTCCACAGTTTTGTACTGGAATGTGGTATTACAACAAGCAGGGGATCATTCCCACACAGAGAAAAGTGAAGTGCGCATTTAGTGGATTTTTGCCAAATCCAACAAATATTCAAATCTGTTCCTTGCTTTCCGAATAGAGGTAGAGTGTGAAAGGTCTATTTTTGGGTGTTTTAAATCTGTATTGTTTCAGCTGCTGTGCTAATAATAGCCTGTGGAGAACATCCAGAGCCCCACCCATGGCGAAAACCACACCCATATTCAGGGCAGAGTGTCTCATTCTTAGTTACGTCTTTATGTGTAGATGGACTATTTTTACCAGGAAACGTCATCATGAGCCAACACGGGCTGGGACCAAAGGAGCTAAGTTCACTTTGTGTGTGTGTGTATGTGTGTGTATACACACAAAAATACACACACACACATACATATTTACACAAAATATAAAAGATGAACTTGAAAACAACAGGTAAAGGGTGATTATGGTTAAATTGTTCAAACTGAGAAAGCACCCTGGCATTGTGAGTGGTCAGAGACACCATCCCTGTAGCCCTCACTGCTGCCCGTGACAGGAAGTGACTTAGAGGCAGGAAATGGCTTTGTGCCAAGGAGCTCAGGCTCCCAAAGAGAATGGAGAACATGAGCCCCAACTGATGCTTTCTTTTGGGTTTTAGACAGAGCAACTCAGAGCAGGGTTAAGCAAACATGTCCCCCCTGCTGTGATAAATATGAGACTGTCAAGGTTTTTCCATAGCATGGCTATGCTCTTGGTATTTCAGCTAAATGTGGTGATCATAATAAATTGAAAAAATGAACAAAAAGAACTCAGAGTATTAAGTAGGCAGTTGTAAACTCTGCAAGTAAGAGCATTATTTTAGATTTTTGTGACTTTGTTAAAACTGTGAGAATATGCTATTTGTAATATTTGATTATTCAATCACTGATCAGTTACTCAAAACTCAAGCATTTGAATATTGGTAAATAGACAAAAAGAATAGCAAGTTTGTAACAAAGTGGTAATATTTCTCATTAATGTTCATTATGAATAGTCTAAACACCCTGAAAAATTAATTAAATAAATAAATTCATTAATGCATTCATAAATTAATAAATTCTTCCTCCCGGATATTTTTGAAATTTTAGTGTTTCCATTTTATGGAGTAGAAGATATCCAGTATGTAGACATCCTGCAGTAGTTAGAAATTGTATGGGGTCACTCATGTAGATGCCAAGCTTTCATCAGGTCTGTAAAAAATGAAAGCAGATTTTTTTTTTTTTCCCAAAACACATGAGCCTTTATGTCATCACCTGTATACTATTTGTTTTTTAATTGTTTATACCTTGTAAGGTGAATTTCTTTGTAGAGTGGGTTAGTTCTGAACGTCTATCTTAGAAACAAGGTCACGAGCACTTTCAGGGGTCTAGTTCCAGCTAGTTTCCTGAGCTGCCATTGGATTGGAGGAATGAAAAGACCATTAAGTAAGAACGTGGGGGTGGTTTAATTTAGTGTAATCTTGGGAACAATTGCAAGCACTTTCATATGACCTGGGGGAAAATAGGAGGAGGCAGAAGGACCTGAATGAAACAGTTAACAACTGCGTCAAAAACGTTTACAAATGTTTGTAAGTATTTGTTTATTCATTTAAGATGATACTGTACATACATTGTGAATTTTGTTTCAGACAGAACTACAAAGATTTGTTTAAGGATTTGTATTTGTGTGCATGGCCTCTGACTGGACCTTTGGCACTGAGAGCAAAATTTATTGTGCCCTTGTTTGTTCTGAACACTCTTGGATTCCCGGTTGACGCTGAAAAATGGGTTGATTTGATGAACAGTTACTGTGTTACAGTGAAATGGCAACAGAAATGGTGTGCCAATGTACTGCTCCATTTTCTTATGTAATGTTGTACTGAAAAGAAGATTAATTAAAAGTCAGTCAGCATGTGTTGCTGTGTGTCAAGTGTAGTAAAATTTATATGGAGATATTACCTTCACTGAAATTTCCTTTTTCCATTGCTATTTTTCTATTGTATGTGACAGAGCTAATGCTGAGATTTGGGTGAGAGGTGAAAGCGTGACACTGCATTTCCCAAATTTTCCCTTTTTTTCCCAAAATTTTTAGTTGATGAGAATTGGCTAAGTAAGAAGAAACTTAATTCTGAGGGTTAGCCTCAACCCTTTTTAGTATTTTGTGTGTGTGTGTCAGTGGAGATTCAGGAAGTCATTACTCACTGGTGCTTTGGGCTGTTGGAAGGGCCTCCCTCAATGGATAGGCAGAGGCCTTTACTAGGGAAGGAAAACTCTTTTTCTCTTCAGACATTTTTATTCTCCCATCATCCCACTTTTAGAGTGCATGCCGTTCCCTAATACGTGAATGTATTATCCCAAGGGAAACCCTGCGTGCTGGTCCTCCTTCCAACAAACCTCCTAATTGGTTTAATTGAACACTAATCAGTATTACTCATTCTTAAGGGGCACCAAACAAAATCAAATTGAATGAAAGAGCTTTGAGCTTGGTTTTATTGTAAGCTAGCTAGTTTCTAGTAGCCTATTTCTTTAACAAAAAACTTCTTGTAGCAGATAACAGTTAAGGAATTTAACAGACAATAGATTAATTACATTGTACAATAATGTGGCACAAATGTCATTCTTAGTGGGTTCACAAAACCACGGCTGAGAGCCACCATATATTAAAAATGAACAGTTACTTGAAGGACATCTACAAATACGGGGTTGAAATGGCTCCCTTATTCAATATACTGCAGTGCTGTGTTGTTACTGGTACATAATATTGGCACATTCTTAGAGGTATTGACTTCCATAAGTACCTTAGCAGCTTGGGGGCAAGCAAAGCTTTTGCAGCTTGTCTGGTGCAAAGTCTCTTTGTTCAGTGTTTGTGGTTAAACAATTTTATGGAGAAACCACAAAACACCAAGTGAAGGTAACCCCTCCCCCAAAAAAGAAATCTTTTGGGAGGTGGATGAGGGTCTAATAATGAAATGGACAATGAATAACCAATATGCAAGTTTCAGAAAGGGAATGTGTTCTTAAGAATTGCACATACACATCTCTAGGGGTGAACCTATAAGCTTATAAACACAACAAACCTTATACTATTAATAAGATATGTTGTAAGATGAGGACCACAGTTTAAGATTAGTATCAGTGACACTATATATCATTGAGGCTCTTGTAAAAATGAATGTGCAGGTGAAGTTTATGCTCCAGGTAATGTTTCTATTAATGTCCTTTTACTGTTTCTGTCCACAGATCTGCGTGAGAGTCACTACAATGGATGCAGAACTGGAGTTTGCCATCCAGCCAAGCACAACAGGCAAACAGCTCTTTGACCAGGTATGCCCCATACATGTGTGTACATCTGTGTGCTTGTGTGCTTCTGTGTTTGTGTGTCTCTGTGTGTGTGTAAGAGTAACAATAAAGGCCCAAAAGTAAGTTCCCAAAAGGGAAATTCAGAATATCCTTGACAGTTATTCAACCTGTGTTATGACAGCTTTTTCCATGATTTCAGACATGTGCTGTCTACTCAGCAGCTTAGTGAAGATTGCTGAGGATTCAGACCGCCTTGAGAACAAATGAACCTAAACCCACTTGTACAAACCATTAGTAACTAAAAAACTTAACAAACACTGTTCAGTAGCTGTCACAACATCACTGCCCTTTGCCTCCTAGTGGTAAAACATTACGACCGCTGTTCACTGCCCGGGGAGCCACTCACTCAGTGAATGAGTGAGGGAAACAACCATTTTTTAAAAGAATGCACTTGCTGCAAAAAATGTAGTCCGATCAAAATTACATTGCCAAAAATAATGGATATTTGTAACTTTTGTTAAAGCAGTGTACTTGTTCCTGTTGTTGGGCTGGGCATCTCATAACTGTTAGAATGAGGGGGATTATATTAAATGCAACCCTGTATGTGTTAGCCTTGTTAGTGTGGCTTGTACATCCAGTTCACATGAATTTATGACACTCAGCTCCGTATTAGTGTGTGATGATCAGTCAAAATGTATTGTAGTTGGAATGATATTCAAAATAAAAAAAAAGATTCAACAGTGCACAGGTAAAACAAATAATTTATTCATCTGGAGGTATTCTATAATAACATGAGCAGTAGGCCTAGTTGTGAAAACATGTGTCAGTGAAACTAAAACTATACAATTAGCTAACATGATATTTTGGGTCGCTGTGCGTTGTCAGGATATTGTGAGGTAATTGATATAACGTGTTACTTATTCATAGTATTGATGCTGTATTTATGATTTCACAATTTAAAAGCGCTTGCTTTGATGCAGCTACAGCCAAGCACATTGTAAATGAGAGGGTTCATTGTTCCCACTGTACTGTTTTTCCACAACTTCATGTAACGAATTTGATTGGTAAAAAAAAACATAATCTTGCAAAAAAGAAAAAATGACAGTAAAGTAGTACTTGCTGAAATGTGCAACTCAACATAACAGACAAATCACAAATTGGAAGGATTTAATAGTCCCCTGAGTGCTGCGTCAGAACAGAAATTTGTGTTAACATCTGACTTGATGTGTGCGCCCAGCTATTTTTATCTCATGCTTATGCAAGGGCCCCAGACCCTAATCTCACCCAAAATTCTGCTGTCTCATGATACAAGACTATACATATAAGCAAGGAAAGGAGGCCTACATTAAAGTGGATGGCTTGTTGTGTCTACTGATCAACAAACTCCTGGATTCAATCAAAACCACCAAGTAATTTTAAGGAAAATCATTTTTTCTTTAAAATTCAATTTAAGAAATGTCTGTGTAATCCAGTTCTGTACCACAATGATGAGGCTATAGAGGACAAGGGTTAGCCCTCTGTTAGCTAGTCAGGGTATCCATTTGATTCTGGTTAGGATTTTGTTCTGCTTCTTACCCAAGGTAGATACAACATCTAATTCAAACATCTTTTCAGTTGTAGGTTTTAGCTGGAGCTTTACATGCTTAAAAAATCTGACAAAACACCCAAAATAGCTACAACTTCACACATCTTTAGGTTTCCTTATTTTATCATCTAAAAAGCCAAAAACTTTGAACTTGCATCATCCTTAAAGCAAACGTAAGAATTTGGGACAGAGGCAATCTTCTATAGCATATAAAAAATCAAATGTAGCAGGAGATCATGATCAGCAATTCAGTATTGATATTGATAGCTTTCTTACCTCATGTGGGCAATAAGACAAGCATAGCAATCAGTGAAGTTACTTCAGACATGCGCCATTTCAATTTATTAATGGTTCATTAAAGCTGCAACTCCACTCTAATTTAGTTATTAAATGATGGCACATATCATAGAAATGACAGAAAAAACAGATTCTACATCTTTTTATACTGTGGTCTCGTACATCATGACACTGAAGTCATCCCTTCAAAATAATGATATCAATAATCATCTCTTTGTACCCCTGTCTGAGCAATAAATGAATAATAGCTCTGACAGCTATGAGTTGCCATCTGGTTGTTAGAGCTGAACCAGGGCAGGAATTTCAGGAACTGGGAGGAGACAGAATTGCAGACGGGACAGCACGGCTCCAACTGTTTCAGGATGATTGCATCAGTTGGTCTGGTTGCGATCCTCCGGGGCACTTTTTTTCGGGGTGCTGACGAAATCGCACTCACCATGTCTGCTGGCAGGCCTTTCCACTTCTAAAACAATAAAGACTTTGTTCGTGGACTATAATGATCTCATTCGCTGCTCTTCCTGCCAGTCATGACTGTATTAATTCGGTGAAACGCTGGCTAGGAATCCCTGTACTCAATCAAGAGTGTTTCCCTCCATAAGCTGTTATTTCCTTGCCTCTGACAGGCAACAATGAAATTTTGTACATTTGCATGTCAAGGTCAGATGTAGAAATATAAAAGCTGTTCACACTGAGATTTAGTATTGGAGGCTTTCCTAGAACATACCATGTTATTCCACTAATATGGATAGCTTGTATCTCTCTGAGTGTAGATGGAGGAAAATAGTTTTAGATCAGAGTATTATGAAAGAGATACCACATTTAAAAAATAGTTTTGCTGATTTTGCCTTTGCAGACTGGAAACTGGCCAGTAAGGCAGTTGCTAAGAAAGAAAGGTGAGAGGTTTTCAGTTTAGATGTGCTGTTGAAATGTTCTCTCTGTCTGAATCCTACAGCTGTTTCAATAACCACTGTAAAACTGCAGAGAATACTTCTTTGGATTTTGTATAACCATGTGCCCTATTGTACACCTTGTGTGTCTGGGGAAAGGGGACTACATCCAGTCCTATGCTTTCCCTTGTGCCCATGGGAGTCAGGAATGTGCCATCACCTCCCACCCTCTGCATGAATGGACAGCATCAACCTCAGAGGCCTTTTACACACAAAAAATGTCACTTTTAGTTGTAGACAATGGTGCTTTCTACACCCCCTCACTGTTGGTACTTGACCTTCGTCTCTGATTTTCCATTGTTCGCCTTGGTTTGATTTCCGTTTGGTCACTTGCAGAATTGTGTACAGCAGTCTACAGTTAGCAGGAAAGTTGCTCATTAGGTGGACACTTTAAATCTTATAAACACAAAAATATGATTAGCCAATAGCAGCAGTATAGTTTGATAAACACTTCCACTTTAAAGCTATCAGAATGAATTTGGCAGGAGCTTTTTTTATGTGGTATTTCTGTCACTTTCAGGAGTTTTAGATTCTATGGGGCTGACAAACCTGTGGTTCAGGCCCAGCTTTTTGAAAGAGATCACAGGTTTCAAGAATTTTAGAGCTTGGATCCAGAAGATGCTAGAGACAATTATTTTAAAAAAGTTGAGTAACTGTAAAGGAAAATAGCTATATCCCAGTGCGGCCTCAATGTCACATTACAAGTCAGCGTTATATGCCATAAATAATCATATGCTATTAGACTGGGGATGTAATTTTGCATAACTGTGTCCATCATGAGACATAAATCTTTAATGTGTGTGTGTGTGTGTGTGTGTGTGTGTTTTGTGTGTGTCTGTGTGGTGTACTGGTTTTAGTTCAGACTGGGGTTAGGTCTGAACTGAAGGTATGTAGGTTTGACTCAACTGTTAAATGAATGCTGCTTTGGATTGGACGTCAGCTTATTTTTATTTGTTTGTGTCCCTTTGACAAATTGGCAGTACAGGTAGTGCTGAAAGTGACAGATTAGAACAAGTCTGTTCAGTGGATTCATTGTTAGAGGTTAGAACAATGAATCAAACAAATAATAAAGCTTAAACATAGACATTCTTCCTGAAAACAAAAAATATACAGAAAACTGATTTTTTTCTTTAATTTAATATCACAAACACAAACAAAACTGCACATTTCTTTGTGTATAAATTATAGCCAAAAAGATTTCAAATCCTAATTAGTATTCAAATAAATTCTCAGTCAAACCTTCATGAACATACTTTGCTTTTTAGGAACAGAATGCTCTAACCATATTTAATATGGCTGCATACATTAGCTTTAAAATGGTGAAACTGCTTAAATTCAAAATGGTTCATGCTTTCATCCTTGATATTAGGTGGCAGCTGTACCTCATTCATTTTGTAAACGTATGGCTTGTCATTCTTATAACAAATCCACAGATGGATGTACATATTTTCCTGTTGTCTCTTTTCACGGAAACAGCCACTTAATTCCAGCCAATCAAAGGGCTGCCTAATGATGTCATCTGGGCACAAGTCCCAAGATTCCTCAAAATGTGAACATGACACAGATGTGTTTTGTTTTAAGAACATCAACTATCCAAAAGAACATTTGAATGTTAATTCTATCATGGTCCTTATTTGCTGAGAATCTTAAATGGATTTACAATTCCTATCACAGTAGTAAAATATTACACCTTCTGAGCATTACAGTATGATCATTACAGTAAATATCCACCCATATGCATGGACAGCATGTAAAGTATAAGCAATGTGAGTCACTCTGGATAGGATTGCCTGCTAAGCGCATTAAGTATGTAATGTAATGGAAAGGTTCGAAATGATACACATCTAAATGAGCACTGACATAAAACATTGGGAATTATGGGCTCCTTGTTTGTCATATGAATATATTCCAGCCTTAGAAAAGAGGTGTAAGGTTTATTAATAGGAATTCTTTTATGTAAGGGTTGAAACTGAGCTGCTGAAAAGGGGACCACTGTGCTCCCAAACTGCATTCCACTTTAATCAAATCATTCAAACACAGTTTGAGATGCATCTTGCCCCCCCCCCCCCCCCCCCCCCTTACAAGTGTATTAGGCCAACTCTCCCAGGCTCCTCAGCCTCCTCAGTCCAGCCTCCCCCCACTCAGAGCTGAGTGATCCATTCGGTGCACATTGTGCATGCTGTCCAAATCCAACCTCATAACATATGAGCTATTCTTTAGTCACCAAGACTAATCAGAATTAACAAGACAAAAATCCTTTGCCTTTATTTTTCCTTTCCTGTGGTTTTTTTCCTTTTAATTTCATTTCCTCAGACATTTTATCAGATGTGATTTAAAAGATGTCTGGATGTACTTGTATGAATTTATTCACTCAAAACACCCTCTGTAATTTGTCTGAAGATTGTGAAGACGATTGGGCTGCGGGAAGTCTGGTTTTTTGGACTGCAATACCAAGACACCAAAGGCTTCTCCACATGGCTGAAACTTAACAAGAAGGTGAGCACTTTTTCAGTCTCTTGACAGCTAGTACTAACACATGACCTGGGCATAAAAATGTAAGTCAGGGGAGGTAGTTGTCAGTATTACTAATGCGACTTAATTGTTCAAAATGCAGATAACTGTTTACTAATTGATTTTGAGTGACCAGGTTTATTGCATTCTAGCTTGCCAAAATTTACTGACTTTTAGCATCTTTTGTTAACATTGCTGCCCCAAATCTTGCACCCTTAATCCCTTCCGACCTCTGTAATGTTGATTTCTCTGTTACCTAGGTGACAGCCCAGGACGTGCGGAAGGAGAACCCCCTGCTGTTTAAATTCCGAGCCAAGTTCTACCCAGAAGACGTGGCGGAGGAGCTGATTCAAGACGCAACGCAAAGGCTGTTCTTCCTGCAGGTGAAGGAAGCAATACTCAATGATGACATCTACTGTCCGCCAGAGACAGCTGTCCTGCTGGCCTCTTACGCTGTCCAGGCCAAGTACGGTGACTACAAAAAGGACCTCCACACACCTGGATACCTTTCTAATGACAAGCTGCTTCCCCAGAGGTACGGCGTACATTTCAGTATCAGTTCCAGTTTCCACTCTCTTCACATATTGTAGTTTTTACATACCTGTGAAACCTCAATGTGGAATTAGAGACCATTGATGATGATAATCACTCAGTCCAAATGACCTTAATGTGTTCTGGTTTGGGTCATGCTTGGACCACGCCTTTTAGTGAGCAACTTTAACATTATGGCAGAAGTACTGAGATATTAAGAACATAAATTTGTGGCCCTACAATGAGTAACAGTGCCCTCTGTTGGCAGAGTCCTGGAACAGCACAAACTAAACAAGGAGCAGTGGGAGGAGAGGATTCAAGTATGGCATGAGGAACACAAGGGTATGCTGAGGTATGGTACTTTGTCACACACATGCATACACGGGTACAGAATCAGGTTGTTGTTTTTCTTGTCATTAGAGGCAAGCTTGCAATTTAGAACATCTGAACCTATTTTTCCCTGAGATGAGGTGCTTTATAGTTGTTGGTCTTCAACACTTAGTTTCTTTTAAAGCTTGATGGAACCATTGTGGTACCTTTAAGTAAAATTGTAACTGAAAAGCTCTCCTGTCAACAGAGAGGACTCCATGGTGGAGTATCTCAAGATTGCACAAGATCTTGAGATGTATGGAGTGAACTACTTTAACATCAAGAACAAGAAAGGCTCAGAGCTGTGGCTGGGTGTGGACGCCCTGGGACTCAACATATACGAGCAATCCGACAAGTAAGTACAGCACAGAGGAAAGGAGGAAAACCTTGCAGGGAACCACTGTTTAACCGCTACAGGGGTGACAGTGACATGTGATGAATTGCCCTTTGGAGAAGCTGAATGGGTAATTTTCAATCATTTCAACTTGCTCAGTGTAGGAGGATGGAGTGTCCTACAATCACAGTGGTTAGGGTCAATACATCTTCTTTCCCATGCTTTCTCCCCATGCTTATTTCCCCGTGCCAAGTTTCCCAGAACTGAGTTTAATCTCTGGTGTTTATCTAATGATCAAAGCCGGTACAGTACTATACAGTACATCAGACATTGGCTGTAAATCCACACTGAGTAAACTTTTGCTAATTTCTCAGAATAGAAGGAACTGATGCTTTTCATCATTTTCTTTTGTGTTAAAAGTTCTTGAGAACATCAAACCGCACTAGAAAAATTAATACACAGACTCTGTCACATCTTAGCATTAAACTACAAATACTTTGACTTTGGAATATTTAATTTATTGTCAGTGTCTTTGAGCTTCATTTATTTATAGCTGCCATAATGGCCTCTGGATTGCTGAATTTAATGCACTTAGTGATTTTTATTTTTATACATGCTGGGTACTCTTCTCATGACAGGATGACACCCAAAATTGGATTCCCATGGAGTGAAATTAGAAACATCTCATTCAATGACAAGAAGTTTGTGATCAAACCAATTGATAAGAAGTCACCGGTAGGAAAACAAATTTCTTTTGATCTAATTTACATACTGGGCTGCATTGTGGTAGTGGTTAGAAAACTGGACTTCTGCTAACACTGCTACTGTTACTGCTACTGTTACTAGTAGTGCGACCTCTATCATTGCTACTGTCGATACTACTGCTATATAATGTAAGTTTATAACGATGATGTGTTGAATAACAACCTCATGTGATTCTGTTTGTGAACCCTGTTAATGTAACTTTATTATGTGTCACATAGTGAATAACAATTAGTGTAGAGCAGTTTTTCTTCCTATTCAAGGCAACATACAACATATTGGGAGAAAAAGCTGTTAAAATTCACATCTGTGAGCATTCAGTTTAAATTGCACTGTGCTATTATTTTTGAATTATAAAGCAAGTGTTGTATTCAGATTCTTAAATATCATCAGTACAGCAAACACGTACATCAAAGGAAAAAACTGTAATAATGAAAAAGTAAAATTGCACTTGCTCTATGTATTTGTTCAAATGTAAGAGCAAAGGGCCATAAGAATTAGATTGTCTCCCCCTTTTGTCTCAAACAATCATCAGAAGCAGAAACGCTTCCTCTGGTGACTCTGCTGACAGGCGTAAGAGAGATTAGTAGATCAGTGATGTGATGCATGGCCACTTCTGTGTTGTGGCCGTTCCCTCGGAGCGCTGGGAAGGCGGAGATAAGCAGGGCTGAGGCCTCTGTGCTTTTCAGGACTTTGTGTTCTATGCGCCACGCTTGCGCATCAATAAGAGGATCCTGGCGCTGTGCATGGGGAACCACGAGCTGTACATGAGGAGAAGGAAGCCTGACACCATCGAGGTGCAGCAGATGAAGGCACAGGCCCGCGAGGAGAAGCACCAGAAACAGATGGAGAAGTGAGTGCCATTTTTATTTTACTCTGGTGCTTTCACTTGTCCGGGACATCCACGCTTTGCAAAAAACTTGTAATATGCTGAACTGTATTGTGTGAAACATATTTTACAACAGAGACCTACCTGTTGAAGGTGATGCAGGCTGTTACTGCATGAAGCTGTTACTTTGGGGATGTGTGTGCTTGCTTTTTGGGCATGAAACAAAGACAAAAGCAATTTTAAAAAGACACTGGAAAACTTTACAGAATCTTAACTAAAACTTTGAAGCAGTTTTTTTTTTTAACGATGTTTACGTGGTTCTCTCAAATTTAAACCACAGTCCTTAAAATAGTTTCTCTGCTTATATGATTAATTGCGATATATGCTAGCAGGGGTGTATGTCAGAGAGAATGCTCATGTGCAGTTTTTTTCTCTTTGATGGCTTTTTTTTTTACTGTGAGGACAACCTGAATTGACTTGAATATTAGAAAAGGGATACTCTGCTTTTTTGTGGGAAAATGCAAAATAATTAGTTTATTAACAATGTAACATGTTCGGTTTGTTGCTAATGATTTTGTGTTCCAAAGTAATATACTGCTTAATAATTGGCATTGATTTGCAAGGTGGCAATCGCAGCTAACTTTTTTTTCCCGTCCTCTGTTCATTGGGTTCTCCCATTCCTCCTCAGGGCTCTGTTGGAGAATGAGAAGAAGAAACGAGAAATTGCCGAGAAGGAGAAAGAAAAGATTGAGCGTGAGAAGGAGGAGCTGATGGAGAGGCTAAGGCAGATAGAGGAGCAGACGAGAAAGGCTCAGCAAGGTTAGTGTTAAGAAAAAAAATTACATCTAAGCATTGATACCTTTTGCGATTGACCAAATAATGTCTGAGAGTGAGGTACAGCTGCCTTTGGCATAGACACAGATAGAATGTCCTGTGTGTCTGGCTAGCCTGCATGTATTAGATGTGAAGGATGTTTGCTTTCTTGCTGTGTGAGTCTGACAGTTTATGTGTGTGTGTGTGTGTGTGTGTGTGTGTATGGCTGTGTGTGTCTTTGTGCCCTCAGAGCTGGAGGAGCAGACTCGCAGAGCTCTGGAGCTGGAGGAGGAGAGGAGGCGCGCCCAGGAGGAGTCAGAGCGGCTGGGGAGGGAGCGCAGAATGGTGGAGGAGGCCAAAGCTGCTCTGCTGCAGCAGTCTGAGAACCAGATGAAGAACCAGGAACATTTGGTACAGTGCTCTCTCCGCAACCCCAGACTGTCCTGGGACGCTATGCTTCCTTCAATTATGGCAGAGTGCATTCAGGATAACTGTTATGGCATGTGTCCAGCTGGTGTGGTCCAACTTTAAAAAAAATGTAAGCAACTTTCGTTAGGAAAGTTCTTCCATAGCGCGTTTTGTTAGTTCCAGTGTGAAGCGCAATGACATTCGGTTGAATTTTTGGAAAACGAAAACCAGTGGTTAGATTGAAGTGCCCTCTCCTGTTGCAATTAGATATCAGAATAAAATACAATGGAGTGTTGCGGGAGGGAGTTGAAGAAAAGTTGCAGTCTAATTGGCAGTTCTGGTCGGAGGGGTATTTGTCAATTATCTTCCAGTAGGGGGGCTCACAGCCTGTGTGACTTGATGACCTTTTTTTTTTGCTTCTTGAATTTGAATTTGAAATGAAAAGCTGCTGTCCATTAATACCCCTACAGGCCACAGAACTGGCTGAGCTGACCTCGAAGATCTCACTGCTAGAGGATGCTAAGAGGAAGAAGGAGGAAGAGGCGGATCAGTGGCAGAAGAAGGTAGTGATATCCTCACTTCCTTTTCTTCAGTGGGGGAGTGTTACATTGGAGCTCCACAAGTAGCTTGAAAATGCCAGCAGGAGCTTACAAAAGGAAAACACAATAGTTGTCCTAAAGAAAGTGATTGCAGATTATCTCTGTACAGTTAAGAATTAGGAAAAGTAAAAGAAAGTAAATACTATAAATATTTGATAATGATATGGGATTTCATTCCAAGGCAAGGTTTCTTTCTTTTTCTCAAAAGCTCACATACCTCATTTTATAAACAGCCCAAGAGGCTACATTAGTAACATTGGCTGACCTCCAAATCACTCTCAAAGTCTGCATCCTGACCTACAGCTGACCTCTGACCTCTAGAGGTGGGTGGCCCCTCCTTAGTGCCTTAGTGACTGTGTAACTGTCTATATTTTTTCCATATTTTAGCTTTTGAAAAAGTTTAACTCTTGTTTAACTCCCAAATATACTGCTTTTTTTTACTTCTTAAGACAAATGTGCAAGCACAGGAGCTCAGCTAAAATAGCCTCTGTACCTGAAAGGTAGGCTACATAGTGTTTGGTGATAGCACAGTGTGGATCGCAGAGTGGAGAGGTGGTTAGAAAACTGGGACATCTGACAGGTTCAGTGTGCTTTCTTTCTCCAGTGCTTTGGTTTTACTTTTTGATGATTAATGCTGTTATGTTTTTTTTCTCCCTATCTGGTGATTGACATGGGCATTGTTGCTCTCTCTGATGACAGCCGACTCTCTTCTCCTTCATGACTGATGAGGATGTGTTTTTTAGTTTTTTCTATCTGTTATTGCCATGGTTTTTCTCACTTGCTGGTAACTGACGTGGGTGTCGTTTCTCTCTCTTTTGACCGGCGTGGTCATACTTTGTGATTGACATGAGTATTGTTACTCTGTGTTTTTGGTGACTGACACGGGGCTAGTTTTTCTTCCTCTCCTGTTTGACATGGGTTACAGTTACTATGTGTCTGGAGTGAGTGATTTGGGTGTAGTCTTTCTTTCTCTCATAATTTATGTAACATTGTTTCTCTCATTCTGTGGCAACTAATGTGTGGTTTCTCTCCACAGGCATGGGGATAGTTTTTCTGTGTCCTTTGACTGACATGGGTATGGTTTCTCTCTTATCTCTCACGTCTCATGCGGGTGTGTTTTTTTTTTTTGTTTGGCAGGCTACTTTGGTTCAGGACGACCTGGAGAGGACCAAACAGGAGCTGAAGAGCAAGGTGATGACGGCCCACGTCCCGGAGCCCGCCGAAAACGAACACGACGAGAACGACGAGAGCAGCGCCGAGGCCAGCGCCGAGCTCACCTCCGCCGGGACCTGCCGGGACCGCAGCGAGGAGGAGCGCATGACCGAGGCGGAGAAGAACGAACGCGTGCAGAAGCACCTGCTGGTGAGACCGGCTGCATGAGGCTGAGATGTCACTGCTGTGCTAAATGTGTTTAGCATCCCTCAGGGGGATTCTGTGTGCTGGAATAAATGTCTGCTTACATAACTGCTAAAATGTGTCTCTAATAAATTAAGGAACAGGATGATACAGTATTACGCCCTCTCCTTTTGTCTCCTCACAAATATGATTGTAACTCATCTATGTATTTATATACGTGTAATTCAAGTGACTGAAGTCACCTAAAATAAATAGGTAAACTGAAAATAAATAGTTGTGGATAGGTTCACGAATAGGAAATGGCGCATGCATTTTGACATTTTATCCTGCTTAAAAATTTCTCAATATAATACATAATTTAAAACAAGTGTTTAACCTTTGCAAAGAATAATTAAGTTTTTTGCATTACAGAGACATTTACACAATGTGGAATTTTAATATTGAAGATAAACAGACACCCAAATTTAAAATTTTTAATATTATTATAAGATATGGCCCAATTCAAGATGCATGAAAACATGTGATTAGCTTGTTGATTCAGGTAAGGTGGATTGGAAAAAAGCAGACATTAAGTGCTTAAGCAAGAAAAAGGCAAGAATGGGTATGAAGCTGGCTTCTGAAGCTTTTATTGACATAAATTGATCACATCATATTTGTCTTTTTCTGTACTGTTATTGTGTCATTGTACAAAAAATGCAAGAAGATTTATGTTTAAACTACGTGAAGAGTTGGATCAATGTTGCAAGTGCATTGCGGATAGCTCGCACCAGGTGTTACATACAGTCTGGGGTAAATTTAGATGCAAGGGATGACATTTGAATGTGTTAGCATTTTTAAATTGAGCTTAAGGCAGATGTTGATTCCGTTGTCATTTCTCTTACAGGCCCTGAGCTCAGAGCTAGCCAACGCTCGTGACGAAACCAAGAAGACAGCCAACGACCTGATCCACGCAGAGAACGTGCGGGCCGGCCGCGACAAGTACAAGACCCTGCGACAGATCCGGCAGGGCAACACCAAGCAGCGCATCGACGAGTTTGAGTCCATGTGATCTGCGTCGGCCAATGGCGCCACTCGAAACACTCCGGAAAAAGGAGACGATAGCGGGCCTGCTCCACATGTCTGTTGATCACGCCTTCTCCCCCCGCAGGAGTCCACAGGTTCAAGCCTGCATACTTTTTTTTGTGTTCAAGCCTGTTGGCTCGTCCCATTTGTAAGGATAGGCATCATTTTAAAGTATTTTCCCTCCAGCAATACCTGATTCTGTGGGTGAGATGTTATATTTGTGTGGGAAAAAAAAGAACTGTATCTAGTGAAAAACAAAGTCAAGTATGTATGTCTTTGTACATAAATCACACATAATCAATCAGTATTTGTAAGACTATAAGAAACAACAGCACTGACCATCTTGCTTTATAAAACCATATTGCATTTTTTTGTCTTGTGCTGTTGGAAGGAACACTAATTATCAGTATTTTAGGATGCTCAGTGTTTTGGCTTCCTGCAGTAAAACTGGAAGGTAAATATCAAGGAATGAAAAAGTGTTTTTCAGTTCAGGTGCCATTAATTTTGCAATATTCATGTTCACTTTTATATGGAGGTATCATTTTCATTTGCTTTCACAATGTTACTGTCTCTGGCATAAATAAAAAAAAAAAATATGTAGGAAACGCAGCGCTTATGCAGCACTTAATTTCTTACTCCAAGTTAAGGACAACGTGCATTGAAGTTAAATGGAATGGGGACCTTCGTTTGGACTGCAGTGCAAACCGAAGCAATACACAGAGGTTACTTGACATCTGTTACATGTGTGCTATGCTTTAAAACAGGACATGTATCTATTGTCATAACAGGAGTGTAAATGTAGAAGGACTCTCCTCCCCCAGTGTTAGTTACTTCAGGAAATGCATATTGCCGTTTTTATTGGCCTTACTTTGATTTTATGCTTTGGGAGTGTTGGGAGTGTTGGGAGTCAACAAAACATTACTGTAACAACCCTCTCTCCTTTTTGTAGCAGGTCCCATATTTTGAATGATTCTTATATCCTGTCTTTTTCTGTTCATAGCCATACATAATGGTAATTAAGCTGCATTTGTGTTTCTATATATAACATAACAAATATGCTGCAACATATTCTGTAACATGAGGCATTGATTTATTGTCTTTTCTTAGGATTCCAGTTTTATTTATTCTTTTTTTTTTCTTTTTTCAAAAAAGGTTATGATTTTGTGAACAAATATGGATCTATTCCCAGAGTCTCTCTGGAGCTTTCTGTTAATTAGAATACATATACTGTATTTTCAAACTAGTATTCTGTCATAAAAAAAATAAAGACACTGGGCCACGCCTTGTTTTCCAGTTAAAAAAAAAATAAAGTGTATTTCCAAACTGTCAATAAAATATGAGTAAAGCCAGATGTTCAGTTATTTATTGTCTCTACCCTAACTGACTAGTCTATTTACATGAATTGCTGAAACTACAGTGATTTAGATGTCATGGCATTTCCTTGTTGGTGTAATGCCTCCTAAGGCCACTAGATGACAATGCTGTAATAATAATCAGTGGTTAATTTTTCTGTGGTTGAGTTTAAGCATTAGGAAGTAGTTACATTTGCTTTGCTAAATCAGTTTATTGTTACAGATACACATTTTTGCTTGACCTTCACATTTTGTGCAACAGATTTCAAAGACACTTCTATTTTCTCACTGATACAAAAGTTCTGTCTTCACTGAGGAAATGTGAATGCTTTGTTGCTTCCCTGTGCCAAGCAATGTGACTGCAGCCAGAGGCATTCCAGACGACTCAGGGATCTCCAAACAGGGTATGTTTTGTCGGTGAAATACTCAGTTATCTGGCAGAATTGCTGTAGTTTCCTGAGATTCAGAGGGTAAGTAGTAAGCGTGCTAAAATCAATAAAAACTGTAAATATCAACACATGTAGTTGAATAAAGAATACATTCCACACATTTGTCCTAAAATGGAACAAATACAGTTGAACTCTCATCAATAATTTTAACACTATGAAAATGGATATACAAATATCCATTTTCACCAGCACCAGCACCAGCTTTGGCTATATCCCTGCATCTATGACAGTTAGTTATATAACCAAATCTAATTCATGCATGACCCGTCTTCTCTCAGGCTTGCAAAAACACTTTGGTTTTGCTTTTTTTCTGAATAGTACATGCTCAATTTTAGGGGAAAGACCTACAAATCTTGCAGTAAGATTGTGTAAGTCGTACTGCATTGAATTTGGTTACATGATGTAGACATTCCAATTCAAAATGTATGTAACAAAAATAACTTAATGTCTGTGACACTGCTGACCAGTGGCATCCAGCTAATCCATGACGACAGAGACCTATCAGTTATGATCATGCTCTGAGTTTCCACGATCAAAAAGCTTGCCAGTTCTAGCAATCGCCAACAATCAGCAAATAACTCCATTTCACTTATGTGTATCAAACAAGGTAGCAATACCTTTGGGGACATCACAGTGAATTATTATTATTATTTAATATAACAAAGAGACCAGGATAAAAAAATAATGTCAAGTTATGTAAATACATTCGATTCAATCAAGTAAAAAGCAGCTAATGTGTGTGTGTGTGTATTTGCATCTGCTGCTCTAATGTTGTTTTGTTTGGTGATCCCATTATCTGACTGTGATTCTATGCTGTTATTAATTGCTTCCTAATAAGAAGATTAGTAGACTTGCATTTATTATATTTATTGCAGATCGATTTCTTCCCTGATCTCTCCATCCTCACCCCCTCCTTCCTCTTCTCTTATTGCCGATGACTTTACGTTCTATTTTGATTGAAATGTTGCTACCATCCATAACTCCTTCTATCATCCCAGGACCGAATCACCCTTCCCCCAGTCCTCCATTACGCTGTTACCCTCCTTACTGTCCTATTCTCACTTGCTCTGCTCACAAACCCAGAGATCTCAGAACTTGTGATGTCTTATTACCCAACTACCTATTCCTTGCTTGTGCTTTCCTCTTGTCTTCTCCAAAAGATCTAACCAGACATCCTCCCATTCATCACTTATCGCTTATAGTGTCACACCTCTGCTCAACAAACCAACACTGGACCCCTCTGCTGCTCAAAACTACTGCTCCATCTCCCTTCTCCCCTTTCTGTCCAAAACCCTGGAAACTGCTGTCTTTAATCAACTTTCATGCTTTTTAATGCAGAATAACCTGTATGGCCCAATCAATCTGGCTTCAAGGCTGACCATCCATGAAGTGGCTCTTCTTTCTATTGCAGAGTGACTTTGACTCTGCCAGGGTTGCCCTGATACTTCTTGACCTTTCTGTGGCCTTCAACAGTAAATCACCAGTAAAAGTCTTTCTTGGTGGTGATGGGCATCTTTGTCGTTGTTTTCAGGTGGATTTCATCTTACCTTCAAGACCACATCTATCATGTGTCCTGGACAGATGCAGTATCAATCCTTCTGAACCTCTCAGGAGTCCCTCACGGTTCAGTCCTTGGCCCCCTTCTGTTCTCCCTGTATACAACATCACTTGGTTCCTCTCTTTCCCCTGTATGATACCCAGGTTTCAACACGTATCTCTGCTTGCCTAGATGATCTCATTATGGATGTCTAATCATCATCTGAGATTAATATAGAAGTCCAGGGTTTTGTATATTGCAGCCAAGTAGTCTCCATTCTCAACAGTAGCAGCCTCTCAAAATGTCAAGACCTTTAGGGTGACACTTAACAGTGTTCTGCCATATGCAGACTACATAGCATCAGTCAGTAGGACCTGCATATTCTACCTATACAACATCAGAAGAACCTGCCCCTTACTCACCACCTACTCAGCCTAACTCCCTACACATGTGATCAATCCCCTGCAGTTCATTCAGACCACTGGTGGGCGGTGGGTCAACAATGTCCTGAAACTCTTCCATGTCATCCTGATCTCCTTCCACCAGCTGACAACTTGCATCCGTTTTATAACACTGATGTTAGCCTACGGACCAGTGCAGGGAGTGACTCAGTCTTATCTTCAGTTGATTGTCAGACCCTACACAATAGCTATAGCTTCTTCAGGAAGTTTTGGCTGTAATTCCCTCTTGTAACCTTGAATCCCGGTCACATTCGTAGTATATCTTGCCTCTGTGTGGTGGAACAAGCTTCCTGTTGCAGTCAGAACAGTGGCGAGTCTAGCCATCTTCCATCACAGACTGAAATCCCACCTCTTCAGACTCGATCTCAACCTCCCTACCCAAGCGTGATCGTTTGTTTCCCTTATGTGTAATTGGATAAAATGTGGAATTGTACTTTTGGGTCATGTGTAATTATTTATGTGGATGTTTGCTTTAAAGTATGTGTTAGCACACACCAGTCTCAGCAATGTGTTCGGCACTGATGGTTGTTATCAGCATTATGTGGTTAGTGGTGTCCTTTTTGTGCAACTTGTCATGCCACTTTATTAGATGCACTTTGTAAGTCACCCTAGCTAAGAGTGTCTGGTAAATGACAATACTGTAATGTTAACAATTCCCAGAACAGAGTGGTGTTAGATATAAGAATGGTGAAAGTTAGCTTTTTCTTGGAGTCTGAGGAAGGGTTTAACCCTTAACCCCCCCCCCCCCCCCCAACCCCCTATCTGTGAAAACCACCTCCTACTAAAGTTCATTTATAACAACAATGATATAAATTGACTTTAGAAGACTTGTGAATGAAAGTCACATACATACTCACGAGATTTCCCCCAAGAGTAACCTATTATCACCTAGATGACAGCACAGGGCACACTTTCAGCTGTGGGGAATAGACAGACCTGGATGCTGATTTGTGAAACACCTAAGAATAAATGGCACTAATCAAAACCTTTGCCTCCTGCAGTTTAGGGAGACAATCTGTGATGTCTGCTGCAACAGCCTCTCCCCTTAGGCTAAGCCCTGCTCATAGCTTGAGGGCGTCAAAAGGCAGGAGAGACTGTTCTCTGGCAGCAAAATAAATAAATAAATAAATAAATAAAATAAATAAACACAAGGAGTGGGGGACATGGTGGAACATGCTAAGCATTTATGAATCAGCGCTGGCTGTTAAGTGACCTGCTCTGTTCTGTGCACATTCAGTTAAGCTCTTTCCCCTGGGGTTAATTAATAAATACTGTTGTATCTTCCCCAGTTAAAACTAATAACTTTTACTACAAGCTCTACAATTAGAATGATCAGTATGCATGATCAGTATAGTGTCACAACTGATTAAGCCTCCAGTGAAAAAGTCAGCCCTAGTAGCAGTTGAGCAGACACACAGGGCCCACATCATGGACCTGTCCTCTCTCTCCTGCACTCTGATGTCTCCAGCCTTCAGAGGAAAGTACTTCTAATATGCTAGAACTCTTCCACGAATGGAGAATAAACTATTGCATATGTTCTTTATGTAAATAAAAGGAAACAGATCAGGAGCTCTATTGGTCAATAATTTAAAGATAAACACATTTTAAACAGGAATACTAAAACTGGTGTAGGGTAGTGGTTTTGATAGCATAAGGAAGGCCTCAGAATATTCTATACCCATTGTCCAGAATTTCAGGTGTGATCACCACTGCTGAGCCATGGTCTCAAATCACCTGAAGGTGCAAATACCCTTGTACTTGCAGTGGTGCCCATTTTTCATCATACTAGTATCTCAATTTCCAAAGGCACTTTATTTCCAGATGATTTAAAATCAATCAGTCTCCAATGCAATTGCACTTAATTGATGAGTTAGGGTCTTTTACTAAATTACATTTTCCCCTGCATGCACAAACATGGTGCCAGAAATATGCAATATTTAATTGTGATGGAGAACTTGATGCACAAGACAACGATGGTCGAGAAGTGACTTGTGGTGTGCAGCTCTTTTTAGTATTTCATGATTTGTAGTCTATATCGATCACCGAAAGTTTCAGAGGTGCATATAAACAATTGTGAGACTCAAGGTCCCTTATCGCTGCCACTCATTACATGAGAGATGCATTGAGAATTCACAAAATGTGCCCTGTCATTCCATTTTGACAGATTAAAATCAGCCTGGTTTCTTAGGCAACTCTGTTTGCCACAACAGCACAGGACGGTAGAAATGAAATACTTCCTCTTCACCAGGGAGTAACTGAACAACATGCTCTCTCAGTGTTGAAATACTGGTATCTTCTGTTTCTTATACAGATCTGTTTTCTGATAATCTGAATAGCAACGGTACGTGTTAAGTCAAATTCATGCACGCACTTCAGTGATCGAAATTGTGGCTACGCTGCAGATATAGTTATTCCTCACTCTTCAAGAGCAGCATTAATCATCAAGCTTTTTGAAAGCCAGATTGATCTCTCAAATCTAAAAGAACAAATAAACAAACACATGCATAAATAAAGCACGATGCTTGGTTTCTTGTTGGTGATCAATGTGCTTCTCACCAAAAAACCCAGCTGTGCTCCTTGCCACAAATAACAGCCTAAACAGTGTTGTGTGAAAATGCACGCTATCAGACAGAAGCTAAACAAGAAGGAGGGAGGGGAGGGCAAGATCATATCCTGTCAAAGCATGCACTGGATTCTGGCAAAGAAAAGAGTTTCTCAGATAAGCGGAGAATGCTGAAAGGGGGGGGGGGGGTAGAATTTGAATATGGAGTTAGGAAATGTATGACCTCACTTCAAGTTTTTGTTGAACTGTTTAAGGTGATATAATGTGTATCACTATCTCTGACACTACAATATAAAAATTCATACTTTGGAGCTTCTTTTTTTATTATCATTCAAAAATGCTAAATACTAAATAACTTGGTAATCAATATGATAAATATAAACGATGCAGGGATATAATGGATGACTGAATGTGTTTGCACTTATATGGACACCTGGTGTGGCTGCTATTTTAGACTGTGTCAGGTCTTCTGGTCTGAAACCATGAATGGCATAGGCCTGTGTAGTCAGTACTCCTTACTGGAATTATAAACTCTATGGCCAGTTGACAATACATTTGAGGATACAATGTCTTTAAGAGTTTTGTATGACAGCAATGTTAAATTAATAAACATGGCTGCTCCTAGCTAGCTGAAATCACCTCTCTTTTGAATTTTCACATTTTCGTTAAAAACGCCTAACCCCAACCCTAAAATTTATCCAAACTTATCCACTTTAGCTCCAAGCAGGATTTTGCATCGGTACAGTAGCTTCTGGTATTTACAATAACATTTTTTTCTTTTAGCAGATGCTGTTATCTAGAGCAAGCACAAAGCAACAACATGGCATGAAAGACTATATACATACAGGAAGCTACTGATCACATTTGATCATGCATCAGCTCCAAACAGTGCAGAGGTACAGTAAGTAGTGTGTATATGCTTCCATACATAATTGTACCACTACATATCCTAATAGTAAGATTAAAAATTCAACTAATTGAAATTGTGGTGTGGGGGTTGATTGTCAACAAACAGATTACACATCTGAGATGTGTGACTATGAAGAGGGGGTGGCGGTACAGTCAGGTGATCTGAGGTTGCAGGATAGTGTGAAATGACCATTTGTAGGGTGTGATGATAGAGTGAAGAAGTGAAGAAAACTCAGACTAACTGGGAAAAGTAGAAAAATTATTGCCTGACCCATTTAAAAGGTAGTCAAGTAATATTCCTGGAAGACAGTGGAAGAGAAACCTAGAAGAGCAGCAATTCATGACGTCTGGCACAAGCAAATATACATTAGCTTGCAACATAAGTCAAGTGTCTGTTAGATGGATGGAGGTAGGGCGGTCTATAGAGAATTGAAAAATACAGGTAGGGTGTTCTCATCCAATAGTCTCAAAGGCAGAGGATGTTAGGGTCTTTCTAACCAATGATGGCCCTGGATCCCAGTGCAATGGTGCAGTGTTGTACCATGATGAAGGGTGACACTGCTGCTCACAGTAACCTTTTGGCAGCAGCTGACAGCTGAATTCTCAGGTGCACTTTGCACTTGTTCTTCGGCTAGCTTGAGTGTGAGAGCGCGGCTTTTGTGCTATAAACATTACAAACTACAGTGAGAATGAAGAAATGTGCCCTCTGTTCAACAGAAAAGAAGCTGTCCGAGAAATGATTGCTGTGGGCATGGGAGGATAAGATGTAGAGTGAACTGTTACAATATATTGTGCAAGCCACTTGCTGTAACCCCCTAACCCTCTAAAAGACAGAGTGTTCCTGCTTTGTGTTTCTTCCTGAAGTTTTGACACATTTCAGGCGTTGGCCCCTATCAAACCTCCACAAAAACTGACCAGTTCTAATAGAGTCACTAAGATCAAGTCAAACATGCCAGCAGACATCTACTGCTACACCTACTGTTTGTATTGATCATGTGCACGTGTCTGCTAGATGAAGTGAGTCATGAAACTGAAAGGGTCTTCTGCATTGACAACAGAAGGATGGTGGAATTAAAGAACTAAACAAAACAAACATGGCAGGGTGAAAACATATCATTCTGGTTGTGCTCCCCAAAACTGTACAATAGGTCATAAGAAAGAAATTGTACTGAACTCTACTTAAAACAAATATTGATATAAGAATAAGATGCACATAGTGACTACATGCGCAATACTACTGATGTTTAAAAAAAACTCTACTTGAAAGACTCAAGCAATCTGCTTCAATCAGTTTGGGTTCTTATAACATAGAACAAAACTCATTGGAGTACAATGATACAAAATAATAATGCTGCATTCTTGAGTCTCAAGATAAGTTGCAATTGATAGAAATGGAACTGAGAAATTGAGACATTTCACAACCTACTCTAAGATCCTTGAATATTCTATGAAAAATGAAGGAGGTCTCTCTCATGAAAACATATGGGAACAGACAAGGACCCCAGCACTAATTATCATGGAGACATTATCATTAATGAAAGTCAAACTATGATTTAACATTTTAATTTTGTTATGAACATTGAGTAGGTAAAGACATTTTAGCTCCAAAAGCACAAGTATTTGCTATGGTGTTTCTAACAGTGGTGTTCTTTTTATTTTACTTAATAAAGCACTGTTTAAATATACTGAGTACAACTGTTTTTTGTCCATGTTTGAAGAACTTAGCTAAAGAATTAATAAAGAGAAAAAAATGTTGATTAACACATACTGTAAGTGTCCATTATGTTCAATATCCTTTTTATATTGTCATTTGGAATTCCACTTTTAAGAACAGACCACTTATGAGAATCAAATCAAATTGTCCTGGGTAGATTATTATAAGCAGGGTGCAGTGTAGTTAAAACTTTCCATAATCAACAATAGGAGGGAACTTGGCACACACTCTAAAGGGAAATGAACAAATAAATACATGTAAACCCTCTGTGGTTTCACGCCCATGAGTTGCCAGTTTCCAAAATGGATACAAATTCAAACGGCTAAACTGTTGTCTTCAGAGTGTCACAACGCTGACATGTTGTCAGTTTGGTCACATATACTTCCTGTCTACTAACCTCAGAGTAAGCTTCTTCCTCTTAGCCTCTTCTTTTAGCTTCCTCTTTCAGCCCCTTTTTAACGTTCTTCCACTGTGCAAAACGCACATTTTCCCCTCACCACCCAACAGGGAGAAGCTCGACCCTGCAAAAGTCCAAACCCAGCACGCCAACACTGAGAGACTAAGGGGATGTCAAGGTGGGCCAATTCCAATGAAAACAAACTGGCAGGTATGTGAGCAAACGGGGCCCAGGCTGTGGGTCTTACAATCCTGACAATTCGGTGTCACAGATAAAGCATAGGATAGCAGAGGTACAGAATTTCAGATCTTCATGATTATTCAGACAGCGAGTGACTACGAGCTTATTGGTTCATTCTTGAGAAAGTACTTCATGGAAGAATTAATCATTTTTTATTCAAATTCTGTGAAGACTATTCAAAATAATAAAACATGTTATCAGATAAATATAAGAATTATAAGAAACAAAAATTCAGAGAGTGAGGTCTACAATGCAATGGTGCAATCAAGGTCATTAAGAAAATTCAAAAATAAAATAGTACTCAAGTTCATTTTTGATTGTCTGGATGAAAATCGGTGCTTTGCAGGCTACAAACGGCTCTTTGCAGTGTGCAATAATTTTACTTTGCTTTTTGCTCGTCGTGGTCTTTGACTATGCTATTGGCAATTACACTGCTGTATCTCTTTGGGAAGATTTATCTGTATCATAAAACTGAAGAAGGCAGTGTAATTCATCCATGGAAGGCAACAACCTTTTCCTTGCCATGTTGACTGGCATTCAAGTATGTATCTGAACACAATAGGACAGGGCAGGAGAGGAGTCCTTAACCTTATTTTTTTTCCCTTAAAGTATTTTATGTGCTAGGTGTTTCAGTATTTGGTGTGGACAAATGAATTAAAAATTCAAATGACTTATTTACTTATAGGCATTGAGCTGGATTGAGTATTACATGTTTGTGAGTCAAAAATGATTCTTATAAGCAGACTGATTGGTTCCTACAAGCATAGTATCGATGCCTACAAGCAGAATATTGATTCCTACAGTGCAGAGAATTTGAACACTATTAGTATATTTTTATGTCACTCTAAATGACATAAAAATATATTAGTATATTTTTATGTTACTCTAAATGGTTGATATTTATCAGTATAAGCAAACCGCACTGTTCTTTGAATTCATCTGCACAGCTACTCCATTAATTTGGAGATTTTAACTCTGTGCTAATATTAATTCTGTGCTAATTTTTGATTTTCCTTCCTGCATCAATCCTTAATAACTTGTTTTTTCTTGCTGTCAGAGTTTTAGATACTCCAGGACCTACCCAAGCTTCTGAATGAAGGCCCTCCCACTCTGTGTATTTGACAAGCTGAGCTAGACACTCGGTATAACAGGGGTGTCAGTTTGTCAAATACCCCAAGTGTGAGGTCTCTCGTCTTCGAAACCCATCACCCAGTCACCTGTCACCCCTATGTCTCATAGTCGGCACACAGAAGACACAGCACATGCCTGTTCTATGCCATTGAGCCAGAGTACTGGAGTTGTTTGATTCTGTTTTAGTTTCTATATGGTACCAACTAATGCATATATATATATATATATGTACACACACACACACACACTATATGGACAAAAGTATTTGGTCACACCTGTTTTTCAGGTTTTGGGCTAGCCCCCTTATCTCCAGTGAAGGGCAATCTTAATGCTTCAGCATACCAAGACATTTTGGACGATGCTATGCTTCCAACTTTGTGGCAACAGTTTGGGGAAGGCCCTTTTCTATCCCTTTTCTTCTACCCCAGTGCACAAAACAAGGACTATATAGACATGGTTTGATGAAATCAATGTGGAAGAACTTGACTGGCCCACACAGAGCCCTGACCTCAACCCCATCGAGCACCTTTGGGATGAACTGGAATGGAGATTGCGAACCAGGCCTTCTCGTCCAACATCAGTGCCTGAACTCATAAATGTTCTACAGAACAAATTCCCACAGAAGCTGTTATATTAAAGTATATGTATTTGAATACAATGTCATTACAATGTAATGGTCAGGCATCTATATATATATATATATATATATATATATATATATATATATATATATATATATATATGTATATATATACACACTATATGGTCAAAGGTATTGAGGTCAGGCACTGATGTTGGACGAGAAGGCCTGGCTCGCAATCTCCATTCCAGTTCATTCCACAGGTGCTTAATGGGGTTGAGGTCAGGGCTCTGTGCGGGCCAGTCAAGTTCTTCCACAAATACTTTTGTCCATATAGTATGTGTGTGTATATATATATATATGAAAGACAATTAAACCTAATGAAGGAATTGAAGGAAAATTCTGAAGTCTGAAGGGGTTTCTGAACTGTACACAAAATCATGACTCCCAAGTCAGTTAATATTATGGTGACCTCAGGAAAAATAGTTCTGTGTGAATGGTACAAATCACATTCTGCAAGACTTCACTTAGAGAGTGTGAAAGAATAATTACAATGTATTTAGAGAAAGTGGCGATTTCCAGCTCTTAAAACCATTACAGTGTTCAAGAATAAGATGCAAACCAACTGTAAACATAAGGTATACGTACATAATTTAATTCTCTGAAAACACATTTCAGACAGTGGCTCATTCAAGTGGCCATGTGCAACACACAATTTGTATGTTAAAAGAACTGTATATCTTGCAGTTCTTTGGAAACATCTAGATGGAAAAAACACTAAATCTAAAGGTTAAATCTCAAGACAAGGAAAAACTCATCTTAAACTGCGTATGAATACTGTATAGAAGTTAAAGTTACCCTTAATTCCACTAGGGAGGATCAACATATTCTACAGTCATGAAAATACATCACAATGTTTGATGTTTCTGCAAAGTGTATATTAATTATGGCTGTCAATAAACATGTTCATTTTGAGTTCACCCTCTTAACTGAGCAGTTTAACTGTCAGAGGATGTGAGCTATCTTGTGATCAGATAGCTATATAAGGACACTCTGCAGACAGTGGCTTGCAAACATTGCCCACAAGCATTCAAAGTTCCACTATCTATTTTATTAAACAGCTGCATGTTACAGCCTCCACGCCATCACAAGTATTGACCAACATCAGGTAGACCTTGCCACTGTGCAAACAAGTAATGTCATGTCTGAATAGCTTCTGGGGTGTAAAAACTGATTGAATCAAAAGAACCAAATCTTCTTTAAAGGCCATAATAACCTCAGCTCACTACAGGCAACCAGATGGCAGGCACAGAAATTTTGCCCAGTATGTCATGCCAGTTGGTGCTCCATGTACACAGTTTGAAGCAGCCTCTCCCTCTTTTTGTATACCTCTACTGCCTTCTGGGGTATTCTCTTTGTTCTACCCATGCTTACTCGGAACAAATATAGGAAAGTACCATCTGTCCTGGGTGCCTTGGCACATCTTGAACTGTAAAGACTGGTAATTAGCTTCCAGAATTGCCTGGCCTGCCTAGTCAAGGGCTGTCAAATTGATTTGTAGAGGGTTTAAAATATATTTCTTCTTTAATTTTCCAAGGAAAATTATAGTGATTCATATCCTGCAGTGAACCGGACTCCCTCTGAAGCTGCTTTTAGTGGTCACATTAGACCATGTGATATCCTGAGGTGCCCCCTGCTTATGTGTGTTGCCCATCCTGATCTTCAACGTTACTTCTGTTTTCAGCAAAAGCAACATCTAGGACCTCAGGCTCCTTACCGAGGCAGTCAAGAGTGGAGGCCAAGCATCTAAAAACTCATACTGATGTTCTGATCTGAGATTGATAGATTAGGACTGTCTTGGACATGTATTAGGTTATGGTTTGGCTGTTGCAGTTGGGTTTTTACTGTGATTAAAAATGAAAATGCTCTGCTCATTTACAGTGATCAGTTTGGAGTGGACACTACATAGATCCACTGATCATTACAGTACATGCATGTGTGAAGCGAATGGACGGTGTGTTTCATCCAATGCATATGATGTAAACAGATGCAGTGCTTGTTCAGCACAGATGAACCTGAACTAATGGGTTTTCAACTCACCAAAAACAGGAACCGGTAATTACCAAAATGAAGTGGTGCAGGGCCTACGTTGCATATTTGTGTAATGGTTATGACTTATTCAGATGGGTATGATATTAATAGATTAGTCTTAGTAGCTGAGAAATGTGACACTGCTTGCATATTCATAGGATCATGTGATAAAGATGGTTTCCTCTTGACAACCATCTTGTTTGCTTTTAAATGTTGTCTGAACCACCTTTTTGTTACATTTAGGGATTACAATTCTCATTCTTTCACCCATTGTGTCATGTGAATGGATAATCATTCAGGTTTAGAATTCCCACCACAGATAATGCTCCTGTAAGCAAACCGTATTTGGTTCTATTGCACAGCAGGTCTCATTTGTGTTTCTATGTGCCCCTGTTACATGTATCCTGTTTAATCCCATGGCATATGCCTTTATCAAGATCCAATTGCAAGATATCCTGGAAAATTAAGAAATAAGCATAGCATGCTCCCTCAGTATTTTGTCCAGGAGGCTATGCAGTGACGTTTTATTGAAAATTAGTTTGTAAATTGAACATCTGCTGTGATATTGAACCATGTCAATTCCAGGTGTGTGTGTGTTTGGGACTGAATGACCTCAGCGTGGATTTTCTTGCCAGCTTGTTTCCAAGAAGTGCAGGTTCTCTGCCAGTAATACTGTAAATGGCATTCATTTCAGCTAGACCTGAGCTCACTTTTGTAGTCTTGAGAAGGCTGACTTCTATTCAAAAAATTGGGATTATAGCACAGGTGCTGTGCAAAGAAAGACACACAAGCAGATACAGACACATGCACCTGTCTCAGTTGTAATGAAAATTATTAAATGTAACCCCATTGTCTTTGTTGCAATCAAAATTATTTAAGTGCAAAAATATAATGTTACCATAGTGTACAAAATTAGGAATAAAAGAAATCAGAATTTAATGGGTGATCCTTTATAAATCTGGAACACTTGTTAATAACAAAAATGATGCAGGATCACTGCCAGTTTAAAACTAAATTCCCTATCATCCCCATTGGTAGCTATAGAACGCAAAACATTTTAGCCTTTCCCCACTTACAATTGTACTATACAGTGTTTGAATGTATCCCTCCTCATATATAGGTTAATAACTAAGTGGACCTTGACTATGGCTTTACTGAACCTTTATGTATTCAATCATCTTACACATGGAACTGGACTCAGCCCATTTCTTCTGAAGCAAAATGTTTTTATCAGCAACATGAGCTGTTCATAGTCCATATGCTTGTCATCACTTTAGTCTTCACATTAGGTGACAGGCCACTGCAATTGAAGGATGACATGTTTCTGTCATTTAGCTTCTAAGACAGAAATATACACAAATAAAAGATATTCAAGGGGTGGATATTTTGGAGTAAGCCAGCAGACATTAAAGACAATTTTTGGCATTTCAGAATCCTACTCACCATTCGTCCTTCACTTTTACCATGAAGGTACAGTAATTTTCAAATAAAAGTAAACATTTATATAGTTTTGTTCAGATGGTATTGACCACATTGTTCTGTCACAGTAGGCCTTTACACTTTATTCATTTGGAATGCATAATTCATGCTAACATGACATCATTTCCCAACCCAACAGTAAGATCATTACAAGTAAGAAAGTGCATCCTCTTGCATTTATTATTATTTATTTATGCAGGAACTGGAAATGAATAAACACAACTTTTTGTTGTTTACAGATGAAAGCTATAGTTAATATAAGCCATGGCCTGTTCTAGGTGCTATATTCACTCTAACCATGAACCTCCAGGGTGCTGCAATGCTCTGGGAGGAATGTGCAAGCAGAGTAAGAAGGCGGTTAAAGGTCTTTCACCAGTGTGCTGTATTTCAAGGATTATTATTTTTTGCAGCCCCCCCCCAAATGGGAGCTCGCCGTCCGAAGGCCATGAAAAGCTGCCAAACACTGACAGACATACACCGAAATGCCCCAGATAAGAACGAGACAGAAACATTTAACACCTGCAGCCAAAGGAAATTAAAATGACAACTACCATATTTGTTGTTGTACAAGAAGCACTTTTTAACCTGAAAAATGCACACTAATCATTGTAGTGGTCGGTAGGTTTTCTATTGAGTATTGAGGATTTCCCCAGCCATGCTTCTTTTTTTAAGCACGTTGCATTCTACAGTAAAATGCAGGGTCAGTTTCTTCTCTCCATATCTGAGATGCATGCATGCAGTGCCCATAGTCAGATTGCTTCTTAATTATTAATTTTTTATTATGTTTTGGATAATAAAGGATGTACTTCTTTTCCTTCTCTCTCTCTCCCTCTCTCTCTCTCTCTCTCTCTCTCTCTGTGTATATATATATATATATACATATACATAAATATAATTATATTTATTATTATTATTATTATTACTATTATTATTAATATTAGTAGTAATAGTCTAAAATCATTCCACATCTGATGCAATAACACTAGTTTACAGCATGACACATGACATACCAAGTGGTTGCTTAACCATGACATCTTTCATGTCTGTCACCAAATGTCAAAGAGACGGAAAAGGAAAAACAATTGCCTGGTGCTTTGTGCAACATCAGTTTTTGGATTTCACAGGTCAGGGATGGGAGAGTTTCCTTACCGCAACACTAAAATTCAAAACATAAACACTACAGAAATGTTTTGTAAGGAAAGTTTTCTAGTGGATTCTTCAGAGCAATACTGTAAATTTCACTTATGCTGTGTTCTCACAAGATGCCTTTTCAATGATTGTGCTCCAAAGCAAAAAGAATAGGAGATTTCCTGAAACCTACGGGATTTGGGTAAAGATGTCTGTTCTTTTATGTGCCTCTCAGAAGATTTCTTTGTTCACCCCACTACCACCACCAACACTTTCTTTCCTTTCAATCCCAACACTTTTCAGTTTCAGGCCCCTTTATGCACAGTCCTACATTTCTCAACAGAAAGGGCCAATTTTCAGCTCCTTATATTCATATAAATGCATTCAAATATCTTTGCCTTGGAGAAAAAGGCTTAAAGTAAGACTGAGAAACTGAGATGTGATGTGTGATCTTTTGGCCTGAATCTGTAGAAGGAAGGGTGTTCTGCTGCACAAGATGACTTACAACAATCAATATGTGACACTTTAGTCTAAGGCGCTGATTGGAAAACATAGCTGTAACTGTCACATTGCCCTTCCATCTGTACAGCTCCATTTAAATTGCTCAGTAGCCCCTTGTTAAGTAGATAACAACAAGGTCATATGTGCTCACACAAATAATTAGCATTTGCACGTGAAATTGCTCGCTTTATAAGTGGAACGCCAAAGATTGTCAGAGATCACAGAGATCAAAGTCAAACTTTTTCCTCTCAATAGGTGGGTGTTGGATGACTCTTAGTTATGATAGCCCCACTTCCACTGATTAAATATTGACTGATAGCCTGGTAAAATTACAACCATGGAATTCACTAAGGGGGGAGGACTACTGCACTGACTTCACAGTTCACCACTTATGAACACTTAGTGTGTGCAGCCAAGGAGCATTCTCTTGATCATGGCATAAATATCCATTATTCACAGTGCAAGCTGTCACCATGTTTCATGACCTGACAGACCAGGAACCAGCAGTTTTTCATATCTCCTCCAAGGTTACCTGACATGATTGATTCAGGCGCTGGGGCAGACAGTGCTGCTTGTGCTTAGTCTGGATCTTCCACCTCCGAAAACCAACATTTGCTGGTATCATGTGAGACAGGGATCCCTCCTTGAAAATGTAAATTCAATGGAAATGACAAATTCTGCAGCATTAACTCAATAGGCTCTTATTCTACATGTCGTGAGGTTATTTGGATGGTTGTGTCAAATATAGAGATGACAGCTGTCATTTGATTTTCCGGGTAAACAAAGTAAATGATGAACTCTGCACACAAGTGAACAATACTTGACAACAAAGATTTAACGGCTATGCAAACATATGCTTATCAAAAAGATTCCCCTACATGACAGTGCATAACATTGCTGGTGGTTTTGTTGTGAGGTTGTGTTTTAAAAACTGTGGAATGACTCATCTATTAAACACAATACCTTTGTGTCAAGAGTTTGAATGTTCATTTTAGTGTTGGCCATGAATGAAACCCTGAATTCAAAACAATGAAAGAGGCATTTTTTTATTGTGCCTTTGTACAACAAGCTGTTGATAAATTTATTGGAAGAACTTGGCTTGGAATTGTCTCAAACTGGCAGGGTTTCCATGGATATGGAAATCAAGGCCTAGTCAAAGATGTTACATGAAACCAAGATGCTGGGATCCTTGTCCTTTTCAACTCTATTAC
The DNA here is from genome assembly GCF_013368585.1 of Megalops cyprinoides. NCBI lineage: Eukaryota > Metazoa > Chordata > Actinopteri > Elopiformes > Megalopidae > Megalops > Megalops cyprinoides. The sequence continues at coordinate 15,020,050 of NC_050598.1, read as the reverse complement.
TGAACTCAGTGTTATGAACTGTACTTTCTCATGCAGATAATTAAAATAAATGTCTGGAACTCCATAGCTGGCCCAGGAAGCAACACAGAGCATAGCGCCCCTGCTGTGTGAAATACTACAGAAAATCTTCTAGGCACCCTGTGGCCAGAAAGATGTGTTTATATTATAAGTGCAGAGAGAACAGAGACTTCATGCTTCATGTTTAAATTTTCCTCTCAGAGACCAATATGATAATGAGGTCTATTCTTTTACAACTGGACATCAGATCTTCTCTAATACCCTCCCACTGTCTCTCTCCTACACTGTGCTCCTTAGAAGGGGTGCATCAATTTTTTGGCCTATTCTTTTTTGTTGCATGTCAGCTACAGATAAAAGTTATACTGTACCTCAGAATCTCTCCCATAAATAAACAATATGTATACATTTGCACGCGTGCAAATTTGCAAATATGGCACATTTGACAGTTGGGGAAATAACAGATACACAGCAGCACATTTCTTTAGAAAAATCTGAGTTTTTATTATCAATATGCTGCACTTTGTTTCTAAGTATGACCTATCACCTCATTTTTGGTGTCATATTTCTCACCCGTTTGTCTTAAATCTAAATTGCATGAAAGTCCATACTTGCATTGTCATATTACTGTCTGTAATATATTTAAATATGTTCTATTCTATTTATGGTCCCTGTTGTTTTGTAAGCTTCATATTAATAAAGAACTAACAGCACTATTAGCAGTAGTCCTATGCACTGTAATTTCAAGGCACCAATTTGCCCTAGGCTAGACTGCCATCCCAATTTGTATGTGATGCTTGCACCATCTGTGTGTGTGTGTAATGTGGAGGGGGTCTCACCTTGCATTGCTCCTAGTGAGAAGAGGGTGGGGGTCTTGGGGAAAGGGAGGGAGATTTAACAGTGTGCAGTGTGGTTCATTTGACCTTAGTGAATGCGATCCTAGTGCGGTGGTGGGGGAGCATGTGTGTGCGTAGTGAGTGTGCGGTAGCCTATTTAGTCACACTTACCTGAGGGACATATTGGGATGGTGAGGGATCCAGTGCTGTCACAGCAGGGCTTGGAGGGAGGTAAGAGGTTAATGCATTAGTCTTTCATGTTACCATTGGTTTGTATTTCCTTTGAAGAACCATAAAGGGTAACCCCTTTATTAGTTATCTGAAAGAGGGGTAGAGGCAGCTGTGGGAGGCATACAATTTACATAAAAGTTCATACAAGTTCTCAATTTAACTTAGTTGAGATAAAGACAAAGATAAACGTTACAATTGTGGAAAATTAGGTGTTGCTCATATCCTGTGGTTGCCTTGATATTAAGGTTTTGATAATCTTTCATTATCCATAGCAAAAGTGAAATGTTATCAAGAGAGGGTGGGATGTTTGAGCGACTGACATTGCTGTGTTTGTTCAGAGCGTGTAGTGATGGTTCTCTGTGTTCCGACCTTTTCTGTTCATACTGTTTGGAGGCACAGTGACCTGCTTCATGTGATTGGCAAGAACACCCTATTTCCCTCTTTCTGGTAGGGCATCAATATTGATTCTTTGAGACGTAGTGCAGTGTTCATTTTTTTACACTCCCCCACCTCACCCCCACAAATCCCTGGCAGAACCATTTAAATTAAAGCCATAACTATGGGAAAATAACAGGCAAGTGTTATTTTCCCATAGTCATACCAGTGCAGCTGCTTTTGATTTTTTTTATTTCAGGGATTACATGCTTCACTTTTGTGTCCCCCTTAGGAATTTACTACACTGTATTTCTGAGAGCCAGGAGGATTCAGTGGGAGTATTATGAACACAAAAAAGGTCAGCCACGGCACCAAATACCCGGAACAATGATGGCGCCACAATACAGCTCTGGCAATCCTACAAAAGATGTCCTGATATCTGAACTACTTTCACTATCTCCTTTGAGGGGGAGCGGCTCCATTTACAAAGCTTTTGCTTAGCAGAGTATCAAAGTCACTAGCAAACATCTCCAGCAAAGGCACTGCTGTCCTTAGATAATCAGAGTTTCAAATCTCTCAGAATTTCTTCAAAACAATAGTTAAATTGAAGGCAGGAAGTATCTCTAGTATTTTGCCAGAGAGGACTTCAAATGAGGGTCATTGTCACCATTAAAAATAAAGACATTAGGCTGAAAATGTGCATGTGGAGTGTATGCATTGCCCATAGTACATGCATTAGGAAACGTGGTTGCATAAGGGGTTTTCAATTAAACTTTTCAAAAAACATTTTGAGGCTTTATATTCTAGCCCTGTCCTGGCTGCCCAATGGACTCTGATCTCACAAATAAGTGGTCAGAACCATGGGGTGAGAGGGCAAACAGTATTTTGTGCCATGCACTCAGCGATCCTTTTTTTAAATGTGTTCAAAGACAGTGGAATCTACTGGAACATGTACATGGAGGCCATCTCTGCTTGGCATTTAACTGATGAATATGTGGTTTTGCAGGAAAAAAAAACAACAACAAAGATTTTAGGTTCCATTTCAAATCACTGGCTCAAGCTATTGTTATATCCAGTTGAAAAAGAGCATGTTTTGTTGGAGCTTGACTTTTAGTATTAAATCAGCTCTGCATCAAGAAAGTCTTCAGAGCATCCCTTTAAAATGGCCAACACCCCTTCACCTGAAAGTGAAGGAGACATTGATAAGACATCCCACACCAAAAGGAGTATATATTTTGTGATCATAGAGACATGCTACAGGATGTACCTATCACTAAAAAGCAGCCAATTTATTACTTTTGTCTCAACGATTTGCTCCTCCAAGATAGGCTGTGCCCCTTACTAAGCCCGAAGTGAGGTTACCAGTACATTAGGGTTTAAAATACAAAAAGATTCAGGTTTTATCACAATAAATGATGTTTTCTCCACATCATGTACAGCTGCAAGGGCACTTTATCTCTGTTCAGCTCAGTGAAATTTCGATGCCAAACTCAATACAATTTTTGGCATGCCGTTTGGTGATTTCTGGCCCAAAACTTCAATTTTGTTTTTAAACCATGCAAAATGCATCTGATTGTGATTCAGACATTGGCACTGGACTTTGGCAAATCCAAATTGCCTCTTTGTGTGGGTTGTCTTTAGAAGAGGCTTCTTCCTTGCAACCCAGTCATGAATGCCACATTCATTGGAGTGACTTGGAATATACTTTTTGACACTTTGTATCCTTAACATTCCAGCTTGCAGATCTCAGACTTTTGTTTTGGATTCATGGGTGCCTTCCAAACCACTTGACTCACCACACACAGTGGCAAGATACACTTGCATCTTTTTCCAGGCAGTGCAGCAATGCCAAGTCCTGCAGCTTTTTAATGTTGCTGTTGGCCTCTTGGTGGCCTGGTTTTTCATCAATTACAGTAACTTTAAACAATGCGATCCTGGAGATGTTTTGCTCTTGCTGCCCATAGTTATCTCCTTACACTGGCATGCATTAAGAAACAAGGGAACCTGCTGGGAAACCCTACAGGAGCAGCTGATTTTACCCTGAGCTCATCAGAATCACTTCAACTGGACAAAGGTGAAATCAGTTAGCTGAGCATAATTTTGGTGGTGAATGGTTAGGAATGGTTAGACCTGAGCACAATTACAACTTCTATTATAAAGGGTGTGTAAATGTATGTAAAATGTATGTGTGTGTATGTGTGTGTGTTCATTAAGACACATCTGATGAAATTCTCTGAAATTCTTCATATTTTCAAGGGAAAAGAAGGTACAATTGGCAGGGTCAAATTCCCTCTGGACATGGAATAAAGTTTCTTGAAACAAGCCTTCAGGGTACTCTGAGGCTTAAAGATTAAACACTGGTATTTAAAAGTGGCCTTTTATAAGGCATCTCAGTAGTGAATTCACAGGTACAATATACTTGCATTACTTTGCAAGTAAGAAAGTTACCATATCAGACATTTTGTAGATATTTCCATTTAGAATCTTGCAATGTAAAATGCTTCTTTTATTTTCCAGAATATTCTAACTAGTATTTTCTATATAGTATATTTGTAAGTAATTCATTTGTTTATTGTCTGCTCTATTGCTTTAGATATGTACACACACTTATACTTCAGAGAACAGGAAATGGCAAATGATCCAAGCTCAATGATGTTTACAAGATAGTCATAAATGATGAGATAATTCACTGTATTATTTTACCTCAACTTAATTTACATCAAAACTGGAGAGTAACCATAGACTCTCTGCAATGCATGCCTGGTATATGAGACCCTCAGTTGTGTGACTGGTTTGAAGATTAATGTGGTTGTATTCTTGCATTCTTGCTCACAAACATGTTGTGACTAAGGTGAGTTCATGTTACTCAGTGATGCATGCTTATTCAGTCCCAGCAGTTGGGCTGTGATTCAAGAACTGGCATTAAATGTCAGAAGCATAAACATGGCAGGCCAGGAAGAAAGTGCCTGTGCCTTATAATTGTTTTCACCACACATGTTTTACAGGCATACAGGTCATGATGACTGCTAAAAGAAATCTGGAAAGTTGGTGTTGTGGGAGTATCCTGAATACATAGCACTATGACACGACCATTGTTTCCATGGGGGTAATGTGGAAACATCACAAACTGCCCCAAGAGTTGAATATGACAACCAAACTGGCGAGCTATTAGACATTTACAGTAAACTATAACAATTGGCAGGTAAAATATTTTACACCAGGTACAATATAAGGTGTAAGACTTCAAGACATTTACAAATATTAAAATGCTTTTAAAGTGAAGTACATTCTGTGCATTCTATTTGGGGACAGAAAGAAAAAACACATTTTATTTACCTACATGTCAACATGATCAACTTTTCCTAAAAGACTAAAACAGTATACAATATACCTATTATAATGAATTGGAAAATTAATAGCAGTAATTCAAATATGCACCACATAACTCAGAAAATCTAGGAGAAAGATGTCAGCCAACACAATAACAGCCAACTTCAGATACAAGGTCATCTATGTCAGGTGCACTAAATTTGTGTTTGAAACAAATGAAAACACTAACTTTGTTCATTGTGATTATTATACAAATACATAAGGCTAATATGAATGAAGGCAAGCCAGAGTGATATCTGATGGCATTGTAATAATGAAATAGGTCACTATATTCTATCCATTGTCTGTCCCAATTATCCTTGATGTGGAATTAAACAAATTGAAAATCATAGATGCACACTCTTGCCATTTAGATTGCAAATTCATACGCATCTGAGATATTGAACAGATCATACATTCCTTGGCTTTATTATGGCCCCTTTGAATTGCATCCTTGAAGTCTAATGATTTTATATTGTGCCATTTTTTTCATTGATTTCTATGTATGCTTTCACACCTTTCTGTCTGTGCAGGTCAAACTATATACAACACTCAGTTCTCAAAACTATGAAGTACACGTTACAAAAAATAAATAACACTAATATTTTTATACAGCTAGGAAGCAAGTGCTGCAGCCACCCAGACGGATATCTAGTAGTATAGCTGCTCCTCCGAGAGGACAGGACAACCCTATTTCACTTTGGCCTAATACTTGATATTCATGGTTCAGCCTTGAATCATTTCTTTGCCAGGGATAGAATGACATGTCTGAGCCACAGTCTAATCACAACAGCTACATTTCCTTATGTTTCTCCCTTTCTGTGCCCTTAACCTGAAGTGTATATGACTGACAGAGCAATAACTTCATGCACTGAGCGTGCAGAAGACCAGATGTTAACATAATGACCACTTTCAAAGTGTCTGACACATTTAGTCAGCAGAGCAAACTACTGTTGATGGAATATTAGTAAAGATATTTCTCAGCAGAGGGGTGGGAGATACTGCCTTCATACTCAATGGGACCCAAGTATGGACAATTGTACGAAACATGATAGCTGCTTATGCCCAAGTGGAAGAAAACCTCAAAATGGAAGTAAATCAGATCGCCAAGGAACTTGCACTTCATCCAAATATTTGTAAAGATGTGGTGTACCAATAATATATATAGGCCTTTTGTTTTTTTTTCAATTATTCATTCCTCTAAAGTTGACTTCATTTATCAACAAGACTGGCCTTTGAACCATTACATCATCTTTGGTAACTGATCCAGCACAATACTTATCATCAGAATTTAGATGATGAAATATACAAAGTCATAGCTGTTCGCAACATAATTTTTTATTGTGTTTCACAATCTGAAGGTTGACAGTGGCAGTCAGGACAACAGCATCCAGAGCAGACTGCTTAATGAAGTAGTGGCATGGGCTAGAATGAAGTTCAAGGCAAATAAATAAAGATGCATGACAATTGTAAAGGAGAAAAAAACCAAAAAACGCTTCAAAATGTAGGCACAAACAGATTATATCACTAACAGAAGACATTATATTCCTTGGGAAATGGCTTGACGAGGCACTGAAAGGGTGAATGGAATATCACCAACACTGAGACACAAGAAGCCACCGTGCTGATATAAAATTCAGTCACGGTGACCTGGGAAAAACAAGCATGGCTATACCAGCATGGGATAAGCAATCAACAAACATCTATGGAAGGGGGCAGCAGTTCCTTCAAGTTTCATATCCCTCAGACTCTGTATAAGGTGAAGAAAACTGCAGCTCAATCTATCATCCTTTTAATATGGTTCTCAAAACGAGAACCATATTAAAATGAGAGACATCATCACATTCATAGGTTTGAAGACAGGACATCTAAAGCAGTGGAGCTATGAAGGCAAACAACATGGACAAAATGGGACCCTTGAAAAAATAAAGTAACAGATCTGTTGAGTTTAGAGCCTTTCAGGGCAGTGTTTCTGCTGTGGGCTGCCACTGATACATTACTGATGCCAACAAACCTGGACAGATATGGGCTGGGGGAGGAAAGTATAGATAAACACAAGACAACGTTTTTATGATGCTTGCAGATATCTTAGAGTGTGAGGAACAAAGAAAATACCCTCTTTCAGTGAGAACAATATCAACAACCACATGTATCGGGGGGGGGGGGGGGGGGGGGGGAGAACATAGCAGAAGATGAAATCTACTACAAAAAGCACAAAAATGGGAGATGAGGGAAGACCTTAGGAGGAGGTTGCCATTCCTTGAAGTTGGGAACAGAACCATGACACTGGCCAAGACGTCAAGGTCTGCAGAGTAGAAGATAATTATCAAACTTGCCCTTCCGTGGGGATGCAAAAAAGTCTTCAAAGGCAAAAAAAAAATCTTTAAATGGCTAAGTATTCTGAGGTAGTAGAAGCTTGAAATCCTGGCAGCACTCAGTTATGGTGGGTTGCAATGATATTTCATAATAGGAGACATAGTTGCCAGGAACATTTTTAGGAACATAGCCTGATGCTTGATGTCAGAACAGAAGTGGAGCGCAATCTATTTTTGCATCGGTGAACACTGTTGAATATCAAATAGCCAGTTACCAACACGTAGCCCAGAGAGAATTTTCAAAAGTTGTCAAAAATCTGATCAAACTAATATTGGTTAATAGTTACAGTATATGAGGATTGAAAATGAATATGTTTTTAATTGTTTAAATGTACATCTCAGCAGAAATGGGTGTATTTCCTAAAATATTTATGAGCCCTGTGACTAAATAATAAAGACCTGTGACAAAATTCCCAGATGGACCCTGCAGAAACAAATTCAGACTCTCAAAAGAAACAATACTTTTGCTTGATTTAATACTTGTATCATTTCAAGTTAAAAATTACAGCCATAGTATGAGAGGCATTGTCTGTGCACACATTGGAGAACATAAATGTGTAGGCAAAAAACAGCTTATAGTTAATGGTTAACATCAGTCATTAGTTTAATGGATGATAGAATTTTCAGTTTTGTACTTATGGTACATGTACACCGAAACTGTCAGTCGCCTCAAACTTTGCATACCCATACCCATATATGCCTGGAATTGGAGGATGTTCAGTTCCTGGATGTATCAATTGAATCATCATTAAACAGTTCAGTTCATGTCCCTGTAGCATATAACAAGACTCCAAAAAGACAAACTCAACTATGACATTTTATACTGTTTACTATTTATTCTGTTTTTGTCAATTGCTTCCATATTAACATCAGCATTCAGCTTTCCTTTGGACAGACTGTAAGGTCTAAAATTGATTTTATGAACCTTAGAGAAATCATTAAATCATTCAATGTGACAAAACCTTTCAAGCAAAAACATTGAACAAACCACATTAATGGACAGTGAAGATCAGCCAACCTTGATATTTCATGTGGAGGCAAAGTTACCACTTGACCAAAGGAATGTAACCTATATTTTTAAATATTTCAGAATTGTACAACTTAACATATGGAATGTTAAAACTTTCATGCAGGAAAAATGCACAAGCACAAGACAGGCATCAGTAACTTGAAGAGATAAAAATGATTCACATCTCTGCTTATCAATTACAACTCTGCTGAGGAAAGAAGAAAGCTCCTTTTCATGAATTAAATTAAACTGGCTCGTGAGTAAATGTGTAACAAACAAACATTACTATAACAAAAATCCAATCAGACCTTTAACATATTCGTAAAAAAACTTCTAATAAAATGTCAATGCAATAGTGCCAATGTAGGCTACTGTAATCCACATAATTGGACCATTGTACATGGTTTCTTCCACAGATGTCCCCAATCTGGCTCAGATCTTGTTTCTGGAAAATGTTTGTTGAACATTTCATTGACACATTTAAAGGTATCAAAGGTATAAAATGATAAAATGAAATGAAGCAATTAACATCTGGCCAGCCTTTTCTGGTCAAAGAAGATTCTTCTCTGAGACAGGAATCCTGACATGTATTGCAAACATCCATTTGGAAATATGTCTTGTCCAAAAATTCAAAAAGGCTGATTTCATGTCCACCAGGAGTCATAGAACCTTTGTTTCTAATATTTTAACAGTGTTGCCATTGACTACACAACCAAAACTGTTGACCATACTACTTTTGCTTTGTTAACCAAGGCTTTTGCTCTGGGATTGGTTAATCTGAAGTGTGAGGTAATTCAAAAAGCCAATACCGGCATAAAAAAAAAGAAGTTATACTTACATAAATGTAACACTTGTACTTGTAGCTACATCCTTTTCCATATGTGTATGGAAAGCCTGGGATCAAGCATTGGGATTTCTGAAGGGTGATGATGATTCTGGGATGTATGATTTGTAACAGCACACGGGACTGACATTTTGATGTCTTGTTGCTGTTTTGAAAATACTCTGTCTCAAGGTCCTTGCAAAAGATGGTGTAACAACATAATTTTTTGTAATGTCTGGGACAAAACACTGGGAATGCTTAAAGGCAAGGACATTTATGGTGTCTGAATTGTTATGTCTCACTTGAGTCCACCTGTTGACATCAGGTGTAGACACTGCCTCATATTCTCTTAATTACTTGGTAATGATCTTAAAATATCTTGTATTGCATGCTGTCACATTGTTTCAAATATGTACGTGCAAGGTAAACCTTGTCCTTATGCAATTTCCTAATCATCCTAATTTGGCATTGATACATTACAAAAATCATTTAAAGAGTGTCAGATGTTGTCTAGAAGAGTTAATACTAATGAAAGTTGTAGCAAAAGGCCCTTTTAAATGCAGAAAAATTGCTTAAATTTTATAATAAACCCATTGAAACACACTGAAAACTTCACATTCATAGGGCTGTAGAGATTTGTAACTGTAGCTCAAACTGACTGTGACCTCGAGGCCATCTGGAGCCCATGTCTGTGCCAAGCCAGCAGATGTTAAAATCAGTCACAACACATCTCTATGCAGAAGAGTAGCACCATTATCAATGTGACCGGGAATGATCCTACGTTTGGAATTCAAATACAACGTGAAAAAATCAGCAAAACTTCACACCTACACCACAATCTATGCAACATATTGTCTAAATTTTAGATTTCCTCTGTACCAGATACCTGTGTGTAATAGGTCTACTGTTAATGCAATAACATTTTTCAACACAGTAAAACAGTCAAATCAGTAACAACACTCAAATCAGTAAAACAAACAAAAAACTATAAACCATGCACTGTAAGTAGCTTGCACTATCAGTTTTTACAGCTATTATGTTTTTTTTTGTGTCCACATTGCCAGACTCCAGAGTGACGATTAGTGCTACTATCTCAGTAAGCGTAGTTAACAAATGTGCATTTTCCACTGTCAACTGCATGAACCAGTGTTCTGTAATTGCCTACATTCAGTGCTGCAGTTATACACTTGAATAAAATTATAACACAAGTAAATTAAACAACTAAACAATTAAAACACATTTCTGTAAGATAGTGGGCCATGGGTATGCTCTTACAGTATTGTAGTGTGGTGTAAGTGTTCTATGTTGTACCACTGTGTTTCATCCTGTTTGCATTGTCTCCAACTTATTAGTCTCCATATTGTGTCTGGGGGTAAGCTGGGTATGTGCTTTATGTTCCCCACTGTGGAGCAGATGACTGTGGTGTAAAGTGACCATGTCCTTGTCTGGGAAAAGCACTAGATAAGCTTTTGTGCTGCTTGTTGTTGCCACAGTCTGCAATATCTAAAACACCAGAATCAGACTTAAATTCAGGTTCTTATCTGAGTCACGTTATTGCTTGGTCCATGGGTTGCAGTTGCAGGGAAAATAGAAAAAAAATATCAGAACTTAATCAAGAAAATGGCAAGTCCAGATACACAGAGGATTGGAGCAATAAGCCAATTCCAGCCAGCAATGGAGCTACTCTCCTGAAGATGCTGAGAAGCATGGGTGACCAGTATAAAGGTCCTGAGCAGGTAACACTGGCCCTGGGGAAGAAGCTGTTTTCCCAAGGATGCTGCAAAGCATGGCTGACCGGCACAGCGGTGCTGAACACTTTGCCCCAGGGAAGCAGCCGCTCCCAGCCACCTGCGATGCTGATAGCACACCTCATGAAATGCAATTCACCATTGGCAAGGTTTAAGATGCTGGCGGAGGATGCATGAGCCAGGTTGGTGCCAGGAACCCTCTGCTGCTGTCCCTAGCTGATGACAGCGGGAATGCTGATAGAGCCTGACCCAGCCTACAGCATGTGACCAAGAACGCTCCATCAGCCACTAAAATGGGTCACTTCAACAAACACAGCAGCTGGTGTTAAATCTGGTCTCTGAGGCAGTGGGGTAGAATCTGAGAAACAATGGGGATCAACCCCAAGTCATCCCTTCAAAAGTAAAGTGCAACAGGCCCTCCTCAACTTAATAGCTTGTTCACATTTGAGTTTCTCTGCACAGTCTTAGAGAGCTGGTTCAGTGACACCACATCTGCTGTTGCCATGAAAGAACAACTGCATCATCGGGAGTGTAGTTCTGTTGAAAAGCTCAGTCTCCTTGCTGCTGATGTGCAGTGCCTGGTCCCAGAAGCCTCCAAGAAGTGCCTTGCTGAGCATAAGAGCTGGAAGCAATACTCAATCACTGTCAGCCTGCTCTGCTATGCTGTTCCCTTAAAGCCGCCACTGCAGCTGATGAAGACACCGTGGATGAGATAGCTCCTGCTCGTGTGGCTGCACGCTGCCAAGGGGTTACTTTCTTGTAATATGGCCTCACGGGACATTATACCAGAGACTTCAAACGCAAGCCAGAACCATAAAATATCCCCAGCTGTTGGGAAATAGGGTCAGACTGACCTGAACGGGGCGCCATCAAAGTCCCGGTGCCAAGAGAGTGGGCCGTCTGGGCGAGGACGACCACAGCATTTAAGTCTTCTGCACCACTGCCAGGGAACCACTCACAGCACTACTCAGCACCACCTCCACCATCAGCCTGGTGCACACAGGTCTGCTTCATCCGACTAGCTCCTAGGCCACCCATGGGACTGAGGCTAAAGGCTGTCACTGGTGCTACAGTGCACATGTATGACAGTGGCATCCTGCTCTTACAGCTCTGCCCAGTGGTGCCACAACAACAGTTCTACCAGGCTGCAAAAAATGATGGCACCATCAGCCTAGATACTCTCGCCACCTCAACAGGCACTCCGCTGCAACAGCTCAGGTGGGAATGCATCACCCAGATTCAGGACTGCCTGCACTGTGTACATCAGCTGGCCTGAGGTCACCTTCTGATGGCACCCCCTAGAAATGTAACTATGATGTGCACTGCAACTGGCTTGGCTTCCAACGGGGTGAGTGGGTGTGGGTGTACAACCCACACCGCCAGGAGGGTCACTCAACCAAGCGGTACAGTGACTGGGAAGGGCCATGCACATTCCTAGAGAGTGTCACTAACACTGGAACTGTCTGGCCCTGTATAGAAGGAGATCAGAGGCCTAGTCACCACATCTGGCAGTCACACCAGTCCTGCTGACCATGTTAACATTCCCTGAGGGCCCAGACAGCCCTTTCACTAGAACACAGCATGTTAGCCCTGCACCCTGAATCGAACACAATCAAAACATATGTTGTCATTTATTATAGGCCTATTCAATGTCCAGGTACCCACTATCAACCACTATAACATCTCATTTTGCTTTGGCTACAGTATTCCATATTGAGGATAGCCTAACTTTATTTAGAATTCTGTCCTCCACTTTCCTGTCATATATTCCATTAAACCAGTTCACAGCAGTGTTGCAGTAATAGCAGTGAATTTGTAATGAAAACAATCAAAAACAGATGTCTCTACATGTTATTTTAATTCATCAATTTACATATCGGCTTTGGTCAGTTTTGCATATTTGTATTTGGTTTGGTCCATGTTCTCTCTCTGCCTCTGAGTTCGGTAATCTCAATTACACATATGGATTAGTGCTGCAGAAATGTATTAGGATTATGACCGCCTGTGAGTTGAAGGTGGGTGTCAATAATGACTCACCTCAAACTCTGACCCAATACATAATCCAATCATGTAAGAATGCTTTGTCTTCCCCTTGAAAGTCCATAGACAACTTGCACTGTCCCAAACTGATCCTGCATACCTTGTCCACATTTACACCTGCACAAAATGCCAATTTTAAATATTTCCAAGAAAAGGGGGTATTTGATTCTTTGTTAATGTTTTTTTTTTCAAGATAATCTGTACAACAGGAGTGACATCAATATTTGACAGGATCTCCCTGCAGACAACCAGCCCTACATTCCACACACACACACACACACACACACACACACACACACACACACACACACACACGCACACACACACACACACACACACACACACTCCTAAACTATTTCACTATGTAGAGGATATGAGTGAGGGTAACAGAATACAAGTACCACTCCTTTCTGCTGTCCAAACTTGTTTGACTTGAAAACGACAAATAGGGCAGGACTCGAGAAATGCAGCTCTATTCAGTAAACAATTTATGAGTGTAAACTTTGCACCAATTCGAGAGCAAAGAATGAATGATCTGATTTATTCGGAAAAGGATGAATCTCAAACTGGGGAAAAATACATAGCCGGGTGCACGTCCTTTTAAATAGTCTATGACCACACAACGCACGAATTCTAACGGGAATAAAGTGCATAACGTTTGCATGAAGTCCAGCGCGTCTGCACTCCATGGTTATATCTGCGTCGAGACCGAGACCAATAGGCAACCGACGCTGAAACCAGTCTGAAGCTCGTATGTAGGTAGGTATGTTTTGACTCTTCATCACTTTGCTGTGGTCACTGAAATTACGTTTTGACATCAAACCACGTATTTTTCATTACAATTAGCTGTTATGAAAACTCAGCGTTCATAAATTGTGGCATTCAGTCTTTTTGGTGAAGGTCGACACACAAACCCCCGCCTTCGGAAAAAAAAAAAAAAAAACTTAACAGACCAGTTGCCCGCTGGGAATATGCCTACGCTCACCATGTCTTGCTTCACGTTGTCAAAGCGGGGAGCCACAGCGATATAACCCTTGGGACAGATTAGGAAGGTGCACACTCCGGTTTGGACAGTCGTTCATTCGGTCTGGACAATGCATACACCTTCTGGATGGTGTATGCATTTCTGAGCACTGAACATGCTCATTTTGATTTTAAACAAAACTAATTAGCCTATTATTTCATACACATTCATATCGACTGAAAAGGGATTCCTTCGCGGATTGATCGGGAGTGATATGATAGCGTTTGACCTCGTGAGTCGTAAGAGAATCATTTAGACAAGTTTATTATTTTTTGATGTGGCTGCAGACAACCGTTTGTGTGTCAGCCTTTTAAAATCGTTATTCTGATGTATTCTTGTAACTAACGACATTGCTTTCATTTCCTGTTATGTTTTTGGACCATAAACACTTGCAACCTACATATAGTCACTGCATAATGCATAAGTCTTTTTTCGATTTTCCTTGAACTTTATCCTGTCAATTTTAAAGATTTCATAAACAGGCTGTAGCCTACATGTCAGTGAACGATTCTGTTGCTTACATTTGGATTCGTGCCGTGCCAGCATTACACTGACTATGGAGATTCCCGTTGGGTTAGGAGGAGTTTCCGATCCCACGAATGCCGTCTTTCGTGGACCTTACCAAAACGTGTTTCATAGCCTTAAAGCGGCATTTCAGAGTCACGGCGCCGTCTCTAGAAACTTAGACTTTCCAAGTAAAAAGTGCGTTTTTTTGCAGAACAGACAGCCCAGTGAAATGCGCCACAGCAGCAGGCAGCCACCCTGTATTGGACTCGGCCTATTTTACGGGAACCCTTGTTATTCGGATACAGGGATAAAGGACGAGGCAGCGTGTTTTTCCAAACAACCCGACGCTGGAGCCGGACTTGGTCTTTTCACTCAAAGCTCATTGGATATTGAAGACGCGACCGCTTCTCAACTCCAGTCAGACAATAGGGAGGTGCGAACGAACGGTCCTCTTCTGTCCGGATCGCGGGGCTGCAAACAGAGGCAAGCATATCCCATGCCTACAGCGCCAGAGCACAGGAAGGACATACAAGCGAGCAGTGACAACTGCGTGGTGAATGGTTGTTCTGAGCCTGCCGGTGGCACCATCTCAGAAACTGCACGGGAGCTGTGCAACGCCGTGTCTGTGTCTCTGGGCTTGAATTTAGACCTTAATGAGATGACGGACCGGGGTCCAAACCGCGCGTCCCCATCCGCTGAAAGTGAGAGAAACTACTCATTTGAAGTGCCTTCCTGTGAGTGCGATGGGGTTGTGGCGAATGACTCGGCGACAGACTACAAATGCTCGAATGCAAGCGAAGAGATGACAATGTTTAAGTTAAACACCGCGAATGAATTGAGAGCACCCCATGCTAAATGGGATGTTCGTGCAGATTTGCATGCGAAGACAGACGACTCAGGTCGCAAGGACTCTTACAGTGGCATAAGTATGGATGGGACTCCCTCCGTCTACTTTCGGTTCGACCAACTGTTGCCAGCAAACCCGGCACACTCCGGGCAAAACGTACCACTGTCAGCGGAACCAGACAGCGACGCGTCTCTCGTCTTGTACAAATCAACGTGCTTTGAAAACAAAGTCGAAGAGAACACAGACGAAAGATTTATTGGACATAATATACAATACAGTGTTAAAGTGAAAGCAGAAGACGTTAACAAGACACCTGGAGGGGCATGGGGTATTCAGTACAGATGTAATGAAAACTGCAACATACCCTCTGTACCCCCTATAACACGTGGGCATCCTGACAGAGCCGGACTGTATAACTCGTTTGTTTTTAATCCTTGTGCATACGGGAGAAATGGTGGGTTTTTCCTGAGAGAAGGACCGTCCTCTGAGCAGGGGCATCTGACAGGGATGGTCGGCCACGTACCTGGCTCTTCCTCCATGAAAAAAGAGGATGAAGACCGACTGGGTGGACATTATTCGAATGTCAAGTGAGTAGACTAATTCTCCAGTGTCTCTGTCTCTAAATAATTAAGCTGATGAACGAAAGCCTAGGCATAATCGTTATTATGTAAGCGCCAATCTGCTGTTGCGACCCATCTAATATTTATGTATTTTTTTCTGGCACTCTAATTTCTCCATAATGAATGGATTGTATTGGATAATAAAAAAGTAAATTCATTGTGTGTGTAAAACTACAGTAACATTAATTAAGATAAATGTCACCATCAAAGTATCTGGCAATTGGTACATTACAATATTTCATAAAGAAAATTTACTTAAACCATTCGAATGAATACCTCTGATACGTTTATCCCATGTAATTATTGGGATGGACAAGAAACACATAAAAGCGGCTACTCACAGTGCTTTTTTTAAACAACAGAAAACTACACAACATACTTTTTTCTATACTGTGTATTAGGATGATATAAGAAAAAGGCAGATGAATGCTGTGTGATTATCTCAACACAACATCTCCCTCTGTTACATTTTTACACTGACTATTTGTCATGCACATTTGTATTTTTTTTTATTTCCAAAACATTGTTATGGGGGAAGCAATGCTAAATGCAATTAATGACCTTCAAATTATGATTAAACAAAACAAATACTGAAATGTTTATGACTTTATGACTGATGTAGTCAGTCGCCAAACAAGACTGACATGTTCAGCACATGCTTTTGATTGTATTACTGAAGCAAACGAAACAACAAGAGACAGGAAAAAAAATATATATGCAGAGTATTTGCTGAAGAAACTGCACTGTTGTGGGCATGCACTTGCACCATTGTTTCTTTACACGGGCTGCATGGAAACAGCACAGGACAACAGGGATTTTATAGCCATGACAGCAAACATTATTAGCTTGACTTCTGCCTTCAGAGGAACCATGTATGGAGGTAACCAGTGTTACATAGAGCTGATGAAGTTGTTGTTTCTTTTAAGATTAATATCCATGTCAGATGTGGCTTCATGCTACAAAATATATTAAAAAAATAAACTGTGAATAGGATGGAACTCAATAGACTAAACCACATTATTAGATGTCTAACTGAATTAAGGACAGTCATAGTTTGGCTAAAGTTTTTTTTTTTGTTTTGTTTTGTTTTACTTTTCATAATTTGGTAGGTTTTTTCTATCATTGTTCCAAATCATTGTTACTTTTAAGAGTAACAAGGATTGTAACAGTAACCACATTATTAGATGTCTAACTGAATTAAGAACAGTCATAGCTAGGCTAAAGTTTTTTTTTTTTTTTACTTTTCGTAAGTCGTTTTTTAATAATTAAAATATTTGGTTAGTGATTACTGTAGATCTTTTGATACTTTTACAAATTAAGCTAAGGTCTTTGTAAAATAAGTACGGATGCAGTGTAGTTCACTATTTAGTACTATTTGCACTGTTTCATAGATGAGATTCCTGCCTTTGAAACTGAAGAGCACTTGATGTTTTGATAGAAGACAATTATATCACATTCATTTACAAATGTTCAATTTTTCCTTATATTACTATTAGTAGTATTAGTATAATATTCAGTTGTATTTAGGAATGCACTCATTTATTATTTGTTATTTTTTAACTGTTTGGATGAGTGGGTATCAGACTTGCTAGACTTAGATTTGTCAAGCAATAGAAATACCAATGTGAACAGCAATACTTATTTCATACATACAGCATCCGTGCCCCAGTGAGATTTAACATGTTCTTGCACTATTGTCTAACAGTGATATAAAAGTGTCTTTACCTTCATTAAAGGTGTTTAGATGCCAAGCAGTGTTCCATAAGCGAAATGTTGCACCTCACTACAACACCTATAGTGACTAACAATGATCAGAAAGAGGTATACTATACTATATCACAGTTCACTAAAGGATGGAGTAATTACACAGTTTGGTTTTCAGTCACTTTCAGAGGATAATGAAGAAATCTTTAGTTCTGACAGTTAGTTCCCTCCATTATGGGGAGCCAATTAGGGAAACAAGGTGAGGTTTGAATATGTGGCCACAGAGGAGGGAACAGCTAGTCTACCAGATGCTGTTCCAATGTTATTTCCTGACCCACTGTGTGATGAGTGTTTCCTTTCATCGGAACAAGCAGAATTACCTACCTACACTACCCTGAGACCATAAACATCTATGAATACCATTCTCTCAGGAACTGCAGGGATGTCGTAGCATATACTGTTATTGCATAACAACTGTAAAAACTCCATCTCCTAATTGTGTAAACTGGCAGTTTTGCCGACCATGCTGTCTTTGCTGCAGCTATCACACTGACACCCCCCCCATCCCTATTCGTCCAGGGAGCAGTAGCCAGGAAACTCATGATGAAAGTCAGATGGAGAGAATTTGCTTTGGGGATATTCAGGATTGAATTTGCCATCCAAGGAAGTAATAAACATAGTTTAATTGCTGAGGTGGTTATTGCTTAGGTAGTCACTTCACAAAAGGTGTTTACACACCATGGTGTTTAACTATTTATTTATTATTCCTATTCCATTTTCTTAAATATGACAACACTTTTCAGAATTTTAGAAAACTGTTGGTGTTAACTGAATCAAACATTTTCATGGTGGACCACATAATGTAACGGTAGCCAGATGTACTTTTGCTGTAGTTTTTGGCTTTTATTTAAGGTATTATAGTGTGTTTTATAAACAGTGGGCTGCAGCATAATTGTTCTGTGTTAAACATGTTGAATATGCACTGCACATCTAATCTTGACAAAAAAGATAGATGTGAGATTAAATCGAAAATTTGTAAGATAATAAGATTCGCTAGTTTGTTAGCTATTGATGAAAATCTTGGCTAGGAAGGTGGCAAAGCACGGGGGTTAGAACCAATACGAAGTGGCTACCACCAGAAATTAAAATATATTTGCAATTTTCCATTGTGTGTAGTTAGTTAGTATTCTTGGCTAGATAAAGTGATTTTCCCCCATATAACTTCACTAAGGTTCTAAAAATAACTACCAGATATATGCCTCAGACTCATATTGGACAACTGATTTAACAGTACACCTTGTTGGACAGGTGTAAATATGCTGCATTTGAAATAAGGAGAAGGTGAACTACTTCTAACACCAGAAGCATTTGATTTGTCCTCTAGTGTGAACAATTCTTAAAAACTGAATATAAGTCAACATCAGCCTGTCAAATTAGCTAGCTAATCAACTAATGTTAGCTAACAATTAACCTGTCACATCTCTCCCATTGGTGGGTCCATAGCAGCTAGCTAGTGGCACATCTAACTTAGCTGGATAAGTTACTTTTCATTTTTATGCAAACTGATTTTCGAACTAAAGGTAGTCTTCACATTAAAGGTAGTTCCCATTTTTGAAATAAGAGTGCAGGCTGTTTTGGCCCCGTGTTTTCTGTTCTCAGTGGATGAATTCCGGTAGTTCCGGAATCTCTGTGTCATGTCCACTAGCTGACATGATTCCCTGGGTTGTAATACAGCGACAGAGTGCATTTGCACGTTTGTGTAAACTCCGCTTCCTTACATATGTAATAGTCTTTACTAATATTTGTAAAAGACTTAAACAAGAACTAGCTAACAGTGATGCATTAACAGACCCTAACAATTAAAGGTTAAAGGTTGTGCACCCACTGTCTTGACAATCCTTGGGCCACACAAAGTGTTTAACTGCTCCACACCCCAGTGGTCGGTTGCTACACAAAGCCTTTTATGTTAATTTTCAAGCACTGTTTCTTCAAATTCAGAAACATAGTTAGCTGTGGTCAGTGAAAGTATAGTATATTGCTAGCTAAGAAAAATACCTGCTCAGTATTTGTAGTGACTGCTAACGGCAGTTAGTGAGGTAACTGTGATGATATTTTTAACCATGTAAAATTGGTGCTGTTTAAGGTGTTGTGAGTTAACCACAAGTTGACCAATCAGATTGTGTGGCTGTTACTGAAAAAAAAAAAAAAACTAAACTATAAAACTATAAAAATAAAGATTAGTATGGTAAAGGGCAGAATACAGTTGGTGAGGATTACGTCTTGAACAGGACACAAGGCCATCGCGGAGAGCGCACATGGATGCAGGGGAGGATTTAGAGATGACAGTTGACCTAGACAGCCTGGCCTTGTATGGTGGGAGGAAACCAGATCACCCAGAGAACACACAAACCCCAAACGTCAAAACATCCCTGATTTGATTTGTCTGTTTCCACAGCTAAGAAGATGCAAGCAGAATTGTGTTAAACGCAGACTGTGTGTTATTTTCTAGTTTGTTTTCTCAGCTGAAGGGATTCTCATGCCAGAACCTGCTACATGAATCTAGCATTTTATTTTTAGTGTGCCATAATCTGCCAGTGTGCTGGCAGGGATTTCTGGCTCAGTTGTACTTTTTACACTGGAAAAGCCTGCCTTGTTTTCCTACTGAAACAGCAATGATCATTTGAACTGGAAAACATTTTGTGTGGGTTTTTTCACATAATACTTACTGTAAAATGATCCACATTTATTGTGAATGTCATCTAAGGAAGGCAGAGGAAAGTTATACATATGCATGAACTGTTTATTAGCTATTTAGTGAACAAGCTGAATAAATTAGATATAAGAATGTATACATATTAAGCAGGAATATTATAGCATTAATTAAACAGGATTTGCAATGATCTATTATCCGTTTGGTTTGTAAAAGGCTTGTTTTATGTTTCCATTTTGTGTGTGTTGCTGAAAAAGCATTGTACAGGTCATTTGCAAGTTAGCTCATGTTTAAGCTTTCAACTTTAATTTCTTTATGGATTTGGGGTTTGAAATATGGTAAGAATATCAAGATAAGATAATAGTACTAAGGAAAGAATGGCTTGGCTATTGTCAAGTTAAAGTGGCACTGGTGTTTAAAAACTATTATTCACTGGATGTAATCATTAATTAGTGTTTCTTATGAAGATTTTCTTACCTTATCAGTTATACTGAAATTATATCTCACAGCTGATAAATGGTTGCAAGTGAATTGCTTACCAACTGCATGCCAGATACAGTGCTCATGCACTCACATGACTGAAATTTTAATGATTTTTAGACTTTTTTGTGCCTTGCTTTGCTGAATCAGTTTTACTGGATGTTACATTATTTAGTATTAATTGCTAGGAGTGTCCCTCATCATGGTCAGAAGGGCATTATAAGATAAAAGGGATTATGGATTGTAAAACTGTGATACATACTGTATTCAAACCAAGTGCGTCAGTAATAAGTACACTTGGATTAGTCATTTGTGTGATGTCCTCTTGGTTCAGCAGGTGTGAGACCCTACAGCACTTAGGTATATGATTTCCAGCATATAAAGGTGTGAGATGCCTTTTTAGAGAACAAAACAGCTTTGGAGATATGGTATAATGGAATTCCAATAAATGATAATCCATTTAACGTATTAGTTATGGTCCTATGAATTGTAATAACATTTGTTAATCTCATCACAACTGCAGCAAATGTCAAAGAGGAAGTAGCCTTTGCGCACCCTCCCTACCTCAGAAAGAATGTTAGGGAGAAGAATTATCTCATCTCTTGCTCTCTAGACTGTAAAACTTTATGGATTTACGTGAAAGATTCATAATCAGAATTATTTGGTTGACATTATAAATTATGATAGGAAAATTACATTTTTATCTACATTTAATAATTTTAAAGCTGTACCAAATAAATGAAGAGGAACTACAGAAGAGGAATGTTGTACAGCTTTGTATGAGGGCATGAGATAGTATGAACTGTATTAGTAAATTACTGAAGGATTTTAAATTGTCTTGCATTGTTAGCTGACTATCACAGTAACATAAGCTAAGGTGCAGCATTAAGATTTGGAAGTCTCTGTGAAATTACCCTTTGCAATATTGCTTAACTGATCAACTGAAAGGCCCTTACAAGGTAACAGTTTCTGACATATTTTCACTAGATGGTGAGGATCCAACAGAAGCAGTTACAGCCCCGGAGGAGTGACTATTCTGTTCGTGTTAATCTGTGGCTTGCTGCCCTAGAGGCTTGGGTGAAAATCAAGACAGTCCAACATGTTTTCACGGCATTTGAAATGTGTTGCTGCTCAGATTTCAAGCATGATCCATAAGCAGATATTGCCAAGTATTTAATTAGCCAAGTAAGAAAAAAGGAACATCACAGCTAATTTAATTATCTTAAATAAAAATATATTTCAAGTGCACATCAACTAGGAAACATTTGCCTCTTATGTTTCCAAATACTTCTCTAATTCATTACAAAAATACAAACATTCTTCCCTATAATAGAGGGAATAGCTAATTATGTCATGACTGTATATTTGTGTAGTTTGCAGCATTAGGCAGTGTGGCATAGTGGTTTCATGCTCCACTGTCATGGCAGGGTGAGCTCCAGCTCCCTTAGTTGGGGGCAGGCATGCCGTGTAAACAATATGTATGCTAAGGTGTTATTAGAATTATCTTTTAGTACTAAACTTGATGACAAGCTCATGTGTACCAGGAGAGGATGCAGCAGAGTGAGGAAATGTGTCATAAATGTACAAACATGATTTAGGTATCTACAGTACAATAAATGTAACCACTAACAGATTAACTAAATTGTAAACCCAGCAGTGACTAATTGTTTCTTGTTGCCTGCCTATAGAAATATGCCCAAGCAGAGGCAGCTTGTAAGTGATCCTGGTTTGAGACCTACATTTGAAAAATTCTGTTGCATTGTTTCCAATATGTTTACGTTTAATTATTTGGCAGGTGCTCTTGTCCATGGTGACTTACAAAAATGCATTCAATATGTTAGGAAATTAGATGCACAGATGCTAACACATTAGTGCTGTCCTTGAAAGGTAGTCCTATTGTGGTAAACATTGTCACAGTGGGATTAAGTACCGTCAAAGGACATGCAACCTTAAACACCAGAAGTCAGTAACATCACAACACGTGATATGTGAGGTCTCGAGATCAATATCACATGTTGCATTAATACAATGTCTCCTCCCAAATCACTTGATGTATTTACATGCAACATTCATTAAATTGTGATTTGATGGCTCAAAAATACCTACGAAATGTGTTAGTAGCTATTTATACATTATTTCATAATTATTTCATCAAAATATAGCCATTTGCAATAGCCAGAGGTGTGTGATCCATATATGGTTGTCATAGATCACATGGTATGAAAAATATTTCCCTACTGTGCTTGGTCACCTTCATAGCTGTTTACAACTTCTCATAGTTATTGTTGTTTTTTTTCCCCCTCATTGTTATATATATTGCAATTTTATATACTGCTTATATATTTTGTGTATGTTTATCCAATTGTTCAGCTACCTCTGTTTTATTTTCTAATATTCAGTCTAAAGTGCTTTCTAGGTGTAGAGTACTCTGAGTAACCTGTAGGTGAGACATTGTTTACATAATGATAATTACAATTATTTCTCATATTCTTAAAGGTGTGAGGGTGATCGGGAAAATGTGTTCCCAATGGAGTTCTTCTTCCCACCCCAGAGGTCTTGCCTGATATGTGGGGACGAGGCGTCCGGATGCCATTACGGGGCTCTCACCTGTGGCAGCTGCAAGGTGTTCTTTAAGAGGGCTGCAGAAGGTGAGCTATTACAAAAACCATTTAATTGTGTGTGTTTTTGATATTTATTTGGTCATAATTTACACTGCATGTTTCTTTCACTCACAATGAATGTGACTGACTTTTTAATTGCAGTATGCAAGATTAAATGTTTTCACACAGCTGCAGTGGTTAGCACACAACCACAAGGAAAGGCTGAGTGAAAGAATCTACTTTTCCCCCGCTAGTGCCAGTGTAGCATCTTATTTCATAAAGGTAGCTGCTGTCACTTTTGACTGGATTGTTTTTGTGACTGACTGCTATGGCCCAAAACTTTGTGTTTTCTGCACTATATTGTTATGTTGGATTTTTTATGATTTTAAAACGGAAAACTTCAAAACTCAAAGAAGCCCTTTCTGATGTCATACACACATACTGTAGATTCAAGGTGTTGTCCCGTGGAAGGAGATGGGAGAAAGGACACAGCCAAAAAGGAGTACATTTCAGAGAATAAGAAAAACCCTCTCAGCTCACTCACTGACCTGTTGTGAACAGTGGAAGCCAGTTTATCTGTGTATTTGAATTTTGCGTCATCAGAACTGCAGCTGCCAACTAAATTATGTCATCCCAAAAATCATATCATACTTTAAAATCTCAAATGGGTAGCCTCCTTTTTCACATCCATTTTATAAGCAAATCCCACTAGTGTGAAAGTATAAGGGGACATTCTTGTCCCCTACTGTCAGGCTGGGGATTAATACTGAGAACTTAATGCTGCAGAACTATTTGGTCAATGATCAGGCTAGCAGTCTCTCTCATTTCGGTCTGACCTAGAATGGAATAGGAAATGGGATGGGTCTGTGTGGACAGGATGTCATCTTAATGGCAATTCCACATGTTCCACTGTGGCACTTTTTATGTTCTAGAGCAATCATGCGTTATTTGATAGTATTCTTTATTTTGCTGGTTCAAATGTGAATTATTCATATGCACCTAGTACGAGACAGGCCAGATTTTTTTAAAAAAAAGCACACCGTGTTACTGAATATGAAGTGATAGATTAAACCATATTTTGTTCTACCAACAATATGGCAAATTTGATTTTAATTGCTAACAGGTGGTGTCTGCAGTCACAGGATGGCATGTCCATTATGTTCTGTTTTTTTCAGTATATATCATGAACTCATCCAAGTTGCATGCATACCTTTTCAGAAGGAAACACAGAATGTGAAGGCCTCTCAATTTGTACATGGTTTTCAAAAAGTGATGTAAAATTATTCCATGTGACCCCCACTGTATGCCATGATCAACACTTTTGGAAGCTTTAAATGCAGTGAATGCTGTTCTTTGCATACATATTTGTATAATTTTTTTTTAACAACATTGTTTGTAAGTATACAGTAAAAAGAGTTGGGATATTTATTTTAATTGCTATGGCAGTTTGCCCAACAAATGCCCAACACTTTGTTCAACTTGGAATAACATTACATTACATTACATTATTGTCATTTAGCAGATGCTTACATAGTTTTACATTTTAAAAACATTAAGTAATTTGGTAGACACTCTTACCCATTGCAACTTTCAAAGCAAATACACTCTTAAAGGTACAATACTTAAGATACTAACCCTAACCCTAACCCTAACCTTTGCCCTTAGAAGTAATGTAAGGTTTTGGACCAGTACAGGTGTCTCCAGTAGTAGTTCGTGTTTGTGTAACTGTTGACTGGGTGTTTGGCTATTTTATATTCTGATTACTAGCAGTTTCTTAGCAATACCTGGAAAGCCTACATCATTATTACTGTGGGACACTGAAAGGGCAAGGCAGACAAAGACAGCTGTAGACTTAGCTGTAGAAAGAAAGATTTTACTTGAATTGGGAACTACAACTGTGACTTATATAAAAATAATAAGATGTCCAGTGAGCTCAAAAAGTATTTGGAGAGTGACACATTTATGTTGTTTTGGCTCTGTACTCTGATACTTTGGATGTGCAGACTGTGCAGGTTTATTTTTGTCAGAGGAACCGCTTAAAAACTACAGCAGGTTTTGTACATACTCCCCCCATTTTAGGATACCACAAGTGTTTGGACAGATTAACATTATAGTTCAGTAAAGTCAGAAGGTGGTCACTGTATCAAATTTGAATTCCTGGAGTACACAGCCAAGACAGCAACTGTCGCTGTCCAAATACTTTTTAAGTTCACTGCATATAGTTATGGTAACCTCTTATTTGGTGAAGGATTTTGTCAAGATAGGGAATAGATACAGTACATTTGAAGTGGTGATCTGTTTGTCATCATATATGCCATACTTATGCGAAACACTGAAAAATGCTTCATAAACAGGGGATTGCTCTCAGACAGCATTTTGTAACAATCCAGCTCACTCTTGGTAGGTTTGGTAAAAGCTATTTTCACACTTTTTTATAACTTTACTTGCAGGTATCAGTTTAATCGGTCGAATTTCAAATTTGTTCCACACAATTATGGACCATAAAGTTGGACAGACATCCTCTTGCCACTTTTGTGTGTCTTGTATTGCATTGTTTTTCCCCTTCATGCAGCCCTGTTTCGGTGTCACCAGTCATATATTCGGCTCAACAAGCTACTCGGGGACACCAGATTGTCTTGTTGATCACTGCAACGTAGCAGAATAGGGGCTGAAGATTTTGATGAGAGTTATCAGTGTTTCAGATTGTGTCACAGTGCCCACATTCCCAGAGAGGCTGTGTTTCTATTTCTGTCTCACAGAGAAGTTGCTGAGGTGTTCTTTATTACTTTGTTTACAGGGAAGCAGAAATACCTCTGCGCCAGTGTCAATGATTGCACCATTGATAAACTCAGAAGGAAGAACTGTCCATCTTGCCGTCTTAAAAGGTGCTTTGAAGCTGGGATGACCCTTGGAGGTAACACAGTCATTTTTTGTAGTTTACAAAAAGGTTTACATCTTGCATGGATATTGAGAAACGCCATTAATAGGTACATGACGTCAGTCAGTGGGATAATTTGCTGAGGAAAATTGAAAGTGTGAGTAGTTATAAACGCAAAAAGCCTTTTGTTTAGGAGAACACTGGACTTATGCATGTCGAGCACATCCTGGTACAAAATATAACAGCCCAGCCACAAAGTAAATGATGAATGGTGAAGCAGAAGCATGAACATCATGTAAAAGCAACAAAACTGTATTTCTGAATGCTTTATAATTAACAAATGAGAACATGGTGAATAGACAGGTATTCCCTGGTGATCTAAATTATGTAATAAAATCTAACAACAAAGCAATAGGACCAATAAACTGATGATATGTTAAATTTTCAGCAGTGCAATTCTATCATACCAATAACAATAAGAAACAGGCCCTGATAATGGGCAGAAGAATGCCTCAGCAATGATAGGGAGAAGAGCCAGAATGTTGCTCAATACTTTTTTTTGTAAGTAGCTGCTTTGGCTAAGAGCATCATTGTGTGTGAGACTGTGTGTTTCCTTCCTGTTATTTTCACTGTTCATATTGTAGGGATGGGAAAGGTATGGCTTGCATGATTTGTTCATATTTATGTACACTCATTGAAAATTCCTTGTTATGAAATATATATCGTGATATAAACGTGTTATATCGTTTTATAAGGGCAGGATTCAGTCCAGTTTGGATTTGAGGCTTGAGTTACAAAATATTTGCTCTGATTACACAACTGAATTTGAACTGTTTAGGAAAGATGATGCCACATGCCAAAATAAACTGCTTTTAGGTTTCAGGTTTTTTAAACCAGGATGTTCTCTCTCATTCACTTTGTCCTTAGCATAGCACTTTTTTAACATGGAAAGGCACTGGAGTACCAATGAGTACACTGACATTTACCAAAATTGATTATTTCTATTTGGTAAGCCACTTTTAAAAATCAGTAATGTAAGTTTGTACAGAAAGTCAATAAATACATTTAATAAATACATGTGTATATAACATGGAAAGAATCTGTTTAAATAGCTTAATAATGAGGATTCAGTTCTGGTGGAGTGTCAACAGGGAAAGGGGACCTATAGTATTGAGATGTGACTGGTAAATGCCTTTGGAATCTTTACTGAGAGAATAGCAAAGGGAAAAAGGGGAATCTGGTCATTTCAATGCCCAGAAAAGAAAGCGGGCCATTACATTTAATCAGAGGTAGTTAGCCTTAACTTTGAGTGATTATTTATTTATTTTTTTATAATTAAACATCATCACAAGTCTGGTGGTCCCTATAAAGAACAATGTGTGGAAAAAATTGTGCCCGTTTGCTTTAATTTGTTACTCAAAGGTTAAGGCCATAGAACCATAATTAGCAGATTGCATGATCACCTGCCTGTTGCATAAAAATGTCTCCATATTGCATTAGACATTAATATGTGCACACATATTATTTTCGTATTATACTAGAGTATATTATATTAGAGTATTCTGTACTCTTTTAGATCCACTTTTTGCTACCCAGGAAATGAAAATCAGAGAGATCTCATTCAAAGTGAGAAAATCTGTACCGAGAGTGATTTCAGGGATATTGCACAGGTCTCCTTCCAGAAAAGAGTCTCATTCTCATCTCCTTGTCATCATTTCAATAGCTGCCATACAACTGCCCCGCCGGAGCTAATCTAGCCTCCTACTGAATCGCCGAATAATTTGTACTGATAGATTAGGTCCCAGGATAGGTGTGTAAGTAATTTTAGCTCCATATTTCAGTTGACTTTTTTCCTGCTTTTTACTACCATCGACCATTAAAATTGTTCCTTCCTCACAAATGTGAAACTGGAAAGAGAAAAGTAGCGCTGAAGAAAAGTATGTGAAATTATCGCAATTTGCTGTATCTGAGGGTAGTTGCTAGGGGAAAATGTGTAATACAGGGTAAGGGTGACAGGGGTCTTAGTCCTCTGCACTTGTTATGAAATCTGTAAGGACAATTTCTGTGGAACATCAGGTTATTTCACATGTGGACTTTGAAGCCATATGCAGTGGATGAGCAAAATATGATATGGTAGGTTCTAGAGATGGTAATTTCTCACATTATTCTAACAGTGCTCCTATTCTGTCTGACATTCATAGGGCCCTATTTAGATGGTGCAAAACAACAAAGCAATACTCAAATACAAGTGGGTAGCACAAGATTGATGTGTTGGGACAGCATGGATGGCAAAAAATAACCAAGATTAGCTATGATGGCTATTTTCCTCCTTTCTTTTCTCGGTGGTTGCATTGAACTCATGTGTCAGCAATAATAATAATGAGAAACATGAAGGTTTATTTATGTGGTATGTGGGAGTTGCATCCACACATAGATGCTATTACAGTTATAACATTATGTATGGGTCTGGAAAAATTGGCAACCATATGTTTTCAAGTAGAGCACACTGACACAGAAATAGTGCTAATTTAACTTTGGACTGTCAAAACCTGGTAAAGACTGGGGGAACGGTCTGTACTGCTATCAACAAGTGGATTCAGAGATCATTTTGAATGAAATCTCACAACCCACCTTTTCCTGTAGACTGCTAACTAAGCAGTTGGTTAGTAGTTTGGACCACTAGGTAAGTTTTGTGGCCTCTCACTTATCATGCCCTGTCAGTAAGGTACTTGTAACAAGCTCTAGTGCCATTAAAATGCCCAGATTGATTCAGACGTGCCTGCCTGTATCTTTACTAGTTCACAGGGCCTACCTTTGCCACTGACACTTCCACAATGGTCACCCTGGTGTGTATCTCAAAATAAAGAAGCATTTCTGTTTGAATTGTGGTTTGAAATTTGCATTTCCTGAAATTAATTGTTCTTACCTTTGTAGTCCTTTATTTCATAAACCTTTCATGGATTTAACAGGCTCCTTGCACAAATATAGATAATAATTCAGAAGTAATGTCTAGGGCCTCATAGACTCATGGACTCATCTAGGGCTGCTTATTAATCATAGCAATCTAAAAAGTAGCACAAAAAGTAGCACAGGTATGTATGGCTTAAATGTCTTAATTTAAGGGCAACTCTGATAGCTGTAATATTAAATTTATGCCCTAGATTTGTTGTCCCTTTTATGTTTATACTGTTGAATGATCTAGTTGGCTGGCTCTAAAAACTAGGATAGTAAATGGCTGAAAGAGGGCCAGAGTGGTTGTCAAACTAAACTAGTAGTTGTTAAAATGACAGGATACTCTTTACACAGTAGATACTCAGTAACAGCTGCTTAATTAAGTATGAATAAAGTGTGGCAAATCAGAAAGGCTATAATAAGAGTCAAAAGTAATTACATCTGCTACAAAGTTGTCACAGAGGATGGGCGTGAGGATGGTGCTATTTAAAGTGAGCTGGTCTTTACTCTGAAAGCAAGCCAGCGATCTCAAGGCAGAAATCACCTGACTCATGACGACCATTAAAGCAATGTTTTTATCGCCATGCTGTAAACAAGAACTGTGAGGTTTAAAGTGCCACAGCTTATTAGACACTTGATCAATCATGAATAAAAGTTTATTGCATTTTAATACAGTGCATTTACATTTAAATAAGAATTACTAAGAATCAACTGCATATAGTAATCAAAATTGGGCATTACAGTAATTACCATAGAACCCAGCACATGGAATAATTTGAGAAAAGGTGAAACATGTATCTCAGCTAATATGCTAGTCAACAGAACCGTGGACCGTACTAACCAAGCCCCACAACACTGGTGATCGGAATCTCCCCGCTGTCAGGGTGTTGTCATTACCGTACTCTTTGTAAAGTGAGCCATGCCACCTGCCTAATCAATGGACATTAAATTGTTCTAATTCTCAAAGAGTTTAGGATAAAATGGTGGATTCTGGATTAAAAACATGGTGGATTGACCTTTTAATGGACAGGGTTTTGAAGTAGGTGATCAGAGGTCATAGTGGTAGAAGGTAAAGGACAACATGTTATAACACTTTGAGACAGCAAGGTCAAAAAAAAAAAGTGAGAAAGTACGTACTGAACTCCTCATGTGAGCCTTTTAGCCCAGAAGAAGGGATGGCTTGTTTTTTGTAATTCACTTGCATATGGCACACACAAAAGTGAAACCAAAAGTATGATGCTAGCTACAACAACCTCAGTTTAATGCAGTTTAATTCCACTTCAATTCCAAAAATCCACATGCATTGTTTGGGCAGGAGACAGGGTGGAAGATGGGTTACAATGATGTTTTACCGGTTCATCCTGTTTGAAGTAAAGCACCATACAGTACACCATAGAGGAAAATTGGTACTGCCATCGAACTGGAATGTCCTGTCACCCGCAGTGCGTGTTTGCACTGTACTGAGCTGGTTAGTGACATTGAGCAACAGGTGACAGCTAGCCCTAGGACAGACTGTGCCTGCGGCTGCTTCACCAGTAAAATGCAGGGGAAGGCATGTTTACTGGCACAAGTTCATGTGGGTGAGGATCAGCAGGTCAGCTTGACCTAACCTGTTTGTTATGTGTCAGGCAAAGAGTCTCCACTGATCCATGCCAAAATAAGAAGTTTCCACACATCTCATGCGGGAGTCCAAGAATACGTATCCAAGAATTAAGTGTTAACATTTCATTCTCAGGAACTGTAAATATAACACAACTTAAAAAGCTACATGAAGTTAGACGATTAAAATGCTTGACCATTCCTTCAAACATACCACATGTGCTTTGACCATGTTAACCTATGGAAAATATAATAATAATAATAATAATAATATTACTAATAATAATAATGGCAGGATAACAAACTGAAGAGTCAACTGGGACAAGTGAAAGAAAATTCATGTCTGAATAAATGAAACATTAATCAAATGCCAGGGTGATTCCTGTACTAAATTAAAAGTAGGTCATGCTCCCAGGTTGATGTGAAATGTGCTTTTTGATTCATGGAATTCTAAAAACAGGCCGTTGCAAGCGTTTGATTACTGCATGCCAGCGTAGATACTATGCTGTGTTCCAGGCTAATTATGAAATCAAGATGTTTGGAAAATTTGTGATGTGTGAGCGAACTCATTCCTGAACCCTATAATGGGTGGACCCATCATTTGATAGTTGTTACCATCAATCACTGGTATGACCACATAAAAGGACCTTGTGAATAGCGGATCACTGCGATTGGTTTGACTTTTTTTGACACATACAGGTCCATGCATTATGTGGTTCATGAAGCCTTGTCATCCTACCACTATGGAAAATGTCAAAAATGGAGGGGATTTGTGGTGTAGTCTCTATGGCTACTCTGATACCATCATATCTGTATAAAAAAGATGTAAAAGAGATAAAAAATCAGTGACAATCTGAGTTTAGAGATTAAGGACAGGCCTCTATCTTTAATTCAGTCCTCTAGTTTTAATCAAACTAACACATTAATCTAGAGTTTTTATTTAGGATGTCCGGCCGTTCAACCGCTTAGAATTACATAAGATTTAAATACCATGATCTGTTAAAAGGAAAACACATTTTAAATTGTAAAAAGGAGCTGTTTTTAGCCTGTGAAAGTCACGTCACAGTGTTGAATTAGGTGATACAGATTTGTTCTAAACTTAATGCAGTAATGAATTTAAGCAAGTGTTCCTTCTTTTTTGTTTCTTATGCACACGTCATTAATTCAGAGACCTCTGGATGCTTGGTGTTGTGTAAGTAGTGAAAAAAAACATGCTTGCTAACATTCAGTCTTGTGGTGCAATGTACGCTGGCAGAGAGCTGGAGGCCAGACCTACTGGCACAGGGAGAAGGCAAGCACTGTGTCCTTGAGTGGGACACCAGGCTGTCACACGCACACACACACACACACACACACACACACACACACACACGCACACACACGTACACACACACACACACACGCACACACACACACACACACACACACACTGACACACACAATCAAACACAGACACACACACGCATATGTGCACACACACACATACGCACACACGTACACACACACACACACACACACACACAAATTTAAAACTTTGCCAGCTTAGCTAGCCAGCATGTCGCTGGACTGTGGGAGGATGCTGAAATATTTGGAGTATGGGGAGAACATGCTCCACACAGATACAGCCAGGTTCATAGCCAGGGCCCTAGAACTATGAACAGGGCCACATAGTAGCACTGTGCTGCCCACTTCATTACTGTTGTTGTTATACATCATCATATTTATTTTTGTGGATGCATGAAACAGTTTCTATAGGAATTGGTAGGGACAGGAGCCTGGCTGCAACTCAAAGGTTGTCAGTCCGATGCTCAGGTGGACTGTTAGGGCAAGGTGCTGTACTTAACCTGAATCTCTTCCGCAAACCCTCAACTACACGGAAATGTAATGCAATGTAGAAAGCTATTACAAGCCCTCTAAATAGTGGACTGTTCATAATCATTCTCAACCTGTACGAGCAGGCAGACTGTGCTCCATGTAAGAGATGAATATAATGGATTGAATTGCTACGCAGCCTTATATTAAGACTGATTACTGTTCATAAGTTAACTTCCAAAAAGCTGGTGGATTGAATTACACTCCATATATGTCACCTAGCAAAACTGAAGTAAAAACCTATCTTGCTACACATAAGACAGAGACTGATATATTTAAAATCAGGAGCTGGGAAACCAGTTTTCATTATTTCTGCTTCTTCTTTATTCTGTTGTGTCAGATTCAAAGTCTTGGCTTTCTGGAATTTCCTTAAATGTAATCTTTCTTTTGCATGTTCTCTGTCTTTTTTCCTCTTCATTTCAGATTCAAAGTACTTTATTGGCATGGGATACAATTCTGTATAAATATGACCAAATAATGGAAATGTGTAAAGGAACATCACATAAAAAATAACAACATAAAATGTGTGAATGAATAAAAGGGAAGTTAAAGGGGAATAAAATGAAAATGGATCATACCCATTTAGGAAATGTGCAGCATTGTGGGAATCTTTTGGTTAGTGTACAGCTTGTCACTGTCCCTCAGGCTATGGCAGGCGGCTGTGGACTTTTCTGCCTGCATAATACAGCCCGCCCCTCCATAAGCGATGGGCATTTTCTTATGTTTTTAAATTTAGAGAATTAAGTTAGGGCAGTGACTTGGGGAAATAGGTCACCCTTGCGTTGCTGTAAATGCCACATGTGTGAAAGAGGCAGCTGTATTTCAGTCACCTGAGGTTGCTAGTGTGAGCAACAGTGACACTCTCGCTGTCACAGCACTGTGTAACAGGCTGACCCATGTTTGGACGTGGTCAGCTGCATCCTGTATGAACCGTTTTTCATGCCAGTTTATTAGATGCGCTTTGTACTTGCTCTTTGTAAGTCATCAGAGCATGCTAAATGATAAAATATAAATGTAAACTGTGACAGCCAGTCTCTCCCTCTGTCTGTGTCTTGATGAAATTCTCTCTGTGTTACTGTCAGTTCAGTCCTGTGGTGCTTTATTGGCAGGACACATCAAAGCACTCTTGCCAAAGCAATCACTGCAAAATAAGCTGGCAATGAAATGGCTGGGAATAATTGGGCACAAATGAGCATATTCACACATGCATTTAACTTAAATGTAATTTATATATATTTAAAAATATATATATTATCAAATGATTTACAAAAAACTACCATCACTGAACTATTCAGAGCTCCCATCCTTGCTGTGAATGCTCACTGTTTGCCCCTTAGGTGTTTTGTCTATTGATCTCTGCTAGGTAAATTGGATGCGATGAAATCACCCATAATAATAATCAGAATGGGTTTTTTTTCTAAATGTGTAAATCTGCCCTGATTCTACATTTTTTTTGTCATATACAAGCTTACTGTATATAATTTCATAATTTATAGGTCTTATTATAAACTGTCTTCAGACTACCTTGGTCTTGGATTAGTTTGCAGGGTGAGGTGACCTTCTCACAGCTTCAAAAAAATGATTAAATAAAGCATAATAAAAAAACATATCAAACACCAGCCTTGAGCACAGCAACTGTAACTAAAAAAGGTCAGGCTGCTCGCATCACAGTGAGTTTGATTACGGCAGGTGTGGCTCATTAGCCAATGCTGGATCTCAAACACAGACGGGGACCATTTACAGAGACAATTAAACAATTAACTGTTTTGGATGCAACTGACAGAAACAGATTGGCTATTGGTAGATCATATTAGATCATATTAAGATTAGATTAAGCGAAAGAGATCCTTGGTTTCACATTTAACACTTTAACTGTTAAAATATTGAAACAATTAATCAAACAACTAGGTTTCAGGGTACTGGAGATGGTTCTCCTTTATATGTATTCTTTGAATTTGTTATTACACTCTGATCCATTTAGTAGACCATTAGTGGGACCAGTGTGTCCAGGTTATTATTGTGCAATGTCAAGTGACTGCAATTGGGGCTGACACTAGTCTACTGTGGATAAAAAACTAACACTCTTCCACCTCCTGAGACTTAATTTTCTCCTCCCCAGAGGGAATAAAGTACCTTCCATTTTTACGAGAGTGCAAAAGCCAAATCATAAGCAATTTGTGACCAACTAAAACTAGGACACAAAGTTGCCTTCTGAAGAAGGCCTCTTTCTGCTATAGCTAATATTGGGGCATTATCTCCAAGATTGGTAAATGGAACCAGCACATTCTGATGTAGCCTCTCTGTCCTCCACTTGAATTCAAAACTGGAAATACAAAAAATAGAGGCATTTAAGGTGTAATCCAAGACTATTCCTCTGGGATTGCAGTTTTTATGGTTTTTCCAGGTCTTCTCACACTGTCTGCTGCAGCATGCATCCTCAATATTCATTCAGCGCTGTTCCCTGTTCTGAAAGTGAGTGACCAAAGTGTAGGCCTGCAATTTGTGCTAGCAGCACAGGGTGAGAAATTAGAAGCCCCAGCTTACTTTTAAAGTAGTACATCACCAGAAACATCTCTTACCTTGAATATAGTTAGTAGGGTTTTATAACTATATATATGATGCAAATATCTAATCAGCCAATCATCTGGCAGTAAGTCAGTGCATAAAATGATGAAGACATGATTTTTCAGGAAAAGAATAATTTTGTTAAGATTGTTGTGCCAAAGAGACCCGTGCCCTGTGAAGTCATTCATTCCTGATGTTTAGTTACTTTGCCTAAAAAGAGCTTGTTATGAAATGTTATTTGTAATTTGTTTCCTTGGAACACTCTGTTTGGACTGTGCCATAACAGTTGGCCTTTCAAAACAAAGGCAACAGCCACTGCATTATTGCAAAAGTCACATTGTCCAAAACATTTCTTCCCTAGGGTACATCTATGCATCCTCTGTTGTAGAAAACAGTAAGGGGAACGTCTTGCTTACTTCATGTCTTCTTAGGAGGTGGATAGTCCTTAAGATGGCCTCCAGTTATCGATTTCTGGGTCAAGGAGGATGCATCAGTTGAGGAAAAGGATGTAATTTAGCACTTGAACCCAACCCTCAAATTGTTTGTCTTCTCTTTTGCCCTATGAATGACCACACTTGGCACTTGACAAATAATTTTTCAATAAAAGTCAAAAATGTTAATGTAATGTACACAGGTGATGGTGATATCCTATGACAAATGAGCATGGAGATGTATTAAGGATGTGCTTCATAAATGCTCAGATTTAATTCCTCAGAAAAATAGAAGCAAGTATCAGAGAATTAGGTTCTGTAAGATATTGTGTAATACAGAGTAACACTAAAAAGTGTAAAAATGTAAACAATGCAAATTTTGTGTATTTTAATTTAAAATGCATGTAAAAGATCATAATTTTGTGGTTCTACAGATTCAGGTGTTGAATGTGTGTAGTAAATGTAGTTTGAGAAAATTAAGTAGCACACATTCATGTTGCTGTTGTCATTGACATTTAACATTAATTGCAGATTACAGAGAGTGGAATGTCATTGGTTTTGTAAGAGTTGACCTCAGTTTTTACTACTGCTAGGTCAGGAAGGCTGACCTAGTCATGATGTGTTATGAGCCATGTAATTATCTGAAACCTGGTGCTTTGGTCTGTTTGAGAAAATTGCTCACAAAGCTGTCTGTAGGCACTAGCCACAGTTCTGATAGCCCTTCATCATTATTTTAACCCTGCAGCTAACCTAATGCCTTTTTAATACAGCAGATTTTGAAGCATGACAGTTCATTTTAAGACATTTTTATCCTTTCATTGTCATGTGTCTAAAATATGTTTAACAATATTATGTAATTCATTTACCCTGTAAAAACAGTTCATGTGAATTTTAAATTTAAGAGAAGTTCATTTTAAAATGACCCCCCCCCCATAAATATAAAAAAGGCAATAAAGTTTTTTTGACTCCTACTGCTAATTATCACTCTGCATTGTTCAATTTCATGGTGGTGGAGAGAGGAACATTAATTTTGAATATGATCTTTTAAAAAGCCTTTGATCTTTTAAAAGCCTTTGTCCTCTCACACTGTTAAGTGAAAAGTAACTCACATATGTTTCATATTTCATACACTATTGGAGGCAACCCCAGTGTGTGACATGAATTTGTCCCTTGACACTATTTGTGTGTACAAGACAACATGTTTGATGGAAGCTCAAACAGACATTCTTACATTAAACTTTATAAGAGGAAAATTCATGGGTTGAATTACTGTACAGCAGATACATATATACCTTCC
The DNA here is from genome assembly GCF_013368585.1 of Megalops cyprinoides. NCBI lineage: Eukaryota > Metazoa > Chordata > Actinopteri > Elopiformes > Megalopidae > Megalops > Megalops cyprinoides. The sequence continues at coordinate 14,983,143 of NC_050598.1, read as the reverse complement.
AGCTGATTACCATTTTGTCTGTGTGTGTGTGTGTCTGTGTGTCTGTCTGTGTACATGCTTCCATACACAAACACAAATGATATTGGTGCAGGTTTTGTTGATGGGCAGCATGTGGTGTCTGTGATTGGTGCGATGCAATGTGAGCTCGCTGGTGGCTCATAGCTATGTGATTCCTCTGTTGCAGCATTGATTCAGACACCTCAGCTGCTCCAGACACCCTCTGGCCATGTCATTGGGTAGCTAAACGTGTATGATGTATTACAGGTTTTACTGCATAGGTCTGCACAGTATGTAGGAGATATAACACGATTTAAAATTAATGGCATAATCAGAGTATGCTGACATGAAATTGCAAGCACTTTGCCATGAGATCTCTTCATCTACTTCCTTTTCCTCTTTTCTTTCTGATTTTGCTGGTACCTTTTTTCTCTCTCCTCGCTGCAGCCCGAAAGCTGAAAAAGATTGGACAGCTGAAGTCTCCTGAGGACCAGTCCAGCCAAGGACTAGCAAGTGGTGTACAGTGTATCTCTCCCAAATCCAGTTTCAGTTTCCAGACCAAGTCCATATTCCTTAATATCCTGGAAGCCATTGAGCCAGTGGTGGTCAATGCCGGGCATGACCATGCCCAACCAGACTCAGCCGCTACGCTCCTGACCAGCCTGAATGAGCTAGGCGAGAGACAGCTTGTCAAAGTTGTCAAATGGGCAAAGGGGCTACCAGGTAAAGTAGCTTAAAAGGTTTAATTCCCTCAGCACACCATTGGACGTCGTAAAGGCAGCCATTTTGTAGAATCCATCATGTAATATGTGCCCATTTGCTTAACTATAGTTACTACTTGTTGCTCTACTATTTGAATGAATTCTGGCAACCCTGAAACTGAACCTACTCACTGTTCACATAATCAGGAGTTTTAACATGCCACAGGAGTCTGTGTAAGGAGAATTGAAATTATGGGTTCTGACATTCTGGGTGATTGAACACTTTGTGGGGTTTTAAAAAATGTAAAATAATACTTTAAAGTCTATTCAATGCAGCATACCCATATATCCTAAATGCCCTGCCTTCAGTCTATAATATACATCTGTTCACATTCATTATTTCAGCATTTTAGCTGGAATGGGCTTTTCCCTGCTGATTTTGCTGTAGAATTGTGTTAGCCTGCAGCAAGAAAGAATAGCGCTGATTAAAAGAGAGTTGAATACTCTGGAGAGATAGGCTCTAAGTAATGCTGACACTTTGAGGAGTTTTAGGGTTGTTAGGCTAAATTGGAGGCAGGAAAGATTTTATTCCAACTGAACTATATATGCTGTTAAAGGCCAACATATGCCTTGTCTCCACTGGGCTGTCAATGGCCTGTCCTAGCCAGACTGGACAGGCACATTTAGTCAGACAGTTTAGGTAACCATCTCCATTTTAATCTGAAGATAATCTGGAATGATTTGCATTGCGCAGTGATAAGGAGTTGGTTCTTCACTTACATTTTTTCCCACCTGGTTACGGTTCATTCATAACTAATGTTATGGAGATGAATGATATTTTAATATATATATATTTGATGACCACAGGAGAGCAACAAGCAAAACATTACATTACATTCATTTAGCAGACACTCTTATCCAGAGTGACTTCCAGCACAATAGAAAAGAAGTGAATGTGTTCAATTTAAATGAGCAACTGTGTCAGGCCACACTAACAACACTCTGAAACCAGTGCGTGTGAGCACAACACTATTCAAGCATTACCACAAATTAACTTGTAATAACTTGAAACCGGACAGTCTACAAACTAAGGAAAGCCACATACATACATTACCCTACTTCACAGAGTCACTAGATCACAGTATCCATAACACATTCTGATACTATATGTAAAATACAATGGGTAATCATCTAGGCTGCCACAGCGATTTGCTCCACAAACGCTGATGACTGATTAACTGTATTTAGACTTAAAGGTTTGAACACAGAGCCACGTCTGTGTAACTGCTTTTACAAACACCAACATTAGTATTGATGTTCTGCCAGTGTGAGCACCTGGTCACCTTCAGCAGTTGACATGACCAGTTTCAAATGCTGGCTGTAGGGCTCAGCCTGTGATTAAGCATCTTTACTGTCTCAGAAGTTCGAGGAAATATCTTTACTAGGAGGGTCAGCTGATAATTCAGTTATTTAATAGTGACAGTAGTGAGATGGATGGACAGTCAGGATGATGTAGACAGTTAGTTTGGGACTGTGACCTGTACACTGGAGTTGACCACCCCCTACATTTGTGATATGTGCTGTGGGATTTTTAATGACCACAATGAGTTTGGACCTTATCTGGCAGATTGTGGGAAAGAGTACTTTATGTGTAAACTGTTGTATTTTGTCCCTGTTGTTTCTGCAGGTTTTCAAAATTTGCAAGTGGATGACCAGATGACTGTCATTCAGCACTCTTGGATGGCAGTGATGGTCTTCGCTTTAGGATGGAGGTCCTATAAGAATGTGAACTCGAGAATGCTGTACTTTGCTCCTGACCTGGTTTTCAATGAGTGAGTGCATAACAAAAATTTTGGGCATGTTGGATTCATGAAACACTGATACGTCACACTGTCTCAGGAATCCGAGCTGTTATGCTAACAAAATTTCAGGTGCTGAAGAGAGGCCTATGGATGCCTATGCTGTAGAGCTGTAGAAGGCTGTGCTTATGCAAGCCTAGTTGTAGGTTTCGTTCATTCCAGAATTAGATATCTGCTTATCTGAAGGTTGGGGGTACTGTAGACCTGACCAAAGGTTGAGGAGGTTAAGCCAGATAGTAGTAATATTTTCTGTATTGATGTAAAATCATACATCGTCACTGAACAGTTTTCAGTGGATCCAGATGATACAGAAAGCCAGCCCATTGAGACAGTTGTACCTTTACTTTCTGTTGATAGGATTGTTAGTCATTTTTAATTATAAATACAAATAAAAATGTTCTTTTCTCTTTTAGTTTAGATTAAAGAATAGCCCATGTGTGGTTTATGTGAATGCATTTTGCATGCATGTTTATGTGAATGAATTATGTGAATCTTTGTGTTATTTTGTGCAAATATTCTATAAAATCTATGATCTTGGATCTCTTCTGAGTTGTCAAAGAGCATAGATTTCCTTTATTTTTTTTTTCTTAGACACCGTATGCGCATCTCTACCATGTATGAACACTGCATCCGCATGAAGAACTTCTCCCAAGATTTTGAGTTGCTCCAAGTCACCCAAGAAGAGTTCCTCTGTATGAAAGCACTGCTTCTTTTCAGCATCAGTGAGTATTACTGGCTGCGAGAGTGCCTGGTTTCAAGCCACTAATACTTTTAACTTTAATCTTTAATGCCCTCAATGCAGTTGGCATTCTTATTGTAATCTTATCGCTTGTCTGAAATTGCACCTGGCATTCCGGAACCAAAACACGTCCTCAAAGTTTCTGTTGCTGAGAGGCAAAGCTTGCATGAGGTCTGGAGAAAAGCTGTACAGAATCCACTCATCTTACTGGATCAACAATGCCTTTTTTGCAGTCCCAGTGGAGGGTCTGAAAAGCCAGAGATACTTTGATGAACTGCGGAAGACCTATATTAATGAGCTTGACCGCCTCGTCAGCAACAGTAGCAAGACCAACTGCTCAGAGAGGTTCTACCTTTTGACCCGCCTTATGGATTCCCTTCAACCAGTAAGAGTGCAAACACAAGAATTAAGCAATATTAAAAATGGAAAAAATACAGTCTTATTAATGCAATTTTTCTCTATTTGTCATTCTCACTCTCTCCCTGACCAGGTCGTGAGGAAGCTCCACCAGTTTACATTTGACCTTTTTGTGCAAGCCCAATCCCTCCCCACTAAGGTCAACTTTCCGGAAATGATCTCGGAGATCATATCCGTGCACGTGCCAAAGATCCTTGCTGGCAGAGTCCAGCCAATCCTATTCCACAAGCAGCAGTTCTGCAATTCTTAGGTTCAGCGTTTCTTTCCTCATGGCTCAATGTACGATTTACAAAGAAAGATGACAGTGTTACGGTTTGGCTGTCAAGCTTGTTTTTTTTTCCATGTACTGGCTTTAGCATTAAACTTGTCTGTCAATGTGCTCATAAGGCCTGTTCCCATATATTTCTTTACAGTATATTTGTGTTTTACCCCTTGAGATAAACGTTAAGATCCCATGGATGCAGGAAAATACATTTGTTCTTTAAAACTGTTAACAAAAACAAAGAGGAAGGTTTAACTATGCACAGGTCTCTGTTTCTATAGTTATTACATTAATAATTAGTATATGGTCATCATAATTTCTCTTAATCAAATACCTTGCATATAGCAAATTTATCAACAGCATACTTATTAATGTCTGTATCGATATAACCACATGGCTGTACATATACATAGATTTCTATAAATACGTGCATACATATAGAACGTAATATATATATACATTACACATACATACACACACATACACATACATACTTTCTTGCAGTTTTTCAAGTGAATATGAAAACATTTGATGAGTTGGAAGTGGAAGAAATGAATATGTAAATAATCTAATTCTTCTGTTGGTTTTAATCAGATAAAAAAATGAACCAAAGGTTGACAATTACTGCAGCAGCTTCCTGTGTAGTATCTCTCTAATATAGTGTCTGTATTTCTTTGTGAATGCTCACATGTAGCAATGAACATGGCTTTCATATAGCATTTAATGTCCCAATGTGTTGTTAAAGGTGTGATTTTGTTTTATTTATTTTTTTTTCCAAAATGACCATACAGCTTACAATATTACTAAATATTACTCCTGAATGCTCATAGTTGTAATTAATGACATTGACTGGTTTGCAAACGTGTATGGACCATGTATTCAGTAGATATTTCAGTGTGGATTATTAACACCAGTTGAATGATCTGCCTTTGTAATGGAAAGTTTTTAAATGTAATTCATACAATTATAGTACAGGCCTGATCACCTCAAGAGATAGTTTGTGTTGATGTGGTCATAATTTGAAGCTGAATTTGTTTATATATTTTTAAAATAAATAATTCCCATAATTTCTGAATTTGTTTATACTGTATGCTTTTGAGACCTTCATCTCAGATTTCTTACAGAAGTACAGATTATATTGTTTAATTATTCAAATTACATAAATCAGTTATTGTTCATTCAGTAGAAGAAAATATTCACAACTTCCATGTTTATTCAAAAATACAGCTCAATTTCTCTCACTGGACCTGAAATAAATGCTCTTCACAACCATTTCTGTATCTAGTATACAAAGTAACAAAGGTTTGTTTTGAAGGTGCTTACTCTGTATGTGACAGGTACCTGTTTATAATACCCAGTTTGCATCAAGTTTAGTTTGAATTGTTATGGGCTCCTTACCTGTGGCTGGCAGACAGCAGGCACAGTTTCATAGTGCAGGGGTTTCAGAAAGCAGCACGAAAGCAATTTGACAGACTAAATAGTTTTCTGTGGAAAAAAAATGAGGTGGCAGAAGATACTTTGTGATTAACATCCAACTATCAGTATGCAGTTACTTGCAGGTAAAGTTTAAAATCCATTTTTGATGAAAAATGAAAATCACAAAAACAGATTTAGGAGTGGTGGAATTGCTGGTATTAATGTGAAATGGAGGGTGAAACGTTTTCTTCCACCTGCTGGAGGTGCCAAACATTTTGTCTTGAGCAAACATGGTTGTTCATTATAAAGATGAAATGAGATCACTGGCTCAAAAAAGTAAAGGTATTTAATCATTCAGTTTGCATCAGTTAACACCCTGGTTTCTTTGGTCCTTAGTTTAAGGTCACATTGCAATTTGGTCGTTTTCACATCATGCATGTCAAGACCCTAGTGTTCCATCTTAAAGCCAGGACCACTTCTGGTTGCTGTAGCATTTGGTTGTCAATTTTGTTCACATCAGCAGAATGCCTATGAAATTCATTAGTTGGAACAAGTACAAATTTTGGCTTATTATCTGAGAATGAAGTCTTATTTAAAAATTAGAAGAGTTGTTTCTACTGCAATATTTGATGTCATTTCTTACAATAAAATAAAACAAACAAAAACATGTTTTCTTAGCTTTTATGATGTTTAGATATTTGGAAATAGTTCTAATGCTTTATCTTTAGTCTTGTAATTCAGTGTTAGTCCTTACAAATAAAGCAAATATGGGCTCAGTTCATGATAACTAATCTGACACTATCTCAGGCACAGTATATTGTTGTGAAGTCAGTTACCTATGCAAAAGTGGAGTTACATATGAACAAAGGAGTAGTAATGACTGGACATTGTGAATGAATTGCACGACTGCATTCTAAGAGTGCGCTCAATGTGTGTTCAACTGTAGTCAAAGTAGTAGCTCTTGCTTAAAGCTCTGTGAGAGGATAACCCCTAAAATATTTTTTTTAATTTAGTAATACTCTTGTTCAGTTTCTGAAAATAGTAGACCATTAGCTTGTGGTATGGTTTACAGAACAGAAGATTCAGATTCAGAAGTATTCAGTGGAGTTTATGCCATGAGTTACAGTGAACTGTACAAAATACTTAGCACACTTAGTTTTATTTCCATGTGCTTCTCAATACATCTATCCACAACTGCAAAAACATTCCTCAATTTCATAAGCTTTTAAAGATTGCAAAGTACAACATATTTTTAAAAGGCTACATGTCTGAAAATAAGAGCTAGAGCAGGCGCTGTTTAAGGACCCTAATTAGTGCCTTTTGTCCTTTTGGTAAAACAAGGACACTTGTTTTGGAAGAGTCACTAATAATTATTTGATGAAGGAGTGAAGGAAATTACATTACTGAGGCCAATCTATTCAGACCCTTTTATCTTCATATTTCAGTTTTACTTGAAATGTGCTTATATTCCAAAAAGTAGAGTGAATTGTATTGTCTGACATTTTAAAATTAATTTACCACATTTCATATACAGAGACGTGTACATGCAGGGAAAGGGTATGTTGGTGCTCTTTTAAAAATATATAGTAACACTGTTAACTTACTTTAGTTGATGTAAATTAGAAAAAAAAATGAAAATTGGTTGTGCCATTGATCTAGTAAGCTACATCATTTTAAACAGGAATTAGACTGTCAGTTCTTTCCTTCTGTTATTTTTTTCATTTAAACTTGATTTGATTATACTGTATTGGGTGAGAATCCCTATGAAAATAAAGCTATTTGTACAGTCTTTTAACTGCAGCTACTAAAAATAATTTGAAAAAAAAACTACAATGAAAAAATTGGCAAAGCCATGAACATAGTGAGTACTTCATTAACAGCCATTTAGTTTCAAAATAGAACTGTATGTGGAATGTATGTTTTACAGTTTTTGAGTTAATGATGCCATGGCTTTGCATACATTTGACCGATTGAGATGTATCTTAATTTTTGTGGCTTAAGGTTGAAACCAGTTTTGACAACCTTCAACATTATTATTATTATTACTATTTTTTTTTTTCAAAATGTGTTTTTTATCATTACAATGACTGATAAGAACTGTGTTTTTATTATGAGAAGATATTCTGGCTAAACGATTAAGCTTTTAATGATGTAAAGTTAAAAGCAGTTTTCATTTTTATATCATGTTTTATGTGTAGAATCTAGTGTGCAAAATCTATCATTTTAAATTTTTAAAATTAACAGTGTTTATCCCCTGTGTAATTTCATCATGTTTATACTGCTGCGCTGAGCCCATTCTGCTGGTGTCAGTTCTTTGTTTGTTTCCTTGTGTTTTGATTTAACAGTGTTTAATATAGCTGTGTGCAGAAAATATTACCGGATGTGGTTGTGTTTTATTCTAGTGTCAATTGTAAATGTTTTATCCATGCAAAATGAACAAAGTAGGTTCTCTGGTTAATCTAAATGCTGCATTTATCATTAGAGATTACCCTAGTAATATTAATTTTCTTGAAAACTGCTGGTGACTATTTACCAAAAGTAAATATTTTAAGTTATTGATTGTGTATTCTGTTATTGGAATAGAACACATGAGAGAAATGTAGAACTTTCTTATAGTTAGTTTATAAACAAACTTTGCACAAGTTATACTGTATGTACAAAAGCTGTAATCATGCTTTACATAGAACTGGAAAGTAGTTTGAAAAAAGTTGATTCTTGGGCTCCCAAGCAGTTCAGCAGCTAAGGCTCTCATCATTAGCGCATGCTGAGCTATACAGCCTGTGTTCAACCACAGCTGTGCCATCAGCTGATGATGACTAGGTGCCCATTAGGGGTGGCAGGTCATCTGGGGTCACTCATCTCTCCATTTTGAGGCACCCTGCAATTTGTGCCTGCCAGATACTTGGATCATGTCAGGTTAGCAGCACCTATCCTTCAAAGACGCCCCCTCTGCTGTTGCAGTGACTTGCAGTGACAAAAATAGCCATTGGCTGCATACAGGTCAGTCACGGGATTACATATGTCTCAACTCAGCACTCCTGCAGGAGTACAGAGGTTGTTCTGTTGAGACAAGCCTACTACAGTGTGCAATTAGCAACAAAGTGGGGTTGCATAAAGGGGAAAACACATCAAAAAGCAAATTCTGTTGTTGAAAAAGGTGAGTACTGTTTCTTCTGCAAAGTTTTTTTTTTCTTCTAACAAATCATAAAAATGTCAGCCACAAGATGCCATGCCCATGTATTGTACAATGTTATGTAAAGACAAAATTCACAAATTAAGAACATTGTTTCCAAGATGCACATAGGTTAAGAGTCTGTAAAGGAGAGAGAAAGGTACCAACCAACAGTTTAATGGATCAATTAAAACCACCATTGCTGTCTTTATGGAATTAACTATCACTCAGTCATAACCAATTACCTTAAGTAGTGATCATCTTCATCATTTACATACTTTGAAAAAATTAGAGGCTTTAAAGAAATGATTTAATTCAGGTGCACAGGAACTTACAGAATCAAAACGTTAGATAAAGGGTCTGGCTGTGGAAAAACAAAATCCTTCTTGTTTCAACAATCAATATTGCCAGTGATCTCAGTGAACTTCATTCTAAGGGGAATGGATTTGCAGTACACTGTACTGTATTTCCCCTAAGTGATGGTATGTATAGGGGAAGAAACAATTGGTATTCCGTGTTCCATTCTGAGCCATTGTATTCAGGAACATTCAAATAATGTTGTTCTGTCTTTATGCAAACTATCTATTACAGTAAAAATCATGGGTTAAATAGCAGGGACATGTCTTGGCTTCCTTGTGCCCAGATTTGCATGGTATCCAGTATTAACCGATGGGGAATAATAAAAAGGCAGCCATACAAATTGAGAAAGAAGGGAAAAAAGAATGAAGGTTGCTTGAAGGAAGAGAAAATTGACTTTTTTTCTGTCCCAGATTAGTTGAGGGACCACTGCCATATTTCACTGTGACTGCAAAACATCTTTAATAATGCAGAGCTTTTGGAAGACTGTCACTCCACAGAGGCAGATATACAAAATTATATCCTGACATCTTCAGGTTACAAAGTGTCAGAAAAGAACCATTCAAAGTTGCATGTCTGTATATTGCATTCATGACAGGGTTGTAAGAAAGAAGCCTCTTCTGAAAGCAAGCCACAAAAGGAAACAACTTTAATTTGCCAAACTACATCTGAATCACATTACTGAGCATGTCCCATGGTCAAATTAAATGAAAATTGAGTTTGTTGGAAATGCTGTCAGCATTATGTTTGACATGGAAATGTGAATCTTATATTCAGATAAAAATGCCCCTTGTGAAATATGGTGGTTTTGGGGTTGTTTACATCTGTGAGTCCTGGGGTCCTTGAGATAGAAGGAGTCAAAAAACTCAACCAAATGCCTGTTCTCTCAGCCAAGAAGCACAAACCTGGCTGAAAATTAGACATTTCAACAATGATCCAAAGTATTCAGCCAAATCTACAAAGAAATGGTTAACACAAAAGGAAATGTTCTCAAGTGATCATCCCAACCTCCAGGCCTCTGTCCAGTTGAACCTTTGTGGTGTGAATTCAAGAAACTAGTCCTAGGTGCCTTTAAGGGTATTACTGTTCTTTTCTCCATGCAATATATGCCAACCAGGGGCAGAGCTGATGGCTCATTGCAGAGGGAGCTAGGACCTGTAGTGGGCTCTTATACAACCTGTTATAGGCTGCATGGAGATGCAAGACAGATCCAAGGGGAAGCTTACGGAGTCGGAAGGGCAGAACAGAGAGAAATGCGGATTACAATGAGGTGTGCTATTTCAGCACATCTCATTGCGTGAGACCATTGTTAAATACCGTGGCTCTGTCAGCAGTGACGACGATGGGAAATAAAACAAGACAGCTGGCGATCGCCTAGTTCCTACTTTTGGACTCGAACAGAGGGCGTAATTTTTCTGTTTGTACACTTACACAAGGATACTGGACAGCGAATAAACTTTTCTGTAACTCTATTGTGTCTCTGCTCATTCAAAATAAATATTGCAGTGAGAAACTTAGCTAGGGGTTGGTCGAAACCATTACGCCCTCAGTCTGACTTTATTCTTTTGCCGCAATCAAGACACACAAACAAACTTTATTCAAAATATTCAGCTAAACAACAAAAAATGCATGTTCAGGCAGGCAGATTAGAACTGTGGGCCCGGGGCAACTGCACCCTCTGCGCCCCCCCCTTCTACAGATTCCAACTGTAGGATTCAGGTTCTGAAAGCACTCTATAAAAGAGTTATGAGAATGAAGTAATACAATTCCAGGGAATTGGCAAAGCCTTCCTGCTGAAATAAGAAAGTATGCTCTGAGAAGAAACATAAGAGTTCATTTAAAACTCTATGTTTATTCAACTGGCTTTGAGGTTGTTCATAACAGGCACATTGAACTCAGCATGTCAACATGTGTTAAAATGCTTTTAAATTCAACTTGGGAGAAGCAGACTAATTTACCACCTCCGTGGCTTTGTCCTGCAAAGGCACTCAGAAATGTTACATAAGCAGCTTTTAAGCCATGACTTTTAGTCTCCACCCTGGGATTCACTTGCACCTAGCCTACTTATAGGAGCAGGGTTCTTTCTGAATTCTGTAAACACTGATTTGCATGGAAATTCAATGCAAAATGAAGTAAGATGGAGTTGGCAAGTTCAGTAAAATCCAACGTAGTTACATAGACAGCTTGGCCATACATAAATCAATTTGAAAGACAGTTTTAATACTGTTGGTTGCATCCTTCCAAAGATAATCACATTTTACTGTGGCTAACCTCAAGTGTGCTATCACGTTTTATTTCAATGTTAAGAATCTGGGTACATTTACCCATTTAAAACTGCATTACCATGTGTATATCTGTAAGTAAACTAACTCAGCACTCCCTATGAAGGGTTCTACATATGACATACATATAGCATTAAGAAGTAGATGTCTACGTTAGGACTTCAAAAACTCCAATGGGCATAGTCTGAATGGGGTGTATAGTATATCATGGCGAAGCCATTTTTGGCAAGGACAGTGAAATAGCACATCCCTTAACATTTCTGAGATGCCCAAAATTTCCAAGCCAATGACACTTCAAATGAGTGATTACATTTTCGCAGACCTCTCCCAAATTATGTAGCCTATAATATGTTAAAATATAGAATAAAAGTGCATTATATGCAAATTTACATGTGCTAATAGAGTGTCTTGTTTTGATTAGTGTTAACTATATGGAGGGATATAACCTGGTATAACTTGTGTCTCATTACATTTTGGGAATCACTGGCCAATGACAGTCTGTCAGCTGGCATAAATGTCTTGAATGTTTCTGTACTGTGAATATGTTATGTATTTATAATATAGCACACTGCACAGAAAGTGACTCAACAAATTCAAACACATGGTTACTGAAGATTAGATCTTAGGTTCTGCCCTTCACTCTTGTCCTCTGATGGACATAGAATCCTACTGTAAAATTATCACCATTTGTAATGTTTACATGAAACAATCATTATATCATATCGACAGTAAGATTAATTTCTATAATGTAAATGACAAGCACTCTCAAATTAAAAAAAGGAATTTACAGGTTTTCTCTATTTTTCTTTGAATTACAAGAAATACAACATGTCAAATTATAATTGTGAATATTGAAAGTGGACACTGGAAAACTTGATTTTACTTGATTTTATAGGAAAACCCCAGCTCTGAAATATAATATGGTGGAGCTAGGAAAGGGACACAGCGCAGTGGCACTGTTCTCACAGACAACTGCTTCATTTCACCCTCATTTGTAAAAAGAGCTTTGGCATCGTCGCATGCAGAGAGAGATCCCACATGAAAGGACAGATTTCTCAAGTGAAAACTTTGAAATGTTTGAATGTTATCACAAGACACAGGCAGAGGTGTTTATGTGTTAAATGTTTATGACATTAAGCGTGGGCCTTGCTTCTATGCATGTACACCCTGTTTGTGATTCCCTCTGACATACGTCATGGAGTTGGCAATTTCTCAGATTTCAAAATGGCAAATTTGACAGCAGATACAGCAGAAAAAAAAATCTTTATAAAAGATTCTGTGACATTTCTAATACAATTAATTAAAAATCTTCTATTCAGGCAGGTTATTTTAAAAACAAGCATATCCTGCCCAAGTTTATGAAATATGCAAATGTAATATCACACTTCAGAATTAATTGCCAGAGGATACCTTTGAAATGTCAGCAATAGCAATATGTCAACAGGGATACTCACCATATGCTCAGCATACTTTTTCCCAGCTTAGCAGACACCCTTATCCAAGCTGATTTATATATTTTTTCTCCACACATAGTCCATGTAAACTGCAGGATTTACTGAAGTCATTCAGGTTAAGTACCCTTGAGTACCCTTAAGTACCCTCAATATCCCAGTGAACCTGCAGGCTGTAATGAATAGCAAATGTTTAAAATTGCTCCTAGAAAAGACTTTGTAAATTTAAGTACTGTATTGTGTTGATATAGCACCTCTCATTGATCTTGCTTTATACTGAGGAATGAAGCTATTTCACGTGTAACTTCATCACACAAGAGGGAGAGACAGTACAATGAATTGCACACAATCAATTATATTTAAATCATTTTTCCATAGCACTCTTTCCCATAAAGTATGTAATGCTAATTATCCAGGTATTTATTGAATTCTGTAATTATTAAGACTACATACTACATAACCAAAACTTGTCATAGTCAGTTTACGTTCTTTTCTCTGCAGCCTTTGTGCCATATGTTATCGACGCAGAGGCAGAGGTATTACCGTCAAATATTAAACGCTCTTCAAAAATACAATAAATGTACTTACTTTGTACCTAGTTCTCTATTCACTACTTGTCACTGCTACAGATATAATTATGAGTGTTTTTTAAATAACTTTTAATATCACAAGAGAGAGAGCTGTGAGGAAAGGCATGAACTGAGTAGAGATTTTATTTTTTAACATTATTTTCAGCAAGTGAATAATTTGAAGAATTAAAAATGTCAACATTAATGAATTTTTTCAGGTTTAAGCAAATATTTATATATCAGCACAAACAGAAATGAAAATGTTAAATCAAATCTTCATTATCACTCTCTTCTGCTTATCCCCAGACTGTAGAAAGAGGATTAGAGGTTCCTAGGGAAAATGTCTGGAGCTGAGTGTGAAATGAGTGTGAAATGTGCAACTCAAAGTTTATATGCTGTATGATCATCCTACTTTGTACAAGTCAAGTCTGATTCTATTAACAGAGAGCTTTACAGTGGAAAGGTAGTTACAGAAGAGCTAAAATTTCCATGGATGTTGAAAATGATGCAAGGACTGAAACTACCTGAATGGCCCAGAAATATTGTGGCACAATACATAATCTTCCATACACTACATTATTTACTATATATTAATAGTAAAAAATAAAATGTTATGATCACACAGAAATTATAAGAACATAATATTGATGAAAAAAACCATGTCTGCTTTGGTTTTAACTGAAAGTTCAAAGTCTGTAATGACTGCCACAGAGTTACAGATGAAATGAGCAGTGAGCTTCAAATTGGCATGCAGCGCTCAGAGCACAACTGGGCATGAAATTACACAAAAATGGGCAATTAGTTTTCCTGGCAGTCAGTCACTACCATAGTCTCAGTTTTGTCCACCTCAATATCCCACACAAACCACGAACAAGTGTTCACCTCTTACCCAACATAAACGCAAACACTGGAGGTGAGGTTGGTACACCCCACAAAGGGAAATGAAACAAAAACAAATTAAATGCTGAGAGGCACATAATTGTCACAATGTTATTTGCATTTTTTAGTCGTGATTGTGCAGTATTTGTTTAAGCACCCTTTGTATGATTGAGAAGTAGTCAGAAATTAGTCTAGTCACTAAATGGATTACTCTGAAATGACAATTGTATTAAGCTTAGCTTTCTGCATTACTTTTTTGGCATTTCTGAAGGAACAGCTAAACCACCCTGAATTTTTACTAAATGCTGACAACATTAAATGGTCTTCAACATGCTTTGAAATGAAATGAAATCTAATTTCAGTTCAAATGACCTATAGTGCGGAACCTCCAAAACAGTGCATGCATAAGTAATTATAGTGAATGTGTTGTAATTAACCAAATTAACCAATGTACATATGGATAAAATACATAACATAATCATATATATACATACACTGTAGTTAGCACTGTGGAGGCACTGACAGTTTTCCAGTGCATGAAAAAAGGTCACAAAAAAAAAAAAAAAAAAAAAAAAATCAGTTCTTCCTCTCACAAAATTTGACCATATTCTGTTTTTAGATGCATAAGTTCTTCTACCCTACAAGAAATATAAGTCAGACTGGGGGACATCCAGCCAAGCAATATCCTCTGATGAGGCAAAAGAGTATTAGAATACTAAATCTGCATGCCCACCGTGTAGAATGTTAATGTAGGACCTGCAAGGAAATTGGTAATACTGCTCAGTACTTTGTTAAATACAGTTCTGCTAAAATCTGTGAACTCTGACCAGAAGGGGGGTTCAGCACTTGGGAGTGTCAGCCAAACAGATCAATAAAGAGATGTAAGAAGAGTTGAAGGGGGGCCTTCCAGACAAGAGCTGCATGGTGGCCACATGGTCACTGCACAGAAAAAGTGTCAAGAGTAAATGGCAGAAAACCAATTTTTTAACCGAAAAGTGTAGTTGAAATACTGGTCCAAGAAGCCAACGTAGGATTTTGTGCTGCACAGCTTACTGAGTAGAGCAGTAAAACTGGATAGCCATGACCTTGCAAATTCAGTGGAAAATAAATGAACAAAGTTTTTTCCTACACGTGCGTTCTGAATATATACCAAGTGTAACATTAGCCTCAGAAGCAACTCCAAAGTTGGTCAATAGCGACATAGCTCTAAATTGGTTCAAAAAAAAAGAAAAGAAATGCACATAAGTAGAATCCAGAAAAGCCTAGAGTGAGAGCACAATGTGTGAGACAAGTTGCCAAGACAAAAGCCACATCTTTCACGTCATTCATCGGATCCAAGTAAATCCTGGTCAGCCAAACGAAACTCATGTGGGACTTCAAACTGTATCAATCCAAGCCTCGCACAGGGTGACTGGATATTATCTCTCCCTGTAAGATTTCATTTCTGGAGGGGCGTAAGAACTGAGAGGCATCAAATGGTTACATATTACAGAAATACAGTATGTCCTTTGAAGAGCGTCTAACAAAATATTCCTTTCAAGAACAGATGGAATAAATAAGAATACTCAGGACATAGTATATACAAAATGTACAAATTACAAGTAACAGAAATAACCATAGAGTTGCACAAACAGGCAGACAGGCTGTCAAAACCAGCACAATCAATTTTCTCATATAAATCCTTACAACAGTTTCCAAATGAAAGGATTGTGCCTTACAAATTAAATAGACCTATTGATGTAAATGAAGCCAAAAGGCTATTTCGTGGATATCAGAAACAAAATAACATAACATAATATTAGGGAGTGTTAGCCCTGCAGTTTGTTGGCTCCAGTTGCTTATGTGTTCTAGGAAGGCTTCCTTTCCAGGTGAAAGAAATGATTAATTGATCAAGAGAGTGAAAATGGAAGTAATATCCTTTTTTTGGGGGGGCTCTAGTGGGATATGGAGTATTGAGTAGAAGTGTATTCAGAATGTATTGGAACATTTATTTGTACATAGTTGTGCATATGCAGACTTCAAGGAATGCATAAAGGAGGTGGTAAATTTAGGCCAAAATCCAAATTTTGTCAACACAGGGGGCCAGCAGTCCCATTCAACTCCACCTAGGGAAAATAATCTCCACTGGGACCCTCAAGGCTGGACAGTATTATATTGAAATACATGCCACTAAATTTGATGCCGCTCTTTCCATTACTACCATTCTCTTTAATGTTGATCCTGTCTGCTTCCATTTCTGAGAATGCACAGTGAGGTTCTTCCAAAACCAAGATGGCAAAATGCATTCTGGGATTTGTATAAGACTTTGAGTGCTATTGAGCTGATTATGGAACCACAAAGGAATTTTAAATGGACTCTTTTATTGCTTTATTAAATGTCAGTGCATCAGGAACAACACATGTTTATAAATGTACAGTTCAATTATGCTTGAATGACATTATAATTCCTTCTCAATCTTTTGGATACTTGCCCAACCTTTGCCAAACTTTTTTCAGTATGGTAACTGCAGGCTCATCCATTTTCCTACCACCCCACTAGTGAAGCAACTGCTGAATGTGAATTACAGAGCAGTTAGTTGAGAACCATTGTTCCAATTGATCTATTTGTGTTCTATTTGTGAAAATGTTCCTTAACAGACCATGGATAGATGGAAGTTTCATGCATTTTTTTTAATATCATAGCACATTGAATGCTGTTGGCCAACAAAAACAGGGGTACTTAGGTATTTGGCAGAACTTATGATTAGCTACTTAGCTACATAAAGCAAGAGAGGAGAGACATGTAAGTTTTACTGAATACATGAGCCATCAGTCAAGTCATGCGTGACATCATCGCTTAGCCATGGCAATTTTCCTGATATTCATGACATAACTAGCTAGGTAGTTAGAACATTCAAGCCAGGTTGCAAGATTGTTTCTTATCCACTTCTGGATTGAGAGATACAGGATATTGGTGATATAGATCAATTATACAATTTACCCCTCCTGTTTAATTTTGTGCCAGTTACTCACATGAGCTGAATATGAAATCATACGACCATGCAGAAAAAGTCTGGAGTCCACCACAATGTAGAAAACAAAACATCAACAATTTTGGTAGTCTCAAGAAACCTGTTTCAGATTTATAGTCAGCAAGGAAGAGAGAGTTAAATCTCCAGAGGGGGATTCAACTAAGATAACTAAATATAGGAATGATTTATCATGAAATAAATAGTCAATTAAAAAGGAAACCTGGACAGGCGAAGAAAAATAAGAAGCTCTGTAGTTCATTCATAAGTACAGAAAAAAAATCATCCCTATTTTGGGTGCTGATCAGTCTAGTTTGGGTACATAGCATCATTAAGTTCAAGACAGCAGTGAGTTTCTAATATCCACATCTTCACAACTGGGAGCATAAATATTAACATTCAAATTTGAAATATGGAACTAAAACTTAATACCCCCTAGAATGTGAATTTATTTTATAAGGAGTAATTGTTTTATCAATTAAAATACTCACCCCTTAAGCTTTAACAGAAACATTGTCCAAAGTATGCAAGAGTTTTCTGTATACAAAAGCACATACATTATCAAGAGATTAAGGTAGGAAAACATCAAGTGCATCGCAGGGGTGTTCACACCATAAACATTTCAAGACATAAACTTGCCGAGAGAACTACCACCATGTTCCCAGCAAACAATTAATAATTGAATAATACATTAAAAGATAAATGCACTGTAAAATATTTTGAAAAGATAAAATAAGATGTGAGTTTGAGAAAATGAGAGTTTAATTCAAATTACCCCCAGGGTACATCTATAAGTAGAATCAAGCAGCACAAAACGTGTTCAGTTTCTTAAGAAATCAGCAGCGGATAGGAGAAGCACTGTCCAGGAATTAATCATGAGGCACTTTAAAGTGATACTCTGTCACATTAACTGACAAACAAACATTGTTCTCTCCCTCATAATTTACCTTCTTCTTTTTTAAAAAATAATATTTTATTGATTTTTTACAACAAATATCAGCAATTAACAAAAAAAAAAACGTTTGTCATAGAAGGAGGAGATAAATTTTTTTGTATTGTCAGGAGTGAGGAAGAACTCGTCAATAGTGCTCCTCACTGGTTGATTCAAAGGGAATTTACAGTTGGAGATAATAAAATGTCTAATCTGTAAGAACGCAAAAATAATGTTTATGGGGTATACCATATTTGGTATGGATTTGTTGGAATGACATAAGGGTACCTCCCTCGAATAAATAACCAATGAACTTAATCCCTTCTGAGTACCACTCTTCAAATATACTCCTACCTAGGCCTGGGAGAAAAAAGCCTTGTTCTGAGTCAAAGGACATAAAGCAGATGAGTAACTACGATGGCCAGCAAACTCCACAACTTCGTGCCTCAGCGTATTTATCATAATGAGTTTCTTCCTGATATCATGAGGAAGTTGTTGAATTTTATCTGAGAGATGGGTAAGTAAGGAGAAGGTAGAACAGCACCATGAGGTTCCGCGGAGTTTAGAAAGTTATGAATCCAACTATATATGTTATGTGCATTGCAAGCCCAGTTATAATAGAGAAGCTTGGGTAAAGCTAACCCCCCTTTCTCCACTAGGAGTTTTAGAGTCTTAATACTTAACTGTGGTTTCTTTCCATGCCATATAAACTTAGATAACTGTGATAACTGACTTGCTAACCCTTAGTGGTAACATTTGCATAGGGTACAGGATTCTTGGAAGAACATTCATTTTGACAAGACTTATCCTACCTATCCAAGACAATGGGAGGTCAAACTAATGGCTGAGATCATGCTTAATTGCTGAAATAACAGAGGAAAAGTTGAGTTTGTATAAATCTGATAAGTGTGAGGAAACTTTAATACCCAGATAGGTCAAACCAGATACAGACCACTTAAAAGGGAAGTTAATAAGCAGCCCTCTATCCCCAAAGTTGCCTAGGGGGAGGGCTTCAGATTTGTCATAATTGATTTTGTGTCCAGACATTTTGCCAAAATCACTAATGGTGGACAGGAGTTCTGGAACTGAGGTTTCCGGGGATGTGGTAAACAATAATATATCACCGGCATAGAATGCCACTCTGTGGTCAGTCTTCCCGATTTTGGCACCACTGTGGCTAGTGCAAACAGGAGTGGGGATAGTGGGCACCCCTGACGTGTGCCTCTGCCAATAGAACCTTACCCATTTTATAAAATTTTCTCCCAATCCAAATCCTTCAAGCACATCAAAGAGGTACCCCACTCCACTCTGTCAAACACTTTTTCGGCATCCAGAGAGACAGTGAGGAGCCTGTGCTGAGTACTTTGAGAATATTGGATTATATCAAGAAGGTGTCGTATATTAGTGTGTGAATATCTCCTATTTATAAACCCAGTCTGGTCAGGTTTGACCAAGGTGGGCAAAAATATGAGCTATATGAGCCAGAAGCTTTGCTAGGAGCTTACAATCAACCCTAATTAGACTCATAGGTCTGTAAGAGGGGCAGAGATCAGGTGGCTTGTTTTTCTTCAAAATTAGGAAGATGTTAGCTAGGTTAAGAGTTGGCAGGAGAAATCCTTTTTCAAATGACTCTGTGAACATCCTAGTCAGGGGTCCCACTACTAAATTAGTCATTTTCTTGCAGAACTCTGGACCAAAACTGTCAGGAACAGGAGCTTTTCCATTCTGTAAGCACTGAATTGTTGCAAGAACTTCCTGCTCAGTGATAGGTCTGCACAAGTCATCTCTATCTTCTTTTGATAATGTTGTCAGTTTAATTTGGTCAAGGAATCTTCCCTTTAGCTCTGAGGTGCTCTGACATTCAGATGAGTATAAGCTCTCATAGAACTCTTTCATAAAATTATTACTCATTTGTCTGGTTACAAACTGTTCTACCCCATTCCTGTCCCGAAGCAAGGGAAACACATTTGAGTCTGTCCTACCCTTGGCAATGCAAGCAAGGAGTTTGCCAGGTTTATGGCCAAATTCATATAGTCTATGTTTGGCATAGAATATGGCACTTTCTGCAATTTGGGTTAAAAGTTGGTTCAGGGAAGAGCGAGCAACTTGTAATTTTTGAAGAACAGATATGGAAGATGAGGATTTAAATTCGTTTTCTAATTTAGTAATCTTATCTTATCTTATCTTTTAGCTCAAGCTGTGTACTAAGCGCCTGTTTTCTCCTGGCTGAAGTATAATGATATAATAGAACCTCTGATATATGCCTTTGCTGTCTCCCATATGGTTGATGCTGAGACATCATGGGTAGTGTTTTCTTCAAATAAAAAGTTTCCATTGTTGTTCTAAATATGTCACAAAAGATGGGTCACTAAGGAGTATAGGATTTAGGCGCCAGTGTCGGGACAGTGGGTGGTAGTAAGGTGGGAGCAGATCTATACTAACAGAGGAGTGATCAGATAAAACACACGGGTTAATATGACATGTTTTGGTCCTATCCAGGGCCAGTCTTGAGATGAAAATATAGTCAATTCTTGTAGCAGGGCCACCCATATCTTGTCCTTCTTGAGTTGAGACAAAATTCTGTTTTTTAATAACATGGTTGATGCCCTTAACATTTAAACTAAGGACCTTTGTGACACTCATATTTTAAGCTATATTTTAGATAAAACAGCATAGTGGTCATAGAATTTAGGAACTTTGAACAGTGTAAAAGACCACAGCTGTTTATATCTATCAGGTTTTATATATCTATATTATTTATATTATCTAACTTTATAATAAATAAATATTATCACACCTTTGGATGCTGCAAGTCAAGTTCTGCTCTGTTATACAGTCTGTCTGTTGTTTTGCTATAAACAGCTCCTTTTTCAGGGCAAAAATATTCGGGGCTAAGCTTAAAATATTCGGCACTATAGCCCAGAATGATTGGACTAACGACGCCACTGGAGACAGGCCTCGAAGAACTCCATGGGTTGTCATCCTTCCACACCCGCTCTCAGGTTGGTAATCCTTATGTTATCTCTTCGGCTTCGGCTTTCCTATATCGTCATTAAGATCGATCAGAGTTCTGAGCTTGCTAGCATTATTAGCTGCCATGCTCGCCTTCTTTAGTTGGGTTTTCGGTTATTTAGGAGGCATTTCATGTTGTTTGAGGCCACAACTTTCTGCCTGCATATTCACATTAGTGTACAGAGGTGAAATGCGCTGTAAGGAGTTGAATGTGTCAGGTAAAAGTACATTAATAAGTGTGGAGGAGAGAGCACCGCTGATGCATCCTTCAGGCAGCCATGTCACGTAACCCCCCCCCCCAATTTACCTCCTTCTAATACGACGCAAGTTAATTACTATATTCAGTCCGATTATTGACACATTGAATGTGAAAAGGTTATGAGCAGAAACTAATCCACAACCACCCACATGAGCAGCCAGTTTTTAGATTAATTTCTTGATGCTGACAGTGACACCTAAAATGAAATGTGTTGGAGAAAAATATATGTTTACTTGCAAAGTAAATGGTGTCCTCCTTCAGTACCTACCAAGATTTGAACAGCTTTGATAGAGAGTACATTTCTCCAAGGACCATGAAATCCATTGAGAGATAGATTTCATTACTGATATCTGGGAGTCATGTAGGCAACTAGATACAGTATCTTGGCTGATATCTGAGATGCTTCATTCAAGCCTGGCTGGACATGACTACTAAAGGTCACAGGTTATTATCTTTATATCAGACTTTGTGTATTCTGACCGTTTCCAGGGCAGGTCATTGAAAGTCATTATTGTTACACAACATGGCGTTACAACACATTATTTGCGTAGTGGACTTATCTCATTGACATGAGCAATTCAGGCTAGGTTTCTTTACTCAAAACTCGAACAAGCGTGTGTCATCCAGACTTTGTCCCTGAAACTTTCTGGCAATGTGTGTTGCTTAACTCTCTTTCCTGTTGGCATACCTCTGAGTAGAATGGACACTGGGGTTCCCTGGTCACTGAAGGACATAGCTTAGCACCCACAAAAGATACTGTGCTGCGGAGTCTAAAATAACAGATTGGCACAGCCCTTCCTGCTCAGCAGACTGGGTAATTGGCTGACTGCTCACCTGGGAATGTGGCACTTTACAGCCATCACCGCCCCCGTAAGATAGAATGGGATGTTACAGCATTTGTGCTCATTTTTATTCTTTGCAGTGACTGCTGCTGCCAAATAAAAAATGCCTTCCCACATTCAAAGAGCTGTGGATGAATGTTAGCAATTGACTTTATGCACACATATGAACACAAAAAAGATTACATGTTTACATTACAAACAGGATACTGGGCTAAACTTTCCTATTGAGATGTAACTGCTAACAAATAATCTCTCTTCACTTAATGTTAATCCATTAATCTATAACGGTTTGCAAATTAATTATCTACACACACAACATAAGAAGGAGCAAAATTAAAATTGTATGAATCTGTTATGTTTACATAGGCGGTCTGACAAATAGGATTAATGTTCAGTGCTTATGCATATAGATATAAACTCCTTTATAAATGTTTGTATTGTCCTGAAGAAAACAATCATTCTGTAAGATTTCAAAGAAACAGAAAACAAACTGGAACACAGCCATATAAGTGCAGAGAATATAAAGGTACTGAATCCAGTCAGGGTGGCTGATCCTTCAAGAAGTGACTTATGAGAAGATCCAACAATGTTTCTAATCTTGGGCATAAAAGACAAGCAAATGTGAGGTACGCATGCCCTGAATACAAAAGAGGAAAGATGACTCAACTTCAGTTAATGTTTCCATGATGTGAAACATTTTGATGTCCCTGTGCAAGGGAAATGAGTGAACTTGTTTTTTTTTTTACTTTTTAAACACAAATTGGAGATAATAAACAGTTCTCTGGAGACTGTAATGTACAGGTAATACTAAAATATATCTAAAACCTGAAATATATCTAAAAAATGCTACAGCTGATTTTACCACTTTCTGGCTAATGACACATTTCTAACAGAATAAACCTAAAGATACTATAGGATTACTGAGATTTCATACAAGAGAAGCAGGTTTTAATGAAATACCAATTAAATGTTTCATTTTCTTGGAACTGGATAAAGTAACACAAAATGCACTTTATGCAACATTCCACTGACAATGAAAACCCCGCAAATGGAGGATGGTCAGAAATGGAGAAACTCCTCTGAAACTCCATCTGGAGGACTGGATAATGTACTTTAGAAGTGGGGGAGATTCATTGTCTGCAAAAGATCTGGTGAAAGCTTTAAATCAAATGCTAGTAAGATCTTTCATTTGTTGCTCTTGTGTCCAAGGAGCTGGCGCTGAATGCGTTTGATTTACTACACAGCTGCTGCATTTTGGCACGTTGCTTGGTACTGTGCTTCAAAATCAACAGCAAAAACTTGTAGATTAGGAAATGAAATTAGGAAAGTACTTTCTCTTTCCAGATAAATTTCAATTTTAATTTTATTTGCTATAGCCATTTGTACTTGAGTATTTTTTTTCCTCAAGATTTACAGATTTTGAGTGTTTCTAAATGACTATACTTTTACTCAAGGACATTTTTCATGAAATATTCTTTTTACTCAACTACTTTTCTTCAGACTGAGTGCATTTCCTTTTCTTGGTTGCACACAGTACAAGCAGTGTTGCATACACTGGTTATAGACCTGAACATGGTGAGTTTTACAGAGGAAATCTGAAAAAAAGAAAAAAAAAATCCAGGGTTCCCAGAAATCCTGGTAGGAAAGGGAATTAAGAGACTATGGGAAACAAACAGTAGACTGGTATAAAATATTAATCTGTTAATTGCATCCTTTCAAGTCCAGAGACTGGAAATGGACAGACGGATGGCCTCAGATGGGCGTTCCATCCAAAAGTGGCCAGGGCAGGGACATCATGGGTCATCAAAGTGAGAGAGATGTTGCTGATGTTGTGTTTGTAGTAACAGACAAAACAAAAGATGAAGAAATGGTGCACATATTTCCTCAAAAAACAACAACTAATAACCTTAATAATAATAATAATGTAACAAAAGTCAGAAGATCCAAGTGCAGAGCTCCAGTACTTTTAATAGAGTCCACAAATCCAAAACAGAAATCTTCAAGAATGGTCCAAACACAAGCCAGGGTCAAAGAACGTGGAGGGCAAACAGTAACACCAAACAACCAATCCAAACCACCAGACAATAAGCAGGGTCAAAACACAGGCAAACAGGTCAAAACAGGAGCAAAGCATAACCACCAAGACACCAGTTCAGCATGAAGGTGCAGTACCTCACAAAGAGGTGCCTGAACTGCAGTCCTTAAATCCCCTGTGGTGATTAACTGAATTTGCTGCAGGTGTGGTCAAAACTCAGGCGACTCAGAGCGTGGGCGTGGCTGAACAGGGAGTTGGCTGGAGGCGGGTCTGACAAATAAAAAATAATAATACGTTTTGTGATTGCTTTATTATCACTGGGAATGTCCCTGTCATGCATATCCATAGAACTGGGGATCTGCAGTGAGAGGAGTGAATGGAATGAAAAGCTAAACAGATACAATAAACATTATCTGTAAAAACCTTAAAATCTTATACAAGAACCATGCATTACACTTTAGATCTGGATCAGCTGACTTCCGTGTCTCCCCCTGAAACAATGATTTTATCATTTTGTTGTGTGGTTGTAGTATATATTTTAAGCTGCTCCTTGGATTTTAATAATGGAACACAATCTCTAGATCTTTTTTCTATGAAAAAATGTGTTCCCAACATGGTTTACTGATTTTTGCACAGGGAAGTTTATAGGAGTTTATAATAGCTCAGCTTACTTTTTTTTCTTCTTTCTCAGTTGCATCTGCAACCAAACCAGGTGTGCAAGTGACTGCAGAAAATATCAGCTGAATACTGGCAACAGTCCAATTAATATATTTACATACTGTGTATATCATAATCTTATTAGATGATTGGATGAATATATTTAAAGATATAGTGTCTTTTAATACATATAATAATTAGCCTCTCCTATTTTACTCAAGGAGTAAATCAGAGTTGTATGAAGCTGACAGAGA
Source organism: Megalops cyprinoides (assembly GCF_013368585.1). Taxonomy (NCBI): domain Eukaryota; kingdom Metazoa; phylum Chordata; class Actinopteri; order Elopiformes; family Megalopidae; genus Megalops; species Megalops cyprinoides. Next base: position 14,958,045 of record NC_050598.1, on the reverse strand, counting down.
GCAAAAATGCTGTGTTGCTATTTCCCTGGCCCCTGATGAGTATAGATAGTTCACAAGAGGATGGAGATTCAATTACATGCACACTCAAATCCCATCAAAATTGAAAGTTATAAGCTTTATTGGCTTGCACTTCAGAGGTGGGTAATACTGTTATACATTTGAACAATGTTGCTGTTAGAACATCCAGCTGTAATGGACTCAAAGCAAACCCATAATGCAGTCTCACCTGCGTGGTTTTATTGCTTTCCTGTTATGATCAAATGGAGAAAAAAATATTAGGTACTGCTACATTAGCACAGTTATCATCTCTAAAGCTACAGACTCAGCACTCTTCTATGCATGGATGTGGTATAATGTGCCTCTGTTCTCAACAAAAGTAGCAATATAAATTTACTCATTGTCTTTATTACTGTTCACAATTGCAGAAAGTCAAAGTGAAACCTGAAAAAAATCAGCTATGGATGAAAAATTATAGTGAGGCAAAGCTTTCACTTTATTCACCATGATGTCTGTTTTAGGAAAACTACCATTCTATACCCTGCAACAGTCATTTCATGTGTGTAATTGTAGTTCGCTAATTTTCTCATTATTGCTGGAGAAAATGAAGCCTTCCGAAAAAATGTCAGGAAAGATAATTAGATGGACATCAAGTTCACATCAGTCTATGCACTTTACACGGATTATTTATAAATTCATGACAGGTCTAACTAAAAACTTTCCATAGATTTTACTTTCATATGGAAACAACACTGCTGCCTTATCAATTTTCCTCCTCATCTTTGCTAAGCCACACCTTTCTACTTTCATCACTATACAGTTAACTGTCATTGACTTAACTGTCACTGAGTGACCATTCTAAGCTTTTTGTAACTCCCCGCCACCAGAGGCAGATCAGCTACAACGCTGCCTGGTGCAATGAGTAATTCTTCTCTGGCAACACTCCTGAGCTCAGACAAGGTGTCAACTCCCCTGTAAATTAAACACAACATAATTAAAATGCCTACATTTTATTATCAGATGTGCCTGGTGGGGATGGACTGGCAGGAGACTCAGCATTGCATAGCCATAAAGACAACAATGGCATTTAGTAATATTTCACCATATTCAATGACTACATAGAAAAGAAACTGACTCCCCCCCCCACACACACACACAAAAACACATGTGACAGTGGTATCCCCTAAATAATGAATGCCAGTCAAATCCTGATCAGATGCCAAAGTCAACACTTATCAGCAACTCAAAATTAAAAAAAAAAAAGAAAAAAACTTAAACAGCCAACAATGGTTGCTTCTCAAACCATGTCAATAGTCGGTTTGTTACAGTTCAGTACAAAAATTTGTAGATTGATTGTGCCTGTCTGGTTTAAAGTACTGTTCTGTAATCGAGGCCTGGATGCATTCACCTATGCCTGGCTCAATCAGCAATGCTGAAATGTGTGAATTATTGTGACTAACATTTAAAACATGAAAAACAAGAATATTGAAACACCAAGAATCAACAAAAAATCATCTTGCTATTGTTACCTTTAGCTGATGATGTACAAAGTGTTTCCTCAGCTGTCTTTTGATTGCATATGATGGCACAACTGTAGGCATATTGAATTGCTGCGGTTACCTTCCAACAGCCAAGAAAGTTGCATTAATAGGTCAAGAACACAGCCAACACCGGTGAAACAGTAGCACAGTTAGGTAAGAGTGCAATCTCACCTGAGTGAGAGAGATATTCCCTCTCAATTCCCTCTGGTAATTATTTTCTATATTCACTTGAATATTGACCATCACTTTCTCCAAGAGGATGGGAATCATAATTTAAGATTAAGATTGCTCACCTACTGAGGTTTTCCAAAAGAGCAAGAGAGTTTACATTCAAACAAATAAACAAATGCAGCTGCAGTGAGATTTAAAATTGGTATATTAGAACAAAATGCTCATTTCCCATGCTTAATATTCTATATGCAGTTGAATTGATTATGTCCCATGCCTGACTGAACTTAAAAATAAGAATAAACCGAATGAAACATACTAAAAGAAGTCTGACTGGAGCTCCTTTTTCCATGTTCCATTGATATTGTATTGACTGACATGAGCATCTCTATATAGGCATGGGAAGAATGACAAGTAGAGTAAAGCCTTGTTTTAACACTTCCATGTAGTGTGCTCCATAATTTTGCACTTACTAACATATATCTATAATGTGACAAGCTACATATCTAAAAAGTATATTTTATATTTTCTTCAACAGCTTTTACATTACATTACAGCTTTTTGATTACTGTTCTGCACAGGTGAAATGTACAGATAAATTTGAATAAAGGTTATCACGGAAATCAATGAAAATGAGCTTTTCTCCTGAAAATCATCCGGAGTGGGAGCACAGCTCAACAGTGAAAAGAATGGTGCCCGACAGCTTCCCTGCAACAGAATGATTCTTTATGATGGAAGTCGCAGTAATTTTCAGATGATGCCTTTCAGCTCTGATTTGCCTAATGCCCTGCTTTTTAGAACATTTTCCCTGTGCTAAATGAGATGTTACTGCTAACATGATGCTTTGCAGTTTCCATTAATCTAGGTATTATGATGCTAAAGATATCTTTCCATGTTAAAATCCTACCTATCAGGAAATTAATATATTGCAAATTTGGGTTTCATTCCCCATAGGGGCACTGCTGCTGTACCCTTGGGCAAGGTACTTAATCCACAATTGCCTCAGTAAATGGATAACATTGTAAAAGCCTGTAATTGATGCAAGTCGCTCTGGATAAGAGTGTCAGCTAAATGCCAGTAATGTAACTAATGTACTAATGTAAAAAAAATTCTGTTTATTATTACTCAATCAGCATAATCACCTACAGTAGACATATTTATGAAGTATTACCTTGTATATTTTGGCTGTGTGTAATTAGGAATATCTGCTTCAAAACTGTATCTGGGGTCACAGTTGATCCACATTATATTTCCTATCCATACAATTTATTCCTTGTTTAAACAGCTTAAGGTAGGAATGGGCTTAGTAAACTACTGCCATTTACTTGTGGTGGTTGATACTGTTGATATAGAGTATGGTTGAGTGACCTCTACCTGCGTAAGCGGCAACCTCTTGTTGTTTTCCTAATATTACTTGTATCAGCTTTTTGAGGTGACAACCTAGAAACAACTGCACACATTATAATTTCTCAACTGCTCACATTATAATATGTCAATAATTGTAGTTAAAGATGTCAAATATCTCAGTCATTTCACCTGAAGGTTTGCCAAGGTGTGACTGCTCCAATTGAAAATGCCTGATGATGATAACTGCAGTTGGCTAACCAGTGAGCTTGCTAGCTGGCCAGCAAAACATGACAGTTGTTTGTCTTGCTTGCAGTCTATGAGTCATCTGAATACAGAGAATTAAACAGAACAGAAATACAACGGCAGAATGTAAGGCACACACATTTAAGGAGTATAGCTCACTTTATTTGCACATATTCGTGAGACACATTCTGTGTGGAGTGATCACATCAAAAAGAAAGATGCCAAACAAGCCACAAGTTTAGGATTGGCAAGCGAGCATGTTACCATCAGTCCTTCCAATTACTGTCTTGTCACCCATTTTGTTTGAGTTATTTGCAGAGTATGGATGCAGAATACACTGAAACCCCAGTTTTATTTCAATCTGCTTTTCACTTGAGCCAATAAGTTTGCAAATCTCATAACTGCTACCTGGATATACTACTACTGCTATGTGGTTATACCGAACAGGCTCCACATCACTGCTTTCTTTGCAGCTTATACCACTGTTGTTATTAGCAGTGTCATTTTAAGGTCAGTTAAACATAGCTAAGGTATCATAGCATTTACCAAATTAAATCAGCTGCAAAGCCTTAGCAGTGCATTGGCCAAGTTTAATGCAGAGGTAAATTCATGAATTTCCCATGTTCAATGGCTTTTGCCAGCATTCAAACGTAACAGTAGTTTTTCTAGATGAATATCACCATAGTTCCATTTAATTTTTATATTCAAAACATTTTTGTGGGATGCCAGTTTAAGAACTCACATGCCAAGATTGTTACAATACCAGTTGCATGGAAGGAGCATGCATATAAACCCAGAAGAGCTGTAGTGTTTGCAAAAGGAGCAAGTTTATACAAATATGTCACTGATCATGTCAATGTAAAAACATTATATTGCTTGCAATTCCCTTAAAATTCACCTGTAAACAGTTGTTAAGAATAAGCTAGCTGTAAGATTTTTCCAGAAGCCACACAGCAAAACAGGTCACATTCAAAACCCCAGAGTGAGTATTTGCTGTCTTAAAAAAGGGGGACTGGGAATATTGCCAGCTTAAATGCTAGGTCAGCCTTCACAGGTCACAGGACAGGATTTTTTCTTTGCAGCAAATCCTGTGTTGTGAAAGGAATCCTGGCTGGCAATGCAGAAACATCACAGCTCCCACCATTCACACAGCGTCTCTCACAGACAGGTTCCAGTCTGACCTTGACTGTGTTTTGTTTTGCCATTCTCAACAACAATGAAGCAAGAGATGTTGCCTTGGTAATTTCTTCACAGAAGAAAGTACTCCCAGATTTCAGGCTTGGGTGTTAACAAACCTGTAGAGGAAGAGTTGAGTCAAACCAAGACATTAGCGTAGGTGTAGTTTATTTTTTCCTGAGACATTCAAAGAAATGAAAATTAAAATCTCTATGTGCTTTGAGCAGTGACTTACCATGGTCAAAGTCAAACAGAAACAGAGAGTCTGTGAAATCCCTGCCAGGTTTAGAAATATAAATGTATTAATTATGTACACCATTTATTTGCTTAAGGGGCATCCTTATGCAGTGAAATACACTGTATATTGCTTAGCTACGTTATCAATTTTTTCCATCCAGGAAGTTACTGAAGCAAATTCAGAGTAAGCACTTTGCTGAAAGGCATCCTACAGCAAGCAATACTCAACCCAGGCAATACTCAGTTCTGCAACCACATAATAACAAGTTCATCTCTCTAACCTCCATGTTACAATGTAATATGTGTTGATGACTGTGTATGTTTATTTATAAGTCGGCAGCCATATGCCTTAATGTGAGCAGCATACGGAATGTCCTGCTGTATAACCGGCACATATGTATGAATGAGTGTTTTGCTGTTGTTAGTTTGGACCTGTTAACAAAAACAGAGTCAAAGATATCACCTTGTCCGGATAGTAAAAGGTTTTTGTGTATTCATTATGTTACATCAACATCATATGCCTAAAACGTGTCTGAATAATACACCGTTTTGCAGGAAGAGGAAGCTGGCATGATTCATTTGGGTTCAAGCTCTGGTCAAAAGAACACGTGGAAAGGAACCTTTAGCAATAGAAAGCCACAATGTGATTTCACTCAGAAGATCCATGCCTGAATTCAACACCGACCTCTGCAGCATGAATAAGGATACAAATTCAACACTGCCCTCTGCAGTATGAATAAAGATTTAAATCTGACATTGTCCGCTGTAATATGAACTAGGAAGTAAATACACACTGGGGTCAGGTGCATGTCTGGGTACATGTCAGGTCTGTCGCACTCAGAGACACACAACCAGTAAGAAAGACTACTATAAACATAATATTTTATGGACTCATTCTAGTGTGTATGATTGAGTAAAGTAAATGTTTAAAGAAAGATGGATGTTGTATACAATACATACAATGTCCTTTCTTGATTAGTATATCAAATGGGGAAAGGATTAGGCTATAACTCCCATACATCAGGAGCAAGACTGAATAAAACAACACTATTCTCAGGGTGCTTTCACACCTGCAGCCTATAGTCCGTTTGAATCGAACCATAGTGCGTTTGACCCCTTGGTTCGGTTCATTTGCATACGTAGGTCAGGACGCAGTAATCGCACTAAGGTCCGCACCAAAATAATCGGCCCGAGACGCCCAAAGGGAGGTGTTCTCGATCCCCATCATCTGGCGAACTCTGGTGCGGTCCCACTGGTGAAACCCGAACCAACCAGGACCAAAGCTATCCAATACCTATGACTGTGTATATTGACAACCTTATGCTGTTTTATTGCCAGGTATGTTAAATTGAATTGTATATGTGTTTGAAATGTATTTTTTAGCTAGCTAGGTCTGATATCCCAAGTTAGCCCAAGTTAAATAAAGTGGCTACTGTATTTTGAGCTTTGCCAGGTAATTTGATATTGTGCCCCTTTTCCTTATGCTGGCGACGAGTGTGCAACCGGAGACGTGTTACATTGTTGTACTGTATATATGGACAACTTACTTATGCTGTTTTATTGCCAGTGCTAATTAAACACGTGCTGTGAACCCAACCCATCCTGTCTGCCTGTGATTCCTGCGAGAGTAGCGTCGCATCAACACATTATTTTCTAGCCTCAGCCAGGCCACATTTTGAAACTGTATCATTTGCCTAAAGTGATAAATGCAAACAATGTAATAAACGATGACTAGGGCCAAGATCAACCGGCTTAGTTGTCCCTCCACTGTGAAATTGGAAAGTGGCGCGTTAATCTATTTCCGAAACATAAACACCAAAGTGACCAATGAGGGAGCAGTCTGTTCTTCTTTTACAAATTTTGGTTTGTTTAGAAATAATGCCATGTGAAACAGAACCGAAATTACGTCATTATGCAACATTGCAACAATTTATTTCCTGCTGCGGACCAAAGCAATCAAACTATAGGTCTGAAAACGCCCTTATTATTCTTAAGCATTAAATCTGAATGTTGTAACTTATGTTATAATTTTTCTGATGAATCTTATTCTAATATTCCCAAGTACTTTATAGATTGTCCATAAAACCCAGACAGCCAGTCAAGTCATAAAATTTGGCAAGTTTGTAGAGGGTGCTGGAACACATCTAATGAGGCACCATATGGATCCGCAAGTCACATGACTCAGAGGAAAAATCCTATAAGGCGGCAGACTAAAGATTGTTCATCATATTTTCTACTTGCAGGTAAAATTATGAGATATTTCTACTATATATCTACTTGTTACATGGCATAGAGTAGTATGGCATTAAATTAAGTACAGCGTGAACCAAACAGAGCAGTGGTTTGGATTCAAGAATCCCGACCTAATATCCCCAAATAACTCCCCCCACTGAAGAACTGGTGGAGTGGGAGTACGAATTCACAGCAGGATAATGAAGATAGCTGAAATGTTCCACTAGTGGATGATGCTCACAAGGAATGAGAGGGAGTGGAAAATAGAAAAATACAATGAGATAAACAGCAGGAGAAAATTGTTCTGGGGCAAATTTAAGCAGCACTGGGTAGCTAATGGAGGACACAGAGTGGCAAGGAAGAGCGAAAACAAGCTGAACTGCAGTTCAGCATTTTCTACAGAGTTCAGACAGTGTAATGAAGGCTGGTAAAGACAATACTACACTTATCAAGTGTGGGACAGGGGGTTTTGAAGGAATCCGATTCTATGAATATTTTATAAGAATAAGTGGAAAGAGCAATTTGAAGGGGGAAAATTATTTTTAAAAGGATGGGGGGAGTTAAGACTGACTGCCAAGCTTCTAGCATAAAGGGAAGGACAAAAAGTGGTTATAGAGATACAGAGAATTCATCAGAAGGGGTTGCAAGGTGTAGGAAAAATAGCAATGAGATCAGAAATGTAACATTGGGAACAGTGGGAATGCATCCTAGTGTTGGCTGGTTTTCTTTTCAATAGGGACGCAGGAAACTCATGCTCAATTTGCTTTTGGGTTGAGGATCTGTCAATAAGGAAAACACAGGTGTTTATGAAAATACTCATGAAATGAAATGTACAATGTCAAGATACTAAAAAACACAAATAGCTTCTCCGGATTGTTTTATTTGACTTCATCATTATATTGTGGACAGAAATATGAGTCCATTAACATGAGCAAATAAAGTAGCTTGGTAAATAGAATCACTTGATAAATTCCACAGGGTGGCAGATGACAGTTGTATTTCCCTCAGAAAATAACGTCAGGAACTTTACTTATTTAAGTTTGCAGCCTAGGGGGCAGATGCAGCCTGTGAGGGATTTCCTGTCGGTTCTTTTACTAAAAATACTTCGTATTCATATGAATCCAAAACTGTGACTACCTGGAACATTACTGTGTGTCCATGGCAATAATGATATTATAATTTTTCTCTTAGGATGCGCTGCTACACTGGTTAATTTGCTGTCCCAATTATTGAAATTTTTTCCCAAAATGTGTTTTCAATCACTCACCTGTCATAAATTGATAATTTACCACTCATGAGAAACATGTAATGGTCTGTTCTGCACATGAGAAGTAATAGATAGATTCTAAAGTAAAGTAATAGATATTCTAAGAATGTGTCTGGGGTGTTTATACATACACCGCTGAGCCAAAACATTATGACCACCTGCCTAATATGCTGTTTGTCCTCCGTGTGCCGCCAAAACAGCGCCGACCCGCCAAGGCGTGGACTCTACAAGACCTCTGAAGGTGTCCTGTGGTATCTGGCACCAAAACATTAGCAGCAGATCCTTCAAGTCCTGTAAGTTGCGAGGTGGAGCCTCTGTGGATCGGACTTGTCGGTCCAGCACATCGCACAGCTGCTCAATTGGATTGAGATCTGGAGAATTTGGAGGCCAGGGCAACACCTTGAACACTTCATCATGTTCCTTAAACCATTCCCAAACAATGTGTGTAGTGTGGCAGGGCGCATTATCCTGCTGAAAGAGGCCACTGCCATCAGGGAATACCATTGCCATGAAGGGGTGTACCTGCTCTGCAACGATGTTGACGTCCACATGAATGGCCGGACCCAGGGCACTGGCAGGTAAACGGTGCACACGTACATGGCCATCCACGTGATCTAAAAGAAAACGGGACTCATCAGACCAGGCGACCTTCTTCCACTGCTCCAAGGTCCAGTTCCGACACTCGCATGCCCATTGTAGGTGCTTTCGAAGGTGGACAGGGGTCATCATGGGCACTCTGACCGGTCTGCAGCTACGCAGCCCCATAAGCAGCAGGGTGCGATGCACTGTGTGTTGTGACATATTCCTCCCATAACCATCATTAAAATTTTCTGTGACTTGTGCCACAGTAGACCTTCTGTCGGTTCGGACCAGATGGGACAGGCTTCATTGCCCTTTTGCATCAATGAGCCTTGGGCGCTTAACACCCTGTCGCTGGTTTGTGGTTTGTCCCTCCTCGGACCACTGTCGGTAGGTACTCACAGCTGCTGACGGGGAGCACCCCACAAGCCTTGCCATTTTCGGGGATGCTCTGACGCAGTCGTCTGGCCATAACAAATTGGCCCTTGTCAAAGTCAGTCAGGTCTTTACTCCTGCCCATTTCTCTTGCATCCAACATGTTGACTACAAGAACTGATTGTTCGTTTCCCATCTAATCTACCCAGACCTTGACATGTGCCCTTGTTTGGAGATGATCAATGTTATTCAGTTCACCTGTGAGTGGTCATAATGTTTTGGCTCATCAGTGTATATGCAGACTACTAATTTGTGCATTTAGCAGAAAGTAGAAAATATCTGTCCCATACTTACCAGTGCTTACCAGAATATAAAATCCCCCTTAATAGTAGTTGCAAGGGCCCAAAACAACTGAACCGCTGAGAGGAAAAAAGTACACCACCATTCTACCAGAAGATGGCAGAAGTGGGACATCAAATAGATTACATGAATTGCTCATTTCCAAGCAGTTTATCCATTCAGTCCCAGTGAAGACAGTTCAAACGAACACCTCTTTTATTATTGTGTACATTTTAGATATTTTGTCCATTGCCTGATGAAGGAGGTGATTTACACTAAATTACATACCTGAAAATATTCAATTACAATATTGAAAAAATGTTTGGTATTGTGTTTGTATTAGCTTTCCATTACATATATAATATATAATATGTGATATATATAATAAGCACAATAATAATGATAAATAATAATAATGCTTAAATGTTGTAAAATAAAATGCAAAACTCCTTTAAAACCTATTATCTGAAATTCCTTGGCATGCTCATGACATCTTAAAAACTGCATTACTGCATCTATGCAGAGTTGTCATTCTACTACCATTTCTGTAGTTTCAGGTGGATCCTCCAGATGGATATCATAAATTGCTCATTTAATCTGTAATTTGCAAAAGGAACACAACAGTAAATTAAATGACTGTGGCAGCATTGATTCAGATAAATTAAGGGATAACCGGCGCATTTTCCTGGACAAGCTGTCTCCTTTTGATGACGTGAAATGTTTACCTCCACGTTTCAAACGAGGAAACATGGCGGAAGTGGACGAATCTAACAAACCCTTGGTAAGAAAATAAGACGTTTGCAACATCCAGAAAATTAATCAAACAATGCGTAACACGAGATGCATTATTTGTACTTAGCTAGCTAAATGCCAGGACGTACAAATCCTTTTGTTGGACCAACTTTTTATTGAGCTTGAAAGACAGCACACGCTGCCTAAATTACACAGCGATGCTAGCTATAAATATGGACATTTTTCAACCAACCTAGGTACCGTCTGTTGCAGATTGCTGGCCAGCAGGTTATTATACCTATCACGACATGATTTGCTTGATAAACCGCGGTTGCATTGTGTGCAGTATGCCCAGCGTTTAGCATAGACGACGATTTTAGAATTGGTAGCATACGCGTTATTGACTACATCTCCAATCGGCACCTGTAGGAGGCATTGCAGTTTTTATCGTAGTTGTAGTGTGAAGCACTTAAGTGTCTGAAATATTGGTGATGAAAACTAATCTTTGCTACGCAAGGAAGTCGAACTATCCGGGCTACAGTGACATCGTTTGGTACATGTAAGGCAGCGTTTGCCAAAACTCTCCTGGAGGACCCCTTGTCCTGCACGTTTTACATCTCTGGCTGCTGCAACACAGCTGATTTAAATGATCAGTTTGTTATCAAGCAGCTTCAGGAGTTCATAACGAGTTGATCATTTGTGTTGATCAGCTGTGCTGGAGCAGGGAGAGATTTAAAACATGCAGGACAAGTGGTCCTCCAGGAGAGGTTTGGGAAAAGCTGCTTTAGTGGAAGCATACCAAGTCTTTTACAGCGTACCTTTTAAGCAATAATGTGGATAGCTAACGATGATTCACACTATTCTCCATGGGTACAATAGATGGAATGATTTCTAACAGGATAACACATTCAAGTAACAAATTGGTTGGAACTACAGGCCCTTTCCTGTTTCTAATATCATATATCCACTTGATATACTCATCAATATGTATTCATTTTTAGGCTGCCAGCTGTGAAGTGAATCTAGGCCTCTGAATTGTCTGCCTTAGCTATCAAGGCTAGTTAGTTATGATTTTGTATTAATCCATAATATATGATATGACACAAAGAACAGAGGTTTTCTGTGTTAGTCATTGGACAGTGATGACCTTTTGAGTGGGCATATCAGTTACTAAGGCACAGATGGTCATTGTTTAAAGGCAAAAAGGGAAGAATGGGGAGCCAGTCAAGTTACTGTCCTCATTAGAGTAGACATTTATGCTGGATATATATGCAATCCATAAATTGCACACCCATAAGCACAGGTAATTCATATCAGAAATTTTGAAAGTAACCTATTGAGACAATAATGATAGTAACTACATGGAATTGTGAACAGTGTTCATGCGGTGTTCATGGCCTAATGTAGACAAATGTCACCATCGGGTGACATTCTTGAAAATGGTTTTTGATATAATTTATGTAGACTGAGTTATTGTCTTTCATTTTTAACTGTTTGCAGTTAGTTAGCAATCACTTTGAATACTGAACATTTGTTGCTACTAGGTGACTAGCTAGCTATATGTTTACCTCCTTTACATCAACCATAGATAACTGACTTCATTTCTGAATTTCATGAATTGCTTGATGTATGGTGTTGCTGATATCACATCTGATTAGGTTCTCTGATCAGACTCAGTTCTCCCAGGGGTTAAGGGTGGGCTGAGGGTGAGGATGAGGGTGGAGGTTAGGAATAGTGGTTGGGTTAGGGTTTGGGTTGGATTACCCCTTTAGGGACAGTAGACAGAATGACATAACATCATGATGCTTGCATAAACAAGCATCACGATGTACTCGTGTAGCAAAGGGGCTATCCATGGACCATCTCTTGCTTGATGTGAATGTGTGAGCCTTAACAAATGGACACAACACAGTCCATCCTTGTTGGAAAAACAGTGCATTTTACGGTAAATAAAGTCTGTACAAGTGAAGAAATAAATATGGGAACAGTCAGCGAAACAGTTCAACAAGTGAGAGAGCCCTTAATTTCTTACGGTCTAAACAAGCAAGTAAAGAAATAATTTGTCCAGTCAAGCTTTATGTGTTTGATGTTCTTAAAAAACATTAATGACCTTTGTAAACAAGTCACTCATTCAAAATGATTTTAGACAACACTGTATTCAAAACCTGGCATCCAGAACGTTGAGCTTAACCCAAACCCGACCGCTGCAACACAATAGGCCCGGTTGTAGGTGCCTTTAACAGTAGTTTAAATCATCTAAATCATCTGTACTTTTCATTGACATCTCAAACATTAAAGTTGTAAGAATGTCCATTTTCCTTTTTTGGAGGAGAATGTTAAGAGTGTTCTAGGCTGAACCAGATAGCAGAATGGTGTGTGCAGGAAGCCTTTGTCAAAACACAGGTCAGGTAAACCACTAACATACTGGAATGTTTTATTCTGTTACCTTTTAGTTTCATTGACAATATTGTTTTATCGGTGTCATTAACTATCAATATATGATGATGACTGACTTCCACTGCGTATTTATGGAAAATGCACACTGTCTGTCCAAGTTAAATAGGAATGTGGTTCCTGGAAAGGAAGGGATTCACAGTCTGAGTGTCTGCAGTTTGCAGGGCTCTCAGATGTGTCAATTTCCGCTGACATTCCAGTGGAGGGAGAGATCACAGTCCCGGTCAGCTCCCCATCCCAGGACGATGAGTTCTCCACTCTGGATGAGCCTGTCAAAGACACCATCGTAAGAGACATCCTTCCATATAACAAGTCTGCTTTTTCATTCAATGTCAGGCAATTTTAGAGCTTGACTAGATGACTTTGGATTGTCAGTAGCTAGAGTATAACAAAGTTCTTGAAGTGATGGAAGACTGAAGATTTTGCACTTTTTTTCTTTTTGAGTTGACTGATAGATTGACAAATAATAGTTTTTAGCTGTCTAAACACAAGATGTAGCTGAGAAACAACTTTATTTCCCATTCAGGGGATACAGAGATTCTCAGGGGTACTTTATATCCCTGGAGTGATCTTTTTTCATGATTTTTTTTTTGTTTTTATGACTTTTATGGTATTAATGATACATTAATTATAGATGTTATATTTTTCCTCATTATAATGGTGTTATGCTCTTATTAATGTTCTTACTGTTTTCTTCCTTACAGCTGAGGGATTTGAAAGCAGTGGGGAAGAAGTTTGTTCATGTGATGTATCCCAAAAAAAGCTCAGCATTACTGAGAGACTGTGAGTATCTAATTTCAAATTGATTCTTTTTACTGGTATTTATTAATCATAATGAACGCCTACAGGTAATGTGATTGTAATTGCAAAGTTGAAAAGGGCACTGTTATTTAGGAATGTGTCTACTCCCACTTCAGTCGTAGTTGTATATTTATGTAGCTGTTCGATTCAAATAAAAAGAGCCAGAAATAATTATGTGGACCATACCAAAGTGGAAAGTTGCTTCAATACAGTCTTTTCCCTTATTTTGAAATGTAGCGTTATGACTGTAAAAACAAACTGCGGCAGCCATGGCCCTGTCAATGATGAATGCATTGTAATGTGTGTGTGTGTGTGTGTACGAGATCTGTTTAGCCTAGAATCACATTATATGAACACACGTAAGGATACATTTTGTGTAGGTGTAAGATACCTCTTAGCCTGTGTGTGGCTGTGTTACTTCTCTGGTTCTTCTTACTCTCCACTTGAGCAAGGGAATACAAAATATAAAATTCAGAACTTTTCACACTGTACACAAATGTGGCATTACAATGTAAATTAGGTTCTTGACTTAAAAAAAGAACCAAGTGTATGCTTTCTGTTTCATGTCACCAGGGGATCTTTGGGGCCCACTTCTCCTATGTGTCACACTGGCTCTGTAAGTCCTCATATGCACTCCGTATGATGAAATTCACAGTCTCTCATCGATTTTTAAAAGGATAAGCTGTTCTAGGCCCTAAGTAGAAAGCTAATGGTCGTTGGATAATCAGTGGTTGGTGTAGATCTAAAAGATACCACTCGAGGTGTGCTATAATCATCCACTTCAAAGGATTGCGTTCATTGTATTTTCAAGCTGCGTATACTTCCGTCAGTCTATTACCACCGTTTTCACCAGGTTTCCACTGGTGAAAATGGTGGTTTTCTTGTTTTTCTTGTTTTTCTTGTGTTAGCTTCACTACTGGGCTTGTGCATCTAACAATGGTTAGAGAAATAGTAGGCAGAACACATTCGGTGTTGAAAACAGTAACCATTGGGTCCTGTTTTTCAGCATGCTGCAGGGGGGATCAGCGGACAGTAAGGACGACGGGGGCCCCCAGTTTGCCGAGGTGTTTGTGATTATCTGGTTTGGATCGGTCGTCATCACGCTCAATTCCAAGCTTTTGGGAGGCACCATGTAAGCGATCACACTTGACTGAACATGTTTCCGTTTCAGCCACGCGTAAATCTGTTTCATTGTGCCAGTGAATGCTAGTTATAAAGCTGAGCTAAATCTCAACAATTATCTGGAACAATGCTGTTGTACTCTTTGAGTCAAATTGATTGAAGACATTGAAGCGTACATTGAAGTGTAAAAATTTAAGTTTACTAGGAGAAATGTAGTGGAATAAAAACCTTTACCGTCTCATCTGAACTATCTGTGACAAACTCACCCACTAATAATCAAGGGTAGAGCTTATTCAGTTTGTTACAGAGGAACGGCAGTTCATGCCCAAATAAGGGCCTTTTCTGAACATACTGTGTTCTGTGCAGAGTAATTACTGCCATGTCCATTATTGATATGAGCCATGATTAATTAAGAACAAAGGTGGAGGGCAAAATGGGGGAACAGGCTGCCTCATAAAAAGCAATTAAAAGGTTCCTGGCTGTGTGTTTCTTCCACCACAGTTCATTCTTCCAGAGCCTGTGTGTGCTGGGGTACTGTATTCTGCCACTGACGGTCGCCATGATCGTCTGTAGACTGGTGTTACTGGGGGGAGCCGGCGCTGTCAGCTTTGCCGTCAGACTCATTGTGGTCGTCGCTTCATTTGGCTGGTCCACATTTGGTAAGGCGTTTCACCCAACCGTCTCTCTGTTGACTTGAGTATTCTATATGAATTCCTTGAAAACGTAGAATTTCTACAGCCACTTAGTATTTTTAGTTATGTTCTTGTTCGTCATTATTTCAGTTATGTAGCGTCACATTGAATCTTTTTTTTTATACCTAATGTGGGCTTGCTTTCACAGTGCAGCATGTTTACATATGAGAATATTCCATTTTTGGTTCCTTCTCAACACCACAGTACTCTTGGTGTGCAATCAAGCGTTGCCTAGTAAAGCACACAGGGTCCACTTGATTTTACCAGCTATAGATCACCCTAAGGCTTTACTGTGAGGTCAAAGAGGAAATGGACCGAAAATGGGTACTCAAACGCTATACATCAAGCGTGAAGAAGCTGAAGAAAGTGTTGACTGTAGCACAGGAAATGGTAGCTAAAAGCCTAGCTCCCACAGCCCCTCCTATCTTTTTACATGATTTGTCTCATGCATATCTCACAGTAGGTGGCGCTGTTGTGCTTTGTTGCTATCATGTTTCTCTTGAATGTGGAATCATTGAGAAATATCCAAAGGAAACATGAAAAAATAGAACCCAATAGAGTATTTTTAAGTGCTGCAATAGCATTAGAGAGGTAAAAGGATGAATGAAATATAATAATAATAATAATAATAATAATATGACTTTATTATCCACAAATGTGGAAATTTGTCTTTGGCTCCACAGGTAGTTGTTAAAAATGCAGACACAATAAATACAATAAAACACAGTTAATAAATAGTACACATACACGAAACAGCAGTATAAATATCCAGGTCTTACTGTCCTGTGTGTGTGCATGTTTTTCCTACAGCTTCTACAGCGTTCCTGGCCGACAGTCAACCCCCCAGTCGGAAAGCTCTGGTTGTGTATCCCATCTTCCTGTTCTATTTCGTCATTGGCTGGATGATCTTGACCTTTGCCCCCTCTCAGTGAAGGTTTGTTCCTCACTGGGCTGGATGGACCGACCTTTCCTATATTTTGGCAGACATGAAACATATTCAACGCGCCTTGTCTCCTTTTTTTCATGCTCCGCAAACTGATTAGGACATTAGGACATGACGTCCAGAATTCCCCCAAACCTGCATGTTCTGTCTGAGTGTGTTGAGGTGTGAAAAACGTGTGTTTTCAAGGACCTCAGGGGTTGGAAAAGACTGGTGGTCATGATCGGTTGTTCACCTTACGTGGCTTAAGATGTTCTGACAGGGAAGAGTGTTACGGGCACAAAGCATCTTATTGTGTTCTTGACTTCAAACGGACCCTCACATGGGTTTACAGCGGGCTCTATTTCCAAAGAAGAGAGTCTTAAATTGGTTGGAGCAGGAGCCACAGTGCAGTGTTACCAGTATAAATACCTGCGCCGTTTCAGAATGGCAGTCTCTGATTTCTAGTTCAAATGAAGTTGCTTGTAGAAATTGAGATGGTTCATTCCCGCTATTGGAAAAACAAAAAAACCTCTCACTTCTTCTTGTTGTATAGTAATAACAGAGGCACATCGCGTTCTTCAGACTACATCTTTGACACTTGTATTAAAAGCGCAGAGCAGAGTGATTCCAGCCCCTCCCCCCATGACAGCACAGATTTATGCCTCACTGAAAATCAGAGATGTTGTCATCCCTGGTTAATCATGCTCTCAAATTCCCTGATCTCCATTTAAATGAGACAGAAGATTGAGTATTGATCACGTTTCAGTTACATCTCACTGTTATTTTCTCTTCATTACATCAGAGCACTTTAGGGGATAAATCCTGTTGGGAATGCATGCCATTTTGTTTGTATTTCACCTGTAAATTTAATTATAGCATCCTTGGAATCACATATTTTGATTAACTGAATGTAGATTATCTATCTATACATCACTGGAGACCAATATGTGACAAGCTTTATTATTTTCTCTATGAGTGGGTTTATTGTATGACTGCTGTTAAAACTTTTGTTAAAAGTTTGTCCTGCACACAGTGTTTGTCCTGATATTATGTTCATAATGTTATTTTGGTTGGGGGTGTAATTTTGGAAGATTGGTTTAAAAGGTACTGTGAAGGAATTTTATTATTTGTATTTTATCTTGTTTTCCAATTTATTTTTATTATTTTAATTTTTTTGGTTTCTG
The DNA here is from genome assembly GCF_013368585.1 of Megalops cyprinoides. Taxonomy (NCBI): domain Eukaryota; kingdom Metazoa; phylum Chordata; class Actinopteri; order Elopiformes; family Megalopidae; genus Megalops; species Megalops cyprinoides. Next base: position 14,940,637 of record NC_050598.1, on the reverse strand, counting down.
CTCCAATTAATTATTAAGCGTGGACCCAAAATATTGGTGATAAAGAAGAAACAGCTAAAGATAGGGTTATCCCCTAAATTAAGTTAATGAGTTATTTTTCATATTTATTGAAACCACAGGGGCTGTATTGGAAAGTCATTTGATTTTTTTTTTTAAAAAACATCTTGCCTGTACACATCAGATTAAATAACAGGGAAGCCGTTGTGCTTGCTTAAATGTCTTTCTCAGACAAAGTGAATTGTGGTTACATTGAAGTGACTAACATTTCTAACTCTGTAACAATAAACTACAAATATTTAAATTTTGCCTGTTTTTTTTAAATAATTGTCAGACAATATGCTACATAAATCATCTTTTTCTGATCTTCACCTGTACTTCTAAATTGCAGTTTTTATTTGGATTATACAACAGCCATTTTCAGGCATAAGAAGAGGCTGTATCAGATTACCGCTTTAATTAGCGGTAATTAATTCTGGTGTGTATATTATAAGATTAAATTGTATATTATGTATCATTGTATATTCTGTATTCACAGAAATGGTCCCACACATATTAGCACCTGCTCACTGTCAGATGTTGAGCAGTACTGTTGACTTCACAGCTCTGTTCATTGAAGTGGGACACTCATTTGAAATGCAACTATAAGGCATTTGGCCTGACTGCCAGCAGCAGACCTCATCTGAGATGTGGGAGACAGGGCGGCTGCCCTCAATACGGAATTGAAACGCTCCGAAATGGCTCAGAATTGAAACCCTACAGCCAACATGCCTTTGAGAAGCCCGTCAGTATTGAATTAAAAAAAATATAACAAACTGCAGTTTATATCAGGTACATTTTAAATAAAATACATTAAAGTGTGTATATACAAGGCATATAATATTAAATAATTTTCTTGCCAGACACCCTTGCCAAGAGTTGATTTGTTGTTTAAATGATCACCATATATTTATGTTTATTTATGTTGAAGTGTCATGTGCAAAAGTACAAAACGCAGTGTTTTGCCTGGGTTTTGAATATGCAGTCGTCTGGATACAAGATAGCCTCCCTAGCCACTAATGCCCCATTAAGTACAGACTAATCCATTACTGAAATGATTTGTCAGACAATTGCTCATGTCCTTGTTAGGCAGCTTGTTTTATAGCGTAGTCGCTGGAGATAACATGCGAGAGACCACAGCACACAGTATGTGTTAAAAACATGTATATTTTAAAAATGTTTGCAATTGAAAGAATTAAGATGAATGTTTGAGTGGTCTTATTCAAGGATTCTCTTTGAATAACACTTCAGACAAGTTGAATTAAAAGTCCATTGCAGTAAATAATTAAATGCCTGGAAATAATAGTAATTTATTGTTATAGTACATAGGTTTAAAAAGTTAGCAGTTTATATAAGTTATTGGATTTCAGCATCTACTGTGGAGATGTGCTTCTGTTGTGAGGGCATACTGGTCACTGTTGCTTTTGAACGTGGGTTCCTTATACCTGATGAAAGTATCAGTTGGAATTTTGTTATGGGAGTAATTGTAATTATTTGAATTAATATTTCTGCAAGGTGATCTTAGTACTAGAAGCCTGAAACAGAAGGTCATTGTCTACAATAAGCCTTAATGTGTGGGAATGTGTGTTATGTTGTGAGAATAATCATACAAACTATAATACAGATTGCTGACATTAAAATTGATTTTTTTTGTTTGTTCTATGTGGATTAAAAACTAACTGAGCTTTTTTTTGACTGAATATTTTTTCTATGGCTCCTGTGCTTAACCTGTTTGTTTATTGTATAGTTATAGCTTTTTCTATCATTTATTCAAAAAAAAAAAAATCATGGTGGCTTTGTTGTCCATTTCAGAGTCACGGGGCTCTGGTCTTCATTCCAGCTTTTGACTTATGGCACTTTACATACGTAATGCCTCTAAACTCCACAGTGGATCAGGACAAAGAGTAAATACCACTGCAGTAATTTAACGTTCTAACTCTCCTCTCTTCAACTTTAACTGCCCACAGTATATCTACATGTAGTAGACTTGTGTTTTCATTGGCTATATATACTATATGCTTTGCATTTAATGGCCTTGCCAAACATTGCATTTTTGTTGTAGAGAGTGTATCAGGCATGAAAATGCCAGCACAGGAAATGAAATTCTGTGTATTTCAATGTTTCCAAAGCTGCTGTTGGTTGGCTTGGTGCATTGTTGGGGTGGGGTGGGTTGGGGAGGGGGGGTTGCATGTACATTTGAGAAATGTATATAGAAAATGTACAGAGAGCTCATCCCAGCCTGTATAATTTTAACGTAAGCAGGTACTTAAAGCTTATGCTGTGTTTCATGTCTACAGACTGTATACTTCAGCCAAACCGTGTGCTGTAACAGGCCGTACAAGATATGCTATTGCCGTGAGTGATATGAACTTTATTATAATGAAGATAATTTCTTTAGTAAGAACAGTAAAGTACCAGAAAATTATATTTTGTGTGGACACATAACCAGCTATGAAATAATGATTTTATTCATTGAAAACATTCAGCTGAATAAATTATTATTGCTATAAGAGACATAATTAACTGCAGCTGGCATTTAAAATAAATTAATCACATGAAACAGAAGTAAGTTTCTTTTTATTATTATTATCACCTTGGATACACATTCACATGATAACATAATGAAAAAGAACACTAAAACTGACAGAGGTAATTCATTGTCATGTGAATTGTGATAGAGGAGAGAGGAGGATGAAGGGGAGAAAGTTGTACACTGACACGGTGGGTTTACAATGACTAGAGGAAAAAGAGAAGGTCAGCAGGGGACAGACAGAGGAGGGAAGACAAATGAGGGGATCACATGAGATCCACGGCATGGCCCAGGTGGTGAGTAGCCTGGAGGAAGAAAATGATGGAGTGTTAAGGCATTTGTCAGCTTCTGTGGTGAGAAAGGAAGCAAAACTGTCAATATTATGGAGAAGTCTCAGGGTGGAGAAAAAAGTGAAAGTTTGCCTGGATTTTTCATAGCAGCCAGTGGCTTGTTTGACAGTGAAGCCCCTTTTCCATTGAAAGCCTCTGTTGGTTTAATTGCTATGGTGCCTTGTTCTGAAACAAAGGGCATTGTCAGTGAGGTTGCTCCCTCAAATTACCTGCTCTTTTTAGTTTGGGGATCTGCTGCTGTTCTGGGCCCAGTGAAAGTGATGCATGGATGAGATTATGTAATGATCAGTGAGTCTGCAGAACCACAGGCAATTCCACCTTTCATGGCTGAACATGACAATCTGAAAGCATGGTACCTTGGCCTGATTGTGTACCCAGCATTCAGTGTGGTTAATGTGTATCATGCAGAAGTAGAAGTGTCATATTTTAGGTTTTATCTCAATTCTATCTGTGGATAAACATATGATTTTATTTAACTTTAACAAACTTTCATTTTTAAATTGAAAAATGTATGTAAATCTATGTATTTGTTTCGGCCTCTTTGTATCTCTCATCATAATTTATCAAATCCAATAATATCAGCAGGAGTTTGTTTGGTTAACATAACACCAAATGAATGGTTTGAGCTGCCGGTTGTTTTAACAAGCTGGCTAGTTATTGGCCATTCTTAATTTTCACAGGAATTTAAAAAAAAAAAAAAAACTTTAATAGGTAATGCTCAGTTATGCTGCTTCAAAGCACAAACACAAAACAATGTTGTTGATTAAAATGGTGCATAGGTTTCATTAACATATTTCAACAGTATTGCAAGTGGACAATGTGCAGTGAGGACCTTGGTCACTTCACAAGCATGTTATGCTATAGTGTTGAAATGAATCTTCCATTGTCTTTCATACATCAAATTTGACAGAGGAATAGATTTGCTGGACCATGTCCAGGGCTGGGGAAAAAGGACAATGAATTACAATCCATCATCCTCTCACAGTCCTCTCACTATAGCTGTGATTGTATTCTATATATCTATTAGTCTGTCAAGAGAAAATAGGAGGCAATGAGAGGACAATAGAGGTTCAGATCAATAAAGATTTGAACAATTTGTCTTTTGTTTCATGTCTTATTTTTTGGCCCAAAATTTGTAGTGCCTTGCACATAAAACTAATGACTGCTATAAGCAATTTGAATAAAAGTACTTCAGATGCATAATTTGAGGGAATTGCTATTGTTATGTCTGGGTACCAAACTTTAAAAAAACATTCTTTGCCTTCTATAAGACAATAAAATAAAACAAAAAGCAGATGTATAAAAGATTTGAGAGGGATCTGTACCACAGTCGGTCACATACCGCTAAGCAATTACAGGTAATTGCATACGAGTCATTGTTAAAAGTACCAGACTTTTTGTTCTAATCACCGGTACCTTATTCATTAACACAGCTAATCACTTCAAGCATTCACTCCTGTATGAATTCCAAGCATTTATTCATGAGTCTTGTAAGGAGTGTTGCCTTGATGCATTCTTGATCAGTCCAATCAACCACTTCAACAAAGGTTCACATTCAAAGGATTATGAATTATTACCATAAAATGTAACAATTAATTAACAAACTCCATTGGCAGCATTTAGTATATAGGGAAATACGCTGTACTCTGGACCCTGTTTATATTGGATTTGGGGCATTGCTATATTACCTTAACTCCTAAGGTCACTTTACTGCAACAAAACCTAAATGGTTGTATGGTGCAAACCTGTGATGTGAAAATATTACAATGCACTGGAGAAGGTTGTCTGCAGACAAAGATACCAGGATAAACATCAGTTTTATGCAACAGAGCCTATAGCCAGCAATAGCTTTATATTTTGTGATTAATTTTGTTTTTGGAATACTAGAAACTAGCTTGCCTGTAGCTGACAAGAAAGGGTACATTTGAGCAATAAGAACAAGATAATTGAAAACATCCTATTATAGCTCACTGAATCTAAAAAAAAAAGGAGTTGGCAAAACCAAAAAAGAAATATGGCTTTCATTGAGGAATTGCCCTCAAGGAGACTGTGGAACACAAAGATAAGTAAAAAGGAACACAAATGGGGAAACAGAGTTTTTGAAGCAATAAATGCATATTCATCTGACACAGATTGATGAAAGAAGTTCAGAGGTGTGTGTTCTCTGCACTGAGACTGAAATGTTCTCTCTGGCCACAACACAGCTGCAGAAGAGTAGGCCTGCTAGCGAGAGGTGAGTGATATCACCTCCACTGCCTGCTGCCTGTCAACACCACTGCTCCAGGTGTTATCCAGCTCTTACATGTTTTGCAGCCTGTAATGAATTGTTTTGCTCAAATAAAGAAATCAAACTTATGATATAATTAGGCTGTATACAATGTTATTCTATTCTATAGCACCTTTTTTTTGACCAGGAACGTAGACTGAAACTTTTATTAGACCGGGAACATAGGCTTAAACGTCTTTTAAAGTTATGCCCTTGGGAAAGAAGGTGGATAGAGAATGCAAGAGCCAATTGACTGGGGGGCTAAAGAAATGTCTACACATTGGAGGTATTCAACTTTTGGAAAAATCTAAGGGTTCTGACATCTTTTCATTTTAAGCCCATGACTGAAATATTTTTGAGGCAATAATAATTTTCAGTCATTATGTAGTAGTAGTGGTAGTAATAGTAGAAACAACAACAACAATACTACTACTACTACTAATAATAATAATAGTAATAACAACCAGTGTTAAACCTTCTCTTCTATCCACCTCCCCCCACAAGCCCTATAGTCCTCATCCCCTTGAGACAAGGGACCTAATGTTGATTGTCTAAGTATTTAAGTATGTTTTCATCATCACCATCAACAATGAGTGAGCAGTGGAAGGCTCTAGGATTATGATTTTTAAAAGGAGAAAATCAAGACCGGATATTATCTTAATTTTGCCTGATTAAAATGTATAAAGGGTGTGAAGGTAACTGGATGTGAAGTGAGATGTGATTAGCTCTAGTTTCTACTGAGGTACTTGAAAGTCTGGCAATATATATTTTTTTCTTTTCTTGGAAGATTATCAACAACATAATACAAGTTCTTCATGAGAAGAATCTTCATTGAATTGATATTCAGGTACAAAATATTTTATTTACCGTTTCTCAAAAGAAAGGACCTTGCTGTGAAGCTGAGAAATAAAGAGAGAGAAAGAAAGATTCAGTGAGGATGGGATTTTGCATAGTGAATTGGTGAAGCATGGGGGAAAGATAAGCCTTTCTTGAATTTGAGTTGGCAATGCGTTAAGGATACCAATAGCTCTCTTAATAAAATTTAATTGCTATTGCTATTGACCTAAACATTTACAAAGACAGTTTCCATTTTTCTCAGCATTGCCCCTCAAATGTCTACTCCAGGCCTTGGTTTGCATTGCATATATTTTAATTGCAGTCTTAATTGCAGCCAGTTCTTCTTAAATTGTTAACATTGCATGCTATTTCAGCAAATGATGCACTGCACCACACAAGCACACTTTCGCAATAACCGCCCTCCTTTCTTTGAAGCAATATTAAGGTCATACATGCTCCTTTAGTGACAGCCAGATATGATAAACAAATCCCTTTTATTGCTGGACTGTAGACTGATGAACCTACATGGGGATGTGTTTACACACCCAGAAGTTTCATTACATAAAAGAGACTCTGAGATTCACTCTCAGATGGACCGTCGGTGAAGTCACCGAAGAGGAGGGGGATTTGTTTGCATAACCCTTTGATGCCCTGTCAAGGAGATGTCTTTTCATATTTTAATGATGACCATGGAAAAAAGTGCCAAATTAAGGGTGCAAGGATGTGTCTTCTCCACCTATAGGGTCTGTGTATTAACGTTACCATCAGATGATTGTATAAATATATTTGTATATATTTTGTGAATACAGACTATACATTTCTCTGAATATTCTTACATACATCACTGACTTCCTCACTTGTGTCTTCAGATGTTATCTTCAAAGTTGTCTGGGAAGATCTGGTGTAGGTATGTTTACAGATTAGTAGGGTTGCTTGCCCCAACAAGAAACTGAAATATCCCTTTTGAAAAAAAATCTGATATCTTTCTTAACGGAAATATTTTTGTGGCAGTAATTTTTTTGTCATTATAATTTCCTTGTCTGATATCACCATATCAAAAAGGAAAGGATTATCTTATTAGCATCTTTTAATAAAATTACGATTTATTTCAAAGGTACCGGTTGCATTTCACAGGGCCACAGTTAATTAAGTTGACAGCTACACATGGCACATGCTGTTCTGATGCAAATCTCCTAGAAAATAAAATCGAAAATGCATTCTTCCAGAACTGCTTTGCAAAAACCAAAATTTTAGTGGCAGAAAAGTGTGCAAAACCGCTGTGAAGGATGGCTTATCATGCCAGTCCAGCTCATCAACAGGATCAGTGCCAAAGGCTAGTGTTCAGAACCAGGTGGAAATGACTGCTGAGCGGATATTCCAGTAATGGCTGGGGTGGGCAGATGCTGATTCCCACACCGTGTGTGTGAGTGTGCTGATCTGTGAGCAGAAGGAGCAATCCATCGTCTCTGAGTGGCAGCACTCCCATGGAGGGACTGAAGAGTGGGGGATAACGCCCACTTGCACCCTCAGAGAGCCCAGAGAAATGTGTGGGCTGTGATGAATGAAAGGCGCAGACATGAAGCTGATCCACACGAGCTGTGAACCCGGCTTCCAGCTCACTGGTCTATGTGCCCTGGAGGATACAGGGACAACTGACATCCTATCTCAGCGAGGGGCACCATTCCATGTCAAGCAATGAACATGTGTGGAGAAGGACACAGAGAGAAAGGTGATTAAATAATTCCCCACTATATCTGTGAAGAACGGTTAGTGAAGCTCAGCACAAATCATTATATTGAATGAAGACAACCAAATCATGTAACAGAAACATACTTATAGAGGCCATCCTTGTGGATTCGGTACAAGGTCAACTCACTTCATTCCAGACTCTGCTATGACCTAGTTTTTATGTTATAAATCATCAGGGGGCTGTGCCCTACTTCAAAAATTATAGCAGCATGGTGTAGTGGTTAATGTTATCAGAAGGTTGCGGGTTCAGATCCTTAGGTGCATCCTTTGGCAAGTTACTTAGCTGGATTCACTTCTGTAGGAACATTGAGCAAAACTAATTGCATTTATTGTCAAACTGATGGTATATTTAAGTTATGTAATTTGCCCTGAATACAGTGTCTGTTAAGCAAATAAATTATGAATGTGTAATTGTAATATCGATTTGTACCATATTTGTCTTAGCATTTCAGGTTATAATGTTGTTTGAAAAATTAAATGGCATAAAATGCTGGCAGCACAATACCTGTTTACTGTAAAATGATAAAAATCTGAAAAGGTAGGTGTCTTTTTCAACTAAGCATGACACCCATTTCAAACACTGTCCACCAGACCACATTTTCCTGAACCTCTGCACTTGAATAAACAAATAGAAAGGTTGAAAATGTCCTCTCCTGCAATCTCCTTAGCACCATATAAAAGTAAACTTTTTGAGAGTAGTGGTGAATTATGCAGAAATCCTGCTTTTTCAAAGAATTAAACCCAACAACTGGCAGTGAGAGAATCATGGAGATTTGAAACTCCAAGAGGAGGTTCAGTTAAGTCCCTATCTTCCATCACCATCTGTGTGCAATATCTCATTTCACGCTGCGCCACGATTTCACCCACAAGATGAGGTGCAAGAGTGCCTCAAACATATTTATTTATATACAAGAAAAATCTTCATGTTTCAACTGTCTGTTGACAGTGTGGCAGATGTTTTTTCTTTTTTTGTGAAAATGTAATTTCTAAAATCACCTTCTTTAAATAATGTGGTAATTTATATGTCATGTGGTGTATTTTTTTTCAATTCAAAGAGATAAATTCCACTTTTATCTCTTTGACTCCTGAGGAGTATCTGCCCTCCACCCTCTCCCATGACCCCAAACATGAGTAGGACCATAGGGAAATTACAGTATGAGTAATTATATTTTAGAAGTGTTCTTCATCATTTTGAGCATAGCTGATGAGTAAGACAAATGAAGTCTGAGTTTCTGGGTTGCTGGAGTATCCTGACAGTTAAAAAAAGGAATTTCAGTCATTGTGATCTTATAATGAATTTTACGGAACATTTAATGTAAATTAGTAGAGGGCCTTTCTTTTTGTCAACCATAATAGTATCTCAGGTGATAAACCTATTTTCAGACAATTTGTTATTTTTAAATTTTTCGTTCAGTTGGCCTAACACTTCAGTAGATGGAGAGAGATATGTGGTAGCACCTGTTGACAATATTCATCTATCTGCATGGTGTAAAACCAATATAGGCCCAAATCTGACTCAATGAAAGAACAGGAACTTAACACAAGGTTTAACACAGTGTCTGTGTCTGTTTTGGTGGCTGCTGTGTGCTTATTATATCAAAGCCCTCTTTTGAAACTTGTTCATCCAAGTATTATCATTCACTAGAAAATAAAAGCAATTCTTTTGTACATTGTGATGGTATCAGAGCACTCAGTTACTACTGAACTCTTAAATTCAGTCACGTACAAGATTTTAAATCAATACCACTTTTATAAAGTGAGAAATTACCTAAAATTGTTGATCTTTCTGAAGCATGCACAACAGCTTTGTTTTCTGAGAAGCACAATCAATCTATAAGAAAAACAAAATGGCGAGATACAGCACAAATACTGGACAGACCAAGAACAGATATACAGTAAACAGTAGATACAGCATCTGGAGACACATCTCCAAACAAGCCAACAGTTAACTTTGGACTTTTTGAGCTCAGATGTAGAAAGAGAGTGTAAAATGTATTTAAATGATAGACAGAAAACGTAAGTTGAAACAACATGTTTTTAGTAAAACAAAAATATGTTCTAAAATCATAATAATGTATTTTACAGAAATGGGATGTCAGCAATCTTTCGGCTGGAATCGTTTGTGAATACACTTGTGGGCCCTGGGGAATCCAGCAATGTGAATTTACTCCAGACTCCCCTCCAGCCTGGACAGCAATGCTTTTGATCCTGTTAAAAACTAAAAATGCCTACATGATGCCTTTTGGCTTTAGTAACACCGTAACCCAGGTATGTGATGCTCTTAGTTTCCAGTGAGTCACAATAAGGAATAATGAACCAAATGTATCTGTGAAATATTAATATCTGTAAATACAGCTGTTGCACTACACTACTGCCGTTGTTATTACTGTAACTACTCCTTCTGGGGATAATAGTACTAAAATGAGTATGTTATTACTGTTGTTGCTACTACTGCTACTATTTACTCCTTTGTTTTGGTGTATATGTGTCCTCTCATCAATATGTAGCAAATGTGCCTAAATTTACATTTTGAATAGATGAATCTAGATTATCAGATGTATTGAGATTGAATCAAATACTGTGTATTGCTTCTTGCATACATAATATGACCTTGTTATTAAGGAAATTATACAGAACTTTATAACTTTCTGTTTGTATGTATTCAATCATACCTACAACCTCTGGAGACGCTCACATCCTGTCTTAGAAAGATTGCTTCTTCTGTTTCCAGCTCTGTTAATAAAAATTGTTCCTTAATTTGTTATGTGCTTGCCTGCTCACCAGCCATGTTTATCGGGAGTGCAAAGATGCCTACTGCAATTTATCATCTGAGGTGTCTAACTGAAGTGGCAGTGAAGGGAATTCAGTGATTACTCTTATTAAACAACCTGAAAAATTAACATCAATCACACACGTTTTATTGCTAAGTTCCTCTCAGTTCTTATTTAGAAGTTTATGTATGAGCGATGGGAGAACACCTTTCAAGTTTTATTTATTTGCAGCAAGGGACACACTTCTGCAATTAAATTCCCTGCACTGCATGGAACAGAATGGCAAACAGAGGAATTGTGGTAAAATGATCTACTTTAAGCTCTTTAGCATTCCTTATGATTTATCTCATTCCTTGGCTGAGCTCTGGCCATTTCAGTGGCCTGTCTCCCCTGAACTACAGAGGACCAAGGGCAGCACTAGCATGCAGAGAGTGCACCAATCTGTTTCTCAGGGCTGTGATTGACAGCTGTATCCCCACCTCCTTCCCTCTGTTCTGTCCAGCTGCCCCGCCACCCTCAGAGCAGAGCTAAGGACACCATAAAACATCACAGGACCCACAGAGAGGATAGTGAAGACACCAACTTTGACCCCTAAGCCCAGGTCCCAGGGGCACATCTTAAGCTAACACAACCATGGCCCTCTTCAGCTGTCTGAATGCTTTGCTCAGAAGGACAAACGTAAGTGAACTGGCAGCAGGCGTTTTCTCTGTAACAGGTGAATACTGTGAATTAGACTTTTTCAATGTTACATGTTGTTTTACATTTAAGCTGTTTTGCCAAACAAAATTTCATTAGTTAACTTGTAATATACACACTTGTGCTTAAAAATGAAAACATAGACATTACTTCTGTGTCTTTTAAATATGTTATTGTGAGTGCAGCTGTAGTAGTGAATATAAAAATGTCTGCCAAATGAATAAGTGTAAATGTAATGTAAATGGAATATTAGTTTCACAGAAATTAAAAAAAAAAAAAAAGCTTCTTCTTTGTTAAATTTGTTGCCGTTTTCCTTCTCGAGGTCTGAAATACATTCTGCAGTAGTTTCAAAAGTAACGGACATTCCTGACAGCAGAGTGGGTGTAGGAATGGAGTGAATGTGAATGTTTTTTTCCAGTGAGTATGCTCACAGGAAATTCACAGCCATGCACTGCTGCAGAAACAGGATTCACAAGTAACTGCTGCCTGGAAACTGCATGTGTACTTGTGCATGGTGTCATCCCATGAAGAAGGATGTCGTACAGCGCATTCTGCTAAATATAATGGCTATACTGTGAAACTGGTATTAACAAATCATTGAATTAGAAATGAACAATAACCATCTGTATTGCATGTACTTTAAAAATTTGAAAAAAATTGTGTGTGTTTGTTGTGTGTGAGTGTGTGTGTGTGTGTGTGAGAGAGAGAGAGAGAGAGAGAGAGAAATCAGGGGGAGGGGGAATTCTGAACAGTGAACAATATCTGCAGAAAATTGGCTGAAGACATGAAAATTAGATATAACTGTAAACAGCAAGAAGAAGTGAACCTGAGAAGCAGGAGATAAACAAGGAAGAGAGAATACAGCACATGCAGAAGCATTCAGAGCGTAGCATGGGGTCTGAGGTCAGAGTGCAGCATAGTAAGGAGTTAGATCATAAGAACCAAAGTTATAAAAGACCAAATTACAGTTTTAAAGGCAAGAAACGACCACAGCCCAGTTAAGAAGGTGTATAGAATGCATTGTTCCAAAGAAATGCGGTCTGTGAACACTGCATATGGAGAAGCAGCAACAGGGAGTCAAAGAAGAAATGATCTGAGAAGAGGACAAGGTGGGATCTAGAGTGACTCCCATGGTTTTCAGCACAAAGAAAATGGGAGAGAGAAATAGGCAGACAGAGAGGTCAGCAGAAGGGGGAAAGTTATTGCCCATCAAATGTAGATGTAGCATAATGCTCCAGTGCACTGCCGGATTATCCTGCTACTCAGGATTGTGTCATTCAATGAATATTGTTATTCAGATATTCATCTGTGTGTTGGCATATGTCACTGTCACAATGCCAACTGACATCACAGAAGAGACTTGCCACAACTGTGCTGATTAGTATTGCCAGTCAAATGCTGCCCTATTCTTTCATCCCTATGAAATGGTGTCACCACATACCTGACATTTTTCAAACATAAAATGAAGGTATAATCTAATTAAATGCACTTTTCCCCTGTTTCAACAATAACATTATGTTTTTATGATGGACTTGGTCAGTGCATGGCACTGTAATTGATGTCTTATTTGATGTCTCTTTCTCTCTCAGGATTTCTTTTTACCATGGACCCAGAGGTGTACAGGTAAGACTAGTATTTTCTTTTAATTACAACAAATACAAAAAGAAAGGAAACACTTTCAGCCAGCCCAAACCCATTCCCAACTAAAAAGTCAATTTCTTAGATCATGTTATATACAGTATACCTATCCAGGTAGTAAGATTTTGGAAATGAGCATGGGTACCCAATTCACTTGATTAGCAAAGCTCAAAATGCCATTTCTGATAAAAAAGGGAAAGCTCGTTTGTATAGAAAGTGTTGTTTAATTAAAATAAATTCTGTAGATACATTATATAGCCTGTCAACCATATCTGCAATTTGAATGACTCTAGTCATGACAATATTACTTTATTTTATTTTGTCAAGGTCTGCCTTGGTCATGCATTGGTGTAATACAGTACAATAAACCATAAATGTGCTTCTTATTAATGACCAACAAATGAATCTTGATTCATGAATGAGGTATTCATTAATGGGTGGCATTCTTTGTGATCCTGATGAACGTACAGATAGCATTCTATGCCTTGTCCACAGTTTTGTTATTTATATATAAATGTGGGGTTGGTATATTTCAGTCATGAACTTAATAACGGTGTCTGAGTATGAGTTAATGACATTTCATTCTGGTTGAACCATGTGAATCAGAATGCCATTTACAGAATGCATAGGTACTTGGTCTCTTAAAATCCTTAGCTGAAATGTAGTAAAACACACAAACATAAGAGTGAGTGGTTAGAAACATGTCAGAGAGTCTAATATTCAAAACGCAATGACATGCTGTCACTTAAATGTCAAAACAGGTTGGGACAGGTTGAGTCCTTTAAAAAACATTAAACTGTGTTATTTTTCCAGTCAAAAATCAAAAGTGCTGTTTAAAATTCATAGAGTTTACTGCAAAGGAAATAACGTTTGCTGGATGCATTCTGTATAAGACACATTTTCTCAGGTTTTCCTGAAAAAAGAGGGAAAAAAAGGATTTACGTCCAATTCCAAGTCAAATACGGTGCAGCAATCCACATACAACAACGGCTGAATTACTCACCTAAAATAGAAATGCTATTTCATGATGCTTTACCTGAATGACGCAAGTGGTTCAGAGCCTTTGCTGAAAGTAGAGTAGGCATTTTTTTTTTAAGGCATAAGATAACAAGATAATACCATGTCTCACTGTGCCTGCAGGGTGAGTGTGTGGTTTGAAGGAACTGGGAGTATAAATTGGGCCTCACAGACACCTGACTTAAATTGTACTGGGAACCTGTGGGACCAAATTACAACCGGTATTAATGAACAGAACCCTGGGAACTTGCATGATCTGGTCTACTGTAGACACTGCATGAAGTACACACCAGAGCACTTCTGATCCTTGTTCAGGAGCATGCCAAAGAGGCCTGAAACCATCATTTAAGACAAATGGGAATCTGGCATTTATTCAACTAATGACTTGTTGCATATATGGTGTAATTTATTATAAGGTATCACAATCAAGTTTTTCATCAAGCTATTATCAGGCAAGCAATCCTAACTGACAGTAATAATGTCAACACCCCAATAAACATTACCTGGCTGTTCTATTCCTATGATACAATGATACACAAGAAGTCATACAGGAAATAGAATTACATATATACTGCCCCAATGTGTATATGTTTGATAAGCAGCTAGACTAGAGTGTTTGAAATTTATAAGAAGGCTGACTCAACATCCCAGGAATCAGTGATCTAAGCATACAAATCCCCACAGCAAATGTTACGGCAGAGATAGCACATTTACTCTGGATTATATGTGGAATCATATAATATCTGAAGCGCCAGGTTTCTAGAGAGGAATGGTGACCCTTAGGAAAATGGCTTATTAGGTGTCTTTTGAAGTCTGTAAAAAAGGCTCAAGCATATTCCACAAAGGGGAGCAGAGTAATTCTATTCCAATCAAAAGTTGTAAATCATCTGAAAAGGGTTGTTGGTAAAAAACAGTTGTCTGTAAAATTTCACACAATATGTCTGAGTATGATCAAAAAAGGTCTGAGCATCCACTGTGAATACAAGTACTAGGATGAGCACTCAGAGCTTAATAAAAACAGAAGACTGGTGACATGTGCTTGCCAAGACTGACAGAGTGATTTGTTAAATTTTCTCTGTCAGACTCTGTGAAGTAAGCTCAAGAGGAAGTGTTATTTAGTTTCCTTTCCTCATCTGAGAAAGATCTGGTTAATGAGTGAAATAGATACCCTCCCACAGATTACATTACAAATAGCATAAATTTGGCCAGCTATTTATTTACCTAAACAATTCAGATTAAGGAACTCACATACAGTATACATATAAGAGCAGTGCCCCAGCAGTTACTTGAACTGGTCATAAGCCTTGTTCCAGAACCACTAAACAGCACACAACAGATTTGACCCAGTAAAACTACTTTATCTGAGTTTAAACATTCTTTTTAGTCATTTGATTTACAGCTTTTGATTTACGAGACCATTTCACAAAGATTGCAGTGATCGTTGTAATGAGATCTCCCACAATAATGTAGTTTAGCGTAGAATCAAAGTAACTCAGCTCATTCATAATGAGATATAAAAGTGCTTAAAAGTTAATTGAACATTTCAAAGTAACTTTAGTAATTAGGAGTAAAGGTTGCCTAAGATGTTGAGTCTAGCTTCATCATGACGCTGTCAACACCATCATCCAACTGAGGAAATTCTGTGATTATGTTCTCACTGAATTTTGTTTTTGTTTACTTGTTTGTTCAGACATGGGAGTAAGCAGCCGTCAGCCTCTTTTGAGAGATATGAAACAAAATACCTCTGAAGGCTTTGCCTAAAAGTATGAAACATACTTTTCATAATATGACTAGACAAGTGCACTGAGGAATTGACTCATAGGAAATGTTTCCTGGTACTTCAGTCGTCTAACTAATTAATGCGATACAATTATGGCTTACATATTACATCCAATAAAAATCAGACAAAGCCATGTATGAGTCCATATGCTAAGGGTACAAATTAGACTAATGAGAATATGATTAACTTAATGGCATGCAGGCTGTTAACACCAATTATAATGACTTTATTTAATTTATGATTACACCATACTTCTTGGAATACTTCTTTAAAATAAAGAATCCTCTCATTTCTCTATCACTAAATGCAATTTTTTTCCACAATCATTATGCTTCATATTGCTAAACTGTCTTAATTTCACTCCATTTTTTCCTAGTTTTCACTGCTTACAGGAATTGCCCCTTATTTCTTATTCTTATTCTTATTATATCTCCTCTCTACATTCAGGACAACATCTATGATGCATGTGGCTTTCCCTTACTAGCATCATGGCTTCATTTTTCAGCAATAACTGTAACAGCTGATGGTGGGTCATAATGACAGATGTACAGTTGTCCACAGGGCCAGTGATATGGGAGTGCTTAGGGGTGTATTTCACCCCCAGATGGACCTCAGTGCACCCTCAGTTGTCTCCTTATATCCAGATGTCTAAATAGTAGTACCCCCCCCCCCCCCCCCCCCCCCCCCGTAGATTGCAAGTGCTTCCCTCTGTATTTTCTCCAGGCTGTTGTCCATATCTCTCAGCTGACTAATATTATTAGTATAAGGGGTACACTGGAGAAGTATAAGGTATTTTATCGATTGTGGCCTTGTGAAAATCCTGCTAGGAAATGATATTTTCTGGAGTGGATGAATAGGCCCTTTTCCTCACAAGGTCTTGATACAAGGTTTTAACTAACTGCTTTTCAGATGAGCTCTGTATCCTTGGAAGTTTGCTGATCTGTTCATAACTTGCTAGACTGTAATAGCTTGTATTTGAAATTTGGCAAACTTTTATTTAAGCAATAGAAATGAACTGCTGTTTCAGTTCTCTAACTCCTCATTTTATGTGCAAGTGGTTAAAATGTATTTGTCCTTGTTAGTTTTTATTGTGTTATTATTATTATTATTATTATTTTTTAATGGCCATTTACATTAAATTATGCTACGTTTACATGTCGTTTCACTTTCGCCCCTCTATCTGAAAGCAAACGGGACATACAGTATAACACTCATGTAAAGGCACGTTCAGATCAGCAAAGACGGGAAACTGTCGTGCCATTGATGCGCACTCTTGGAATTCGGGAAACACACAGAAGTGCACATGCTATCGTTTAAACGACGAAAGAATACATCAGCCCGACTGCATATTTAATGAGTACCTTCTGGTTAATGCTGATAAAATGATAAAATGCCATTTACGTGCTGTAGCAGTCGACATGAATTAGTGTATATTCCACCAATGCCACGATGGAACAGAGCTACACTTGTGGGAGTTAAGGGAACGTTTACCCAAGTTTAACTTTTGGAAGGATGGATCTGAAAAACTGGGAGCGTTACCGACCAGGATCAGTGACCCTTCATTTCAGAGAATCGCCGCATAAAGACTTGAAATTAATACGGAAGAATATTAATCCCCATCATTTTGCAGGTAAATGATGTTTCGGTTTATCCGCCAATTCTCAAACCCAGATGACTAAATTGCAAAATTGACTTGCAACTGAAGATAGTATCGCTACTTGGGCAACTATAGTAACAAATTTGCTGGAGTTGGATGTGTTTATATTTTCTGAAATGTGTCAGCTCAGATAAACACTCATGTATGCCTCATACGTATTAGCCTACATGCAAGTTTTTGAGTTTTCAGAAGTTTTCAGCAGCGATGAGCGATATGACGGTGCATAACTTTGTTTCAGGTACACTGTGAAAACACGTATTATGCGCAACTGCATAATGTAGTGAAGTTTTGTACTACACTGTCTGCTTTGCATAATGAATATGAAGGCTGTTGTGCCACTGTATGTTGCATACCGTTGTGTATTGCATGGCAGTTTCAAAGATGACTTCTGTGTACAACGAGCGTTATTGTTAATCCGTAACGAGTAGTTATCCAATTTCACATTTAAACTTGTATTTTTACGATGTCATTTTGCCAGTGAAATGCCCTTTGTAAGGCAAGAATCTCCTCTTCCACTTGAACAGCAACTTACAATTGTGTGAAATCTTTTTTTTTTTTTTTTTTTTTTACAATATTTTGTCCTTTTAGACCTTTAAAGGGTGAAACTCCTTTATTTATCCTTCTGGCTGATTGATACTGACCTCTCTGGGATGAGGCCAATAGCATTATCATATATTACTTTTATATTATGTATTAATGACAAGCCACAGAATATTTGTGCAGATAATTTTGTAAATGTCACATTATGTTTAGACAGCATTAAGATCATATGGATGGGAAAAACACATTTAAGGGTAGGGTTGGGGATCTTAATCAGGTCTGAAGACAATAACACTGTTTACATATCTGATTGTAAAGCTTGTAAAGTTAGGCCCACAGTGAGAGCTCCAGCCATGGGCTTTATCTGCGCCCTGCTGCTGGACCTCTTGGACCTGGTGCACTGCCAGACACACCACTTCTCAGTGCCATGGATGGGGATCTTGCCATCTGAGAGTTAAAATTACTGTATGTGAATGTGTCCAAAATTTATTTCTCATCACATTGAATTTTTAACAAAATCACATCGCTAAGGCACATCACTAAAATAAGCTCTACTAAAGCAAAATCAGGGTTGATTTCAACCAGGTTTGATTTCGACTGAGCCCACAAATTCTACATTGACTCAGCACTGAATTTTTTTTTTACTTTACTAACGGCAACCAATTTATAACTTTAATACAGCACCATCTCAGTATAAGTGTGATATCAGGGAAAACATCACATAGGACTCCTGCTCATTATGGCGACAGGCATGTGTGTGCTGTTGAATTAACTGATTAGTCTGGACCAACAAAACGTGCATATAATGAACCATTATTGGATGAGTTAATATTAACAATCATTAAATTTTGAACTAAAAATAAGAATGATAATAAAAATACATGAAATAGACAGTCTACACAGTCTACCCAACCTGGTAAGGGAGAGACTTCTGCCCTTTGGGAGAGGGTTTTGGCTGGTCTCTCCCCCCCCTGCACACTGCACTCCTTGTTATTTGGAAGTGTGAATTTCACATTCATTGGCTGCTTTCCATTCCCCAGCAATTCGTTATGAGCTATTAATACCCAGCAATGTGTGGCCAGGCTCAATGGACCCTATTGATGAGGGGCAGCTCGAACCAGGTGATTAATGTGCTGTCGTGTTGAGACTGGCTCCTGGCCATTCCAATTACACAGCTAAAATATCCACTCAGCCCCAAACCTCTTCTTGCCTGAGTGGCTTGTTTCACCTTATTATTTCAGTAGTAGGAAAATTATTTTGAGAAGTAATATTTGCAAAAAAAAAAAAAGTTTCAGGGTGTGTGTGCTCATAGCTTCAGTCTTCAGCCAAAGTGCTCTTGGTATTTATTTTTTTTTTATTAAATTCACATTTGTGGAAATTTTATGACATTTTGTCAGTCAATTCTGGACATTATTTCTGCCATGGGAACTAACAGCAGCAGAACTAACTGATTAATAGGGCAACTGTGAACCAAAAACATATGAACTTTATAATATGGATATACCTGTTTCACAGGATAAAATAATGACAGTATTATATTTGTGTCATCAACAGTATAAACCATGAATATTGCTTCCTTCCAATGTCTGTAATGTCTTTATATTCCTGTTATGCTCATAGCCTTGAATTTGGTGTTTTTCATTACCTCTACTTAAACAATCATACCAGCCTCTGATACACCCAGAGAGGCTGTTTCTCCTGTACACCTACTCGTCCAAGTGTCTTTCTGTAATTTTATTTTTCAATTGATCTTTTTCCACTCAATACATCTGTACTGATTTTTTGTTTGAAAAAAAAAAAAACAAAAAAAAACAATACCTTATAATGGATTACAGCATTGTTTTCCTATTTGCTGTTAATGTTTTCATCATGTTAATAATAAGCTGATCATGTCAGTCTCAGAACTGTGTTATACCTACACACTCGCACACACACACACACACACACACACACACACACACACGCACACACACACACACACACACACTTGTGCCCGCACACCTGACACAGGATGACAAGTGGCAAATCCTTGAAGAGAAGCAAGCCATGCTCCAGTCATTTCTCCCCTCCTTAACATGTCTCAGCTGTGAACTCCACATACGTAAACAGACACACCATGCCAGCCCTGTTTCCCAGGCATTGCTCCGTGTCAGAAAGACAGACGATGTACAGTTTAGGCCCCCTCAGTTCTTGATAGCATGTTCTGTGCTAGTATTCCACAACATCCCTCAGCTACCACAATGGAAGACCTGCACCTTTTTACATCCCTGTGATATCCATTTTGCATTTCCTGTTGAATTTCTTCAACAGCACTGACTAGCACGAACGTGAGCTAGTCCCCTCAGTGACAGATAAGCCAGGTCTGGCTTGTTTTCCCTCTTTTGTTTCTGTAAAGATGTGTTTACTGTTCACTGTCTGTCTCTCACTGTCTGGGACTGTTTGTGATTTGTAGCTGAGTTGATACATTTATCACAATTTGATGTGGTGAAGAATTTTCAGCTGGGGTCAATTTTAAAAAGCGGTCGAGGTCTTAGGTTCATTCCACCTGTCATCATGCAGGCCATCTGTGCTTGTGTCTTTGAGTCTCAGAAATGAAACTGCAAATGAAACTGGGAATGTTCCCCCCCCAGAGATTAATGAAAGCTGACACAAGCAACAGGTCACAATGTGATACCTTAGCCTTTGGAAACTATTGGTAGCAGCATATTTACGCCATTAAAATTATCCATGGATGGCATATGTAATCATTGATATTCCAAACTGTAATAGACTTTATGTGAGAGATTATCATTTTTTGGACAGCAATTTCCATTAGTATCTGTCTGAGCACTTCCATTTGATAACTTAAAGCAAATATAAAACCTAGTAAAACTACCACTAATTTCTTGCTTTTCAGCCAAAATCTACATAAAATTGAGATTGAGTTAGCACAAACCCCAATATAAAATGCAACCTGGCACCCCCCCCCCCCCACCCCCCACCCCCCTATCAGTCAGACCCCGCTTGCAGACAGGTCTTGATTTTTCATTTTAATACAATTTAATTAATTCTCCAATCCTTATTCCTGTAAGACTGTGACCCGTATGGTTCATTGGAAAAAAAAAATCTGTTGCTTTTCTCAGGGCCACAAATTACAGGTTAGTAGACCTTTTCCTTTTCTCTTGAGCAGAACACCCACCCCTTCAATTAGATTGCACTTCCTCCGCAAAACTCATCAGTGTAATGTGAAGTGATATTTTAATGTCTTTTCATTTTAAGCAAACGCTGTGAAATCCTCTCGAATACTGAGAGCAGTGAATGGTTCTGAAACAGCTGCATCGTGTGTGTGGGTGTATGTATGTGTATATGTGTTTGTGTGTAGGTCATGGACTTTGAGCAAAAAAAAAAAAAGAATAAATTACATGGTGTCATGTGATGAGTGATACCAGGTATTCCTCTGGGCATAGGTCTATTATTGGTACAGGCCAGTGTTCACAGATTTCTCCATTGGTAGCAATCTCTAAAACATATAGGACAAGGATTTCCTGTATGCACTTTTTTCTAAATAATTTTGTTTAGTACCCATATTAAAAAAAACACAGTTTTTATATTCCTGGTTATCTTTTAAATACAAGTATCTTTTAAATACTAGGCTAGCTGTAAGTTTAACTACTCATGACTCCAAAATAGCTGTGTGTTTGTCTTCTTTTTTTTTTTTTTACAACATAGCCTGTGAAGTAGTGGATGACAAGCTGAATGCCTGTATGTATTTTGCATGTATTTTAGTTTCCACCTGAAATTTTCACCTTCCACTACTGAAAGTACCACCATTAAAAGATGTTACACTGTTGGCTTCTGAAAATTATTATGCAATGTATTATGCAATGTATTCCCCAAAATAACTAGCAAAGAACTCTTTCTTATACATGATCTCAAATAAGTTACATAAGTAGTACAATATGGACAGCAATGTAGAAAATATGATGAAAAAAACATAATATATGAACTGTTTGACTGGTTAATTGTGCTCTGGTGGGTGATTTGGAATTCCTTGACAAAAAGAAAAACCAAGAAATGAATTGCAGTATTGTTTTACAGGGCTGAAAGGAATTTTACCCCCTCCACACTGGGAACAAACGCATTGAACTTTGGACTGAGAAGCATTTTGACATAGCATCATTTGTTTCAGAGACATGTTGATGATTTCACTGAAACTGACTCTTCCCACGCGGTGGCACGGAGCACTGCATGTATAAGCATCTGTTGTAGGGATACCTTATGTTAGCATAAATTGTTAATAGGTGATATATTGCTTGGGTAAACCAGCGCTGTTATTTTTTTTCTACTTTTTTCAGCTGAGATCTTGATTTGTATTAACTACTGTCATCATAACTGGCATTCCAAAGGCAAGTGACCGCGTACAAGCGCTTACTCGTTAATCTGTCGGCTGTCTTTGTGCCCCAGAGGGCCGGCGTTGACCCCTGTGTGGATTTGTGCCTCAAGTGTTGAACCAAACAATTGTTGTTGAGCTGCTGCATGTTGCACGTTCGGCCGCTGCTCACCGTGTGTGGCCCAAAGGGAACTGGCAGCAGAAACACTAATTGCATGGCACTTTACTCCTGAGAGAAATTCAGTGGGGAATTAACATATACATAGTGTATTGGCCTTGCTGACAAGCGGAATACCTTACAATATACTTAGTTCAGGTGTTTTTTAGAAACGTGCACACAAATGTGGTTATCTACAGTCAAATAAAGACTTTGTCAGGGAAGGTGCTACACACATTATTTTGTGTTCCTACACCCATGTGGGCTAATAGCTAAGAAATAGTCAAAATATACAGCAGTGATCCCTTGGTAAATTTGTATTGTAATGAAGAGATCTGGATTTGAGAGAAATCTACAAGCCTTCAGTTTTCCTACAATGACATTCTGGAGTGTTATTATCCCAAAATTTTGGGTGTACATATATTATAATAAAAGGAACAATAAAAATGACAGCTGAACTTGACTGTGTAGCTGAAACAACTTCAGGTGGTGTGTGTGTGTGTGTGTGTGTGTGGGGGGGGGGGGGGGGGGGGGGGGGGGGGAGGTATACAGTATTAAAGTTGGCAAGCATATTTTCCATTCGTGCAATCAAAAATGTATGACCGATTGCCTGGCTGGGGAGTCACATTTCAAAAAAGGCATTTTGTTGATAAACTTTCACAAAAATATAAGCAGCAAGACAAGGAGATTATATAAAAAGATGAATGTGGGAGCAGGGGTTTGCCCAGCAAACTACCCAAGTTCACTTTCTTTTTTAATGAGGTTTGTGCTAATGGTGATGATATAAGCCAGCTTTCATGCAATGCAGTTTAGGAGATGCTTACTCAACAATGTACTCCAGAGAGCAGAGGAAGAACCGGTATCCCATGAGCCAGAGTTAACCCCTTGAATTTCATAGCCCTGAACAGAAATGGCCTGTATAGTGCTGATGTACGCAGGGGTTTCTGTTCGTTCATGTCCACTGTCAAAATACCACTTTTTAAAGAGGTAGAGGCCACCTTTGCTTTGATAAACATCCAAAACACAGAAATATTTCCATTCATAGCTGTGAGGGCTGGTAGCTAACTATATATTTGCTAAGTAAAAAAGCCAATCTCTTTACTCCTAACCTCCCTCTTTCATCCAGTGTGGCACTGAGGAAAATGGTGTATCTTATAAAATGACTTCCTATTGGTCAGGAAAGTAATCTCTGCTCTTAGCCTAACCTTATTGTATGCATTTTTGTAAATCGCTTTAGATAGGAGCATCTGCTGAATGACTAAATTTAAATATTACTGTCATTATGGACTATCGATAAACAGGGACCTGACCTACTTCCCTTACAGTCCTATTTTAGTTCCAGGAGTTGTATTTTCTGACTGAAATGCCATAACACAAAACACAAGGTACGCACTGCAGGATGTTACCATCACTGTAGCTGGAGTAGATTGTCAGTGGCAAAATGGAGTTAGAGCTTTGGCTGATGGCAGTCCTGTGTCTATTGTGTGTATTGTAGAGTTTATTTGTGTGTGGCATGCAAGGTTGGAGGTGTGGTGCATGGCACAGTGACACAGGGCAAAGCACAGGTCTTTCCATCTGTATTTGTCGGTTGCTGGACTCTTGAACCTTTTGCTTTATCAGATGTCCAAGGCCTGTTGAACCTGAAGGTCAACAACAGTGCTTACCTTTAAAATAGGTGTTGACAGGTAAAGGGGATGCAGATTTAGAAGGATATAAATTTGGATTTTGAGGGGAAAAAGTCCCTCAGTTGTCATATTTGTTTATACAGATCATTCAAAACAAAATAATGATATAGTGCCTCAGGAGGGTTAATTAGAAAGAAAATCAGTTAGCAACCAAATCCCTCAGAAATGTAACTAAAATGCTGTAAGAGTAACTTTCCTTCGAGGTGTTGAGGCAGTCTTAAAAGGAGTGAGAACTCAAATCCAACCTGACAAGTATTGAAACTTCAGGAAGTAGATATTGTTTTGGTCGACACTGTGAGAAATTATTCTGGAGTGTCAGGAATCAGTTTGATTTTGAGTTTTTTTTTGTTTTATTTATTTATTTATTTTTGAAACTACAAACAGGAGCTACTGCCCTTTAGAAAGAAAGGAGAAATTATAGGTTTCCATTCTGTTCTCCCTGGCACTCACCATCCCATTTAGTTGTTAATAATAGGCCTGTCAGC
Organism: Megalops cyprinoides; assembly: GCF_013368585.1. Lineage (NCBI taxonomy): Eukaryota > Metazoa > Chordata > Actinopteri > Elopiformes > Megalopidae > Megalops > Megalops cyprinoides. The sequence continues at coordinate 14,916,074 of NC_050598.1, read as the reverse complement.
CTGCTGACTTGCACAAGATACCTGTGTGCAGCTGCTACTGTGAATGTGCCAGTGTCCTCTGAGAGTTTCAAATCCTTCTGCGGAGTGGTATTGCAAGGCTCTTTGCCATCTCCGTCTTGTCCCGGTTACAGTAAGTGTTTGAAAGGTTGCCGCACGTGTTTTACTGTACTCTCATATAAGACGTTTTACTGGAATAATTAGAGGGTTTAATTTCCTCCTCTGATTGTGAGATTAGGTTTAAAAAAAAAAAAAAAAAGACAACAGAAAACTATGTACAATTGAAACTAGTCTGTGCTGAGTTCAATTTGGGCCCATTTTAAAAAAAGGATATTTAAAAAAAAGCAATGGTTGTATTTTGGTTATGTTTTATATGTGAAGTTATTTCTCCCAGCCCCAGTGATTCCCTTTGCAAACATGGTACATATTTCCTTTTGAAGGGAATTTACTGTGATATTCTAATAAGGTGGATTGCTATAGCATATATTGACGGCTAAATATTTACTGTAGATTTATTGGTAGGTGCATTTTTGGAGCTTTTTTTCCTGAGTCATTTCCTGCATGACAAAATGACACTACTGCTGGATGTTTCTGTGTCTTTAGAGAGCAAACAGCCTTATTCATTGTCAGCCCTAACAGCTCTATTAATAGTTGTAAACTGCAAACTTTTGTTAGCTCATATGATTTGTCTCAGCTAGTTGAAATGAAACACTTTGTCCAATGGTACAAAAGAAATGTCCTACATAGGATTATTTAAAGACACCATTTAGCATTGTATCCTTTCCTGCTGTTATCTCCCACAGTTACAGTATCATAAGATTATGACAGATTATCCCATAGTATTCGCAAAGTAAGCTTTGTTTTATTTCAGGAAGTTATAACCATTTGAAAGAGGCGATTGCAAACAGTTAAACATGCTCAAGCATTAAAACGTAAATAAACCCTTCCAGACATGCCATTACATATTCATTGTCAGTTTATGCAAATAATCACTGGTACAAGACTGTGTATGAAACATCCTGGCACAGAAGGTTGTGTTATTGCTCATGATGCATCATCTGAATTGCTTAAGGAAATATCCAGCTGTATAAAAAGGGTAATGTGAAATGCATGCGAGTTGCTCAGAATAAGAGTCTGCCTACTAAAGAAATAAAAGAATATTGTTAATGTGCAAGCCGTGCTTCCAGTGAATCCTATCTCCGCATTCTGTTGTGGCTCAGCCGAGAGACACATGCCAAATCAGCTCCTCTCTTCCCCGAAATCTCTTGCCCAGAGCAGGAAGTGTCTGTCATTGGTCATTTTTTTGCATTGAGAGGAAATTCAGAAATTCCGTTTGAACTCCGATGTGATTGCACCTCATAGATTTCCTTTGCATCCGGTTGGACTGTCAAGTATTCCACAGATGGGTGGTGCCGCTGTGGTGAATCCATCACAAATATACTGTCACAACTTTTAATCAAGCAAAGTGCTTGACTTGTGGAATCTCCAATGTGTATAATTTGTTCTGCTGTAAACCATAAACAGATTCGATTCTAATCTCAGACGAAATCAAAACCCAGGCAAAGCAAAACAAGACAAATCATGCCTTTTGAACATCTAGCAGTTGTGTTTTGATTGGCGGGATGAGCGGGGGAGGAGCGGTGGATCAGATTCTTATCTCACTGCCAGATGTAAAGAGAAGGACTTTGCCTAAAGGGGGTCAGTGACAGCAAACAGTGATTGACAAGTAGCCCCCAGTTTGCGGTCTGTTAGTTATCATGAATTTCCTAGGTTGTACCGCCTTCATGTCGCTTGGTTTCGGACACTGTTTCACCATGGTTTGCAGGGTCTCAGAGGACAGGTCCCTTCCTGCACACGTCCTTGGGAGAGGAAATGGGGCAGGGAAGGTGATGAGGAACTGGAGGGCGGAGGGTCGGGGGTGGGGGGCTCTAAAACAGCACACACTCAGGAAGTGGCCACAGAGTGAGTCAGGACTGTACTCTGCTGAGAAGTGAGAAGGTTACACAGGAGAGAAGCTGTGCTGCCCATCCCCAATGAGGACGCTTCTTAAAGGTATTCAAGAAATTTATATAATAATTATATATTTATGCGTAATTAATTACTTGTACACGGTATATATGAAAATTGGTATTTTTGACATTTCAAAATGTGAGCTGTTGAAATCTGTAGTTAAGATCAGTTTGTGTTGGCTCAATCTGGATTTAACCTACACAAAGGCCATTTTATTTACATTATAAAAAGTACAATTTTCCAGATAGCAAAACAGATTTGGAGTCTTTGCCTCTCTCCATCTTCATGTAATTGTCACATTTGGTGAAGTATTTTGTTTCCCTCTCCTTCAGACAGCTAGGCAACAGCTTTGCTCACTTCTCAGACTTTAACTAGGGTCTGTTCCACCCCTTTTGGTTGATGAAGTGGTATAGTCCAGTGGTAGGGGGTGGGGTGGGATGGGGGTGCCTGAGGTGGGACATTTGCACAGGAGGAACCAGATGGTTCTCAGCATGAATGGGGTCAGGAGGGGCATGTTTTATTAAGCTGGTACCGTACTCAACCTCTCAGAACCTTCTGTCCGTGGAGTCCCGTTTTGCTGTTGCTTGCTGGGAACATTCTTTTTGGATCTACAGTATATACCTCTGTGGTGCAGTTTTTCCTTTTATCCTCTCTCTCATGGACTTGTGGATGGTTTGAACTCTTCTAAGCTGTTCCTCCTGTTCTAACTCTGGGTCCTTAGTTACTTGTTTTCAATGAGAAGTCAGAATAACTTTCACACACTACTTTACAAAAATGGTAAGTTAAAGGACTTAGTGGTCAGTGTCAGTCATTTTTTAGACCTCATTGTTGTTTTTTATGCACAATTTTCTTCCTGTACAGTTTTGTAAGATGACAAACATTGGCCTTTTCATGGTGTTGTGGCTTAAGTGTATTAACATTTTCCTGCTGGAAAGTCTGCAGTCAGCATTGTGTTCTTTTTCTTCAGTTTTTGCCTTTTTAAATTGCCTAGAGCTGATAATTTGAAAATGGCATGTCCCATTCTATAAGTAAGATTCAAACTGTTGCACTGTTATCTCTGTTTATCTTCAAGACTGTTTGAAAAAGACATTCTTAGTGAGTGTGGCAAAAGTATATTTCCAATGATATGTCTGGTCGGCCCTGAGGTCTGTGTGTTATGCCAAGTGTTTGGAAATGTTGATATTGATAGAATCCACTATATTACATATGACTACAAGACACTGCTAAATCCATGTCCAGGACTCTTCTGGCTTACCACAGTATTCATTCAGGTCACATAAGGATTTTGCAGGCCAGGATGCAGTGTTGTATGACATAGTGTATAGCACTATGGGGTTGACCACTGGTGGATGGATAGTGTTTGATGATGTGCATGTCCTTATTCCTGCATCAGCATAATGATGAAATAGCCATAATTTCTATATAATAGCATGTTCGAGCATGTAGAGATTATAGAATAATTGGCTGCAGGAAGAGGCAGGTGCCCTTACCCCCCTCCTCATATCCCACACACTTACATACCCACACACACACACACACACACATACTCTCACCGCATATGTTGAGCACTGTTGGAATTTTAATTAGATAATGACATGCAGGAAGAACCCAGCAATGTGGGTGTTTTAATTCTGGACATCAATGAACCACATTGTAACAGATACTGAGTACTATCAGGAGATGAAAGGAAAACAACACAACCATACATGCAGTGTCCTGCAAAAGAATTCAGACCCTTGACCAATTCTAACATCTTACTGAATTGGAAATGATGCATTGGCATCTCATTCTGAATAATATTTTATTTAAAACACTGAAACTCAAAGTAAATTATTGTAAGGCTGGTTTTATGTTAGAAAATATTTTAAGAAAAATAAAAAACTGAAATATGTTGTTTGCATAATTATCAAACCCCCACACATTAATATTTCATAGTGCCACCTTTTGCTGCCATTATAGCTTTAAATATATTTGGGTCAGTATCTATCAGTTTTGCACACTGTTTGGGAGTGGTATTTACCCATTCTTCTTTGCAGATTTACTTCAGGTTGTTGAAGTTTGTTGGTTGATGCTTATGGACCTCAATTTTCAAATAGTGCCATAGATTCCCAATGGGATTGAGGAATGGACTGTAGGGTATTGACTTTGACTGCAGGACTTTTACTGTAGGACATTCATCTTTTAATTCTTGAATCACTCTATTGCTGCTTTGTGCTTGTGCTTGGGATCATTGTCTTGCTGAAAGGTGAACTCTCTCCCAAGCTTCAGATTTTAAGAGGACTAAAGCAGGTTCTCTCCATTCATTCGTCCTTCAATTTTAGATGACCATTTCCTGCTGATGAAAAGCATTCCCACAGCATGATGCTGCCACCGTGATGCTGCCACTATCTTCACTGTGGGGATGGTGTTTATTGAGGCGTGGGCAGTGTTAGGTTTGAGGCACACGTAGCACTTCTTGCCAAAAAGCTCTATCATGGTCTGACCACAAAACATTTTCCCACATCATGGTTGGGTCACTCTCATGCTTTCTCGAAAACTCCAGACGTGCTTTGAGATGATTCTTTTAGAGTAATGGCTTCTTTCTTGCCACCCTCCCATACTGACCAGTTTTATGCAGAGCTCTTGATAATGTTTACTGGTGCACCTTTACTCCGCTCTCAGCTGCTGAACTCCTTCCAAGTGATTTTTTTGCCTCTCTATTGCCTCTCTAGGATGGCCTTTTCTAGGCAGTGCCTGGGTGTTGTGATGCAGCTTCCACTTCTTGATTATTGATCTAACAGTGCTCACTGGGATATCCAAAAACTTGGATATTATTTTGTATCTTTTCCTAATTTATGCATTTGTATTACTTTATCTCTAACTTCTGTAGCATGTTCTTTAGTCTTCATTTTCACATTTTCTCTTCTGATTCACAGCCTGACCAATAATCCTTAAACAGAATTGGGTTTCAATCCAAAAAAAATGTGGCAGTTACTTTAATGATTCACAGGTAGATGCCAATGGTAAGGCAACTGTGTCCACATTTTGGGCAGTTTTTTCATCTGTGTAAACATGGAGCTTCCAAAACACATGTGGCTGAATACTTATGCAAACAGCATATTTCAGTTTTTTATGTTTCTTAAAAATATTTTCTGAGGTAAAACCAATGTTGTCTTAGTTTCAGTGTTTTTAAATAAAACATCACACACAGCAAAATTGCAATGTATCTTTTGTAATTCAGTAAAATGTTTGAATTGGTCAAGGGTCTGAATTCTTTTGCAAGGCACTGTTTGACTATGCAGAGTATGCACTGCATATTTATTTATCTACAGTTAAAGGGAAGAAGTAGGTTGTGGTGGGGTTGACATCTTTCCCCTCAGAAGTTCACCGTTATAGTGTTTTATATACTTTCATGGATTTTACCACAAAGTAGCTTATGGGGCGTCCATGTTGTCTTATGTGTAAAAGAGGGTAGACATTGCTGTGCTTTGTATCCTGGGTGAATATCTGGACTGGTGCGAATAGGCAGCCTATCAGGATAATGGTGGACATTATTGAATTACTTGTTTTGTTGATTCCCTAATTCAAGATGTGTTGTCCATTGGTGTCCATGAACACTTTCAGAGGGTAATTGGGTCAAGGACATTGTTCAAGGGAACAGCAGCAATGACAGGGTACCTGAACCTGGACCCCTTTAACTACAAATCTAATCCAGTCCACATACTTGCCACATAGCTGTGCTGTGGCATTGGAATTATTTTGCACCATGCATTTCTGTTTCAGTTTGCAAGACTTCTGCCTTGTGGTGTTTGTACCTAAGGGTGTACACATATGCACTCAGAATTTAAAGGAAGCTTGAATTAATTAGCTTCTAATGCTGGGGTATATGTGAACATCAAACCGTATCTCATGGTGGAGGGAATCTGAGAAAGCTGCTTTTCTTTGCAAAGTATTGTTAATATTGGGCAGGACATGCTCCCCTTTATTTGTATTGGTGGAGGCTTATGAGCCCTTTGCTGTTAACATGATAACTTGTTAAATTATAAAATATGAATGGGAGTAATAGTCTTGAAAAAATAGAGACTAAGTATACTTTTTTCCCATCAGTATGTCATAATGATAAATTCAGAAAATTCATGGCTCACTGAGCAGGAAAGAACCTTGACATTTCTGGCCTAGTAAATTAGCTGGTACTGTTGTTCTGGGTCAAAGGCGTGGTTGGAGTAAGTACAATTTAATGACATCCCATACAACTTCCAGAGCAATGTTGCTGTTGTTTCTCTTCCTATGATAAAGATTCCTAACTCTACAAAAAATAAACCCTGCATTCAAATTTTGTAGAAAACTGATAGCTGCTTGTGTGTCTTAATGCACAAATTCTGAAACAGGACGGTTCATGTCCAAACCCAAAACATTCGTTTTTCTCCAGTTTCTTTTCTTTGGCTGATATTAGCTTGTAATATGCTTGTAACTTGTAACATGATGAGGTCCAATCTACAGCAGATCTCTCTATTGTTCCTCCATGCCACTCTGTTTCAATACTTACTCTGATATGCAGAAGCAGCAACAATTTTTGAACAAAAATACAAATGCTGGCCAACACCTCCAAGTGCTCCATGTTCACATATCTATAGTGTGTCACTGTTTTTCTGGTTATGTATGATAAGTTGGCATCCTCTACTAACCACTCCCTTTAGCAACCCTTTCTCATCATTCTTGGGTCTTATGATGGAAGAAAACATTAAATAATTTGTGTCAATACACAAACATAAAAAGGACATTCTTGGCACTATTAGGACGATAACAGGGGAGCAGGGCTTTGTGTTGATGCTTGGTGAAAGGTTGTGGTCTTTAATGGAGTCTAAGGAAATGCTCAAGAACCCCACAGAAAACTAAGTACTTGAATTCAAATATCTGAAGACACCAGTGAATTGTATATGAGCACATGAGGTTTAAAGGCTCCATAAGCTGTCTTTATGAGATTCCCGTAATGAACTCTGAAAGCTCTGTTTTAATAAATGGTGGCAAGCCTACTGTTCATATGTGTTCCCTTAACAGTGGACTGACTCACTGAGCATGACCTCATATCCTGTTGGAACAAGATGAAGCTCATAGCTGAGCTTAACGTCTTCCTTGCTGTGAATTCGGAACTCTACCCAGTTATGTTCATTAAATACCTTATTTAGATATAGTACGTCAGAAAATGTTTATCAGTTAGTCAAATGCCACTATGGATTTAGGCAGGATGCATGTGGCTCGCTCAGTCATAAAATATGAAGATCCCAGCAGGAAACTCTGTCTTATAAACATTTAAATGTCTCCCCAAGTGTCAGCGGTCCCTCCTGGTGGTTGGGCCTTCGTGTCAGCCATTAACATCCCTTCACTTGAGCCGGCGGTGGCAGACCATCTGTTACCGAGCTGATGAAGCGGGAAAGACCCAACTCGCACTGCCCCATAGAGACAGAAAGGCCAGACCATTTAAATACAGACACAACAGTCATAAAACCAGCAGGCCGGGCCATGCAGAGGCTCTCTCTGTCCAAGCTGATTCCTCTTGTTACAGTCCCTGTCAAAGCAGCAGAGAGAGTTCATATTCTGTGTGTGTGTTCAACTGATGGGACAGCCCATAGTTATTACTCCATCACTCCAGTGTGCAATTGGGTCACATTTTAATATATAAATGAAATGGGTTTAAGTGGAAGCAAAAACTTAAAAAACATTGACTCCATCACATACTTGTGGCTTTGTTGAAACTGTACAGCCATGGTGCAACAAGTTGTGTTTTACTGTAAACCTGTGAGAATGGTTAGGCCGCAACTGTGTCTTGGCCAGGACCGGTGGTTCCCCAGTGTGTTATTCTGAAGGTGTGTGAAGAGTTGTCCAGAACTTACAGTTAAATCATTCTAGCTTCAGCAGACTCTCTGAGATTGAGCCAGAACCTTGCTCAAGAGAACAGCAACAGTGCTCCTCGTAATACTTGAACCTACCTTTGGTTCTAATCTGAAAAGAGAAACATAGATCAGTCCATGGAGCATTGGTGGGGATTGTCATGCTCACAGTAGTGTCTTTCTGATACCATTTTTGCATTTGCCTGTGTGTCTCTTGCACTGTTTCAACAAACATCTACAATACAAATGCAATGAGATTTGAAACTGTAAGTGGCTGTCTTCCCTGTTGTTGGTCAAAACTATTCACACGTACTGGACACCAGTTTCAAATACAGTGAAATCATTTCTAAATGGGATGTTTAAAGTTGAAGAACAACAGGCTAGATTTTAGGGAACCATATAAGAGAGTGGGATTTCACGCTAAATCTCAGACATATATAAAAATATATATAAGACAATTCATTGTTAATTCATTTTTCCTGTGATAGGAAGGATTATACTATGCAATGCCTCTCCTTCATCAATTGTCCAAAATGCCAAGCTCTTGTGGAGTATAGTATACTCTTGTGGAGAATATATATGTCTTGTGGACATAGTATAAAAATATCAAAGTATAAATTATTAAGTCTCTTGTGCACCTAAACACTGTTATCTCAATTTGACATTACATGGGAAGGCCAACATTTATAAGCCTTAGGTAACTTGCTGGCAAAACCCAATTTCTTACAACTGCACATTTGGAAGATAGAGCCCTACTTAGGCTATTCTTTGTTTTATTTTTAGTATGGAAACAATAACTGGGCAGATTTCTAGATAGCCAAGTAAGAATTTTAAACCATTATATAAATAAAGCCCTAGTTTTATAAATAACTATCTACAATTTTTAAAATAAAATACAGTGTGAATTAAATGACATGTTAAATTAACAGTAATATACAGCACTGAAGGAAGAACTGGCAATTCAACACAAACTAAGCAGCTAATAATATACAAATATTCAGATGTGAAAATTAATACCTGGGAGTAAATAACCTGGGAATACTGGAGGTAACTGCACAAGGAGCTCCAGGTCCATAAGCCAAATTGAGATACTTGAAAAAGAAGTATTCCAAACATTAACTCAGTTTTTACACTACATTGCATAGGATTGTGGTGCTGGGTCACTTGTTTTCAAGTATTTTTAATTTTTCAGTTAGGCACAAAAGCACAACTGATGCAGAGCTAATGATCCTGTTGTATTAGATATAGGTATAAAGAATGCTAGGGTTCATAGTTTGACTGCACCTCCTCATGTCTTCATATAATAATAACGAATATAACAATAATGAAGGTATTGTATGCTGACCCATGGTTTGCCTGGAGTCGATTATCCTCTATCTCACTTTGCTGAATGTCAGGCAATGATATACGGTCGGTGTCAGGACAGGTATTCATTTTCTGTGTGGCACAGGGGCCCTGGCGAGTGGCCTTAATTACCCTAGCCACCCTGCCGTCGGGGTGAAGGTTTAGGGGGGTGTAATGACCTAGTGAGTAGGGCTTTGAGGCCCCTGACAGCTGGCCTTAGACTCTCCGGGACAGCTGAGAGACCAATACCAGATGGTGGCTCCCTCCAGGACCCTGCAGTTGCTCTGGGGCGAGAGCGTTTGAAGTCCAGGCAGACTCCCAGACACCAGCGGGTCCTCTGGTTTGTCACGGTGTAAGGGAGCGAGTGCAGTCATCCGGGGGCGATAAAAAGAGCAAGGGCATCGTCTCATTGCAGGAGTGGAAGCTGTGGTGGAAAAGGGTGCTGGGGCTTAGGGTAGGTATCTCAACTGCATTCACCAGGCTCAAGGTTTTACAACTTTTACAACTTTTTTCCAAAATGAGTTAGAGACTTTAGACTTTATATCATTGGCCATATTGTATCTTTTTGGGTTAGTAACTGGGTCTTTGCAAATTGTGTACAATTATCAACTTCATATGAACTTCATAAGACGTTGTCAAGATCTCTTGTAGGGTGGAACATGGGCAAGAGCAAATCTGTCTTGTATTATAATAATGTACTGTATTCTTGGCTGTTATGTTTTATTTTCATTACTTTTTGTGGAATGTGGGGCATAAAGGTTGAAACCTGAAACTTAATAGCTTTAAAAAAAGGTTGTTGCTGGTGTTCTTTCTAGCTCATTTTATTTTCAAATGAATTTCTTGAGAAAATGCTTTAGCCTTATTATGTCCCAAACCACTGTACTCTGCGGAAGTGGACTATTCCCTCAGCACCGCTCTGTAACCTCAAATTATTCCCCACACAGATGAGTGATCAAAGTGCTGTGGCTCCCCTGCATTTTAAAGCCTGTTTACAGGATGCACAAGCCGGAGGAACTTGGGGAGTCAGGAGAACCCAGACAGTGCTCCTTCTTGTTAGTTTGGATGTAAAAACATCCTAATCACATACCACATACATGCTATCATCCGTTTGGATGTAAAAACATCCTAATCATTCCACATACATGCTACCATCCTTACCTGACACACACATACTATTATAAACCGATAGTTTTTCACATAGGTAGAGGAAGTGTGAGAATGTTTGTGCGTGGCTCTGGTGAAAGTTTTTTTTTTTTTTTTATAAGCCATTCTATTGAGTTTGGGACGGGGGATGGGGGTGGGATTTGATAGCAGATGGTCAGTAAACATGGGATTTTGAGCTGTATTTTCTCTCAGATCGAAGGATTTACCATTTCCTATGTACTGTACATGCCCATGTACACGCCCACTTCTCTCCTATGTGTTCAGCTTTATGGATGGTTCCTCTCATAGGGGCCTTGAATGATTTAGCACTGTGATTGCCATAAGACGTGCCGTTATAGATTTGCCTTCATATATTCTCTTCAGATGATATAAGAACCCCTTCAGAATCCTGCGTCCTTTGCTTTCACATGGCCACATGACATTATTCATCACAAGTCTCTCGTCACCTCTCCCAACTGGTCTACATCATAAGCTATGGTGACAAGCAGTGCAGTTCTTGGCGGGGTCTTCCTTCCCCCCAAATCGTTGGGTAATAGGATGCGTCATTGGTTTATGTGTCAGGGGCTCCTGTGGTTGAATTGTGAAGTCTTGGGGAAGCTCAGGAACATGTGGGTTTTCCCAGAGGGTCCCATCCCCTGTTAGTGCCGAGGGATCTGGGGGGTTGAGGAATGTCGGTGAGAAGAGGAAAATGCCGAGGGGAAAAAAAAGACAGGAAGCGGGTGTGAAACAATAACGTGAGCTTGTGCATTTTCGATCACAGACGTGGATAACATATGCGTGCTTGCAGCCATTTTCTTCTCTTATAACAGAAGCAGTGAGTCTCATGTCTCATTTAAATCCAGCCTTTTTTATTAAAATTATAGATTGTGTACCACATCAACTGTTTCAGGTTTTAGCTTAGGGTGTTAGGTGTAATGTGAGGTATGTATACAAAACTCCATCACTCAACATGCCACCTAATCAGAGCTCTCATAATGCTAAAAAATCAATTTTCAAAAAGGCTTTTTTCTTTTTATTTATTGAAGATATACTGAATGTTCTGATCAGTCCCATGATTATCAATCCCTGTATGGTCCCAACTAACATTTTACTTCTTCAGTGTTAATAGTGTTAAAGCTGGAGTGATAAATACCACCATGCATGTGTTTCACCTATTTCTGTTACTACCACTACCATTAGAAAAGTAATTTACATTTCAAAACCTCAGCATCCAACTTGGAAAAAAAAAAAATCAAAAACAAAAAAAATCATAGATCAAATCGGGATCATACTGTTCTCTTAAATCATAGAGGATTTATTTATTAATGCAATTGATTTTAAAGCTGTTTCATTATAATTCATGATGTGCAATTTTTCATTTTTCCTGTAATTCCTAAAATGTAGCTACCAGCTTGCATTGAACCTTAAATTGTCTTGAATAATAGTATTTGCTGTAATATTTAATGACAATAACAGCCGCAGCATTAACTTTTGAAAATTCAAGTCAAGGTGGTGTTTTCAGACTAGCAGAATGTCATTGCATATGTTATTGTTTATTAACATAAATGGAGTGAAAAAAACAGTTTAGGTATAGCTCAAATAGCAATAATCGGAAATGAAAATTCATGAGGCATCAGATGAAGCATTTGCATGCAGCAACACAAAGTTAGGCTGAAACAAGCAAAACCGTTTATTGTTTGTGTAATTTCCCAACTGTTTTGCAGTGTGTCTGCATATGACTGAGGCTGACTAAAATACAGTTACATTTAAGGGCATGCCACTGCTGTGTTGGATGTTTCATTTTTTTACACTTAACTTTTACACTTAACTGGCAACGGCAGGAGTTTGCGGCAGAAACGGCACATCTAGGAAGAGATGCTTGTGCATTAGCATGTGTTTTTTTTTGTCTCGCCAAAGCGAACTGTAATGTTATAAGGACTGTGCAAGCTAGTTCAACAAGGCAAATAAAGTTATGTAACCGTAGGGCACGTGTTGTCAGAATGAGAAAGAAAAAATTGCGGAGCATCTGCATGTTATGCATTTTTGATTGATACCATTTTCTGATATGCAAATTAGCCATGGGAAATGCTGTGCTGTAATTTGGTTTGATATGAATCCCACTGAAAAGCTGATGCATTTTTAAAGAGAAAACTGGACTTAATTTGGATACAGATGTCTGTAATTGGGACAAGACAGTGATAGGATCTGAGATGTGAAGGATCTTAGATGTGAATTTTACCTGATTTGTACCTGAAGTGTTCACCCATTCACAAGTAGAGCATGTCTACTTGAGGAAGAAAAGATCTCCTAATAACTGTTGGAGTCTGAAAATGTAATAAAAGCTTTGATCATAAAATAAGAAAAGATCATATAGCAGCACTTTTGCTTTGATATAACGTTGCAGGGGAATGAGCTCCAGCAGAGTACTCTCTCATACGATGAACAGTCCTGGCCATGGACTTTTAGAAAAATTGATATTCTTTTGTACTTGAAAGCTGTATCACCTTCAAAAGCAGTAAAAACATTCAGTGGATGGTCAGATGGAAAAAAGATTGAATGGATATAGAAGACGTACTATGGATCAAATATCCCATGTTTGCCTTTGGCGGGAAATTGCATTAACTTCTACTTAAATCCTCAAAGCTGGACCTTACAGAAAGCCAACAGCATCATACAGTGAAGGCTGTAAAGGCTGCGGGCAAATTCAGACAGGTGGCTGATATACTGTTCTGACCCTTCACTACCCCTTAGCCAGAGAGAATAATCTGGATCAATCTGCCAGCTGATAACGCTGAGAGATGAAGAAATATAGTGTATGTTCTGAAGGTGCTTAGAGGTCACAGAGGCTGTAATGAGCTGCTGAATGATGTGGTTTGTGCAGCTTAGAGATACAAGATATTGGTACAGTGTGCAATATTTGTCTGTAGAGCCCAGTGCACTGCCAATCACATGTTGTTATTTATTTTCCATAAATAAATATTCAAACGGGAATCAAAGTCAGACATCTGTGACAAGTTCTTTGCATCTATAATGCATTTCTCGGGTGGCTGAGTGATTGCATAATGCTTGGGCCTTTTCATTTTTAATTTATTGGCTTGATGTTAACATGGCTTGATTAGGGTGTCAATACTTATGTCAGTAAACTTTCTCAAAAGAAGGAATATTCAACCATAAAATGAGTTTAGCTTAAAAGTACTTAATGACACCAGTCTGAGTCGGTGTATCGATTCATTTAAATACCTTTGTGTGGGTGAATTGAGGCAAAGTAGCTGGGATTTATGCATATCTTGGGTAGTCATTGTTGCAGATGCTTAGGTAATTTCCAAAGCCAGCCGCAATTTAATCTTGTAATGAACAATGATGCAAGCCGGTACTTTCTTTTTTTCAGAACATGAGGCTAAAGAGGCATGTGATTGGCTGCGGGCAGCTGGATTTCCACAATATGCACAACTCTATGAAGGTAAAAATTCTCTAAATTGTCTCTGATCAGTGCTTTATTGTTATAACTCTGATGTTGTGGTCCTTTGCAAGTAAAAAAAAAAAAAAAACAGCCTCTCTCGGACAAAAGGAATAGATATGAGGCTAATTAATCACGATGGAGCAATATTAAAATCAGAGCCATGAGCAATGTGTGAGCAAATCTATATTACGGAAAGGTCATAAAATAATGAGGGTGCAGTTGAAAAAAAAAAGCATGAATACCAGCCATCCGTTATGAACTCTATTGAGCCTTAATGTGCAATGGCAATATTAAACATGCAGTCATATTCAAAGGGCAATTGGTATTTCACTTTACATTATGCATTAAATATATTTAAAGTAACGTCTTTGTTATTCAGTGGAGATAGGGACTAGAAAACTGACTAGAAGTCTGTAAATATTATACCAATGGACAAAGGGGATTGGTTCCAAACATAAAACAACCTTGTATTCACTGCAAAAGAAACAATATCTGGTACATCCAACCTAAAACTTTCCCTGGGTTATATTTTCTCACAAAGCAGTTGTCTCTTTATGGCTTGACTCAAATTTAGCAGTGTTTGCTAAACATTGGAACAGAGAGAGACAGATTACTTATCAAGATGTTGTTCTCGTGGTCTTAAAGTGCTATTCTAGTGGTATTGATAGACTTATTCGATATTATGATTGATTTTTAGCATCACTAAATTTAAAAATACAAATTAATTAAGCAGAATTATACAGCACTTTATTACCCAGGGTTAGGCAATTGTGTTCAGTTGCTTATTCTTAGATGGTTTCTAAGACTAGTTGTGTTAGCAGCACTTAGTAATACTTTTTCTGCATATATCACAAAGCATCTCTTCTAAATTATTGTGGTCTCCTCTTTAGTTTGGTTTAAATTGAAGTTGTGTTGGCCTTTTACAGGAAGACCTATGTTGTCCATTTGATATTGCAATGATAAATTGGCGAAGAGTGTCTGCAAACTTCAAAGAGTGTGTGTGCTTCATCAATGCTTCATCACTGCGTCTCCTCTCGTTTTATTAAACAGATTTATTAAAAAGCTTGATCTAAATCTGTTTTTGTCCTACAGTTGCAAAACAATGAAAGACAGGCTACATTTTTACAAACATTCTTTCTGTTATTTGAAAATTAATATGGAAAAAGAAAAATCCAAAATGCAATAAATAAATCAATGATCATGGAACCAAATGATTATATGAATTGACAATTGGTCTGCTCCTATAATTGCAATCACATGATTATTTGATAATCTCAACAGCCCTCCCTCTGTTTCATCACAGAATCGACCAATTTGAATTACCAAGTGCATTGATCTTGCTGTGATTGTGCATTGAGTGCTGAGTGTCATCTTCTTCTGATGTAGTGCACTACAGTGAATAAAGTCTGTACAAGTAAACAAATAAAGAACAGAAAATTCAGCTCAACAATTTAACAAACTTTTTTTGATGGTCATCTATGGTGGAAACTTAAACTTAAAAAAAAAAAAAAAACTTAAAAAAGTTATTTCTGTCCAAATAACCAAGAAAATAGCTGGGTGGCATAACGCAATTTTAGGCCCAAACTGCCCTAGCCCTGACATGTTACGTCAGGTCCTGTTGTACGTGGGTGGGTTACAGGGCTTCAGATTGAATCTGTGTCTTGAATCGGCCCTGGGCATATTAGAAGGGTTACTGTAATGCAAGTTTGTAGAGAGGTGAAAGCGTAATCAGAGAGAATTCTTTCCAGGGAAAGGCATAACTTCCCAAACCACTAATGGCTGAGGGTGGGAGAAATGAATGCAATGTGTGATTAGCATAAAACTACAAAGCTCTCAACCAATATAGGCTAATCAGCTGGATGATTTGCATGGCCAAGTGGAAGATAATTGAACTGCCACTTCATCATTATGGTTATCTTCATTTTGAAATCTTATTCATATTTAATATTGAAATAACCCCATTTGATATTCTTGTCTGAGTCATTCTCACTGTAAGGATTGATGAACTTCACATGGGATGAAAAAGCTGACTGTTAATGTATTTTAAATAGGATGCAAATGGAAATTCTTAGTTCCCATGTCGAGGGATTTTGATGAAATGTTTAGGGGGCTGATATCTCAGTGTTCAGTTTGCAGTGGCCTCGGAAGGAGAAATAGGCAGAAACAATTGAAGGAAATGACATAGCAGGGATGACAGTAGACTGTTTTTTTTATCCACTCAGAGTAAGATATTTTCAATGAACAAATGCAGAAGAGATAAACCTTTTGCACTGTGCAAGCATTCCTGACATATTTTGTGGAAAGTAAAGCAAGAATGCATTTCAAATATTGAAGAATAACACTGAAGCTATGCAATTATTATTAATGTATGAACTGTTAATCACATTTCTGTTTTGAGAAATATTTCTATATTTTTAAAGCTTGCATGTGATGTAGGTAATTTCAGGGCAACATCTTGGTGTGGTTTTGTGGTGTGAGAGTAAGAACGCTGTCAGAGGCTTTCACTGTGATAGTTCACAACTCTTCTTCTGTAAAGATTTAACATTTTCTGTGAGGTTTGTTTGGCTTGAAGGAAATTCTCTTTTAAGTGATCTATGGTGAGAATTGCGGTGCAGCTTGTTTTTGTAATGTGCCAGCTCTTACGAAACAATCCCTTGTAGAAGTGTCTGGTGGACAAGCTAGGTGTAGGCCCCATTTTGTACTCCACTCTGTTAATCGATCCGAGACATTAGATCACATCAAAAGTAACTCCACAGGGGTAACCAATTTAGGCAGCTTGAAAGGAACTGAAAATTACAGATGTCAAAGAGGTGGCTAGTTCTGCCTAGTTCTTTGTAAATACGCATTTATATTGGTTTCTCCCTCCATTTGTAAAATTAAAAACAGCAAAATGTTTTCCTTGATCCTAATGTAAAGCTTTTGCATTGCAGATGGACTGTTTCCTACTGATATTTCCTCAGTTAAAAAAGACCATGATTTTCTGGATCGAGATTCACTGAAAGCTCTGTGCAGGTAAGAAACACATATATACATATATGGTTCAAATTGGCTGTACAGTAAATGTAGTACCTTGCATGAAAAATACAATAAGACCCAGATAACATGAAATTTATTTGACTGTATGTCAAAATTTCTGTCCATTTATTGCTTCGTATTGGCTCATCCTACATTTTGTGGAATGTGACTCCATGTCCTCAGTGCTTGAAATCCATCTCCTCTGAGGTGCCAGTCAAAAAGTCTTTCTTCTGCAAGGCTGTGAGAGGTTCTTTTTCAGAGGGACTGAGAGCAGGAGGGTGAAGTTTATAAATCAGCTCTGTCATATCTCCCTCAGAAGTGCATCTCCTACTGTGAGCTGCCATGCCTCTCTTAGACTCTAGGAAAAACAGTATTGCCTCATTTTCCAGGATATCGAATGAATGATAATTTTAGCAGTCCAAATGGAGTAAATGCCATTTTTAGAGTGTTTAGAATGAAGAGTGTTTAGTTGAATAGGTCTGATTCACATCATATTTGAAGAAGAGAAATTTGAAGATGTCTTATACAGTACAGACTGCTGCAATACAACTCAACATTCCCAACATTGAAATTTGGTTCAAAGTGGGGAGAAAAAAAATCATTAAATTCAAATTCACTGAATACATTTGGAAATAAATATCCAATTTATTCTGAACTCGAGTGCAGTTGGGACTTAACATGGCGTGAAATTTGTGTCTTGAGGGGCTGGTGTGATGTACAAACAGCAGACCCCCTTGGAGTTCCCGTGAGCCTGTCTGTCTATGCAATCTCACTGCCACAGCTATTGCCAAGATAAGGCCTAGTATACATTCCCTCATATGTGTTGGCACCTCCTTGGGTTACATTTATCGGTGAGAACACACTGGCAGGCTCAAGTGCTTCTATTCTTTCTGCAATTCCCTACTCTTTCATGGAAATCCCTACAGTAAACCAGACTTTAAAACAGTAATACGGCATTTGGTATACATTAATCTTGGTACAAATGTTTCTTTCCTGTGTGAGTTTCATCACAAAGTCTATGTACTTTGGGATTTACAAAAGTAGCACACCACAACATGGTAGTGATTGGCAGTAAAGATATTAGTGTCTCTTCAGTTGGTAGCTTTGAAGGCTTTTTGATCCAGTGGGGTTTTGGGAAACAGAATAGCTCGAATGAGTCATTTGTTCAGGATGGTATGTGATCCATGCTGTACGTGTGCCTCCTTCTAAAAATTGTCACTGTTTTGGGGCAGGACGGGTTGTGAATACTGTATGTCTTAATGTCCCTGTGTCTATTCCCCTCCTTGCAGGAGGCTGACAGCGCTGAACAACTGTGCCTCCATGAGGTTGGAAGTTCACTTTCAGAGGAAAGAGGTGGGAGCAAGACAATCTTTCAGTGTTGCTGTAACCCATCTCATTATCATCTAGGGTCACAATATAGAAGTTCAGTTCCATGGCCACTAGCTTGAAGGATGCAGGTTTGACAACTGCATAAAGTACTTAGACTGAATATTTCTGCAAAATATACATAAATGGGTGACATTTATAAATAATGAATGAATAAGGTGTGAATGGATAATATGCTTGAGATTAGAGTGCCTGACAAGCAAAAACTAAGGTTTATTATAGTCTGGCTTCTGTCCAGTGGTGGTTTGGTCCAGAACCAAAGCTATTGCGCAAAACAATCTACCCTTTGACCCATGCAGTCATTCGCCCAAAAAAAACCCAAAAGAGCATACAGAGTACAGCTACATACCTGAGCCTGTTTTTGTATGTGTTTGGCACAAGACACCGAGTAGAAAAGAGACTGATTTTTTTTTTTTTTTGTATAATACATTTTAAGATTTTTTTTTCACAATAACAAAAAGAACATCCTCTGGATTCAATGTGTCAAACTGATTTATATTGTTGACAGCATTAATCTGGTGTCACAAGGAAGACACCTCTTTTGAAGGCACATTACAAAGAAGCCATGTGAATTTTCCAAAATGCGCCTCAAGTCGGATCATGTCATGTAGTCTGATGAAAAAAGAGTTTTTCAGATGCTCATCGGCATGAAGTTTCACTCCAAAAAGATGAGACACATGTTGTTGAGAACATTGTCTCCTTTATGCAATATGAGCATTGATCTGTTTGGATTTTGGGTTACTTTGTACCTTTTGGTTCTGCAGCTTTTGTTAGAACTGAGCAAACGATGAACACAAAATTGTAACATGACATGATCCAGAGCATGCTTTGGAATGATGGTGTAAAAAATCCATAGGGAGAAGCACCCCAACCTTGAAAAACTTGAGGAAATATCCTGTCAGTGTTATCAAAGCCAAAGATAGATTAATACAGTACCAAGAGCAGGGATGTGAATAAATTTGGTCATTGTGTTTCTTGAAAATGAGATCGATCACAATAGATACTGTGATTGTGTGTAATGTTTTAAATATCTGTTCAGAGTGAAGACTCAGAGGAAGATGACTTTTGTGCCATCAGTGACCGGTGGGAATTTCAGCGGGATAGTAAAAGATGGTCCAGACTGGCCCTCTCCTCCCCACCTTCTCCTGGGGCAGAGGGTCTCCACACTCCTGGGCTGGCCTGGGCCAGCAGGGAGAGCCTTCTTAGTGACCTCAGCGACCTGGGGGCCACCTCCCTCCATAGCAGCAGTCTGAGCATGCAGAGTGCCCGGGAGACCACGCCAAGCCAAGGTAGTACCGCTACCGCCACCCCCACCACTGCCACCAGCCTCATCTCCTCAGCTTCCAGCTCCACTGCCACCTCCTCCTCGCACAGTGACGCCGAGGCCCGCTCCTCCCCGGACCAGGCCCCCGTCCGAGAGAGGACCAAGAAGCGCTCTAAAAGCTTCCTGAGGAAATTGGATTCATTCCGGCGCAAGGAAAAAGACAGAGAGATGACTGATGAAAAAGACACTCCTGCCCAAGGCGTAGATGTCAAAGAGCGGTGTACCCCATCCCCTGTTAGTCTGCACTGTACGACTAATGACAGCCTTCCTGGCTTGAAGCAAAGTGGCAGTGGGAGGAACCACTCAGCTTTCAGCAGGAGGGCTCAGACTCTAGGCAGGACGACGGCCAGCTTATCTGGCACGGGATGGAGGGACAAAACAAAAAGCAGTTGGATTTACTTAGAAGATTACCAGATGGAAATGAAGGTTCCTAGCTGGGCTGAGCTAAGGAGTAGGTCAGGGAATGCTCAGGAGGCTCGTGTGTTCCATCTCCCAACAGATCACAAGCCCGGCACGTTCCCCAGATCTTTTTCCATGGAGAGCTTGTGTCCCAATGCCAACGATGGTCTTGGGGGTTGGCGGATGGGAGATGCGTCCGTAGATGTCTCCTTGTGCAGCAGTGGGGATTTGCAAGATTTCACAGGGCTGGAGCAGAGACGGAGCTCCTGCAGCTCCGTGGGGAGTGTTTATGACAACGTTCCGGACCCATGCCAGAGTTCCCAGGATCCACTGAGCC
The DNA here is from genome assembly GCF_013368585.1 of Megalops cyprinoides. Classification (NCBI taxonomy): domain Eukaryota; kingdom Metazoa; phylum Chordata; class Actinopteri; order Elopiformes; family Megalopidae; genus Megalops; species Megalops cyprinoides. The sequence goes on along the minus strand of NC_050598.1, from coordinate 14,895,792 downwards.
CGGGAGGAGAGGATATCTCCAAGCACCTGGACGACATTCTGCAGCATGTCCACGGCCTCCAGCAAAACCTCGACCTGTGGTCCAGGAGGATGTGCCTGGATTTGGAAGATGATGATAACGTCTCTGAGGAGACTGTGGAGACTGTTCGTCCCTTAAGCCTCCGCTTTGAGGAGCAGTCCATGTCAGACGTGGGTACAACGGCCAGTGACTTCGACAGCACGGGGAACTCACTGAACGAGGCTGAGGAAATGGAGATAAGGGAACGACGAGATTCCGGAGTAGGCGCCTCTTTAACCAGGCCAAACAGGTCAGCTAGTAAATAGACTACAGAAATTTGTTTAACCCTGTTTGCTGTGTCTGGTTTGCCTGAATGTCACCCGCATGTGTGGTCTGTGTTTCAGAAAGCTGAGGTGGCACAGTTTCCAGAACTCCCACAGGCCGAGCCTGACCTCGGCGACATTGGAGATCAATCGACAGTCTGCTGCACAGCTGAACCTGCTCCAGAAGTTCTCCCTGCTCAGACTTACTGCTATCATGGAGAGATATTCTGTGCCTAACAAGCAAGGCTGGAGTTGGTGAGTGTAAGAGCTGAAAGAGTGATAGATTACTTGCAAATATCATCCCTCATATGGAAAAGCAATGTACACATCATGTGGGAGCTTCATGTGGGTCTCCAATGTGCTTTTGTCAAGGGTGCATTTGGAAGATGGCACACAAATAATTGTATACACTTATTGTGCTTTTCTGAAAGGTGTGCAGTATCTGCCTCTAATTGTGCCTTCCAATCAATAATCTCATTAGTATGTCTGTACTCAGTAAAGAAATCAATGCTGCTTTGATACCAAGAGGCCATTAATAGTCAGAGACGTTTAAATGTGCCTTGTGCTAATAGGTGCTAGGTAGTGATCATATATGGTCAGCTACAAAGCATTAGGAATACATTTAATCTAATGCGGAAGTGATTTCAGTGCATAAGACAGTGAAAACATTTCCTTGGGATCCACTCCTGGACTTTCTTCTCACAGGATGATGCCCAAATTCATGAAGAGAACCAAGACTCCAGATTACAAGGACAAAAATGTGTTTGGTGTTCCCCCCATTGTGAATGTGCAGAGGAATGGACAGCCCCTGCCCCAGAGCATCCAGCAAGCCATGCGCTACCTCCGCAGAAGATGCCTTGACCAGGTAGAGTTGTCTGTCTCACTGACATAATTTAATCACCATGCAAATAATAAATGACTGACCCTCAATTTATCCCATGTAGTGTCTCAAATGTATTTTTTTCATTTGAAGACATTTAGTGGTCAAAAGTGCAGATACGTCATTGACATACTGCAAAATATCTGAATAAAATAAAATAAGGAATATTCTGTTGCATGAAATGAAAGTTGTCTAGTGTGTAATATGTTGTAGTACTGTACATTTATTAAATATGTCCTAACAATATAAACAAGACTGGAAAATAAAGTGTGACCATTTACTTCAGTTTGTTAATTGTACGGATAGGTTGGTATTTTCCGGAAATCTGGCGTGAAGTCTCGGATCCAGGCGCTGAGACGGCTGAATGAGAGTTCCCCAGATCATGTCAGCTATGAGGGCCAGTCACCGTACGATGTGGCGGACATGCTGAAGCAGTACTTCCGAGATCTCCCAGAGCCTGTGTTCACTGCCAAGCTCACAGAAACCTTCCTGCAGATATACCAATGTAAGTTTGTATTCATTGTTCATACTAAGATGTACCTGCTGTTAGGTATGCTGCTGTTGCATTTCCAGACTGCATTGTATGACTAATTATTTACTAGTTTTGGCTTCCCCCTCTTAGCTGGTTGCTCATCCAATCATTAACTAAGCAGGGTATTTTTTGGGGTGGGTCTGCGCTAAAGTGGCAGCCTTGTCTGTCAGCCTCGTTGTACAAAGACAAAGAAGTCTACTCCAGCAGGGAGGTCATGGGGCGTCTCTCATATCACTATTCCATATTCTGATTGTTAATTAACTTTAAATTAAATTAAATTAAATGTGCACAACTAATAACATCTATTTGTGATGGAATGGTACATTCTTTGGGTATATTGTGTTGCACTTCGGTGTTGGGCCAGGTGTGCATACGCAGTCCCAACCCTGTGTTTGGCAAAGGCTCTTGTTTGTGTGTGGGTGGTGGTGTCCTTGTGTCCTTGTCCTTTGTGTCATTTTGTTGGATGCACCTTGTGTACTTCAAGAATTACTCTGCTGAATGTCAAAAATGTAAATGTAATATGCTAATGTCATGTTCACCCCCAGGCTCACAGAGGGCTTCACATACAGCCATGCATCCAGAACCACTAGACCACATCCATTTCTTGTTTTTCTAGATGCAGCCACGTGCCTGGGGCTCATATACATTTCATAATTGCAGAAAAATTCCTGCCTCCGATGACTATTATTGCTGCATATAAAGGCAGCAACAGACTTGCTTTCCGTTTTAAAATTGTATTCTGTACCCTGCTGTTAGTAAACTCACATCCTGTCCCAATAACGTTTGCTTTTAGACAATTCCATTTTGGTTTTTTTACACTAATTTTACACTAGCTACATAAGAGATTAACTTGCACTTACAAACAAAGAAGTAGTTATATATATTCACAACAATCACCAATGCTTCAGCACATTCTGAAGATGGAAATTGTGGGAATTGTGCTGACATGTTGCTTTTTTTACAATAAAAGATTTTAAAAGTAAAGGAATGTGGCTACTTTATTTATTTCTTTATTTTTGTTTCACATATTAAAGTACAGGGTTACATAGCTTGCATTAATGTAATTCTCCATTTACCAAGGTTAATATTTACTGAAATAATTCAGGTTAAGTACTTGGATTAAGTGTAGAACAGTGTCATACCCAGGATTCAAACCTGCAGCCTTCTGGTACTTTGTGGAAAAAGTGTTTACAGTTCCATAAAAGTAAAAAAAAAAAAATAATAAAAAATATAATTTCAAACTTTATTCTTCCCTCATGCTAACAGCTGGAGCCAACAAGAAAAAATATTTGCTCCAAGTGTGTTTGACGACAGTTTCACAATTTCTTTTTTTTTTTTTCTTTTTCCTGCAGTGAAACAATAGACCTGACAGTATCTCACGGCCCTTTCTTTTCAGCAGTTTTGGATCTTTTCCAGATCTGAGCTTTTTTGTCTTGCTGTCCTGTCTCCGGGGATGAAGACAGACTCTTCCCTCTGCTGTCTTCCGGGTGTCTTTTTCACTCTGTCCCAACCTCTTTTGCCCTGTGTCTTTCTCCCAGGGGTTCCAAAGGACCAGCGCCTGCAGGCTGCCCAGGCCGCGGTCATCCTGCTGCCGGACGAGAGCCGGGAGGTCCTGCAGACCCTGCTCTACTTCCTCAGCGACATTGCCTCCGCCCAGGACAACCAGATGACGGCAGGAAACTTGGCCGTGTGCCTGGCCCCTTCCCTCTTTCACCTCAACATCTCCAAGAAGGAGGGGAGCTCCCCCAGGTAGAAAACAGCTCCCGCCATGTACTTAAGGGTTTACAGTTACACCCTCAACATAGATGATGAACCTTTCCTTCTATCTCTGTCTTTTACCCTCTCAGTCAATTTCAAATTCAAATGTGCTTTACTTGCAAGACTTGCAAGAGAACTTTTGTTGTATGTTGTTGTGTGGCAAATAATCACAATGACCATGATGTGCTTATCCATGTCTGTACCATTTATTTTCATATGAACAGAGAAATTAGATACAACTTGATTTGGCTACTGAATAAATGGGTAACCTTAAACCAATTTGTACTTTCTTCCTAATCCTCTCTTTCTTCTTTCTGTGCTTCTTTGTATATTTCATCTTCATTTTTGGCCCTATCAAATTATTGCAAATCCTCCAGTAATCTAGTAGTGCTTCTCAATGTTAGTCTTTCCTGTCTGAATAGCATAAATTGCATCATATTTATTGTAGGCAGTTGTAAATGAGCTGCCTCTTTTGACTTGCAAGGAAATATTACATGCACAGCTACTCTCGATGTGTTATCTAACAGGGACAGACTAGGATCTAACAAGGACAAGCTTTTTAGGATGCAGTTCTTCAGTTACAGTCTATTCTATTCCAAGGAATCAATTGTCATTCCTTCACCGTTTTCAGCATTGGTCGTATACCTTAGCACACAGAACACAATGCAAACCACATTGTGTTCCGAAACTAAAATAATTATCCAAGGGGCCGAGTAATTTGAAAGAGTGGAAGGAACTGGTTAGCATTCCTTTGGAATGGTGTTTCTTTTATGTGTGTCAGGTAATGTGGGCAACAATATGAGTTTTACATCGGCATTGAATAGATATCAATACTTTGACTGGCAGAACTATTCTTTCCGAATGTGTTCTTTACAAACACTGGATTAAGAGAAAAATGCTCTTTGCCTCCCTTGCTTCCTTTGTTTGTTCACTGAATGCCTTTTTGTTAGAGATAAATAACTTTGAAAGGCCGACTGTGTCTGACATATGCATGTACTGCCATAGAGAAAATATATGTAACTTATACATGAAGCCTTATACACTTTTATATACTTTTATGCGCTTTTCTTTTTGCTCGCTCAAAACATTTTCATTATAATTCATACACACCCTTGAGAATCTTTGAGACTGTCTGAGCAAATGCTTCCTAATACTGAAGTGAACCTGTACACGGTATCACACTAGTTAGCAGCTTGTGCTGGAAAGTCTTCTCAGAACATGGGCAAAATTTGCAGCTACAGTGGTCTTTTTCAGTTAATTACTTTTTCAGCTTTTGGGTTCCCATGACATTTTTGTGCTTATTTACATTTTAACCACCCACCCACTTGAAGAACAGAATATTAACAAAATAGTAAGTTAAATTATTAGAGTGTAAATGCCATAGAACAGTTTATCCCATACCCCTCTCAAATTGTGGGAAGCAGAGACATAGCAGCCTGCCAGATACAGAGCCTCTTCACCAAGTGTTTTAATTTTTTTTTGAATCTGGTAAATATAGGATCTGATTGGTCTGTACAGTATATTTTATATGGAAGTATTAATCTGTGTTTAAGTGGTACATAGACAGGAAATAAGCCTGTCCCTGTCTCTTCCCCCCCACTAAGTCTTTGTCTTGTCTGCCTCTCTCAATCTCTCTGATCGTAGTTGTCTGCATGTGTGGGTGTGCTCATGTCTGTGTGCAGAGGCCAGTTCCTTGTTGTCTTTAGGGAGCTGCTACAGGATGTAGAGGGGCTGTTGCGGATATGACACTCCACCCCCTATAATAATGGGCCAGGGTCCCATGAACACTGGCTCCAGCTCTGATCAGATTAACATCTTGCACGTTAGTATCGTCTGACAAAGTGCTGTGCATGAGTCAAGTAGTAATGTTTGATTTGTGCCTAGGCTAAAAATTATGTGTATGGAAGCTGATTTGTGGTAAAATCATTGCCATTGATGGATCACTGTTTTGCATTGTTTTTTGTTTTTTTTTTTAATGTCTGAGTGTTCAACTGAAGACTGTCCTGGCAAATCTGAAATTTTATTGATAGGATGTCCCGTTTGTACCTTATTGGTCCTGTCATGCATACTGGTTACTAGACTGCTCTTTCTTGCATTCTGGAGTCCCTAGCTTCACTGGTTTGTATGTGCCAGCCAGAACTCATACTAGTTGCCATTCATTACAGTATGTTCTCTCTATTGAGCTGTTGGACCCTGCCTGACTGGTGGCTGCAGTTGGACAAGTTGTACATAATGTGTGTGTCAGGCGCTTTTTACTCAACACTCCACCTACACTCCACCACTCGAATAAATCGAATTAAACCATGCTTGTGGGAATATAGAACACGGAACATGGCTGTGAGTAATCAGTGGTTATGGTTACATAATTAACGTTTCAGAAATTCTCCCCTTACAGCTTCTTACATAAATATTTCTGTACAGTTTACACACACGAAATCCAACCATGCTTTTTGTTTGTATTTTGGGAGCAGACTGATCCATGGAAGGAGTCCAATGAGTAAACCAGATCAAAAGGACCTAAATGAGAACATGGCTGCCACACAAGGACTTGGTCATATGATTGTGGAGTGCAAGAAGCTGTTTCAGGTAGAGTACTCCTGTGTATCGTACATGTACATCCGTTTAACTGTTAAAGTGTTTCCCAGTCCTTGTTCTCGAATTCACAGGGCAGATTAGGATTAATTTCTAATTTCTAACACAGGACTTAGTTTCACTAAACTATACTTGTCATTCATATCCCTTTTATTGGTTTATTTCATGCACTCCTGTACTTGTCAATGTTTTGCTTTACACTACTAAATGATAGTGCGGGCAATGTTATTATGCTAAGTTTCTAAAGTTAATATTTGCTCACTCCAACAGACAAAGAAAAACTGTGTACAAATTCCTGGTAAATACCGTAATATTTGCTGCATTGACTGTGCTGCTAAAGACTAAAACTGAATCCAACATGTGATTGTGTCAATGGATACACTGTCCGTCTTCCTGCCCATGAGCTCAGATTGCAGCAATTGAACTGAATTTTGTTCCTGTTGGTCCAGATACCTCACGATATGATGTTGCAGTCCCGGAACTCCTATCTGGCAGCCGACACTCACCCGCTTCCTCTCCACGGCCTGGGCATTAACCTGAAAGGCGAACCTGTGGATTATCGGGCCTACCTGGAGGACAGCATCCAGTGCCTACTGCGAGAGACAACAGAGAAGAGCCGCGGGTGGCACAATGCACCAGCGCCTGAGAACACAGAGCTAGCATACAAAAAGGTACATAACAACGCTAACTAATCTGAGAGAGAGAGAGAGGGCGAGACAGAGAGTGAGAGAGGGGGGTATCGCTGCCTTCTGCTTTCCTTGATTGGGTCCATTTAGTGTTTCATTGGATTGATTCAATCCACCACATTGCTGTGAAGTGTGTGAAGGCACAAAAACATTTAGAAGTGTCTTCAGTGTAACAGGTGAATAAATTATATTGTATAAGCTGTTTATGTTGTCCTAAAAACAGCATTCGCTTAGGAAACAAATGAATAATCATGAATCAGTACCAGCCAAGTGATTTGCAGGCTGTGTCAGTCAGTGCTCATTAAATGCAAACATCTACCTTTATCTTTGGTGAACAAGGTTTTCTAATCCACTTACCACGTGATGTGTTTGGCCATGGTTGTCGTCAGAGGACGGAGCACTTTGCAACCAGTTAATTGTTCACGCTGTTCATGATCATACCACAAAGGAGGGAGAATCAGGTTCTATGCTGTTGAAAAAAAAAATCTGTCCCTTCTAGCAAGTGTCAAAAAACATTAGGCCTTGTTCATCAAAGTGTGCTCAGAAATAAGCAAATTTTGTTCTTTGGAAAAAGTTGTGTGAAAAGCTATGTCGGATATATGCAGAACACCCAATTTTATTCTAAGCCTCATTCATTTAATGATGAATCTTGATCATTCATAAATTCTGTGCTTGTGAACTTTGTCTGTAATTAGCATAAGTAAATGCCCAAAAATCCCATGTATGGGCATTCTGACTTGAGTTGTAGGTACAGATAATGCTGCCAAAAGTAAAAAATGAAGGTATTTTGTCAGATTCAGAGATGTAAACAATACTGACAGAGGTGGATGCAAGAAAAAAATATATTTCATAGTGTGAGCAGTCGTGTAGTCGTATACCCTATTTTCGGTATCCAGACGTTTGCTAACTTTCACTTCACCTTTTGCACTCGGAAATGTCACCCGCATTTACCATTTTTCTTTTGGTGGGATTTTTTTTTTTTGTCCCAGATAATAACGGTAGTATTGTAGTAACTGATGTAACTGTAGTAAGCACTGAGATCAGTGTTTGCATGTAGGCACAGAATCAAATGCAGCAGTTTTTCCAAAGCCGCAACACTGGGGATTCTTGTTGGTGCAAGTATTGATAAAGGCCATGGGTTTTGTCAGACACTCATTTAGCTCTGAAATGTTAGGTATGAGAAGGCTAACAATGAGCCATTAAGCAAATCTTAATTTTTTGCAACAAGCCTTTTCAGTATCACACATTATTTGAGTTTATGGATATACCAGATCCAGGATGCAAAAGTGTAAAAGTGATTCCATTATGCTGCTGTAGAGCAAAAAAGAAACTTTTTTGAAATTGCTGGAAAGCTGTACAGTTAGTAGAGTTATTGTTGTTCCTAAGACTACATCTGAGGTTCAATAGTGTGTTGGCTAATGGGGAATTTATGGGTATTATTGTAATTATAGATCCAGGTCCCACCTCTTTGAGAATAATGGGGGAAAACACTGTAATCCTAGAGCTGTACTCAGTAATAAGTTGGCCTTGATGTAGAATGAGCCAGTGATGCTTCACTGTCCGGTGTCACATTTTGAATGATTGTTGCCCCACAGGTAGGAGAAGGGCCTCCCGTTCGCCTTTGGAGGGCATCTACCGAGATCGAGGCTGCGCCCACCACGGTGCTTCGCAGAGTTCTGCGAGAGCGGCACCTGTGGGATGACGACCTGCTGCACAGCAGAGTGATCGAGGCCCTGGAGAGAAACACGGAGGTCTTTCACTATGGGACTGACACCATGGCACCCCACCCCCGCAGGGACTTTGTTGTTTTGAGGTAGATTTCTTGTGTTAATTTTTCAAATTTTTCAGAATTTTTCTGAGATCCTTCAATTATACCTGGGGTCAATACTGCTTAAGGTTTGACCATAAGGAACACAGTAATCTGCATGTCAGCTCTTTTTACTGAAACAGGTTGTTTCATTCATTATGAAGATTTAGTTCACTGACTCACTGACTTGTTCAGTACGTTTAAGTTCAGTGTTATTCAAATGTTTTTACCAGTGACTGACAGTAATGTTACTGTCAACACCCTTCACCTTCGACACATTAGCTACATTATAAATAGGCAAAAAGCATAATCACTGCAATGAAATGTTCTGTAATTTTTTTTTTTACTTGTTTTAAATTAAAACAAAATGTAATCAAGAAAACACTGATAAGGTAGGGTTTATTAGAGACCAAATGTTTTTTGTTGGGGGCCAGACAGGAATATTTAAACGTCACACTGTTTGAGGTCCTCCCCCCAAAGTGACAAGGCATTGGTTGAAGGTCATGCAGTAAAAAACAGAGACAGAGACAGATGTATCATTACACTGTCAAGTATGATACAGCAGAGTTGACACAGGTTGTGCCCTCCTAACAGTACCACCATCAAGGACAAATTACTAGTGCAGTGGTTTCAAGAATGCCTATCACTGTCACCAAAAAGACTAAATCCACAGAAAGGGGATTTTGGATTACAGAGTCTGTAAACATTTTCTAGCATCAATCCATTATTTGAGGTTGAGAGTGTGAAAAAGAGCATAGATGTGAACTGCAAAACCTCTTACCAGGATTTTGTAGTTCTTCAATGATACGTACAGACTCCTCATTACTCAGCCTTGGCATGTGCCGGCATCCCTCTCTCTTGCCTGCCTCCTGTTGGCGGACGAGTGATCAGGTGGCATCACCGGGCCTATGATCTGTGTGTACCTGTAGGCGCTGGTGCACGGATTTGCCGCGGGGTGTGTGCGTGCTGGTGTCTTCCTCCGTGGACCATGACGCGGTTAACCTGGAGGCGGGCGTGCAGGCCCTGCTGCTCACGTCCCGATGTCTGATCGAGCCCTGCGGGCCGGGCCGGTCCCGACTGACCCACTACTGCAGGGCGGACCTCAGGCAAGTCTCGCGGTCCTGACCGCCTCTCAGATACCACCAGAGGGGAAATCAGTGCACTTCAGTTTACTTGTTGTGTGCTATTCAAGTCACTTGACAGATATGCTCTTCTTACCAAACAGCGGAGACCAGTAAGGCTAAAATTTGGAAGGAGAAAAAAATTGTAAACTGGTCTTTCAGAATTTTGGATTTTGCTTATCATTAACATGCATGATTGACAAGAATCTCAGTTTAGATAAGCATTACCCACTTACAGCTGTTTCCCTTTATATTGGATTGCATTCGGTGGCAGCTGGTGAGTCACAGCCGGTGAGGAGCCAGAGAGCCTACCTTTTATACATGTTTTTCATGATTAACACGCTTGCCAATTTTAGTTAGAATCATCCATCATCATCTGAATTTGTTTTACTCAGTTATATGTAATTACTTCACTTGCCCCTCTCTAATCTCTCAAAAATTACAAACAAAAACATTTATAAATCGGGTTAAGAGGCTTGTTTAAGGATGCTACAGTAGCGCTCCACCTGAAATTAGATCCTGTCACCTTATGATCTTATGTCCAGTTCCTTAGCTGCTACACAGCCAGCTGTTTGTAAGAAGTGGGTGATTAATCTTGGGCTGTTCTGTTTTTTTAGGGGTCGGTCTCCTGAGTGGTATAACAAAGTGTTCGGCCATCTCTGTGCTGTCGAGGTTGCGAGGATACGGGATTCTTTCCCCGTCTTTGCCCGGGGACCAGAAGCAAAGGTGTAGAGCATCCTCGGTGCTATTTACATGCATCCATCTAGACCACCTAATGTGCTCTTTGTTAAATGTGCTGTGCTGTCCCTTCCAAGTGTGAAGGCCATTTTAGCTCAAAAGGGAAAGCAAAGACTGTCACACTGGAGCATGATTGATCTGAGAGTTGTGTTGATCAACTTTACCTGTGTTGATTCCTTATGTTTATGTTGAGAAGCAACAGCTGAAATTGCAACAAAAACCAAATAAAACATTTTTTAATGGTTGCTTTTGGAGTTGGCCAGACTAAGAAGTCTGTTGGCATGTGGTTCATTCAGCAAGGCGCACATCTTGAGTGCAGGCTGAGCCCTGTGGTCTGGCTTTGAAACTGGCTGCCCATGTCATATACTGACGATGAGCAGCAGAACCAACTGGGGTCAGACGTGATTTCTTCTCATACTACTCTCAGACACCCTGCAATTTGTGAGTTGCTTGGATGATATCAGTGGAGCAGTGCCTCCAATGTGTGCCCAGTTCACTGTTATGCACTGTGGGACTTGTAGTGCAAAATAGCCATTGGCTATGTGTTAGTATGGATGAGAGGATTGCATTTGTCTTGTTCTTGCTTCAGTGCTCCGGCATGAATGCATATGTTGCTGCAGTTAGATAAGGCTGTGCAATTGGTGATTCCAAACAGGATCGTATAAAGGGGAAAAAAGCATAAAAAGGAAATCTGTTGGCATTCACTGTGAGGGGTTTAAAACAACTGTGCATATTTAAAACCCAGAACACCCCCTAGAGAAACAGAAAAGGGTTTTGTCGTGTCTGAGGATGTCTTATCAGGCTTACTAAAGCAGAGAGAGAAATAGAGCTGTCTGTTAGTCCAAGACACCAAACTGACGGATCTGGAACGTTCCTAAAACGTGACATTGTGTTGACTTATATATTTATATAGCGTTGTTTCTATCAGAGGGTGACAGTTCTGCGCTGCTGTGCAAATGTACACAAAATCAATTGTGAAAACCTAACAAATGACAAATGGAGTGTTTCTTTGTGATAAGTCAGGAGCAAGTCTAAAGGGGTCACCAGTGGTCATGCAATTATTCAGAATAAACCCTGTGTTTAAAAGGGAACTTTATGCTTTTAATGTGTCTAACTAAAATAGTGTTTGGAAATGACATTTATTTCATCATGGGGGAAGGTTTCTGCCTAAGCCGGCTAATGACGTCAGAGAGTGGCACTGGTAATTAACTCTAGATATACACTGCATTTAAATCCTCATTTAAATGCATTATAGTTGTGACTTGAAATGGTGAAATAAGTAAAATAAACACTCATACAATTATCAGGGTTTAAATTGTTGCATTACAACTCACTTGTGATTGAAGACATTGTATTGATAAAAAATGAAAACTATCACAGGTGACATCCTCTTTAAATGAACAACGTTGTTGTCTTCTGAGCTACCTGCGGATATTTCTTATTAAACTGCACTGCACACAAAATGATGATGATAATATATTTTTATTAATGTAAATAAGATTTGTCATATTTAATAAAGGCACCTTGTTGTTTACTTCAGTAGGCCCTGCATTCCTGACTGACACATTTTGTGTCTGAAATGAGATAGTAGTCCATGAGGTATAATCTATTGTTGGACATTAGTGAGTGACAGAATGTGTAGGTTAGCAGAAAAGGATCATCACATTTAGAAATGTTCATTTAAAACGTTAGATTGTCATTCTATTTAAATCATTTCAGTGTTTACCTCAGAAGGTATCGCTCCATGTTGCTACTGAATGGATTCCTTTAAGGTGGTTCTGTACCTATGCATTTCAGAAGTGGATATTTGTGTCTATATAAAACTTACTCCTTATAGGTAGACTACTTATGTTCTTTTTGTAACTTTATATTAGGCCAGAAGTTTTTTTTTTTTTTAAAGAGAGCATATTTTAGTTTCCAGCAGTGGTTATTTAAGAAGAAGACATAAAATTTGCACATTGCTGCAGGGATTTTTTAAATATTTAAATCAGTTAAAATGAAAACATGAATAATGCTATTTTAGTTGTATTCTTTTTCCTCCTCCCTTGCTATTTTATCATATCACATTGTTGCACAGTAGAATGTACAGTACACTTATCTCTTGCAGTATACTAGTGTCCACTACAATAAATGTACAGTGTAAAGGTAAAAACATAAGAGATTTAAGTTTCTCCATTTAAAGACAAGGAAACTATGAAACCATGGTGCCCTGATTTGAAACATATCATTTCTTTTTTCTGTCAGCTGTGGCTCCTAGAATGGTTTTATCAGTAGCTCTTGTGTTGTTGAAATGATCAACTGGAAACTATACATGTAAGCACAATCAAGGAGGCACTAAGTGGCCACATTATTCCCTAATAAAAATAAATGCATCCATGAAAGGATAAGGGGTCAGTTTAGCTGTGACTATTCACATTAATTCACATGAATCGTGTATGCATATTTGACGTTTTCTGTCATGAAGTCTTTGCAACATTACTAAATGAATGGCCACTTGCACAACAATTTTTAATCTGTTTGATATTTTATTTGTATGTATGTCATGTGTCCTGTTCTATTGAGCTTTCTACCAATAATACCGATATGTGTTATATTGCTTTGGATGTATACAGAGAACACAACCAATAAAACATTAACAAATAATTCAAAAGCCCTGGTTTTTCATGTTTGTGTGTGAATATGTGCCTAAAGGTGTTACATACATGTGTATGTGAGTGTAACGAACCATAGTTTTTTTGTAACCATAGTAACAAAATCACAGCTTATAAAAATAACATATAGTACCGCTTCAATAAGTACATTACTTTAATATATAAATCATGAACTGAACCCTTTTTGTGCAAAGGATACATTATTATTTTTAATTTGAGATATGTCTTAGCTCTGGCCTTCAAGAAGAAATGCAGACACTTCGGATGGAGGCAAGGAAAGAGTGTCAGTGTTAAAGCTTGAACGGACCTCACTGCGAACTGGATAATTTTAAGTAGATTGTTATGAATTACCATTAAAAGAGCTGGCTGAGGAGCTGGCATTTAGTGATGTGCAACAATAGAGTGGCCTTTGTTGCATTTGACATTTGTATGGATCTAGCTCATGTGTGCGATTCTGATCAAGTTAGATTACATATCTTGCATATAAAAAAGACTGCCTGCGCCCACCTAAGTGTGCTTAGTGTCTAAACAGTGTTTTTGTCTAAATGGAAATTTGACTGAATGATCATTACACAGCCATGAATGCTAAAGCCGAAAACAAAAGGCACCAAGCATGGTTAAAATAGAATGTGCAATCCAGGGGAGATGTTATTAAATGTAAAGGGGCGACAGTGTAGCATAGTGGTAAGGAGTAGGGCTTGTAACCAAATGGTTGCTGGTTACATTTTCTGCAGGAGTACTACTGCTGTATCCTTGGGAAAAGTTCTTAACCCTTTCACGCCTACGGTCACACCGGTGTGATTAGCCCTTTTGTGCACATGGTAAAACTGGTGTGATTAGAACACTGGATTGGATGTACAAAAGGGTTAATCTAAAATTGCCTCAGTGAAATATGCAGCTGTGTAAATGGATAAGATGAAACCTACATCAGAGACTCTGGATAAGAGCGTCTGCTAAATGACAGTAATGATACTGGCATTTTCGTGGTGCGTGTTTGGAATGTACAACATCACAGTGTTACTTTTTTTTTTTTTTTTTTTTTTACAAAATTTGGAACCAACAATTGTACACTGCAGGCTTTTGCCTCTTCTCACAGCTTCCACACTCATGCAGGAGCACAGGGGTAAGTCTCTGACACACTTGCATGCAGCCAATGGCTACTTTTCACTCAAGTCCCACAGTGCACCACAAGGAAGCAAATCCACTGACATCTTCTGAGCAACTTTCAGGTTCGTGGTGAGCCACTAGAGGTCACAGCAGCAAAGTAAACAGGCCTTGGTGACAAAACCCACCCTGCCTCAAAGGAATGATGCCAATTGGTCTTCGTGTACCTTTAAAGCCAGTCTTCACCAGTCATTATACCAGTGTCCATTTACTGTAATGTCCAACTGTAACTTAGAGTGGTCATGGATATTTTAGGAAATACACTGAAGGCTGGTGAGACAGATTCTCAGGATTTTGTCTTGCTTGCTGTAACATTCCACTTTCTATTACCACCACTGCATGGTAGTCCAACAGGCAGCTGTCTTGCCCTAAAGCTTGACCCCATCCTGACCCCAACCATGCTAGCTTACTGGTATGTGCAGCAAGAAGACTGAGAAGCTCAGCTGATCCAGAAGGAATTTCACTTGCAAAATGTCTCTCATTCATATTTAATGCCCTGCACATCCATATGAAAGATGGACACACACACTCACATGAAATGCTTGCAAAACAATGTAAAAATATTTTGCATACGCACTTGTGACCATTTCATATATGTATGAGCGTTTCATATATGTGTGTACAAATCATCAATAAGTATGTTTGCCTGCCAATAACCCCCCAACACCCCGCCCCCCCCCACACACACACACAAAAATGACATGTGCACTTGAATTGGACTTCTCTTCTCTGCACCTTCTGAAGAATCCCAATACAACTAAATTGTGAATGTGGACCATGAGGAGTTTTGTTATTTGCCAGACTGTTTGCCTACTGTGAACATTTTCTTCAAAAACAGTTCCCTAGATGGAGAAAACAGTGAGGAGACACCGGAGCCACTGAAGCTAAAGGAAAGTGAGGGAAATATTGTAATCCTGTGTAAATAATAATAAAAAAAACATTTGTGAAGCAGTACATATTTGGTAGCTACCATACTCCACTGTACACAGCAATGTAAGATTTCATGCAACACTACTGCATCTGAAATAAAGAGGGAGAGCCAGGATGTCTACAATATCGCTATCCATGCTTGTGTCTCCTATGGCACATAAACACTTTTCTGTTGCGATAATGCTGTATTTTTCTGTATTTCTGCATTTTTGATGACGTCTTTGAGTTCCCATTTAAATGTATTGGTATGATGACCTATCCCATCCTGGCCTTTTTGCCATTGGTATTCTCACTTTTTGCCATCCGTATTCTCACTGCCTTTGACAAGACTTGACAAGTACATGCTTGATTTTCTGAGGAGGGCTTGAGTTTGTCATATAATAATCTCAAAGCCTGAAAGAGGGTTAGTTAGCTAATGTGACCAGCTCCACCTAGATTAAATTCAAGATGCATCTTAAATTCCACAATCACTTTATTACACACAGATGAGTTAAAAGGTAAAGCCCATTTTGGTGTTGATGCATCTTCACATCGTTATAGTGCAATATATGGAATAAAGAAAATGAGAATTTTTGAGAAATATTTACTTTTTTGGGTTGTTATGGCACATAATGACGGTTTCAGAATATATTCTTACACACATGAAAGTAAATGGAAAAGAAAGGTCTCCATATGCACACTGTTATTAACCCAATGCATTAAGGAATTCATTTTGTTGGCATCATCCCTGCATTAAATTCAAGTATCACATACAGAACACATCAGAACATTTGGTCTTTGGCGGTTTGGCACCCTGCAAGCAAATGGCAAAGCAGACAATACAGTAGTATGGATTAAATGTTCATTGCAACTTTGTGGGTCTCTAGTCCACTGGGAAAATGCAGTGAAATGGCTGCTGGGTAGTCTTTGAGCCACTGATCATTACAGAGGATTTGACTGCATCCGAACCTCAAATTCTTTCATAATGATTATATACTGCACATTCCAATTTTTTCACAAAATGTTTCCCTTTCTATTATTCACCTTAATACTGGAATTTGTATAATTGAATTACAATTTTTTTTTGCTTTTTACAGATTTTTCACAAACTCATACTATTAAGTGTTTGTCATATTTTTTTTTCATTTTTTAATTACTTTTTTAAAATTTCCTCTTTAAATGATGCCTTCTCATTAAAACATGAGTGTTTCATATAAACAGTGTTTTCACTTGTATAGCATACTGTATCTTTTACATTGAACAGGCACAAAGGGACTCAGATAGCTGAACCAGATAGGAGTTAGTCAGCTGATTCACTGATTCGACAGCAGCATCATGATGTCCATTCTCCATGTCCCATTCTCCTACAAAGATGGGCTTCAGGCAAGGTGTTCACTGGCTGTTGAGAGTCCCCTTTTGGACGCCTTCCCCTAATAAATCCTGCTGGTTCCTTCTTGAAGAGGTAAGCACAAGGCTGAACAGGTGTAGAGAGTTTTCCAGTCTCTGCGCCTCCACTCCACCCCGGGGGCTATGGTGTGCGTAGATAATAGACAGCTAACAAGAGACCATCCTGCCACTAGGGGGCATTGCTATGTGTGTAAATCATAGAGATGCTATGCGGGGTCTCCTTCATTCCGAGCTGCTGCCACTTCATCTGGAGACAGAGTTTGAGCCGTTCCCTGAAGGAGGTGGTTGTCATGGTGTAAAGGATAGGGTTCAGGGCACTGTTGATCGGCAGGATGAATATCACGACCCATAATATTATGGTACCTGGAGGAGAAAGAGCAACAGGGGTGGGGGAAGGGTGGGAGACTGTCAGTCAATTATGAATAATTAATAAGTGTGTGGCCTTTAAGGTGGACAGTGCCTTGAGAATTCTGGCCTTCTAAATGTTTCATTATCTGAACCTTTTTTTTCTGTGCTTGTGGGAAAGTTGGCTTTTTAGGTCATTAAAGATAATGGCTTGGTAAAGTAAACGCTTTAAATTTTTAAAGGGTATATACTGTATCTTATGTTAACAGAAATCTTTCTCTGTTACTTTCTCTGGCCACTTCCCCAGGTTCTAGTTTATGCATTCCTCAATGTAATAGTATGGCTCTCATTTTAAATATGATGCATTTAATATTATCCATAATAGCTAATTCATTCAGCTTCTTCTAACTAAATTCATAAATGAATACATGATTATAGTCCAACAGTATCAATAGCCATCCATCTTTAGACTTTGCTGCAATGAATAAGCATTTTTATTCAATACTGCCTGCATTTTGCATTACTACATTCCTCACATAATAGCTGAAACCCACAGAGTGAAATTATGTGTCAAACCTATTAACTGGAGCCATTTAAAGCCATTTATAAAGCTCACAACAAAAGCTTCTATTCAGGTGCCCAATTAGCCAACTGCCCCACCATGAGATATTGCACCTAATTCATAAAATGGCAAACACTTGCATGTCATTCCCCTCTTTATTGTCACTACGATTTCCTTTCCATAACCCAAAGATCCACTAGCTTTGAAAGACGTTGCCCTGTGGATTGCACACATTTTGCTTTTGCTAATGACATTATACCGAGGGAACTGGGCCATGGGACAAACTGTACCGGTACAGGACAGCTGGAAAGGATATAGCCCCTTCCCATTGCATAAGAACTTTACTGTGTCAAGAGAAATACAGCAGTGTTTGTTGTTTGAGTTTTTGTGCTTGTTTTTTTATACCTTTCCCTCTTTATGCAACTCTGTTTTGGAGCTGCTACTTGTGCATTAGACTTGTCTTACTGTGACAACCTCTGCACTTGTGCAGGAGTGCTAAAGCAAGATGAACGCAATCCTGCAACAAACCAACTCACAGCCAACAGCTATATTTCATGCTACAAGGTACACAGTGCACCACTGTGAAGTCGGTGCCAAGTAGAGGATATATGCTTTGTCATCTACGCAATCTGGAAGCCCTTGGCAAATTAAAGGGTGTCTGAGAGCAGCGAGACAAAGAAGCCCTGGCCGACCTACAAACCCTATCCCAGGTGGAATGAAGCCAGTTGGTGGGCTCCTGCATATTATAATCTCATGACATTGCTACGGAGGCTGGGCCGTGGGACACATCTTCCACTCAAGATGAGCGCCTTGCCGAGTGAGCCACTAAGAAGCCCCTCCGTGCTTGTTTTAGTCAGCCTATCCTTCATTTGAATGGACTCCTGCCTCCTTAAGTGGCTGATGAAATACAACACAGTGGAGACTGAGAACATGTCTTCAACTATCCTGAATATATAATTATATATATATATATATATATATATATATATATATAATTATAAAAAAATTATAATATATAGTATAATTGTTTTACATGATTGACAAGTGGTCCAATTTAAATAAGGATCACCCATTAGCAGCAGATTTCTTTGTACTTTACTGCACTTAATGTGTTATTGTTAGCTTTGTGTGCTTCAAATAAAAGCATTATAATTTAAACAAAAAAGAAACAATTGGACAGAATTTAAAAATCAATCACTGCTCTCTATCATAATCAAAATTATTCAACGAAACCTGTTCTCTTTGTTATATTTAAAATTAAGTGCACAGTCGTTATACTGGCACACTTTGCATAGAGTCCAATGCTGATGGATGGTCAAGGCAAGTTTATTCTATTCTATTTTGTAGATTTTTTGTAGAATAAGTAATCACTTGACCTATACCTGTTAGAATACTTAGAAACTACACTGTCATAATACCTATTTATATAGCAACAAAGGTACAATTACATCAGAGCACAGAGCACTCCAGGTATGTCATACGAGGCATGTATCCACTGACATACCTATGCTATAGGTCTGCTACATATGATCCCTGTAACTGAAGTAGTGAGTGAGTTACATTTAAGGTGAGCCAGAGGCAATCAAGGACAAAATCTTCAAGAGAAGCAGGAGATAATGGTTCTTAATATTAAAGAAGCATCAGTACTCTTTTTGTATAGAGACACACAGGGTGAGCAAGTGTAGGTGATAGAAAAGATAAACTGCAATGGTCTTCTAGGGTCAGAAATAGAGCCTATAAACTGAAATGCAGCCTGCCATACTGGCCCACATTAGAACAACATAAGGCAGGTCAATGGAAGCTTGGCCACTTGTCTAAATTAGACTTGTATAAGTGCTTAGACTGCTCAGACTGCTTTGTGCAAAAGGAACACTCAAATCCTGGACGACTTATAAATAGGTACTGTTACCTGTGATTTCCACTTGTAAGAGGGAGAGGATTTTGAGTAGAAATATCGGCATCCAGCACAAGGCATCAGTGAACACAATGAAAAAGAATCTTTTAGCGATGGTGACCTCCTGGTCAAAGACACTGTGGCGGGCGGTTTTGGCTCCGGTTTTCCGCACGGAGTAAAACATGCTGGTGTAGAAGAACACGATCATAATAAAAGCAAAAAGATTCAAGCCTGGAAAACAGAGATACATAAATGCATACATTTTTTCATCAGGTGCTTAGTTTTAAGCACATATAATTTTACTGCACATCTGTCAACATTCAAAACAGCTGCATAATATTTATCAAGGAACAAGGAAAATTACAAATAAGAAATAAGAAAAAATATCAACACTATCCATTTTGTTAGACCTCATTCCTAATTGATTTTGCTGGGGTTGTCCAGCTTTTTCTTGAATTATATGTATCACCCAGCATTCATTTGAGATTCTTGTGAGCACATATAACCTATGAGTCTTCTGAATTAAAAATTCACCCTGCAGACGATGGAAAAGAAACCCTGCAGCAGCCCTGTCATTGTCTCAGAGTGAAAACAATCGTGTTTCAAAGTGTACGTCCTTCACCTGCTGTGCAAAGGGAGATGTTTGGACCACTCCCTACCAGGGGTGCCAGAATGTTGCACCCCCAAGTGTAGAAGAACTGAAAAATGTATGAGGGAAGCATTTGGGAAAAACATCATTAAGAGATCAAAGGAAAAAAAATTGAAAATTTGTTTTGAATTTGATTAAGGATGAGGGAAAAGACTTTTAGAAACATTTGGAAGAAGAGCCACTTTGCTTCAACATATTTGTCTCCTCTGCTGGTCCCAACATACACCCATCTTACCTAGGAAAATCCCGGTGGAGTAGCTCTTAGCCCCTGGTTTCTCTGTCAGGTCAGAATGGAGGGGGAAGCAGACGCCGTTCCTGCCGTAGTAGTTTCCGAATGTCTGCTTATCGCAGAAGGGGATGACGGCAATCATGAAGCCCAGAATCCAAATGCCGATGAGGGTGGAGAGGGTCTGCTTACGTCCGGCGCGGTAGTTGTGGAATGGGAACACGATGCACACGTACTTCTCCAAGGTCATGTAGGTCAACAGCATGACAGACACCTCGGTGGACAGCATGGCCAAGGACCCAATCAGCTGACAGGAAAGGCTCTCCATCCACAGCTGGGCGTGTCTGTTGTACTCCCCACAGTACTTGATGTCAAAGGCCCCGATGAAGAACAGATAGACCCCCATCAGGCAGTCTGCACCTTTTGTTGGAGAAAGAGGGAATGCACAGATTTAATTAATCTTTGCAAAGTGGTACAACATTACACCACCACCCCCCTAGCCATTCACATAAAATCTGTTAAAATTACTCAGCTACCAACTAATGTCACCCTGAAACACAGTATCAGTGTATTTGAATGGGTTTGAGAGAATTGCTTGTCTAAAATGATAGTAAAGGCTCACATGTATTCATGTGCCTTTGATTAGCTGGCTGTAGCCTTTCAAACACCTGACCGATGCTGGTTAATCTGCTGGTTAATCTTTTATTTTGAAAAGTATGTCAGGTTGTTGAGTTATTTATTTTTAAAGATAGGCTAATCTTCTTTGCAAACTAACATGGAAATGGCAGCAACTGTGGTAAAAAAGAGAAGCTCCTGATTACAGAGCTGAGTTTAAATCAGCAGGTTACCATTTGTGCCTTCTCATCCCCCAAATGAAGTTGTGTTTGTTTACTCTGTAATACCTTCACTGAAGATTCCTACACAGAGCCTCCATGGACTCTGCATAGCACCCTCATAAAGACTGCACTAAAACAATAAGGTGTTAAGCGGCGCGTGCAAAGGCTTATTGGAACTAAAAGAACTGCAGTTTTTACTCACAGCAAAGTGACTTTATGGACATAGTGTGGTGACGGCTGTCGGACGCAATGCAGGAGCGCAGGCATATGACGAAAACGTTGCCGAAGCAGATGATGAAGGCCACCACCCAGACGAAGACGCGCAGGATGATGTTGGCCAACAGGTTCTCGAAGGAGGAGATTCCGTCTGTGTTGGGCTTACAGCTGCGCACATTGGGCGAGTAGCCACAGTACTCAAACTTCTTAAAATATCTGAACAGGGGACATGGGGTGGGGAAAGCAAATCATCAGTAGTTCTGTGAAAGAGTTAAATAATTCATTCAAGACAGAATGGCATGTTATTGATAATAAGTCAAAGGAGTGTAACCTCTGGCTTAACAAGGATATGATACAATATCGATACCTATTCCAATGATATGATATATCAGATCATATCTAAGAATTCACTTTGATGTCATTCAATAGAGCAACTTACATAGGTTACAGTTCTTTACAATGTTATCCATTTATACAGCTGAATATTTACTGAAGCAATTGTGGGCTAAGTACCTTGCCCAAGGGTACAGCAGCAGTGCCCCTGTGGGGAATCAAACCTGTGACCTTTCAGTTACAAGTCCTGCTCCTTAACCACGCTGCCGCCCATATATAGAGCATAGAGCATATACACTAAAGGTATTATACTGGCAGCACTTGTGGGTGGGGTGGATGTGTCCCCCATCCTGGAAAAGGGACTTTTCTCCAAGGTTTCATATGGCTTTAATCCATATTTTCACATTACCCTGGCAATACAATAATGCAGAGCCTTGGTAAGCACAATGGGGTACAGTAAATAATACATATTAAACAGGGGCATGATAAATGATTAATCAGCACCCCATTGTTATCTTTCAGCTTAGAATTCCTCCTGTTTTGTTTACCTTGATGCTGGCGCTTGTATAATTAATGGATCTTTAATGGGTAGGGGAATCTCTGAACAAAGCTATTATAATCAGATATCTTACTTGTCACTGAAGGGCATTCTGTGTATTTCACATATTCACCTCAATGTGGCAACACAACTTTTTAATTTTATCTGCATCTGGACTGCCTTTCCCATGTGGTTTTTTTCTCATTCCTCATGAGAAAAAAATACTATAACTCAGAGTTATATCCAATTTTTTGGTAATGCTACTATTACTATAATAATATTATACTAGTACTACTACTGCTACTACTACTACTACTACTACTACTGCTACTACTACTACTACTAATAATAATAATAATAATAATAATGGACTTATATTCTTCCAAATATATGTGTTGTGAAGTGTCCAAACTTACAGACTTACATGTGTGAGAGGTTGCTCAAAGAACGAAACATCCGAATGCTTATATTTGGGATTTCAACTCCCTCCATCCCCCTAACAGGTAACAGAGAATAAAAATCACAAAATTATGATTGTCATGATCATTACATGTTATTTTTAGAACCATTCTGAAATCCTTCTGAACTTCTCAATGTTTTTTTTTTTTTTTTCATGTCTGGAACGCAATACGAATGATGCCAAAATATAGTGGTGAATGATGACCTGGTACATACAGATTTACAGAAAAATGTGTAGAGGCTAGCACCATTTGTCCAGTGTCTTCAATTCACTCCCCCGGTAATATCTTCTTTTATTTCTTTTTATTTGTCCTTACAGCTTAAGGTCATAAAACAAACAGTCAACACTCACAGGGACTGCAGATTGATGAGGCTGTCAAATTGATCTTCATATAGATGAGTCAGAGGATTGTTCGAAATGTTCCTGGGGAAAGAAACAGTCCTACATTTACAGAAACTCTCTATGGGTAAGTCCATTTTTATGAACAGTGTTACTACCCAAAAATCTGGGAAACTGGCGCTAATGCACCACATGAGGACTCACTGGGGAGTCATTGTGTCACCACCGTTAGAATGAGCAACACTTTTTGGAGCTGTACAGAGCCACTCGTTGGTCACTCATGAAGCACATTCAGTACCATAATGTCAACATGCACAGCCATCCACTGTGCCCGCATATTTCCTTCTTCTTTTCCTGCTTCTTTCTTTGGAGCGGTAGCTGTTTCCAGATGGATTAAATAAACCCTTGTGCTTTGGCCATAGCGCAATTTCCTTGTCTCCCCTGTGAATTTTCACCTTGGTGCCTGGTTCATGTTATTTTATTATTCTACAGCTTTCTTGCTGATTTTTTTGCTGTGCTGTATCTATGGGAACTCTTACAGAAAGTTTTTTTTGTCTGCACATTAAATTATTAAATGATTATTGCCCATTGGCTATTTACAGCGTCCCACAGCTCATGAAACCAAACACTGCAAACATATTAAGACAGCCTGACATCCACTCGCAGCAGGTAAGATGCTTGACAAAGCAATTATTGATACTTATGTATGATGTGAAAGACTACACAATCACAGGTAATAGGCCATGGTGTGATTTCAGCATGTACCTGCTGAGCTTCACCAAGAATTGTGGTAAACTCAGAAAATTGTCAAATTGTCAAATTGAATAGATTAGATTGTAATAGGTACACTAAAATAATTTCCACTGAAGCAATATGTTTTATTATATTCATCAATAACTGGAGATGATAGGGAAAAAAAAAGAAAAAAAGAGCACTTACTACTACTTAGAATTCCTTTGTCGATCAATAGTAATTAGGTTTAATGTAGTGAAACAATGGCAGAGCCCAGGGAATCCTCCCAATAAATACCTGGTTGGCAGCTTTAAGATGAGTAGAGGCTATTATAAAAATGCAACACTGCAACATTTTCTTAGATGTATTCATTTACTCTTCTTTTCCAACAGAAAATATCAAAATCAATTTCATGCTTATTTATCAACTCCAACCAAAAGGCCCACGCCTACAGTGATACACAAAATTGATGTATTTCAAGGGAATAGTGAAAATAATAGAAAACAATGTTTGAATTAGAGTCATGGGACTTCCTTCCATCTTTTGGGATAAAGACAAATGCATCATACTTACAGTTGCTTTAGGTTTTGTAGATTTCTAAATAAAGAGGAGGGCAATTCTTGAATTCTGTTCACAGACAAATCCCTGAAATCAAAAGTAAATTGCTTTACTGCTAAAATGCTTTTTCAATGCAATTCAAAATACTTGTTTCTCTTCAGATGACGCTAAAGTCAATTAAAATAATAAATGACAGGCGGCAATTCAATCGTTTTGGGTTTGTATTAGTAGTAAATAGAATAAATCTGAATTTCAGAACACACAAAATACGAAACACTGGTCTATATAAACTTTTTTTTGGTAGTAGCATTAGTTAGTACCTCTTTTTAAAATGTAACTTTAAATATGGTGATCTATAAAGAAGAGCAACAAGTTTTTTGAAAACCAAAGTGTATTAGAAGGTAGATTCATAATCGGTCCACTGTTCTGGTTAAGGTTATTTCTCTCTCTCTTGCTGTCTTTGTAAAGTGTTATGACAATATTAAGATTTTTGCAGTTCAAAAGCAAACGTAAAACTTACCCTGCTGTTCTGAGCTACCATATATAAAGCATGAACCACAGATACCTCATTAAGTCAAAACCTTCCTACCAAGACAAAGCCGGATTAATACTGCAGTATTTGCTCAGGAAATGGACTGGATTCTCTATGCACAATTTGCAAGTGATACAGTAATGGATTGTATACTGTAATTGGTATATCTAAGCCACCTACTGCAGAAAAGATCTACTTATCAGAGATTCAATGTCAAAGTTGAAGAAGTGATATACTTACAGGTCTATAAGCCTCTGCATTGTGGAGAATGTCCCCTCCTTTATGACTTGAATATGGTTTCTACGCAGAGCTCTAAATTGAGATGGACACATACATTTACTTAAGGTAGGTCCCCTCCCTCCTTTTTACTCATCTAACATTACTTTCTGCTGAAAAGATGTAAGTTCATGGGTCTATATAAAGGAATTGAATGGAATATTGAATGGAATCTTTGGTTAGTAATTCAAGTGCTAATGTACTTGTGTTTGAGAATTTCTAGTCTGGATTTATCTGATGAAGTAAAAATTCACTCTCAGAGCTTTTAACGGTCACAAGATATAAAACATGCACAATACTTCAGAACAGACATTGCATGAAAACTGTCCATTTCCATACACCACTGATACTTGCTCTTTGGCTGAGTTATCATGTAGGCAGCCCCTATATGAATGAGGCTTACATCATTTTAAAGACAGTACAACTGTACGACTGAAATGTGTGTGTGTGTGTGTGTGTGTGTGTTTGTGTGTGTACTTCAGTGTGCGTGCCTGATATGATACTGCCTTATCATGCATATTAAATAGTCAATGTCAACAGCAGTAGCACAAAAGTAGCTGTTGCTAACAAACTGAGCTGAGAAGTGCCACAGTGGGGGTAGCAGAGCTGCAGCAGCATGCTCCGCCTCTGAGCCACAAGTCATTCTTGTCCCTGAGGACGAGCACGTTACATGGAAAACTGGACTAGAAGCAATGAGCTGGTTCCTAGGAAGAAAGGAACCCAGCTCTAGTGTATTTAACTGGCCATGAAACAATGCACAGGGTACTTTTCAAGTTTGCGGATGGTAGTGTGTAGCGTAGGGTAGAATGCGTGCCTTTTAGCAAGACTTAAATTCAGCTGTGAAATATCGATCACAGTAAATGGATAACATGTACCTATCAAACTCTGTAACTAACCTTCAGTAACGTTCTGCTAGATAAATATCAGTCATATGACACAGTAGAACTGTGGAAGGTACGTTGTGATTTTTTCCAGTTATGTTTGTCTTTGTTCTGTGTCTTTATGGCTAGTGTAAAGTCAGCCACTACAGTAAAGCCTGATAGTATTGCAGCTTTTTTTTTTAGCTCCTTTACACAAATAGGATCTAACTTATTAATGAACTAAGTAGTGTTTCCTATATCCTTCATAATGACATCAGGCCACTCACAAAAGCTTTAGCTGAAGTGTTTGCGATCACATTTTCAATGGAGCAATTGTGATGAGACAACATATTTCTGATAGACCTCGATCTTAATTTGTGTCGCAGTGAGTGAATAGCATGATGTTTAATACTTGTATATTTATGTCTTACACCTGGCAACATATTGTTCAACATTTCATCATTTGGATACCCCCGGGCCGTAATCCATAATTCATATTGACTGAGTGTTCCAAACTGGATTCTGTGTAACCTTGTCAAATGATTTGTTGGCAGTCTGCCGGAGGGGGACTACATGCTTTTGTCCACTGAAAAAATAATGACTCCTGGACACTTTGACAGCAGCCAAAAGATTTGAGTTTTCACTTTCTGACTAGTCTCATCATTGTCACTAGGAGATACTGTCCTAAAACTCCTGTTGTCCATCTAAAACCTATCAATGACAAAATTCCTTATATATAAAGATTCCAGTTCCAGTTGGAACAAACTGACTCTTTAAAAATGCTGTGAGAAAAATAATGCCAATTTAGTAGGACATTCCAATTATTTAACATTGTTGCAACTGATAAGGTAACGACCACTGGATAATATGATAACTAGAGCTCTGAGTTTCTCTGAACTTTTTTCTTGCGTGTACTTCAGTCCTTGGACATCAAGAGGTGAATTTACTGGTTAAGTTTCGGTAAGACATTTTAACTGCTAGACTAGTTAGTCGGTAGTTTAGCCTCACCCCCCTCAGCAGGCTGCTTATCTGCTCATTAAATGAGCGGGACATTTGTTTGGTGAGTCTGGACTGAAGCAGAAGCCTTTTCTCTCAGCCTCATCTCTGAAAGACAAAGGAGTCTATATATGGGAGTCAACTGAACATGGACACTGGGGTATACCCATATCATCCCGCATGATAATATTCCATATCGTGACTTATGAATATGCCTCTGATCCCATTAAATATATGTGTTGTACTTCAGGGTATGTGTTGGTATGCAACAGGTGGAATGGTACAGTCCTTTAATCTGGTATATTGTGTTGCACTTAACATGTTGGATTAGGTGGACCAAGTGTGAAATGATATGTAGATACATAGTGCGTAGTATGTACATGCCTCTTTGGAGGAGATGCCTTGATTTCTGTTCTTCAGAGGCAAAACTTTGTATGGTAAGATAATTAGATAAGAACCATGGGAACCAAACTTCTACAGAGTAGATCACAAAGAAACATATGATAGCTGTAGGAATCACTGGATGGATCAGAATTGACGGGGAAGTTTGTGCAGTGGATGAGGCTGAATCACCTTTTAAATATGACCTGCTAAATATGCTAGCAATGTGGTGTAGTGGGGAGATGAGCCTGTAACCCAAAGGTTGCGTGTTTGATTCTCAGGGTGGACACTGCCATTTTATATCTGAGAATCTTTATTTGGAATTACTTCAGGGCATATCCAGCTGTGTAAATGGATATTGTGTAAAACAAATGGATGAGCCAGTTTGGTAAGTAAAATAAAAATACTTTGCAAGTAACAAGGTAAGCTAACATGATTAATAATAACAATTATGTAATATATAAACAATACAGAATGTACACTTAGTAGATCTTTGGAGTAGTCTTCTTTTTATGCACATTATACAGTCCTGATACCAAATCTTTTTCATAAAAAAGACCACTTCTCAGCAGCGAGAGTCAAAAACTGTTGTTGTAGTAGGCATCCATATTTTGCCACTGACGTGTACTCAGATCAGTTTCAAGAATGTAAAGTAACCAAGAACAAAGGACAACATCTCCTAACAACAGGTGCTAATCACCTTCATGACAGAGTTGACAGGGGGAGCTTCGAGGATCATTGATATTGAACAAGGGCGCTGGACAAGAACTCACAGTACTGTAA
Organism: Megalops cyprinoides; assembly: GCF_013368585.1. Classification (NCBI taxonomy): domain Eukaryota; kingdom Metazoa; phylum Chordata; class Actinopteri; order Elopiformes; family Megalopidae; genus Megalops; species Megalops cyprinoides. The sequence goes on along the minus strand of NC_050598.1, from coordinate 14,867,711 downwards.
GGGCTCTGCAGTCCTGGAAGCTGGAGCTTTGCAAGGAGGAAATCCTGTTGCCCTCCAGTTCTCTGCAGAGAAAACATCAAATGGACGTAACTTAAAGTGCAGGAATTGCCAATACACCGCAGACCCTGTCACATTCCCTTTGTTCTTCCACATTGTAAGTGCCAACTGGTGCAAAATGGTATGCTGTGCATTAGGTGGGTGTTACAGATTTGTAGAGGGTAATGTGAGTCACTCCCCTTCCCTGCTGTAAGGTGTGCCTTTGAAAAGGAAGACTATAAATGAAAGTCACTATATACATGGAATCCATTATTAATGGGGGGGTGTGGGAATTATATCCATGTTTCTGACCCACTGCTCCTGTTATAATGAACAAGATTGTGCATGCAGAATACAAGTTTTGAGTTTGTACTCACAGCCAGTTTAGCTTTGGCATTTCCAGACAGAATGATTTCTTTGGGAGGCGTTCCAGTGAATTGTTCAGTAGAGACCTAAAATCAGATAGAATTGAATTTACACAATATAACGAGATCAGTCTCATTCACTTCAGTGCGGTAAATGGCGAGTCCTTCAGGCATTGGACCCCTTTGCCACAGGCAATATATCAATATTTTTTAAGCACATTTTTTAATTATGAAAGGGCATGGCAGGGGATTTACAGCTGAGATATTTCCATTTGTGTTATTTACCTTTTTGCATGTGTGAATAATGCTTGCAAGGCAGGTGAATGTCACCATTTTAGTAGAGAACTGTGGTCTTTCAGGACATTGAAATTGCAGCTGTTCTGTTGTCTTTCGGTGCAAGAATCTTTCTGTGCAAATTGTTGTGCAGATAAACAAAAAATTCTATCGTGCTATTTCACGACAAGATATATTCTTTATGGCACATGTCTTTATGTTCATGTCTTACATATAGGGGGACACATGGAAATCGAGGAAGAAGAGAAAGTAAATCGATGTTATGGAGGATTTAAAACTGAAATGTTCTTGCAAGGCTGTAACATTACAAAACTAAAACTGGAAAAATAATTTCAGATGACATCTACAAGTCACAAGCATCGTGGTTTTCTCAAATGCTACCATGGCAACAAGAACAGCATTTGATGCAAACTAATGCCGACAACCATGAGGTTTTTTTTCCCCTTTAAGTCAATGCCATAATAATCTTGTGAATATTGATAAAGAAAACCCCTGGCGTTTAAAATCACCTCTGCCTCCTATGATGCCCATATGTTTGTCTTTTTATTATTATATATATATATATTTAAAAAGGGCTGTTTAATTCATTAGTCTAATTCAAACTTAATAGTCAATATTCTGAGATACTAGAATTTTTTTTTCCCTTGGTCGTATCTTTGGTAGTTATGTCACATATGGAGAGTTAGTCATTTCAAGCTGTGACATGAAATAAATCATTTGACAGCAAGTTTATAAATAAGTGTATAACATAAAAGATTTTCAAATGGAATACAATACAAATAAAACATTAAATGCAGGTATTTTAGTGTATTGTGGTTTTATTTCAATCATTGTAATCATGTACTATTATGCATACAACACTTACACAAACATGCATGCACATCTATCCATATTCATTCTGCTGGATGGGTAAAGTGGTAAAGCATCCAACTCGTGTCGACTGTAGTAATATCCTACTTACAAGAAGAATAAAGATCTGAGTCCAATGAATGACTTCTGCCGTATGGAAGATATTTTGTTGTCATCCAATATCCTAAAGGCAAACAAAGAAAATGAGATACTGCACTGGGATGTTATCACTGGCAGACAGACAGGCACATACCGATGGACAGACGCCTCATTGTTTCCTTATTGCAAAGATCGCCTTATTATTTCTTTATTGCACAATATACAATGAAGAAACATAGAGCCTTTATATATGTAGAAAAAAGGCTATCTATTGTGCCTCTGAATGTTTTTTTTCCACATTCTGTCATGCTCAGCCTGCAAAGATACAATGTTTAAACAAACCATGTTAACAGCCTCAGAATACATAAAACCTACAAGAGAGAGTTTGACCTCTCCTAACATTGCGAAGAAGAAGGGTTGCAGGAATTGAAGCACATTGTGAGTTTGTTGTATTCGTAAAATGTTTAGAAAGTGAAAATGCTATAGATTAGGACTAAAAAGCACCATTTATAAGGTCAATAGATTGATGTTTCCATTCTATAGGCTGCTTTTCTTTTTTGTCCTCAAAAGGAGATGTAACCACTTTCCAAAAGCTGTGTTTTTACAGTATTTAAAAATGAGTGCTCTTCCCAGATGACACAGAGTACCCTTGAACTTGACTTACAGCCACTCCAGATTGTGAAGATCTCTGAAGATAGCAGCCTTCAGCATGGTAATCCTGTTCTGGCTTAAAAATCTAAGCACATGCAGACATACAGACATACATACACACACACACACACACACACACACACACACACAGACATGCATATAAATCCCTAAGGAGAATGTTAAATAAATCAAATGCTGGCAACTACTATGTAGATGTTTGCTTAAATTCAACCAAATTTCTTCCCTCTTTTATACATTTTGTTTTTTAGTTTTTACACATTTTCTCAAGTCTGTAGATCTGTAAATATATTGTAAAATATTGTGTGAAAACTGAAAAATGTCAAATGTATTTGAATGCATCACTAAAAATAAATGACCTAGTGCTGTAGTCATTAGATTGAACCCACTCTCCCCTTACAGCTAGTGTTACTCGCAGCATAAACAGCTACTTCACAATGGATATTGAAGGCACATGAAATGAGGAATTTCTTCCCTTTTGTTTCAGTGCAAATGTATGACTTACAATTTCCGTAGATTAAAAAGTCCTGAAAAAGCTCGATTGGATATGGTGATGATGCTATTATTCTGCAAATGCCTGAAAAAGACAAAGTAGACAACAAATTAGAGGAAGATAAAAATTTTCCAGCAGAACCTCCCTACTGTGGATAAATTGTGTATTGTTGATGTGACAAGAATGCTAGTTGTATTCTCTCCCAGTTGAATCAACTTGACATCCCACTGGCAGGTGAACTGAATCTTTTGAATGCCATTATACTGTCTAACAAAGCTGGTTGGTTCGGAAATGTCCTCTGTGACAGAATCAGTGGTTCATTGTCAAATGGTCAGAACAGGTGTGCCACAATGATCCGTCCTTGGCCCCATAATCTTTACCATTTACATGAGTAACCTGGGTCAGATATGTGCATGTCAAAAAATGCATATCTACATCTCTGCAGATGATGCGGTTATCTGTGATTGTGCAGCCTCACTGAATGATGTGCTAGGCAAGTGTCAGTGCTCCCGCCCCCTAGCTGTTGTGTTTTTGTTTTTCCCTGTCCATGTGCTTTTGTTTTCCTTGTGTTCTAGCCTTGCCCCGCTCTCTGCCCTGTCTCCGCCCACCTGATCATCTCCTCCTGCCTGCCTGCACACCTGCTTCCCATCATCTCATCAGCCCAGCCCTATATCTACCCTGCTTGTCTCTGTTGTGTTGCCAGTTTGTTGCAGTGTGTTTGTACCTGTCTTGTTCCTGCTGTGGTTTCTGCCTGGTTGCTGTTCTCTGAATTGACCCTGCCTGCACTTTGACCTTGCTCCTGCCTGCTGCCCTGCCTTGTTCACCTGATCTACCTGACTACCTGGTTTGACCCTGCCTGTCCCCGGCTTTGATTCCTGACTACGTTCGGACTGCCCGCCTGGTCTCTACCCTGCCTGTTTTTTGGTCACGATTCTGCCCTGCGTCCTATAAAGGCACTTGGAATCTGGAGTTCTCGTGGTCCGCGCCTGAGTCCTTGCCTGTGCCCTGACAGGCAAGTATATGGTTTTTAATACTGTACATCTTTGATAGCTAAAACCTGTATTAAATGTAAAGACTTTTCAGTTTCTCATGGCTTTCTCAAGGTAAAAATAAGGTGAAATACCTTTTGTTCTTATTGAAAAGTGTCTATATAGCAAAAATCACATTAAATATGCTGCCAAAAAGGTGAGGGTGAAGGTGGGTCTTTATTTAAAATAAGGCATGCTTTTCCTTCAAAACTAAAAAGCCATTGGTGTCAGAAACACTTCCTGTAACTGACATGATATTTTAAGCAGGCCCACTCCCAATTCATTTTTACACGTCCAATGCTGTGTACCATAATACCTTAAGATCTGTCAAACTTGATTATTTCATCACTGTACTCTACTAGAAAATAGAAATGCAGTCCTCATTGACTGTAGAAACACTCGGACATTGTTTCAGATTTAAGGTAATCTTACGAAGGCTTTACAGAGGAATATTTATTTATTTTTTTTTTCTGCCAATGTGGGCTGTCATTGTCAAACAAGGCTGGTTTTGGCCACAGGGCTCAGCCTGGGCTTGGAACAAGCACATTTTCTGTCTGAGCCACAGAAAGTAAGTGTATCTGAAATGATTACTAAATGATGGCCAGTGATGACACTGTCACCTCTGCTGAAATGTGCTTTATGGCAGCAATGATCTTTATAGATACATGCATGGGATTCCACTTAATGGGTTTTAAGCTTGATATGCATGCTCAACTTGTAATTGGGGTCTATCAAAGGCAAATGTGTGAAGGAGGAAGTCTGGGTTCTAAGGTTACAGGATGTTATGATGAATTCTCAATGTGCGCTAGTATTAAACATACCACTTTTAGAATTTTAATCTGACCCTCACACTGCCTGGTCTTAGTCTTACTTACTTTCATGTAATTCAATTAATTCATGGTTTGATTTTTCTGTATTCCTGCATCTCTCACTACTTATACAATAAGAATTAAGCTATGTATTGCATATAAGAGTAAAACTTCTAAAAATTTAGAAGACAAAGTACTTAAAATATTGATGAATGTTCTTGTAAATGTTATGTTGATATAGTGTGCAATCACATTCTGTAGAACCCATGAAAATCCACATAACACTACAAGCATGTTCTGTGCAGGATTAACACAAGCTGAGAGGAAAAAATCTCTGTGCTTGGAATAGTTTTAGTCCTCACCCCATTTTGCCCTAGCCCTCACAAGAGCCCACCACGATATTTCACGTAGTGCTGTGCCACACAGGCAACCAGTCCATTCAATCAGGAACACAAGAAGCAGAGGCAAAAGCTCTGACATTAATTGCAATTTCTCAAATGTTTCAAAAGAAATGTCAAACTTTAATGACCTCAGTCACCCTCCTGTATTAGAGCTTTAAAACCAGCCTGCCTTTAAAATGACCCCTTTTCAAGAACGAGCTCGTGTAAAGTACAATAAACAGAGATGCTTTTAGTCATGCAGTCAGTTGCCCAAGGAGGGCCAGTCATTTGTAATTTCACATCTGCACATTTTTGACACTTGACAGCAGAGAGAACATTGATGGGGGAAAAGGGGAGAAATGCATTGCTTTGTACATTAACAGTAAAACTGTGAAGCTGAGATCAACTGCTGCAAAAACCAGTAAATGACAAGTGTACTTGGGAACACATAAGTACTTGAAAAGCCTCAAAGACTACACTTAAGCAACCCTTGACATCTTTATGCCAAATGTGTGTCTGTTGGTGTTTGCTTGACAAGGATATTGTATTGTTCCATCTCAGGTCTGAGGAGTACATTTTGTGCAGGTAAATTCTATTGGCAGACACTCATGAATGTGTACCCTCTAACAGTAAAGATTCAAAACCTTGCCAACTATGATTTTAAAAATTCATAAGGATTCACAATATAGCTTCAGAAGCGATCAATAAACAAACAACTCAATTCAAAAAATTGAAACAATTTTGTTCAAAATGTACATATTACCCTAACTCTAATGAGCCATGCATAATCACTTACATGAGGCAGAAAGCTGCAATGATCAAGCACATGACACTAGGACAATAACATTTTGTATGGTACAAATGCAGATACATGACACAATTTTCCTGCCTGGTCATCGGAGTGGTTTAGTTTGGTTTGGGGTCTGGATTGACACACATACAAAGTGCATGAAATTAAATTGATATTAAAATGCTACATATAAAATGTATTTGTTCTATAGCTCTTCTGTGTGGTGTATATTATATTTCCAACTATAGATTCACACGTTAACCAAAAAGTGTCGTTTTTGAAAGCCTACCAGAAAGGCCCAGTAAACAAACATCTGTGGTGTCAAAACCTTAGAGATCTTGCTACCCCTGACTTATAAAGATGGCTGTAAGTGGCAATAGCTAGTGTAACCTAATCATGTTTTCTGTGCAAGTGTCTGAAAAAACAAATGAATCCAAAAGTGACACGAGGCCAACCTCCCCACCATAGGTGGCAAAGGGATGTAGGGATCCTCCCTTGGGCCATCACTTTCCTGTGGCCTCCACAGCCACTGGAGCCTCACAGGTGAACCAATGGCAAATGGGTGACCCCAAAAAATAGGCAGTCATACAAGTCCCATTGACACCAAACGGCATACCATACAACTTGATTGTAGTAGGCTCTCAACAAATACTGCATACCGACATCCCAGTGGAAACAAGTAGCATCTGCAAACAACTAGTATTGTTGTAAGCCTTCTCCACAGCAAACACTATATACTGGTCTCCCTATCCAAACTGTATGTAAAACCACCCACTTCTGTCACATTCAAAGATATTTTCTGCCTTCCTCTAAAAGTCAAGGGTTCACCTTGCCATGCGTCCCTTGGGGAGAGGCTGGCTGTAATTGTGTGATCAAGTTATGCATGCATGTATGTAGCCCTAATCCTAACACTTCACAGTGACTGAATTCGGGAGCAAGCTTGTTTAATGGTCATTGCAAATTTGGAAAACCATTATGTGCTGTCTCCCATTATGCTTGTAAATAATGGTGAGCTGTAACACTGGTCAAAACACCCATGTAAAAGTAATGTGGAAGTTGCCCTGACCGACCTGCCACTGTCACATCCTCGGCCTGTTAATGATGTATTTTAAACCAACTGTCTGCCTGTAGCCTTGAGGTCAACAGTGAAAGGAGGTCTCACTCACAGCTTCTCGAGATTTCTGTATCGGATGAACAGGTCCGGTGGAAGGGATGTTATCCAATTGCTATTTAGCTCACTGTTGGGGGAAGATGTAGAGAGAGGTATTTTCATTGAGGTCAATTATACCTTATTGCACTGTACTCACTAGCTAAGATTAACAAACTGCACAGTATAGAGTTACTGTATATTCATGTTAGCCAGCTGTAGTTAATATAACACACAAGTGCTTTAATATCAATGAATAAATATCAGATTGGGACTAACAATAGACTGCAAATGCATGAAACAATGACTTCTGCATTTTGTGTCTTTACTGTGACGAGAAATTTCCATGGTAAACAAGAATAACCCACTCCAATGTTGTAGTAAAACAGTGCTTTAGAAGTAGATAGCAAGTACTTTAGAGTAGCTAACCTTCCATTGTTTTGCTTCCATTTAAAAGGAAGACACACAGATCTATTGTATGCAAAGAATGAGTACCTGCAATTTTATTAACCAATAAATTAACCAATTTATTAATTTTGCTGGTTTCTACTTAATGTGGTGAACCTGGACCTCTGTAGAGGTTGAACTGAGTGACATTTCAAAGGAAACGTGCAGGGTACATTCTTCTGTGATAATCAGGACCAGCAGATAGCCACTATCAAAGGCTCTTTCATCAGTTGATGTTGCAAACTGGCTGTGTTTAAATTCACTGCAGATATGAATTAATGCCTTTTTCCCTATCAGCCCTAGCAGTACGCTAAGAGAGACTTCACTGTCCATCTCAGTATAACAATTCATTTTGGGTGCTTTTGTTTTGGATGGTGACTATTATGGATGGGCGGGCGGAACAAAATCATTTATCAATCACAAGAATATTTACTCATTTATGCACATGGAAACCTCAGTAGAGAATGACAACTGTTTTGGCTGTTTTTAGTTTTTACTGTGCAGAGTGTAATTGTGGAATCATACAAAATAATCACAGTATAGATAAACATACTGAATATTTAACCAATTTAAAATGGTGTATTCTATTTCTCTTCATTGAAAAACATGGTTTCCCCATGCCTTGGTGTCTTGCAATGCTCTGATTTCTATTTTTCTCCATGTCTAATAAAGTTTGGTGTGTGGTACCTTTTTTTTCCCTTATGTAACCCTGTTTGGCAATTGCACATTAGACTTGTCTCATGGGGACAACCTCTGCTCTCATGGAGAGGTGCTAAAGTGTGCTGATCCTCCAGTACACTTGTACATACCTAACAGCTATTTTTTTATTCTGCAAGTCACACAGTGCACCACAATGAAGTGCACTGACATCATCCAAACAATTATGAGGTGCCTAGGTGCCTCTGATTTACCTACCCCATCCCCTTGTGGTGCTATTGTTGTGGGCTTCTGGTTATTGTCGTCAGATGCCGTGGCCAGTTTCAAACCTGGCCATAGGGCTCAGCCTACACTCAAGGTAAGCACCTTGCTGATTCGTTTACTTTAGAAAATTCAATGGCAGCATGACAGCCACAGTCCTTTATTTAATTTATTGCTAATGTGTCTATACATAGTGCCTCTTTCCTGTAATTTAAATTGAATTTTTATGGGAAAGTCATGGTTGGGCCACAGGGTGGTTGGGGGATGTTGTAAATGTAATGCCAATGATTGTTTAAGAGATATTACACTTCATTTATTGTAAACAATGCAAGTGTTTTCAGATTATGTGAATGAGCCTTTAAAGCAGCAGGAGAAAATGTGGCTGTTTTTGCTTTGTTGCCCTCTTTTCCTCTTTATTACCTAACACTAAAATGGCACTTCACAACTGAGCCACTCAGTCAGTCATGGGCACCATAATTTCTGAAAATAAATTGGTGTAACTGCTTGGTGTTAAACACAATGAAGTCAGAAGGATATGAAAAAGATATGTAGGGTGTGGAATACTCACAGCGCAGTGATATTGGAGGACACAGCAGGTACATCCAGGAGCTCTTTGCTGTTACAATTCAGTTTCCTGCCTTCACAAAGGCAAACTTCTGGATATACATCTAGCACTGCAATCCCAGAGTTATGGAAAGGAGAAAACTCAGAGCAAGTATTTGCCCTGCATTTCCATTGAGCTCGATAAAAAGCAATAGGAAACATTGGTTGACTGGACTGGGCAAAAGTACAATTACACAGACAAGCTAGCATATTGTTTGTGAATATTTGTATAAGGCCCGGCTGTTCAAATCCACCTGTTGATAGTATCAAACATCAGCATAGCTGATGGGGACAGTCAAGATTATTTGAACTGCAATTATTGAGAAAAAAGATCAATGGTGAACAGACAGGGGTGGAGCTTCATAGTTTGAAGAATAGAGAATAATTTGTTGGCAAATCAGTGAATATCTGAACTGTGGTCCTAGGAGCATACTGTGTGGTGGTTTTTGGTAAAACCATTTAAATTTGGGTTAACTGAGCTATTAACTAAATAGTCACTTTGGATAAGACTGTATTATCCAGAGAGACTTCCAGTTAAGTCTGCTAAAGAGCATCTGATAAATGCATGCAATGTAATGTAATGAATATTGATGCAGATTTAGTATGCCTCATGCCTAAGTGTGTTTTCAACATCAGTTTTCTCAATTCAATAAATTTGTCCAATTTTTTGCTATAGCTCTTTTTCACAATGTATAAAGAGCTGAGAGTAGTGCATAGTGCATTTTCCAGAGCAATCCAAAAACCAGGAAACCCAGGGCCAGTTTGGGGACAAAAAATGGAAACTGGCCCCAGGACCATCTTTCCCTTCCGGTTAGTCTAGGGCAGCTGCCCTCCTTATTGCTTAGCTATTTATGTTCTATGACCTTCAAAACATTGTCAGCTTTCAATGAATAATGCAAGCTGAATACCAGCTTGAATTACTAAGGCTCTGTTTACAATTATATTTGCTAAAGCTGACAATTACATTTTTTTGAGTTTCAATAATTTTCTGGCTGGCTGTCCATACAGATTTTCTCATATGCCACAGATTGGATTATATGCCTCAAGTCTGAAATCACATTCTTCTCAAATATCCATTAAGCTTCCCTGCTCGGTGATCCCAAGTTAGTGTCAGATGCCCTCTTTAAATTTCTAGAATCTGTTCGACAGTGCAGTGTTGCACAAGATTTTTCAGACCTTGTCAGAATCTCTTCAGAGCGGGATCTGCTGGCATTTGTCTGGAAGATGCTGGGCGACCAGGGAAGGGACCTTGTGGGACTAAACAGGCTGGCCGTAAAGATATTAGTGAAGGTAGGAGCAGGCAGCCTTTGATATGAGGGCCAAGGTCAGTACAAACACCCAGTAAAACACTGCAGGATTTTAGAGACTAGGATAGGGTAATGGAGCATTCTGACTCCAGTCTAATACCACCAAAATCCAACTAGACTGGAGAGAATTTTGAAAACAAAAGACCTGCAAGTGTTATAAAGTGTAAATTCAGACCATGGCAGGAAAAATGTAACATGTACTGGATTAGTAAAAAATCTTTGTCAAATCTAAAGCTCAATGTCATTAATTCTTTTTATTTTTTAAGGGTTACAAATCAGCAGCCACATGAACATAGACACCCTTTCAACTGTAAGTGATGTCAAATTCAGACTAGTATTCAATTAGTTGCTGTGTCAAACCTAATTAAGAAAGCAGGGGTAGTGCACTTTGTCTGTCCCAGGGCCCAGCACTGAGAGACCTTGGCCTGAATAAATGCAGAGGATGATGGGAAATTCAAGGACACACTTCCTGTCTACTGATGATCACACAGGGATCTTTCACATTACTCTATTTCATTGACCTTCATCCCAGAGGAATCAGAAAGAAGCACTGAATTGAAAATGAAGAAACACATTACTCACAACAGTCCTTTGACTCTTGAATAGTTGTCTTCAGAAAAGCATCAAAAAGGTGAGGCCATCCACTGTTATCAACTGCAAAAGGGAAGAATTTGAGATAAAAAGGCAAGGAAGATAGTAAAAGGTTCATTTTACAGAATCAGATTGGATTATGTTTGTGCAAGCGTGTGTGTACGCGCGTGTGCTACTGAGTGCTAACTTGCATTGTACAGAATGTTTTGTGTAACTTGCATTAAAGGCACAAATTTAACATTTAATGCTGTAACACTATACTTTAACAAAAGCTAAAACAGAACAAAAAACTGAGCAGAACAAATACTTAAGCATTTCCAGATGTTTTCATATCCATGTTTCACCGTTTCTGCAAAGAGGACTAAAACCGTGTCAGATCGTTATTTAACACTCCCAAATGAGTGAATTTTACATGTCATCCAGCCAATTTGAGAACTGTACCGATGAAGAATGTCTACCCCTCCACTACTCCAGATATCCAAAGGAGGTTGCTGGAGCACACATCCGCGAGTAGATAGTCATTCGCCATAACCTAGTAACTTAGTTTCAAGTACCGACTTTTGAAATAATAATAATAATAATAATAATAAAAAATGTATATAGTAAGCTTGGAAAAGTGTGTATAACATGAATGCTAAACTGACACTTTAGGTTGGACCTGGGTTTTGCCAGCTCGACATCTAATATTTTAGGTTGCAGTACTTTATAGTATGTGCTCACTTGAAATCTGCATTTTCTAGTAGATATACAGTAAGTTGAATTTCTTTGTCATATCTCTGCGACTTGCAATTTTGGGCAGGAAAAAAAAACACCAAAGTAAGGTGTTGTCAGTGTAGCAAGTAAAGAATACGACTGCGGAAACAATCAAATGAAAGCTCTTATTGGGAGAAATAATTGTCCCAGTAAAACACATCTGTAAATAATCAATCTGGAAGTTTGTTCCACTTGGTGTTAGCTAACTTCAGCATTAGGATTAACATTATAATAAGTATGGATTTTACCAAGATTCACCAGTAAAACACAATATTTATCCTCTTTAGAGATTTAATTGATTTCTTACCAATAATTTAAATGTGGATGTCATGTTTACAGTCTGGAATCATTGGCTCATTTTCTCTTAGTTACAGTATGTGATGTATGCTGTTCATATTACTTAGTTAGCCAGATAGTTAGCCGGCAAGCTACTTTAAGGGGTGGAATGATTTCTTTACTGTCATTACTTAACAATACTGTATTTGGTGTGAGTGTCACAGTAATGCATTGTATCAGATATTATACCTTACCATTTTGTTTTCTTTTCCCTTCATGCATATAAGCATGTAACACTTAAGTCATAACTAGGCAGGACCATGTTTGTACATTTTAAATGATTTTGGAAACATTTTTTTCTTGAGCTGAGGTTGGTTGCAGGTTTAAAATGCATATCCAACCGGTTCTTTAAACTAAAACAGTCTGAGGTGGATAAAGGCCTCTTAGCTTTGGCTTGGAGACACATCACAAAACCCTGCTGTGCTATAGTTTAATACAACAGCAGATCTTGCCTCAGGTTATTCCATACTTGTTTTACTCTCTCTCCCACTTTTGTGTCTGCATCAGTGGTTTATAATTCACACGTTCTAATTCAGGCAACAATGTCAGAGTGCCTGCTCCGCGAATCCCACTCACCACAGTTCTCCTCATCTGCTCCGTTGGCGCAGTCCTGCACACCATTGCAGTGACGTGGCTGGGGCAGACACACTGAGAGGTTTCCACAGGGGAACTCGCCCAGCGGGCACACATCCGATGCAGCATAGAGCTCCTCAGCTGCCGACTCTATAACGAGATACTACAGCATTTCTAATTGGGGTAAAGACTAGGCATGAGAGACAGAGAGAGACCCCTTCTACCAGTCCGAGTGCATTATGGGAAAGGCCACTGGTGTGCCTGAATGACCCCCTTTTGACCATTACCTGCTGATTTATGCAGATCAGAAATCAGAATTAACAATTAAAAGTAGAATCCCACAGAGAAGACAGAGAGGATCCGGAAGATATTCTTCTCCTCACTATTGTCAAAACCAATGACAGATAGCAATTAACAAGCAAGCATAGATGTACATCTCACTGAAAATAAGCACTGAGCATATTGTCCACTCAAATGAGTAAATTGTAATTAAAGTGTGCAATCCAATCTCTGAGGGTCACACACAACCATTCTCTGAGAGAAAAAATTAAAAATTAACACGACTAAATGAAAATTCTAGCTCTATTAGGCTATGAATGCCAAGATATATTTGATTAAGTATAAAAGTGAATTGAATGTTTAATTATGTCAAATCAAAAGGCTGTTAGGGAGCTGTCCCTTGATCTTACTCTGTCTTGTGTATGCCATTAAAGACAGTTTAGAAAAACATTTCAGAAAAATAGAATAATTTATGAACTAATACACACTCATCAAAAGTAGAAATAACAGACTGGGGATACATTAGTTTCCCTGTTGTCCTCAACACAAGGGAGTGACAGTTAAAATTCTAGTGTGTGCTTAAACAGAGTGTAAATTGGTATGTCACTTTTTACAGTAATGGTTTATAATGACACTTTAAAAGATTTTTGTTTAAACTTTGTTTGCACCATAGAATCAGTCCAGCAATGTACATAATACATTTTACTAATTTATGAAAATTCCCCTACAAGCTAATTTTCAGTGAGTCCTCTCTGACAGAATTAATAATGTAACAGATGAATTGTCACATCGGATGAGAAGCAAATATACATTTGTATTTATAGTATTGCAGTCAGCCCTGTTTTAAAGAGAGGCAACCATACAGGCATCAAAAGCAAAGGAAAACACTTCAGCCTATTTTTCAAACCAACTACTTCCTCCCTGATACACCTGTCCTCCTGAATAGATGCGCTTCCTATTATTACAGCTGTCACACAGGAATTCACACATCTAGCACTGATTTGTGTGAAGGACATGCTTCCCATTTAAAATTTATTTTGAACTCTGAAATACTGAAGATAACAGCTATCGTATGAAAAGATACATTGAAATGGCTACACACACATGACATTTGGAATGTTATTATTATTATTATTATTATTATTATTATTATTACTACTGTTATTGGTGGTGGTAGTAGTAGTAGTAGTAGTAGTGGCAGTAGCAATAGCAGTAGTAGCATAATAATAGTTGTGTATCACGTTTGGTTATGTAAGTTTTTTTTGTCCCTGTTCTGTGACGACCTTATCTGCTGAGGGGAAAGTTTGGTGTACTCATGGCCTCACCCAGATAATTTTCTTTTTTAATAGTTTCTTCCTTATGTTTTAGGGGTTTTTTTTATCTACGCTGCAGCTGCACAAATCCCTTCATATAACGGCAAGAAACAAAACAGACTTCATTTATGGAAGTCAGGGAAGAAAAGACGTGTGGTGGAGCAGGTTTTCTGCAGTTATTCTGTCATTTTAGCTATTTTTTTCCACATTTAGATTCTTTGTTGGTTACCTTACCTCATTTTATGTCAGTCAAAATGAGGTGTGCATTCGCATGAGATATGGTGCATTCATTATGTGAATAATTTCTGACAGACAGCTATCCACCCACATACATTCTGACTTCAGGTTATTGATTTGGGGTTCTGAAAAACTTCGTAATAAAGACATTTTGCAGCAGTCCAACACTGACAATCATGCATGTCGTGCAGAGAAATTGAATCATAAAAAATAAATGAAAGCCATACCCAAAGAAAAGACAAGTTGTCTGTTGAAGTGTCATGCCTTAGTATCAAGCCTGCGTCATGACGACTCCTGAATAAAGATGCTGATAAATGAGCAAATAATTTGCTTTGAGTAGTGATAGGTTTATTACGGTACTTTGTGGGAAAAGGTAGCACAAGCCTTGAAGTGTATGAAATTATTTCTGACCTTATAGATAATCATATTCGCACTTTTATGGAATAACAATGTTTTTAGGTGACTGCATGTTGACATTCTCTTCACATCTTCTAGATGTTTCCATTGTGGATGCCTGATTGAAAGTGTATTTACATTACATGACAACGAAGGCTCTGAAGAGGAGACACAAACAATATTATTTACAGTCTCATAATATAAAATTTGGTGTGTGAATATATACATACATATTAAAACAGCATATGAGAGTCACATCTAAATGTTATTCCTAAGAACATAATTCAATTTTACAAAATAAAGTCATCTTTGTCTTCCTGCTGACATTAGCTGACTTCCTGACAGGCATCTCACTTTCTTAATTTTACATATGGTGGTGTTACGAGAACTTGGTTTTAGGTTTATTATTTTTTCCTGAATAACATGTCTTTTAATCTCCTTCGTCGTGAGGTTGCTGACTTCCCCTGTAGTGTAGTGTGCTTCTCTACACAGGCTTGGAACAGATGGTAGTAATTTGCTGTGTTATTATCATGGCATAGGCTATCTTGCCTCTGTTCATCCTTATGTCCACCATTCCCTCCTCACAGTTATTTAGCACATTAAGGTGCTAATTTGAAGAAAAGGAGACACCCTGTGGCAGGTCCCCCATTTTAGATGTAGAACTGGCCTGTTTGAGTAAATTCTACCATGGTAATGATGGGCATCTCCAACAAAATTATGGAGTGCTTATGCTACAAAATGCCACAAGCATTGTCATGATGCTGCATAACTATGATGACTCCTTGGTGGACTAGTAGATGAGTTATCAGAGTAGATGCTTTGTTTTCTGAAGTGATACAGACAAGACACCTAACAGTCCATCCTGCTACATCAAAGCACTGTTCATACACCTGCCATTCAACCCTGACTTCCTCTTTAGACAGGGAGGTGACAGCATTTTTATCTGGTGACCATATTTCAGAAGCTTGATTGCTACTTCCCATATTGTCTGTTCATAAACCAGCAATGGTTACTAGGCCGGTTCGCTCCATGCCATCAATGTCTATCCAACAGACATTTGAACTACAACAGTAGCCCAAACCTCCAGACCAACTGGAGTTTGCTTCTGTCTTGATGAATGATGTGATAAGCAGATAATGTGTGGTTATCTGTTGGTATGGTCTGGTATGGTGTGATGATAAAAGCAGACCTGTAAGCTATTTAAGTGTTTTGTAGACAGGATAAGCTAAGAGAGAACCAGCAACCACACCTCTCTTATTCCAATTGGTTTACTACTGTTTATCAGTCATGTTGCCTTCTCCTATATACATGAGGCCAAACCTGACATGTAGATTTCTAATGAGCAGTTTGCATTCTCACATTTTGGTACGAATGTTAAGAACTTCATTGGCTTATGGCAGCCGATGTGCGCGTAATTATCTGAATATTGCTTATTGTCCCCTGCTACTAGTAGTCTCCTCTACATATTGTTCACCAAATGTGATATTGACTGTGGGCAGTAATTTATTCATTAAACCTACTCATTCTGATCAAAGCAGTACCTTATTTGACATTCCAAGGTTCACTGACTGAGGTAACCACTCCAAACGGTAGTTGGTATATTTTCATATATACACACACATAAGCATACATAAGCACACACAGGAAAAAAAAACAAAACCCTGTTGATGTCATTCCTCCATGGTGTCTCAGTGCATGATGCTGTCAGGTCACATGACTGATGGAAGTAATTCTCAGCAATGGATCCCATTTCTGCCACCACTCGCGTGACCTCACAGCCTCAAGACTTCAATCAGTACTGTCGAAAAACACCACCTATAGCAGAAGGACTGTCATTCATATATGATCAAAATTACTACAGTAGGATGCATTGATGTCAGTCTTGCTTGTTCCAGGAGATGTCAGACTCATAAGTGATGCCAGAATTTTCCAGTCATCAGCAGCAGTGTGGTGTACAGTTTGGGGAACGTTACTCCCAGATAGAGCACTGCAGTTATACTCTACAGCAGGACACTTGCTTTGACTGGATTCAGCATTTTATAGCAGCATTTTATATTCAGCAGTTATAGTTGTATAAATGGATACTATATAAAATATAAGCTATATTACTTGACCTAAATATGTTCTAAAAGCAAATAAATAGTAATAGAGTGATAATATTCACGCTTCACATAGCACAAACATACGCTTCCCAAGGTTCAACAACAAAGTTAGAAAGAATATTAAATATTAAATATTAATGTTAAAACTCAAGATATTTAAATCTTACCAGACATATATCGAACATAGCCCTTGAAAAGAGCCACCCAAGAGTAAATCATTTTCCTTTCCTGTTACTCATTAGAAATCTAATAATGTTGTTGGGACATGGTGCATGGCGCCCGCTTGATTTGCACATAATTTCAACAGTGAACGGCCTTAATATCTGAAAGCCTCTTAAAGTATTATGAAGGATGAATTAACCTGACATGATGATGATCTCATATTTTCAGGTTAGTGCCTGATCTCTCCATTTGGGCCATGAGTAACACAAATTACATAAGTCATGGACGAGGACAGAATATCAATAGGTCTGTGACTTGTGGTGAACTTCTTGCATATTCTTACCAGCTGTTGCAAAGCTTCCATTTTGAGGTGAACGGTGCTGTAAGATTGCTAGTTTTATAAGTTATATTCTGCAGTATAGATATAAAATATTGATGGGTGAAACTTAATGAACCCCACCATAGATGCAGCTACCATATACAGTAACTCGCCAACAAAAAAAATGAAACTGGTCTCTATAACAAAAGTCTGAAGGGTTAAAATCAATGAGGAGAAACTGCTAACAAATAGTGGCTCCCCCGATAATGTGTCACTATGCCATCACTAAGATAAAGCCCAGGGGTTGTTAGAGATGAGTTACTTGGTTCAGCTTCAATCAGTAATGTCAGGGTAACATCAGAATTGCTTTTGGTATGCATGGAAAAGAGCCAGAGGACTCCAACAGCATTTATACTCTTTGTTCACACTGACAGTACAAATAATGTCTTCACACAGTTAGTTATAAATACATGGAATAGCTTGCCAGTATTTGTAGTGCAGTCGGAGGCTCTGGGATTCTTCAAGACTGCACTTGACACAGAAATAGATTCCTGTGGTGAGTGGCCTGTTCAGTGCATCATAATTTCTAATGTTCTTACTCACAAATTAACCAAATTATTTTTTTTTCCCCATAGTGACAGTGAACAATGAACTATTTCGCTGACCATATTGATCTGTGGACAGTGCCACCTACAGAATGGTAATAATCATTCAAGCTTATAATATGGGCCAAAGCAGACTGCCGTCACTGAGTTTGCTCTAAACAAATTTCAGCAAAAAAGGAACAACTAATTATATATGTCCAGCTTTCACGTCATAGATGACTTCAGGTCATGGCTAACCATTTGTGCACTAAAACTGGAGTGTTCCAATACACAGGCGATAATTTTATGACCTGATCTGCACTTCGTATTTCCATTATTATCCCCATGTTCTATATCAGCTAGCTTGCTGTGATTGAAGATACATGTGGAATTGCTTTTTCAATGAAGGGCTGCGTTTTGCTCATGTTAATTGGATTGCTGAACACCTCTTAGCTAGCTGGAAAGATCCCTTCCCCCATATTCAAGATTGTCCCTGAATATGTGAAACCAGTTATTTGCTTATGCAGGTATTCACTAAGAGGGGTAGCTAGCCGGGTGAACATGTGTCCACCTGATAAAAATGAAGTGACAGTGGTGATATGCAGTCATTATGCCGTTGGTGTTGTAGATGTCATTACTAACTGCTAACTAATGATATTATTAAACGATCAATTTCTCATAAGTAAAATGCAACTTAAATCCTAATATTCAAAAATGTTGCTTAGGTTTTATATTATTTATTCTTATGGGAATGTCATTTTCCACAGCCTACTAAAGGACATGATGTATTTTGAGAACATGGTGATCATTTTGATGTATTACTTTGTACCATTTTTCTGCACTCATAAAGGTCAAACATCGTTTTCCCACCTCGTTAGAACATGCCAGTCAATATGGCTTAGCATGAAGATGGCTCTCATGTTCAAAATTTGATTTATTATGTATGAGCAAATCCTTTAAAGTGTAAATTACAGAATAATATGGAATTCATGAGTGTGTGTGTGTGTGTGTGTGTGTGTGTGTGTGTGTGTGTGTGGATGTTTGCACATTACAAAAACAGCACATATTTATATTGTTCAACAGTTGAAGTTTAAATGCATAAGTAAGCAAACCAGTCCATGAAAATATGAATGATTTTGTGTAAGATGGGAAATTTTATGGAAGTGACACAGGAACCAGAGCAGGTGAATGTTCACATTTTCCCTTTCCATAGAGGGCCTCAACAGGGGGAACTTATCCATGTCAGTCTTTGTTGAGTTTTATTATTATCACTCTGATTATTATCGTTTCAACCGCTAGTGTATTTCTCCCATTTCTCCTGAAGATAAACACTCTGAATCTACGTACAGATGCAAATATGTATTCCCACATAATTGTCACCCTTAATCATCTCCATTGCATCTCCAGTAAGAGACAGTAATGAAGGTTGTTTATATAACTTCACAGAAAATGAATGAAATGAACACACCTGCAGTCTAAAGGAATTACCAGAGAGATGACTGAATATTGAGAGGCTGAATGTTTGATTATGAACCCGTACATGATACAACAAACGATACATGTTTTTTTTATGTAAACAGTGTAGATCTCCTTTTCACTTTAGTAATGGCTTCAACCTGATTCCGAAGGGACTAAATGGAATTTAAGTCAGGTGACTGTGATGGCTAATAACCTCAGTTACCTCCTCCTCAAACAACACTTTAACAGTTTAACAAACCACTGCTTTAACAGTTACAGGTGACAGCATCCTGTTATTATATGGTTCCAAAATTTTCTGCCAACCTTATATTAGGGAAATCCTGTAAAATTAGTTGTGCATCTCAGGTTAAAAAGGAGAATTGTTCAGCAGGGTAATGCATTTCTGCATGCAGTAGCCAACTGATTATCATTTCTGCCAAGGTACTTCTATCTCAGACCTGGGAACATCATTCTACACTGCCAATAAATAAAATGCTCGTTAGCAATGCTCGCCAGTATTTTACAGTCTCCGTCCAAACAAGTGTTGCAGTAAAACTGGAAAAAAAACAGAGCATTACAACATTGTGGCTATGGCACCTGTGATTTTAAATGCAACTATGTCACAAAGCATTCATTTGAATTCCACGAAATACCTAATTTCTTTGATGACTTTGTTTTCATCCATGTCCTGGTTTTACTCCAGATGACAATGTTAATTCTCCCATTTTGGTGTACACACAAGCTCGAGATCACGTAAATGGACTTAAATGTCCGCAGGAGTAGAGACGAGAGATTAGAGGCAAACTGCTAATGTAAAGGGCAGCATATCTTCAGTTGGTGTGTATTCTCACAAACGAAAAGCTGCAGCCTTGTTTCGCACAACCTTTTCTTAGGGGAGCTATCCTGATCATCTTCAGAGAATGTCATCAACAATGCACTGAAGGAAAATCAGATCCTCATTCATTTTTTAAAGAAAATGCATTACCTCTGAACAGCATGTTAATGGATTTTGTTTTTTGTTTTAATATTGCATATTTTACATATTTTTACATATTTTGTTCAATGTCCATGACCTCCAAACTAAGATCATCAATACTATTAACTTTAGCTGCCAGATGGAAAATCAACTTTGAAAAAAAAAGTATAAGCAGAAGTTTCTTTAATTTCTCAAAAGGTACCATTCATGCAAAAATGAAGAAAAAAATCTTTTAATGGCTAGCATTCAGTACACAAAAACAGCATTTTCTAGTCAGATTGTGCTATCTACTTTGTTGCTGATACCCTAAAATAAACATTAGGATACAGATGAAGTTGTACCTTCATCATAGTGTTCATTATGCCTGAATTACAACATCATTCTCTACAGCCAGAAAATGAGTTCATCAACAGGTTGTCTGTCTGTCTACCACCTGAAAGATTTGTTAGAAAAAGCTTGGTTGCCAGTTTAGCCTGATGTTTTATTAGTGTCTTTGTTTTCCCTCCAAAATCCCTTTATCCTGTTTGCCTGGTTGATCCTGTAATCTGTGTAGCATAAGCAGACACGGAGATGTTTGCCTCATTAAACTCCTGCTTTTAACAGATGTGTACAGAGCGGTATTGAAGCATAAGCTTCTATGCTGTACTGTTGGTTGGCTTTCCCTTTATTTAACCAGTTCATGGTCTATCATCTGTATTTATGATTCAAAGTCTAAGTAATTATATCACTTAATGACAGCCTAACCTTTAACATATATATATTTTCCTGTATATTTTTACATGTATTTTGTATGTTCTATTGCTGTATCTACTTTTTGTATTAAGATATTGTTATATATTGTTATACATTTATTCTCCTGTTTTGAAACATTTTCCTTGGTGACGTGTTACTGTATATAATACAATCGCAGTGGATGAAAAGATCCACACACTATAGTATACCAAATCAGACAAGGCTTAACCAGCGCAACAAAAAAATAAACTTCATTAAGGCTCCATTTCAAAGCACAGCACCCTGTGATTGACATTCTTCATGTTACACATGGTTTTCCTTATACCTTTTTTCCCCACAGTGTCAGAAAGAGAAGGAACTACAAGTCCTGTTAGACTCTACAGCTTTCTTTAACTACATTCATTACCCCACATATTTTTTTGTAAAATCATGACATGATGATTGTAAGGATAAGACAAAGACAAGCTTACCTGCAACTGTGATAAGAGCAGTGAGGTGAGTGAAAACGGTGAAGAGCGACATCGCAGTGGCTTTCTGATAATCCACACAATTGCCAGGCTGGCAGAGGCACTGCTGTAACTGACTCCTCAAGCTTGCGCTCTTACGGAGACGCGCGCATGCACCGCGTATACACACACACACACACACACGCACACACACACAGACACACGCATTCTTCAGTACGGTCTCTGTCACAGTGTCACATGCCTCATCTCCTGATGAAGCACACACACGCACAGTTGGAAGTAGCCTGGACTATTATTCACGGAATCCCAATGCTGTGCTTGCCTTATATGAGCATATTCCACAGGCGTCGACTTGACTTGAATCTTCAGGCGACATGTTACGATAACCATTTGAAATAATCCTGGCTGTCAACGAGGAGAACATGCAACAAGGAGAGCCCTGGTGCATTACGCTTTGTGTATAATTAAAATGTCAGGAAAATTTGAGAGAATTCATAAAATTCTTCATGTGAAACTAAGGTTGTCCAAAGAAGGCGGTTCAAGGCCACCAGAGGATATTAAACCAATACTATGATGGTGGAGTGTCTTCACCATATCAGCATCCATCATATCCTATAATCCAGTGGCCAAAGGCTGCAGTGTCCTTTAGCACCCTTTTTGTTTTTGTTTTTTTTGTGCCATTAGCCCCACCTTGTCTGTCCGTGCACTAGTTTTAGCAAAATGGGAGGGCTGTTATGCACAGGGTGGTGTGTGTGTGTATGTGCACGAGGCAGATGATTTCAACTCCCAGATCCCTTCCAAGACCTCTGCAGAACGAACTAAAAATGGCCCAATTTTAATAACGAGGCCCTAGAGAATGAAGGCTGTAATCATTTTCAGCATTCTCAACCCCATTCCTGACTCCCATCTGTGCAACTGGAAATGACAGGAGCCCCTCTGCGATTTCCACTGTGTAGAGAAACTTAAGGTGTTGTGTACTGTAATTGGGTTCCAGTATGAAGATTCACGTTCTCTCTAATGATCTCGATGGCATGAATCATGACACAAAATGTTTTTTTATTAACTTATGAAGAATCTTGTGGGCAGGGGATTAATTAAAGTGGGTATAACATATTTTTGACAACTCCCAACTAATTCCTTGTGTAAAATTGTATAAATATCAGTAAAATGTACACAGGCCACCAGTGTTTTAACTTAGGCAATTATGTGATATAATCAACCATTTGACACACATGAAGGCGTAGAAACTACAAAACAGGAACACTAATTCCTTACATTAACTTCTTGTATTGCCGCAGTTGTTGTTTGTTGCATATCTTGATAGTGAGATGACAATGTACTGAGAAACATTGCATCCCTGTGGAAGCATTGTTATATTAACATTGTTGTAGAATTTTGAGACATATATGTAACAAGTCTACATACTGTATGACATTCAGCAATGCATACTATACTGAGTGATTATTTTTGACCTAAGCTGCACAAGTAGTTTGAATCCTTTCCTGGCATCAGTGGAGGCAGAACATTTTACAGATGAACAGGTTAATTCCACATCACACTATGGAAACATGAAGAAGGCATGGTTTAAAGAGGTAACTGATATTATGGGTTGGCTATCACAGTCACAGTTGGCCATCACAGACCTAAATCCCATTGATTTTGGATTGGGATCTAAACTAGAACCAAGGCTTGCAACAGAACACTGGGAACCTGTGAGGGGTCTGGATGAAGGGATACCTCCAGACCCTGTGTAGCAGCTTAACAATGAGCTGTGAGGCTGCGGTCTATAGATAACGAAACTGGTGATATGTTCTACGTATGTTGTCATATACAGTATCTTAAAGTTCCCATGATCAAACAGCTGTCTTCTAAGGGAGTAATTATTTTTGTCACCTAATGTCTCACAAATTCTATACTGTATGCAAAATTTATGGTAGCCAATTCTCCTTGGGGAATGACCTCTCTGATTCTCTTTTTGCCTGCCAATCTCTCATTTGCTATTCGTACAGCATAGCAATTTTGATGTACTGTACACTCCTTGTGATTTTTTCTGATCTTCCTTCAGCTGCTGATGAATGCAGTTAATTGCACATCAAGGGGAAAACAAACATATTTCAGAATCCTACCTTGACACACAATTTACAGTGTATGCTTTAGAGATGACAAATAAGCCTTGAATATTGTATCTACACTGAAGAATGAAGCCTAAACTGAGATGTAGTTCATTTATACATGTATTTTTTGGACTGTTGAAGTTTCCATATTTCGGTTATTGAGCATATGATTTTGAGATCATTTTTAAGATCTTATCACTCATGACTGACTCACGATATGCCCCTGTGGCTGCTATATAAGCACTACATCACCTCATTTTAGGTAAATCAGTGATCTGGCAGTGATGTTGAGCTGACTTATTTTGTCAGACCAATACCTGGGATATATTGGTTTCTTTCTGATTTTGTCTTTGTGTTATATACCCTTATAGTCTTGGAGTAAACCAGGCAAAAAATGTTTCACTGTGTGTGTGTTTGCACAATTATTTATTTACTCATTCATTCGTTTTAATCAGCATGGTCCTTTTGACCTGATTTTTGTGGACATACCGCACTGCCTTATTCCAACTGCAACATGTTTCATGCAGAACTTGACCTGGATTGAGAAGGCTCAATTACTGGGATGCCAAGCATAATTTCCCCTTGAACAACTATTTCTCAGACTGATACACTGCCTCTGACAAGCTTATGCTGTCTTAAATGCATGCTCTTGCTGCTTTTGAAACAAGCTTTTGGTTATTGTAGTTTTGGCAATGGTGGTCAGTTTTATTTTGTATTGATTTAATTTCAGTGTATTTATTGACTTAATCAGTAGGCAAATAATTATGCAGTAAATGTCTCATGGGTAACATGATACGTTTAACAAATATATAACAATGATTAGCTAATTGTGTGTTTCCTATAGTTCTTCTCAATTCTGTTGATTTGCTACATGTGAATGGCTTTCATGTGCCATGGTCAAGCTGAAGCAAGATTGCCACAGTTTTCAGCAAGCTTTGTGGAATGTTACTCCAAAGTCACCATCACTTCTCCCAAGGGCTTATCTATGGGCTGGTTACGCGCCACTTCATCCACCATAACTAAGCATTGCAACACCCTTGTCTGTTGGGGGTGTGTCAAAATAAGGGCTTAAGGGCTTCTGTGGAGCACATCCTTTGTAGCATTGAGCCCCTGAGCTCCACAATGTAGCGGAAGATTAAAAACGGTGATTCATTGATTTTATTTTACAAAAGTGTTATCCAGAGGGCTTTAGTGGGTTAATAAAGACTGTTTATTGTTTGAAGAGAAATCACAGGAAAAATCCCCACATAAAACCAATATGACTAGCGCATTATCCGAATCCTCTTATGCAAATGCATAGATACATTGACAGGTAACACAGCATGAGGCCTGGCTTAATATTGTATTGTATAATAATAGGATTGTGCACTATTTGGCATCTCACAAAAGAAAATTATCATGCACCCTCTCCAGGTCATGGCTTGCACAGCAGTATCTTAGAAAAACTACAAAGCAGACACAGTGCAGGAGTCACGACAATCCAGACCATGCTACTTTGATCAACTGTAAAGTTCACAACTCAGCACAGAGTTTGCGTTTTCAGCATTTGTGTTTTCATTATTTTTTTTTTTTATATGCATGGAGGTATGCATATACACTATTCATTGTGGTTTGAAGCTATACAACCTGCACTTGGAATGGAATAAAATTGTTTCTGCACTCCAGAGTGTGGCTTTAATTGTATTTGGACACGTTCAATGAGGACTTCCCGCATTCATTACCTTATGAATCAGTGTTGCGGTTCAGGCAAGGGCAATGAGCATCAGCCACACAAACAGCTGCCTTCGATAGCATCCTTAATTCTCCTAGTCTAACAGTCCCCAGGGATAGGCTGCTAGTACAATGCAGATTCATATTGGCATTCTCAGGGTGCATTGTACTCCATGTGACATGAGTCTGCCTCATTTGTGTCATGCTCATCAGAGAAGTTGAGAAGTTAATTACTTTGTATGTGCCGACAATAAACCATTCTCTCTGAACTCTTATCTTTTTGCAGGCTTGCAACGTATGCAAGGCATCAGACTTTAAGATGTATTCCTTCTTGTTGGACAATGAAATCTTTCTTTTTAATTCTTTCTTTCCCCTCTATGCAACCATAATTTAGAATCGCCAAGTGAATACTGTAGTAGGCTTCACTCACAACAAAAATCCTCTGAACTAATACAAGATGGCTTAGATGGGACTAATTCAATCCTCAAATACATTTGCCTTCAGCTGATCGCTATTTGTGACATTGCAAATCATAACACCCATGTGTTGTGGGGTCCTGGTCATCATATGCTCATGACGTAGCTGGGATTGAGACATAGAGCTTGGTTTGTGTGCCGGGTATGTGCCGTAGCTACTGAGCTACTTGGGATCCCCAGATATAATATTGCAGCAGACATGACTGACACTGAGTTATTGCTTAGATCCATATATTATTCTGATGAATTTCCTAAGCAGACATGGCTATTAGGCATACGACAATACATTCATCTGATGATCCGATAAGTTTAGTGAAATGATTTATGAAAAGTCAATTAGCCCAGCGTGCGTTACTCAATATTATCACAACTGGAACGCAAGCTGATCAAAAGGAACAGTGGGCCAGAATCTTTTTATAACATACTTTTCATCATAGCACTGCTGAGGACTAATTGGCTAATGAGCAAGTCAAGTAAAAACTCCACTGATATATTTAAAAAAAAAAAAAAAAAAAAAAGTTTATTTACATTTACATTTATTTACCTTCTAGCCAGCTTTATTATAAGTCATGTTGTAATTTGATTTTGCAGTATGGTCTTGGCAACTATAACTTAGCTGTTGTCTGATTTTGCAAAATTCAAAATTACAATATAGTGTCTCCTGCCTGTTGGCTTTCATATTATGGATTCATCCGGTACATTTTCAGGAAAGGGAAAAACACTGCATCTCTTCCCTTTGTTTAAATACTACCATGGTCTTAATGCCACCAGAAATAGCAATGCAGTTGTCTAATCCTGACCGTAAGGAGCAGGGGTCGTTACCATGACACTTATGTTGGACACAGAAAGTGGGGTTATGCTCATAGGAATACAAAAACTCAGATGAAAACATAGGTAGCCAGACAAATTGTTACAAGTCAGAGACCTGCCCTAAATACCACACGGGCATGTCTCTTTCCAGTGTAGTCCACCAACAAATTTGCAGAAAAAACATACAACAGTCCACTGCCTTATTTATCATTTCCCTCTATTTTTGTAACGATGGGCTAGATGCATTGGTAATTTACACCTACAATGGTGCTGACAGCCTATGTAGCATCACAGGATGTTCCTTGTTTTGTAGAGCACTGACTATCCCCTCGGCAACAGTGATGTCAGAAATGCATGGGTCTCTCTAGTTTCACCAACGTGGCAAATAGCACTGCGAAAACTGTGTGACAAACACTTCACATCATAAACAAAAGAGGCAGCAGTGATTCACTAGAGGAGTAATCTAAAAATTACACTAGTAATATTCACCACACATGAGCACACCACCACTGCCACTCTTCTGAAGATGACGAGCAACCACACTGACTCTTATGTTTATCACTAGAATACCCTGAGCAGTATAAAAAAACACACCTCCCAGTTCTCATTGCTCCAATAAAAATAGCTGGGTCTGGGTCCCTTGCTGCCACATTAGGAGTACTTTGATGTTGACACTCTCAGTTGTCCTGTTGCAGACCCTGGCATAATCACTGTGCCACAGAACTCAACAGTGTCCTGCTGCAGCTCACCAGTGCTAGGAAGCAGTCGGTGCGAGAGGGGTAAATTCTCAACCTGTGCTTATTACAGGGACTCGCTCAGCCTAAATGTTGGAATAAGTGTTTCCCGTTCCTCTTTCCTGATGATAAAGAATGGATTCTCATTCCATGGCTCTTTTGTTCTCTTACCACTCCATTACTCTGGTAACGTGAGATAAGGCTGGGGCATCTTGTTCCACCCCCAGGTTTGACTGAAGGACCAAACAGAAACATCGTAAGTTGCCAACTAAATGTACTATGCATTGCCTCACTTCCACTATTGATGCAGATGCTGATCATCATTCTTACTGGTGCTTGACTATGTTAGACAAAACTATACTCCCTAGACAAGACAGACAGCACGTCTGCAAAGAATTGTGATACATGACACAGGTAATTTTGAGAGCAGTCATAAACACAATGAGTGTGCTCGTAGTTCAACTGCAGAGTTCAGAGTTTCTGAATTCGAACCCACCCCACACACAGGTCCAAGCAAAATAAATTATTCATCTCAATGGCATTGTTAGGAGAATTGCAAGTTTTCTTAGTGAGTTGTACTGTTCATGGTTTTTAAAGTGATGGCACCAGAACTTGAAACTTGTCATTACTGCACTGATCAGACATATAAATAATGAATTTTGGAATCCTCAATGTCATTTTTCATTAGTGAACCAAACTGTTATTGCCATTCTAGGGAGTCTCAAAATATTTTTTTAAGACCATCTTTCTTCTCTGCAGAACCTACACATGCTTCAAGGCTAAGTCCCCACATTTTAAGTCACAGGTAAAAATTCCATCATTTTAGCTGGGCCACTATATTTAGCCAATTGAGCTTTTATCCTGTCCTCTGCAAAATGAAGTATCTCTCTCCCTGCATCTTTTACCATCAGATATCATCATGTAATGTTGAATGAACATCTACCTAGGTTGATTTAACTCTGTTTCAACATTTCTCTCCCTTTGCAGTGTCCAAGTATGATGGCCACACCATCACAAGTAAAACCAATACATTTTTTTTTTTTTCCCGGTAGTTAAGCATAAATATTCAGCTATTGGCTGGAGATATATTCATCTCAATATTTCTCCGCAATCCCAAGGAGGCTCAGAAACTCATTCCATCATTTTTTAACTTTACTGTCTCCAAATCTATAGAAACCATTAACTGACTTATCACTGCAGTCAGTGCTTTCATCTCAAGTGGGAGACTGTCTGCAAGCAATGTTTCAGTGTTTATTGCGTCAGTTGACACATTTGCAATAAGCCTCTTGAAGGCCACTAATTTTTGATTGGTCTTGGTTGAGTTTTCTGGACTGCATCAAAAGCTATAAATGATATTTTTAAACTGGCAAGCTCATATGTTACTGAAAGGTCATTTTCTTGGTCTATTTGATCTCTGCTAGTTCTCTTAAACTTGCCCTGTTCTGCCCCCCCAAGCTTTGCTAGCGAACAGTTCCTTTTCACCAGGTGACATACCTTAGGTTTTAGCCTTTTTCTTGCACTGTGTGTTACTGTGGTTGACTTGCCTGTCCACATCTGATGCACTCTGTCGCCTCATCATCTCTCAGAAAAATAACAGTCCTCCCTTCAAGAGGAAAAAAAAAAAAGTTTAACTGGACATCTTTCTTTTTGAGAAGCTTTTAGCCAGCTACAGGCTGCTAACATCCATGTGTGATGTGTACCGTGGACATTTATGTGCTTGTCAGTCTGCTAAAAGCGATGGTGCACGGTAAAATTTATGCTGTCCTATTTATGCCGTTTTAACTGGAAAAAAAAGAAAAGGAAAAAAAAACCTTGCATAACAAATGGATATGCATTTTTTCCATCATTGTGACTTCTCAATATGCACACTTCCTCACTGTCTGCACTTTGTACTGAGATAACTCATAACATTGCAATGATAACGTTCACTTTGCAGATGGTACAGTGGGTCCATTCTCACTTTCAATGTAGGGGCCTGGCCTGTGAGAATCACTAAACATCAGAAACAAATTCTGTATTAGAAGACTACCATGCAGCCAGAATTTTCTATAATGCGGTCATGTCACTGCTTTTGTCATGGTGTCGGGCGCTAGAAACTGACTCAGCAGGTGTTTTTGTCATTGGCAAATATGATATGAGCTGCTCTTCCAATCATTATGGGAGTCATATCTCTCTGTAGACTTTAGAATACTTTCAGCCAGTGTTACTGGTGTACCCTTATACATGTACAGTGTACATGGTGTGCTCCTTGGAGAGTGTGCCTTCCCCTGCTATTCTTTGAAGACTGAAAGGAAAATAATGTGTTACTATCGTATCATTTAGTACCTAGGCCCTGATGACCCTGTTTTCTCATTAGTCCTTTTGCAGGCAAAGAGGATTAAGGTCACTTCGTTTATTCAGACAGATAGGTAGGAGACATTTTCTACAGAGAAGATTTTGAGGATCTCTGGGTAAATTGGATTGTTTTTGAGGGTGCTATTTTATTTATTAATGTCTATTTCTAGTATCTCTAATCTCCCCTGTTTCTGAGAGCGAAGCTGGTTGTGTCTGTACTCATTTAAAATGTATAGTTAACTTTCACATTTAATAAATAATGTACAATTATACTGTTTTGGAAAGAACCTTGTTGAATTGATCTGATTTTGAGCTGAGCTGATGTGGTGGTCACAACCTCAACAGAAACTTTGAACTTGAACTATTTTGCTTATTACTTTACTTGGGTCAAACACATTGTAAACTGTTATCGTTTCCACTTTGTTTCTCTACGGTATTCATTCTTGACACACCCTGTTTTTGCCAGTAACGGCAGTCTCCTTTTCAAGTCATTAGGAACAATAGATACAGATGAAGCATCTTTCACTTTAAGAGAAGAAAAAAGAACCTTTCCTGTCCCATTCACAAATTCATCCAGTTACGTGGTACTGCTGGTGACCAATTGGGGAAAGTTGGAAGGTACATCAGCTACACAGAAAATGAAAGTATGCAAAAAATGATTTTACAAAAAGACTGGAATATTTATTTGCTGATATAAAGGGCCTTAATATTGGGCATGAAAACAGGTTAAGAGGGAGAAGAATATGTTGCAATCAACATCAACATCAACATGAAATATTGCAGCTCTAGCGGCATGCAAATGTATGCTGTTTTGCACTGTATTTCTTTTACCCTACTGAGACTAGTTTATTCAAACATTATGAAATATGGTTCCCTCTTCTTTACAATGTTTTGTCCAGGTTTACACTTGTATAATGAGTGATGTTATGTTAGCTAGCCAGCAAGTTACAATACTGGTCTAGTTCTTCATTCACATCCTAACTTGTTTTTTTTTTTTTCTGTGAAGTCTTATCTACTTGTTTGTGTTATTATTCTTTGGTAGTTTCTACACACACAACCCTTGACCCAGTCTTGTGTGTTTTCTGTTGCTTGAAATTATTTGTGAATAATAGGAATATGCTCTCTACTATATGCTATTAAATTTAGAATGGGACCATGTGGTGGCTCACTGTGTTTCCCTTGAACTCAATCAGACATAACTAATTTTCTATAATGCCAGAAATGCAGAGCCATTTCCTTTAGCATATAGGAAGTCTATTACAAATACAAATGCAGATATAGTAACAAATACACTATTGCTACCACTGCTACTACTCCTATCACTACTCCTGATAATGATCATTACCACAATGATGACCAGCAGGCACACAACCTTCCTGGGCTCTCTTACCTGAACCTGGCTGAACCTAAACAGGAGTGGGCTTGGTTAGTACTTCAGATAGGAGGCCTCCTGGGAAAAACCGGGGGAACATTCTATTACTTTAGAAATGATTCCTCGCTCCTCTTCCTCGATTCCTTGGCAGAATGTATCACAGAGATAAGGAAGAGGTGGAGGTACCAAATGCAGTGAGGGAAATGGAATATCCTTGTTCGGTTAAACATTGTGATTGCTGTATGATGCTTAGCAGGAATCCCCTTTCCCTCTTTTCTACCCCCTCAATTTTTCATTCATTTGGGGGCGCACGTCAACCATGAAAGGCTGAAAGACTGTATATAAATAAAAATCCTATCAAAATAATAAATTTCTTAAAGGGAACTGCTATTTATCCTTTGATTATTTGTATTATTGAATGATAAACAACCCAACCACTGATGATACTGATAGATTAAAAAAAAAAAAACACAGGCACACACATCTACAGAAGTACAATGTCCCCATCTTGTGGTTGGGAGGAACTTGATAATTAAAAACGATACAAAAAACAAGAACAACAAATACTATAAAATAGCTGTTACTAATATATTACTAATATAACTGTTACTAATATATTACTGTATATAATTCAAGAAGACTTAAGTTTGTAAATGTGTATAGTATCAGCTGAAGGCAAATTATTTTATGGGAAGTGTTAAATTAGTGCATGACCAACATGAAACAGTCTTGGGTGTTACAATTGACAAAATTGATTTTAACGAGTATTTTCCCCTTTTTGCACTCATTCTGGAATTTGTTATATAAAGCTTGTCTCACTGTAACGGCTTCTACACTCATGCAAGAGCATTGAAGTGAGACAAATCCAATCCACCGATATGCTTATATGCAGCCAATGGAAGTTTTCCACATAGAACACTGCAATGAAGTGGGTTACTTTTTGTCAAATCCCGCTTAGTGCGCTGTGCCAGCTCACCACAAGAATGATACAAAAGTTTTTTTTAAATTGTATAGAAAAGTGACATCAAGGGTGGGTCTGTGGTCAGACATACAGGTAATACATTATTGTAGTTACATTATAACCAGGATTTGTAGTGGAAGCAGAGATTCTTAGATTAAGACCAGCCTTGAACACAGTGCTACACTGAACACAGTGTTACATTGTAGACCACTGGCAAAGTTATGAGCTTAGGTGGGCTGAACGTCCTCTTCTTGACCTCTATAAATTGTTCGGTCTTTTGTTTTTAAATAAATAACAAATAGAAAATGTTTAACAGTTCAACAGCGAACCTTCCTGGGTTTGTCTAAGAGGATAAAAACATAATTTCCTCAAATTCACACAATGCAACAATGAAAAATGGGAGATCATGATCCCAGAATGTGTATCGAATTCATCCAGCTTCAATGAAAATAAATGATGCAAGACTGCCCCCTAAAGGAAAGGAAAGGAAACCAGTGACCATCTCGGACCATTTTTTCTCCATCCCAAGTCTTTAGACCTTAACGTGTATGATCATTTTGTTCCAGATGAAGTCTTGTTCCAGATGAGGTTTGTTTCAGCTGTCTATACAAATGTGCTGTTGGCAGTGTACATGTTTAGGAAAACAGAACAATATGGTTTGTTAGTAAATATAGTAAATATAATTTAATTTACTCCTTTAACAAATTCAGTGCATCTGTCTGCACTAAATATGCTAAATGAATTAAGATGAATTCCCTTTTTCTATTATTATATGTTTATTATTGTGCATGAACGAAAATCTGTATTTCATCTCTAACTTTTACAACTAATGTCAAAGATTTGGTTTGGAATGTCAGTTCCAGACCATCTTTCAATAAACAGCTTAGTCATACCCAATTAATTGAGAGCTTACAGCAAACACAGTGGGTTCCCAGGAGTCAATAAACACATCTTGTGCCATCTAGAACATTGCGCCATCCTGTGTATAACTTTCCCTGGTCTGACGTTGCTTTGCTTTCCCTGGTACAATAAACACAACTACTGTAAGTGAACGCAATCCCCTCACATTGGCAGGCACATCCTAAGAAGGGATGCACAAGTATCTACAAGTATCAAGTGTCAACTGAGAATCCAAACAGATCCCCAGAAGGGGTTTATCAATTTTATCTTGAATTACACTCACCCGCATACGGAGGGTGATGAGATCACTTTCTATCTTGGCTCGCCTGTGATCAAAATCCATGTTTCATTCAGATTGGAATTCATATTCATTCACACTAGGTGGCAATAGTTAAATGCTTTTTATGATTAATTTGAATTTATTCCACCTCATACTTTATCATGTTTCCAAGGAAAGCAAGTTTTTTTTTCAATAGAATTTAAGGCACTAAACCAGACATACTGTAACTGAACAAAACTCTCTGGGACAGGTTTTGGCAGTGCATTTGCAAGTGTCTAACTCAATGTGCAATGTTCAAGCACAGGTGGAAAGAGCTGGAGGCAAATCACTTTCGGTATTTTGACAAAAACTGCCACACAGGGCACAGGAAGCAGGAATCGTTCAGCCTCTAGATTATTTTGAACTAGTACACACAACATTTGCGGTAATCCTAGGCAGCCTGTTTTTCTTCCATCTCTCTGTGTGACCTGTTCTCTGGGTGTTGTCTTATTGATTTTTGATTTTTCTGTATGTAGTAACTTTGTATTGTTTTTTGGTATTGCAACTTATTACAACTCTTATGTTTTTAAGACTGCTACACACACACACACACACACACACTACATTGTACATGCAATTTATTTATACACCTTGCTCTACCTTGCTCTACAGTATAATGGTCTACCTGGGAATCAGCTCTGAAACCATAAAGTTCTCAACCATTGCATCACATTGCCACTTGTAGTCCCCCTTCCCATTTAATAACCAGACCATCAGTAAACAGTGCATTCTTATTCTAACAGATAAGTAATGTATTGACTTGCATTACCTTGCAAAAATGGCAGATATGCCACAACTGAATACAAGGAGGGACAAAAGCTCCCCTTTGCATCTTACTCCAGCATGACATTCAGTTACAGTGGGGCAGTAATGGCTCTGGATTATGTGATAGTGAATGACACTTGAAAGGATCTTGGAGGTATTTTTTAGGAGTGAATGAGGGAACATCTAGGCTGTGTTCAGGGACTTAACACCTCTTTACAACATTTCGTTTTCGGTAAAATGCAATTCAGTTAACAATTTGCGGAATATGGAAACACTGGTACATTCTTCCTCTGTTTCCCGTTGACTCCTCTGAACTCCAATACTGAACTTACATTTGAGAATTATTATTATTGTATGAACCACTTTTATGATGAATCACTTTCTTGTTGGAAATGTAATATTGATATCTGTAAATGGCTTCAAAACACACAGAATGCAGGTTTTAAATGGAATCTATTTCTAAATTCTATTGGAGGAATACATCTCAACACATATATTTTTCATTACTTAGGATATAGTGCCCATTTCTTGGTTTGTTTTGAGTTATGTGAGGAATGTAAGTTTAATAGAAAGAAATATATTTTCTATTTTTCCATGTTCTGATGGACTTTCACTCTTTGACTCTGAGCTGGTTTGATTAATTTATGAAGATATGATTGAGGTTAAAAGACTAGGATCACAAACTGTGCTTTAGTTTTTTCTTCATTTGGACCAGAGTGTATTGATTTTTTTCATCATTCCATCCAACAAAAATAGCAGGCTTTCAAAGAAAAGTTTGGTTTGAAAGCTAAGCCAAGATAATCCATAGATGGATATTATTAATTTAGTAAAACACATTTTTGAAAAAAATCTTTATTTATAGACTCATGTGAAAATGGAGAGCAAAGCTCATGGTTTTTCAGTTTCAGTCTTTCGTGACCTACATGCTAGCAAATATATGTGGAGAAGTAACAAAGATGTATGTTGCATTTTATTTGTGTATGTATGTTTGCATTTTATTTGAATCACATTATTAAAAAAGCAGCAGAGCTCTACCTGTCATTGTAACTTCCATCTAGTTTAGAAAAGTTAATGCGTATGTTTAATATGATATTGATTGAATGATTTAAGAAAAACACATAGGATGTGAAGTGAAGACCTTTCTATTGTTTTGAAGTTGCTCATTTCAGGAAGCCTATTGCATTGGCATAATGGAAACAAATTGAGTTAGTTTTTTGTCAATGAAATGGACAAAATTTACTTCATTAATTGTGCAAATAATGCAGAGCTCATGTCATTCTTCTACAGACAGTAGCCTCCTTGTCTCATCAATATGATACAATCAGTACAGATCAATACACTGACTGACAATTTTTTATCTACCATTTCCTTGGAGCTGCACTAACAGAAATCCCAGAAGGGGAAATCAGTTAATAGACAGTCCAGTACCAATAGACTTATGTGGAAATGGGGATTTTTCTTCTGAGGCAAAGCCCACTGAAAGTAATGTAATAATGCAGTAAACAAGTGATTCATATTTAGTATTTTTATGGTAGCACAATAAACATGTAAAATGTAAGACCATAGGTGCCATATGTTTTGACATGACACTGCAGGCCTGGAAAGAAAGAATGAATCTAAGAACATGTAGTGCTGTCTGGCCAAAAATATTCTGTGAACAGTGGGGCTCTCCTCTATTATTTTCTGTTGTAACTAATTAAAATAAATCATAGTTAATAATTTATACAACCTTCATTAATATTTTATGTTAAAAT
This sequence comes from Megalops cyprinoides, assembly GCF_013368585.1. NCBI lineage: Eukaryota > Metazoa > Chordata > Actinopteri > Elopiformes > Megalopidae > Megalops > Megalops cyprinoides. The sequence goes on along the minus strand of NC_050598.1, from coordinate 14,831,950 downwards.
ATAATGCTGGAATTGTGAGGAGAGTGTAAACCAATTATATTTTCCATTGACATGTACAATAAGAAATAACACACTGTAACAGAGTGCTGTCACCACAGCTGAGTATGCGCTCTGACTGCCATACCAACGAGCCTGGCTCTTTGGCGTTGCGGTCAAAGCCATGTAACTTCCTGTAATGATGCTGCAAAAGCTGTAAAACCTCTCCTAATTATGTGAAAAGAATTTTTACCAAAAGAGAATTACTGCAAATGGCATTGCCCATTTCAACCATATAATATTATAATATTGCCCAAAGAAAGAGCTTGGATACAAGTGCACAGCTATGACCTTGCATATTGTTTGCATTTGACACAAAAAAGGAACACACTGGCTTGCAATGTTCTGCAGCTTGCACCAGTTGATAAAAAACAGGTCTTGATTTTTCCTTTTTTATTTGCAGTCACATGTACTGTGCTAGGATGATTGAAAACCACTCACATTGTCAGAATACGCCAACCATAAACACTCAAATTCTCTCGCTGTTATATCGAAGTCCCCCAATGTGTCTTAACATGATCTGCTTTTAGTAGTACATAGAGCCTTTCTGTAATGGGCCAGAGTGCGAATGCAACCTGATAACCCTCTCAGCTGTGCCTGCTTGATGGGTATATATTGGCCAGATATATTCAGTTACAGCACATGAGAACACCAAGTAACACCAAGCCATTATCCTGACTGTCTTTTTTAAGAAATTTTAAATGCCCAATGCTCTCTTCATTTTTCACAGTTAGGAATACCCAGTTGTATCACAGAGATTCAGCTAATTGCTATCCTGCTTTCCATTGCTAACCCCTACTCTTAATCCAGGAGTTCACAGAAAAGTGCATGCTCTCTTCCAAAACATGTGATGCCAAGTGTTTGGGAGTCACCACTCCCAAAATGTCAGGCAGAATTTACAGGGCAAGGAGAAATACAATGATGTATCAACAATTCGCATTCAGCCAAATCAAGTCTATAAACACATGCAAGCTGGTTAGACACAGTACAAGGGGAACATCAATATAAACTAAATTGATGGTCACATACTCAGTTTCATTACAGCCTTCGTATGAATTTTATATTTAATTTTTGGCACCCCTTGCTCCTTATTGAGTTTCATTATATTTGCATTTGTACTGCCCCAGTTGAGAGCACTGTGGGAGTTCAATTTTTGGATATAAGCTCAATAAAAAGGTGCATCCGGCCAAGAATCTCAGCTGAAAATACACAAAATAACACTTATGTGTTGTATTTCAGCCATAACAGTGATTACATTGTATTAAACACATTACTTTTGTGTTTGTTGTCCTCATCCATTGATGTGGGTGGCTAAGGGAACATGTTATTATAATCTTACCTGAAAGTTCAACCGAGATAGAACATAATGTGCATCAATGAATTTTCCTTGAGTGGGGTTTGAATAAATAATTATACTTCCATGTTATGAGTAAAGGCTTTCAGACCACTTCAAAAGATAACTTTTGGTTCATTCTCATGGCAAAATGCAAGAGAATGTACGTGTTGTGATGTGTTGTGTTGTGTTGTGTTTGGCATTTTTGTGAAATTTTAACTCAAGAAATGTTCTTACAAAATGCAAACTTAAAATGTTTTGCTTCAGTAGCTGCATTTGATCATAAATTTTGCTGCTAATACTGAGCTGTGCTCACTTCTGAAAATTCATCTGAAGTTGAAAATCCATGGCCGTTTGTTTCTTGCCAGTTACGAGTGAAGCACAGACAACAGCAGAACAAACTGAATAAACAAACTACTTGGCTACTTGCTACTGCTTGGCTGGTCAGGGTTTGCAGTCATGGATTCTCTGCTTACACTGTTCCCACAAATAAAGCAATTTGAGACAGTTGACAGTCAACAGTTTGCTGATCAGTGATTGGGTAAATTGCACATGGTAACATAAACACATGAGCATTTTATCATTCAGAATGTATAGGCTGTTCATGATTCATGTGGAACATTTCAAGAGAGCTGTTTAGTTCAATTGTTTTTAAATTTAAAATCCACACCATAAATGTCATCCAAATTTTTACAGTACATTTGCTACCATTCACCTGCCTTCAGGTTTCACTCTCTGCCTCTATTAGAATCATGTTCTAGTCTTTCATAAGGGTTGCGTTAAATTCTCAACTTTTTAAAAAGTACACCGATGCCAAAGTTGGACACAGAAGCATATTTGAAGATGTGCAATAGTCACCCAGTGCACTCCTGGTAGACATGATGATGGCTAAAGCCTGAGTCTGACATCATGGTGACAAAAATTCATAACCACTGACTTTGGGGGCATTGTGTTTTCTTGCATTATATTCCATACTTAGACTGCCTTTTATGACATGAATCTAAGCACATATTTGCAATATGTTGCGTGTATGCGTGTAAGAGCAGAATTTCATCAGAAAAGGTATTGAGAAGGTGACGGCTTTAAAATATTAATATAATTTATTTTATAGGAGAGGCCACTTGGTGGCAGCAGCATGTAAATTTAAACAATTGTAAACAATTTAGCTTCAGAACAACTTTTGACATGAAAATCTACTATACGCAGATAAAAGAATCTTTCTGATTGTAATGCTTATTTCATGGGTCACGACTAAAAAAAATTTACTGTATGGACAAGCTCCCTTTTAGGGTGTTTTTAGAAGTGCACAGCACCAATCTTAAGTAAAAGGGATAGCTCTGGGGGTGAATTGATTTTACAATATTGTATGGATACTACACACCCCCAATAAATGCAGAGTTTGGCCGTGGGAAGGAAATGTGGGGTAGAAGGCATGAATGAGTTAAAGCTCATTTTTGGAAGTTTTCCATTTTGACACTGTTGACCCACTAACGTAAAGATGTAACATAGTATAGAGAAGTAATAGGATAATAAAAATGCAAAATATCCTCCCAGTTTTAAAACCCATATGGATCTCAGTACATTAATGAAAAAATAAATGCTTGAATTCTTAGGCATACACTTCTTTGCAGATATAATTGACAAATACATGATGGCTGAACTCTTCATCATTTGAACAAAATGATCCTTCCCTCAGTTTTGTGATTGGAGGCATTGTTAGAGTTTGTTTATTGAAATCTACAGCATAAAGTAAAGTCCGTTCTCTTCATTATATCTCTACACCTCTTGTGTTCATTTGTCCAGCCATCACCTACCTGCAGGGGAAAAAAAAAAAAAAAAAAAACTATTTTATTAATCATTCAGAATCCCAATAGGGCCCAACCTTTGGGTCACTGAATAATGAGAAACATTCACAGACCTCCAAGCCTCTTAAAGATCACATGTAATTATTCATTTTTTTAATCATTCCACTAGGAACTGGGCTTAAAACCACAGAGATTCTGGCCTAGTTCTCTGATGAAGCACTGCTGTAGTACCCTTGAGCAAAGCGTGTTACCTAAAGTGCTTTAGTAAATATCTGTGTATAAAATGGTCGGTAGTTAAAATGTTCTGTATGTTTCTAAAGTGTTTATAAATACTATAATAAACAACTACAACAACACACAGAAACACACACACCCACACACACAAAAACAGTGATCGTGTTGGGAAAATTCTTGGCAATCCTCATACATTGGAATTGTCCATCTGATAAAGATGCATGATAAAATTTGAGCTCAGAAATACACAACATATAATGCAAATGCGATGAAAATTATAGTAAAATAGTAAATTATAGTAAAATATTAAAATATAGTATTATATATACATAATTACACTGTACTGTAATTTTACAAGATGGCCCAACCTGTCTTATGAGAGGACAATCTAAATGTTTTTTTTATAGTTGAATTTGTACATTACATTTATACATTGTTATAACAGTATATGTGTGTTCATTCAGAATAAATAATTTTTTCAGTGTTTCCATGTAGCTTTTACAGAGGGATATATCAGAATGCTATGCAGAAATGGAACAGCAACCTCTTTCATGAATTTAACGGTTCCTCTGAAAGTGTTGGCAGTTTTATCTTTAAGTAGTAAACTGCATTTATGGGACTTTCAGCATAAATTACTGCAATATGACTCCTTCTAGACGTTGAAGCCATAGAGCAATTAATGTAGTCATTACTCATATAATGTAAACATAAATATAAATATAATCATAAATATAAACATAATAGGATTTTGAAAAAGCAAAAATTCCACCAACTTTGTCAAGCTTCTCAATACAGGACTCCATTGGCTTGAGGGTGGTGGAATAATCATTTCGCAGAAACATGTCAGCCATTTGAGTTAAAGAGTCGCTGGTGAGGTTTAGAACAGATGGCAGCTTGTCTGCACTGTGAGGAGGGGATGGCTTTTTCAGGGTTTACTCTATTCTAGTGCAGTCTGGATGTATCTCAATCATGCGAACGAAAGGGCATCTCTTCTTGACCCGCAATTAATCTCGCTCATTTTCCCAAGAGTGTAGATCAAAAGTGCAAGGGCTGGCCATAAACTGCCCACTCACAGTGATTTCATTAGGCAATGGTAATTGGGTCAGAATCAGAAAAATAATAAATGCAGCACTGAATTAGTAACTTCAGGAAAAAAGCGCACTTCAGACTATTCTTTTTAAAATATGGACAAATATATTTGTAGGGTAAGTGTTGTGATACTTTTTGTTTTGCTGTTGATTCTGTTATACATTGAAAATAAGAATATGAATGGGAAAGGAATGATTATATATATATATATATATATATGGTCAGTGGAGTAAAATTATTTTTTCTAACATCTTCTAAAGATCCAACTTTGGGGGAAATGCTGGGAAGTATCCGCGTGGGGAAACTCTTGGGAAATATTCAGTGGCTCTTTAAAAATTTAGGTCAAAAGCATTGTCATGTGACAAGAGAGTACCTGGCCTTTTCTGACTGTTTTGCATGTTGACATCCTGTCCTTTAGCCAAAGGAACATCTATATAGGTACAAAAGTTGTGAGGTTAGAATATTCTTTATGTCAGGTAAAACCATCCTGCAAAAATAGGGTTTTAGACTGGTTTCAGGAAACCCAGATGGTAACCCAGATCTGTCAGCCAAAGATGCTTTCCACTTGTTTCCTGTCCAAGCTACAGATAGAGAGACACCATTCCTCCCATGGCCAAGCAGACTCACATACTCTGTTACATATATCCTCTTGATACTTGTGCATTTTTTCATAGCTTCAAGTCCACGGGCTACTGATGTTCTGTGTGTGGTTGAAGGTGAAATATCTGCTTTAGAAAGGTGTGGATCAATATGGGGAGGTAATTACCTAGAGGAATTTGTAATCTCGTGCCAGTTTGTCAGTACAGTGAAACAGCATTTGTCCAACTATGAAAGCACAACCATCTTTAAGAATGCTTTTATCCAATTTATTATTTCTTCCCCAGAACCCCTGACATCCTTTTCCAACAGGACACAATTTTCAACTTTTTTTAACTGCTGATAAATAAAGTCTTATAACTAATGAAAGTACATACTGTAGAGATACGGTTTAAGGGCTTGTGTGTACAATTCATTGTACATGTGCCCTGACATTCATACTGTTGAGAAAAATGCAAAAAAAAAAAAAAAGGTATAAAAAATTCCAAGTTCCAAGGAAAATGCATGATGATTTCTTATATAAATGTTTTAAATCCATATATCAGATGAGCTAGGATGTATTTTTACAGCTGTCTTATCTATCATAACTTAAAGGAGTCTGATACATCATACATATCTATTCCTACAAGTCATAGAAGCCACACACTTGTATTTACTGGCCTGCTTATCAGACGGGTGTGGCTCATTAACCAATGGCTTTTTCAGACAGAAAGACAACTACACAATTAACAATGAAACAATTAAATGGTGATATGAAGTTGACTAGAAGGAATTCGGCTATCGTGAAGTTGCAGATGAAGACACGGATCCTTATGCAAATAATTAACAAATAAACAAACCAATTAATTAAAGCACACAGTTCTGGGAGGCAAGTGAAGGCTATTCTCCACAGCCCCTTTCAATTCTTATAAAAAGGGATAGCACCACTGTCCCTTCAAAAGTCTCTAAGTCATACGGCTTCACATAGATGGATTACCTTTATTTATGCCTTTGTTTTAATTATGAAATACGTAATATATGTCCGAAATGGTTCCTCAAGTGTTACCCAATGAAACACCTCCCTGTACTCTTGTTTGAGTTTTAAGCACAGAAGCACATCTGGAAATTGATTTGTGGCAACGAGCAGTTTGTACACAAACACGTGTGACTGGACAATGTTTCAGTGAGACATTATTTACATTTTAATTATTTAACTTTGATAGTCTGTTGAAATGTGTCAGAGGAGCACTTGAAATTTGCTAATAACAGATTGGTATTCCATTGACTTCTTTTGGAAAAAGATAATTGTAATTGTCTGTGATTGTCAGCTAGCCAGGTATTGGCTAATGAGCTCTACCTGTTTGATTGAAGACACATTAAACATATGTCTGTAGCTAGAGTCATTTCTGGTAGATGTTCTTTGCAGTTGATTTTGTCATGCTTCTGCTCAGACTGGTTCCTGTGTGGTTTTCTTGATTTTCAAAATTAGCTGTTTGATTTTTGTAAATTTCTTTCTCTATTTTGTGTATGTGTGTGTGTGAGAATGCAAAATCCCTTGAGATTTTATATGCAGGGACCTACTTCACAAAGCAAGGTCAGCTGAGTTTAGATGTTCTCAAATTAAGCTCTGGATTAATTTAGTCTGTTTACAGAACTCGTTATTTCCATTTCACAAATTCTGGATCTAGGATATTTACTTAACTCAAGTCAGACGTGACTGGCTAATTGTGTGTGCCTGTTTCATGTCAAAAGGCATGAGTTTTGCTAGTGGAGTCCTACACCTGTAACTACAAGTTCCCATGACAGAGCTTCGGATGAATAGAATATGTTATAAAATCCATATTAAATGCAAAAAGTAATATGATGGCTGCTACTTGAGCCAGTGGAAAAAGTCAGTAGTAAAAAAATCGCTGACAGGCCAAATGTATCAGTAATATATTCTTATGTAAGCAACCACAATGAAAGGCTGCAAAACTGTCCATCTACAGTAAATGGGCTGAGAGATTAACACAAAGGTGACACTAAATGGAAACATGAGTTCATGCCATGCTGTAGTACAATGTATCTTTAATGAGCATACTTAATGGAATGAATGCTAAACAAGTAGAAATATTGGTTCATGACCCAAAGTCATTAAAGATAATATTTACATGTTGGCTAATGTGTGTTTTCTATGCATGTAGTTCTAATGCTAACTAGCGTGCTGCGCCTCAGGTTTAGGACTCTACTTATGCTGCCATGCTAATGAGCCTGGCAAGGTGAAAACATTCCTGTGAAACTGAAAAGACAGTTTTTTAAGTGTCTTACAAAATGTATTTAATTATTTAATACTTGTTGAATCTCTCTTTGTCAAATACCTGCAAATTTTTTGTGCCATAATGTTACCATAATGCTAGAGTTGCCATAACCCTTTTTTTGGCATTCAGCATGTATAATGCCATTTCTAAGTTGATGGTGGGGAAAATGAATAACCTGATATTTTACAAGACAACATTTTTTTGTAAAATTTACAACTTGAAATGCTGAACAGGACAGAATACTCTAGGATATTTGTAAACTGTAAGCTACTGGAGCTGTATTCTCCGTAATGTGGGTGTGTACACATTCCATTGCGTACAGATTTGTTTAAACACTCAGCTTGTCTCAAAACCATAAAATGAGCTAATCACTTCATCAAGAGAAGCTTATTATGCAATTAGTCAATTTACGAAGGTGCACAGAAGGTCATTTGAGAAATGAGCTCATTCATCTGCAACACCCATCTTGTTTGGGAGATTAGAGTGTGGGACAGCACAGAGAAGCCAACACCAGCGGCTAATAGCTGTTTGTGTGATTAATTAGTCAGAGGATGAGTTTCAACGCTAATAAAAGCCATTAAAATGTATTTTACTGCCTATCTCTTGGAGCCTACATTGTGGAATTTTGCTCACCAGGCAGAACGGATGAGCATAGTAGGGTATGTCCTCTGTGTAAATTATTGCCAGTACAAAGCCCATTCCCATTATCATGCTGAAATACAGAAATGACTGTCTGTAAAATGTTTATTTGTTTCTCTGACAGGAAAACAGATGGGAGTTTTAATCATTCTGCACAGCAAATATGGGTCTTCAGAAGGCTTAGTGTAATTTTTTTCTGAATAAAAATAACACGTTTCCTGTCCCACATCAGTTTCTGTTTTCAATGAAGTCACATACCTCTAAGAGCTGAAGAACGAGGTTCAGATAGTAGGAAAGCCCAAGGACACTCGCCCTAGCTCTGTTAAATACCAAGCAATTGAAACAGATGTCAGAGCCCACTGCTTGTAACCCATTTACTTTTATAATATAAAAAGGCAAAGTTGCTTGTGTATATAAAGAGAGAACCCTGGAAATATAGGGCTACTGTTGAAATGTTTGATATATCTAAAATGTAAAGTTTGGCATACAAGTATACTTTACTCACAGATATAATCACAGCTAACAAATTTGCCCACATTAACCTACATATACAAAACGTCCTATCAAAAAATAACTCCACCCAGTGATTCCTTTGTTCTTTCAGCATGTCTTTGTGGTTAAAGTAAACAATAATGTGGTCAAAGGTATTGATGTGACATGAACCTGATGTTCATTTTATAATGACAACAGAAAACCTGTTTGATTCCATGTATATCTTTTGTGCTGAAGGTATTTCTGTTATAAATATGTCATTTTTCAACTATACCTTTTGTTAGTGTGGTATGCAGATGAAATTGTAAAACAATTAAGTTTAATTAAATGAATTATGAGCAAATGTGGGAATTGGGTCAAAAAGTGCATGCAGCTGTGTAGTTGGAGACATCCAATTTTACTATTGGCAGAAAATGGTACTACAGCTACATTGGTATTTCGAGACATCAAAGGTACTACTTTTTTGACAGGAAGAATTAATTGAAATGCTAGAAACTTAACTGGGTATTATTAGAGAACATCAAAGTTTTAGATGAAATTCAATTTAATTTTCCTTGTTAAAATAAATTCTCATCATATTCACAGTCACCGCATGTTTGCCCATAATTCTTACATTATTATTATTGTTGTGAAGATAGTGTTTGTCCAAACTTAACAATTTCCTTCTCTGCACCAAATCAGAGAGTGACAGGAATTCTCCCTTCATTTTCTGTGAGTTCAACCAAAGGGCCCTTTCCTTAAACATCTCACTTCCTGAGCTGTGACCACCAGAGGTTAATTGACAGTAGATTCATGCTCACTTTATCTGAAACCTTAAATAAGAAATTCAGGGCTAAGCTTTTGGAGAAATTTTCAGACATTCTGTGCTGGGGCTCATAAGGGAGTCAGCCCTTACAACACAGTAAGCATTTCCTTTCACATTGTTACCCCTTAAATATATATTTGTTATTATTTGGATGATAAATCTTATTTGTTGCTAATCACATTGTTTGATTACTCCATAAACTGACTCTACAAATTCAATCTTCAGATACAAATTTGAAAAAAATGCTTTAAATTTTTAGGTGAATTTTTTAATATAGTGCCCTGATGAAATAATTGAGCATTTATATTCATAAGATGTTGATAGTTACACTAAATGTCATGCATGTGCAAATAGCCATATTTACCATATTATTATTAGAGGTAATAGAAATAGTCTATTTTGAAGCAAATTATAAGCAAATTGTAAGTCTCAAAATCCCAGAATTAGCTCTTTGTCCTCTCCATTGAGAAGCATTCATACAGAAGTGATGCCTTCTGTCACTTGTCCCACATGAGCTAAGTCGAAACTGACCTCATTAGTACCAATCACTTCAGCAGCAGCAGACTTAACTGGCCCAGGAAAGTACTTTTATCCTACAGCATTATCCACATTCAAAGACAAGCACTAAGAGCCACATGAGATCTCATAAACTTCGCATATACAGCATAGTACATTAGCTTTGTGAAACATTTGTGCCAGCTGCTTTAGCCCATGATTTTACTGTATATTAAGCATTATAAAAACACATCAAAAGGTTAACGACTCCCAAATGCTGCAGTAAAGCCCTTGTGATGTGAGATTTAAAATTCTGAAACCTTGTGCCTTACCTTTTCCAGAAGCTGCAAACTGATTTCACTGTGTCTGTAACTAGCTGGAATCACAAATTGGGGATGACATGATCAGGTCTTACTGACCAGAAGCAAAGCCCTTACCTGAAGTCACTTGTTATTTTCTTCCTTACTCCTTTTTCTTTTGTATTCTTCTGTAGTCCTTTTTGTAAGCAAATTCTGTCTGATCTGCCTGATGCATCCTTTAGTGCATGCTGATGTATACAGCATACATGCAAACGCACACAGAGGAAGGTGTCTTACTCTAATGCTTACTAAATAGGACCGACTGCTTAATACAATTTGCACTATGATTCCTGATCATTTTTCTGAAAGCTTGTCTCCTTCAGTAGATCATGCATGAAACTAGGAATTATCCTGATTGCCCAGGAATGCAGACTGGAAAGAGTAGCAGTATCCACAGTAGCACACCGGCTTTGATGAATGTGTCCTTTGTGCACTGCTGTGATGTTTTCAAACACAGAAAACAGTTGTCATAGTATGAGTTCAAATCAATTAAATCACTCTTTTTTTTCAAAAATGTGTTGGGGGGAAAAAGGGATAGGGGGGCAGTGATATGCAGTACCTTTGAAACACTACTTTAGCTTGCAAGTGTATTTGCTCTACCCTGTGAAGTAGAGAGAGGAGTCAAAGGATGGCCTTTCTGTGACCTCTAGTTCTAAGAGTGTTGCATTTAACGGTTGGACATTGCATAGGCTGTCACTAATGCCTGTTTTATCATGTTCGCTCATACTGGAAGGATTGTGACACTGGTTTAAGTTTTAGTGTTTAAAAACCACAAAACAAGAAAGAGAAAAGAACAAATCGAAATAGTTGCGTGTTCCAGGCATAAGTTGTTTGACAGCACACATAGCCTAAAGTGAGTAGCTATAATCTCAGTGGCCAGGTTTTTCACGGCTGTCAGATCCGGATCCCGGTTCCTGTCTGAGAGGCTTGGATCTGCTGAGAAGGGGAGAGCAAGTGAACGAGGTCTAAAGCCAGGGCAGCCATGCGGAAAGTCTGCAAGCTGTATCAGGCGGCCACTTGATGCTCCGTATGCAAAACATAACTTTTCGCATCTCATTTTTAAAAAAAACATTAATCATTTAATGCAAATCGCCAGACCTAGACGGGAAAGGTTTGACTCAGCATTGCTTTTATTGAATTTACCATTTTATTTTTTTATTTAATTTTATTTATTTGACAGCAGTGTGGCATGACAACATTTTGTAAGCCAATGCTTCTGCACAACAATTCATTTGAATAATGCTGCACATTCCAATAGGCTAAATACAATAGAAGAATATATTACAGCCATTTCACACAGGACCCCTGGGAAGACAGATTGTAATACTATTAAATGCTACTATATTTTATTACAGCAACGACTACAACTTAAAGTACAGTACAAGGAGTACAAGAAAATCTCATGCAACACAGCTTGTAATAAATATCAGTCAGGGTATCTGACTGATGCTTATTACAAAAGCTCATTAGCTGTTTTCTCAAGTAATTTCAAACCCTGGCGAGAGAGGGCAGCACTCCTCAAAAAACTTTTATAAATCAATTGAGTTGCCAGAGGCAGGTATAATTTTTTGACTGACTTGGTTCTATTCTTGTATGCACACAAAATCAACACAATATTGATATGATTCTAATTGAAATCTGACAGAAATTGTATATTAAAAATGTTTTGCCAAACAGTGATGAGAACCATTATACGCTTGGCTGGGGAACAAACATTTTGACAGACAAAGCCTCTTGACATCTCATCATAAATCCTACAAGATTAAATCTGTTTTGTTGGCATTTCATCAGTCAAATACAGTGTTGAGATATGCAGACATAACATTCTAAATGGATCAAATCACAAGGAGCAAAGTTAGTAATTACACTTTCAGAGGGTGTCAAATGAAGGGCCAACTGCTCTTCATTTTCGAGGAGTCCAGTGACGGCAGCAAGCCAAACAGTGGTGATATAGTACTCAGGTAAGAGTAGGTTCAAAGGAGAGATGTCTTACTTTGATTGGATTTAAATGCTTCTCCAGTGGGTGTGAACATATCACCTCAGTGGGGGTGTTACGGTGAAAGGCATCGGTTGAAAGAGATCTGTCTCTCAAGACTCAGGGCTAGATCTAAGTATTGCTTGTGCATTGTAGGCCATAAAGGCCTAGAAAAAAAATGTAAATTGGATTTATTAACCAATGAGGGTGTAATGGGGGAACCAATGTAATGGGGGACATTGATAATTAAGAACTTGGGGATGCCATAAATGTGGGCCTTTGCTCTTGATACAAAGGGACTTATTCATATGAATATTCATAACTGGGATGAAAGCACTAAAACTCTAAGGGGATTTTTCAAATGGTCGGTTAAGTATTCTGTCAAAATTAATAAAACCAGGTTTAAGCACAAGGCTCATATGGAAATTTTATGACCTATGGCAAGCAGGCTTACATTTCAGGCTAAAATAAGGCTATATATGCTAAACATAAAAAAGTAGTGGTGTTCCTCTTTGTGTAAGCTTTAAACCACCATGAACTTCAATGTCACATTGTAGGTCACATACATGGATATACAGGATATATAGATAAAGTAGATGTATACATAGCCCTGTCCTAATTCTGCATTCAGGTTCATTGCAAAGATATTCTATCAGACTGTGCTCTGATTCAGTGTTGTTCTCTTACAACCACACATAATCACATCCATTTTCCTGGATTCAGATGGGATGTGCTTTTGGTAAGATATTGCATTTGCCTTTTAAGAAAAAGCTGCACAGGAAGCATATTCACTCAGTGCTATCATTATCTTCATTATCTTCATCCAGTTTCTTACTTCCTATTTATTCTATACCCACCTTTCTGTTCAAATGAAAATGATGAACAAAATTTACAGCATTTTTTCCCCAAAGTTGCACTCCTGATTATTGAACCATTGTCATTTTTCATCTGTTCCTTCTCATATGTTGAAGGATTTGCATAGCTGTAAAAATCATGTTGTTTATATTTACCTGTTTGCCTGTTTTTAATAACAATTCTCAGACTGCATCCACATTTAATTCACATGTATTTGTGGTGTGCCTATCAGCTTAGCAAGACTGACCCTCAATGCCGTCACAGTTCAGGGGTCAAAGTCCATAAATCATGGTGCAGTTAGCTGATCAAAACATTGTATCTAAAGTGTTGTTGCTATATAACTTCTATATGCATTACAAGACATAACAAACTAGTCATAATATTTAGTGCAGACTTAATTTACATTTCATTGCCTATTTAATTTATTTTTCTCTAGCATACGTAGAGAGTCTTCCTGGTATGGGAACTATTCAATTCATTGTTACAGGTGTGATTTGTCCTGATGGGGGATCCCATGGGGTGTGAGCACATAGTGTTACAGTACAGTGTACTGTAAATAAGTATTCTGAACCAAAGATGCCTCACTGAGTCTTTGCTTTAAAGTGAGAACATTTTATTGTAAAAATACTGGCTACTAATACTGGCTGATCTCTGTCACAGCATACATTTACCTCTTCATGTGAGAGTGCACTTATTCCATTACCCGTTCATGCTGTCGCACTTATGCCAGTTCATAAGCCTGCATGATAACACTAGTATCAGGACAAATCTCTGGAAATCTCCTGCTCTGTAATTCTATTTTTCCACTGCTTTAACACATTGTGAGTTGACAAGCTGAGCATGAGTAATGCTAGCATAAAATAAGCAATTTTCTGTTGCATTTTTTTTTGGATAGCTGTGCTATCTGTCTGAGGGCAATGACTTGAGGGTTTTCTTAGGAAAGGTGTTCAAAATAAATGTACAAAACATGGTTTACGTACAATTTTATACTCAGATATATTTGGGAAATATAAATGCTGGAAGAAAAAATGCAGGACCCTCCAATAAGACCAAAATAAAAACACAAAAGCCAAGTGGCTTAAAAAAAATCCCTCCCGCCCTAGAAATGAACAGTCCCTTATTATATTGAGATTAAATGATGCTAATTATTGGTCCCTGTGTGGAAAGGGTTAAGCATTCACAATCCTTGCCATTTAGATTACATTACAGTCTAGCAGATGGGACAAATACATAAACTTAGATTTAAACTATGAAAACAGTGCAGTTACCACAGCGGATCTCTTTATGGATTTTTAATTGCCTGCAAGATCTCATGATTAATTGGAGAAACCTTTATACTGTACATTTCATGGAAGGGAAAAGGATATTTTTTGGTTGTTCCCAAAGACTGTGTTTTTCATTGTAAAAACATGAAGGTTCTAATTAGAAGAAAAATAAAGTCTGCCAGCAGTCATAACATTACTCAAATCTTAGGAAATGGATGAGGTGCTGTACACACACTCTCAACATATCATTATCAGGAAAGCCTGTAACAGGGCACAAAGATGTAGACATCCTACACCATCCTGACATGAAAAGAGAGAGGCAAAACAGACCTATTTAAGGGCATTTATGACAAATAGGGCAATATTAAAAAAAAAATGTACATCCAGGGGCACGGTTTTTGCTTTGGTCATGGTCAAAAAAGATTATAATATTGTTCTTAACAAACTTCAAATTTCATTTATTCAACAGTCTATTGAGCACTTTACAAACAAATTCTTCCTTCATAATTCATTTTTAATTAAACTGCAGTTTCTTTTTGCCTGTTATTTTGTTCAATGGGTCATGGAACCTTGGACTCTTGCCTGATAATTTCCTTGCATGTTAGTTATTTTGGACAGTAACAGAGTGCTAAGGGCAAGCAAAGGCAAGTTCCTAATGGAATCTGTTTTCTTTTAGTTTCTGCAGCCTTTGAATATTGACTTCCTCTCTCTAGTGGATCTCTTTTCCTATTTTTGCTACCAGACTATGCAGAGGGTCCATGACTCTTGTGCTCTCTTGCTCACACATATACACATACACATACACATACACACACACACACACACACAGTTTTTAAGTCATGCAAGTGTAGGTGTCAAGTTAACATAACATAGTGCCTCTTTCTGTCACTACACCCCTTGTCAATATTCTGTCTTGATGAGTAACCATATATTTTTGCGAGCTTCCTTCTAACTATGGAGAGCCGTGCTATCAGTCCTCTGGTGTATCCTGTTAAATGGTTCCAGGAAGATTGGAGTAAATGATGATTTATTCTGCGGGAGTCCTCACATCTCCTCCCTCTGTTGATGTGATACAGCACGCCAAATTAGACATGCAAGGAGAAGGGGAGGCATCAACACAGCTGCTGTCCAACCCTCCGACATCAATCTTTGCCTTCTGAAAAATTCCAGACATTTAACTTCCTAACTGCATAAATTATAAGTAAATCATGTGGTCTTCTCTTCAGTTTAGATACAATTTTAGAAATAGAACCAAACAGTTGTGGTCAAGATGCCGGGTGTCCAAATGCTTGTGCGTGAAGAGCATTGTAGAGGTCAGTCTATAAGACCAATGTTGTTGAGCAGTCATGAATAGCTTTTGCGAATTGAATATTGAAATTAGATGAAAGAACACTAACCTCATGTTTATGAATCCATTCTGTTTCTCCATGTACAGATGGCATTCGCATAGATGCAGCTTTTACAGAAAATATCACACCACCTACAGTACGGAATATGACAACTGCTGTTTCACATTTGATTAGCATCACAGCCTAAAGTTCCCACTGTCGTCTTTGTGAGAATTTCACAGAAAAAATGTGCAAGTTAAAACATCAAAATTAAAGAGGGTTATGAGGGTTAAGTCAGATTTATATAAAATCAGAACTTTAAGAGGGATTTTTTTCCCTCAATCCCTGGTTATTGTACATAATGTCAAAGAGTGGCGTCGGGTAGTAATTTTCATGTTCGGCAGATGACGTGATGGAGCGCCACGCATAATGATGAGACACTGTCGCTCTGCAGAACTCTTGGCAGAGCAGCGTGTGTGTGTTCCGCCACTGAAAAAGGACTTCACCAATGACACGTCAGCTCGCCTCTACAGGCAGCCTGCACGACCGTCCACTCGCTTTCAACAGAGAAAGTTGACGCACACTGCTAATGCAGAATGTTAACATGTACCATCAATGCAGAACCTTAATATGTACTGTTAATGAAGAGCATTAACACCATTAAGGCAGGCAGTTAATGCGCATCATTAAAGCAGAACCTGAGTGAACTACCTGCACACAGAGCTTTGATAGGCACTTTTAATGTAGAACATTAATAAGGAAGATAGAAGCCCCCCCCCCCCCCCCAAGAAGTCTTTAGTGAAATGTATTCATGATGAGTTACAGACTCCTTTCACCCTCAAAATGAAAATCACAACTTTTACAGCATGCAGCTTTTTAACATGATTTAACTGAGACTGCTCTCTGCCTAAATCATACCTTTTTTTTTTCAATTTTATTCTTTGGAGCTGATGATGGAGCTGTTTTTGAACTATATTCTATATGGATAAATATGTATCTTGTATCAAAAAAAAAGGATTTTTTGCCGGACGAGAATGCTCCACTTTGATGGATTTATGTAATTGCATGAATCAGGCTAATATATAGACTGAAGATAATATTAGGATGGTAATGCTAGTCAGATACATTTAATTTAAGCAGTCCGCTTTCCAAGAAATACATGTCATCATGTTTGTAGGATGTCACTGATGTGCAGGAAAGGAAATATGTGAAGATTGGGTGGGAGTTTTGATATAGGCTTTTCAGATAAAACACAGCTGGACAATGGGGAATGCTACTATTCACTCTCCCTTATTGATTATGATTCTTGGTTTTGTTCTGGATTTTGCTTTGACCTCATTTTGTTAATTTTATATATTTAACTAGAAACAATAAAATCCTGAACAAGTGTCAATGGTGGTGGATTGAGCTGGTGGACCATGGTGTCAAGAGAGCAAGCCAGTCCTTTTTGTTGGGCTATAAGCAATGTCTTCCAAGCAACAGTGCAATACACATCTTTCACACAATCCTATTTACATGTTTTGTACATTCACAAAACTGTAGGTTACAGTTTATGCCAGATGTCTTACTTTATTCCCTAGACAAAACAGTTTCATAGGTTTGGCTTGAGCCCAGACACTGTAGCAATACCCAACCTGTACTATATAGTACCGGTAATCCTCAGACAAGATGTTTAAATATGGAGTTGCTTTGTGCCTTTTTCATGGCTTTGTGCCTTTTTTCCTATTACCATTGCACATTTATGCACACAGACACACACACGCAAACACATAATCTCTATCTTGTCATATTTCAACCTAACAAAGGAGTATGCATGCTTGTGGAGGGGAGAAAAAATAAAGTCCTACACAGAATACCATTTATCACTCTGATTAATTGTGGCATTCTCTCTCTCACTTCATCTCATCTACAATATATGTTTTATTTTTGGAGTTCTTTCAGTTATTGAATTTTTTTTATACCAACCCCTTTTTTCTACACGAAACAGACGTACACACTAAAATGAGTCATGTGTATAATGTTTCATATAAAAAATGCCCTTTATAGGAAACCTACTTTCCCTCCCCATGTGTTTTGCCTGAGATGCTATTCAAAGCTATTCCTCATTATATGCACATGCACACATATCCAAACACACACCCACAAATGAAAATACTGTTTTAGTCTTTACAGATTTGCACAATTATTGTTTTTGGCCTAGCTGTTATAATTCATAATTCTAAGTCGTAAAATTGCAACATTGGAAAGCAATTGCTGGAAAACTTCAAGCATTGTATGATCAGTACAATAAAATGCTTGACCAGTCAGAGAAAACTTGCAGAAATGTTGAATTCCAGTCCTAATCTACTAACACTTTCATTCCAGTATTTACAGCATTAAAGTTTTGTAAACATGTAACATGGGACACCAGATACCCCATTACACTGTTGACTTTCCAGTTCCTCTGACCATGTGTCTAAACCAATAAGACAATTTTAGTTCCATTAATTTTCCTAAAAAAGGTGGATGCCTTTTCGGTTTTAATAATGTAGATTCAGCTGTGTCATAGAGTAGAGAATCATTTGCGTTGAGGTGAAGTATTCATCTTGTGTGTTCACAAGTCTGGACATGAACACCTAGACACATTTTACAGTCAAAATCCAATATTCTGGATCTTGGGCACACTCCACATTAAAATCAGAAAGCAGAAACTTATGCTTTTTTTTTTTTTTGTGAGGAAAGCGTTCCTCTTGTCTAAATGATTTTGCTTACAGCAATCTCTCACTATCATGTATATACTTTACAATGTTCATATACATTTCTTATATAGTTTGTCTGTGGTGAATGGATTATTGTTTATGCTATTAATGATAGATAATAGGCAAGAGATATTGAAATCATGAATGAATTACAGATGAAAAAATGCAAAAAAAAAAAGAAATTACATATTTTATCACATAGGACAACTTTCACTTCCATCATGGAGATGCATCAAAGGAGTGAGGAGTTTTACATTAGCATATACTACTCTCCTCAAGGGTGTTTGCTGAGGATTCATCCTTTATGCAAGCAGGATATAGAAGAATTATTGTCATCATCTTTATGGAGTGGCATAGTTTCACAAAGGGGATGTCATGTGGGTCTGCTACAATAGCTCCTGGGTTTATTAAGAATTGCTCAGCAGCACAGGAGACCAGGTATAAAGAGAGCAGAGAAGGTGGATGCTGGCCTTTACAGTGGCTCACAGTCACAGAGGAAAAGAAACATGCTTTCAGTATGTGCTGTTGAAATCCTGAACCTCATTCTCAGAGGCTGTGGCTGAAGTGAAATATCGTTCTGTCTCAGAATGTGGAGCTCTGCAAAGGATTCATGAACCATTTCACGTCATTTCTCAATGCAGCATATGCTGCCCTTTAACCTATCCACATGGTAGGTACACAGGGGTAATTATTCCCCCTGAATGTGTGCTTTTGAAAATTGAAACAATATCAATACTAATGCTAGTGCCACTACTATTACCGTGACTCCTACTACTATTACTACTACTATTATTACTAGTACTACTACTACTAATAATTCAATTGATATTAATTTTCATACAAGTAAAGCATGAAGGCTGCGATTGATGTGGATACAGTGATACTTTTATTTGGCTCGGACTCCAACAAAGATATCACAACTGGATATGAGCCAAGGCCTTTGACCCCCCCATGTGGACATCATAAACAGGGAAAAGAAAGTTGATGTGGGAAATAAAGGAGATCTTGTGAATGGGACTGGTTTGTGTAGGTTTATTGCATTGTGGTTGTCTTTTCTCTTTCTGAATCTTTGCTTGGAACTTTAATTCTATTACGGGATAACAACCTAAAGAAGATAGAATATGAATTCTGCCCTGTATTGTCTGCTATTAAATTATCCTTTGAAAGGGTTTAGTAAACAAACAGGCAGTTTCCATATATGTGATACCTGGGCTGATCTCTGGGAGGTGAGAAAGTTTACATGTTGAAAACCATGGATTCCATCTCAGGAAACCAGTCAGTCTAAGATGAAATGAATAACAGTTCTCGGATGTCATTTATCTCTGAGGTTTAAGGTGTTACTGCATTAAATGTAACAACTTAATGGATCTCTTCCTGTACATTTGCTATAAACTGCTCATAAAAAATGGCAGTAACACTTATTTAAGTGCACAGTAAAACTTGCAGTTATTATGCAGCAATTCTCACAGTAGAACATGTCAGCTGGGATAGCTTATTCTGGCTGGGATCTGGACTTTATTTTGTTTGTTGTGTTTTGCAAAAACATATTTCATTTTGGTGGCCCATACTATGTGTATAACTGACTGCATAATGGTGCCATGTGGCTGGTGAGCAAGTAGTCACATGACAGAGGAAAGAAACATTCCTTATATAGTACCACTACAGTAGGACCAATATAATAAGAAGTAGTCACATAGGAAGGAAATAAACACATTTATGTACAACAATACCACATATATCTGCTCAATTAAACATATATTTATTGATTATGATTGTTTTCCTCTCACCACAAATCAGTTATTCTGCCATATGTAGGCCATAGCCCTTTTAAAGAATTTGATGAGCTAGCTTTTTTACGAAATGTTTATACTTGATTTTGTAAATTTCCTCTTGAGATAAATCACTTTTTTATTTCTATTTATTTCTTTACTTCTATAATGAATCTGCTTAAAGTTGAAATAATTGTTCTGTGATTGTATATGCATCCAGTCTTACATGCAGTCTACACACAAGCAGACAAGAGTGTGTATTTTCGTCTTCAGTGATAATTATAATCTGAAAATTTGTATATAGAGGCCTGAACACTACACACAGACATCCTTGTGCAATGCCTGATGATTACTGATGTTCACTATTAATGAACCACATCCCTTGGATAAAAAGCAAATACTTGCTGTATTTTAAACGCTTTGCTACAATATGATGGGTGTGTGATGGAGCTGAGAGAAAGAGGTTTTAGAAAATGGTGCAAATGAACACATTGGGGAGAAGATTAATTAAGCAAGTGACATATGAAATGTGATCTACTACTGCTTTATGGAGGAAAGACTCATAGGTCACGTTCTTTAGGGAAGTTTCACTATTCTCACCAATAATCAGCTCTTTATCTGTGAACATTTCATATCATTAATGTTTTTTATGTTCCTTCCCCCTATATAAATCCCATTGTATACTATGCTCATTACATACCAGGATCATCTCACTGTGACGACCTCTGCACTTGGGCAAGAACACTGAGGCAATCCTTCTGCCATCCTTCTATACACTCACAGGCAGCCAACAGCTTTTTTTTTTTTTTTACTTTTAAGTCACACAGTACACTACAGTGGAGTGGGCACTCATTGGGGATAGGCACTACTGATGTCATCTAATTAACTTGTAGGCGCCTGAGGAATTACAGGGTCACTGAGAATGGTCAGACCTGCAATTCCTGCCAAAATACTCACCCCCCTACCTGATGGAATGAGGCCAATTTTCTCCGCCACAGTAGGCTCCTGGTCATCTTCAGCCAATGACACAGCTGGGATCAAACCTGGGCCGTAGAGCTCACTTTGTGCTCAAGGCAAAAGTCTTAACTATTGAGTTATTTTGGCCATTGCTTTTTGTTGTTTGTATTTTGCTCTGCCCCCATCAATCCCTCTGCCATTGTTGCACTAAATGAGAGCAGTTTTGAGAAGGTGCATCTCAACAAAATGAATGTTGCCTGACTTGCATTATCTTTTTTGACTGAATGTGTATTTCTTGTGAGCTGTGTTTTAATTTGTATTGAATAAACAATGTGGGATTCTGCATGCAATAAAGCTCTATTTATACCAGCGGGCTGCATTTCCTCAAAGGAAATGAAGTGGGCATGGCATTCCGAACTCTGAAATGCAATGGAAATGACTTCCAGATTTTACTGGATCTCAGAATAAAAGGTTCTCTGACTGTGATTTCCAATTTTCTGAAAACAGGTTTGTGTGACCTTTTGTTTAATTTAACCATTTATAGAAAAAAAAAATCACATAATGTGTGTGCAATATATAATACACACATGTGTGCATGTACGCGCACACGCACACGCACACGCACACGCACACGCACACGCACACGCACACACACACAGGTATATATATATAATTTATGGCACAGATTAACAGGTTGCCCTTTAAGAACTGGAGGCTACTTTTCACTTTTTTATTATATTTAATCTGAAGTTCCTGTAGATTTGTTTGTCTGAAGTTTCATTTCAGGGCAAGCCCATCCCTTTTGTGCTGTGAATTCCCATGCTAGTTTTGGTATGCATATGACAGCCACAGTAAATGGGGTTTTGTTTGCTTAGCTATAGACATATCTAGTGGTTTGGAAAGCTCCTTGTCCCTCCTGCTCCAAACCTTCAGTCATTCATTAACCATTTACTACCCAGAAGTGGCCCAAATGTCTAAACATGTAGAATTCTCACATAAAGATGACTATAAAATATTTGATGATATTAAAATAGTATCCTAAAATTCAATTCAATTACAAAAAAAAAGGAGAAACTAGAAAACATGACAGAAGCCTGCTCACACCTTTTAATTCACAAGGGAGCCTGTGAAGGAGGGACAGAGAGCAAAAGAAAACATAAGGAAAGCAATGAGCAATAGTGAAAGGAAGAAAGTGAAACACAGAGATACAGTAAGAGAAAGAAAGAGCGAGAGAACATAGTGAAACAGAATACTAGAGGAATGTGAGGCAACCTCCTAGAAGTCACATGGTCCAGCAAACATGTCTGAATGTAACGGCACAATATGCTCTGCTACAAAGTTTCATTATGGAGGGATCAAATCAGCCTTCTCCAGAATCTCAGAGAGGTTCATCACTGAGGACATTTAACCCTGCTACGAAAGGTAATCATCAGCAAAGTGAAATAAGTAAGCTAACTGAAACTGAGGACATAATGAATAGGAATATATCTCAAATACATAAATCATTTCAAGCTGATCTATGTCATCAATGCTAATTGATCAGACTTGGGGAAAAAGGCAATTGACAAATGTCCATCTTTGTGTAGATCTTTATTAAATGACAGAAAACAGGAAAAAATATACAGACATATATTATCTTTTTCATTTACAAAAGGCTCAGATAGGACATTTATTTTTTATTTGTGTGTGTGTGTGTGTGTGTGTGTTAGGCTCCGCTATGTAACATTTAATCTTTAGAGTAAAACAACAAAGATGCATACATACAGTATATATACATGGATATACATGTATATACAAACATAACCACTGACCACTATTTCACACATTTGTCTTTCATGTATTTATGTAATCTGACTTCATATCAGGATACAGATTTTACAGATAAGGATATTAGAGATATTACAGATTGTTACATAATACATATTGCATTTTATATTTTTACTTCTAAGTACTTTTAAGTACACACACCCACACACAAACACACACGCACATAGACACATTATATTTATGTATATAAACTGAACCTCATACGGTGCCTTTAATTGCTAGAGAGCATGGGAGTATACAAAAGTTATCATGGACAAAGGGTGGAATCTTATTCAAAAAAGATAAAATTGTGAGACAACTATTCTTTCCCAGCCCAGGATGGCAGCATGCCAGGGCTTGATGAAAGGAGCTGGCTCCTGTTTGATGAGAAACAACACAAATTAATTTACCTAATTACGTCTGCATCAGTGCATGCAATATCATTTCCTGCTTATTAGTCGCAAGGGCAATGCGACAGTCCAGAATGTTTGCGTATTTGCATGTTGGTTCTTACATCAAAATTGACAGTATTTCAAATATTCTTATGCATGATGAAGGTCAAAATTGATAGTCGAGATGTAATTCTTACAAGGTTTGATTGTAATGATTGATAATTTTTATTTTCTCAATTTTTTGTTTTGGATTGCCTATGTTTGTTTTCATGTGTTGTCCTCACGTTATTTTGACATTCCTGACGTGGATATGAATTTTCAAACTTATAATCATTTCTTATATGGTTAGTGAGAGGATACTACAATGCATCTGTAGCTTGCAATTAATTAGCTTCACAAGACATTAAAACATTGTCTTCAAATAAATTACAAGTAACTTTAATGCCAACTATAATGGACAATAGAAGTCTAGTTCTAATAAACATGATGCAGTGAACAGTGCACTTCAGATGGAGCAGAGGCAATGTGGTTTGTGTATCTGTCTCTACTACTGCATGCAATAGTGCCACAATACTGTTTACTGTATGCTGTCACCAATGGCAATGGCAGGCATTAACACCCTCATTAAACTTTTGCTTGTTTGCGTAATGCGTAAGAGGAATGATTAGAATGATATAAGCTGTAAGCTGTCTTACTATCTTCATAATTTCCCCTGATGAATGCTGTCTGTGACCACATACTGCAGTGAGAGTTGCTTGGTGTGGAATACATACAGTACGAAAGGTTGGACCTGTAAAGACGGAAGAATCTCTTTGGGCCCAAGGGATACTGACTGCACCTCAGTGAGCTAAAGCTGTAGGTCTGTCCCATGTCTGTAATGGCTTTCTGCTGGTACAGATATAACCCTGAACAGAGTTCGTGTGTTTCTGGAGTCTCCTCCACTTCTTTCTGCTTTGGATTCTAGAAACTGGTATTTTTTTTTTACAGACTGTCATAATGTCTTTGCTGTTGTGCATGGAGAAACAATCCCCAAGAGAGCACTGTGCAGAGTAATGGCTACCACAGGAAACAAGCTGTATGTCTATGGTTTACATTTCTGCAAAATGCACAGAAATAAAACAGCCATTTTGCTTAGAACAGGTCATTGAATCTTAAAAAAAAAAATCATGTCAAGACAAGGTGATGCAGCTAAAAATATATTAAATAAATTATACCTTTATGTATTCATTCATGAATTTCTACAATTTATATTATTACTTTTTAAGGCTATTTACTTATTTTTAAACTAGAATGTGTCCCACACATTTTGTAGTGATTAGAATAAAATTCAAAAAGCACTGCAAATGAAAATTTAAATATTGAAATTAACAGATTTATTGTAAATTGATAATCAAATAGAGTTTTTCTGTGTGTACATTGCTTGTTATTTGTAGTACATTTTAAACATAACAGCACCATTATGCATGCACCTCTTGTATTAAATGATCAATAGGAATAATTACCTGAATTGAAGTAAAACGTTGAGATGTTTTCATTATATTGTTTGTTTTTAAATTAGACACTAATTACAAATACTTAGCAAGCTTCAAAGTGAGATTAAAAAAGGTAAAAAAGGTAAAAAAAATCATGCCATTTGAGTGGGCAGAAACACGTTTGTTGTCGTAGTACCTTGCTTTGTCCACTGGGGGTAGATGTGGCCTTAGATTCTTGTGGCTCTTTATTTCGACACCGTTAGATGAACTGTTTGGGTTTTATTAATTCTCCAGTTTCTAAACATGCGCATACACCAAATCTGTTTTAATTATTTTCACTGAGCTTCATACATAAGCATTCAAGAGATTATAATGCTATATATCTGCCAAGACTTCAAACATTGCTGTGGTAAACTTTATGCATTTTCTTCCCCAAGATTAAATCATTGTGTTTATTGTTTACGTGTTTATTCATAGTCTTGACATTGGATTTACTCTTGTCATAGTTTACTACTGTGGTATTCGAGCATAATGGTTTCTTCAACATGAGCTATGCCTATTTATTGAGAGGAAGATGTTTGTTTGGTTGGTCATACCTATGTGAATACATTAAGGCTAGCCAATGACATCAACCAACACTGAAACACTGCCAAAAAACCCACTGAAAAGAATGCAACTGATAATTGGCAGCAACGTTTTCCCCTGAGCTCTGCCTTTAGAAGTCTGACTCAGTGATGTGTAATTATGGCAGAAATGACCAAACCCAGGGAAATGCCCTCATAGCAAAGATATTTAAACAAAATTGAAACAGTCTGGATAAGCCTAACTTTGTTTCATGTTCCGAACAAATTCACAACCTCAAGTATGCAATATGCAATTAAATGGATTTATGAGTTATATTTTAAATTTATGAGAGTACTGAAATCATGTAATCATCAAAGTAAAAGTATTGATTATATGATGTTCAGTTATACTGTATGTTTGCAAACTGAGAGAGGAAAAAAAAATAGCTAGAAAAACCAAATGCAATTCTAAATAGTCAATACCTTGCAACAAGAGCTTCATTTGCGAACCTTACAAGACTCGAATGTTAAATGACAAATACACAGCAGATTGTATTCAGCATAGTAGTAATAATAATAATAATAATAATACTAATAATACTAATAATAGTTGCTGCTGCTGTTTGTGCTGCTTGTTTTCTGTTATTTCTTCCATGCATGCTGAGGAGAGTGAAGACAATGTGTTAACTCACTAACTTCCACTTCCATTCCACTGAATGCTCTGCTTTCTTGCAGCAGTAAGATCTTAAAATCCACTGTTGGCTGTGTTGAACAAAAAAAAAAAATCCAAAGTGATTGGAGAGAACGCAAAGAAGAAAGCAAAGAAAAATCACGAGAGTTCTTCCAGTTGCAAGGGGAGCAGTGCTTCTACCGTGTAGGATGCACTTCTTAAATATTTGGTGGCTCGGAGGGTAAGTGGCTTCCTCTTTGTTTGTGTTATGTCCCTTTCTGTCGAGGGCTGTATGTGTAATGCTGCAGACCTCAGTCCAAGGGACACTTACATCAATCTTCTAAAGAATTTCAGCAAATTTCATCTCTTTTAGTTAAAATTATTTTTGGTCAGAGGGATCAGTTAACTAAATGTAATACATTCTGAATCTAAATGTAATACATTCTGTGTTGTTTATTTAAACACATCGTGCAGGCTTCCAACATGGCTCTTGTATAATATTTAGTTCATATATGTCAAATAAATCAGACTGCCATGGAAAGAACACATTAAAACATTTTGTCTAAGTTATGACCAGAAGTAAAACAAGCTGAAATTTGTTTCTGAATTCACAGTATTGTGTTGTTCTTCCATGTGACTGCAGAATTGACCTCTGTAAATGTACAAATATCACATCGGAAAAGAGAATCAGAACTTGTATTTAATTAATGAAGGCTATACCCCGACCTATATTACAAAGTGCAGAAATCAGTTGTTGCATATGGAAGTAGTGCATTACTCCCTCACATATTGGGGCAGCAGCATGGAGGAGTTTTAAGACTGCAAGTTTGAACTGCGATCCGGCACAGCCATTGCGCTCTTGACAAATGCACTTAACCCAATGCACCTCTGTAAAATATTAAACCATTTAAGGAGGTCGAGTGTAAAATGTAAGCCTCCCAGGATAAGGATGCCTGCTCAGCAAATAAATAAATAATGCAATGCATATGTTTACAGATTTCGATGTATTGCATGTAGGTGCACAGTTCATGTTTCAGTTCTTTGGCAGCATGTGCTATTTCAAAGTCCCTTAAAAAAGCTTTTACGTACGCCAAAGAAACCTAGTATGTGAATGTTTTATTTATAAGCTGGTTATTTTCTATCAATATGGCATTAGCTAAGTAAGATTTCGGTTTGATTTGTGAGATTTTTTTGAACACACCTATAGTTTCCTTGTTGGTGGGGTGCGTTAAACAGACCAGAGAAGCTCATATGATGTGGACATGTCTCTGACCCACAGAGACCAAACAATGGAACCAATCCCTGTCTGCCGCCTGTATTCATGGTTCTGCGGTGGCAGAGATTGTACAGCCAAGCCCCACTGTCTGCAGGCTTTGCAGGCCTTAAAAGGGGACAACCACATTAATTAGTTAACAAACTAGCTCATTAGATAGAGCGTGCAGAGTAAGGCCATTGTGCTAATGGGATCTGCTGTGGTGGTGCCACTCTGGCGTCAATGCCATTGAGCTGTATCTGCTGAGGTAATTAACTGTGAAATTTAAGACAAAAAAGAACTCTGTGACCTAAATACAGACATTCCTATTTTTTCAGTGTGATATTATTTGAATGATTAATCTAAATACAAATTGTCTTTGTTACCATATACAACACATTTTGCAACATTATGCACTTGCAATATAGTGTGATTCATGCTATTACATATATTTTCATTCAGAAATCAGTTCAGACGCTTAGATACTTGACCATGTAAAACATCTTATACTGTAAACATAATGCTAACAAGAATGACAACTATAGCTGCTTTTTTGAGGAGCAGTAAAGCAAAGGTGAGTTATCTGTCATTGTCTTAGTCTGAAGACATGGAACAGCTTTTTATAATGCTATGTTATTTAAGCTGTCAAAACAGATTATGTGAATATCTAAATAAATTGCTTCATGAATTTAGATGTCAGGCACCACAGGACTCATCATTCATAAACTGCAGCTCACGTCCTGTGCTTTTCACATATTAGATAGTATTCTATTGACTGTCATCTTCACAGCCTGAAGTCATGACAATACATAATATTTCCAAGACAATAGCATTGATTTTTTTTTTTTTTTTGGAGAGAGTAGCTATGATTTCCAACTAATGGCTGTGAGACAGGAAAAGTAAAAAAGGGCACATTCGTCATCCAAACTGGATGAAAAAGGAGGGTACACCAAGTAGATCAGTGACCTGTTTCATGTAGCAAACTCTTAAGTTAAGCTTTTCTTAAATTTGCTGCCATAAGCTTGCAAATACTGGCTAAATTTAACAAGTTAACTCAAGTCAGTGTTCAATGATCAGAATAATTGCACATGCCCATTTGAGTGCTGCTAGTCAAATCCTCTACCAAGTTCCTATGACAGAGCTTCATATTTCAGTGTGGGTGAACAGAAATGTTAATGGAGCTCTATGAAGAGTACAAAACCACAGTAATGGTGAAAAGTAATATATAGCAGCTGCTGCTAGAGCCAGAAAGGAGATTTGGCAAAAAATGCTGGCAAGTTAAATGTGTAAATGAAATCAAAGGCTACAATATCAATAAATGGGCTAAGAGATCATCATGAATGTGACGCTAAAATTAAATATTGATTTATGCTGTGCTGCTTTCAAAAGTATCTTAGGCTATTTGCATATTTGATTGTGCACTGAATGCAAGACCATTGGGCATAAAGAAATGTTAGTTCATGGTCTTAACTCATTATTACTCATAATTACATTTATGTGTAAATTTCAGGCACGTTACATAAGTGTAATGTGCCTGAAAGTACTAATAGAATAATACAGATTAGATTGCATGGATTACCTACGATAGTTTAAACACCTTCATTGATGAAATGTACTGCACAGGGCATTTTTGAATGCAGCATTACCTTCAATGTCTCCATGTCTTCAATGTCTTTTCAATGTATACTTTCCATATGGCACGGTACACCACTGCTTTGCTGAGGTTCTCAACATCTCAGACTGAATATTACAAACTGATGTTTGCTAAAAAGCACAGCCAAGACACTGTTATTGTAAGTGAAAAGTTGCAAGAAGTAATGTTGGCAATGTACAGATCTAGAAAATTGCTAAGGTATATTATACCCTCATGGGTGAAGTAATATTGCTCATAAAGGTAATATCTGAAAAATGTAATGGATCCTAATGATCTGTAAAAGATCTCATTTTTTAGCTTGCTTGGTAGCAGGTTTGGGCAAATGTAGGTATGGTAAATTAGCAATATGTTGCTATGATAAATTAGTCAGCTAGCTTGCCTCATGACATGGGTTAACCTAACTTGACATCTCACTGGGAACATCTTACTAAAGTTAGCCAGCTAACTCAGTAATCCTGCTTTGTGAAACAGGCCCCACTGAGAAAATAGAGAGAAAAAAAAACTTTCAACATTGTTATTGAAGCAGTATTGTGTTTATTATCTACTGTAAATTAAAAAATAAAAATGTGGAAAGAAGTATACACGTGGGAGCTGAAAATAATTCTCAATTCTCAACATATAGACCTGTTTGATCATGTGGAACATAATGTTCCTGAGGTGAAGGGTCTACTTTCCTTTGCCACTGTCATTTTCATTGCTGACTGGCATCTATCAGAGGAGAATAAAAGCCCTGCCTTAGTTAAACTAAAATAACTTCACCCTTGTTATTTGCAAACAAAGCAACCTCTTTGGGTTGTGCAGTTCTGTCATGTTAATGTGTGTGAAGGGCTTTCCAGCTTTGTTCTTTATAGCTTGACGGAAAAATAAATTGCACTACCTGAACGATCATTCAGTTGTTTTGCAAAAACTCTCAGCCCACACAAATGTCTTTTTTTTTCTTTCCTTTTTTTTATTTGCAGTAAGCCACATGTGAAGAGGCAGAATGGAAAACATTAAGTATGTTAATGAACTGATGTATCTGGCATTATTGGATGTTATTGGGATTGTTTTTTGATCTTGGTAGATGCCCAGAGTGAATGAGGGTCACACATTTTTCTTTAAATGTGTGATTTCATCTCCTCCTCTGGAAACCTGCAGATTAATTTAAATTGCTGTGGAGCAAAATTACAGAATATTATTGTAGTAATAATTACCCCCCCCCCAACTCTACCATTGGCACTAAGCTATTGTGCATGCGCTGAAACTGACACGTACAATGCATGCATCATTTTCAAAAGGAAATCAAACTTATTATAAAATACTTTTAAAATTAAATTGCTGCTATTAGATCTGTAGCTTATTCAGAAAGTAGGCTTCAACCATTTCAGATGAAGTTGATGTCATAACTATTTTGACATGCAGCTTTGAGCAAGTATATTGTATAATTTTTATATCAAGACCTTTGTGTGATTTGTTTTTAGACCATTATGCCAGAATATCCTTTTATGACTTAGCAGTAGTGTGCTATGTGCTCTATACCAAAGCTACTGTATCTAAATTTTGGTTATAGTCCTCTAACTGTTGGCACTCACTGTCATATCAGGTATGGCATCAATGTTGCAGTGTTCGCACCAACTGGTGCAGCTAATAGCATCTGCCAAACTAAAACTATGAAATCGTGAAGTTTATGCAATGGCGTGTTCTCGTATAATGGCAGGTTGCCAAACCAGGCAAAATGTAAACTCAATTAAGGCCTGTCAGGCCTTTGTAATGGCTCACATGGAGGTACAGTTTTTTGAAGTAGTTAGCTATTGTTTTACAGGTGGATCCCAGCCATGTAAGTTTTATTCTCTGCCATTGTTAGTAGTCTACTGGTCTACAGAGCACTGGTCTGACTAGTAGTCAACTGTTTGTGACCACTAGAGACTACAAGAGAGAGAGTAAATGGTTCTCTGTGTTGTATGCACACGTTTTGAATGACCACCTTAAATTGTTTTGTTTTGAAAAAGAAATTATTTCTACTGCAAACTTAACACACCACATTTGTTATTCAGCAATTTGGAGATGTGATTGCTTCTCGTAATGACTCTTATTTAGTCATTATGGCAAGCTTCATGCACAATACTTTGCAAAAGAAAGTGCAGCTCATAGCCCTTCCTTGTGCCAAGAAAAACAGCAGTAGTTCAGTGTGTTTTTTTATGCATTTTACCATTTAGGCTTCCACACACATATTGAGGCACAGAATCATGATTTGTCTCTTATTTCTGCTGTCATTCTACAACTTTCTTCTTTTTTGATCTGTAACTCCTCCCGCACTGACAGCATCAATGATTTATTCCTCTAGCTAATATTTTCCTGAGCATATGAGAAAAGATTAAAACACATACATACACACAGGAAACCTTACTGTGACAGCAGTAACCTCAGCTCTTTTAAATATGGAGCACAATATGCGCAGAAAGGCAGTGAAGCCTTTGAAATTCCTTAATTTTCAATGATATCAAGAGGGGCATGTCGGGGAAAAAAATGCTTTCAAATGCGCTGGGCATTCTCCGAATGAAATGTTCAATTATGCCACATTAGAAGAAGGAAAAAGTTAAATTAATACTAAAGAAAATGTCATCCCTTACATGTTTTGTGACTCCCATTCCTCTGAGGACATGGGGGGGGGGACCAGCCCAACCTGCAACTGGTGAGTTTCAGTAACAGGAGAAGCAAGAAATACTTTTGTTTGTACTTTATTTTTCTTTTGATGTATAACATCACAGCAGCATATCAATGCAAAACGTTGTCCCCTCCCTAGTTTAAATGAAGTGGCACCAGATTCACATTAATATGTGGGACATTAGAGACTATATACAACTCAAACACTGTTGTCCCTGCTGTGTGTCATAAGGGTCATTAAATTCCACTTGTTGAACATTAAAGAAACTCAATTTCTCAAGCACATAAAAGCCAGTCTCAGAGGGCTCTATTTCTAGTGTTCTATAATGCCTGTGAAAGTGCATTTCTGTGATTTAAGGTACCCCAAAGCCACTATAAAACCTTTAGTATGGCAGCCAGAAAATGTTGGAATGGAAGCTTATTTTGGCAAACGCCGCTGTCCTTTCGACCAATATGCTGAGCAGCCCAATACCAGGCCCAATTCTTTTTTATTGATTTTGGTACAGCTGAGCTCCATTTATTATGCAAGCAGTGTTAAGGTCAGAATTTCTATACAGTCGGAATTTTGGCAAGCTCCTGGGATATTTCAGATCAACACTTGACTATTAGAGTTTTGAAAATCAGTATGGAAATTCATCTGGACACCTAGATGAGAATTCACTCAAAACCACTGTACCATAAGGAAAACATGTAATTCATTCCAACCAAATAATACAATACTATCCCAGATTCATTTTTGTTCTATTTTTTTTTCTTCAAAAAGTTGTCACTTTACATGACACCCTATGCATCATGCAACAGTATTCACCCCTGACACTTTGAAATGAACATAGTTGTTTGGGTTGAAACTATTGAATTCTACATCAAAGCAATGACTCATAAGCCAGTTTTGATAAACCAGGGTATTAGTTTTTAATCTTTATTTTGCCTTCTATAAACAATAATCTTTAGCTGATGCGAACAAAAGGCATCTTAATTATTCATTGCACTTTAAATAACAGCTAGGTCACAGTAAGCCTTCATCATCTTTTGTTAATGAAACAATTTCATGCGTTTTATTTCCCACACTGATGTTCACACTTATTAAAAAGTCTTCCATCCTAAGCCTTGGTTGTGCCCCCTAGTGGCCATCCCCAGAAAGTCAGAGGGCCTGCTGCTGCTGCATAAGAATGCTTTGTTTTAGTTGCTAGCACTCCAGGCCTTACCATTCCAGCCACCACCAGGGCTCCAGGTAGAATCAAGCTCAGTTTGCCTGCAGGTGCATGATGGGAGGGATCAGCCCTGGCTGGGAGGTCCAGCTGCACCTGAGGCATACTGCAAGTGTGCCAATGCAAGTAGGACCACAAAACCTTCACAGTCCAGCTAACACTTTTCTATCACAATAGCACAAACTTATGGCCCCTCATAGAAAGTTTTTCAAAAGACAATAATTCCCCCTTTGTCTCGAACCCTACAAGGATGAGGATGACTTGAGGTATTAGCTTATTTTGCAGTTAATAACATGAGTAATCACTTTTGGGATAGGGTTAATTTTAAAGGAAAACCTAAGACACAGTAACTACATCTGAAACCAAGTAAAATGGTGCTTTAGGGTCCACAAGAAGGGTAAGTAACAGCAGCATAAAAGTAAGCTTTCCTAAATGGGGGCAAAGAAAAAGTGAGGAATCAGCTGTTCTGTCAAATGCGTTGCGTCAGGATGTACCACGTATTAATGACTCTTGTGTGTTGTGGTATTCTAATAGGTGAGGAGAATCTATGTGTTGCAGTGGAACACCATGAAAAGGAACCATTAATCTTTTGAAGTCTGTGTCCCTGTTTCACAGGTGTAGGCTAACAAACCGCCAGATCTCTATGGTCTTCTTCCAAAGCCAAATCATGTGGTTTCAAACCTCTACCAAATATCCTCCACAGTTGTTAACATTTTTACAAAAAACTGTAAAATGCACAAATTACATTTCTAAGAGCCAGTTTTGATTGCCAGAAAATTCTAGAATTGTATTTTTTTATTTAACATTACCCATTCAGACACAGTGAAAGTAAAGTGACAATGTAAACCTGGTGGCTAGAAATCCACAGTAAGAGTTTAAGGTTGTGTGCCCTATGACAGTATTTGCTCCCCTTATGCTAATGTTTTTCCATGTGATTTGAAATATAATGATTCAGTCTCTGTGCAGCTAATGGACTAACTCTATCAACTATGTTTGTTAGACACTCTAGACAAGAACATCTGTTAGACGAATAAATGTAAATGGTCAGATTACACACGCCCCGTCTGATTTCTTTTTTAAAAACATGTATTTCGAATATGCCTTTGTGCTTCTGTAGCCATCAAAAAATGTCAAGTCAATATTCACTGACTGAATATTATAGTTTGTAGTCAGATTGACACTGCTCAGCTGTGGGCTTTGATCTACACTTCATACATATTTTGCCACATGGACAACAATCAGTATCACTGTTTTGTGACAGCTGGACTTGGCATATCTCAATGTGGTGTCATTCGGGCTACAGACCACAGTGAGTTATTAATACTATGAGGAAAAAAAATCATATAGCTTAAAGGCTTCTGAATCTTTTAAGAGTTTGTAACTAATTTTCTTGAAAATATTTCTTCAGGAAAAAAGTTTTACATTTTTAATCTAAGTACTTGGGTGTGTATTCATCCCATTGTTGGCTGTCAGCATAACCCTTGAAATGGATTTCAACTTGCCCCTACAATTTAGGTAAGACACAGAGTGGATGTTACACAAAAAGGTTCCAGTTGGAAATGGATCATATTACTTTCAGACATTCATCCCCATCTCTTTGATGTTTTTAAGCACATGTGTTGCCTAAAATATATAAAAAAGATGTTAGAATGATAGTGATGAACAATTTTTATGGTTCTCAAATGAGAAAATAGTAAAATGGAACAATGACTTATGTATATAGATATATAGATCTATATATAGATACTATATTACTGAAACTCTACGCAAACAGACTTATGAGGATGACAGAGCTTCTGTGAAGATACACCCCTGGAAAACTTGATTTAAACTGTATACTGACTTCTGGACTGGGTCCAACTGTTTTCCATCTCTGCTTCTGTGCTTGTTTATATTTAGCTTGTGTAGCCTTTGGGCGCTGCCATAAAATGTCTTACCTTCCCTCCCTTGAATTTGCTAAGAGAACATATTGTAGAAGCTGTCACAGAGGCCACTGGGAGCCATTTGAAATCAAGAGGCATGAAAAATGAAGAATCAAGTAAATTCAGCAGATCTCTCACTGGTTCCCTCATTTCTTCCTTAGCCTGACTGACAAAATGGATTCTTACCTATTTGATATGGCACAATCAGACAATTGTATCTGTTCCCACCCAAATCTGCCTATCACAGTGAAGTATTCATAACCTGTGGTATGTTTATACTGATATTATGTTGAACCCAGAATTCCCTTTTACACCTTTTTACTGGAGTGATGTATGACCACTAAAACCTATAAGAATCTCATTTGTGCTTTTTGGAAAAAAATCAATCAAAAACTTCTTACAGGGATTCCAACAAATGATTTTTGAGGGCTACAAAAAAAGCCCATTTTTTCTCTCATGCCACTTGAGCATTCTCTCTACTATGTGTTAACTTACTGTGTTTTGGGTTGAACATGACTGAAATCATTCCTCTGAACAATGATTTCAATATCACTTGAAATCATTGTTCAGAGGTCTCTAAGATGTCAATCCTTTTATTTCTCCCAGGCTGTAGACCATGCTAAAGTATAACTGAAATGAAAGATTTGGCTGGAAGTGTTATCCTAAACCTATTTGGCTTTTTCTAGGAGACAAATGCTCATATAAATGTGGTATACTTGTATTTATAGGTACTGTCACAAGTTTGAAGCATGTTGTTGTACCAGTTGCTTAGCAAAGCAAAATTGTGCCAGTTCTACTTGGCATGCAGCATTTTTACAAATGAGAGCTTGCTTTGTGTGCCGACTGAAATGCCCAGAAAGAATTTATAAATGGTCCAGAGAATTGTATTCTTTTGAACTTACCATTATTTTCTAAACTAGATCTGTGTACATTGTCTGTGGACTAAAATAAGTACATTGATGTATCTTACGGGTTATACTGACTACATTTCCTTGAAATCCATATCAATACACTTAAGAGACATTTCATTCTACAATTTCATTCCTTAGTCACTATAGTTTGACCATGCAAAAGGATCCTGTCTTAAAAAGCAAATCTGCAGATCTTTCAAATACATGTTTTTTTTTTTTTTTCCTCCAAAAAGTTGGAAGACGTTCTCTTCAGGCTACATTGCGTTGACCATTTTGCTGCATATGTTATGTTGTTTTGTGATTCATTATCACAGTCTGTGAGGCAGCATCTGCAGAAAGCTGTGAAATCATGTATTTTTTCCGTGACATTCCAATCTGTTTTTTTATGCCACCACTGGCATGATTTTGAGGTTGCTTTCAAGCTTTGGTTCATTTCCACCATAGATTTTGACTGCCAGTCCATTTAAATCTCTACAGAAAACAAAATGAGTATTATATATTTCTCTTCCAGCTCTGCTTTTATTTTATTTTATTATTTTTTTTTTTTGCGTTTGTGTAAGGCCTGTTTCCACTCATGTCTCTCTGCTGTGGTGGCTGAACTCCGGTTCTGCAAAACTTGCACACCTTAGTCATTTATGTCATGGTTTGTCAAAGGAACATATTGTTGGACTGAACATTTTCTTCCAGCCCCTAAAGTAGTGCAATGGGGTCTGTACATCAATTTCATATACAGTACACATATAATAATACAATGTAGATGTATAATATATAGGCAGTCCCCATTTCTTGACAGTCCAGTTGGTAACGATCCATGTTTGCAACATTGATAAAAAAGCCCTCACAATGCCCTTATATACAGAATTCATAAAACATTCCCCCACAAAATCCAGCAAAGTGAGAGAGGCTGGGGAGCAAGAACGAGAATAAGAAACAGCCAGTGAGAGCATCAAAATAAAAAATAATGAATAAATAAAAATTTGAAAAGGCAACAAAATGTTTATTTATTTATTTTCATCCAGGGACTTAGTTTTAGCCTGTGCTCTTAAATTTATCTTTCATCCAGTGTACTCATGCTGACAATGTAAGGAGATTAGTTACATGCAGTACTGTCCCTGACAACCCTGTCTGTTTGTTCTGAATAGTTGCATTTGACCAAATGTTGATGTTGAAAGGTTAGTGTATGTTATAGAGAATGTTTGTCCGACATAACTTGTTGGGGGTGGGGGATTGGGGATAGGGGGTGCAAGAAACGTCATTGTGAGTTTTAATTTTAAAATTTTATTTAAACAAATTAAAGAAACATGTTACAATAAGAAGATAAAATGTTAAAATGGAACAAAGAAAGTGGTATGACAACAATTAAAGGAGACCGGTGCTACAAGATAGTCAAAAAAGCTAAGATGAAACCTTATCTCTACATAATGAGCAAGTCATAGTAAGAGGAAGCAGCTGTTTATAGCTTACGACAAGGAGAAGTGTTGGCCTTTTAGTATTTTTCCAGTGTGGATGATGTTTAGTATTCATTTACTATGTGTCTCTTGTGATAGATTAGCAGTTAAATTTAAAGTACTTTTAACTTTGTAACTACTATTAGTGTGTAATGTATGCTATAGATGGCACATGAATAAGGATTCGGTTTAAATGAGAACCACCTCTTTTGGAGTCCGTCATCTAAGAATGATGCACAAGATTAATATTCATGTCATTTCAGCATAAATAAAAAAGGAAAAAAAAAACAATAGATTGAGAGATTTAGTTTTTAAATCCAGGCAAAGAAGAGAAGCTTATCACACAGGTACAGAGGCATTGTGATTTTGACCCAGTTTTTAAGGGCCATTAAATGAAGGAGAATGGGGAGGTTGGACCAGTGTCTGGAGACAAAGGTACAGGTCCTACTATGCATATCAATAAATTATCATAATATGTAATGAATAGCTAAGGTGACTGCTCAGTCTCTGAAATCTAGCACAGACCAGTTGATGTGCAGCCAGGAAATGGAAAGTTGGCATTTCAAGTGACTCATTCTTTCCAAAGTGCACATGGCCTCCCAAAGGGCTTCAGTGAACTTATTTCCATATCTTGTCTGTGGCCCCGTGGATGTGTTATTGATAGGGGTATTAATTTAAACCTGTGGTGGGTAGGGCATTCTTATGCCAGCATGTGTTATCAAGCTTACAAAGGGTGGAAAGATACTGCTGTTTAATGTCTGTAATTATTATTATTTGGCTATATTGATGTATTTTTCTTTAATGCACATGACCGCTGGAATGGTCTTACATTTTCAAGGATTCTCAAATTTCTCGAAACTAATTTGTAAGAGGAAGCAAGTTTTTCGACATCAATATTTAAAGGAAAACATGATAAATCCAGAGTATTACTGAGAACAAAAACTAGGTTATGAAGTTTATCTAAAGGCAATTCAGCATCAGAGCAAATTATCAATGACAATGCAATGGTAGAACATGCATACCATTAACACACACACATGCACCGACACGCATACACACACACGCACACACCTCAGAGTTGACTACAAGAGAATGCTTCTACTTTACTATTTTTGCAAATGTTAAAATATTTGGTATTTTCCATAATAGTTGTAATGTACATGTTGTATGGTGCAAAATATGTTTGGGTAATTGAAGCTTGAGTGAAGGAGATTCATTAACTAATGAAATATCTGTAATAAATGAATCTTAATTTAATTCCATTTTGTGATACATGTTTATTATTGTAAAAATGATGTACTTCAGCTAAAATACTGTAGGCAATACCTGAATCAGCTCTCCTTAAAAACGCTCATGTTCTTCTTCATGTTTTATAAGTTGACTAGAACTCTATGTATTACATTGTGTGGACATAATACATAATACAGAACTCAGTTTGATCCAGATTTTTGCTGAAGGACAAAAGTGATTCCAGACTATGACATTAACTATGACCCGAAGAAAATGAGGTAAGGGAAATAACAATGCCACAACCACAAAAAAATCATTTTCTACAGTATGCATGGTGCACTGTGATTCTTTGTGAATAGGAAAGTTATATACCATTAAGTGACTAAGGTCATTTCAGCAATTCAATGTCTATTGACATTGAATTGCTGACTATTGACTATGTTTTGGGAAAGTCTTTAAAGTTTACTGGAAATTTTTGCTCTCCATAACCCAGGTCTCTTGACAAAATCCTTAAAATGCTCTCCTTATAATGTGTGATTTATGAGGTTGTCAAAGCAATGTCACCACTGTGGGTTAGTAATGGTTTTGTTCTAAATACTGCACAAACACCTTTGTAATTTGTAAAGACCTTCAAGAGGTAGGGTCTCCAATGTGTGGTGTGTGATCCCTCTATAAATAAACCCTACAGTCGAGATACAACACTCTTTAACTTTCACACGTGGTTGCTACACCATCCACTAGTGTTGTTTCACCGTGTGGGAGTCTTCTCTCCTGCTGTCTCTCTTTCTATTCCTATCTCTCACTCATTAAATAGAAATAAATTGTGACATGTGAGGTAATGTTTGACATTTTGTGATATTGTAGGAGAGCTGTGAGTAATGTTAAACAGGGGTGAGCATCGGTCGAGGTCTCCAGTTTGGCGACCTCACCTCCCCCTTGTGCCCTGATGACTCTTCCACCCCCACAGTCATGCTAAATTTCCAGCAACTTCCTTATCAGTAGCTAAATATTCAATGACGGGTTGATTCCTGTTTGTCTCTCGCAGTCTATCTGAATCTTGACATCATGAAATACCCTCCCTCACCTCGCCCCATGTCATTGTTTTGACTGCAGTCTGCAGTCATTTTCATCCCTTGTGCAAGACAGTTCTTGATCTGAAGACCATCACTTTATATGAAGCCTCTTATTAGCTTCTAGGCTACCATGTTATCCCTATTAGGCATATTGTTAGATGTTGTTAGAAGTCACACACATAAATAGTTTGTATTATTGTAAAATAATCCTGTTAATTATGTGTCATCACAAAGTAACTTGCAGCCAGGATGATTGTGATTAATCATGCTACTACTGTACAGTGCCCAAGTGTTACTACTGTATATGAGTTCCATCATGTATTCATCCATCAGGGTGATTCTGCATGAAGTTTGATTAAACCATACAGTAAACAAAAATATATACCACTACCTTCAATTTTTGCAGAACAAGGAATCATACACCAGAATAACAATGTAAAGATTGGAAAATTGATTTTAGGCCTTGCTCAAAGTGAAAAGCTAGATGGATCATACAGTACATGCTAAATGTGATTTTTTTCCCACATATTTCAGTTTCAGTGGGAGTAGGATGGGGGTAACCATGAAAATGTTCATGGTCTGTTACATATCAAGACGATGGTGAGAGATATTTTCCATCAAAGCTCTGAAATAGCATTCTTGTTTTTCAGTATAATAGCAGCATTGTGGTTTAGGTCATATGAATTCCAACATCATGGCTGTAATACCAGCAGGAATATCCGATGTTGTTGAAGAGCCAAAACATTTGTTTCTCCCTGGCAGTGTCTATTTAGAATGTCAAGAAACTGAATAAAAGGGATGAGATTTTCTCAAATGAGCACAGACCCAGCTACCCAGGCTTTGTTTATAATTTGTGGTGTGTAGATCTTTTAATAATGAGGATGAAAAAAAGTCTTAATGTATGATTGTGAATGCATCAGTGAATATCAATGTTAAGTTAATCCTTTCGCTCCCCCATATAAACCTTTAAACAGAAACAGAAAGGATGAACATTTAAAGCAGAAACCAAATGCATGCTTACTTTTGAACATTTAAAGTGCAGACCAGCAAGAAATATTAATGTATA
Source organism: Megalops cyprinoides (assembly GCF_013368585.1). Taxonomy (NCBI): domain Eukaryota; kingdom Metazoa; phylum Chordata; class Actinopteri; order Elopiformes; family Megalopidae; genus Megalops; species Megalops cyprinoides. Next base: position 14,791,593 of record NC_050598.1, on the reverse strand, counting down.
CTAATACAAAGTATTACAAGAAAGACAGGGAAATGGACAATCCTGGAGTATGAGAGATTTTTATATTTGTACCCTTAATGACTTAATTGGGTCAATTATTAGACTGTTGATACATACTAATCATGCATTCTTCTTCTTATTATTATTATTATTAATGTGCATAAGCTTGCTTTAACTGTGTCTTATGTAACTTCAAGATATTATCAGATGTTGGAGTAATCCTTGTGAGCATATAAAAATGGCTGTAGTATATCACATACAACCAAAATAAATAAATAAGAGAGAAACCTTTTGTCTTACTTTCATATTTCTGTTGTTTGCTGCCATGTTTCATATTAAACTGGTATCGGAAAAGGCTTCTGAGTAGCTCAGTGGTTAAGGCACTGGCCTTGAGCACAGGCTGAGCCCTGTGGTCCAGGACCCAGTCAAATCATCAACTGATGATGACCAGGACCCCACACTGGCAGAAGAAATTCAGCCAGGGATGTGGATGAGTAGGCTGGCCAGAGTCGTCTTTGTCTCATTGCTCTTAGGCATCCTGTGATTCCCCAGTACTCACTCAGCTGTAGCTAGGTTTCTTGTATTTTAAAAAAAATAGCCATTGCCTAAATGTCAGTGTGTCAGATGATTGCATCTGACTCACTTCAGTGCTCCTGTACAGGTGCATTGCAGTGAGTTCAGTATACAATTAGTGATTTCAAAAGTGATTCAACAAGGAGTAGTATGATGGAGGAAAAGCACAGAAAAAGGATAGTAAGAAAATATAAGAAGAAAAAGAATTTGCTCATAAGTGGCTCAGGTGACAAAAGCACTTGTTTCACGTGCAGGCTGAGCCCTATGGCCCAGGCTTGATCTCAGTCTTGTCATCAGCCAGTGATGACTGATAGCCTACAGTGGCAAACAAAATGGCTTTGGGGATATAGGTTGGGTAGGTGGGTGTGTAGGTTAGCCAGAGGTTTGTCTATCCAGCTGCTCACTAGCAACCTCCACTGGTCAATCAGACACATGCTGTATGCCTGTATATACCTGCACATGAAGTGTCTTCCTCCGACTCATACCTGATCAAGACTGGCATGGGGGCTACGGTGCACAAAGAACATAACTTGACAACATCTGGTTTTTCAGATGAGCAGATGTGCTTTTCTGCACCCTCCTGGATTGTCGGTGGTGGTGATGCGATGACTGGGATGTCTGTGACTTAATTGGGCATACCAAGTTGGTTCTATGTATTTGTTGTGCCTCTACAGACTGCGCTTGCATGGGATATTAAATATTTCAGTCTACCCTGGCAGACAATGGCTTTATTGAAACGAGGAAACTGCCCTGTCTAAAGAATTGAGCTGTATTTAATTTAGATAAATTATTAAATACTTCAGCAAATATTATCATGAACAAACAAAGATGAATGGCTGTGGTTTATGGACAAAAAAAAATCCTCCCCCCCAAACTGGAATCATTGAAATTATTTTCTTCCTCTACAAATATAATACTTCCTGACAGATACACAGAAAAAAAAACCAAGATATTTATTACATAATCTTTCTTACAACAAATTTTCAACACACCAAACGCATGCTGTTATCAGCAGGTTGCAGAAAGCTTACAAAGCTTTTATTTTTCTTACTCAGAGGATATTTAAGAATGACAAATGCTGGATGGACAGAGAGGAAGCAAAGTGCAATCGAATGATTTTTGAGGGATTCTAATGGCTGGAGGGCTGAAAATAGGTACGAAGCAAAGTTTCAACAGACTTACTGAATTTCTTGTGTTTGAGAAACATAGATTTCTTTTGCACTCACTTAATGCATATTAGATTGTGTGTGTGTGTGTGTGTGTGTGTGTGTGTGTGTGTGTGTGTGTGCGTGTGTGTGTGTGTGTGTGTGTGTGTGTGTGAGATATGGCCATGTTATGTGTTCATTTAAAAGTGTATTGGAAGTCATTGTCAATAAGTTTCATAAGCAGAAGTGTATTCAATAACTCCCTCAGAGCTTTGGTCGAAATGATATGTTTCGGAAATTTGATAAAAAGAAACCAGCACTGTGATTCTGTCACAGCAATGCTGAAATCATTGGGAGATATGAAAATCTAAGAGGGTGAGGCAATATGAAAACACAACCCATTTGTCTATTATCAAGGTTATTCCACTAAAGGTTCCCATCTAAAGATTATTATTTATTTTATCTTTTGTAATTATGAAGGCCATAATTATGAGCTTGAGTCAAGTAAGCATCACTTCTATATATATTTAAATGGGTAAAAAAATGTACTGCCCATACTGGTCTTGAACTCATGGTGATGTTATTATCATCTTTTTAATATTTTATGGATTTAAAAATGATGCAATAATGGAGGCTATGTACTGAAAATGGGTTGATTCAAAAACAATGTGATAACTTCTGCAGTAATATTGAGTGAATCAATTGCGTTAGATCAATATGTTATTTCCTAGATAGGCCATTGTCCTAACTGATTGGAATATATTTTTTTATATTAGTGAATTAATATGAAGTGTATCATTATAAATCTGTAATTACCATGGCCATTTATGAATGGTCACATAGGGTTATGACAATCTACATAGGGGTGGATTCAGCTGTGTCTGATAGCTACAGTACCTTTTGTGAGATGTACATCAGGCAATTGGTTAAATCCACATTGGAATGTTACACTGATCTCTGAGGGGGTGAGAGTTCTTGACATGAATCATACGTCCATATTGTCTAGAGGGAACTAGCATGGCTGTATAAAGAAGTAAAGCCAAAGGAAAATGTATTTTTTAGCTGGCCTTGAATGATCATTTACTTGGTGTGGGTTTGGTGTGCTTTGGATGTCTGCTCATTGTTTCCCTAGACTTCATTTTCAAATACTCCACTTAGAGGTAAAATTATTAGCTAAGTATGTTTCTTTTTCAAATAAAAGACAGATATAATTGTACAATTAATACCAGTACAAATGAATCAGTGTTTTTTTTTTTTTTTTTTTTTTTTGCATAGTCTACCTTTTCACAAATCAGTTTTTTTTTGGATTACTGTTCAAATGCACGAAAATAAATTGGTATTCATTTTTAATAATCGGTAAGCTGTGATTAATGAAGAAATAAATGATTTAGGCATACAGAACTAGAGGGTAATCCAGAGCTTTTTTCAGGGGTAGGGGATTAAATTCTTCAAATATTCAATATTATGAGCCATAGAATATTTGAATTTCTTTCTACCTGAAATCCACATCCCTAATAAATTGCATAGTGCGGTGTAGAATGGTAGCTAAATGCTATCACCACGCTGGGCTGTCCTTTTAAGTTGAGTTTCCTTCACCTGAAAATTAAGATATCACTAGGGCTGTCAAGGCAACAGTCCATAGTCACCGGTCACTGTCCTCTCCTCTTCTTCTACATTGTCTACATTGTCTATTACATTATTTCCATTCACAGTGTCTTTCCGACAACTGACAAGGCCATCCTGCATGTCAACAGTATGTGACTTTAAATCGAGACAAGATAACCCTCCTTAAAACAAATTCACTTTGATGCAGGTTGTTTGACAGTAATCAAATCATTTTTCTTGGTATTTTGTAAAGGACCATCAAAACTGTACTGTAATTCAGCCAGTAAGGTAAAGGACAGATTGTCTTCCCCAAACACTTCTGGTGTGAGGTGAGGAATGGATATATGGAAGTATTTACATTGTCTTAAACCCGTCCAAAATTCTTTTTCTTTCTGCCAAGTGAAACAAATTGTCTTAAATGAAGGCTTAAGAGGTGATGTACATCTTTGAGTATGTCGATTTCAGAGGTTTAAAATTACTTTGTTGTAGTCTGTCTCTGATTGCCTCTGGTGGCATTTTCAATTTATTTCTCTGACAGGTTCTATCCTAGACACCTTGAGTCAGCTTTGAAAGAGGTGGCTTTACAAACTCAATCTGCAAATGTGCTTTTTCCTTGTTTATTATTTCCTTTGTTTGGAATTTATATATATATATATAATATATATTTGCTTATGTATTCTCAAGATTTACTCTGATTATGTGAAGGGACTAAAATACACACACACCCATTTACATCAATATCATTCTTAAGCACGCCGGTTTGGGTTGGCACATCATTAAACAAAGAGGGGTACGCTTGTACTAACTGAAGCACGTCCGCCTGCTGCAGGGCATCTAGGTGAGTGAGGTGACGGGGGAACTCCTGTAAAGCGGCAGAATTCTGCAGCCTGGCACACTGCTCCGGGGCGTTCCGCAGCACGAGACCATCCCCGTCCTCGCTGACAGCCAACACCGGGACAGCTACTGCGGAGGGGACAGAAGCGTCCACATCCGGACACGGAAGCAATGTAGGGGAGCACGATATATTTACAATATTTACAAGACGATATACAATGACAAACATTCACAGGGAAAAAAAAGGGGGGAGAGAGGACAACAGACGGTGCCAAAGAAAAGAAGGGGGAGCTTTCAGGGCACACACCACTGTTTTTCCCATTTTTTTCTTCAAGTTTTAAAGCAAAATACATAACCTTTTATATCAACTGTTTTTAATATGTTTCACTTTGTGTTTCATCAGGTTTGTACTTGATGAAAGGGAAATGCATTGTTCACAGCTCTATGAATTGTGCGTTAAGATTTTCAGAAGTTTTACTGAGGCTCTGGCAATGGTGCTGTTCATTTTTTTTGATTTTCCAGGTTTGCCGCCCCTGGCATACAATATAAGTAGGATTGCATGACTCAATTTATATTGGTAAACATTGGTAAATGCCATTTTGAACTCCAGCTACACCACAGAAATGTCCTGATAGATTATATGTAGAAATGGAAAGAGCCACCAAACTTGTCACGGCTCCTTTTCTCATATGGAAAGAAATCGCTTGACATGAAGAAACAGAAAACATACTTTTCAGTAATTGTTCATTCTTGTTTGACAAAATTCAAAATAGAAATAATACAACTATATTCAGAAATGACGACTCCAGTGTCACCACTTCAAGTCAACTCAAGACTTGAGACTCGAGTCAGACTCTAGATTACAGACTCATGAACAATGAATTGAACAGGGAATATGTAATAAAATAATACCATTTAAACAAATAAACTTTCATTTTCAGGGAAAAGATGTTCTATTTTTAGTTAGCGCTCTGTCACATTTCCCGGAATGGACTGCTATGCTAGGTCATTCGGTTGAAGCATGACCATAATTGAGCATACAGAATCTCCGCCCCAGCTCTGCTCACTAATCCAATGAATGGTGAGAGCCTGTTCTAACAGGGTTGCCACCAAACACTACAAGTTCTACAAGTTTAAAAGTAGAAATGTGTATGACACCTAGTTACATGGGATAGATAATTAAATAGCAATCCAACTAGCTAAGCTACGCAGACCAGGCCATACAAATACCAAATTTTCAGAGTGAATATTTATCTAGTAAATATGCCAAGATTAACATTAGTAACATTATAATATAGTCTGTGATAATACAATAAAAAAGAAATAAAAAGAAAGTGTTATGTCCACGCCCTAGCGAGTGGGTCATAATGGCAAATCATTTATCCCGAGATTTCTTTAGTTTGTTATTTCGTTATATATTAGTTATTAGTTTAGTTAGTCTATAGCATTCATTTAGAGACACAGAGGCTTTGCACCTAGAATGGTGATTTGGAAGGGAAATTGGGACGACGCCCTCTGCCCTGATTGGGGCGTTGGTCAGAAATGGGGAGGGCTTTTCTTTTTTTGAATGCCAGAGTGGTGGGAAAAGGGGGTGCGTGTGTGTATGAGAGACGCACCTGAGACCGGCCTGCCAGAAAAGCGGATACCCCAACTTTCTGACCTAGCCAGTTCCGTTTTCCCTTTCTGATGGGACATGCCGTGTTTTAAGAAAACGCTTTAAAAAAATTCTGAACGAGTAACGAGAGGACGCTGGAGATCTTTGCCGGCAGAGCGGCAGTTTGGGTTAGTCTGGTGACTGGTTTGGCGACCTGGCTGAGGTCACAGTTTTCGTTTCCAGCCTCACCATTCGGGGTCAGCCACCTTTTTGGTACAAGCAAAAGTATACCCCCTAGACAGTGAGGAAGCCATAACAGAAAGAAAGAAGGAAAGAAAGAAAAAAGAATTTCTTGTAAGGTGCAAAATATGCTGATTATTGTAGTAGAATCAAATGACTTGTCATATCAGGAGTACTTCACTAGTAGTTGTTACATTATACTGTATAGTATATTGTGTATAATGATGATGATGCTAAAATTGGAAAAAGAGAAAAAATGTTTTGCCAAGTATTTAATCTCATCATATCCATCTTTTTCTACAGTTTTTGTCAGCGTTTATATCAAAACTGTGGGGGGTGGGGGGTTGTGGTTGATTTGCAGTGTCCCCACCAATGCTGAAAAGAAGCCAACACCCATAGTTATGTTAAAATTTATTACACAATATTTTATGTCCTGTTTTTACAAAACATTAAGGAAAAAATAACTAATGACAAATTTAATAATTAAAACTGGTTGCAAATGTGATGCAGTACATGTAATTTACGTTTCATTTAAAATGTATTTCTCTTTGTTGAAAACTGGACATAGCCTGTTTGGTAATGTAGAGTGCACATGCTTTTAAACGCAATGGAAAAAACCTGGAAAAGATATGAGGGAGCCTTTTATATACCCTCCTAATGCATTGCCAATGTAGAGTTTTACAAAAGCATCATTGTGGTCTGTCGTGAAATGGCCCTGGAACATTTATTTAGTTCCGCAGAATACACAAAAGCAGTTACTAATGGAGGCAGGTGAAGGCCAGCCATAGAATGTGTCTTATGAAAGACAGCACTATTTCATTCTGAAAGTTACCTTCCTGCAGTGCTCCTCTGTGAGAAAATAACACAGGGATTCATTTTTACACGTCGTGTGTTCATAAAATTTTGTAGGGGCCACTTACTTCAGCTGTCTTCAAAGTGTTTGTAACATTTAACTTTTCTGGAAAACTTTGTTCATGCCATGTTGTCACATGTAATAGTAAAATGAAGTAAAATATCCGGCTTCCAAAAAAGACAGTCTAGATCAAAGGTTCATTTGAGGTATATTGGTATATTAAAAGTGCACCAGTACTATGTAAAATGGTAATCCAGGAATAAAAATTTAGAACTACAGTAAAATTTAGAAGTACTCAATGGTTTGAGGGTGGTAAACATTTCCATTTCATTATATGCCATTTTATTGGTAGAAACAAATCCTCTCTTCTAATCAGGGGTCTTGACAGCAGAAAGGATGGATGTAAACCATGTAAGCCACCAGGCAGCAGTAATGTCAATGCTTATGTCATTACTAGCCAGAGGAGTTTGTGCGTACTTGCATGCGAGCATAGATGCATATATGTGAGCACACTTGCGTATATGTTAGTGTGACAGGTGGAAAGCTTACAGAGGTGAAGTCACTGTCTTGTACAAATATGTTCATGTATTGAGTTTTACTTACATTTAATTGCACCCCCGAGGGGAAAAAATGCTGGACCCTGCTTGTATCATACAGTTCCATTGCAAGAGTATGCAGAGTCTGCCAAATCATGTATAAGATGACTGGTAGAGCAACTTCCTCCAAAGCCATCTTGGTGAAGAGGAGAAGGATTCCGGCCAAAGGCAGACACATGCCTCTCTCTCTGCATCCAGCACTGAATGTGAAATCATGGATCGCTGGTGCTCTAGTTCTTTTCCGTTTTACTGAGATGCTGCGGCTCCATCAGCAGAGCCCCACTGACAGAAAGGTATGGTGGTGGGCAGGAGCATCTGGAAGAGCAAAGCTGTAATGGGGCACTTCAGGAGGGAAACTTCAAACAAAATGCTACAACTGGTTTCACAGACAGAAAAAACTGATTATTTCCTTCCTTGGTTTGTCATCAGGTATGCTGGTACAGCACAATAGGGCAAAACAAACAAAACAAACAAAACAGACAACACCTGTTGTTCAATTAAGGGGAAACAAATGGTTTGGAAATATTGGTACTTCATAGACACAGACACACAAACACACACATATATGCTCGCAAAAAGGTAAATTATATCCCAATCACATTACATTTCCATGACGTATGTCATGATAAAGTCACATACACATCTTCTCTTCAGTGGCAATATACAACATATTCAGTTATCTCGTTGTTGCCACATATTCATTGTCTGGGACACACATGGGATTTTTTGCCACATAATTAGTACAGACTACTTGTGCTGGTGTACTTTGCTGTTAAATTACAGTATGTGTTCACAGCACATTGACTGCAAGACTCCGGTCACTAATTATAATGGTGTGAATACAGTTTTGACAAGTGAGTGCAGTGATAACCTTGACGATTGGCTCAGTCATCAAACCAAAAATTACAACAGTAATCCCCTTCCTCTGCTTGTTAATGGAATTAAGGCATGTGTTGTCTTCTGTTGGGTACTTGTCAATCAGCCTGTGTATTACAATAAAATACAAGAATAATGAATCCCTCTCTTAGTTTCATTTTAGTGTTTCACCTCCCAAAAAAACAGATGGTCTGCTATAAGGTTGTCCGTTTTGCCAAAATGTTCCTTTGCAGTTACAAAATATGTCAGTTTTGTAGAGCTGCAGTAAATAAAACTGACTGTCTTGTGCAGTTTTCTGTAATCATCTGTAGTAATTGTGTTACTAATGGCTGCATGAACTTCACAACGCAATCTGCCCTACCTCCCAGCTGCTACTTTGTTCCCATAGCAACCAAGGGTTTCAGGCAGCCAAAAATGCAGGACCCAGTTAGGGTTGTCAGAGATGGTGTATTACCGGACACCAAAATGTTGAAGCGGTTTGGATCTCTGAGTGAGGCTTTTTTTTTAAATAACACAGTTGCTTATCAAACCTACATTATTCCAGTAATATTTTTTTTAGCTGAAAGGCAGAAAATGCCTAAAATATCTTGCTGTATCATGCTATTGTTTTATGTATTATAGGCACCATTTTACATTGTCCGTGGGTTACAGTAATATAAATATAACAAAATTAGTGTTCAACCATTAATGTAAATCAACATCAGACTTTGATTCTCTCATTATGCTGTCAGTGGACCTCAGTTTTTTGTGGGGATATTGGATAGGACAAATTATTTTGCTATAATTTGAGGGATGTCTTTCAGACAGCTTTAAAAAGTGACTTTCACTGGACATTTCATTATCACTTTAACAAGCTGCTATGTCTTCTTTTATGTCTATCTTTTAAAACAGAAATTACAACCAGCTGGCCCAAGCTGAATGATTGATTGCATTAAAACAGATGGTTTGAGTATGTTGATGCCATGTCAATCGGAAACTGTCAAAGAGACCCACCAGTTTTAATATCGCTGGACCTTATTTGGAATTTTTTTGCTGATCATCTGTTTGAGGGCAAAATTAAGATTGCATGGGCTACGCACTGCCATATGCTGTTTAAATGAATCCAAATATTAGATGAACTCTCACCCATACTGAGATCCTCTGCTGTGGCTGAACTGGACTTCAGATGTCTGTTTGACATTGAGCTAAAGCGGGCACCGTGCCTAATGCCATCACTGTTCATCTGTTAGCTTCAATCAGTATTGTAGTTTCTTTTTCATCTAGCTGTTGATACCTTGACCTGCTTGTCACTAGCATCAGAACAGTTTTTTTCTTTTGAATAATTAAGTGAAATTAAAGCCAGAACAGTTGCTTGTAAGGATAAATAGCCCACTTCACTGTTTTATGCACATATCTCTCATGGTTCTGGGCTGGTTATTGGTTATTACAGTTACATGAGCCCCACAATTAGTCCATTACAGTATGGTCATTTAGCAGATGCTCTTATCCAGAGTGACTTACATATGTTACAATTTTTACATGTTATCCATTTATACAGCTAGATCATTACTGAGGCAATTGTTGGTTAAGTACCTTTCCCAAGGGTACACAAGCAGTAACCCAGTGGGGAATCAAACTGGCAACCTTTTGGTTAGAAGTCCTGCACCTTACCAATATGGTAAATTGCTGCCCCAGTGACATAAGGTGTGATTGTGCATTCTTGTGACTGGATAAGAGATAAAGTTGCAATGAAAAACAAAATTAAATGAGGGGAAAAATTTTGAATTATCAGAATTTTTTGCCTCATTACCCCAAGGGTCCTTAAACATCTTACCCTGTTTGCCGGTGTATGTTAAAGAAGCATTTTCTTGGCTTCTGAAAGAGTTGGACAAATGGTTCCTGCAAGTTCAAGCTTCAAAAGTAACCCAACCTTCGAGATACCACTTAAGTGCCTTATCTTAAAAATATTCACCTTAGAAAGCAGCTCAGGCTTTGTTTTAGACTCATTTAACATGAACATTAAGTGAAGCATGGGCATGGAAATATTAAGAAGTAAATTTTGAGGCCATATGGATTATGTTTATTAACTGTATTCAGCTTGGGCCAGCTGGTTCTATACTGTATATATGATACTTTCTGTTAAATTTCTCTTCTTTTCTGAAAAATACAAAGCTATGCAAAGGTCACCTGGTATCTGGAGCATTTAGTTTAAAAACAAATAGTGAGATTGTGTGAAAAGCAAAAGTGGATTAGAATCCAATTCATACAAGGTCAAGAGTGAATAGCTTTGATATTTATTGAGATTCGACCACAGTTCAGAGGAAGACACTGTATGTCTCTCTGTACTTTGAAGCAATTGTACTTTGAAGTCAGTAAAAGAAGTATTGTCTGCTTATACCTTCTGAAGTCAATCTGAGAACTCAATGTTCTGTCTCTCTGCTATCTCATCAGTATAAGCACTAATTACAAGGTCCACAAGTTCCTATGAACTTGAAGTCCTCATCTGCTTTTTCATTCACCACCTACAAGTCAAGTCAAGTCAAGTCAAGTCTTAATACACAATACAACACACAATATCCCTAGTCATATAAAAAGTTCCCATTGACTTGAAACAAATAAAATGGGCTCAATTGTGTCACAATGATTGGCTGTACATTCTATATATCTAGACCTATGTATAGAGAGAGACAGCTTTCAATATGTAGACAATTAGTGCTGCATGTGTATTGTGCTTAAATTAATAATACAGAAGGCACACATTTCAGCTGCAAAATGATTTAATACGTTTAGAAACAACTTATGTGGGCATTCTGTGCCTGTTTACTTTTCTCACAATATTTTCCACATTTAAGTGACTAGCAAGCTTATAATTTTATGTTTGAAGCAAGAACATACGTTCATACACACACCAAAATAAAACTGTGATATGTGTCTGCTTGTGGGGAGAGGAGAGGGAAAGTTGGCTGTGGCGAGGCCTTGTTGCAGAGGGAGCTCACTCACCAGGGTAAGATGAGGATGATTGACTCTGCCTGGGTGTGTTGGCTACTAAAACAGGATGAGCAAGAGTGAAGAAAAAAAGGGAAAAAAAAAGAGAAAACCCTTGTGTCTTTTGGATCCCTGAAAGGGGACAGGACTTGCGGGTTGGTTTGTTAATTTTGTCTTTATTATTTTAGTTTGTTGTTTTCCATTTGACAGGCCCATGAGGGTGAGCCAGGGAAGAGTTGTGTTTTTTATTGCTCCCCCCTCCCTCACAATATTTACTAAAAGTTGGTCCATAAACTGGAAAACTTCCACTGATCACCCCTGAGCCAGATCACGCCTGTGGCATGGGACAGAAGACAAACAAATAAACATTTGCTTAAATATATTCTTCAATGTTAGAGACACAGTACATTTTGGACAGTACAAACTGAAGAGAGGTGTATGTCTGGAGGTTCTTTCATATGGTGTTTTTTTTTTTGTTCAGATCTTTCCTTTCAATCTCCAGTTCGGTATAGACATGTGCAGTAGAAGCAGAAAGCCTATTAGTATTGCCTGTTGACTGGTCACCGTGTGAGTGTTTTTACAAAGGCTGTAGTGAGAATTCTCTATCCGATGGCAATCTTGGTTTCTGTAATCGGAAAAGCACATGATGGGTACAGCAGTGTCTGTAACAGAGCTGCTTACAAAGATATCACTAAGCACTTGTCAGTTCAGTTGACCTTCAGCAACATCTGAAGTGAAGAACCACAATGTATTCATCAGGTGTGTACTTTAAGTATGTTTTTCTAGTCTATTAATTGGTGCAGAACCAGGCTGCTAAGACATGGCCTATAAAGAAAGTGAAATTGTTTCTCTAACCCTTAAAAACAATGTACCCGAGAGAGATATTTCAACTGAAATAACAAACATCTCTATTCATATTTTGTTTCTACTCTTTTTGGGAACAATATTAGTCTGTCTGAATCATTATTTATTTGTTTAGCTATCAAAGAGATCAGTATCAAAAGAACCTTTATATAACTGCAAAAAACTGAAACATTATCAGAAAATTATAAAATGTATTTCATAGCAAGTGCACTGACATTTTATTATACAGGAGAGAGGGCAACTTTATTATGATGGCAAACCTCACTGATTAGGAATCCAGTGAGGGTCAACTATGAAAATTACAGGCTAGTAGAATGTATGACCACTAAAGGATACAATACAAGTTAGTATTACAAGATATTAATACAAGATGCCATGTCCCTATATATGTATATATATATATATATATATATATATATATATATATATATATATATATATATACGCATACATACATGTATATACACGCAGACATACATGTATATATGTATATATATATATATATATATATATATATATATATATATATATATATATATATATATATATATATATATATATACCCTATGTAGACCTCACTGCTGCCCCGCATACCAGCAAATACACCAGTAATAAAATGGCCAATACTGGTATCACAGTCTATGGTGGCTAGGCATAGCTGCTGTCATCTATTGGATCAAAATTTCTCATGAAATGAATGATGTCAATGAGGCTCTGTAGTAAAAATTCACATAAATGTGAATTCTTTTTTTGTATCAGACTTATTTATTTCAACATTCAAGCAGAAACATTTCAAGCAAAAAGCTGAATCATTTTTGAGTGTTATTCATTTGCGAAATGCAGCCTGTTTTCTGGTTGTCCATACTATTTAAATATTTCAGCTTTGAAAGTCCAGAGAAATACCCATTACCATGGGATGGTGAAATTGGCTGTCCTCAGATCAAAGCTGATGCCCTGCGAGCAAGTCTAATAAGGTTATTTGTGACTTAGTAACTGACAGTTTGAGTATTTAGGAAAAAAAAAATCAATTGAAAGAGTTGTAAGAGTTCATTTTGATTATAAAGTTAGATTGGTAAGAGCCATCAAAAATCAATACCATACATGAAAGAGGATGGTTGTCAAAAACGGGCTCCCTCTCTATTCATCTCTGTGAAGTGTGCTGATCTTGGTTGAGAAGAAAACCTAGGTTACTTTAGAATATGTCTTATTTCCCTTATAAACAAAGCTCTCTGTTTTTGAAGTGTTTTTCTTCACTTTTGTATCTGGTACCCATGCCAGAAATAGCAGCTTTTTACTTCTCTGCTCATCAAATATTTGGTCCCATCTCTGTAAAAAAGAGAGACAAGGTTATACAATCCAGATATGTGAGAAATGTGCTTCATATGATATGTTTGTGGAGGAATAACTAAGACTAACCCCAACTGTATTCAGGTGTCACTGATATATTTGTAACTCTCTGTGAAACAACTTACAGAAGAACTAACACTAACATTTTCATAACCTTCAAAACCTACAAAAAAAAAAAAAAAAAAATCACCATCCATGAAAAATGCCTTTACCAGAAAACACCCAGTAACATTGTTATGATCAGTAAACAGAATCACACAATTGTTGGCTTATTGTACAACACTATCTATGCAATAGTTTAGCCTAATGGAGAGTATACAGTATTTGCACTTGTCCTTAATAATGTTTGTTTGCTTGTTTGATTTAAAAAAAAGAAAATGCATGCAAATGTTATGAGCACACCTTGCAAAGAGTACTGTGTTGAAAGAGGCATAGCTATCATTGAACTGAAGACTTCCGACAGTTCAACTATTGCACACTAAATCGAAATTGCATATTTTTCATAGACAAATTTAATCATCCTAGCACGTGCATGATGATTCTGGATGATTTTCAGGCACTCCAATTACATGCAGCTGGTATTGGCAACAGTCTTTCATTGCATTTGATAAAAATAGAGTGAACCTCAGCAAAGCAGATGCAAGGATAAAACAACTGGAGGCAGTTTTTTTTCACTTAATTCATTTATTTTTATATCATCAGCGTCAGTATCAGCGTCATGAGCACTGAGAAACCTCAGCAAAGATTTGTATATTGCTCCACAAAACATTTTCCTCTGTGCTACACCTGAACTTCTAAGTATGAATTTTTTTGACCCTACAGTTCAGTCAATGGGGGAGTGATGCTCCCAACAGAGTGGACCATGTCTATTGGTGGTGTTTTTAACATTATTAGGCATAAGTCTGACTGAATGGACACATCAGAATATTGTGAGCGTAAAGGTAATGATAGAGGGATGTAGCCATTATAAGGTAAAACGAACCTACTGCTACTGGTAGTGCTTACAATTACCCTGGGTGCAATTCAGGGGGGTCTTTGTGGTATAATGAGCTAATTTTATGTTCTCAGAGGCATCCTCATCAGTAACCTATGCATGTAGAGAGTTCTATATGTAAGAGTAATTTTACATGCCTATTTACACTTTATTAACCATACATACATTTTAAATCGAATGTGGCACTCAAGGTTTCAATAGACATAATATGTAACGTTATAATGTTGAGAAGCTATTGGCCAAAAAAATGTACTGGGACATAAAATATAGTAGGAGTTGCACGAGTGGTGCTTGCCTGTGGTCTGTTGTCTTGCATTACCTTTTGAAAGCTATGCAGAATTCTTATGGAACAGTCCCTCAGGACCCATTAGGAACTAACTGTGTGCCTCTTTGATGTGTTTCAGGGCTTCTGTAAGAAGTGCAGATCAATAGTGTGTTCTGCTAATCCCTCAGAGCAGATAGCAAAGACCTTTGGAAGAAGTCATTAGCAGGTCAAGGAGGGACGGCATGATATTCTAAATGAGCGCATGAAGCATGTGTTCTGTCTGTGACTGGGGAAAACTGAACTGTTGTTAACTTCCCTAAGTGCTTTTCACTGATTTTCAGATTTTTTTTGTACGCTGCACTCAGCACGTCAGTGGTCTAAATGTCTGTAATGAATACTGACATACTGTAGATATAATTCTCAAATCACCTCATTGACAGTCGCACCTTGATGACCGCACAGATCAAGTGAGTGATTAGCATGCAAATATGCCTACAGCATCAAACTGTGAAAACAAGAGTGAATCTAGATTTCCCTCATTACATTCATTATGAGCAGAAAAGCTTGAAAATAAGCCTATATGGTGCTAATATGCCCCCCCCCCCTACTTGGTACTGCAGGATTTAAAAGTAAATGTAAGAAAACAAGTGGAGAAAAAATTAAGGGTCCTAATGAGATATTATATTATAAATTGCCTGCAAATCTTGCATTTGTGAAGAGACAATCTGATTCTACAGGCTTTGAGTTTCACTGTGAGTGGTTCTGCATACACTCTTTCTTGAAGACTTTTCAGTGGACAGAATCCCCTTACCACAATTCTACTTATAATATAAATTATAGATATATAACATAGATTTATTTGCCCAATTATTCATCACTGAGAAAACTCTGCGTGAAACGCAATACTGTGTGAAATTTGGAATCATAATGCTGAGTCTTGCCCCAACCCACCAACTCACTGCAAACACCATCCTGCATCCTCATAAAATTTCACTTTAGCTGTCACTGATGACTGAATAGTTACATCGTTACTCACATGATAATTATTCATCCAATTCATTGCTGATAAAGTGCTCATTCAATTGCTCGGCAACTTTACTCGAAGGAGAAATGCAGTGCATGGCATGGTGTGGGGATGGCCGTGATATTGATTATTACATAGTATAAAGATTCATATATGAGAAGCCTGGAAGACATATGGATCTGGATGACAGAACAATGCAAACAATGACAAAGTACTAGCTCTTAACTGCTGCCTTTGTACAGTATAGGTTTATTGACAGTGTATTCTAAGGCCACCATGAAACCAACCCTTTCCAGTGTACTGTTAAATCACACCTGCATTTGTCTTGCAATAAATAAATTACAATACAATTAAAAAAGGATTCAACAAGGCATTGACTGCAGGGAGTTATTGCAACAGTGATTGCAGCTGTAATATTAAGGGCTGAATAAAAATTAGTTTGTGAGGTACTGTGACCTTTTTCATCGCTACCTCAACTGGGAATCCAACTCTGCTCTCCTGTGTGACAGAATCTGGTTGGATTGCTCTATTACAATAGGCGTGGCAGCAAGGCACCTCTGTAAATGACTGTTCTCAAATCAGGTACCAGGTACCAGCCAGCTCAGAGCTATTTCAGTCTTTGTTTTGCCAAACTTTGGCTTCGTAATTCAGCAGAATATCAAGATAGCTAACAAAATCAAACAAGCAAACAAAACTGAGATGAAATTGATACTACAACAAATACTGAGTTCAGACAGACTTTTTAAAATCATGTTTTTGGAGGAACGCCCTCACACTTGAGATGTATGACTTGAGTTGTTCTGAGTTGTTCAGGCAAGCTAGCTACCTGAGATATTGACTAAATTATTCTACATGGAAGCCATATACACTCCCTTCTAACCAGGCCAAGCCATACACATCATTTGGCCCACACTGGATCAATCCTACTGGCTCCAAATGGTTTCAGTGCAGTCTTCTTGCCAGGGCAGTCTTTCTGTGACCCACTTCATTCTGGTGTCGAATTGCTGCCTGTGTGCGCCAAGTCAAACTGCCAACAGTGCTGCTGCATACTGCTTTGTGGATATAACAAGATACAAATCTAGCAATAGAGCTCATTTCAATGGGTGATGCCAGAGAGCCATAAATAGTCTGAAAACATGTCACACAGCCCTTCCCCCGTTCATGATCAGTCGCATTTTGCCCATGTCACTCCAACAGAAGTCATTGCAAGAAATAATTGTATGTTCGTTACAGAAAATATGTTTATCTCACTGAGGTTTTTTCATAAAACCCTACCTGTCCAAAAGGGGCAGTCTCCCTCTTTGTCGAACTCTGGAAAAACACTGGACTGGTCAACATAAAGTGACTTCAGTGTCCTTCAGTATCCTTGTTCATTTCAAAAGGTCTAATTGGAAATTAGAGCAGGTATTGAATGTTTGCACGAAAGAAGGAAAATAGATAAGTAATTATATGGATAACTCATTAGTCCTGCACAGAGGAATGCATAGTTCTTAATTGAGTCTGTAACTATATGAATACCAAGAAGGTCAAACGAAATAACTTTTTTGTTCCACCTTTCTGCTGCTCTAAGCTTTGCAAGCATTTCATGGCAGTATTGGGGACATTATGTGCCATATTGAGCTAAACACAGACCACTTATTCTGACAGATTTCCCATGTCTGCTCCAAAGGTCAATCATTGCAACTCTACCTGCATATCTACGGTACAATGTGGACTACAGGGAAAAGAATAAATGCAATTTCCAATCCAGTCCCAGAAATTTTTAAGTTGTAGTCTTTCTGCCTTCAAGTATTATAATGTGGACTATGTTTGGATTACAGAATGATATCCAATTAGACCTGATGTCAGATGCCACTGTCCCAGTGGGGGAGTATCATCATTGGCTGCAAAAAAAGCTCCCTGTGTATGCGTAAGTTATTGTGTTCTGTGTCTGTCTGGGAGCTCACATTGAATGGTCTTTGCAACAGAAGTAAAATGTTTTCATAATGTGAATATTGTGGATTCCATGATTCTCTGATTACTGTGGATTATTTTATTGTATTTCTATTGAATTAATGTGATAGAAAAGTGACTCCAGAACTGCACATAGTGGCCTACTAGGGAGGCACAGGAAAGAAAGGCACAGTGGGAAATAATTGCAATGATACAATGAACTGGCAAAGCAGTTCCGGCAGAGTGTATAAGGAGGAAGATCATGCCAAAAACTTTACGAGAGCAGTGGGCATTGAGTCAAGCTGCTAATGTCTCCACATGTGGACCGTTTCTCTTGTCTTTGTTATCGACATGAGCGTGTAACTAGAATTAATTTTCAACAGCCTTGCTAAAATTGTATCATTTAGTGAAGCAAAATAAAAAAAAGAAACGGAGCAGGGAAATAACTCAGTGTCAAGCTTCACTTTCAGGCAAGGTCAAAAACACACCATCCAGTCTATTGAATGTCCCTCTGAGTTTCAAAGTGGACACCAATGGAGACTTGCGAGCTTGAAATTGGGGAATTAAAAAGCTTGCTTTCAAACTGCAGGGCTGTAAACCTACTTCAATTTATTTAATTACCAAGTGTGTGAATATAAATAAGGATAACCCATTAGTCGCTTTTTCCTATTAACTGAATGCTAGGACACCTTGGGTTTTACTACAGGTGGGCTTTGATTCCAAAAATAACTGATTTCACAATTCGGTCACCTGGAATTTATTCCAAATTAGACAAGAGAATTGACTCCACAATATGAACTGACTCCCAAATCTATTCCGATTCAAGGTAATTGATACAAAACAATCAAGAGCACGTTCAGGACAATTAATGGTTTAAAGGGAAATTTTTTGCCACTCCCTAGAGTGTTTCCAGTTTTTAACCCTCCACTGTAGCACTGCCATAATAGCTGGTAACATCGTGAAGATAGGATCCTACGAACCCCTGCTACCTGAACAGTTACTGAATTTCTATGTGGCTCTTGCAGCATTTATGACAAGGTAGTGAATGGCAATTAATCTTTATTAAAGGAGAACTAGACCAAGCCTCTGAAATATCACGTCGGCATGTGTGTTGTGCCTGCTAGCTCCTGACAGTACATTTTTTGATGCTTATTGCTTGCAGGCTGTTCACAGCACACCCATGCCTTTCCCAGCACTAAGGTAATCTATAAAGACAAGAGAATGTATGCGGGTTCATGTTCAGCTTTATTGATGATTTTTTTCCTAGGGCAGATCTGACCTCCAGCTCCACATGAGTCCAATGTCAAACCAGCCTTGCAGTTTGTAGCTTTAACCTTACAAATAGGCAATTATGGCACAAGCTACAAGAAGTATTGTGTTCTGGTGTGTTGGTAGGTTTATGGACTGACAAAGGAGGAAGACCTCTGTTGTCTTGCTGTAAATAAATATGTAAATGAATAAAATAATATCCATTGTATGTAGTAATATTGAAGAGATTACAATATATTTTGAATATATTATCAAAGCACTTTAAATAGATAATCCATTTTGAACGGTGGATAAACAGATTGAAACATATCATTACATCATTATTATAATGAGAAGCACGTTCTTCTTTAACTGTGTAAAATAATGACAGATTTTATACATATTGATTTCTTAAAATAACTGGAAGTTAAGTAGCTAGTTAAACTACTTTGCAGACAGGCATCTTTACTAACCGGTTCATTCATGCAGTTAAACTACAATGTGTGATGTGTCTCTCTGCAAATAACTAATGAACTGTGATCAACGTTGGATCGAAGACTGGATCCACCATGTTATCTATTTTGAATTTTGACCTATCTGCTGTAAACATGAACCTATTTCAGCCTGACACTCATAGGACAAACATGTGGCAAAGCGTTTCCTCCTTTAATTTCTTGCACTCTGCCTGTGGTGGTATATGACCATTCTGCTCTAGACAGACAACTCCCCCCATACACACACACAGGACAGTCTGGATTAAAGCACCCTGTTGAGACCTTGCTTAACCACTGATTTGCCACAAAGTCAACGTGCCTTACTACCATCCCCCCAAATCGTGATCATCCATCCACATCTTCAATTTACTGCCGTTTCAGGAAATATATCCATCCTTGTCTCTCATTTTAAACTGAATGGAATATTAGATATTAGTGTGTACTGTGTTTTTTTTTTTAAACACATTTATTTTTGTTCTTCTTTCAAGGTAAAGACGACTGCACACTTAATATGGACTTATTTCTGTTTTTTGCAAAGGTTTTTCCTTCTATTGAAGGATGCTGTAAATGTTTAACTGGCTTGTTTCATTCACCACTGCACCAAAGCAGGAATGACAAGGACATACTGATAAATCACAGCAGTGATATTCTTAACCAAGCCAATACTTTAAGTCCATTGTAAACTGCTTTAGTTTTCTTCCCGAGTATACTGAAGCACCCGCAATAAAAACTGACATCCAAATTGAAGCTGATGTCGGTCAGTCACAGATCTGAAATGGGTTCATTTTCTGCAGCTTTAGGCCTGATGGCTTCACTGCTTATTGGATAGATGGAGTGGATTATAACCACAATTTAGTTTCCTTTCCCGAGCAATGGGCTTATTGCTGTGTACTGGAGCAAGGCACTACACTAATGGCTGCAGTCCCAAGGTCTAGCCCGACAGGACATGTCTAGCAGAGAGAATCATCTTCCACACATCCCAGAAGGTTAAGAAACTCTGCTGTGAATCAGGGGGATGCTACTGCTGAGGTTATTTATGGTCACTTGTTACTTCCTCTTCCTAGGGAATTTTAACCGCAGTATGTAGAACAATATAATTTCTGCCATTAGGGAGGCTTTAAGAGACTTTAAAACACCTTTTGTTACTCACTTCCTTGCAGAACTATTTCATTAATCACTATATGCTCTTTTAACCTGATTTGGTCATTGTTTAATTTATCTGACATGCATTTGTGGATACACATACAAGCATCTCATACAAGCATACAACCAATTCATGGGTAGATTTGAGTTATAAATGTTACCATAAAATATATGTCTTTCTGTCTGCATCTGTGTGTGTGCCTGCTGCATTTGCTACAATTCTCTGTGTTTGTGCGTGTATATGGAAACGCTTGTTGATGAAAATAAACATCATTTACTTTTAGAGGAAATTCAGCTGTACAAAAAATAATGGACCTGTACGTTCACCATAGTGCATGCTCATTGTTCAGTTCTTGAGATGAGAAATGTGAGATGAGAAAATCCAACTGAAGTGATTTCAGAGAGGAGAGGACCTTCTGGAATGCCATGCTGACAGCCTCACACAGAGGGAGGAAACGAACAAACAACAACAAAAAAACTTGTCATTGTTTTTGTTTCTCTCCATTTTTTCCCTGACTGGCCCGGGCCGCCTTGTGAACCGTTTAATCTTCATCACGCTCCGGTTGTCAGCTCCTGCCACCGGTCCCATAGGCAGGGCGAAGCGGCCTCTGTCCTCAGAGGGTGATTGGAGGAACTCAGGTTCCCTTCTGAACTCAAATTCAGGCTGCGGACCGCTACCGAGGCACACAATTATCTGTCAAAATGACCTGCTACTTTCACAGTGGCAGTCCCACGGTGTTGGCCAGAGTCACAGAGATCCTGCAACCCCCAGCACCCTGGCGGAACACACTCACAGATTATCTCACTTTCAGACAGGGAAGCATATAACTTCCCCTCTAAACCTGGGTGGGTGGGATGATGGATTGTTCCTTTTATAGCCATCAGATTCTGAACTGCTTATGTTTGGTGGAATCCCCTGCATTTTGTCCAGTGATCATGTTAAATCTTCTTTTGTGACGGTGAACTGGGTTCTCCGTGGTACACTGGTATTCTATGCTCTTTATTTTTTTTTTTTTCCATCTCACCCAACAGCTTGGTGAAATAACGCAAAGCACATGGGAGGATAAGCGGTGGTTAAAAGCCACTTTCAGTCTACAAGAAAGGAAATTCTAGGGAAAGTGTTTGGTTGGACTGACCCAACATATACAAATCTGCCCTGTAATGGCTAATGACTTAATGTTCTCTTTATACAACTATCCACATAGCTCCCCAGGGTCCTTTAATTTTAGATTGTGTTTGAAAAAGAAAACACATTTTTCCTTCTTTGATTTAGCTATACATGTGTGATGCTAAATAGTATGGTGAATTTAAATAAATGGTAACTCATCATTTTTGAGAGAATAGCCCTAGGTGCCCTTTGATTGAACATACTATTTTCAAAGGTCTTTCTCAAAAGATGTATGGACAGACAAAGTATATTAATTAATGTATGTTAATAAATGTCCATATGCATGCCTGTTAGCATACTATGGATCAAAGCTACACATTGAAATTGTGTTTAGCAATGCAGTTTATTTCTCACCACCATGTAAAATCCTCATAATCAGTATATTTATGGAGGTTTAGGTTGAAGCCCAAAGCCCAGATCTTCCTCATTCTGCCTAACTTTGAAGTACAGTCCCTTAAGGAAGCTTAGTGGATCAAGGAAGGAGTTGCATTACATTATTATATTATTATATTATTTATTTGCTTAGTGCGTGCCCTCATTCAGGTCGACTTAGAGCTTACGTTTTGCATATCATCTATTCATACTGCAGGATATTTAGTGAAGCAATTCAGGGTGAGTACCTTTCCAAGCAGCAGTCCTCAACCGGGATTTTAAACCTGCAGCCTTCTTATGAAGTTCACTACCCTCACAACTACACTCCTCTAGTGAGACAAGGTAACGCTCAAACTTGCAAGATAATGCATTTTATTGTCTGTAACTCCTCTGCCAGCACACTGCAAAGCATTTGAGTATTAGCCTATGGCTTCAATGTATTACATATGTAATATGTAGTCTTCAGAAATCTGTAATGCTTTAATGCTTTACAATGTGGGACATCTGTAATTCTTCAAAGCATCACCTACTGTACTGTACTATACAATATATATTGGAAGAGGGGTGGAGGGGCATAATAAAAACTGGGATGACAGCCCAGGTGTTGTGAATCCCAGCAAAGGCAATATTACTCTCCTGAAGGAACTCAAAACCAATCAGCTTTATTGTCTCGGGTTGTCTGGGAGTTTTAGTTGTTCCCATGTGTGGAGCCAGTATTTTGGCTGGCAAACCTATCATCACAGATCCAGATCATTGTAGGCAGTGATAGGCTTGAATCTCTGCTATAAATCTAAACTTCAATAAACTGTCTAAAGTGTCTGACCCAAAACAGAATCCTTTTGGAGAAACTCTACACATAAACGGAGTCACAGAAATGCTGTACCTCAGAACTGCAATCTATTCTATCAAGTATTATCTCACAGATTTATACAGATACAAAATTAGAATCATTGTTTATAACAGAGCATTTTTGGTTGTGACAAAGCAACCTTGGAAACAATAATAACCATAAATCACTAAATATAATTTAGTGGCTCCCCCAAAGTAACAAAGGTTCTGTAGTTATACTACTAGATGGAGAAAGCACAGATAAGGAGACTCAGTAAGGTAGTCATAGTTCCTGTAAAGTGCTCAGCACTTTAATTTAAAAATAGTTGGGGATTTTGTTCCCTCATATTTCACTCTTTTTTTGCTGTGGGTACAGGCCAAATAACGGTAAAATGTGCCTACACTAATTGAGTTGGCTCCCGCTGTAGTGCACTTGTACTGACCATTGAAATATTATGAATAATCCAAACGGTACATGATTAATGATTAAACATTATTAAACATTTTAAAAAACCACTTCATCACTAACATTGTAATATAATATTTATACTTGAATGTTATTATTTATGTGGATGTTTTAGTCATGTCTTCAAATGTACAGTCTATTATACATTGTTTGAGACATGCACACACCTGAAGCTGATGAAGATGACAGAGTGCTCCATCACACCACACGTTGTTATTTTACACATTTTCTCCCAGTGCTAGCGTAGAGTGAGAGAAACAGATGGTATTCTGGTAGCTTTTTGATCGCACTGGCAAGGTACAGAGCTGATCAGAGAGCCCGCGCTGTGTCAGCCCGGAGGGGTGACGAGACACAGGGCCCGACTCAATTAGCGCTTCGCTGAGAGAGACGTTACACACGAAGCTGTCAGCCTGCCCCTCCTCTCCATTCTGCCCCACCTCGACCCCCCCACCCGCCTTGACCTGTCTGCACTCTCCACGCAAAGGAAAAATGAACAATTCAGAAACCTAGAGTTAGAGGTTAGCACAGAATTTGTCTGACTTTTTATTTCTCTCTGTGCCAAGCAGAATAACTTCAGTTTCAACCCTTCTTATACAGAGTAAGAAAAATCCTCAGATGATAAGCTCATTAGTCTTTACTCTAAGATGAATAAATGCTAACTAGTGTAACCTCTTGGTGTGTATGTGGGTGTTTTTAGTGCAATAGCAGTAGCAGTGCCATATGATAAGCTGGTCTGACGAATCCTCTTTTAATAACTGATTTTTCATATATATTGCATCTCGTAAAATCAGCTAAAATCAAGGAACTTAACTCTGCAATAGCCTCACTTTTTGCTACACTTTATATTGCAGTACATATTGTACTATTTGTAAAATGTGTATGCACCTGATAGTATAGGCTTACTGTCAATGATTACGTCATATGCATATGTGCATACTGTGGACATTATGCCGGTGTTAATCTTGAGACAGCAATCAGATTCCTGGCATCAGTATAGCAAGATCGGGTTTCATCATCTTTGATACTCATACATTGATACGTGAATACCTCAGAGAAAAGTGTGAAGGACACATCATTGATTATTATAAAACAATATGCAGCCTTTATTTATCTACAGTATCTTCTCTCAGGAAAAATGCACATTTTTCATATGTTGTCTTTATATTACTTAGACATGTCTTGTCTTACATTAAGAAAAAAAAAGGCAAAAAACAACAAGGTTATATGGCTGTTTTTCGTTCTAATCCTCAGGGACACATTGGTGGCAAAGAAAGCAAACAAATCGAAAATCGCAACTCTAATGAAAGCGGAGTCTAATTTTAGTGTCACAGGCAATTGAATCTGTAAACACTGTCCCGCGGGTAAGCAATAAAAGGAGCTGGTTTGAATAATTCAAGAGAATAATCACTTCTGCTGAAAGCGATTGCTATCGTGCCCTTAACTGCGATACCTACTTCCATAAGGGAATCTCCGGAGAAGGATGAACAGTCAGGGCCTTTATTTCAAACAGGAAGGAAAGCTATTCACTCTGTTTCTCTCAGAGGCTACATCATACACTGAAGCAATGCAACTGCAGACCAAAACTGCAGTTGTCAGAATGAATGTGAGTTCACATGAATCTAAATAATGCAGAAGCATTGCAGATGGGATGCTTTTTATTTTATTAGAATCATTTGCTGCAATGGAATGGGCAATTATAACATGTCGAGTCATTCATAATTTACATGCAACCATTTATCTGTCATATGCAATGCCATTTAAAAAGGCACCTAGGAATGTTTTCTGAAAATCATTAATATTTTACCTTTAGTATTTAGCATATTCATCCAATTTGAGCAGGTCATTAATTTTAGACTCTCTGTGAAAAGGCAATAAATCTCTTGTACTGTGTACACATGAAGGCTTTATGGTGTAAGTGTCTTGTGAAAAAATAATTACTCATTTTCTTTGCAAAACTCTCACACAGCATATATGAAAAGGCTTCCACTGTACGTATTATCAATTTATACAGCTAGATATTTACTGAAGCAATTCAGATTGAACACTAGAGTGGTGTAAACACCGGAGAACTGAAGCAGCAACCATCGGGTTACCAGTCTGGTTCAACAATAAATGCCCTTTAAGTGGGAATGGACAGACAGGGCATTTCAGCTGTGCCCATTCACTCACAGGGGAGCCTCTGATGTGTGCCAGCACATTAAAGACGGAGACCTGTTCTGCCATGACTGTGTGAAGTTTGCCCTGCAGTCCAGGTGACCTCAATTCTCCCCCTGGGCAGGACCCACAAGAGCTACACAGCAGAATTAATTCACATAGCGTGTCCATAGCGTGGCTCCAATGTGAGGAATGTCACATCTGCTTCAGTTTCAGCTCTCCAGTGGAGGATCCCAGCATAACACAAAATCACATTGTTTTTTCTGGTTTGAATTATTCATAACCTGCACACCTAACTGAGCATTGTAATTGTCCTTAAGTGCAGCATTATGGGCTATATCTGATTTATTAGCACCCCTTTCTGATGTAGGTTGTTCAAATCAGCAATCTGTTTTGGGTTGACTGACAATTCAAAAGCAGAACGTTACCATATTTTTTGATAATTATTAACTTAATGGGCCATTCCTGCTGATGTGGATATAGCCCACCAGGCCCCGTTTGTGTGTGCATTGATTTTTTTGTAATAGTTTTCATATTGAAAGAAATAATGAGTCTGGCTCACCTACCATGATCAAAGCCATTCTGTAAATCCTTCAAGGCTTGCTAACCTTTCCCCTCCATGTAATTCTAATAGAGAGCTGTGCAGTTTACTCACCTGCACCATTCCCCGTTTTCAACCCAGTGACTTGAGGAACTGCTGGAGACACCAGGATTCTGCAAACACAGATGCATATTTTTGCAGAAAAGTTTGATCCTTACTCTCCACACACTACATTGTGCAGCATATGTCTTTATCATCTGCTGTATACCACATCAACCATATTCCAGGCAAACAGTCATAATTTCTTTAGATGCACATTCATTTCATTCATTTTCATTCCAGATACTGAAATGCATCCCATGTGATTACAAGTCTATAATTAATACTTTATATTTACTTTAATTATAGGTAGTTGTAATTACTTACTGTTGTACCATTTTGGCTCTAATGTCTCAGTGTAGTAGTGTGTAGCAGTAGAAGTTAGAAATCATCTGACCTGTCATATTGACCTGATCAAATTTCATCAGACACAAATGACAACATGGGCACTTGAGCATTCAGCAATCTTTATGCCTTTATGTGTAATCATTAATGTAAGTGATGATGATGATGACTTGTCATGCAGTGCAGTTTTGGCCAGCTGTGGCCCACTGAACAATGTTGCTACTTTAAGCTTGTATTCTTTTAGGATGTCCCCTTCTTCAACACAGATTACATTATTAAGCACAGTGGCTTAAAAAGTGGCACAGTGGCATAAAGTACTGACTTAATACAATAAATAAGCAATAAAACAGAACTTCTACCAACAATAAAAATAACAATAACTGTGTGCTGTTGCAGTATGTGTGCGGTAAACGCACACAAACCAGGACAAATTTGTTTCTTATTAGGTAAATGCAACCATCACAGCAATCTTTCAAGCTAAATTCCTCGACTGTAAGATTGCCGTGGCTCTACAATTTCCAAACCTCCTACAAGCTAAGGTGAAGCGCAATTACACATAATAACACACAGACTAGGGCCATTAACAAGAAATTGCACACTAACACATCGCTCTCCAGGCCGTGGCACTTCTCACTGTTTTGTGGTTTTACCTTCATTGTCAGATTGGAAAGAAAGGGAAAGTGTAAATTTTGCAGAGGCACACTTCCAAGGCGACCTGGGCCAGAAAAGGTTAGGTTGCCCTTTGTGAGTTAGCACTGATCCCAGCTCGGCTTACAGATGGCCAGGGAAGAGGGATGGAGATGTTTGCCAGCTGTGGGGGAGGCCCTGGTCATTCACTTCTGACTCTCAAATTTGGTTTGGAGTGCAAGAGCAGACACAGGCCTTTATTTAATTTAACCACTATGGTGCCTTGAGCTTCACCTTCTGTAACAACCTTACAGATGTGTTTTTTTTTTCAGTTCTTGCACTGTATTTTTTTTTTACATTTCAGTGACCACTGAACTCCCAATAATGTGTCAGAATTGCTTAACTTGCTTAATTTAATTACCCAAACTAAAGGTCAAAGTGACGTGGTGGATTAAATTGAATG
This sequence comes from Megalops cyprinoides, assembly GCF_013368585.1. Taxonomy (NCBI): domain Eukaryota; kingdom Metazoa; phylum Chordata; class Actinopteri; order Elopiformes; family Megalopidae; genus Megalops; species Megalops cyprinoides. Next base: position 14,763,939 of record NC_050598.1, on the reverse strand, counting down.
CCCCCTCAGGCCTCTAATCATAACTCAATGAGCCTTGTCCTTAGGTTTATGTACTGTAAAAGATTACAGCAGGAGTTGTGCCTTTTCTTTATTCAATCCTTATGAATGTTTTTGGTATTTTACAGCAATCGCCACATTCACGAGTGTAAGTATCGGGTCAGAGGGGTAAATGGTCCGATTTATTCAAATTTCATGAGTTTGACAGTCAAAGGGTAAGTGTTCTTTTGTTAAACTGAACCTGCAGCAGAAAATGCTATAGGAAAGGAGATCTTTAAATGCCCCTGTGCACAGTTTGAATGGCTGTAACTAAGATTTCATGCAATAGATTAAAGGAGGAGAGAAGTTTTAGATGTAACAATTCAGCAGATTTATTTGTATAATTCTGCACATTTGCATAATCAGGATGACATTGAAACAGTTAATTCCTTTTAGGTTTTTGTAAAGGAGAAAATGATAAACACTGTACACCAAGAAAGGGTACAAAATGTGAAATGTGTGTTCAATATGAACAATGAGGCCTCATGTCTGATACGTCTCAAGTGTACCCGTATATCACACCTTGTGTCAGCGTGAAGGGTGCAATAATTGGTATGTCTGTATGTGTGACCTCCCCCTTTGGTCCTCCGTAATGAATCATGGCTTGGTATGGGCAAGGTCTTTCAGCCAAGGTCAGGAAGGAAGTTGATGAAAGAAGATCAAAGAATGGCCGTTGACCCCCAGGGGTGCAAATTTCACTGTGATCAATACACATCAGCTTTCTCTGGGCTAAAAGCCATGCCCCTAATGGAGGGGTGTGGTTTCAGTGATGTCTTAATGAAAGCACTACATAGCTCTTTAGTGTTGCCATGTTCACATAAACCACACTTGTCAATATTACATCAGCAGTGATGTTAATGTAAAAGGTTTCAACTTGCCCACAAATGACTATCAACACACAGACCTCCATTCAGTTACAGTGCCCTTTGACCTAAAACTGGTGCCATTGTGGTGTTCTTTATGTGCTCCCTTTTTGACATTTCTACTACAACATCATCAGTTCAGTGATTGCTGAGGTCAACAATAAAATATGCAAAAACTTTCAGATACGTCAAAATTGTTTACTCAAATTTATGCATAAAGCACAGTGCAGTCAGACTGAACTTGAAGAGAGAGATGTATTCAAACAGGGCCAACATAATCAAAACACCAACCAGTCACAAGATATATTATTATAAATGACAAAACTAAAGCACTTTAACACTGTTCATAACAGAGAGAGAGAGGAAGGGCAGACAATAAGTGAGATAGAGATAGACAGCTCTTGGTACTCTTGGCACACATCTCTCTGCTGTAATGACAAATGATCTTCACAGTTATTTTGGGTGTATTATGTGCCAATAAGTATGCTATGACTTTGAACACAAATGAACACGGGCAAGCCTAATTTACAGTGGAGTCACTGATGCGGTTGCAGTCACGGCTGTAATTCTACAATCGTCATTGAGATAAGGGGACCAAATAAAGAGTGGCAATCTGTCCTCAAACTGAGGTAATAAAGTGTGTATTGTGGCCTACAAAGAAAAAAGAGGTTTGTACTTTATTTGTTGAGTATTTGATCCCACATCAACAATGGTCTCACAAACAATACATTCAGAATAATTGCATTGTTCATCATGGAAATTACCAGTGGCTGGGGAACATGCATTGTAATGAGGGCTGCAGATTGAAATGCTAGTTAGTGCATGGCTGTTGTATCCCTAAGTACGGCAAAGAAACCAAAAGCACACTCAATCTGTAAATGTGCAGATTATGTGTGACTCTAAAAGTATTCCGAGTCCAAGTGCTCAGGACACATACGCAAGGAATAGCCATGTATTTCACAAGACAAGAGAAAAAGATCATAGAGAAGGATAGCTCCTGAGAGGGATGTTGGCCAGAGCAGTCAGCAACATTGTATATTGTATGATTCTTTTTTGAGCTTGTGTTTTCTTGCCTTCTAAAGACCATTTTTTAAGATGTTCATGAAAGACGATGATGACCACACCTTACTTTACAGATCCTGACATCCATTCAAAACTATAACTGTGAAACAAACATCTGATAGCTAGTAATAATATTTAAATTTATAGTTCTTTTTACATAAATTGCTTTTAGCAAATACCCCGCTAAACTGAGAACATGAGCATGTGCAAATCTTCACAAAAGACAATAATTTGTGGCTCCTTCTGCCTCACAATAAATCTGCTGCAAGAATGATCAGTACTCTCAAATTGGTTAAATGTAGCCTCAGATTGAATTGAATTAATCATGCACAACACCATTATCTGCTGTATTTGCTTCATTTTACCAGCATTTGTACTGTTCATTATCCTTCTGCTGCAAACATTACATGCAAAAAGTATATGACAGTATATATTTCTTATACCCAACACACACACACACACACGCGCACACACGCACACACAGAGTACTATCCACAAAAATTCTGCAATATGTAATCAGTCATTAACTGATCAAGTATGTCGGCCACTCCATATAAACAACAATTTCCTACTGAATGTTTGCCAACAAATACTGACAGTGAATTGTGATGGGTTGGTTATGTCTGAGGTATAAGACTGAGGGCTGGCTACATGGTTATTATCACATTGCGGTTCGTCAATGCTTGCCTGATTTCTGCAAAAAATTCGACTGAGCAACCAACAAACACTTGGATGAGCAGCTCTACTGGCAGAAAATGACAAGTGAAATTCTAAGCCTGCATTTGTGTGGGGATGGAGACAGTGAAAAAATGTGCTGACAGGCAGTTCTTACACAAAAGATGAGGATTGAGGAGATTCAGAATAAGAAGTCTTTTTCTTGGCATGAGAAATACAATTGGACATGTAGAGAGCCCAGCCATTGGGAGCTGTCATTTCTTTTCTATCATTAAAAAAATCTATTCTTATTAACCTTAGCTTGAAATACTTGTGTGCTCCCCTTCTTCCAGCCGTCAGGCATGAGCAGAACAGGACAGAAATGTTTGCTTAGGCAGTAGTCTCAGGCTTCAGACCAAATAAAATCAACAGCTTCATTGAATGTGAGCATCAACATAAGTTATTGTCCCCCCCTGCTGTGGGCTACTCTTGCCTTGCCTTCACTGATAAACAGCGCTCACAAGATGTCTTAGTTAATGTGAAATGCATCTGTCCCTTCTCAGGATGATTGTTGAACAGGAATGTGTCTCATCGGTCAGATCATGTGCATGTGGATAGTACAAACACTGCCCTATCTGAAATCTGAAGAAGAATCATTTGCAGGAAACAATCTTCCCCCCAACTCTTGCCTCCTATATGAAGATGTTCTGTACAAGGGTGTTGGGGTAGTGGGTAACTGAATTTGTAGTGAACACAGTGTGCTCTTTAATCTGGGTTGATTATGAAGGGTGATAAAAAGAAACTTATAAACAGGCAATATAAATTTTAGTTGTTATATGCACAGTCTCGTTTCCACGCAATTCAAGAGTCTTGTCTATTTCAGATTGCCATTGTCAGTTTCAGACCAATAATAAGCAAATAAGGGGGACACCTCTGCTATGACTCAATAAGACAAGTTAGTCCAATTAGCTAAAAATGCCAAAACATACAAAAATGGGAAGGGCACAAGAGTGAGGAAAACTGCATGTCTGAATTAATTTATTCAGTGCTCTTTGTCGATATAAGACATTGTATAAAACACTTCCTCCGAGTCACAGCTCCACATATCTAGCTATTCCGTTTATGACACTCAGCTGTGACTCTGTCAGGTGAGGCGAAGAATTATTCAATGTTATACTCAGTCAATTTATGTGATTTATAGACTAACCACATAACTGAATACATGCTGCAGAGGAAGTGTATGCAGTGATGGAGGTCACACCTGGAACAGTAGTAAGATGATGCACTACATTTCAGATGCAGGCTCAGGTGTGATCTAAATGAACACTTTCTCAGCAGGAGAAAGAAATTTAAGATGCACTACTTTTTTTCTGGTTCATCATAAACATATAGGGCATTCAGCGGTCACGGTAATTAAACAAATGTGTTGAGGAAATGCTTTACCAAAATATTTCAGCCAAGGGCCAGAGAAATTATATAAGCAGGGTTATGATGTGAATGATTTTAATTTGATTTCCTTTTTATGGCTTTTTTTGAATGACATTATCATCTAGAACCTGAAAGCAGCTTCTCTGCTGAATAACTTTATGAATAACTCATTTTTCCATACAGCTTCTGTAATAGATTTGTTTTGTTGGGTGAGGTTGTTACACTCAGCCCCAAACCTGGTGGACCAGAAATTGCCCCTTAGTCTGGTCTTGACATCATCAAAATTAAGGACAACACAGTGTGTTGAATCTGGGCCTGTTTAAGGTCTCATACAATACAAGAATGTTCTCTCTTTCTGAATTATGAAGGGGGTGGAACTGTAAAATGACTTACCAAGGCCACATGCATTCAAGTGAAGTGTCAACTCCATATTTTTTGGTGACCTTCACAAATAGTACCACGGGTCTTAAATTTCCCTTCATTTAATTGGATCAATTCTTCTTGATAGCCTAATTTGGTCCACTGCCCCTTATAAACCCGTGGCCTTATCTTGTAGACCACTGAATGCAGGACTAAATTACTTTAAGATTTAAAATGGCATTCTATGAAATGTGCGTAACATATAACTTGTATTATTTGAAGATTCTACATGAATTTTGTGAAAAACAAAAGTTCCATCGACAGAAATGCATTGATCGTGTATATACACAGTGGATCTATAAAGTCTACACTCCTTTTCAAAATTTGTTGTTTATGGTTTCTTAAGGGTTGAAATCAAGACGAGTGAAGTCATTGTGGCATTGTGTACATATTGTAACAAACAATATCCAAGTGAAAGTAAAATTCTGCATATTTTCAAAAAGTATTAAAAAATGCAAAGCTTTGAATGTCTTGATTGAATAAATTAATACTTGGTGGAAGCACATTTTGCTTAGATAACTGCACTGAGTCTTAACCAACTTCTCACACCTAGATTTTGCTATTTTCTCCCACTCTTCTTTGCAGTAGAGTTTGAGTTCACTTAAATTGCGAGGGAACCCCTTATGAGCAGCACTCTTCAGCTCTGACTGGGCCATTCCAGGACATTGAATGTCCTTTTTCAGCCATTCCACTGTGGTTTTGGCTGTGTGGTTTGGGTCATTGTCATGCTGAAAGGTGAAATTCTTCCCTGTCTTCACCTTTTTGGCAGAGGGTAGCAGACTTTTTGGTATTTTGCACTGTTCATTTCCCCCTCTATCCTCACCAGAGCTCTTGTCCCTGCTGAAGAGAAACAGCCCCATAGCATGATCCTGCCACCACCATGCTTGACAGTAGGGAATGTGTTTATAGGCTGATGGGCTGTGTTGGCTTTGTGCCAAACATATCATTTGGAATTAAGGCAAAACATTTCTAAATGAGTCTTGTCAGACAACAAGACCTTTTTCCACATGGCAACAGGAGATCTAGAGTGTCTTTTTGCATAGTTCAAATGAAACTGGATGTTCGTCTTTGTGAGAAGTGGCTTCCATTTTGCCACCCTACTCCACAGCTCAGAATTGTGGAGAACACATGAAATTGCTGGTATGTGCATATGGAGGCCAGACCTTGCCATTACATCCTGCAGCTCTTTTAATATTGCTGCTGGCCTCTTGGTAGCCTCCTTGATGAGTTTCCTGGTTGCACTGTCATCCATCTTGCAGAGATGGCCTGATCTAGGCAAGGTCCTGATGGTGCCATACTTAATTCATTTCTTGATTATGGTTTTCACTGTTCGCCATGATATATTTAAGGCCTTTGATATCTCCATATAAGCCTCTCCAGATCTGTACTGTTCAAAAATTTGATCTTTAAGATCTTTTGGTAGCCGAAATGATAAAATATTGCAACAATTTTTACCCCAGACAGCTTTGGTAGAACTTTCGGTGGCAGTCATGACCATTGCCTGGCTGTATTTTGCTGATGCATACACCCCACAATATCAATGTTTTTTAAAGAGAAAACATCATTAAAAAGCAATGTTTACTGTTCACTGTACACTGCTGTGGTGTGGTGTGTTTAACCTTGGAGAATCTATGCAGCAAGGGCAGATTTCCTTCATACAGCCAACAAATAAAGCATATTTAATGAATATATCAGTTCCAATCGTGGATGATATCAGTGTGCTTGCATTACTCACTCACTGTAAAAAAGATATCGATTTACAGATATTACATGGATAACACATAATAAACCCCTGGCCATAGATCAGGGATATAATGAAAATGTCACTATATTCTCATAGGATTTTTCATATGTGACCAAATAAGTACATAACCTGAATTTTTTTTAATGTCTTGTTTGAATAGCAACACAAACATGCTCTTTTGTTCTTTGCCTGTATCACCAGTAAACAAACGTTTTACTTTTACAGATTTGTGGAAGAAAAGTTAACACAACTTTTCAGGGAACAGTAATGTATGGGTTGAGCTGCTGAAGTGGTTTCAGTGTTTAAAGTAGAAATCTTTTGCAGGCATAGAAGACCAAGTATGATTTGAACCAAATGTAAACCCATTAGGGATATTTTTAATAAGAATTTGAGCATAAGGTGACAATATTTTCTTTTACAAAGTCCCTATTTCAACGTTGTGGAAAATGTTGCCATTGAACAAGTCTGGGGGCGGCCTTTACTATTTTTTCTTTGTCTCTTTTGGTTCACTTTCAGATAAGAATTGACAGAATTATAAGGCACATACAAATGATAAAATAACAAAACAGCAGACGGAGAATATTTTTCCCCATATATAAAACAATGTTTTCCAACAGCTGCATTTACAACGCTGTAAAAATCATGTATTTGTTTTTATTGTAATCTCTACAGGGAGGTCAATACATTCTGGATATGAAAATTTGCCAAGAATTGTATGTTTATACAATTTAAACCGTTGTGTATTCTGGCTTTTTTCTTTGACAGTATAAAAATGACCTGGCCAATGCAAACTAATGAAAAATGTTAGACCAAACAGTGTTGGAGACTTGACGTGTCCCAGCACTGCTGTAACGCGGTAATATCCAAACAGGCGGAGTGAATTATCTGAGGTTTAGATTCCCAGTCCATCAGCAACATGTTAGAAAAACACACATTTGTATGTGAGAGATGATGGAAATAAAGCTAAGAGAACACAAGTGAACCTGTTTCAACTTGAAATGCCAGGCAGTGGTGTACTGTAGTGGTTAAGGAGCTGCTGTTGTGACCAAAACTTTGCAAGCTTGTGAAAAAAATGGCTTTCTGATTCAATGATGTTTTGATGTATGTTGTATTGTTCTGTACAAGATACAGCAAACAGATTATCTAGATGACAATGCCTTGAGTTTTTGCTGTTTTTAATACTTGTTCAACATCTTCCACAATGTGTTAACAATGATCAAATAAGGAGTTATGAAAAAGGGTATATTTGCATTTGGATACTTCAGTCTGAAGTACCTTCATAATTTTCTTATTTCATGTTTTTATTCTTTGTTGTTGGTTAAGAATGTGCAGACAAATTGGGCTCACAGCATATCTAATGTGCTGTAGAATACTTACTGCCTGTTTTTATCCACTTTGGAAAACAATGCATTTTGCTAATGACTGACCCTTACACCAAAAAAGTAAAATGAAAAACTCGAGAGAACTGGCAATCACATTCCTTTCAGTGTTAACACAATAGCCACTTAGCGTATTGAAATAAAGGTTATTTCTCACTCCTGACAATATGCATCTTGATTACTGAGAAAATGCAGGCTTGACTGCCCTTCCGGTGCAATATGGAGACCAAATTATTCCTTCTTCGAGACTAATGAATTTTTAAATACTACATGGAGTTGAGGTTTTCAGTAGAAGGGAAAGAAAACATTGATTGTTTGACCATAGTAGAAGTTATTGAAACTAAGTTGGATTTCTTTTCTCTCACTCTCCATCACTGTATGATACAAGTATTTTAAATCTGGGGCAAAGTGTTCTGCAGTTCAACATCAGAACAATAGGTTGCATTTTACAGGCATAATAAACCCCTTCACCTTTGGAGAGCAAAAGCATAGCTCCCATAATGCACCAGGATTTTCTTGCTCAAGGATCTCACCTCACCAAAATGTTCATTTTATTGCAGTGTTCATCAAGTGACTTTTCCTCCCTTTTAGACAATAATTTCCTTAAATTAGTTTTGCATACCGCAGGAAATGACAAATCATTTTCATAAATTACAAAATTAAATTTCCTAATAGAAATAGTATGTGTTTATGCCATGTGACTCAGTTATTCCATTCAATTATTAATGATGAGATTACATCTTCTTAATGCAGGCTAGCTGTAATCTGCAATAAAACCGTATGGAATATTTCCTTACTGAAGTTCACGCAAATTGTAGATGTGGCCATGTTTGTGTATGTTGAGAAGTTGGCTGTTGTTTCTTACATAAAACAAACAGAATGAGTAAAATTCTATACAAAAGGTTTGTTCAGAAAGCAAATAAATAAAATTAATAAAGCAGAAGAACTAGACTCAAGCCAAGCCACAGCAAACATTCTCAAAAGTTACCTCTTCAGCCCCAAACCTGCATTTAATAAAGCCTCAGATTACACAGGTGGGGCTTGTTAACCAATGGCTGGTTGAATCAGACAATTACATACACACACGACAGTTAAAGAATTATACAATTAACCTATTTGAACACAGCTGATTGAAGGTAGTGCAAGTTTATTGACAAAGTTTAAAACTGAAGATAAGGATTTTTGTTAAATATTGAAACAGAAAATACCACATTTACACAAACATGAACAGTTTTTGAGGAACAAATGAAGGTTATCCTTCCCAGTGTATTTACATTACTTGTCTCAGCTTCATTTCCAGTTTTCATTCTGATCCTGCTCTGAAAAATAAATGAGCACAGCACCAAGATAAACATCCTTTCGTTTTTTTTTTTCTTTTTTTTTTCTTTCTGCAGTTAAGTTGCTGGGAGTAAACTGAGAGACCATTGTCCACTGATGGCTTACAGACAGCGACCTATTGGTGATGCATTGCCCTTAACTTTACCTTTGCCTTCCTCTTTCTCTCTTTAACATGCCAAGTAGTGGTTGCCTCATAGGTATCAACATTTCCACCCCTGCCTCTATGGATATGTACTGTGAGTCATCAAGGGAAAGATCCAACGGATGTGACATTTCTCACTTGTTTATTGAATGTTTATTATGTATCTCCTTTTTCAAGACTGAGGACCCTTGGGAGGGTGTTGATGGAAAGATAAGTCAGAATTAGCCTTGGGGTGTTTTCATTGTTTGGCTTATTTTACAGTGCTGTAAAAGCATGATCTGAACGGCGCAACAGCTCCTTATGATCTGCACTGACATGCAAGACATAAAAGTTTAAGGAATACGTGGAATGTATGAAACCTTGAGATGACTATAATAACTTTGAACCTTGTCTCGTTTTTTGATGTTTGTTGATGTTTTAGACTGCCCTTAGTTTTAAGTAAATTACTCAGGATCAACAACAGCTATCTGAACACACCATATATATTTCAGTCAGAACTAATTTGTCTCATGAAAAATGCCATCAGTAGTCATCTTGACCATGACATGAAGAATTTGATATGTCCTACTATATGAGGTAAAACAATTTTCACTTGTTGATAAATAACTATTTACATAAATACTGATGTAAATACAGATTGTAACAATACATAACTATTTACATCAATGCTGTAAAATCAGTACAAAGCAGCAATGTATAACTATATAGGTTTTCAGTGGTTGCAGTCAAATAGCTGTAATAATAAATAATTCCACCTATATTAATGATGGAAAGAAAACCTGCTATCACGGAGTCATGGAATTTGGTCTGGTCACCTGCATTGTCAGCTGATTTGAGAGAAATGTGCATCTAAATACACTGCAGCTATCAACAGACATACAATCCTGTAATATGCACATTCCTGCTACATAGCAAAATAAGGAAAACATTTCTATTTCCTGAAGTGACTGAGATATTGAACAACTGAATCAATTGGAGTTCTTTTTGAAGTAAATACAAGAACTGCTAGTGATTACTTATTGACATTTACTGATGAAATATTTGACACATTGAAAGCAACAAGCTTGCTGTACTTGTCATCAGGAAAAAAAATAACAGTTGAGAGTTGACATAATGACAGTTATGTAGTTATTTAGCAGAGAATAACTAGCCTCTTGTAAATAACAAAACAAACAGGAAGTTTTTACATGGAAGATGGCCAACTTGTTCAGCAGTGAATGAGATAAACTCATATGGCTGCAATTTTCTGCTTTCAGTTTCTAGGTCTTAGATATATCATTGAAAGAAGAAATATGCTGCAAACAGACTCAATCTTTTCAGGTGATGCAAAAACAAGAAAAGAAAGGGGAGTTTCCACTTGATATCCCTTATTTGTGGAATATTGTCTGTTTGAAGATAATTTGACCAAAAACTTTGATTGGACATGGGAGGAGTGTGATTCTCTGCCACTTTATATAGTTTCACAATAAGAATTTTTATTAAATCTTTGTGGATGGTGTCATATTCCAAGATAGTTTCAGACAAATTGGTTAGTGTGTTGGTGCCTATGCCTAGTTTATCCTTAAACAGGTGAGCTTAGGCCCTGTTTACACTTGTCACAATCAATGTGATCTGATCACTCAAACCACTTGCCGAGGTGGTCTTTGACCACGTATCTTTTGTAGTGTATACAGTTATGCGTCCTGATGCATTCCCGACAAGGACGTAACAGGAAAACGTCATCAATGCAGGACGTGGTGGTTGTTTTGGTGACAGCGAGCCAACACATGAAAAAATGCTTTTCTAACATTCTTCCTTTTTTGTCTTGTCCTGCGCCCTTTTGCAAATCGCAAATGACTTTGTCCTGCTAATCTCAACAGTTGGAATAGCCCGTACATGTATATTAATTCTTGAAACATTTTTGTTTTCTTAGCTAGCCTGTGCTAAACAAATCTGGCACTTGTCTGGTGACAGAGACTGACATAGGTGGGGTGACGTAGGCAGTAACGAAATCTGAACACAAGTGGTCAGCTGGACACCTTGGAGATGCATGTTAGACACAGGTGTAAACAGTGATGTGTCTCGGCTGTCCACTTCTGATCCAGTCTCCCAAGCCACATTTTAAAACCAAGTGTAAACAGGGCCATAGATGGCATAAATGGCATGTGTTTTGCCTGATGTGATGTGTGTAATACTCTGGTCGCAGCTTTGTTAGAAGACCCTTTGTTGATCTGTAGTGATCAACAGAACAGTTAGTTATTGTTGCAATGGACTCTTGGGCAGGGTTTTTGTTTGTTTCTTTTTTTAGTGCATATCATCGAAGGTCATAACCATTCATTGTATTTTCGATGCTTACTGAGTACAATTTTTCTTTTTCCTTTTTTTTTTTCCTTGTGGACAGTAGTTGTACTATATATCATACCTGTGACCATCCTTGATGATTGCACTTTAACGGATTGTCCCAGTAGTAAAAGTCAGCAGGAAGTAAGAGCGGGCTGTTCTGTTTCATCATCTTGTCCCATTGGAGAATTTTCCAAATTAAAAAGATAATCATTTTCCCAAACCATGTCTGTACATTTCGTGACATTTGTAGGAAGCTCCACTTTATGCCCAGGATACAGTTTTCATACCTTGCCCTCCAAATGCAAACTTGGACGCAACTCCGTAGCATGGCGAGCTGATGGAATTACACTGTGAGCATAAAATGCAGATAGCATCTTGAGGACACATATTTTGTTGTTCTAAGATTATTCATAATGGATATATTCTTTTGAAACTGTTCTGAGAATGTTCATCTCTCTTAAAATCTTTACCATACCATGCTGTGGGCCCCAGAGACCCACCTGATAGTGTCCAAAGTGGAAAATAAAACTTTCAGAACACATGTAAGCATGAAAGAGCATATCCTGATGTTTTTCATGTCAGAAAAAAAAAAGATTATAGCTCCTTTGAAGAACAAAGGCAGGGATGACATGGCAAAGGGCTCTAGTATATCAATCATTTAGTCATAAAACACTAAGAAATATCAAACAAATGGCCTACTGACATAACAGTCAGTTGTGCCATGAACTCACTTTTAAAACATAACCATATTTTGACTGTCAAGACTGTAAATTATTGCATCCATGGACTGCTAAGCTTTTTTTGCAAATAACATTGTACAGTATTTAAGGTGTAACCATCTGCCCCAGGATGGATGAGAGCACAGGCTTTTCAATGTTTTCATGCAGGAATCCAGTGTCTCTTGCACTTTGATTCTCAGGTTCAAATGCACAATATGCTGACTTTGTAAGGGAAATAGGCAGATTTTTTTCCATTCCTGCATTTGGTGGCCACATGACAAAAACTTTTTAAACAAATCTCCTCTGAATATCCACTGAATTTTCTCATTCTTGAGATTGTTAAAACCTTCTAATGCTTACAAACATACATAGTAAAAAATAAATTTTGAATTATGAAATTGTCCAATGTTTAAGCCAACAATATTATTCACCTATTATATGAATAGATATATGCCTTTTATGAAGTACAACAACCATAGTTGCTCCAAAACAGTTTTTTTTTTTGTTTTCATTTTATGAGTCACCTATCTTAAATTATACAGTAGCTGCCTTATGGTGACACCTTTACATATATTACTTATTATTATACATTACAATATATAATGATGCATTACAACACATATATGGATAATCATGCATACGTTTCAGAAGGAAACACACTGTGGAATAAAATGGTGCCATCCTTGTATAATGTTATATATTTTTCAGGCAATTTAAACTTAAGACAAAATGTTTTGTTCAGTGTAAAAAAAAAAAATTTACAAGCACAACAGACTGCAAGCCATTTGGTTTGGAAGCCTATTTAATACTTTTTACAATGACAATGGCTATCCAAATATTAGGCTCAGACACGTGATAATCATCCTTCCAAGAACAATAGACTTGGCAAGTGGGCATCATATAAAACAATAGGAGTTTGCAGCAAACGTTTCTCTGCAAAACTGCAATTTCATAATAGGTGTGGCCCTCAACAGAATAAAGCAGTACAGTATATTTTCAGAAACATTCACACTTTTTTCTCTAAATGTTGATATGCATGACATTCAGCTCACCCCCAGGCATCAGTCAGCATCAGGACCTTCAGGAAAAAAGGACAAAACTGCATGCCTCACTTTAATGCAGGGCTAATCGATAATGGTGTGTGCGGTTTATCTATAATGGGAGCAGCCTCTTCCTCTGCTATTGGCAGTATAATTTCAGGCCAGACCGAAAGCAATGGAGGATGCCTAACTCCAAGAACGATGGCACCTGAATTTGGAATATCCCAGCAATCTGGGAGCGTAGCACTATTTCACAGTTCATTGCCAATACAATGTAGTGCCTGATTAATTAATATGGTTACTTAACTGACTGATCAATCTATGTGCTTTAGGAAAAAAAATTAATTTGCATTTTAATCTTAATGCAGACTGTGCATATATATGAATCTATTCTGTTAAATGTCACAGTCCTTTAATATAAGTATGTGTGTGTTCTTAGAAAAAAAATTGTTGGAAAAAAGAAGTATGCAGATTTTCAATATTCATTGAATTATTTAGTTTGAAACTGATTAAATGACAATTCATGATTCACTGTGATATGTTTAGGCATAAGCACTACATAATCACATTATTCAAAAGAGGGGCTGTAGCAAAGGTGATTACAAGATTCATCATGTTGAATGCCAAGGCTAATGAAAAAAGAAAAAAAAAAAAAAACACATATACAGAAATCAATTTGCGCTGCTTTTCAAAAAGTTTGCCTGAATTTTATATTGGAGTCAGGATTTTGTCAGAGTACTGTTTCTTGCCATCTGAGATGTTCAAAGCCAGCCATTTCTAACCTGGAAAGCTGTCAGCCAGACATGTCAGGTCCAAGATAGGCCACAGTCTGGGAGAGCATGAGTTTCAACACCTCACCAAGATTGAGACATCATTGTGCTCCATGATCATGGCTGTTTTTGTACTGGTGCTTCCACTTCATTAAAAAAAAAAAAAAACTCCAACATTTTGTATGTTTTCACATTCATTGTCTGAAGATATTGTGGCTACAGACCAAATTATTTATATATGATAAAAGTGTTTATATTTATAAAAGTGTGATAAAAGTGTTTATATTTATACCCTGATAAAAGTGTTAGAACAAAAAGTATTAGAACACAAAGTGAGAAAGCATGAGACGACATTTACTAGCAGTTCGTACATTACATTCAGTCATTGGCATATAACAGACACTCGTATCCAGAGCAACTTACATAGGTTTATACATTTATACAGCTGGATATTTACTGAGGCAATTCTAGCTTAAGTACCTTTCCCAAGGGTATAACAGCAGTACCCCAGCAGGGAATCAAACCAGAAACCTTTCGGCTACACATTATGCTCGTTACCACTATGTTACACTGCCACAGTTGGTATTGTCAGTTGCTTTGGGGATTTATTTCTGTGTAGGAGTTTGCATAGATTTGTATAATTCAAAATCTGGGGTGACATTTAGATTTTATAAAATACAATGCACGTTGGCATAAAAAGCAGACACAATTAGAGAAACAGCCCATGAAATCTTCCTCGCTTGCTCAAAAATTTATTGACATTGCGGCATTCTTGGAGATTTGTAATCAATGCTTAGCCAAACCAAATGAAAGCCAGACAATTTGCCAAATGATGAGCAACACCGTTAATACTGCATCATAGAGATCTGAAGCACAAGATGTCTAATACATGACACCACTATCCGTGTGGGACTCGGTCTGCTTTTTACAGCACCACACACTGAAACTGGTTGCCATCCAAGAGTCAGCAGGAACTTAGGCCTTTAGTTTTAGGCATCTTGAGAACAGAAAGTTGTAGGTTTATTTCTTTGGGAAGCGGGGGGGGGGGGGGGGGGGGGTCCTGCTTTTTATGCTTGAAGTAGGTGAAATATTCAGCTTGAACCCATAAATGTACTATTGATAAAATGTCCAATGTAGAATATCAGGCTCTCTCAATTTACTTTTGTTGTCCCTGTGGTCAGCTGAGGTGAGAGAGCCATGCATTTGAATACACTGCAGCAATCAATAGGCAGAGATTTCATCTTCATTGCATACAGTCCTATTGTTTACAAGAGAACTGCTGATGAATCAAAAATGTAGGCAGACTGCACCTCTATTGCAGAGCCAGTTTTTAATTATGTATTCAACACATTGAAAGCGACAAGAATCCTATACATGGCAAAACAAATGGGAAGGTTCTACGTGGAAAATTTATCGAGTTATTCAGCAGAGAATGAGGTAAGCTCATATGGCCACAATTTGTGGCTTTCAGGTTATGGGGCTTAAAAATGTACCTCTTCTCTCCACGTTGAAGCTTCTGTGTCCACCCCACACACGTTTCGCATTCCCCTTTTGCCACCCCTCTCTCACAGCAGGTGCTTATATCCTGTGGACCTTGAATGTATGGGCTATGCCTATCCCTAAATTGTAAGCAAAGCCTTGATTTATATTACAAATTACATTGCTTAATATCCAAAAATGTTTTAAATTTATTCCAAAGATTTTAAATGTAATATTCAATGTCTTAACAGCTCTAGTTTCTGATGAAATCAGGAAAGTTCTGCAGGAAAATGAAACTTCATTTATAAGGCATTGTGTTTTCCTGTTTCCCTCTGGGATGCAGTCTCTTATTTTTCCTGAAAGCATTTTTTCCATGGTAGCATTCATAGTGTAATGTGAGACAGACTCCTGTGAGTCATACCATCTTATACCGTATCCTAGAAAGCGGAAGGAAAATTATGCCATGGTACAGAATAGTAGCAGGTAAATTTTTTATGAGGCAAGCTGCTATTGGGAAATGTATATTGCGTAGCAGCTTTGTCTTTCACCAACAGAGGAAGAACATAAAAAGAAAAGGTGGGCCATTTCCTTTTATATTGATGGTATGTGTTAGCCATGTTATTTTGACAACCATCTGTTTCATTTTAGCATTAAATGTTCCTCTAAGTTACTCATGTAACTAAGTTGATCACCTAGGCTGGCAACTTTTCATTGATTGACCGACTAAAGGGCAGCTACAGGATATATTACACAACCAAATATGCTTAGTGGTTTGATATGATAAGCAATGAGTAGCATCAAATTCAGCTAATTTTACGCAGATTTTGTGGGTGTTACTGCAGCCAAAAGACGGTAGCCACCCATTTGGATTCCTTATTGACTCTGATAACCTGAAGGATGTATCATAAAAAGAAAAATATTTGATGCCACAGGAAATTATGAGCTGGAGCTCTAAATGCAGTCACTAAAATGAAAAACAGACAAGATCTAGTGCAGTCAGCAGTATTGTCTGGAATAATATCAATAGCAATTTAGATTGTACTTTTACGGCCAGAAGAATTATTGTTTATATTGAATGTGATATGGACTTTATGGACTCTCCTGAAGGGCTGACACTGTGCAAAATGAAGACAGAAGGATCTCAGGTTCGAGATCCATAACTGACAAAGGTCAGAGAAAACTGGCAATGAAGCCATGACCATTTTCTGGTCACTGGAGCCAGCAGAGAGGATGGCCCTACAGATGACACCATGCTCCCCCTAAACCCCTGAGATGTAAAAATGGAGAACAACCTAAAACACAGAAGGGTGAAAAAACCACTAACAAATGGCACCACAGCTGATTTGCACAGAAAGATATTGATCTGCCTGTCGAAGATGGGAGGGGCCACAAGAGCCATGTTAAACTGCGTCTGCTTCCCATGCACGGCTGTGGATACTTGTCAGGACTAACCCAACTAAAGAGGCCATTAATGAAGAAGCAGGTCTCAAATAATTTGAAAGCGATTAGAGGCCGGGCGGCAAATCGACTGCCCCTCAGGGATCCTAGATTGTAATGACACTCTCAGTCACAAATCCTGATTAATGGCCAACAATTACCAAACAGGGCTTTTTTCTGTGTCCTTCCTTATCAGGGAGTTCAGAGAGAGAGAACCAGTGTCCTGTATAATTTATTGCGACTTGGAAAAATGTCACACAGAGTCTGGACTGGTCCTCGGTGCCAGGTTTTTAGGGAGCAATCAAGCCTAATTAAATTAACACAATAAAGACTTTAACTTCATAAGAACATGTGACCCCCAACAGCCATGCTCCAATTATTTCCTCAGCACTCATGTATTTGGCATTTGGGCAGTCCTGTAGCCAATCCACTTTTAAACTGGTTTGAATTCAAACAAAATATACATTACCATTCACCAGGCAGATAATCAATATTATCTTGCTGTTATCACCACTACTAGCAAGAACAATGACTATAATGTTACAACAGTAGGAGAAGTAGAAGTCAAAGTAAAAGTAATTAATCAGCTTTTTGCAGATACCCTCATTCACCACAATTTACAGAAAGAGATGAGTGCAGAATAAAGCTCAGTGCATCTAGAACCTTAATCTGCAACTACCTTCTACAAGGGACACAACATGAAGAGGAAACAGATCTGGCTCTACAGTTTCAGAAAACAAAATATTTCAGAAGCAAACATGCCACGCTATAACAAATCTGGAACTAATTGTACAAATTTCTCAAAATGTAAATGATTTTCTTAAAAAATATTATACACATTATTACTTCAGGATTGTAAATTTCTTTTTGTATTGTTTTTGTTGATGTGCAAGTGTGCAACTGTGTTGCGAGAGGGAAGTAGTGACCTGTGAATGGTTGTGTTGCAGATAGACAGTAGTATGCTTTGAAGGGCCTTGTTACAGACAGGCAGTAGTAGCCCGTGCAGGGCTGTGATACAGACAGGCAGTAGTAGCCCGTGCAGGGCTGTGATACAGACAGGCAGTAGCAGTCTGTGCAGGGCTGTGATACAGACAGGCAGTAGCAGTCTGTGCAGGGCGTTGTTGCAGACAGACAGTAGTACTTTGCAGGAAACGCTGTAGCTGTTCTTTAAGTCAGTAGAGGGCCCCTGGTGCCATCCTTTCTATAGCAGTATTGGTTAAGAATGGATGTGCTATGTACTGGGCACAAACCACTAAGCCTATAGGAATAGATTGTACAACAAAGAACTCTTCCTGAACAGTAATGCTAATGCTGTTGTATTAATGCCATCTATCATGAAATAAATCCAAATAATAAACCTTTATGTTATGTATAATTCCAAATGTGTACCATGGAAATTTTGCTGAATATACTGTGTATTTTTTCAATTCATACCCCTAAAATATGTATGTATGTATGCAAACTGAATGTTTTGCTGAGTATGAATGCAAACTTGGCAAAATGAATAGTATTGCAGTGACTATTGATATAAACCATGCACAATTAAGCTGGTTTGCAGCCAGTAGCACCACTGGTGTGCAGAATGTCATGTGAAGTTACAGTAATGGCCAGTAAATAATTACTTCTAGGGTAAAATCAATGCTTTTTGTTGTTGCTCATTTATTTCCATGGAGGTCTGTATTTACAGATCTCTAATACATCTCTTGAGGACTATAGTTCCAGGCAGTGGAAGCAACAAGACCAGTGTTTTCATATTTCTCTGGGAAAACCTTGAATGAAACACATCATTCTTTGCATCATAAACCTCTTCAAAACCACATTCTGGCTCAGTGTAACACATACAGTCCTATGAGGTCTGCAGCACCATGACTGATTTGCATGACACTTAATGACAGGCAATAGGATACAATAGTTTAAAGATGCCCAGTACTGTAGGAAAACACTAGGACACTTTGGAAGTCATACCTCAAACATGAATACATATCGGCGAGCAATTAAACCCAGCAATCTCTTTATTTGCTGTTGGGATAAGATGTTTTATAATATGGTATAATATAGGTTTGATCCCATTCAAAAGTGAGGCTTTTTGTGGTTGCACCTAAACATACCAAGCTCTTACACTTCTGATTAGAACTGTAAGGTTTTCTTTTTTCACTAGTTTCTTCCTCTCTTTCTGGTTGCCACCAGATTCTGTTCCTGTCTCTAGGGATGTGGTATTTCATGCCTGGCCCTACTGCAATGATGCACAGCCTTTTCCGTCACATCCTCGCAGGGCAGGAGCTCTTTGAAGGAGTCATCAATCCAAATAAAAGTCACTTTATTCTGAAGTCTGTCTGGTCAAAGTATCTTTAGGGCTTGAAATTATGAACACTTAATTTAATTAGAAAGGAAGGTATACACTTGGGATATGAATAATGTGCTACATCACACATGGCGATACATATATTAACATTAACCTCCAGGAACATGCGCTCTCCTTTCATTCAGCATATACCTATGTTCAGTGGGTTGCCATACTGAGGTGATATGGACTGCAGCCATGTCAACAGGTCAGGGCTACAGTTCTAGTCTGGATCAAAACATATACTTTTTTCTACTGTATGAAACCTTGGAATTGAGCATGTCATAATATGCACCCCACAGGTTACACAAACATGGGTGATGTGGCTTATGTTTTAGTGTCATTATTATTATGATAATCTTCTGTGCGAAGGAGAGTAAATCATGAAGAGGACATCAGCTTAAGAAGGGATCCCGGGGTAAAAAGAACGCAAATGTCATTATATAAACTTTGCAGCCACAGCATGTGTTTTATCTCACCATAGGCTCAAGAAATTGTTTGGTCCATGGGAACAGCTCTGTAAGGATTCCAAACCACAATAAACACAGATGTCTGGGGTGCAGGAACCCAAACAAAATTACATACATCCATCTCCCTGGACCTTAGGTCACCCAACATGTTTCAGTTTCAGTTGGACAATACTCCTGTAGCTAAAGGAGCCCGTGGCCCCATATCATTTAGCGTAAGCCCAAATGAATAATTGTGATGATTATGATGAAAAGTGAAAATAAGAAGAACAACAAAAAATATATATTTTTATCATTCTAGTATTTTGTTTATGCATTCACAAAGTTCACAAATACAATTGACACATACACTATGGCATAAACATCAGTTTTGTAATGTTTTGGAAAAAGCAGGATGTATGCACATACTCCTCATTTGCAAGGTATGCATGTATACAATATATTCTTGCCTGGTACACTGCTTAACTTTGAACTCTAGAACATCATCCAAACTGAAAAGGAATCTCCCCATGCAATTTATCCCACTCAAATATGTCTGCATTAAAACGTCAACCAGAGTGAAACTGATAGTAATAATCTTCCCATAATTGGATTATATTCTATGTTTAAATCTATTTGCTCTTTATTTATTAATTTACTGTTTGCTCAGAACAGTCAGACATTTTCTACCATTCCCAGTGTCATAGACAGGAATACAGTGGAGTCTGCAGCCCACCTGGCTTTGAGACAGGCATCATCCTCCGCCACACTTAACTAGGCCAATTATTTATTTCCTAACTCCCTCTCACACACCCCAAAGCCACATCACAACCCACACAGGCGTACGTAGTCCAGCAGCACTCAGCAGGAGAGCAATTGGCCTTTCCAGACATGACAAATTGTGCTACCAGCGATATTATAATATTACAAAGAGGTGTAGCTGATTCACTTAATGGAACCCACACACTTGCACTCATACACATATTCACTGATGAAGTCATACTATTTTTGGGTGGAAGATGTATACGTGAGATCTTCATCGCTTTCTCATTTTTTGTATATTCTGATTGTGGCGGCCACTGTCAAAAGCGCCATCAAAACCCGAGGAAAAGTCCTTTTGTGGGTCTATGTGCTAGACAGTCATGGTGCTGTGCTGTATTCTTGCTTGACTTTTTGAAGGGCCTCCTGAGCCTTTGAAAACGGCAATTAAAATCATTTGAAGCCGTAGGGCCTGGATGCAATTTATGCAAGGAGCCGATGGTAACTGACAAGTCTTGTCACTTAATAACCCCCAGAGGACCCGAAGCAGGGAGGACCTTGGCTCAACTTCATTGCCCATGGAAACTACTGTCACAGAGGCTTCCAAAAGGCAACAGTTTCAACAAGCGCATATGGCTGTAAAATTGAGTTTCTGCTAAAGCGCTTTCCGATTCAGGACTAGGAGCTGTAGAGCTGCACACGGGGAATGCATAAACATGATTACTCTCTTCCTGAGCTCCCCCACCCACCGCAGTAGTAAAAGATAGAAAGTGTACGTTCATTAATTGAGTGAGAAGAGGAGAAAAAAAGTTGGAATTTCAAACTTATTTCAGAATGCTTGTTCAATTTATCTTTATCATCGTTATTTGATTGATTTTGTCCCCGCTCCACTGTGGCAGCTCACACTCCATAATTTATGTTTGCACATCACATAAATACAAGAATAAATATATGATTTTGCTCCCTGTTATTATGTTAGCTGTGATTCAGACACAACTGCCAGAGATATCGGATTCATAAAGCAAAACATTTTGCAGATGCCTTTGAGACACAAGCCTATATCATCAAACATTATTCTGCTTTTGTTGCAGTTAATTGCAGGAAAGCTGAGGCATGCTGTGGATGTGTCTGAGGAAAACTTCATTTGAAAATTCAATAAGAAGATAATGATTTTTTTTTAAGTTAGTGAGACAGAAAGTGATGCTGTATATGAATGATATGACAGTTCCACCAAAAGGCATTTTTTTTTATTATTATTAGTATTTTGAGGAAAACGATTATCTTTCTGGCTCTTTGGATCAAACAAAGTTTATTTAAATAACATAATATTCTGCTCTGACATTTTAAGATTTATCTGTCAAAGTGGCAGCAATGGAATATGTGGGTATACCAAGGATAACTAAACAGGATTTCTAATTTCCAAGGATTTATAAACAAAAAAGTCACAATCCTATTTCTATCACAGTCCTGTCTTGTCCTTTCTGGAAGTCCACAGTAACACCAATTGATTACACTAGATAAAGATAAATAATCGCGTGGCTGTTGAAGTTTTATGGATGTTACCCAGGGCATGGTGTTACACACTAGAACCCAAAACCCAAAACTGCCTGCCAATCAGAGTCAGTAACAATCTCAGACAGCCGAGTCATAACAGAGCATGTGAGTGCATCCCTTTCTCAGAAAAGTGTTTCTTTTGTGTATGCTCAGTGTCAGGCACTGTTTTCCCCTTTCTCTTCTCCAATTCATGAGACATGACAACCCTTTTGATGTACTATAGTTTTATCAAGGCCAGACTGTGGACACTGTTACCAAAAGATCAAGATGTAGAATTTTTTACTAGGACAAACATGTTAGGTCACACATTGGTAGTGTGAGAGAGAAGCTTCATGAACAGCGAAACAGATACTTCTATCAGCTGTTATTACTACCCCTCCACAGCAAATAGAATCCTTCAGTTTACACACCTGTTAGCTGTGATCATTTTTCGCTCTACAAGTCCTTCAGCGCACCAGAAATTAAATGCAAAAAAGAAGGTAAGTGCATCACCCCATCATCACCTGAGTAACCTGATTGAACTGCAGGGTGCCAATATTGGTGCAATAAGGTGCTGACATAGGGGATTATTAGATGGCCATAATCAATGAGCCTGATTGGGAATTTAGCCTGGGCACCAGAAAGCCCTCACTGTTTTTGAGAAGTGCCATAGGATCTTTAATGAGAGAGTTAGGACTTTGGCTTAGAGTCTCATCCAAAAGACAGCTTCTACTGCACACTGCCCCATCACTGCCACCTACTGGCCCACCAACACCACTTACAGCATCAACCTGCATTTGTCCAGATGGTGTCCCATCCAAGTACTAACCAAGCCAACCCCCCTTTGCTTCAGCCATCAGGCAGAAGAGAGATGCAGGGTGGTATGGCTGCCGGTTGTGACATGGCTCGTTACATGGTTTGGCTCCAACCCAGGCTGTGGAGCTAAGCCCGCACTTGGATCAATGACAGAGCCACTCAGGAGTCTATGAAATGCATAGTTTACCATTTACACATCATCTGTTTTTCCAGCTAGGTATTTACATAGGAAAGCCTGGTAATGTATCATGTTTACAACAGCAGTAATCAGGATTTGAATCTGCAATATTCTGATTGCGAGTGTAGTTCCTTAATAAGTACAGCACACTCCTAAGAGGAATTTTCTTTCCCTTTTTAACCTGTTTTTCATCAGTGGGAAACAGAATTTTCATTTAATTTAGAATATGGGATAAACTGAGCCTATTACAACAGAAATATTGATCAGGGAACAGAGGGGAAGAGAGATACTGGAAAAAAGCATGCTTTTAGCCTGCAAATGACTTTGAGGGACAGTGGTCTATTTTTACACAGACTCAACTCTTTGTGGAAAACTTAAGTCAATTTATTTCACCAGTTACCTCTGCCACATCCTCTTTTTAAAGTGACAGAATGAAAGGAGACCAACTGACTTGTGATGCTGTTCTACTTCTCTTTCTCTCTCTCACTCTGCAGCACTGAAAGGAGGCCGAAGGCATGTGGCGCTTTAAACCATTAAAACACAAGTCGTCGAAGGTGCTGCCAAGAGGGAGCATCGCAAGTGCGCCGAGACCGACATGGACGCATACCTCTGAACTGAAATCATCCAGGGAGCTCCGAGTTTCTCCTCCGCCAGAGGAGAGAAGTGAAAACAAAATCTTCTGTGCGGTCCCCAGACGTAAGCTTTTATAGCCACCAACAGCAGCTCTGCTGTTGATCGCTTGCACTGCGCAATATTAAACACCCACAGTCAAGGGAGGGTGGGGGGTGGGGGGGTGGGGGTCTTACATGTTATATATGTAATCCGAGTCACAATGATTCGGCTGGGTTATTAGAAAAACACCAGACCAGCTTCCCAGTCCGTATTAAATATCACATTCTCTCTCACACACAGAATCAATGTTCACCCCTGACAATGAACATTTTAACTCTTTCTGTGCTCATATGTTTAAGTCTCTCGGGACAATGGGCAAGTTTTTGTTGCTTCATTACCTCATTGGCAGGAACAGCATGTGAAGAAACAGGGATTTTTAGTCATTTTTAGTAAACATCGCCTATCCCAAAAAAAGGAAAACCAACATGTCCTTCTTTTTACATTTAGGAGAAAGAGATACAATGAACCACATATGCTAATCTGTCCTGGTTATTTACACACAGTTGAGCTAAGTGGAAAGTGTAGACAGATTGCTTGGGAGTGGACACACGTGTAGTGGGGAAATGGGTCATTAGAGGCCCTAATTTCCTTCTGTATCACCTTAGATAACAAGCGCAAATGGCTTTGTCAGACTCCCCTCTCCAGATTTCATTGGCAGCTCTCCATGTAACTAGAATAGCAGAGATTCCTCCTGGCAGAGCACAGCAGCTACACGCTCAATGGCTGAAGTGGAATTTTCAAACAGTGACATCATCGGGGGGATGGGGGTAGGGGGAGGGGGGTCATCAGGGAAACATGTAGGTCACAGCCTCAGCAGACAGACTATTGATTTCTAAAGGTTTCCATTGGAGTTAACGGTAACACCCCAGCTTGCACTGATTACATCATCGTGTTTCAGGCGTGTGGGAAAATCACTGTGAGAGAGACATAGGGAGGCAATGAGACAGCCATGCAGGACATGCAAAGGTACTGCAAGTTTGTATATGTGCTGTTTATGTTAAACATAACATGACAAAAATAGGTGTGCATGAAGTTTTTACTCTGTTGTCCTTCTTGCAATAATAAACAGACATCATATCAATTTGGTTAGCACAGAATAAAGGAGAGGGGCTAAATCTGTCTGTACATCGGGAACCCAGGAATGAAAAGCTGTTTGAGGTGAAGTTTCTGTTGGTAAATGTACCAGGCACAGCATTTTCTATGACTTTTTATTTGCATGTAAAGGCCAAGGTCTGATCCCAGCCTCCCTAGTACTGCTCTATTAATGATAGAGTCTCCTAGGAAACCTTGGCCTGAAAACGAAATATATATATATATATATATATATATATATATATATATATATATATATATATATATATATATATCCCATACCAGTGGAGACCTCATTTTTCCAGCCTTCGTCTGTGGGCTAGAAGAGTCCACTTCAGAGCAATCTCTCAGATTGCCACTTGTCTACAACCAGTCACTGTTGGAAGGCCTGCTGTGTGGCTGCTGAGACTCTGCTGGATCTTCAGAATGGGTCAGGATCTTTGCACAGCTGGACTGAGGCAGTGCTCAGAGGAAAGTAAAGGTTTTTATTCTGGATCAATGGTGCACGGATTCAGATTCCCATAGTGTGTTGATTGGCTTATAACTTGTGCTCCGTGAACAGGATCCAATCAGATTTAAACAAAGACAAGTTGATCTGAGCAGAATTTACATAGTAATGATCAGAAAAAAGCAACCCTGATTTCTCCATGCTTATTGACATTTGAAATCAGACAAATATACATCAAGGACTGTTTGTGAATGTACAGAACGTAACAGTGTAAAGGAGTCTTGGATTTTGAAGGCAGAAAATGACCTCTGAAATAATATGTTAAAACATTCCTCAATAACAACATTAGAAACACTTTTCCTTATGAGGTATTGGGAAAGCCATTCATACATTTTGTGTATTAAGAAATATGTTTTGTTGACAAACCCTCTGGCCTCTTATACAGTGTATAGGGGTTCTGAGTAATAGAGCGCACAGAGGAAGCTTTCTGATGGTTCTGTTTACTCTTCTTTGCAGAGTGCTGATAGTATTACCATGCAATTTTCTGTTTCTATGCCATTCTTGATCAGAGCAGCAAAATAAGTCAGACGCTGTGGGACAAAATGCATGCAGTAAACTCATGCAGCAACTCAGACAAGCTTGCATTTAACTCCAAAAGTGTCATTTTCTTACGTCATACTCCTCAAGAGAAGTCAGCTGAGGAGACAGCTCAAGTCAGCTCAAGAGACAGCTGGCATGCTGAGTGTACATGAGTTTTTGGCCCTACGTGCACAGTTAGTATAATGAAAACATAGCTAATGACAGGTTAATGGGGAGTGTGTTGTGACTGTACTCCACGCAGTCAGAAAATGCAGTTTATGCTGCGTCTGGCGAGGGGTTGACAGACAGTCTGCAGTCCCTGTGAGGTTAGGCAGCCTTCCCATAAGAGCCAGATAAACAGACAGAGAACTGCAGACCTCACTCGCTCTGCTTCTTGAAACAATAACCTTGTCACCTCCATCTTCTACGCTCCTGCTAATCTAGCATTGGGGATGTCTGGACACTGCCAGCTCATACAAGACTTGCTGAATGACTACTATCAGTCAGCTTGCACCTGGTAAAGCAATCAATCTCACGACTGGGAGAGATGATAGAGACATCAAAGAAACAAAGTAAAAATACTAACCAACTCAGAAAACATCACAAGTAACAAGGTGATTAATTTTTAAAGCAAGGTGAAGGTGAGTGACACTGCATGACACAATTAATTGTGCTCAATGATCACCGCATTGACAATTTATTATCTGGATGGAAAAGGGTGTGATGGCACTTAACATACTGATAAATGGTACAATAACACAAAATTTAATACTGGACGTGATTGAAAAATGCTGCAATATTCCACCTATGCTTATATATGAGAAAAACAATCACAATGAAACATCCAATGACTGCAAAGCAGAGGAGAGAAGAAACTGCAGACAAAGGCAGGAAATAACTTTGTATAGAAACTGCCACACAGCAAAGTACTGAGAGCTGTTGTTGAGTCAGGTAAAGCTCAGCCAACCAAAAAAATGTGACAACATGAGGATAAGTTTAGCATCATGTACTGACAACTGACAACCAAAAAGGAATATTACTAGAAACATTGTATTGCTGTGTGGCAATGTTGACATGGTTACTATTCACAGGACAATTCACTGTTATTGTTTTTACACACACACACACACACACACACACACACACACACGGGCATGTATGTCCTTTAATCCTTGCAAAAAATGTGTACCTTTTAACCTGAGTGTGGAAGAATATCAGACACATTGGACACCCAAGCATACACACACTGTGTGCAGATTGCAGATGTTATTTCAAGGGAGGAGGGGAAAAGAAAACAAGATAAATAGTGTGAAATGGTTTTCTTGGTCTGCAATGGGGTTTGTTGAAGCAGAAGAAGACATGTCTAATGAGGTGGGACTGAGCATTTGATCAATATTACACAGGCACCAGCTCTAATCCTGACCCCGCTGCAGGACTCTCAATCTGTCAACAGTTTATAGCCACACAACTAGGCTGCTCACACTTCCCTGAGGAAGGGGCCAGGAAACAGGAGACATCCCAGCCCAGCCGGGTGCCCTCACCCTCAGGGAAATATTTACCTGACAAGGATGATATGTTTAATTTTCCTTGCATGCCTTCAGATCTTCAGCCTTTAAACAATAAACTGTTGGCCATGACGATGTGGTCATTAGACATCATTTTCAAAGGTTCATAAACTTTTTTGTATATACCATGCAACTTTCTTAATATCCACTCTATGATCTTTAGGGAGTTGTATCATTATGAGATAGAATAAGGAACAGTTTTCTTACTGTGCTTATTCAAAAAATTTTCCAGTAGGCAATTCAATTGCATTTTGTATGTTTCATTGTCATACTGTAGTACTATCATATAAAAATGAATTGCTTAGGCCCAGTGCTTTCGATAGTCATATATAGTGCTTGACCACAATGTGATCATTACATGACATTATTTGCCTAGTAGATGCCTTTATCAAGAGTGTCTGCTCCTGTACAGCAGTGCCTCCTTGGAATCAAACTGGTAGCCTTCATTAAATTACAGTATAGCAAATCAAGAGCATGTCAACAGTATTTCCTAAAATTATGTAAAAATAACACCAGCATAATGTCACTGCATATTGATTGCAAATGGAAAGCTGAACATCCTTCCTTGAAAATGATGGAGGCGTTGTTTTGGCTGTACGATTTGTAATTAAAGTGCAGAAGACATTCACGACACCGAACTTGTTTATTAGTGTTAGTGTTTCCACTGAGTGTCATTATTGGTTAAATCAGGTTAAAACTATACATCAGGGCAAAAAGATTATAACTATTTACTCTGAATTTGATTTAAAAAGGTATTCCAGTGGTATTAAGGATTCTTTTAAAAGCGAAACAAACCATGAGTGGCATCTGGCTTAAAAAAAGTCCAGCTTGAAATTCCAACAGCATCAACAGCCATTGCTACACCATAAATTAAAATGAATGCTGTTTTCAATGAATATTTGTCATTGGTTTCAGTTAAGACCAGACGTGTGATGACGTGAAAGAGCCCATGAAAAGCTTCGCTTGCTTAATTCCCTAAGACTTAAAGGAAAAGTTCCACAGGGATTATCGTGAAGTTATCGTCTTCAAATGCGGCAGTAATAAACGTGGAAGCCTTTGAAAGGGAAAGTGTGCCCTCAGGGTGGGCTAAGCGACACATTTTCAGCATTATGACAGGCACATCTGAGGGGGGAGGGGGGGCAGTCATTTCCATCCCTCACATCCCAGCTCTCAGTACACTGCAGCAGGGCCGCCTCGTGTGTGGCCACAGCTGCAGAATGCAAAAATCCCACTGCAGTCTCCCCCGCCAGCAACGGAGCTACAGGTTCACAGAGGCTAATGACTGCATGTTATGTTCTATCTTTCACTCCTCAGAAAACACCTGACTCTTTCTGACTTTGCTGTAATTAGGGAACTCCTTACACAGTTTCAATTTTCCAAAAACAACGTTGCATTACTGGACACAATCAATGGTCTTGTTCAGTGCTGGATGAAATTTGAAAAAAAGGTTATGGGCATATCCCTCAGGTTACCAAACAGCAATTTAAACATTTGGTACAGTATTTATCTGACTGGTTTCTGTTATTTTGAAGCAAACACAGTATAATTTCATTTCTTTTGAGATATGTGGTAAAAACAGAAACTTTTTTTGAGTTCACATGCCTGGAAATGCAATATTGTAAGAGGTTGTGCAACACCTGTATGTCAAAGGTGTTTTTTAATTGTGGATCATACATTCTGGATAATTCTGGATAGCCTGGGGCCAGATTTCCAAAAAATACAAATGGCCAAGGTGATACTGAGTCTCACACAGATCAGACAGACAGTCCAAACTGGTGACAAAGCAGTGCTGCATTTTTCTGTACTGCTTTGACAGTTCCACCGCCCACTGATTTATTCATGCATTCATATGTGTGCGCGCACACACACACACACATACATACAGACACACACACTTACTCCTTTGTTTGGAGGGATTTCAGGGTGGGCAAAGATCATTTATTCATGACTTATGCAGCATGATACAGTAGAGCTTGCTTTATGGAGACCACCTTTGGACTGTTCATTCATATAGATACACTCTCACCCTTTGTCTAGAAATTTATATTGTATTGCTCCTCAGGGAAAGTAGGTGCTTTGCCATGATTGAGAGGACTGATGCTTCTTCAAGCTGGCTCTGCAGTGTTTCATAGTTAGGCAAGATTGACACATCACAAATCCCATGATGCGTAGTGCAACTACATTCTGTCAGTTGTTTACTTCCATGAAGCAAGGCATCATGATTGGTTGAGATCAGTGTGTTGATATTGGCATATGATCTGTCCACCCACGTTGGGGTTCATGAAGCCTTGCTCCCATCATTGTTTTTTTGCGGCTGGGGACTGTGCCAACACTGCAGGTTAAGGCTAGCCAACTTCAAATGTATATGGATTCCATCCGTCATTACCTTGTTCACAAAAGGATATATTGACAAAAAAAGGACAACCAGACACCAAAGTGGAAACTCTGACACCAACCAGTGTACAGCAGCAGCTGTGTCATTTCTGCTCTCCTGCTCCTGACAGGATGAGGTTATCTGTGAATTCAGTCTCACTCCCACTAAGTCTGGAGTTCGTGTAATAATAGCACTGTCCTCTTTCACACGCATAGCTAGATAGATAGATAGATAGATAGATAGATAGATAGATAGATAGATAGGAATGAATACAGTATTTTATTGATTAAGTGGATATGACAGAGGGGGGGGGGGGGGGGGGGGGGGCAGAGAGAGAGAGAGAGAGAGAGAGAAATGAAAGATAAAAGGCCAAGATGACTAAAATTATTTGACACAGGGATAGAGAAGGATATGGAGACAATTCTCTCTTTCAGGCTCTCTTTCAACTGTATTTCTCATCTTTCTCACTTGCTGTCTCTTTTCCTGAGACATCTTCACAGACTCTGGCATTAGATGAACAAAATGTTTCTCTATCAAGCCTGCAGTGTCACAAAACCATACAGGCAACAAATGGATACATATTTTATTCAGACATTCTGAAAGAAGTATTGTATAAGTTATAGTTGCCCATAAGAGATTTCAGCTGTTACCTGCCAACGCTTTGAAGCTGTGGAGTTTGATCGACACCCTGTGCTCTCCTTCTTTGCAGGCTGCAGTCCAGCCAAAGCTGCTTCACAGGATGGATTAAAGAGTTTTCTCCCAAGTAACATTATTCATACCTTTGAAGCGTACAATCGCTGACACCCCTGTGTTATTTACATCTCATTTTTTTGACTGATGGAGAAATGTGCCAACAAATGTACCAACATTTTCATTAAAAATGTAGACTGTGTACAATGTGCTACAGTACTGCACAAAGGAAGGATCACATATATTTACATTTGTGAAGGTATACCAATTATATCTGCATTTGCTTGGCAGGAAATGTTATCCAAGGTGACTTATACGGCTTCAATATTGGGATTGCAGATATGCCAATCTTCCAAGTTACTGTTGATGAGACATGCCCCATACCAATACACAACTGAGAGTTAGGATTTTTTGGGGGGTTTTTTGCAGAAATTACCACAGTGACTCAGGTCCGACCCAGACAGATATCTGTATGTCATCTAACCTCTTTCAATCTTACATATTTGGATAAAATCTCATACGGTTACACAATAAATACCCAAACCTACGGCCACACAATAAATACCCAAACCTGGATCATTCTCACTCGCTTCCTTGTCTTTCCTACCTTTCCTACCTCTTCTCCATATTAGCTTTGTGCTGCATTGCATCATAAAAAAGTTCCAGCCCCCCCAATTTATATTAGCGCTAGTTTCTCCACATATTCAGCCCATTGCCATATCTGTCCATTGCAGTCAACTGTTTAACTGTTTAATTTTCTGCTAGCTCTCTATTGCTGAGTCAGAGTGCTATTTACATCATTAACAAGATAGCCAACACACTACACTGTCTACCTGATTTTCTGTTGGATAGCTAGTGTGCTAAATTTCTAGATAAGTCACTGGCTTTTTGGCATACTTACTCGATGGATACATTACTAGGTGGCTGGTCTGCAAAGTTGGCAGATCAATCAGTTTTGTATGGTGTAATGCACACCTTTAAATGGCAAGTAAACTGAACTTGTCATTCAAGGTACCACTTTCTGGTCAAAGCATCTTGAAATACGGATTTTACTACATTTACTATATTTCTCCACTCAGTTACCTCTGGTGACCTGGATATACCACCCATTCGAGGTTGGACTCTACTGTCCTGTCTCTTCTCCACTGTGGCTCCACAGCAGTAAAATGAGTTACTTACTCCGGTCAGGACAACCTGAGTCTCTCGCAATCTTTATGCTTAGATGCTAAACTCATCTCCTCAGACTGTTCTGCACGGTTCATTAGTCCACCCCCAATCAGCACCTCTAGCACTTTATATTGAAGTCATGCATCTTTGTCTAGCCTACATTCACTTGTATGTAAATTGAGTATCCCTTAGCAGTGAACCTAAATTGTCCCTTTTAACTCTGTTTTGTTGCCTGTGGTTACCCCGGTTATTTGCGCTTGATTTTGCTTGCCATAATGGCCTTGTACGTCGCATTGGATAAAAGCGCCTGCTAAGTTAATATATATAACAAAAATGTTCCACTGGGGAAGAAATGCTTTCCATTTACAACAGTCTCAAAATGCTGAGAGAGGACTGTTTCTCAGAGGCGTTTGAATTCTAGCTGATGCAATGCAGGACATGGTCATAGTAAATTCTGTTTTATTCAGTCCAAATGCTGGTTTGGGGTCTTCCTTCCAAATATTGACATTTTGCTGAATAATCCATAATGACTTCCAGGTGAGTCCCAGCTACTTAATTCTTAAAATGTTGCCCCCAGATGTAGCTGTTGCAAAAAAAAAAAAAAAAAAAAAAACTGCCCACATATACTGATCCTTCAGCCAGTGCTTATCAACCAGAACTAACGACCATAACCTCCATCAATCTTTCCCTTAATCGGGACTGGAGAAACAGCTAGGTAGCCTTACAGAATAAAATGTAGAAAAAATGACTGAACTCTCATCTGTCTTGTTAGCTAGCAAGCTAAAAAGCTTTAAAATCTGATTGAGTTTGCTATCAAAATAATTTAAGGATAGGACTGAGTTGCACAAAATAATTCATGAACTTTGACTACTATAGGTGTACTTTGAAATAGTGCTTGATCAGTTTCTGTGAGGTGGCCAATATTGTCTGTGCTCTTGGTTTCATTGTGATATCAATCAATTTCACTGCAGGTTTATTTTATGTACTGTAAGTGTTTCTACTGGCATAAGGGGAATAAATATGTGTGAATAACTTGGTGTTTGTGTATGCTATAGAATTTTTGTGTGGCTTTCACATTTATACAGCTATATATCTATTGAAGTTAAAGCAAAGTGCACAACATTAGGATATCAGTGCCTGTTTAGGAACAGAACATACAACCTTCCGGTTACATGTTTAGTTCCT
This sequence comes from Megalops cyprinoides, assembly GCF_013368585.1. Taxonomy (NCBI): domain Eukaryota; kingdom Metazoa; phylum Chordata; class Actinopteri; order Elopiformes; family Megalopidae; genus Megalops; species Megalops cyprinoides. The sequence goes on along the minus strand of NC_050598.1, from coordinate 14,731,261 downwards.
TAATCACTGACGAACAACAACCAATTTACTCCCAGAATGGAACTTCAATGATATGATTAATAGCTGAGGTAAAGAGGTGATTACGAATAAGCAGTGGAGTAAAAAGATGTAAACACCATATCCCTTTGCAGACTGGAGAATCCCATCTTTGTATTTCATGCTTGAATTCATAAATGCTTAATGGACCAGTTCAATAAAACTGCTAATATCTTTACACTATTATTAGCAATTAAATGACCATAATGTAAAGGGACTAAACTGAGTTCAAATTGCATTCATGATGAGACAGCCACAGATGCCACAATTTTGTAACTTAGCTTTATATAAAAGCACTCACACTATTACTTTTTGGCAAAGGCATTTTTGTTCGAGAACAATACATATTCACATTTTCAAAATTGGATCGTGTATCTTCATCTACAGCAATATGGGATTTTTCATGATTATTAGGTCTACCAGCTTTTGCCTTACAGATTTTGGCACTTGTTGATTAAGGTCATGTTATGTTGGAAAGTAATATTATGATACTAATGCTAGTGTGCTGGACACCCTTTATGAAAAAACAATGTAATTTCACTTTTCAGTTTTTGCAAGATTTAAAAAAAAAATCCAACAAAGCTTTAATTGTTCATAATACCTGTGAACCTCACAATTATGGTAACATTCCCAATTTACATATGTTACTGTACAATAGCCATTGTTATTATCTGCCCAAATAAGAGAGAGAAGAAGAAATGACAGAAACTGGCAGCATAATTTCCATGGATAACAATTATATCTAATTAACAGTAATTATACAAACAGTTTGTGTGATTCATAGATAAACTGACAATCTCAATAATTACATCTTTTCAGTGCTTAACTGAGAACTGGAACTATCGTGCTGCTGAGAGCATAGCACTTTACCTGGTCTATTGCACAAACACTCGTTTACTAAGTGTAGCCTCCACACCTTAGTGAAACTGCCATGCACCTCATGAAATGCAAATTTTACATACCATATATAATAAATTTACTTTCATGGAGAAAGGGAATTGTAAACATTGTATTACCCCAACCAGCTGTGCAGCTTACATTGCAGCCTGGTAGGATCATATTGACCTCAGCATGATCAATTTGTTCATCTGACCCAAATAATTCATTCATGTGCTGTAGAAGTCCCTGAGCCTCCGCGAATTGTGCTGATGTTCCATTTTATTGGGCTCCCTGTAGTGTTGCCTGTGTTAATGTTGTTCTAACCTTCTAGAACATCCAACACACATCCCTGTCTCTCCACAGGAGATTGCTTATTTATCTCATTTGTCTTGACATGCCTGTGGGAGAACAATGAAGGGGACGGGAATAAACCAATCAAAAGAAGCTGGAGTGAACTGTGAGTCTGGATGCACTGCAACATGGAAATCAGTCAATGGTTTCTTTAATCTGGGCAGAGCATGTTACAGAAAAAGGGGTGCAAAGTAACAAGACCACAACACAAAATAACAAGAACACAACACAAAACAGGGAAAGGGAAACAATACCACCTTCCAAAATGTAGTAGTTTCTCCATTTCACAAGTTTGTGTTTTTAGGCAAATATTTGTGGTGATAATGTAGAAAACAGTCATGCAATTTTCTCATAATTGTGGCAAAATTCTAGTAATTCAACCCGATCAATCAAGCCTCTTGTCAACATTACTGTAGTGGTTAAAGCATATTCTGTGCACTCTTGCTCAAAAAGATGCTTCATTTACTACTAGTGGCAAACAGTTCAATCCTGGTGGCTCACGCATTGTTTGGTTGTCAGATTTGGAGTTACCACTAGAGGTGAATATAAGATACAGACACTTATGTTGGAAAGCACTTTGTCAGTAGCAAAAAACCATAAAGCATTAAAACCAATAATATCCTGCAGACTTCGGTTTAAAATGCATTCTAAAATTCTGTGATGGAGATAATTGAATTTGTGAAATAGTATGGATGTGATTATTCCTATTTGAATGCACAAAACTACTACTGAAAGTACACAATGCATCTGTAAATAATCTATGAGGCTATTTTGTACATGTATATTCAGCATTAACTATGTACATACATGTGTCTACTTTGTTTGAACAAAGGCAAGTATTGTTTTAAAGAAAAGCCATTACTTCATGAAGAGAAGCTATAATTACAACAACATGATGCATACAATTCAGATAGGTAATGTAAATAAAGAGACATTAGTTGAAATAAAGTCAATCTGCAAACTGACGACCAGCTGCAGTCTTAATTCCTGTGCATTGGGGATGCTTGGAGAGCACATGCTTTATTATAAACACAGCTGTTTTTACTAAAAAGAGTAAATGTTTTGGGGATACCAGTAGGCAATATTTAAATCCATTTGATGCAATGTAGTGCAATTTTTCAGGTTTTTTCTTCTTCCTGTCCGACTGTTAACATTCACTACACCATTAGATACTGCTTCATTTATTTGATGAAGAACTTTGATTTACAACTGACCTGGAAAACACCAAGATGGTCAGTTTTTGTGTTACTGTCACTCAAATTGTAAATCCATTTAAGTGTTATACATTGAAAATTAAGCACTGTAGGTAGGTATGTTGTGTGTATGTGTGTGTTTCCACTGCCTCAAAAACAGATGTCAAAGCAAAGTACTGTCCAAGAGTACCAGCTCCAAATGTTTAATCCATAGCTTGCAGATAGCAAGCATAAATTTTCCATTAGACCAAAGCCTCAAAAGTATCATTTTAATCCAGTGAATGGATCATATATCTATTACTGTGTGGTTTACAAGGTCAGAGATTATAATTTCTTTTTTTTTTTGGGTGGAGAGGTGAAGCAGCTTGATTCATAAGTAGTTAGACAGGGCCATTACCCACAATCCATTTCTTTTAATGCTGAGTGACAAGCAGAGATGGGGGTGGGGATCACTCCTTGCATGGCCTAGTATAGCTACATCTGTCTATGTTGGACCAATGAGACTTCATTAAATGTGGTGTTCTTAGTGTCAGTAAAGTTTGTGGTGAGCAACAAAAATAATGACCTGTTTCCAGGTTGTTGCCCTTCCCCTTGGAACTATATATGGGCCCTTGCTGCCTCAGCACAAGGATTATGAAATATGAGGGCAGGATTAAAAAAAAAAAGCCACCAGAAATATTCGCTTATCACACCACACATGAAAATTCAGTTTACCTTTAAGGGGGTCAGCCGGGCAGTACATTTGTTGATACTGTAAATGTTCTGCCAACATGCTGGGAGATGCAAAGCATCCTAACCTCAAATCAGAGAAACTGGAAGCACTTTTCATCCTGCATGGTTGTATTATGATGAGGTCAGCTCCCTTATTGACTTGGCCCAGAAAAATGCCTTTAACTGGCAATTGATTTAGTCTTTTAGCTGATAGCTAAAAGGTGATGTTGGTTTTGTTGTTTTGAGCATGGTCGTTTGATGCTTTCATGCTTTCATGCTTTCACCTGAAATTGTGCCCTACATTAACATGAATGGTGTTACACAACAGTCCACAGTGAACAACTACAGATCTATCATTATACAAGATTATGTAATGTAGAACCTCATTAAGAAGTTCAAAATTACCCTTTGATCACTAAATATTTTTTGAAAATGAAGAAACTGAAAATGAGCCTTAGTACTGAGCTTCAGTGAAAGGCCATTGCTTGGTTTGGAAACGTGTTGTTTCTTTTATGAATTTTTTATAGAATGACTCCGCCAAGGGGTCTCTAACAGATTACCCTAAACGCGACATAAGTGAAGTGCAGAAACATCTCATTTGGAGTATAGAGGCTGTCCTTCTTTCTTCATTATCGTGGGAGGGATATTTTATTCAGACCTGGCAGGCTGCAGACACGAGTCATTCTAGCAATACAGAATGTCTGTTGGAACATAAGCCGATGACAGTTTCTCTCATGAGACCACGGGTCCTACAGAGAGCATAAAGGACTCAGCAACTTCCTGAATGGCACAGCATCACATCATACCCTGTCCAGTCAGCAGGCCTAGACTGCCAGAGGGCCAAGAAGCATGGAACGCCAAACGCAGAGAGAGTAAGAAAAGCAAGCACGCAAGGAGGTGTGAATGTGCAACTGTGATAGGACCTTATTTGTAACCCTCCGTCTCGCTGACCAAAAGTAAGAAATGCAGTTTATGCTTGCACAGGTCTGCTACTCGGTTTGCTCATCGTGACTGAAAACTGCTGCAGTTCATTTTGTTTCTTTGGGGGATTTGGTCATGCTGCTGTGGTAAATGGAGGCATGGCCATGGCAGCCACACAAAAAAAAAATGACCCCCTCTTTCATTTCCTGAAAGATTCTCTCCAAAACCTCTTTTCCACCGCTGATTAAAACCATTCAAATGCAAGCAGAAATCATGCAACAACATTCAATTCCAGTGTAACTGCTGTCATTTAAAACCTCAACATAAAACAATGACTTGTTTTCCACTCTTTTTTTTTCCTCATTTTAAATAGGTCTGAGTTAGGCCGCAGTTCAAATATTTACTTTGTTACCAGACACCCTTATCCACAGAAACTTATGCTGCATTAATTGAATCCATGCATTTATCTTGATATTTACAGAAGACATTCAACTTAAGCACTATGTTCAACCATTGAATCATTGTAGCCATCAAGGACACATAGCAGTGCATCACCAAGGATTTGAATCACTGACCTTCTGGTTATAGGGCTAGTTCCTTAACCCTTGTGTAATCTTAATATTCTGTATACTCCCCTTTTCCTTAGGGTCAAAAATGACCCACCCTCACCACACCCCTATGATAAAGCCTCCAAATTTAATTTTAAACCCCAAATCTATTTTTCAGGAAGAAACAACCTGTCACTCATCAAAAACCTTGTGAATAATTGTGTTTTCCTACTTTACAGTGAAGAGAGACTGTATTTATTCAGTGTACACTACTCGTTTTTGCTACAACACACACATACAGTAATAATGAATTGCTGCAATTGATGTGTTGATATGTAATTATTATTATTATTATTATTATTATTATTATTATTATTTCAGTGCATTTCACTGAAAGGAAATATAGCAGTAACATTCTTGAACCTTTTGGGAAACATATCAGTAACTTTTTTGAACTCTTATTTTAGGAAGCATGATCACCAAGCACATGGCTGTGTATTTCTTTATTTAGCACATGTATGACAGTGTGCAAGTCTGTAAGCATTAGCTTTACAAATGTATTTCTCACATTTGCAGGATATTGTGTTTCTTTTACAGTCCTTCTTTGGTGGTGGTGGTGGTGGGGGGGGGGGGGGTGCAGAATTGGCATCTCTTGTTGATTTTATTTAGTTTGAAATGGTTTGTGAAACTGAGTCAGGTGAAAGTTTTTTTTTTTTCAAGCAGAAGCACACACATTCGCTTTTTCTCACTCTGTGTGTGTGTGTGTGTGTGTGTGTGTACAAAAAATGTCAAGTTTATTTTGTCTGAAATTGTGTGTGTTTCTCACGGGAAAACATTGTCGGGGGGGGGGGGGCTCGGGTTTAAGACAAAGTTCAAGCATAAGCACACACATTCTCTCTTTCACTGTATGTGTATGTTTTTGTATGTGTGAGTGAGAGAGAATGAGAGAGAGTAAAATACTGGAACTCCGTTTGGAGCCATGCGTGTAGGTATGTTCATGTGTGTTTGTATGTCTGTGCATATGTACATTTTTACATGTGAGAGAGAAACAGAGAGGAAGAGATGAGACAAAGATATCAAGAGAAAATCCCCTCAGGTTCTTTACTATGCTTTATAGTTGCTATAACTCATTTGTTAATACTTCAGTTAGTCTCTAAATGATTTTATAACTGCCGGGTCAAAAAAGACCCGAAAGACAATCTTTGTACCCTGATGTGTACAATCTTTATAAAAATATAAAAAGTGGCAATGCTTCACTTTTTCTAATGGTAGGATCACTCCAGGAAAAGTCATTGAATTTCATGCTGAAAAAATTACTTTAGGGAGTTTTTGCTGCTGTTAAACTCAGAAACAGGTCATTTTTGACCTGTAAGACAACATAAGGGTTAATCAGCCGCACATTTTCTCAGAAGATAAAGCAGATTTATTGTGGTTCTCCCATGTGCTCCTGCTGCCCTCCATTGATAGTTATGGGTCTGGCCCTCTCTTCCAATATTCCTCTGTTTATCATTGTGGGGCACATTACATCATATTTTCTGGATAGCTTGTTTTCAGAGATATGTGTATGTGTGGCAGCTAAGGAAAGCAATGGAGCATGTGGCAAGCAGTCTCTCTTCCAAAGCTGTTATTTTCAAATAGCATGCTTGATGTATGTGAACATGACTGCATGATATTACGTCCATGAAGCCCTGTGATGACTCATGACATCAGGATGATGTGCTGGCGGAAACCCTTTTCAAATGGACATCCAGCCTGCTGCACTGTACACTTGGCTTCCTCTCTCACTATTCAGTTGTATTGCCTGGGGCATGAACCCTTCTCTGTAAATTGAAAGGGCGCTGCCATGTTTGAACCTGATCAAACAGAATCAACATGATGAGATAATACAATCTGTGGCATCTACTGGCTGCTTCCATCACAGGAAGCTTGGAGCTGCTGCAGGAAAAGTCAGGTAATATTTTAAAGGAAAAAAGGCAAAAATGGTATGCAGAAGACATTTGTGATGACATGCGAAGTAAACGATCCATATACAGCTTGACTGGATGGTTTTTTTCAGTATGAAGATGAAAAAAATCACAATGACACTACATGTTGGTAATTAGATTAGTCTGAGTGGTTAAAATAATTGTGGGAAGTGGTAAGGTATCATGCATAATAGCCTACTAAAAAGCATCAATGACATTATTTTCTCTCTGTCATATAACACAAGGAGCCATGGGTTAGAACTGAATTAGCTAATGGAAGTGTGGTAGGTTTGGTTAAACACATTGTATGACAAAGTGAAAACGTGTTGTGAGGTCAGAAGTGAATAAGTGTTACTCATTTGACTGTAGCTGTGGGCTTTAATGGATTTTTAGCTTGATTTAATCATGTATTTTGTTCTCAAGAATGGTAGATACTGGGTACAGGGTCTGACTCTTCGACAATTCAATTCAAATGTGAAACTAGTATTAATTTAGGTCAAAGTTCCATTGAACTAAGGGTTCCACAGCTATGAATGGAAAAATGAAGAAAGAACATTTTGATGGTATTACTTGTCCTGACAAAACATTACAGAAGTCTTTATTTTGGTTTTATTTCAATTAAAAAAAAAAATTGAAAGTGTAAGTAACAGTACGCAGCAAGGAAGCTGGTTTGTGTGTGTGTTTGTGTGTGTGTGTGTGTGTGTGCGCATTTTTGCAATTGTAATGGATAAACACATGGTAGGCGGGATGATCTGCAATGGTATATAGCATTTTGATACAACACATATGATAGAAAGTATGACAGATTTCTTATGAGCCTTAAATTATTAAAATTCCTCAGCTTCATGACATTCAATGATGTACATCAAAATATGCAATAACAAATACATGAAACATAAACAATAGGAGGAGATTAATTGTAGTTACTCTTCATCTAGATGATTAATTCATTGATGCATGTGAACTTTGTGTGCTGCCCCATTCACATTTTAGAAATATTAATTATTTCCTATGTCCCTACTTCAGCAAAGAGTTTATTAGCTTGCAGACACAGCCTGTGATGAATTATACTGTGTACAATGCAGTGAGTTGCCGTGCAGTATCAAGGCCATAAAAATCACCTCCAAGAGCTGAGCTAATTGTGAAGAAAGTATAATCAATCTGGAACCCTGGGGTTTGAATGCTAAATGGCAGCTTTTCTTCACTTCACCTTTTGTTCTGTCTGTCCTCCCTCCAGCCGCACTAATAAATTAGTTTCTGATCATGCATGCCAGGTAGCACCAGATCCAGTTTAGACTCCGTACAGCTGAAAGTAGTCTATTCTTTCATCCAAAACAGCAGCATCCCAGGTCATTACAGTGATGGAAGTTTCACTCCCTTCGAAATTCCCTCCAGGTTTTTTGGAGAAAATGGAGGAAGGGATATATGAAAATGACACAGAAAAATGAAGACTGGCCAAGTGTAGTCGTGAAGGTTTTTTATGAAAAAAGAAAAAAAAAAAAAACCTTCAACATTTTGCCTGGGGGGATGGCGGGAAGGGGAATTGTCTTCACTGCTACCTATTTCCTGGGTCCTGTAATTTGGGAAGCTGTTCTGATACTGTGAATTTTCTTGCTCCTGTTCTAGTGGTGCAACTCTCCTCAGTATTGTCCAGAACAGCCTTTGGCCCACTGTGACTTAATTCATTTCCATCTTGACATATTCATTGTACTCACATTGCCATTGGCTTAAAGCACTTCAAGTTTATGACTCATACGTCTTCAAAACAAGAAAGAATATTCAAATGACATGGAAGAGCATTTGAAATCAGTTCTACAATCAGTTTTACAGTTCTGCACTGTAAAAACAGCATATTTTGACTCTAAGCCAGAAATGTTGAGAGTACAACAAAACAACTTCAAATTTGCATTTTGTATGCATTAACAGTGCCCAGTTACCATGGTTATTCTTCACATAAGCTATGCTTATATTCTTAGACCAAATGCATGTGGATGAATTCTCCTGCTCTATCTATCTTTCTGTTCTATCTGTTTGTCTGTCTTAGAGACTTCTCAGATAGCATTGTTTCTTTCAAAAGTATTTGCTGTTCAGATTACAATTTGGTGTAAATGTGCTGTAAAAATAATGCAAATGTAAATGTAAATGTAAATGCAAATAACAATAACAGCAATAATAAAACTCATATTTCATTTTATTCATTTTATATTGTTTTTTTTTTCAGGATGTGGAATAATATGTCTCATTATGACGCTATAATGTTATCATCAATTTACTAAACCCATAATGGAAATAATTGTTTAAACTTTTGCAAAATTGCAAAAAACTACAAATTGGCTATCTTTGCAGAGTAAATATGTCTGCACCTGTGCAAAATATTCAAATTGGCAAGTGGTACAGAAATTACAGCTAGAGGTTATGGATTTGCTGGGGCCCAGTGATGTTGTACTCCGGGTAGTTCATTGCTTAACTTGTAGTTTCTCTTCTTTTGGTAAAATCGAATTGGACTTTACGGATTATGTAATACACAAGGATGAGCGCTGAAATCATAGCTCTGAAGTGAACAGGTTTAATTGACCATTATGATAGCAATTTCTCATTCCAAGCTTTATTTTGTCTGCAAATTATGTTCCATAAATTTGTGACAGGATTCAAGATGTGCCCTGATTATCATGCATATTATACACACAATAGAATTTTGACTTGATCAGTCTAAACTACAGGATTTCAAGGGATATCATTCTGTTGAAGCTGGTCCATTTACATTTGAGCAACTGAATAACAACCCTTGACAGCTTGCCTCAGACTTGAATAAATGTTTGTGAATGCCATTACAGCACAAATTGTGTGGGGATGGGATATGATACCTATAAAGGCCTGTAGCTACTCTAGTGTTCTGTGAAGTATTCTTGCTGTGATAGACATTAGAGGAACAGGATACATATACACCTCAATCCCATTTAATTGCTAACTCAGGCACCTACATCATGTACCTCTAGATAATTAGTTAAAGTGCTTTGTCTCCATATTTACTGAAAAAGAGACTGGGAGATTAATATTTAATATTTGAAATTGATTTCAAATAAATTGATTAACTAAATTCATGAATTATTTACATCTCTACTGTGGACTGATAATATTGTCAAAAATGTAATTCTGATATAATACTGCTTGTTGTTCATGATACATGATCAAAATATCAATCTAGCTGAACTAAAAAATTATTTTGTTAAAAAATGAATCATTGCCTTGATTGCCCTGAGTCTGACATGTATAAAACACAGCAGCAAGTGTTCTGACAGTAATGGTCAACTTGCTGAGGGAAATTAACTTTATTCTTTTGGGCTCTGCAAACCTGGACTAACATGTATATGGACTAATTGAAAGGCAGTTCTCTCTGATGAGGGTGAATGCGCCATTTATCTTTGGACAGATACCCATGTAACCAATAGCCTGTAACTTTGCTTAATAAAATCAACAGTGTCTCCTTCTATCCATTGAGAAGGCCAGCAACAAGGGTTTAATGAATCAGGACACCTCTAAAATTTCTCATGATTACCACCACTAAGTGAAAAACATGCCAGCTCTTGGGCCACTCTGTTGAAGCTTTGACTGATCAGACTCTAACCTGCTATGTGTATGCTGCTAGCTGTTCATAGGTATATTATTAGTCATATACACTGGTGTGCACCAGTGACCTTTTTCTTTTTTTTTTTCTGGAGATGCAGTATAGTACGCCAAACAGTCTTTAACTAGAGCTCTTCCATTTTTCCCCAACGGTTTTTCGAGCTCATGCTAGCCTCATTAATTCAGCCATGATCACACCAGAATTCCTGCTGTAAACTTATTTACAAGAGGAAGGCTGATGCCAACATAGTATACAATTCAGCAGCTGTGCCTTGCAGTAAATTGAGAAACACTGGAACGGGTCTTGACTACTGTTCTATTTCATACATTTTAATCCTTATTCAAATGACAATAATGCTGAAACACTCCATGTACATTGGGAGGAAATACTCTTTTGTTCTTTTTTTTATATTTAATTTATAAACATTAGTCAAAATGAATGGAGGCCACAAACTCTGTGTCAGGAAAACTGTTTTACTGAAGATAAGGTGGAATCTTTTTCATGTGGTGCTTCAGAATGATTCATCACCCACTGTGGGATGGCCCTATTGTGCAAAGAAGAAAGGGCTCCTGGAGGAGTACAATAAAAAAGACAGAGAAGTTACTTTATTCCACATGGATGGAAGCAGTGGTAGACATTAAGAAGTGTAAATACAATGTCAGTTTGATAAATGCATGCAACATGAATAGGGTAACCACAGTTACCCACATTAGATCTCTTAAAAAGGGTATTTGTGTTCACAGCTTCCCAAAACCAAAAAAAAAAAAAAAAATCCTGAAATCCCCCAAAAATCTGTTTTGATGAAAATTTCCCAGTGGTTTTACTACCTCTTTTAACAGATTGCCTTGCACTTTATATCAAACTAAAGCTGTGCATAGATGCTTTCTCTTATTTTGTTTGATGTTAAATCACTTGAAAGTTAGTATGCTTTCCCTATTAGTATTTCAAGATTGGAATATTTTCAAAATCCCAAACTTTACGGAGAGACCCCATCAGTTGGCATGCATTTGTGATGTATCACTTCAATTTACCACTTCAGTCTATGAGCCAAAGTGTGCTCATGAAATCTGGACATCTCTACCCCTTGTCCCTACAGAGTCAGGCCTTTACAGCTCAATGCCAACACAGCTGTGTTTAACAGAGTGTAACTAACCTCTAATCTATACAGCTGCGGTGTGGTATAAAACATAATGAGAAAGCATGAGAGAACACTGCTCTCAGCCCGTCCGTGTGGAACAGCATCGGCACAGAGACGCAACTAACCCCCAATGGTACACTTAGAACATTTTATATGACTAGAATAATGCCAGCATACCACTGGTGGATCTTGGGTCTGAATAAGCCATGCCTGATTAGATATGCCTAGAGTTTATTTAATTCTTTCGGACTATGTCTGTGCGCATGCTTTTTTGAGAACTGTTTCAGGGAAATTTAAATCAAAAATCTTGACAGAAAAGAAAGAAACACCCTGTGACATTGTCTGACAGCTATGTATGTGTGGGTTGCACAAACATTGTTTAGGATTGACATCACTTAAAAGTGTTTTTTTTTTTTTTTTGTTCATCTATGGGCCTTGACAAAAATATTATAAAACTGCAGTGTACAGTTTAATTCCGTTCAGCCACAGTCATGATAAATACCAGGTATTTCTTCATATTCTCACTGTATGTCTCTGTTTTATTAGATCGGGAAACCATTTAGAGAAGCTTAAATTAAGCACAAAACATCCAAATGAAGGAACCAGGGAAGCTTCGTGACAAGGCATCAGCATGTTGGACAGTGGGGCTGGAGTGCACCAGTGAACTCAATGTATCACCTGATTGTCAAAGCCTTGTGTTTTCTTTAGTGTTGATACACTATGAACATCCAAACAAATGACAAGTCTCATAAAAGCAAACATCCATTGCCTTAAAACAATATAGATATAATCCATTACATATACTAGATATAATCTATCATATAGCTACAGTCAGAACTAGTAGGAGGTGAAAAATAATGCCAATCAGTGACAGCTATCTAGGTACAGAAAAGTATAAAAAGTATATTAGAAGTAATAAAGGTGCATTTTTAATGCTTTTTTTGAACAGCATGCCCAGGATTCACTCTTTGTCTCAGCCTTCAGGAAATGACTGCCTGTTTACAGAACTGAATTTTAGCAGAAAATTTTGAAGGTATCATAGAATATTGAGAATTTCTCATAACAATGATTAAGTTAATAGTGGTAGAGCTCTCATTCATGTATGAGTAAATTCATATGTTTCCATGTGCTGGATATGCATTACTATTGCTACTATACACTCTGCAAGGAAACCTTAATTTAATTTGGTCCTTTTTGTCTAAGCCTTGTAGGTGCCTTCCCTGTAATATGTTGAAGTGAGAATAGTGCTAAACAGACAAACCATTACTGTTACTAATGGAATTTACCAGCTCTCTTGGACCTTTCAGAAATATTGATCAGCAATGATTGAACACCAGCATAATCCCACAGTGGGCAATAATGGTTAGTATTTTAAAAAACCAGAATCTAAAAAGTATGCTTATTTTAAAGTCATGCACTTAAGGTTGTTCCTATTGACCCCCATGGGGAGGAATTCACATTTTGACAGGTAGCTCAAATATAATGGAGAATACTGATGTTTCTTAAAAGCAAACAATGTGGTTCAGGCAAACTGAAAACTGCTGACACGTAATTCCAGTCATTTCAGTCAGCGAGAGTTATGTCCATATTTCCGCTGGTCCATTCATTCAGTCCATTGCAATCCGACATGCTTCATGCGTCTAAGGTGGCACCACCTGCCGCAGCAGCTGTGCGCGTTATGAGAACAATGACTGTCACTAATAAGACCACAATGGTCTACCTAATACGCCTATGTCTGTGCTATATTTTTTAAAGCACTTTAACAGAGATAGACGCATTTTCAAAAGCCAGACGCTCCTCATGGGGGTACCGGCAGATCTCACCGGATCTTAGTTTCGTGCCGCTTCACAGCACCCAAGGGAATCAGTCAGATTTCATTGTCCCGTTGGAATTCCTCTGCCAAGGTGATCCATTCAAGCAGACGGCCGCCGCCACGCAGCCGTATCGATTTAGCATTAAGCTCCATCACAAGTGTATTTCAACAGCCATTATCTCCTGTTGACCACAGAGGGTGACGAGGTGCTCGCTTCACTCATCCATTCAAGAATTCTTTCATTAGCTGAAAGCCACTTATCCCGGTCAATAGTCCTGTTTGCAGCAAAAGCCTCAGCCTTTTTCCTGGAACTCCGGCAGGAGGAGGCCGGATCTGGAGCAACCACGAGTGCCCTCTGTGTTTTGAAGTTAAAAAGAGAACAGCTTTTTTCCCCACTTTTTTCCCCCTTCATCCATCAGCTGTGCATGGTTACATATTCTGCACTGCAAAATTAGAATTGATATACTGTTGAAATTAATCACACTTTAATACACTCTGATCTTCAGGGGGAAAGTCACATAAATTGATGGCTAAATAATTAGGCATAGAATACATTTTGTCTACTTAATCTTGTCTTTTTCCTTTTTAAACTGGAGCATCTGAATTTTTTCACAGTATCACTGTATGATGTGAAGGTTCCAATCACTCTGAAAGTGTTCAAAAATTACAATGAAGAATGTAATGACAAATATAATACGTTTGCAAAAACCTAAATTTAGATGTTTATTTGCAACTATATGGGGACATATTGCAGATTGACAGACACGGAAGAAATGGGCTGCATTTCAATTACAGTTAATCTCAATTTTATATCATGTTGCTAGTCTATGCTTTAGGTGGTTTAGGGCATTGGATGAAGACTTTCATTATACTTGTTGTCAAACATTTAATCATTGGTGTGTAGTCAGCATTAAAGCAATCTGCTGTGACATATTAAACAAACAAAGCTGATATAATAACTCATTCAGACTGGCTGACCTTCTCAGAGGACAGAAACAACCTTTAGGCACAGACAACCATTTATTCACAATTTAGCTGTTGCTAAAGATAAATGAGATAGACTGTCTGTGAGACTGATGTTATAAATTAATCAATTTGTTAATACGTAACACAGTGTTGTGCATGATAATTATTAACAAAGCAGATAGCTGGCTCTTAAAATAGTCACACATACTTATTATGCTAACATATGCATTAGCTGATCTAACCTTCAGATATCGACTGAATTCATGACAGACACATCTTTCTCTCCTAAAATTTACTTTCACTGATGTTTGTATAAGGGGGCATGTGTATCAATAGACAAGTTGAAGATAGACTCATCTTACCAGGTACACTGGTTACAAAAAGTGTCAGAAACGTGGAAAAAAAATCCAAAGTTGGATATGCTTACAGCACTGCTGGTTTCTTTTTGAGCATCAATCGGGAAATTTGGTTAACTAACAGACCAGACAATGACAGGCGTCAGGCAGTGAATGTAATTAGTTAGATAACGTTTGATGGCTACCAGCTCAACATTTAAATCCAACCTTGATTATGAAGCTAGCTGGCAAGCTAGCTAGTTAACATCGTTGGTGATAAAGCATATGGCTGTTTTCATTGAAATATAGATAGCTTGCCTTCTGGCTAGCTAGTTGAATCAGCTGACCTCACAAACACAAAAATTGGTAAAAGGGAAGTGAGTTTATGCTCAGTGACGGTGTTTAAAAATATGAAAATCAACAATTTCGCTGAGTGTTCAGGAACTATATAAATATATTTTCTGTATCTGCATCAAGTACAGGGTTTAATATTTATATTTAATCATTTTGGCTGTTTGTCCAACATGCGAGGAAATGACATCTGATGGGTTTCTGTAGACAGCCATGTACAATTGGAAAAATACTTTTGCCACTAAGGTTGTTTAGCCGTAAAACTATCATATTGGGGCCAAAATTCTCCAAATGGTCATCTTTTAAACTCTTCAAAAATTAGCATACCTACTCTCAAGAGACTAAGACTGTTTAAATACTAATGACAACTTGATGTAAGCCTGTTTGATAAATATACTATATACCATATGTAATCAAAATTTATCCCAATAATTTAATAAATTAAATAATTTACATTTAAATTGAATTTATCCCCCTGTTTTGCCTACTGCACCTGTTCTACCCGCTGTGCGTAGATCTACCACAGCCACACCAACTTTTGGCGGAGTCGGCTGATTGTTTTCAGGAGGATCTACCTCGCTTTTCCTATCAACAGTAGCAGTCAGCCTAAGCCAAATGAATATGTCCGCAATATTTCAGCACTTGGTAGCATCTGCCTTGAGAGACGGTTCCTCTTTAATTTTCTCGGCACCACCTTTTCTCTTCCTCTCCATTCCAGCTGTACCACGTTATTCAAATAATTCAACTACACAAAAGACAAAATGCTGAGTGACCAAGCTTTTTCCAAGAAAATACCAGGCAGGATTAAATAGGGGGAGGTCACTCCTGCTGCCCACTTTCATATTCCAGTATTGAATCAATATTGGATGGATCCAAGTTACTGGTGGTACCATCTTAAATTTCTCGCCTCATGGGGTGGGGGCACCTCATGCCACTTCCCCGTTGGCACTAGACAAACCAGCAGTGCTGACCTTCATATCAGTGCAGGACAGGAACTCGCTGAAAGTGGGTCCATCCAAAAAATCTTTCCCTGTACATTGTGGCTTGTTACGTCAAATCCCATTAAAATCATTCATAATCTGAAGTCTTCCTGGTGGAAATGAGATACTGGCTAAGGTATTATTCCTGGAGTTTCATAAAGAAAATTTGGGAAGCATTATATTTCAGATGAGCGAGAAAGAGCTGCCAAACACACTGAATCACTTTTTCCCACAAGTATTAGAAATGACTGTGCCTCAAGGGCTCTTCACTGTGTGAACTCCACTCTGTGATGCTGACGGTGCGTGGACTGGCTGGCTGAACTCCCCCTCCCAATGTTGCCAGCATTTCAGCTCAGACTCGCTGACTGGACTCTGGCTCTGATCCTGCCAATGCTTGTGGCTTGGAGTTGCAGCTTGAACAACACTTTAGCTTGAAGTTGCTGCTGGAGCTCAGCTGTGCTGCTGTTTGGTTTAATCACATTTCCACCTGCAGAATCCTTTCTTGATGAACACATCTCATTAGCAGAACCTGATCTGGACCTTCTCTAATAGTTCACTGCCTTTCGTCATGTTATTTATTAGAACACACATAGACATATGAATGCCACGTCTTAACTCTCCTTGTCACAGACTACGGCCTAATCTTCACGTGTCTCACATGTGACACCTACTTCCATTATCTGTTCTAACAAGCTTTCATGTTTCCTCAGAATAGGGGCTGCCAACTCTCTCTGTGTAACTGTGTATCATTCAAAACCTCTCTAACTATAAATAACTTGCTAGAGAGAACTTGTTCATCGCTTTATCTGTAATCAAAACAGTCAAAAGTGAATGTGTAACAATGAAAGCCCACGAGAGGTGTAGCAAGAATAGCCACGTTTTAGGAATCCAACACCACCTTCCTATCCACATGTCTTCTGTGGTCATTGATAAATGAGCTGTCAAATGCATTTCGGGGGTTTGAATATTCCTGTAACTCATTGCTACCGAGCTTCCCTCACTGTCCGCATAACACACAAAGAGGAATTAGTAGTTTGTATAATGTAGCTAAATGGACAAACCAGGCTTTTGTCTTCAATTTAGGGGATTACGCCAACAACCGCATTGGATTCACATGCCGATCGGAGCTCCACCACACGTGCAATGCAACACCTCTCCCGATGTCCCAATGCCACGCTGGAAGTGGGAAGACATCAGAGCTCCGAAGTGCGATGCCGCACTTCAGCAGCAGACTGGCAGTCCTCCCCGCCTGTGCCCGCTGCTGTCAGCTGTTGCTTCAGTAATGTCTCAAGGATGTGAGTCTCGTCAGATCATCCTGGCTCCCTCTCCTGATAATGTTCCACCCCATTAATTCACAGCGCTGGAGATTACGTGGCAAGACCGCAGAGATATTCACAGACAATTTGTCATTCAGATCCCCAACTCCGACACCAGCAGGAATAAATTAGAGTTCCATCTGAAATGAGTCATTATCAGAAAGAAAACGGGCTGTTGACTGTGACAAGAGGTGTCGTACCGTTGACTGCTTTTTTCCAAAAAAAGTTAGAAAACAGTTTATATTGGTTGGATTGTTAGTGCAGTGCATCTACAACTGCTCAAAATAAAGCCTCAACCTGCATCCTTAATATGTTCTCTTTGAATTTAGATTATTTGTGTTTTGTGTAAGTAAGTGTTTTGCTCTTATTTTTTGGCCTGTGTGCCGCAGCATTTTTAGAACGAGTGCAGCATTGCCATGGTTAATCATGAGTACCAACAGGGCTACAGTTGGTGAGTTTTCATCTTGTGGGTTGTCCCTTCCATCCATCTTCATTTAAATTTTATTTTACTCATTATGTGAGCAGGTCACTTAATTCCAGATAACAAAGTTAAAATCTAGATAACACTAAGTTGAGGGAGTTTTCAGGGGACTACCTGTTCTCCAGAGAAACAGTTTTGTTTCATTATTGTTTGCTTTATTTGGGATGTTTTATTCAGTTTGAAAACAGCCTTGTTATATTGTGATTTTCTGAGGTCAATGGCAGGGCATCATATGCGTTTTTTGAATTTGGTATTGAAGATTTACTAAATTGCCCGACACGCAAACTTGCCATTTTGATAATCCACCATCTTGTCATGTTCCTTTCAAAAGCGCATAAACCATAGCTAAAGTTGTTTGTTTATCATTTATCATGGTTGATGAATCTTGAGGACTCCAATTTTGAATCCCCCTTCAGCAAAAGTAGAAGATAATTGCCTTCGGGGTGAAATGACAACATCTCAATGTCACAGTCAGAATATGTCAGGAAGTGCAAGGAAGTGGGGTAATGGAATGTGACCACCATTTGCTGCAAATAAAATGTCAGGCAGACCTCATACACATGACATCGATATCCTCTGTTTTTATTTGCTTTTTTTTTCCAAATCCAGTTCAATGCGCTTTGTACAGTTTGTGATAAGATACCCTGGGTGCTGACAAACTATTATTCACAGCAAAAGTATTTAATATTATAGGTCTTGAAAAGCTGATCTCAGGCCAACCTTTGTATCTTAGATCAAACAGACACATGTGGAGCAAACCTGACCAAGTATACAGGGTTGTCAATAAGAGGAAATGCTTTTTTGATTACCTACCAACCTGGAAGTGGACCATGTTGTGCCCTGTGTATGCATAAGCATTAAACAAAAGATTGTCAATCAGGTTTAACTGTTTTAAATGTATGAAAAATGAGATGCAAAATGAGAAATAAATATAGAAACAAAACAAATTAAAGATGCTTAATAAGGAACCTCTTTGTGATCAACATATTTTCAATTAGATTTATTATGCTTTTAGATGTCACATGTATTCCACAGTTTAAGGGCACAGCAAGCTAATATCTCGTCCATATGCACAAGTCAAGTTCTTGTTGAAAGAAATGGAGCTTCCATTGTTTGAGAAAAATTCTTATGTGTACATTTGCTGAGACAGCAGATACACAACAAAGTCCAATGATTAAGTAACGTAATGTAGGGGTCTACAATGGTCCCTGTTTGGTGTGTGATGCATTTTCTCTTACTAATTCTACTATCTCCTGACCTTGAATTTTCGTTACAGTTGTATCACATCCCTATGTTTAAATGTTTTATTTTTTGATCAGCCAGCTGTGTCACTTTCCTCTCATCCCAAAGATGCAGCCATTGTTTCAAACAATCAACACACTCAAAAAACATGAAAGCAAAGTAACATTTCCATTCGCTAGTATAGTTCTGCAATGGCTAAAAGTGTAGGGAAGTTCTATCATGACAGGACCTGGTCAAGAGATATTCCAAACATTCAAAACGTAGCTCAATAGACAATATTGAGAAAATCACATCAACAAATTACATAATCAGAAAGGAGTGTCTCCTTCAGCCAGCCATTTTCAATTTGTATGGTTTAAAATGAACAAAAGTTCAGCTCGCATGATCAAAATCATGAACCAATGGGAAATCATCAGTCAAGCTTCTATATTTGCAAAATTTCTACCCATGCACGCACATACGCACACTCACACAATGAACATGTCCCATGCCTGAACTGAAACTGATAAGATTGACCATAGAATGCCAAGAGATTTTTCATCAATACTACTATGTTTGCATACTAAACATAGTGAACATAGACTAAGTACAATGATTTGAAAAATCACATCGTCTTATTGTAAAATATGGCTGGTGAAGCATAATTCCATAGCATGTGAGCATAGGGAACACCCTGCATGAAAATCCTGGTACACTCCTCAGCTGGATCAATATGAAATTACCAGCAATAACTTCACCAGGGACTATATCCTGTAACCTTTTCTGTTGTTGTCAAGGAGCAGTCATAAGCAGCTATACAGATTATAAGTCATGTGTCTGTACTACATTTAATGGGACAGTCCAATGTGCAGAGATGCAGTCAGAAAGGACAAGGAAAGGATCACACTACAATGAGTCTATAAAAACCATAGCAGTAACATAATCAGGGCCGTCATGTTTGAACAAGCATGAGTACTACTGCACCCTTCAGCTATTCTCAGTGCTGGACTGAGAAACAATTACAATCATGAGCACAGGGTATTTCAGCTAAGGTTCTGTGCTCTCACCCTAAACCATATTGATGTGTCAGTGCGAGGGACAGAGCATGATATTACCTGAACTGCTCTGAACCTAATTACAGCTGAAGGAAATTCATTACCATTAAACTGTCAGCCTGCCCTAGGACACACACATGGCCCTGATTTAAGGTGGGTGATGAGGATCATATTGGCACACTAAAGCTTTAGCGCTACGGACGAAAGCATTAACCTGGCATTAGCAGCCTCCTTTCCTGTCTCTCATTCTTTCACTGTCTCTCTTAGACACGCACACACACACACACACACACACACACACACACACACACACACACCTTAACTATCTTCCAAGAAGCTTTTTGTGTACTTTGTGAAAACCCCAGGCCATCTGTCTGCCAGCAGCAGACATATGACATGTGACATGATTGATTAAAGATTTTGTTATAATTCAATATTAGTGCTGTGCTTTTTTTAAGAAAGATGCTATCTAGAAGACTATCTCAAAGCTTCCAGTCTAGTTTCATAAGGAGCTAGATTACTCTCAATGTAATAATACCATGCGTAGTTATTAAACTGGAAGTACAGTACTGGTGCATTGTGTGTCTATTCACAAAAACAACAGAAGTTGCAGGGTTTTTTTTTTTTTTCCAGTCACTGAAATTACTAACACAATCACCATGACTTCAGTGAAGCTGTGGTACCAGATGTCCTCTCTAGCACATCCAAGTGTCAGTGACACTCTCCCTGAGCTGAGTTTGCGCGATGCCTGCTTATCAGAGCCACTCTGGGACTGCAATGTTACAGGATTAGATTTTGTGACAAATCGTCAGTCAGGAGAGTACAGGATTCTGTCGTTTGGTTGTCACAGGAAGTGGCAGCATCGTCAGGCTGGAGCACAACACTCAGTTGACTTTGAGATCAGATCTCAAAGCTGGCATTCACTGTCACTGTCTCCCTCCGCCAGCTCTCGACTTGTGTCCTTGACTCGCGTGGGACTTTCTTACAGGACAGACCTGCTTTACCTGTTTTCTGTACTTAACCCCCACACGCTCCCCAACATAGCTATAGTTTACCTTTTTCATCAGCACTAGAAACATGTCTTTACCTCTAAAAATGTAATCACCATCAGACATGTGCATGTTGTATGGAATCTTCTTTGAGGAAATATTAAAATAATAAGAACAACAGCCTTCTCTTGTCTATTACTGTCACTGAATATCAACATGATCAAAAGGGGAGGAAGGCTTGTATCACCGCATAGGTATAAACCTAGTGTAAAATAACAGGTTTTCTAGTATTAAATAGATATAAATGTTGTATGTAGACATTTGGCATAATGCGATTTAGGTTTGTCTTATATTTCAACATTTCTTTTAAATTTATTGTATCTTATTTTATTTGACTGCGCTAATGCTCTGCAACTGAGTGCAGCCCGTGTAGCTGGTGCTAATTTAATCCTTCACATAGATCTTCAAAAAAGGGTTTTGGCCTGAACCAGCGGGAGGCTTCATGAGTAATCCATTGTGGTTATGGGATTAACTGAAGCATCTGAAGAGCAATTACTGTCCAAAGAGCCCCAGTTTTATTGAAAGAGTGTAAAAATCGCAGCAGGCTTTTTCCCATTAACCACTGGAGCAGAATCACCTGGTACTGTACTATGTACTGTATGCTGCCCGGCTGCAATTCTGGCAATTCAAATCTCTGCAAATAATGCCTGTACAAATCTGTATACCTCTTGTAAGGAGCCTTGAATAAGGGAAATGATAAATGAATAATCACATAAGAAGGCAGTAAAATACAGGACCGGCTGCTGTAAAGAGACAATTTATAGCTCAACATTGATATTGCGGTGCAGAGAAGTTGTTTTTTTTTTTATTGCTTCCAATTTTGCATTCCAATATGGAAACAATTTTACTGAATAATCATTTACAAGCTCCGATCAAAATGAGATGACGAAATTCTTTTGACTTCTTGTTTTTTGAAACTGTGACTGATCAGTATCTGAGCTCAAATTGTGACCCACAGTCTGAACGAAGTTATATTGTACAAATAAATAAATAAATAAATAAATAAATGGCAACTGTAAATCTTGATTCCCTCTGAATAAAAAACAAGAAAAATGCAAAACAATTCCTAGAATTATCTGCACTTAAATGTTGCAAAGTGCAGTTTTTTGTTTTCCTGACATATTCACACACATGAATCCATGCCGCTCCACAGTCATTTCTTTGGTACACTTTCACATTCTGCGATTGGCCATGGCGTTTAACAAATGACCTGTGACTACTGATAGGAATTATGGGTCACATTAGTGAGAGATGAGTGGAACGAGATGGACAGGACTCTGCTCCACAGTGTCAAAATCCTAAGCATCACCTCTGTATCCCAGTATATGGTACTGACAAGCCCCTGAACTAAAGCACTTGTGTGTGAGGCATTGACAGCAGGGATGTGCATCACATCTTCATTTTTTGTCAAGTATTCAGGGTTTCCTGGATCCACGCTTTTGTCACACTTACCCGTCAACACCTGATGCGGATGGGTCATGACCCTGTCACTCTGCTGCGTACCCTCACTGATCTTCTCACACCTAAAAGGACAACAGGAGTCAAGTCTGATTCCCCTCTGTAGCACTGACCTTTAGTGCTGTACAGAACATTCCCCGGGCATCTCTATGGCCTAATTAGCCTTTTATTCTCTCTCTGCTCAGCATCGTAATATCCACTCAAGCCCGCTAGACATTTAGAATGGTTAACCTACTTTAAATTGGAGGCCTATTCTTAATCATTGTGCTCCCCGGGTCGTGTTTAAATTAACCAATGTTAAAATAACTTTATTTTTATTTTACTGCATTAGCATTAAATACGTGTCTGAAATTTGCAATCTCATGTCGTTTAAATAAACACAGCTAAAAAAGGTAGGCCTGATTTGTTTAATGTGTTTTGAAATATTCACTGTATTTCCAGGATTGGGTATAGAGAAGGCGTAGGTTGCCTTGAAATATCTGCAGGTCATGTTTAATTTGACATTGATATAAACTGAACTGAATCAATTCAGTTCATTACATTCACAACAAATCAGTGTTAATGAATATTTCCCCGAAATACCAGTCAGGTCAACCACTTGCTTGTGTGTGTGTGTGTGTGTGTGTGTATACAGTGTATACATATATCATACTCCACTCGCTGAGTACTGCTCATAACTATAACTTACAATGTCTGCCCCCTTACAACTACTGTTTTTAGCTGTTAAAATAGTCTTGGGCTCCCTCCATACAAATTTTCATAGGGCAAACCATCTTCTACCTTCTAAATCACCCCTGTGACACAACTTCCCTTAGAAGGTTTCAAAACATAATATCAAACATAGAAAACGCATCTGATACTGTGAATTCACTACAGCCATGTCAGAAATTAATAATGCCTATAGCTGTTAAAAAAGAAAGCAATCTCAAGGGAAAGTGCTTGGATGATGGCAAGTATTTATGACAGAGATTTAGGCAAAAAGTGATCTAACAGAATGCTGCCAACTGTGGAGTCAGTATTTGCCAGATTTAGAGGTATTATAGCATGCATAATTTGCATGTACTTAATTTTTCTGATCTGCTTATTTGTTCATACCTTAATTGATTTACTTGCTGTTAAAATCTTGGATAAGAACTGTGTGCCGCTCGTGTGTCCAGTTCTGTATGTTACATTTGAGTGCATCCTGTCATTTTATATAGCATTCATACATGGTGGACATCTATTAATGATTGAGATGTAACCCCCCAGTGTAGCCCAGAGCAGCAATGTGATGATGAACAGCTCCTGTTAAATTTACTGCTATAATAAGACTGCAATCTTGCACTTCCTGCAGTGGCCAGCCATGCTCATATCTCACACATAAATTAAAGGACAATACATCATGTTTCCAGCACGCCTGAGTCAGTAGTATGCACACTTGCTATGAATGTTCCATCCATCCTTCTCCAACCCCATATATTCTTTTAAAATAACTCGATAAAAATATAAACAAAATGAAATACAGTATATGATCAAAGCCTTGTCCTAGAGCACTTACTGATTTTAAGAAAAAAGTAGGAAAATATTGAGCACTTGCTCAACAGCTATTTATGGCTGTAATGGTTCATCATTAAATATGTCAGTGTCAAGTATTACATTACATTACATTACATGCATTTAGCAGACGCTCTTATCCAGAGTGACTTCCAGAATAATAGAACATAAGTGTATCCATTCCATTTAAACAAGCAACAGTGTCAGACCAGGCTGACAACACTCCCAGACCAGTGAGTGTGAGCGTAATAATATTCAAGCTCTACCACAAGTTAACTTGTGCAATCTGACAGAAGCCATGTATGTTACTACAATAGTACAAGTTACTACAGTAGTAGTATACAAGTATATCAAGTACACCATTATTCAACGGAGAATCAAGTATAAAGCTTGATTTTCTTCCTTGATGTTCTTTCATTTTACCGAAGCCTTTAAAATAAATGACTTTACATACTTCTTATAGTTAGTGCCTGATACAGGATAAAAATGGGACTTTAGACTGTCCCATTCGAAAAGAGTTTACATGATAACAGCCAGGCCAGGACACTGCCAATGGACATGGATGACTTTCTGTTTAATCAATGAAAGCTGTAATTTTATAAGTCAATGAATGAAAGCTGGCCTGTGGTCTAAATAAACTTAAGGGATGTTTTTTTCAGTCCATAAAGACATTCCATAAATCATGTCAGTGAGCCTGGGTATAATTTTTAATGCACCTGAGTGTTTGATCTTTCTCAGAGGGAGAGTTTTTGCTTAGTGTGCTGTTTCTTGAGCCACATAAAAAAAGACTGTTGAAAATTCTAGGGCTGAACCTTGAGACCCATCTCTACCCTATTTTCCGACCCATGTGAGATTCTGCGCTGGCAGCATGTCTGACTTTGTGTCGCAGCTCTGACACGCTGTAATTAGGTGTCAAACAGCTATACAGCAGGCCCCACGAGCCACCTTATGCCTCCAATGCATACTACTGACAATCCTTCGTAAAGTGGCTCCATCTACATATTCTGACTCAGTAACCAGGCGGATGCAAAAGTGCATGTTAACGGAATGTAAAACTGCCAAATTAGTTTTGTATCATTGCTTTGTATATTAGAAGACATGGAGATAACCAGCTTTGAATGGGAAAAAACACAGGAACAGCTGTACTTTCCATCTCAGGGGTGCAGTAAGTATATTTTGTTGTAGTTATGTTTAGCACCCCCCCCCCCCCAACACACACATACACACACACACACACGTATACACACACCAAACACCTTTTTTCCCACCTGCTTTGGTTTCATGTCCAGCATGGACATGTCAATTATTCTGCTTCCTGCCTTTTGCCTGCAGGCAGACATCCTTGTTATTGTTGTGTTTCCTCAAGGAAGGAAAGACACCCCGGGGGCTACAATGCTACTGGCTGAAGTAGTGTAATTGTCCCCTTAAGAGAGGACCTCACCCTGAATTTCCTCACTAAATTTCCATGCATGTGCTTATGGAAAAATGCAAGCTATGCAAGGCTGTCTGTTAAGCAAGTTAATAATGTAATGATAATGTAATATTGAATGGATGCAGTTTTGAATCTTGCATTGTGTGATGGCTGTTCCTCTGCTTGTTTCAAAGGGAATTTTTACTGCATACTCTCTGGCTTCAGGAAATGAATAAGTCTGCAGCCTGAACAATTGTTCTCAGGACTCAGTGGGTGACATGTCCCCCTGAATGTGAAAATCAGCTTCACGACCCTATGCTTCCCATAGTCACTTGGTGAATACAATCTACAAAGGCAAAATAGCGGAGGAGCTTATAAACAGGGTCAATCTGCCATTTTGCTTGTTCCGTGTTTGCATTATTATTACAACATAATTGATGGGATTTACAAAGTTTAACATTCTCATTTTAAATCACTAATCATTCTCTTCAAAACATTTTGGTGCATTCTCTCCAAGGCTACAAACAATGTAGCGAATGGCATTCCACTAGCGGAGATGAAACCAGCTTCTCGCAAACTTATCACCTTCCACATTTCATCAGTTTTAAATGAGCCTGAATGAGATACCCGCTGCGTGCCCTTTCTTGTAATTAATGGGCCTGTCTGGTATCTGATGTCTATCTTCTGTGTGAATACAAGCATTCTGAAAGTTTTATTGTTTGCCTCATCAGGATACTGGTGAACTCCTGATAGTCAACATACATCTAAAGAGCCTCAGCAGGGATAAAAACCCACCAAGGTTCATTTCTTCATTAGTCATCTTGATGTAAACCAGCAATTTCTGACCAGGATCTTGTCGGCTGGTCTGTGGGAATATTGCACACGTTGCCTAGAGTCCAGCTATATAGAATGATTCTTAAACAACTGGGACATCTAATGGTACATTTACTGACCCATTTGTTAACACAATGAAGAGAATGTACTTCATCAATACATCATCTTTAGGTCAGAGTTACATTTATTGCAAGTACTCTCATTTTTAATGCTTCTTTATAATGTGAACCAATTGTTTATAGAGGGAAACTACAGAATAGGTGAATAATGATATGATTATGAAGTTAAATCCAGTAAACGTACAATACACTTGGAGAAACTACAAATGGATATTGAACATTAGCAACACTGAGCAATGAACCATCACTTTGTTAGAACATAACAAAAAATGATCAATTTTGTATTCTGTATGACGATTAGCAGGAATCTCTTTCCTGTTTAGGATGCATTTTGAGATGCATTGTTAGCTTGGAATGTTAGAAATGTTACATAAGTGTGGGGGCTTACATTACAGTTCCTTGAATAAATTGTCCATGTGATGATACAGCTATGTAGCCTCTGCCAGAGGAGACAATTGTTAAACTGTCTTGGTTTTTTCATGTATCTCCAACAGAATTGGAATAGTCCTTAAGATGTTGACCATTTAGCGATTTCCAAGTTGCAGAGGATGCAAGGATGTAGAAGTCATGCAGAGGATGCAGTTTCAGAATCCAGCCCAGATTATCTGAGCCATGTACCTAATAAAATGGTCAGCTGATCAATACCATGTGTGTGTGTGTGTGTGTGTGTGAACTTAATTTATGTTGTTTTTGCATGTGATCTATCCATAGCTGCATATGGGATAATACTAGTTTCCTTTCCATACCAGTAATGTGTAAATTTGAAGTTTCTTGGAAACAAATTTCATTCAAAGATCCTTCCCAAAATGGTTTCCCACTAGTCTTCTGAGTTCTTGTGTGTTTGTTTGTTTCTTTAGTTGCAACCAGATGTCTCATGCTTAAAGAAAAGCAGACATTTTTATTCAGATAAATGCTTTCATTTCCACAAAAGCAATCTAAAACATAATCTGTTCCCTGCAAGAATCATGTCATCATGTCCCTTTTTCCTCTGTAATGGATTTCAGGACATGGACTTGTGGATCTCAGTCAATAGTCTGGATGCAATTTATTTCACAGTGAATCGCAACTGCTGTTCATCTTTCAGTAGGAATACTATCATAAAACATTTGATTGAAGGTCAAGAATTTCAAGGTAGGATCTTTACATTTTAATTGATTCACTGCATTATGGCATTGCTATCTCCTATATCATATTGAGTAGTATATCTTCTTACCCAATTCACCCCCTAAATACTACTTGCATGGGTCAGCTAGCTCTAAATGCAGCAGGAACACCTATCTACATCCATGATTCTGTGCACTGAAATCCATTACAGAGAAAACAGAGGAATTCATAATGCATGCAATGCTCGTATGGCTGACTGGCGTCTAACTGGTGCAGACCACATTATGAATGAAAGAACGGAGTGTAGAGTGCTGCTGCTCTCCTGGGAGACAGAAGCTGCCTCAGAAACAATAGGAATCTGCTTCTTAGTGTCTGGGACATTCAGAGGGCCTTCCTGTGCACAATTCATCAGCATGGACAAAATCCAATGCGATCAGTATCAAGCTTTTATTTAATGTAATATCCCTGTTTTCTGAAGTACAGTTTCTCCCCCAAACCACTGTTTTTCTATGCATTTTTGTTGTTAAATTACTTTAGATGATCAATGCCAAAGCTCATAACAGCAAAAAAGGCAGGACAAGAGACACAACAGTGCACATTAGTGTGGGTCCATGCACCATTCTGCCTATTAAACTTTTGAGATGGACCCAGAACTACATGTTAACTTTAATCACTTCCATATTGGGCTGTAGGCTCAGACTCTGTGCACTGCTTATTGCTTCTGGGGTGTGTAAGTGTTCCCATAGCTTCCTCTAGAAGCAAATGCTTTCAGTAATCATATTTTATGCTATTTACCTATGCCTGATAGGATCTAAAGTCCCTGATAGCATACAAAATATATTTTAATATATCCAGTGTACAAAAAAGAAAACAAAGAGGAAAGGCCCAGGGAGATACACATTATTTTTATAGTAAGAACCTATTAAGAAAAGAGTATTGTATGCTACCATACAATAGTTTACACTTTGAAAACTGGATAAATTATGATATAATCAGTGACAAGTGTTGTGAGGTACACTGTAGTTACTGTAGGGCTGTTAACACTAATGTGCAAAGGTCTGTTGCGTATCTCTTGGTTCACTCTCACCATAGTAGATCATGCACTGAATGTATTATTTTAGCTAGCTACTAAGGGGCAGCAGTTAGACAGATCTAAATGAGAGTGGAAGGGTGGTAAGGTGGAAATACTTGGAGTGAAGTGGAAAAACTTTTCTTACACAGAAAGAGTCCGATCCTGATGTACTTTGAGTAGTCGCTGTCAACACTGCATGTCAATACACAGTTAAACTTCTGATCAGAACTTTTCAGCAGATAGCTTTTCACTGTGGTTAAAAATAGTGAAACTGAAGCATATTTGTGACAGTTAATCTCTTTACCAAGAATGTACTGCTGGTTCATCGACCAACAATTCAGGGGAAAGAACTGAATAAACTCTCACCCACTAATGAGAATATGTGTACACAACATTTACTTGCATTTACACAGGACACCAGCCCAAGTAGCAATACCGCTATATTCTACAGGGACTTTGGCAATACATAAGGAATGCATTTTGATTACTTTTGCCAGTACTATCACAAGAAGAATACAGTTTCAAGTGCTTGGATTATGGATTATGATATGTGAAAGAAACATAAAGACATTCTTGTTGCCTCTTTTCTCGAAAGGAACGTGTGTAGTTTTCCCCTTAAAAACAGGCAAGACCTGGAAGCTACTATGTTGTGGAAATTGTGTAGTTTATTACACATACAATCAAATGGCCATGACAGCCAATTCTATTGTGGTGCTGTCAGAATCATTACCTAAGGTTCCACAACATGGACACTCGACACCTGCCAGGAGACTCACTTGTCTCATTGTCAGGCCAAAGCCTTCCTAGTCGTTGCTATAATATCATTTCCACTTTATAAATTCCATGTGGTATTATACTTTTTAGGAAAGAAACGATAGACAATTTCCACTAATACTAAGGTTGACCCGAGCTCTGGCAGCAGGCTCAACATACTGACAATTTTCAAGGGTGAATATTTTTCCACATTCATGATAAACTAATTTCAGGAAATGTTCTTAGTTAGGAAATCTTTACAATCGATTACTATGAAAGATGAAAAGCCAACAGTTTAGCCAAATAATAATTACCAATTTAGGTTATCCAACAAGTTTATGTGTTTGTTTTATACAGGGATGCTTCTGATTTTGTGCTTTAAATTCTGTTATTATTTTCTTTATTTACAAGCAGACTTCCTTATCCTTGGTTACGTACATTGTTTTCACCAATTAATGTGGCTGGACATTTTTCAAATGAAATATAATTTTATGCTATATATATATATATATATATATATATATATATATATATATATATATATATATATAGAGCATTGTGCAATATAAAAACGTAGCATAGCTTATTTATTATGCTATATAAATATACTTTTAGTAAGAACAGTAATCTTACATGTTAACAGGACAAAATTGAGTTGTTCACTTCATGGTCTCTTCCTTTCCACAGTTTGTAGATTGGTGATCAGCCCTTGAGAAAGTTCACAATATCTGTGGGTCTGACCAATTACTGAACAGAAAGGATTTTTTGCACTTGAATTCCTGAGACACTGTATGAATCAATATAGTTTGCTCTTGTCAAAAACGCTAATAAATTCTCAAGATTTCAGATTGCATATGAATAATCCAATGAATCAATCCAGTTTCAATCAGGTGTCACTCTTTATAATAATGGCAGTCATCTTCATTGTAATCATTATTCCAATGAATCTCTTTTCTCATGATATCAATGATAATTTTCAGTTAACTTTTAACTAACAGAAAAATCTATACTAATTATTATTATTTATTTTATTTTATTTTTTGGTGCTTTTAAATACATTGTAAAGATTGTACATGCATAAATACATGCTACAGTTTTATATTTACCAATGTTCTTGGTCTTTTCACACTAATGGTTTTCCAACCGACGTAGCAAAATTAATATTCAGGCCAGGGGAATTTTATGAACACTGTAACCTACACAGGAAATCTTTGAGTTCACAACTTCTTCTCATTAGCTCTGAAGTTACAGCTGTGGGGAATAAATATGATTTCTTGGTACAGGTTGAACAATTTTCTATGCATTCAGACTATTAAAACCAAAAGGAATTGTCCATAAGAATGATCTAAAGCAATCAATTTGTAATCTTGTTCACATAACTACAATGTGCAACATACTGGTGTCCCACTGATGTGGTATGGATAAGAACATCCCTATCTTGTTCCAAAAGGAGGTTAGTTATACCCCTTAAGATGCCAAAAAAAAGGATCTTTTTCAGCAATGCAGTTAAGTGCTTCACAGCAAAACAAAGAGCCTTCCCTCTTCCATCTGTTGGCTCCATATGATACTTTCATAAAAGACAGCCAGAATTATGAATATTACAGCTCAGAAAATGACTGCTGATTGCTTTCTTATCCCACCACTGCCCCTGAGGTTTTCCACTGGCTTGGGCTGTTGGCACTTGCTGAGATTTTTTTTTTTTTTTTTTATCTGGAAAAGCCCGAGGTAATCAGAGCCAGGGACATAGTACAATTGGCTGGGGATATACTGTAGTATTCTATGAACATTTTGGGTTGATATTATAACAGTAACCTTCAAGAATATAAGAAGTACTCCAGTTATCGACAATTTTCCCAATTTTTTCAATCAGCTGTCATGCTACATATTTCCCAAAGTGCTTCTGTAATCAAATTTCATCAAAAGAAAAAAATCCAACCTTTTTTACTATTATTAACATTGTGTGCTGCCATATCTACAGCCAAAGAGTGGAACCTGAGAAAAGCTACAAAAAAGTAGTATGTGGAGAAGTAAAAATACTATCCAGATAAACTATTAAATCCGCTGAAATGTAACATGTAAAATTGTACCCACTCAGACGTCTGCCCAATATAAACAGATGAAACACACATACATGTTTTATTTTACTTACATCTGTTTTTTATACACTAAGGATATCTACTATAACTCTATTTCTATACAGGTTTACCTAGGTGGTCTGCAGAGACTGATAAACTGTAGTCAGTCTTGACCTGCAGCAAAGTCTGTGGATAGCAGTCAAGGAGAGGAGTCAACATGTGATAGGAGACCAGATCACTACAGTAAATCCAGCCATTCTCCATTTGAGTTATTACCAGCGGCAAAGAATCTTAGACTTGTGGAGGTATCCCCACAAGTTTCTACACATGAAGTGATCAAGGCCATCGCAGCCCAATGGGGAGAACTTTGCCTGAGTCTGTGCTCTGGGTTTTTAATCAGCTGCTTAAAGAAAACATGTCTGCTGCCTTAGAAGAGAAAAATGTAACTTTCCAGGGAAATAATTTAATCAATAAAGAATGGTGTAGGTCTTAAATTGGCCAAAAAATATATGCTGAATTAAAAGCTTTGTAAAATTACAGCCTGACTCACTGGTCACAGCCATTAGCTGAACTGTGTGATGTCACAGGTATGGTTGCTACTTCAGTGGATAACCAACATTGAAGCATGGTAGCAAAATGGCACACAGTAGCATGTAAATTTAGTCAGTTTAGCTACCTTGGCAATGTTTCCTGGGGGGTTATGGGCTAAAAATATCAATATTTTTTTGAGTTGCATGCATGGGTTTAGAAGTTAATGTAGAAGTAGAAGTAGTCTTTTATGTCAGGGCATGCCATATAGCTAGCTAGCCAGCAAGCTGAAATGATGTTCGCAAGCTTGCAACTACATTATGACAGATCTAGCTTGTGAGCTAACTCGTAAACAAGATGCAAAATCACAACAAACAACAGGAATGTTTTGGCTAACTTAACCATTTTCACACACTAAACTAATCATTTCTAATTAGCTAACTCATAAATGAGCTATTAAAAATATTAAGCATGAAAAAGCACTAATCAAGCATAAGGCAAGAGAGGTAGAAGCATAAGGCAGGCAGCTAATCCAACAGATGTAAGAGAGCATAAATGAACAACAAAGTTTTTCATAACAGCAGAAGCCCAGCTGCTAAAATTATAGGTTATATGTGTTGCACGATCACTTCACCTTTTGACAGACTCCAGTCTCTCATAAATCAAGCTAACTAATAATTTTAGCTCTGTGGCCAGGCTATTGCTGCAAGTCCTCTGATGGCTTGTGCTCATCTACATCTGAAAGCTTTAGCATATATATCAAAAATACAGCAGGGCCCCGGTCTTGAACATTCATGGAGATGTACACCTATGCAGAGTAGAGATAACTTGACAGTGTTAACATTTCTGGCATGAGTACAAATGGAACTGGATTGTTTTATTACAGTGAGTGGGCTATTCAGTGGAGATTAGGAATGTGTAAATCTTGCTTGTAGTCAACTTTTTTCACATGAATTTGCCGAAAATGAGAATAAAAGAAAAGAAAAATGAGTATACTGTTGTTTCTAACTTTCTTGGTCCCATTCTGAAAAACTGCACTCAGTCATTAATGTATGGACCAAATTCGCCAAATAGATTTGTAGGTATATGCCATAGGGATAACTGGAACAGGCTCTGTAGGTTGCTCAATGTTGTATTCTTCCTCCATTAAAAATAGATTTCTAGGTAAATACAATAAAAAAGCTCATGGCTGAGTGTAGGCTGATGGCAGCTAGATGCAGTTCACTGTTGCTAGTGATCGCAACCAAACTCGTAACATAATATCTTGATTTCAAAATGTTTTCTATAGAGGTATTTGTAGAGCTTTGTAAAAATACCTATAATATTGCTTTTCCGGTATTTACAATTTGTTGTTCACACAGTAACAATACATTTATATATGGATGTATGATACATGCATGTATTGACCTATCCTGCACATTATACTGCTCTGCCACAACTTTCCTTCTGAAATCAAACCAGGTATTACAGTTGTGTTTGTATCATAAACACTGTTTACTGTTAATGTCAATGCCTGCTCATAACTGTGTGTACAATTTGTCAAAGACAATTTAAATGAATTATGGTTACACTTTATAAAGGTGAAAGTGGTGGCTAAGTTGAATTGTTGAAGTCACTGTAGCATAAGGAATTTGCAGCAGATTGTTAAATTGGATGTCTTAGGTACCATATTTCTTGCAAGTTAAATAACATTTTGCAGAGCGGAGAGAGCCAAAGCTAAATTGCCAGCTAAATAACTTAATGTGTGATTTTTTTACTATTTGAAATAGTGCCAATGGAATAAACAGACATTTTGGAGAAATCACAGAGCAAAATGTAAAAATATTGGACATGTGGACATCTGGACCAAGTAATTACAAATTGTAAAAAAGTGAAAATCATCAAAAAATGTAAGACGATGCAAATGTAAACTTAGTATGAATGTTATCTTCACAAACGTAGGAATGGATTAATGTCAACAAAACTTCTGTCATTCCTTTAAGATCCAGCACCAATAGCAATAAATCATGTCACAGGTTGTTTCATGATTTATAGGGATTTTACAACATTGTCAAATATTCATGGAAAATAAGATAAATCACTATACATTGTATCGTTACCTGCCATCAAAAAATAAGCAAGAGCATCACAATTTATGTTACTGACATCCTTACAACTTTTTTTGTTAAATGAACATATATTTATCAGGGGTACAGCTATATTTTAAGCTTAGAAGTATTAAATGATTCTCAAAATGCTCTTCTGCAAAGACAAATTCAGCTTCATTCAACAGTTTCTATCACGTTTCCAGTGGCTCAACAATAGATTGCTGTCTCTTATGTTGAATTACTTAACTTGCTGACTATATTTCAGCACTAGTGTCTTTAATGGAATGTCTGATGAAAAGATCACTCTGAATCCCGAGTGTTTCCCCTTTTGTGGTTTCTTGGAATAGCACTTAATAACAATTTAATGATCACCACATCATTTGGAGGTGTGCCTCAGTGGCAGAGAATTAATTGTTTCTGCTATGAAACATGAGGCATAACCAGCAGAGGAAGATTGTTTACCTCCAGGTCAAAGGGCATTCTCAGGTGAGAGCAAGC
Source organism: Megalops cyprinoides (assembly GCF_013368585.1). NCBI lineage: Eukaryota > Metazoa > Chordata > Actinopteri > Elopiformes > Megalopidae > Megalops > Megalops cyprinoides. The sequence continues at coordinate 14,696,856 of NC_050598.1, read as the reverse complement.
TCCTCTTTTCTTTCAGCGAAATAACAAATGGCTTCCGCCTGAATTCTGGTATAATTGTAAGAATGAAGGAGGGAGACAAAAGGGGAGAATGACAATTCCCTCTTTTCAGAGGCGACTCTCGTTAACCTTTGGCTTTCCCGTTCCCCAGCTGCGGTGGACCTTTGGTCGTCTCTCCAGATATTTTAATCAGAACTAATTGATAGACAGCCAGAAAGCCATAATTACCACTTCAAAAAATTTCTCATGAATTTTTTATGACATGCAAACACTACCCAGGGTTTTGCTTTCAGATCTCTCCCATTTGTGAATGCAATGTGAATTTGATTGTAGGAAAGGCGATGGATCCCATTTTGCAGCTCATTAAACTCAGCACTGTGGCCAACAAGGTGAGCAGGTGGAATTATTTTGTAGAGAAGCCTGGGTGTAAGACTGCTTGGCAATTAACATTAGGAAATGCAATTTATTAAGGTGTGCAGAAAATTAGTAATTTAAGTAGTTGGGCCACCTCTGCAGCAAGAGAAACTGTACCCCTGCTAGCAATTGCTGAAATCTCATAATTCTACAACCGGGGGGGGGTGGAGTTGGGAGGGGGGTGCATTGTGGGGAATTAATGAGTAGGGGTTCAGGGTTTGGATGTGGGAAATAAAACAAGACCATTAACGAGGTAATAAGACAAGAACTGCCAGGGCATGTTGTCTGGATTCAGCGAGGAACTTCTGGAGACCATCAGGTTACTTGAGAGATGTGTACCCCAAATTATTATTTCTTATCTGACTTTGTGACACCACATCTTAGTTTCTATAGAAACTATTTTAGACACAGCAGACTTAAATGAATGTGGAATATGTACTGCATGTTGTTGGCAAATGAGAGGGACTTTTTGCATCATGTTTCATCATTTTTTCTGATTTATATTGTCTGTTTGTCAAGCATGTATGTGTTGAATGTTAATTTTTAAAATGTATGTGTTGAATGTTAATTTTTAAATTATTTTATATGTTTACTTTTGACACATTTATTTAACATCATTGGAAACATATGAATATAATTCCTTTTGTCTTTACAATTTAAAACAATTGCTGGAACTAATTTTCAACTAATTTCCTGTACAATGTATGGTTGTGTACTCTTTTTGCATCATATTTATTAATCCAAAGGAGGAAGCTAGAATACTGTGGTTCGCAAAGTATTATTTAAGCAAGAGATGACACAGATGATTAAATCATTAATCATAAATTATTTGAATGGTTCTCCTAACCTAAAGAAATTCATGGAAGCTGTGATCCTGTTAAATTAATGCAACAGCTATTGAAATACTGAGTATGTGAAATACTGAAAACATTGTTTTATAAATCTTTATTTAGATGGCATTGTTTTAAAGCAGCATTTCATTTGGTCCCATCAGCTGTCATTCAACTTGATTCCTGGAATGCAAACACAACCTGCTGTTCTGAAGAAAGTGTAGGAAGTTTAGGTGAAACTTACACATAAACAGCATAGAGACCTGTCAGTGGACACCTGCATATCACAATCCATACTGTGGTAATTATTACAATCCGTACTGTGGTAATTATTACATGTCCCCGGCAACAGCTGCTTCCTTTTCATTTTGGAGTCAAAATGTCCCTCTGTCTAGCTAATCCTTATAATTAAGAAGAGGACCACCCAATGCCGACTTATTGTATAACCTAAACAGATGTTCTGGAAATCATTGCTTGTCACTGTGGGGCTGCATTAGAATGCTATTGTAAGTACCCATCGACGTGTCCCCTGTATAGCTGGGCAGCTGTTAATTTGAGCTGTCACATCGCGGCATGCTGCTATCCCAGCCAAATGCATCTCTTTGTCATGTGTTGCTGTAACAAAAATACAAGGGCAGGACCACATAAATGCCTTAACCCTTGCACTGACAAATATGGAATATTTGTCATATGTCCTCACGCCCTCACTCTTAAAGTAAATAGTATAGATTAATGAAATAACCGTATGAATTTGTTCTATATGATCAGGCGGTTGATGATGAATATGCAAAAAAGTTTCAGAATGCTTTTGAAGCCATTGCTGATCTATGAGGAAAAATGGTCTTTACATTTATGTCTCTTTTTATATATATTGAGTTAGTTATTTACTTTTAACATTTCTAACCTACTTTGCAGTACATTCTGCACCTAAGGAAACATCCATACGGTTAATGCAGTTCAGCAGCAGAGTGTGTTCCAGGCACTTGAAACAAACATCCTGCCTAACACAGTTACAGAGAGATGGTGGGCAGAGAAAGAGGTTCAGATATTGTGACATTTACTTCCTCGAAAATATACATTTTGTAAAAGGAGGTGTACAAAAATGGGATTGCATCCTGTCTTGAAATAATGGGATCATGACTTAGGGGTCATACTTAGACTCCATAAATGTTTATGTCATTCCGAGGGTACTGTACATCATTCATATGAAGCTAGGAATGTCCAGTGTACACGTGTATTGTTGTCGTATTATAAAATGTTTCAGTAGTACTGTACTTAAGAAGTGTTGTTCTCAGCCATCAAGTGATGTTTCATGCATCTTTCATACAATTCTTTGATCTGAGTGTGACTCACAGGATTTGGGTTGTACATGATATACATTTACCCAGCTTGACATTGTCCGACTCAGATCACAACATGTACCCTCCATAATAACAGAATGTTCTGTCTGTGCTGGTGCACTTAATAAGGACAGATCTTTGGTGTTGTGATTCCGACAAGATAGCAAGTATGATCAACTTTAGCTTCAACAATGGCAGACAGAATGTTATGTGTCAACAGCCACATATCTGTTCACAAATAGAATATCTGTGGTTATAATCCCTTCATTAAAGCCACTGTAAAGATAGGAACAGTAACATGTCATGCTTTTGTTGACATTCATTTAGTGGGTGCTATTATACATTTGGAATGGTTAATGCACAAGACTGTAGTGTATATGGAAAGAGGGGCCAGACAGATACAGTGCATGTGGGAATGTCAGTTGAGATTTGCATCAAGTTCAAACCAAACAGCTTGGTAGGACATGGTTCTCAGAATGTGTTGCCTAATACTGTTTATTTTCTGAAGTAAATATTACAAAATGATTGAGCCCTTTACAGACTGTTTTAAACATTTACCTGCACACAAATTATCTCATGCTGGAATGAAAATGCTTCACTGATTTCAAAGCTATTCCAATAGACCTCAGAGTTTTCCTTCACAACAGAAGTCAAGACAATAACAGAAGTAAATAATAGGAAAAAGAAATACTTGTATATTTATGTATAAAAGGAAATTCTTTAAATCTGCAAATATCAAACATTATTTGTGTTGATTTATTTAAATATAGGAGAAGAAAAAAACAATTTTGGATTGTGACACAAATCTAATATTGTGTCTTAAATCCTCTCTGAAAGATTGTATTAGGCTTTATAAAAAGCCATCTCTGGAGGATTACAGAGCTGCCAAATCACATGATTTCCATGCTTGGGCAGCATTTTTTTTCTAAACATGATTCAGACAATAACCTGGATCAACTTAAAGGCCTGCTATTGAGGACCAATAACAGTTTTTTTTTTCCTTTTCCAGTCAATGTCAGAATACATCATTGACTGGAAAGGACCAGTAATCTCTAAACCATGGAAACCCCCTCCCTGTTTTTTTTTTTCTCTTTCATTTTTTTGAATTTGCAGTGGGGCTTCAACTCAAATGCCATTTGGCAAAATTGAAGCGGATGCCTGTTGCTTTTCTGGAAATCAGTCTCAGCATTAATGCTCTATGTGTGAGCAGTCTGATCGTCAAACTACCATTTTCTAGGCCTCCGAATGAGATCCATATGCAGCGGGGCCATAAAAGCTTCGGCTATGAGGATGCTTTGTTGCGGACCGACGTGGCATGCTGCGGCCCCATGGCTGTGCCGAGTAGGAGGAACAAAGCTGGATCAGCCACTGGGGAGTGCTTTGGGTCGGGTCTGGCCCCGTCGATGAAGCCCAGAGTCTCCGCGGGGACCCTCCGCAGCCCAGGGGTGAATGTGTGGGTAGGGAAGAGCACAACATCCCTCACCAAGCCATGTGCTCTGAAGATGAGAAAGGTCTGTGAGTCCAATAGAGTCCAATACTATACGGCGGTTACGCCCAAGGATAGTGGCACATGGGTTCAATGTATGTCAGAGCTATGGCCGTAATGGTATGTTTTGTGTTGTTGGGTTTTGTGTTTTAAGCCACTGTATTTAAATTCAGAAAATGAAGATGGCATATTACCTGAGTCAATCTTTGTGCCAAGGCCAATGCATACACAAATTCATCATAATATGGGCTCACAGAGCAAAGGCTTTTTTCTGTTATTTCTTGCGCTTTGTGTGGGCAGCACAGTAAACCTCATCCATCCAGTGTCATAAAAGTCAATGTAAGAAATGAGTGGAAATATTCCACACCCACATTGTTTTGGAATGATTTAAAACATCTACAGCACTGTTCATTAATCTGCCGTACTGGACAAGGCTCAGACACTGGAGAGGGGAGGTTTTCTGTACAATAGGCATGTGCAGGAAAAAGTGATAAGATTTTCACTCCACTATAAAATCAACATGAAGATTACAAATGTAGATTGAACTCCCCATTGTTAACAGATGGAAGCAAAAATATTCATCAAATACCTTTTACCGTAAAAGAACATCGAGATTGCTAACTAGATCTTTTAAATAAAACATTATAAACTTAATTTTCTTCCAAGAAAGATACAGTATATTATTAATGTGTTAATGTGAATCAGTGCTTAGCTACAGATTGCTAACCAGCTAGCTCTGAGAAACATTTGTGAGGCAAATGTGTCAGTGCTCCCGCCTCCTAGCTGTTGTGTTTTTGTTTTTCCCTATCCATGTGCTTTTGTTTTCCTTGTGTTCTAGCCCTGCCCCGCTCTCCACCCTGTCTCCGCCCACGTGATCATCTCCACCTGCCTGCCTGCACACCTGCTTCCAGCAAGGCTGGAAAAAAAAATTTCTAAAAATTTCTTAATTCTAAATTAACATAAACTCCCCTTCATACACCTCCAACCGCAGTCATGGTGCAATCCACAGCCGGACAATACGGGGTTGAACATAAATCTTAATTTCTCATTCCTGTTTAATGCTAACATATGAATGTGCAAGGAAAAAAAGAATACCCCTGAATCATTAACAGCTTCACCTGAAAAAGATTGTAGCTACTGCAGTATATTGTTGCAAGGAGCTAGAATAAAACATTTCTGTGCCATAAGCCATATCATTTGCAAAATACCATAGAAATATGAAAATTCCTATAGGTGAAATACTGAAAGTTGGGCATGAAATGGTTAATCAAAAAGAAAAAAAACACAGATTATAAGCACAAATCATTTTATGCAAATGAGAAATATGACCATCTGACGCAACACGTTGTTTGTCAGGGTGAACAAGATTTTTAATCTGCATATTAATACATGCCGATCAGAGAGAAGTGAGGACTTTAAGAGTGAGTAAGTGCATCAGGTAAGAATAACTAACGCAATTAATCAGTGAAGGCGGATGGCTTTGACAGAGCATTGCACATCTGGATTACAGTTAGACCTGCCACACACTGTCATCTCCATTCTCAGACATAAAAACTGTTGGGAAGATGCTTAATTAAGACCTAAGTCATTGTACAGAAAACAGGTGGACAAAGAGGCATTCACAGCTGTAATCACCAGAAGATCTGATTGGGGTATCCAGCAATAATAACCAATAACCAATCATATTTGCTGTGATGGGGCAGCTGAGAGTTGCACAGGCAAGTAAGAATCCTAATCTAATTGTGAAGCTGGTTGATACTTCTCCCATAAAACAGGGTTTTGATTTATGACACAGAAATGGAGATGTGCAAAATGAAACATTTTATAAAAAAAGACAGGAGAAACTCATAAAATAAGCAAATGTAAAAGGGTAAAATGGTTAAAACAAGAGGGGGGGAGAACAAGGAGGTAAAAACAAGCCCTTCCTCAGTTCTGTCTTTGTTTCTCTCCTCTTGCCTAAAGCTCTTTAACACCAGGTGGGTGTGGCTTCTCAATTAAGCAATTACCCAATTATCCAATGCCCTACCAGCTAGACAGACACAAACTTTCATGCTTTTAACTGTTTGGTTTGAACTTCATAAGAAAAGGCTTTTTATTGCAGGCTTTGTATGGTAGAACACTGAATACACAGGGGAACACACAGGGCCCTTAAGTATCCATGCAAACAAATACATATACACAAAATGGCAAGGAAAATAATAAAAAACAGGAAGGAAAAATGTCTGTTGGGAAAACTGTACCTGCACACTGCTCATTCTTTAAACCTTCAGGGTTACATTTAACATTGTCATTGAACCCCACCCCCCCATCCGTCACAATCTGGTGACCAGGGAGAGGTTTCGCCGCTTGGATGTGGCACAGGATGCCAGTCTGAAAGTGATTGTAATCATGTGTTATTATGCAGCCAAGGCCACTTTGCTTTTACAGTGGTGGCTTTTGATGGTTCTGTTGCCCCTTTTTTGTGGAGGAGAGTCCATTGACTGCATTCAAAGGGAAAGAAGCTTTTTGAACCTGGAAGGAGAGCGGCTGTGGGCAGAGTGATTTAGTGAGGCTGTTGAGAGGGAAGAGTGCCTTTGGTCTTGCCTCCTATTGATAACACATCATATTTTTTGTTCATTTCTGAATTCCACTTCTCTTTCTAATGCTTTCCAGTAGACTTTTAGCACATGCATACTCTGCGTGTGAAGCCTGTTGAGGCAATAGGTTTTCACTGACAGCCATGTGCTTTTTGATCATTAGAGTCAATGGAGAAGGACAAATGGGTGAAGAGTTTTACAGGTTGTGAATAAAGAACCTGAGCATTTTTTGTACTTTTTACTTTTTCCCTCTTTTTTCATTTTTCTGTATGTGGAAGCCTTCTCTTAAATATATATTTGATTTATTTATACTTTGAAATTAACTATAAAATAATAAATTTTGACAAATCATAATAGCTTAAATGATAATAATAATAATAATGTAATTATTCAGGATTCTCTTTCCTGGCCATCTTGCCTGCTGTTTTAAGCATACACTCTACTTTAGATCATCACAGAAATATTTTATTTTCTGGCCCCCTGGGTATAGAAAGTGAATGCACTGCTGTGACTTTCCACTTTAATTGGGCTGGGAGGCATTTCATAGACAGAAAAAAAAGATTCCAGGTGTTGCTATTGATCTTCTCCTAAGGTTGAAAAAGATATACACGTCCAATAAATCAATGTGTCCCAATTCTGGTGTGCATGAGGAGGTGTAAGTGTTCAGCGCCTTAAGATGCGTTTGGCGATGCACTTTCAAATGAAGGGTTATTTCTGGCGTGATTTGTGTTGACAGGAGTTTGGACTGCACTTTCCAGCTTTCCACACGAATGATAAGTGAAGCAGACATGAAACAAACACCTTAGAGCTGTGAGGGACTAAATATTAAAGACTTAAAGCACAGTGGAGAGGTGAAAGCTTGAAGGTTACCCATGCTCCTTCACATCTGCGCACATCATCTATGGTGTATTGGTGAAACAAAGAGGTGAAGGTTTAGCAGAGGCAAAGAGCAGCACTAGACATACTTTTTTATTATTATTGTAGGTCTTCTGAGGGGCTATTTGGAAGCTCTTGTGTCAGTTGTGTGATGGACTGGTGCTACTTCCAACTGGTGCTACTTAGAAAGCCATGATATTGCAGTAGGCCAAGTTAGCCTAGTTACCTAACAAGCAAAGCTAGATAGCAAAAACTTGCTACAAATGCAATGCATTTGGATTTGTTTGCTGCCTGATATCCAGCATATTTTCAGTGGCCTGTTTTATGACTCATTGTTGGCTAAGGATTTGCTCAAAACCAAAGCTACAGCTGAACTCAGACTCTCACTGTGTTTTGCAGATCTTAAAGTAGCTGGTACTGTAGCTCTTGTTTTTTTTTCCTCTACACTAATATTTTATTATACTTTACTCCATAGATTTTTTTTTTCAACCACATCCATGTGTTTCTTTCCTTCTTACTGATTTTATTTTCCTTTATTGTCTTGACTATTGCAATACTGCAAATTGGTAAGGGTATTCTATGTCTGATGTTTAGGTCTGATCAGAACCCCTGAAACCTCCCTCTCCTGGGCCCAGGCCCCAAATAAGCCAAATGTATTTGCAAACATTCCTACCACAATTTAAAATTGATAATATCTACCAGAACATTGTCAAAGCAATGCCAACAAAGAGAGGTGAATATTATTAAACTGCATAAATTAAAGTCAGCTGGAATGAAAGCATAGTCGTAATAATGTTTGCCTTCTGAGCTGGGTTTGAAATTCAATTGTTCAACAATAATTTTTATATAAAATCTGTAATTATTTTACATTATAATTATTAATTACTGTATGATCTGCATCTCTGTTTTGGCATTCCAATTGTCACTAATCATGATTGGATTTTTTGATGTTCTCATTTTTTCTGGTTTACTCTTTTGGACCTTTGTCAAAAAAGTGCTGTTTCTTCTTGGGTTTGCTTTAAAAATATTGTCAACTGTGTTCAATCAGTAGGTTACCGCTACCTCCCAAACTGCTATGACCTAATATGTGGATACTGATTCAAAACTTACTCAGCCAGTCAGTGGTTCTGCATGGCTTTTTGTAATGGTTAGAAACACACTTTGGAACAGAAGGATATTTTGGACATTTAATGTCTCTACCAAGAACTGATTGAGTGCACAGCAATAAAGCAGATATTGGATGGAGAGTCAGGCAAGGTGTATAATGTCCATGAAATCGTAAATTGCCATCCGAGTTTGTGTTTGGGTCTGGCTAGGGGTTATGGGATGCATATGGGATACATTAGGAAGACTCGGAAGACTCATCAATCATTTTTGGAGCAGTAATGGATTAAGACACACTGCATATATGACTATAAAAGCTGACGTCCCTAAAACGGGTGGGTGGTAGTGAGGTTATTACAAAACAATGTTGAGATAATGAAGGACACATTTGTGGTTATTTAGAAAAAAAATGAAGTCCACAACTTGGATGTTGGAATATCATAGATCATGGCTCAAATACAGAAACCATCCTTTGAGTTGGCCACCATACTGTACGAGCAGAAGCTCTAGACAATCCGTTTAAGCATAGGGATAGGTTTAGCTGTTCACATACACTGTACCTGTACGCTTGAACGTACAGATGATGTCTAACAGCTGTATCTTAGATCAGCAAGCCGTGGTCAGTCCATCCGTCAAGAAAGAGACAATTAGTTGCAGGCCTTTCAGCTCCCTCCAGCAGCTCACTTCTGGAGGGCGTCAAGAAAACAAAGGGAGCAGAAGAAGGGATCTGAAAAAGACCGAAAGGAAACATGCTTGAGTGTTTGCCAGGGAAATAACTCGTAACACATGTAGGATAACTCAAAGAAAACAGACAGGCCAGACACAGTGTGTCCAATTGCAACAGCTCCCTCATGGTGGGGAACGAAGTCAGAGCAGTCAGACATGTTTGCTGAAACAAGCAGTCGGATCCTCTCGGAAATGGATGGTCTTCGGGTCAAACTGAACTTCGTATATTTCTTCCTGGTATAGAGATTGAGTTAATATGCTATACAGAGATCATACAATTTTAATGTGCCTATTATGCTTATGTCAATGAATGGTGACCTGAATACTTTAACTTGCTAAGAATAACCTGGCTATTGATAAAGGAAGTTGTCTCACCTTGGTAACTGCAGTTGCTAAATATACAGCATCTCCATGCCTGGGTCGCCCAGTATAACAGAAGGGACAACCTAAGCGCTCCAACATGGAACGTGAAAGGACTGAGTAACTGCAGAAGGTGATGGGATCGCCGGGCCTTTGGTATAATTAATCACCCGTGGAGAAGTGCCCAGGCACGTCTTTGCTCCGTTTCCTGAGACCCGCACTCCAGCTTTGCTCCCGGCCAGCCGCACTGCTGTTTGCGCCACGTGAGCTTTTCAACCCGACATCATTCATCATCTTTTAAGCGTGACAATATCAAGATCATTAAAAAAAAACAAAAGCCCTGAATGTGTGACCCGCATTAAAAGGCTCTGGTTCAGGTACTGGTTGAGCTTCCTTTAACTGTCAAGTTCTTCAGAGTAAATATAGCACAATTTGAATGTGTTTAAATCCAGACCTGATATAATAAGACATGAAATGAGAAGAATACATTGGTATACAGCAGGAAATGTGCTCAGAAGCCACTGGAGGTTTTTTTTTTTTTTCTGGAATAGCACCATACATTACTGACAGAGAACTATGGGCCCTATTTAGGTGGTGTACTGTAATTGCAGCTTTCAACAGACACAGGTGCAAGGGCAGTTGTGGAGCATCTGAATCAATTTTGATATCTTAACGGAAGTGGTGCAAGTGACAAGTGGGCAGGGAATGAATCTATAATGAGCTCAAGGTGTGACATGAAAGACTAATTTCAAAAGGCACATTTCTGCATTTGCACCTTTTAGATAGTCTTCCTGTTGGGAGCCTGTATACATTATATGACACATGCCTGGTAAGCAAGGCAAAGATTTTCCGATCCATGAATACAGCTAGCCCCTTTCCCTGAAAAACAATTACTAACAATAACACATAGAAAGGTATTTATTTACTTATGGCCCATTTAACATATGATGTTATGTCAGTATACTGTAAGTGCTAAAACCCTGATATGATCTTTTAATCCTCATGTCCTCATGTTTTTTAATATGTTATTATATGCTTATGACAATGGTTCTGACCATTATTGAAAACTTGTCAATGCATTATAAATGCTTCATAAATAGTAACTTTTTAAAATAGCCAAGTATGCCTTTACACCAAGATCTAAACACCAAATACTAGTTCATTAATTTCTGGCTATATAATTGCAAATAGGTGTCTACTTGAAGGGGGCAGATCACAGACCAAACATGTTATTCTGAATGCAGAGCTGAATCTTTAACGTCTGCAGTCGGTAATCAGGTTGAGGCCACAGCTGATACATGTTTTCTGAAAAGCAACACTTTAATGACAAGCACAACAGCCCGGAAACACAAACAGGGTCCAGGATGACTGGTTCTGCTGCATCATTAGCCGTACTCACTCATGCCTCTGACAAAGTAATGAGGCGTGCTGAACACAAGAGTCAGTGATCAGTTTCCTTGCACCACCACCAAATGACTAATGAACACACTCAGCATGTCACTCTTGTCAAGCAGGCAATACATTTACAAAAATAGATACTTCAGATCCCCAAGTGTTTTGAAAGGATTTCTCCGGAAAGAAGGTATACTAATCTGAAACTTTTTTGTCTGAGAATTGATGAGAATTGATTTAGTTGGAGACTAGGTCACAAGTGAAATGTACGGCATATGTGTTCTATATATACTGTGCCAGTCAAAGGTTTGGACACACCTTTCTTTACTTTTACTATTTCCTAAAAACACAAATGGAATTATGCAGTGACCAAAAAAGTGTTATAAACAAATCAAAACTATCATCTATTTTAGATTCTTAAAAATAGCCAAAAAATTGTTTTTAAAATTTAAAAAAATTTGGAAGGAAATTCACAAGTAGACATCAACTTCACTAATTATATTTGTCTAAGAAACAAATTTCTAGCATTTAAGCATAAGTCTTTAGATCAAACTGTTTTTGAATGCATGTTTCCTATTAATGAGGAGTATTCAAACATTTGACTGGTACTGTATATACACACACATTTGGGCAATGTGCTATCTGCCATGGTAACATGCAGAAAATAGTGGTTAACATCCATAATTTATCCCAATTATGTGGACTGAAAGCATAATCCTCTGTGATGTCAGTTCCCTCACTCTTCAAAGACATTGCTCACACTTTCACACTGCCCACTATGGCATGCCAGCACATCCAGCCAGAACAAGCCGTGCACAACACCATTCTCACAGTTATCTCATTTATTCACAGGATTTTGTATCAGATGTTTAATTTTTAGTGTAGTGAGATGCGAAGGGCTTACTAATCCTGGTGAATGAAAATCTGCACGTTTCAATAGTATGACATGCCTTTTAATGAACTCAGCAGTGTAAGTAATGATTAATGGGGCAAATTATTTAATTGTAAAATGAGGTTAGAATCAGTGGAATTAAAAGGGAAAAAACAACAAGTTGTTTGGCTTTTGTGCCAAAGTACTGCAACCCTGGCAAAGATGTAAGTGCATTTGTAATGAGGAAATGATATTTGAGAAAACATTAAAACTCTGTTGTTGAAGGGCTCCTGAGTAGCTCAGTGGTTAAGGCACTTGCATTGAGTGTAAACTGAGCTCTACTGCTGGGGTTTGAGCCCCTTTTTGTCATCAGTTGGTAATGACTGAGGCCTCACAGAGGCGCAAGAACTGGCTCGTGCACAAGGGCATTGGTAGTAATGAGACAAGCCTAGCAGTGTATACAGTTGGCAGTTCCAAAATAGGGCTGCAGACAGGGCGAAAAACAAAAGTTTTTTCCACAAAGAAGTTCCTAAATTAGAGTATCTTTTGGTAGGTGGAGCATCCATGACCCTGAGGCCTGCCTCACAAATAGTGTAAGTCTTATGAGGAGCAGGGTGAATGCAAATGCAGAGATGACTCAGAACACACAGTTTTCTTTACTGAAGATTCGAGAAATAAAAGCAGGCTTTTGTACAGGAGTGCATGCATGGCAACTCATCACCTAGCATCAAGGAAGGCAAAGGGCAGGGCTTAAATAAACAGAAAACACAGGTGACAACAAGAATTAGTCAACACATTAACTAAATGTAACAGGGAACAAACAGGAAGTGAGGCCATCCAGTGGTTATCCTATGAGGCAGCAGCCAGGAACACTGACAGGAAGTTATGAGGCTGCCTCTCGGTCGTTCCGGAAAGCAGCAGCAGCCGAAACCCTGACAGCAAGTTATTTGTCTGTCACTTTTGCCCTCTTATCTGGCTCAGCATACACCTGGCCCCGGTCCTCTGGGATCCTCTGACAGCACATGGGAGGAGGGGAGGCAGAGGGCTATAATGTCCATCTTTCAGCAGCCCATACAGAGATGCTTCTTTACTTTTCCTTCTTCTTCAATGACCCCCTAAAACCACAACACCGCCACCCCCTGCTGTGCACCACCCCACCCGATGCCATCAGTGTGCTTTCATCCTCTTGCTCTTTGATTCCCTTCCATCCCAAATGCATACAGTCCCAGCAAGGAATCCCTCTTCTCTACACCCAGCTGGCACCATTACAGGACACAGCTCCCCCAGTTCCCAACCTGCTGGAGACAGAGAATAGGACACGGACATGCAGTAAGATCACTCTTATACATATGCACTTCAACTCCCACAAGTCAAGGGAACTGCGATCCAGGGAGATGGTGCGAGATGAAGTCCAGTGCATTTTAATTTATTCTGAAATAAACATGAAATCAGTGGAAGTAACTTTACTTCTTGATATTTTGAAAAATGCTGATATTTGCAAGAGGCAAGGAACTGTATAAAACACAAAATATCAGTCTGGCCTTTTATACTGTTTCACGTCTCATTTGTTTGGTTTTTGTTTCTTTGTTTGTTTGTCCCCGTTTCTCTGTTTTTGCTTTTAATCTCACACAACTGTGAAAAGGTAGTTAACTTGCACTAGTAACTGGTTATCTCAATGCATCGCCAAATGTCTACATTCCTCAGGAGAATGTAACACCCAGAAAAAGAATGTTTTGCAAGGCTGTTTCCTTCCCTGCCCAAAACTATTGAAGACATTTGGACGGTTTCCCCATCAGGTGACTCCTTGCCTAAGACAAAAGGTGGCTCTTGAGCTCAAGACTGCAGGGAAGAGAAACCTGCAAATGCCAAGACAGCTTGGTTGCTGGGGGACTCAAAAGCTGAAGCAAATAGATTCCAAAAAAGGACAATACAAAGAGGAATAATGAAACAACAGAGTGTATATTAACCTATATCCCTCGGTATTGGTTTTGAACCCCAAATTAAAATGATAAACCAATGATCCGACTCGTTGTTTAATTGCAGCGGAGCCTCTAAGCTCTCTTAATTATCCCCAGCGTCTAAAAATAAGTGCAACATCCATCTCGCCCTGATAGACTCGTGTGGCAAAGCCGCCCTTGCCCACCAGGCAAGTGACTGACCCTCCCCTGTGGTACTGATTCATAATTAACCCTGTGGTCAAGGTGACCCTTCTCGATGTGCTCTCCAGTCCGGTGAGGCATTGCCTCTTTTGTCCCTCTCTACAGTACAGAGGCTCACTATGTCCCAGGCGGAGTCTTGCAGCAAGTGAGGGAGACCTGGGGTGGCATGCAGACCCCAGGGGTCTCTCAGATGCGTTAAAGCATCTGTCAGTTTCTGAGGAGGGAGGGCTGTTAGAGAGGGCTTTACAGTGGGTGTGTTTGTCTGAGAAACAACCGCAATTTATGAGAGATTGTACAGCTGAAGGCTTTTCCTTTATCTGCATTTTTTTCCCCACACGCTAATGGCACTAATATGTCCACTCTGCTGTGTCTGCTCAGCTGACCATGGTTGTACACAGCTGGGCAGATGAGGGTGTTCACAGCATGTTTGAATGAAGATTATGAATGATGTGATGCTCCTGGACAGCCCTCTGTAGAGTGCTGTGGGATGTGAATGCATGTCTGTGTTTCTACCCAAGACCAAATCACTGGAATTACTGCTGCAACATCATGTGTAATATAGGACATTAATGTGTTTATAATTGCTGAATTTAAACAGCGTTAGGTAACAGATGACCTAGAGGGACACCAAGAGGAAATAAATACAAGAAAACAGCAGAAAGAGTGCATTAAGTGACAATCTTAGCATATCCCACTGTGGTAATGATCATTGGAGATATTTCCCCCTGGCATCCCTCTATTGGGTTTTAATTTGTGAAGGGAAAACCTGCCAGCCCACCTGATCATATTCCCTCGTGTCAAACAAAGACTTTAATGATGCACATTTTCTCCTCAGTTTGTTATATACCACACCACTTTAAAGTAATTGGGCCTATTATCAGCTCTCAGATGTATGCAACAACCTGTAAATACCACAGTTCGGGATTAGGCAGCGGTTTTGCTGATGTTGACTGAAAAACAAGGTTAATTTTGCAGAGCATTCTCACCAGGGAGTCACTGCAGTTGGTTTACAGTTTCAGCAAGTAAAAAAATATATATTTATATACATATACGATGAGAGTCTGGCCCAAGGTGTTACTTCATGAAAGACATTGGAAATTAAATCTGCAATTGCAAATCTGTGCATGGGGAATTCATTTATCAAGGTTATTTTAGAAAAATGATGTTAGCTTACTATTGGAAATGCAGAAATCCTCAAATGCAGTGCTCACTTTGCTTTATTTAACATGCAAAAGCATTCAAGAATAATTATGTTAAGGCCAACATGGCATTATTCAACAGCAGAAATGTAGAGCATGACCGTGGAGGACTATACCCTGAACACAAGTAGTTATGACTGTTTAAAAGCAGTCACAGAAATAGATATAACATCCTTTGAGCCAAAACCCCACAATCCACTAATCTTTTAGAAGAGAAGATTTGGAGGATAAAACTGAGACAACAACCAGGCTAGACAACCTCATATCTAGCGTACTTAAAAATGACCATCCTGTAGCCTGCTTTCTGTGTTCTGAAAAGCACTATCAAATAATGGTTGTTCTTCTGCAAACATTACCTCCACTTGAAGATCCAAATCGAAGTCATTTTATTCATTCCTGCATCCATGGCTTTTTCTACACTCCCACTCAAGGAAAAACATCACGCAAAGAATCAAACATTGCGTAAATGTCTATCTGTCATGCGGAAAATCCGATGAGACGCAAGCACTGGAGTTCGGTCAGTTTTTAATGTGTAAGCAGGAGGACATCCATATGGCAAGACTGTTTACAGTACATCATCATACACAACCAGAATGAGTGTGTGTGTGGTATGAGTGTATGATTACTCCATAAATATGTTTTTAGCACTATACTGTGCATGTGTATGGATTTGGGGGAAATATTACCATCCTGGAAAGAAATTCAGGAACTTTCTCATCTGTATTTTATTTTGCTGTGCCTTTCTTTCAGTATCTTTTTTCAAATGGTGCTCTGTTGTTTGTGCACAATCTGGTTGGTCTAGTTTGATGTGTTAGCATAAAAAAGGACTCCTTTGAGCTGAATAATAGGGATATGATGTGGGAGAGCAGCATAGTCTCGTTTGGGTATCTGCTGGTTCGACTGAGGATGTAGTCTTCCTTTGGTCAAGCTAACAAGAGCAGACAGCTTTCACATGGGTAATGCTGTGATTGGCAGATGACCAAGCTGTCTTTTTGTGTTACAGTCTAGCTTTTTGTTCTGTCCGTTTCACTAACATTAAATGTGCTTCCCACAGTGTTCATCATGCTGTAGGAAAGGAAAGGTATCTTTTTAAAATAGATCTAAATCAAAAGTATGGGTTGCAGGTCTGATTATTATTCTCTTTCTTGATATATACATATAGTTATTAATTACATTATGCGTGGGCTAAGATGTGTACATGTGCACAATGAAGAAGTCTTAAAAGTTAGACAACAGCAGGAGTTTGGGTGGTTGGGAATATACAAATCTGTAGCACCTTGTGGAAATAATGTCTGAAGTTGATGACTCAGATACTCTAATTTATAACATTAATTAATATGCTTGCAAGGGGATGACACCATCTATAATAAGATAGAGGGAATGATATTGGTGTTTGAAATATGATGAAAGGGGCTGAAGTAACATTTTAACTTGTCTGTGTAAATACAAGTACATCCGTGTGTTTTCGTCCTGTTCCCTGTATCCCCTGCCATGGTAACACAGACACAAATGTGTCTAATTTTAATCAACTAATTTGATTGGGCAAGTGTCCTTTTGTCCCAACAGTTTATTTTGTTTTCTATTACCATTCAAACTTTGACTTTCCTATCTATGGATGATTTGATTCAAGAGAGGAGTAGTGAGTCATAAGGAAATTTGTGGGGACTTTTCTGTGATTATATGCTGATGACCCATCCAAATACAAAGAAGGAAAAGGAAAGGATTGCTGCACTATTAAACATTCTGTGTTCTAAGTGGCATGCCTTTGACTAAATTACCCTCAAACCTGTTTACTGAAACGGCTCTCTGATTTCCCATCCGCTCCCACAGTACTTTTATTCAGAAACTGAATTGCATCAAAATTGTCATTAATCTGGATTTGGTCACGACAGCAGCCCCCTTTCCTGCATGGGGCTCTTACACAACCACAGTTATGGTTTATTATGCTCTGATCAAAAACAGCTCGGTGTATGTCAGATTTTCCAGAGGATGCTGTTTGTTAATGTTATTTGTTTCTTCTTGATTGGCCTCCATTATCTTCAAGGAAACAATATGTTTTCGGATTCGTTAGCAATTTGAAACTGTATTCCAGTGAAATGGAGACAAGAGAGTGCTATGTATGAAACCATAAATGCAAGCAAAGAAATCTTTCCTCGTTGCAACATCTCCGCACAGGAAACCCACACAGCAGATCGCTGTGATGTTCTGTGTGCCTGTAAGAAATCATCTGATGATTCACATATCATGTTTTTGGGATCACTCAGCCTTTTTCAATGGCCGATATGGCATCCAATGCCTGTTTTGTACAACTGAATCCTTATTGAACTGAAATTTGATTACACAAATGAACAAAACAGCAATGTTATAGGTAAAGTGCAAGCAAATTTTTAATTCTTAAAAAACACAGTTCTTTTCTTAAATTCTATCTATATTTCCTATACATACTTATTGGGTGCTGAATGCTGTGGGTTAGGCTAGACAATATGTATTCACTATTGGACAGGACAGGTCAGTGAGTTGATAAGGATGTTTAACACATGATTCAACAGGACAGCTATGAAAATCTATCACTAAAACAAAAGGCAGGATGTATTGTAGATCATGCATCTGGCAGAGGCGATAATGAAACATATTGATGAAACCCTGCTTTGGCGTTTTTGTCCAGAAATTAATTATGTTTGGAATAAAACCTTAGGGAGTTCTGCTGTTGTATGACAGGATGATGTGAGGGAGCCCTGAGGAGAGGCACTGATATAGAGGTATATGATGATGCATTTAGGCATAGTGTTCACTTCTTGTGAGTAGATGGATTTCACTTATCCATGGTAATTATGTTTCTGTGCTCATATTTGTGCTGGCAAACAAACAACCAAATGTAGGCAAGGAAATGTTGTGTGCAGGCTAGCATATCACATTCCCACTCCCCCTGCCAAATTTTTGAAAGCCAGATGATTTGGCATCTTGTGAGGAAGTCTATCTTTGTTTACATGATAGAGATTATTGCATGCTAGCTAACTAGCCAGATGTTACTAGTTAGTGAGATTATGTTCTTAAGCAGGTTGCCAAAACTATGGGTTTACTATTTTAAAACTAATGCCACCAAATTACACCAGCATAGCTATTCTGACCCCAGAAATGGCTTGCACATGTTCATTAAATCAGTCTGAGATTACATTAGTTAATGCAATACTTGCCTAATACTCTATGCCTAATGCTTGCATTAGGCATAGAGTATTACCTAATATAATCAATGAATTGTGGTGTGCAAGATAGCATTATATTACAAGCTGTGTAGCTAGCTGCACCCACTTGTAGCCTTTGAAAGCCAAAGCTTTTGATTGCACATGAGAATATATGTACAATTTTGTATGCAGATTATTGTCTGCTACCCAGATAGCAATTTTTTAGCTATTTCCTACTAATTTTATTGCACAAGGTACTATTCTGTGACACTGTTTAAATCCATGCCATAACGTTTCAAAGATGACTACTTAACAGAATTTGAGTTGTTTTCATGCCTGAAAAAAAATCACCAATTCTGTTTGTTTGTTTCTTTCTTAAAGTTAGTATAACTCAAACAGCAGACAGTTTTATTCAAACTTGCCAGAATTGTTTTCCCTTGGTAAGATTGGAGTCAAGCACAATGTCATCTGGATCAGTGTTTTCACAGCTGAGAAATGATATCCAATTAATTGGCTGTTGCTAAAATTAACAATAATTAATGAAATACAGCAATGCTTAAATCTACTATTCAAAGTTATATCTGACAAATATCAACAGAAATTAATCCACAGCGATACAGCTGCAACAGAGTGACCATTAGACAAAAGTTGATTGCACAGGAATGAAAATAAGTCCTTTGAACTGCATGTGCAAGTCTAAGTGTCTTCTGCACATTTGGTAGCCCTGGTAATGGTCCTTGTCTGTCAATGTAACACACTTTGATGATAATACTTCTTTAATTGTTGTTTTGTTAGTGATTTCGTTCCATGAAGCTGTCAAATGGCACTGATTAAAAGAGCTATTAGACGCCTCAAGAAAATGACCTGTGACAGTGTATTTCACTAACAGGTTAGGATCATGTGGTCAGGTGACCCTCTCTCCACGTTCCCCAGCTGCACAATTAAAGTCGCCTTATTTGAAATGTTTTAAATAGGATATATAAATCACGGAAGAGTGTTGACAGCACTTTCAATGAATAGGACTTGGAACAACTTTTCTGTTTAAATACAACAGTTCCAAGGGATCCGGTATAATGCAGTGCATTAAGATTCAAGCTAATTTATTTGTCAAAAATTTGAGCATGAATTTAGAACCATCAAACTCTTACTTTGTAAACTGTGCTAAGGTCAAAAGGATTCTTGGACTAAACCACTTTGCATTTTTTTTTTTTTGGAAACTAGATGGAATTTCTAATCAAAGTGAAATGCGGTTCTGTGTATTTTTCCCCCTCTGCAATTAATATTTAACGATTAGCAAAAAGCCTCAGGCTGAGCTACTGTGGTTAACAGATAATATCTTCTTTGCTTTTTCCAATTGAAATTGTATACAAACCATACATAGTCTGAAATCTCCACTTGTGCTAGCTACAAAAGTCCTTACTGAAAGGATTATGAAAACCTATGTCTTCCTACTATTCCATCCTGCAAAAGAAATTACATGCACACATGGATGGTAAGGTTTCTTTTCACTCCACATTATAACACAATGCTAAGCCTCATGTTTTATCTGGATTTTCCCATAATTACTTCACCCTAGAATACACCTCCACCTTTGAACTGCGGCAACATTCAGTTATAAAAGTGAATCATGCGAGCAATAAATATTACAATGGAACAGACGGGCCGTGATATTGTTCTTTTCCTTTGGTGCTTGAAATGACTGGCATGTTATTAGGAGAGATTGTTATACAGATTGTTATATATTCAATCTCACTACTCTGAGGACATTTGATCTCACCACTCTGCCATATCCATCCTCAATACTGAGATGCTACTTTACTTCAGGTAAATTCACCTTCAAATGTCATACATTGTTCCTTACCTTTACTGTCATAGGTACCCTTTTGTTTTGTTGTCATAACTAAAAACATAGACTAATTTGAAATGCTTGGTGGTTTCATAACTGGGTTGGTTGGATTTTGTCTACATGCATATGAATTTTAGCAGCTCACTGCCCAGTGCTAACAGGCAGAAAGAATATGGCCAGCTTTACTGTGCATACTGGGTTTTGGAGGCAAACAGGTAGGCAGTGAGAAGGAGACAAGTTTTGGGCACCGCACTTTTACCTTTTCTGGTCCCAGGGGACCTGATGCACTTTCATCATTCTCCCTTCCTGTCTAAACTGCCTCTTCTCAATGCAGTCATGACCACAGAGTGTAGCTGCTAAACTTGGACAAGCCAAAACATCAGTCTTCACTTTACGTACTGAATACATGCAGTCTGAGAAAATAACCACCACAAAAAGATGAATCTGAAAGAACCTGAAATAACATGGAATCCTTCATTTAGTCATCTGAATAGTGACAGACAGATTACCATTTTCAGATCAATGCATGTGTGTATCTGCTTTTTCTTGTTTAACCTTTGTTTTCTTTACTACCTCTTGGTTGCCAATACCCTGTTACATTACCTCCTTTTATCATTGATCATGATCATTTTATCATCATTTTAATTATTGGGGAAGCAGGCTTGGGAGAGGTTGTTGAGAGAGGGTTGATTGTGTTAGCACCATTAGGAAATATGTCCATGGTACTTGTATTGCTTAAAGAATTCCCCTGGTTAGGACACTGTACCTCAGTAGAAACTGTACCTAACTTTACAATAACACCTTATTCATTTCATGTCCACATCCAGTGTAAACTCTGTGGAAATGTAAAATCATGTGGAGAGCTTAGACTACGTGTGTAGATCAAAGTAATAACACAATTATACATATGACCAGTGGAGACTTAGCAGTCAGTGTAATGGTAATTTGGTTCAGTGCTCCTACACAACCCTCCAAATATTAGCAAAGACGTTTCCAAACTAGCAAATCCAGCTAGCTGGCTAATAGCAGGATACATTTAGTAGAGTGAGGTCATGGTTAATATCCTAATAATATGGCGATTTCAAGTGACACGCAACTCCCATAAAATATGTCATTCTTCTTGAAAGAGACGCATTTCTCTGTGTACTCTGCATTCTAATGTGCACTTCAGCAGACAGTATTACTGATTCACTAGGACCCCTTGGAGAAATCAGTTCATTAAAATATTTAACATTTCTATTTAGCTGAATTAAAGGGCAAGAAGAGGAAAAGTATCTTGTAGTGTCATCTGCTATTAGCCTTCAGTACTAACCCTCTTTGATCTGGGACTGGGATTCTGAGCAGTGATTTGAAATGGTGCAGTGGTAGAAGTCTGCTTTCTTTTTGCAGCCGAAGTGGCTTATTCCAGGTTCATCTTTTCTGTATTCATCTTCCTTTGATAGGTCATTTTCTGTGTCATTAAGCAAAGTCCCTATCCCCTTCTCTGTTTCATCCTCAGTTTCAGGACATATTCCCCCACATCATTTAAGGTTTAAAAGTTGGGAACAGTCCATTTTATTTCATGATGACTCCCTCAGGTAAATTTAGAACCCATCTGAATAACCAATGACACATGCACTATCTTGTGTGATCTATAATGAGAGGAAACTGGTATACACCAAGGAGGAGATTTTATACATATTTTTATTCAGTGGGATTTCTTTATTTCTGACTGTGTTTTGAGTGAAATGAGAGTTTACAGAATTACCCCAGTCTCCAATTGCTTTA
Source organism: Megalops cyprinoides (assembly GCF_013368585.1). Lineage (NCBI taxonomy): Eukaryota > Metazoa > Chordata > Actinopteri > Elopiformes > Megalopidae > Megalops > Megalops cyprinoides. The sequence goes on along the minus strand of NC_050598.1, from coordinate 14,674,731 downwards.
ACTTTTCAGTTCTGTGGTGCTTGAAATGAGGTGCAGTATTCCTTTTACTGCAATTAAACATGAATTTATCCAGACATGCAAAGCTCCTCTCATTCACCACCTTTAAAGACATAACACTGAAAATATTCCACTAATTTGATGAAAAAATTACATGCACAAAAATAGAACATATCAACAATTCTGTCATTGAATGAGTCTCTTTTTCTCTCTCACTGCTGTCAGCCAGTTTCTCTCCTGTTGGAAGGTTGAGAAACTAGGTCACAGTCTACTGAAATTAAAACAGAGTGTATGGCAAATTAAAAGAATCCTGGAGAGTTGTATCCATACTGAGACATTTGACTATATTTGGGAAGGAGATGCTTTGGACTTACCTGCTGCTGATGTTGTCCATGTTGCTTTTTTATTGCATTTGGTGTCATAATCACAGTCAGCATTACAATTCAAGCCATAAAACATCAGCAACCAACACAGCCAATCTGTTTGCGGATTTCCAGCATTGAGATCCATTTTACTCTAACAATTCCTGCTCAGTGTATTGCTAGGTGGATACAAAATTGTTTGTTTAGATGGCCAGTGGCAAGGAGGTTGTCATAGATTAATGCAGTCATGCAAGCTTTTGTATATTAATGAAGATATACCCAGAGCCAGAACATAGGCAGAAGTCCAACCTTCAAGGGCATTCTTCTACAATGAATAGACTGCATGTTTTTTGTTTTGGGTTTTTTTCCCCAACACCTGCAGACAATTATAACATTTTAGTTTAATCTTTTTCCTGATCAGGGCCTGGAAAAATAATTTCCTGAGATTACAGCAAGAGGTATTGTTAAGAGCCACAGATAACGAACCAGGATCACAAAATATGGTGCACTTTCTGAAACAAGTAAGAAATTCCAGTCAACTTCCACTTATCCAAGTGTAATTTGAAGATGCATCTTCCTCAGAAGCAAATGAGATTCTGTGTGCAGTTGTTTCTGCCCATTCTCTCTCTCTTTCTCTTCCTTTCTTTAACCCCTGTTAATGATACTCCTGTGATAATACAGGTCAATTTGATCCAATCCAGAGTTTGACATCACTAAAAAGGTATTTATATTCATTTCTTTTTTCATCATGAAACTTTATCTAATCCTCTAAGTTATGAAACATGGGAAGAGAAAGTGGAAGAGGAAGATGAAACTCCTGTCACAGCCTCAATTATAAGATGTATGCATGGCCAAGAATGCCTACATCTCATGGTCTCCATCCTACATGAAAGACAGACTTTCATGGTACTTCTGAGCAGAAATACCTTTATTACCACACTAGCAACCACATATAAAATGTAATTCAAAATTACAGAGGGACACATAATGGAAATTAGTCTGAAGCTTCAAGCCAACATTCAGTGACACATAAAATAGCTCATCCTCAGGCCTTATAGAGCAGTCATGTGTTCTAACAAATGACCGATTTGTGTAGGAGAAAATTAAGGAAGCCTGTATTAAGGAATACTCTGTATTATTATTATTATTATTATTATTATTACATATTGCCTTATATATTACCTTAATATGTAATCATTATTAGTGTTACCAAGATACATATGAATTGTACTGTCTAAATGATAATAATAATAAGAGGAAGAAGAAGAAAGTATACTTGACCATATACCAAGTTTGGTGTCAACAAATCAAACAGTTGCTGAGATATGATCTCACTTCCTGTTTGGCGGCTTTGCCACCAATTCGATTGGCTGTAACGGACAAACAGTTTTGAAAATCAAAAATCCATATGATAACTTTTTTGAGGCTTTGTCTGAAGATCACCTGTAGCATATTTGGTGAGAATTGGACAAAATTTGTGGCCTGTGAAAATTTTAAACTTTTTCATAAAATCCAATATGGCGGAAAATCCAATTTGGCGGAAATTGACGTCATGGGGTGGCTTGATCCAAAGAATCCAATGGTACCTCATTTTTGAAAATCGGTACCATGGTTCAAAAGTTACGTGCTTAAACGCACCACCAACTTTGACCTGTTGGTGGCGCTAGAGAGTTCAAGGTGCTGACTTGTTGAAAAGAATCAAGGCACCGTCCCCAATCAGTGTGCCAAATTTCAAAACTTTTTACCATACAATTCTAGGAGCTGCCATAGACACCCCAGCCAGAAGAAGAAGAAAAAGATGAATAATAAGAAAAGGCAGAAACACAATGGGTACCTACGCAGCTTCGCTGCTTGGCCCCCAAATATATACACAATATGCGCATTCAGAATGATAACACTGGCAAACCTGTACAGTGTAGGACCCTGTTGCAGACTCATTCATTCTGGTCTCCTTCTGTAAGTAGAGATTTCTGTTTTTGACTCCTTATTAGCCTCTGTAGAGAATTAGACAAAAAATGCAGGGCAAATTATGATAATTGAAAAAATCTGTTTTTTAAATGCCCTTTGGGTGCCTTTAGGTAGCAGATTTGAAATTTCTCCCAATGAAAATGTTTGCCTTCAATGAAACTCAGAATCTTTGATTTATACCTACATTAGCTAATGTGAATTCCTATAATTGAACACAAATTGTCCTGTACGTCTGGACTGACTTTTGTCCCACAGGTAATAGAGAACAATCCACTTCATTATCCAGCCCAGGTGATGGGAGCCACTGTTGTCAACTTGTGTTTTCTGCTCCTATCCTCCTATGAAGGGAATTAATTGAAAATATGCAAATGAGTCCAGGTGCAGACAACCCACACAGATGCTCCACTAGGAGATGTAGAGCGAGCTGACATTGTTGCTAACCTGGTGCTTGGGACCTTTTCTCGGGACATACACAGCTCGGCAAAGGAATAATGTAACTCTTTGTAATCCCCGCACAGTGTTTTATTTTATTTATTTTTTATTTATTTATTTATTTATTTATTATCACCTTTAGAATAACGATGTGTCAAAGGCAAATAATGTTCTGCTTGAAAATATGATGGAATAATTCTAAAAGACAATAATACATAATGAATGAAATGTTAAATTGTCTCGTGAAAAGGAAACATCTCACTGAGAGGAAAATTACTGTGCATATCTGTTGAAATAAGTTTTATTAGACCTTCCAAAAGGGGAGATACTAATGCAGTATGTTAGTTTATTTATATTATTTATATTTTATTTATATTATTTATTTAACCTTGATTGGGTACATCACATTAGTGCATGTGCAGTTCACTCTGCTTATAAAAAATCACATCCACCCAGGATGATTTAATATATGTAAGTCATTGATTCTTAAAAGCAGAGATCCAAATGAAGGGGTAAACATTTATATTCTAAACAATATGTCTAACTTCATTCAACTAAGAAATGCCTTTGGCTATGTCCTTTGAACATTCCAATATACAATTGATATGTATATAGGAAGATGCAAGCCATTCATCATTTGTTTTTCTGTTTTGCTGGTTTGCTGCGTAATGCAATAATCAGTAACAACCAACACAACCAATTATTGTAAACCACAAATATGCATGCACTCTGTAATCTTTAATGTCATGAAAAGGTAGTATTAAGTTATAGGTCAGTGTTTACAGCCCTTGTTGTTGGCAAAAATAGCATTTTGCTTACATTAGTGTACACCATGAAGAAACAACTTTCTCAAACTATAGTGCATCCAATTGGGGCAGTAGCAAAGAATGGTGATTAGGGAACCAAAAAGCTGCATGTTATAACCCCAGGTGAGGTATTGTTGTGATACCTAAACTTGGATGTTGTATTAAATATCTGACTGTTACTGGATACCGTGTAAATGGAAGCTGACCTGGCTAGGGGGTGTCTACTACTTATACGACATGAATAATAATGTAAATAGTGGGATGGTTTTGTGATAAAGTAGAAAATAAAATATACATATATATACATTTATATAATATGCATTGTGTTTGGGCTATTTTGGTAATAACAATTGGAGTACAGCCTCATGAATCCACTAAATAGTGAAGATGGATTCGTGTAGAAGTTATCTGGAAAGGTAGCAGCCTCTTTTGGGATTAATTAAAACAGCTGTAGGAAGTTGCCAGAAGGGTCTCCACGTGCACTCGCACACAGAGACAATTATAAAGCGCTTTGTAAGTGGATGGCGAGTTTGTTTGAGAGTGGGAGAGAGTTTAAGGGGATTCGACAGTGATTTATCATGTGCCGGAGGTCTTCGGCGCTGCCGGGGGGCGGGTTGCTTTCCTATCTTTGAAGGAGCTGATTATACCGCGCAAGTTGGCAAGAGAGGCTCCCCAGGGGGGGATCGCAACTGCGGGGTTGTGGCACGGATCCGCACAGTGGAAGATGCATGAGGAGGACGATTAGCCCCCGATCCACAGTTATATACTCGGATTTCTGTGCAGAGCCTATTTTTATTATTCGCTATCTCCAGGGAGGCCGAGGGGGGAAATCCGTGCAGGTTGACTCGGTCCTTGCATGATTGTCTAGGCACAGCTCGCTGACCTACAAAGAGGGAATCTGCATTTTGGTGCACACCACGGTTGTCCGAAAGGAAGGATCACATTTGTTTTGAGATAAGAGAGTGTATCCTAACATGTTGTCCTTAAGAATAAGCACTATTGGTACAATTTTGTTCATGTGTACAGCTTTTAATTAATGTCCTCAAAAGAGATTCATTGGTGCTCTGACAAAAATCCCAACCTTAATTTGTTTTTATCATGATGATTCTTGTGAATGATTGTCAACACAGAGAGGAGCTTTATTTTGCCTCCATTACACACTCCTCTTTTATTGACATAAACTGTAATAAAGCCACAAAAGCTTATCTAATAATCCCTATCTGTCCTTATTCCACTCAGGCTACCTTACTCATGACTTACTGACAGGAGACCTGGGTCTGCCTACTGTTATTTGTCTGTCATTTACTATCTGTCATTTTCTGCAAGCTATCTGATGGAAATTCACAATATTTGAAGGTTTTGAGGTATTGAAGTATGTGTGGTATTTGTGCACCTCACCCAATTTTCAGGAGCCAAGAATACAGATGAGGATAATTGTTACAGTAAGAAAGCAGTAATATAATTGTAAAAGACTAATATAAACAGAGCTGTGGTCTTTAACAGTCATGTCCATGTATTAATAATTAATACAGGATCACCTATCATTGATAAAGACCTTGTTGGAGGCTCTCCTGTTTTGCAAAAACTCCACTACTTACTTATGGAAATCGTCCAAGCACACAAAAAGCAAATCTTCATTATCAGGCCTTTTCCTAACATAATACATAACATTTATTACATTTATATTATTATTGTCACATGTTGTCCTTAGACTTCTATGAAAACCCATGGCAATTTCACAATTCCTGCGGGCTAAACATCTTAAAAGACGAGGCTGTTCATGTTTTTTTTATGTTTCCTCAAACATTTTACATATTAATCATTGTATCCTTAAGGGCCAAAATACGACAAAAGAAAAACCTCACATTTAGATTATACGACAGCCGGAGGCTGATTGCATGCAATTTTAAAATTCACTCTAAAAAGGTTTGTTTATAATTACAATAGATTCAGCTACAGGGGTGTTTAATAATGTGCTTCACTTAAAGGGAAAAAAGTAAGTGCAAATAAAAATCTGCAAGACTAATAGCACATTTGGTTGACTTCTCCAGTAAAGCCATTCATGTATGAGCTCAAAGCATTGTTTTACTTGTTTTGGGTAAGCATTAGATCATCAAAAAATGCTTCAAGGTACTTTCATGTCTGCTGCTTAATCAAAAAACTAAGCTTTTGGCCATTGGGAATTTGTGATTTTAATGTATCTCTGAGCAACAGTGGATACTTATTTTAAACTACAGGGAATAAACAGAGAAATCAAAATCTGAAAAAAAAATCCTTATGAAGAGCTCTATGAAGAAAATCTGTGGATTATCTACTGTTTACTTCATTTTTGGAAGAAGGATTGCACAGCCACACATCTTCAGCAGCCAGGTGTACATCATGGGAATGGAACTTTGCCCAAGGCGGGCCCATTGCCACAGCAGATACATAAACCTGAGACAGCCGGAGGATAGCTCTGTACTCCTCTTTCTGCCAATCGCTCCCCTCCCATGGATGCCCTTGTGAAAATCTTGCCGTCTGTTTTTTGCATGATTACAAAAAGACAAAGTACCAGGATGCCGGTGGTCACAGTCCAGAAGCACTCACAGCAGGAATTGCAGGAACTTTTCTAAGCCACACATCAGTCAGTGTCCCCAAAACTCTTTTTTTTAAAGACCCATACAAAGTTGAAAGTCTTGGGTAGAAAAGCACGTTTACCATTTTATTGAATCTCTTTCGAGATTCTGTCTTAATACACACACGCACACACACACACACACTTACATCAGCTTTAAAAACACCGTCTATCTGGAGTAATACTGTCTTTATTCCACAATGACTCGCCCAACCTTACTCAATTGAATCCATGAGAGCATCTGGACACTGTGTGTTTATTGTGTGTCGCAAAGCATAGTGACAACCTTCTCATATCTTTGGCCACCTCAGGTGCTGCTGCATTGCACACACTCATGGTTTACACAGGTTAAAATGCTACCATAAAACTTCCAATAATAGCAGAATCCCCAATAAACACAGGCCTCTTATAATCGCCGGTATGCGCAACCCCTTCAGTGAAATAAATGCCTGCCTCAAATAAACGCCAGGGAAAATTATATTTATTTTTCGTGACTATAAAACGAAAGAGCAGTGGGTTAAAATGCTTACAGTAGTCCTATTTATTTTTCGTGGCTAAAAAACGATAACACAAACAAATAATTTTTTACATTAGGCTAAATGAGGTTGTTTTAGTGAATTCAATTTGCCTTATGCATGTTCATCTGTTCACAAATTAGATTAAACATAAACAAACAAAACAAGCTGTTTTTCAGATCATGGTAGCCTAAATTCACTGTGCTCTCCCAGCATAGGTTGCAAGGACAATGTTTAACTTATTAGTGATTCTGTTTGAGTTGCTACCAAAGAGTGCTGTATAATGTTGGATAAGTAAGCTACTTGGGGAAAAAACATGGTGAATTTTCCTGGTCAGTTCAGCTACCAATAACTTGCAGAAGCCTGAGGGCTTTAGGTGAAATAAAAGCACGTCTCTTATTATCGCCGAGTCTTCAATAAACGCCAGTAAAGTTAAGTAATTAAAGCAAATAAACACCTCAGCATTTATTGGAAGTTTTACGGTAAGCCGGTAAGCAAGGGAGAGTTGTCAGACTGGGAACTATTACATTACAGAACAGAAGAGGCATGACAAGATTCATTTGGCCCAGATGCTGCATGTTTTAAAAATATGAACAAAGCCTATATTTGTGACTGTAAAATACAGCTTTAAAATACAGTGTAGATGTAGACTCATTTTTGAAGAAGTAAAAAGGGAAGAACTGTGATTCTTTCTGAATGTAAACCTCACTTCACAGTAGGCAAAATAGTGCTCCAGTGAACAGCCACTGGAGTTTTCTGAACAGACAGAATGAAAGATAACATGGGACTACTCTGCAATGGTTGGCAAAGCCCTCCTTTAACATTCTATGACTGTTGGATCACGGCTGAGGATTTTCCCACAGGTTTTGATCCCAAGGAAATACAATTATATTTCCTTTACACTTATATTTCTTGTAAACCTATAATGTGATAAATGTGTGTGTGTGTCTACTTGCTAGAATGGTTTTGTTGAAATAGCCGCCTACCTATTGACAGTGCACCCTCTGATTAATCTCTTAGATTCACCAAATGAAGAAAAGATTTTTTTTTCCATTTTGATATCTAATCGTATTTTTTTGACATTCAACCATTTTAAAAATGTTATCCCTGACAATTTTTTGCTACATTACAGTGCGACATAAAAGTGTCATACAGTGGTATTCTGTATTCTGTGCTAATGGAATTTGAAATGCATTATTAGTAATAAAATAAATTTTATGTTTCATAAATATATAATTAAACATTAAATCCAAATATATTTAATATTGACAGAACAACTCCATCTTCAACTACCAAATACCCCTCCCTCTAGTATATAAATGTTGTCTACAGTGAGTAAAATGTATTTTGCATTTTGTGCACAAAAGCCTTGTAAGAATATGGGACAGGTACAGGGCTGTCCATACTTCCCTTTTTAAATAAACATTGTGTCACAAATTAATTTTGTATCTCTAAAATGCACCTGTTTAGCTGGGTGAAAAAATGAGAATGAATGATTACCCAATGATTACTTTATTACAAATTTATGAATGAGTGACTGTGAATTTTAATTGGCATCTATGGTGATATTTGTTTTTTCCTTTTTCCTTTCCTTTAAATGTGGAGAATATTGGAAAATATGTGGTTTGACTGCTGTGATATTTTGGAAATGATGATTGTAAACCTGACAGATTTTTAAGAACCGTGATGCACTTTTATGAGCTATCATCACCCCAGAGGCATTTAAAGAATTAAATCATTAATAAAACTTCACTTTCTCATCTCTACCCAATGGATATGATTGGTAATTAGGACTGATGACACCTGATTGGTCCCACACTGGTAGACTGATTAGCTTACACCAGCAAAAGTGCACAGCTCAAATGTGCCAGTGTTTACACTGATGATATGTATACGGTTGCAGGCACTGATGAGAGGCAGGTAAATACAAACTGGGATATTTTTTAGGCTCTATCTGTGTCCTGTTGAAAATTACTTGTTGACGCTGTATTTGGTGTTATTCAACTTGTTTCTGTTACATTGTATGAGGCATAGAATCATTTTCTCTGAGCTATCATTCATACTGATAATTATAAACGTTCACTCAATGCAAAGTTCATCATCATTCTGAAAAGGAACATGTTTATTTTATAAATGAAGGCCCCCTACCCTGCAGTTGTACTAATTCCCGTAGTTAAATGATGAAAGAATCTCTCATTAGTGAACAAAGAATAACATTATTTTTTTACAATTCTGATCATTTTCCACATTACTATTTCAGAGGATAGCTTTCAACAACCTTATGTTCTTTCATTGTTATTGTTAGGGAGGAGAAATTGCTTGGGAAGCGTACTTATGATCATCCATCTTCATTAAGGCAGCAGTGACCCTTTAAAGTCAATAACCAGACACAGCCAGGCCACTATAGTGCTCTGGGTGGATAGAGCTCTACTGATGGAGTAATCAGATGCAAATTAACTGTGAATCGAGAGGAAGGAATTTCTTCTGCAATTGACGGTGCTCAAAATCGCAATCTCTTAATGTTTTTTTTTTTTTTTTTTGCTCCCAACACAAGGGCCATGTTCTTCACACCATCTGTACTCAATTCTCTTTTATCATGCTCTAAAGAGAAAAAAAATGGTCACAGAAGACTCAAGAGGCTTGATTGGCAAAATATCTCCTTAGAATAATAATCACAGCAGAGCTGTGTAAATATGAAAAAATATGTATATAGTTACAGGCATTCAAAGTGTTGATTGCTGGGCTTTTGCATTCATCCATCATGAAATCCAGCTATGGACTGTGTGCTCCGCACCCAGGTCGTCCTGTTAGCTAATATTCAGATTCCTTGTGATGTTATTGCTCATGCATCAATATTTCTGCCAAGGTTCAGCAGAAACAAATGGGGCATTTGTGTGCTGCGAAGTGGTTGCTGAAATTTCCTGTTTGAAAGAGGAACTCGAGTTCATTGAGGATAGTGGGCAGATTGGTTTGGCTGCTGTGCAGACCTCACCCACTGGGAGAGGAGGGAGGCAGGGCCACAGACACAAAAAAACAAACAAATGAACAAACAAAAAACTTCCAGTCAGAGGACAGATGTATGTTTGCTTGTACCCTAAAAAGCTATTTTTTTTGCTACATTTGAAATGGTATATTAGGCCCTGTTGTCATTTGCAGTAATTTGGCCTTTATCAATCTACCAATTTTCAGAGCATGCAGGCGCTACTGACACAAGTGAAAGAAAACAGCCCTGACCCATTTTTTTAATGTAATAGCTGAAGAAGACAGGTACACTGATTATCACAGATAATGTGTGTTGTTGCATTATAGTTACATGCTAAACTATAAGCAGTTCAGTTGTCACACAAATGTGTTGAAAACGTATACACTATAAGACTACATCATTTTTCTATTAGATGTGTGATTTCTTTTTGTTCTCATTTTGGTTGTGTTTGGAAAGTGTGATGGAAATATAAAGCACTGTGAGACTTGACTGGCAACAATTCTTTGTCTTCTGTTTTTCTTATGTTGTTGGGGTTGGTTATTGTGATGACTATGATGACGATGATGATGATGATTGGAGGTAGAGAAAAGGTAGCAATAGCTATTTTCATGATGAACATTTATGACAAGAAAATCCTCATATATTGAAATAATTGCCATGAACATAACATACCTGTCAGGCCCAGGTGTGCTCTCATCCTTGCAGTGCATCTGCAGGTCTGGCAGCCCTTCCTTCAAGACTCTGCAGAAACCAGTTGAAAGATGAGCAGCACATGAAACTGAACTGCAACTCAGAGGAGGGGTGCAGCTGTGCACTCCACATTATGAACTGTCAGGGATGTCTCCCTATGGGAATTTGAGCTGTTGAACCAAACCTGCTTTTAAAGATAGCACAAGTTAGGTCTATGCAAACTAAGCATACACAAAAGTGAGAGAGAATTTCTGCTTTTGTTCCAACTGTTGTTTCTAGGGCAGCAAACCAAGCAGCCAGTTCTGGAGGGAGTTCATTTCCTCCTGCAGATAACACACTCCAGGGCAGGGAACAAGTCTGTCCGGCGAGGTACAGTAAAGAAAGACTAAAAAGAAGAAATCGGTGATGTTACATCCTGTCTCCCTCACTGTCTAGTTACCACAGTAAGTCCTTCACAAACATTTTCACTTCAAGGTGAGAGGAGCAGAAGTTTCATCTGAGCTAAGAGTGGGTGGTTTGTATTAGTTGATGGTACTCTCAAAACAGCTGTGTTTAACAAGCTGTGGGTGTCTCTCTCCTGTTTGATGCTAAACATCCTCAGTTCTTCTTGAAAGTAGCTAAGACTTTTATTTTCAGCCTTGAGTTGGACATAGGGAAGACACACAAGAACTCTGTAACTGCCTGCAACCTTTCTTAACTTTACTACAAGAATTGCACATTCTCAGTACAGCTTCAATTTTCTTACTTGAACAAATTCCAAATTATGTAGTGTCAGTGAAACAGTATCAGTGTAACTGTAATTTTTTTGTTATGCTTCTGCAAAATGCCTTGGCTTCTCCACAGCTTTGAAAGAAACTAATGAAAGCACTGTAAAATGTATTTTTATGCTGCTGTGGTACAGTATGCACTTTAAGTGTGTTGACTGGAAATATTGAATAGCTGTATAGTAACTCCTGCCAACTGAGGTGTGTCAGTGTGAAAATAACTTATACCTTGATGCACTATTAATACAATATTCCATTGAACTAAAAAGAGTAGAACTGCATTTCAGAGTGTGCCAATATTCCACACTGCTTGTTTTATTGTGGCTGCGGAATTGGTGCCATAAAATCATATATTAGTTAAAAATTTTGTTTTGTACTGCATGTTCCCTAGTCATAGTGATTATAGTGGTTGTTAGCCAGTTTCCTATGGTTTGGAAAATTGTGAGGGATATTGTTGGAGATCTGCATGTTTTGCACCATGGGGCCCTGGAGGAAGTCATATACTAAACGAGTCATGCAGACATCTGATGCAGTACATGAGCACAGTCTTTATCTTGTATTTAAGAAACTATCATGTACTGACCATTTTCAACACAAACACTTACCCCATTAATAGGAGGCTCTGACCTAACTACAGCATTGTCTGTTGTAATACATTCTCCGTGGGCGGAATATGCATACTTATCTCTGAGAGACACATCATACAAAGTTCCTGTGGAATATGTGGGGACAGATTGACCATATGAGCTCAGAAGCAGACTTGGAGGCCCGGTGGCAAACTTTCCATCATTTGACAGCAGCCCAGCCCTAACTGGGCAGAAAACCACTTGAGGAGGTACACAGTGAGCTGGAGGGGGTGAGATTATATTGTTGGGGGGGGGGGGGGGGGGTACCTTATGTTTTCCCCTGTAAAGATTTCTAATTTCATGACTCCTTAATTTAATGATTCATGTGAAACATTGCAGTTTGGAACTGTGCCATTGCTCATCAAAAGTGCTGAAACACTAGTATAACTTGACATGAATTGTTCTTTTTTTATATATTACACACACTTAGACGTTGTTTAATGTTGATATTTAGTTTTACCCTTGGGCAGTTAGTCTCCTTTTGATTGCATTTTGTACTAAAGTTAAAATGATAGGTTATACCTTATAGGGGATTCACAACATGATGTCATTAATATATATATATATATATATATTATTAAAAAACAATATATATTATATATTAAGCGCTTACAAAATATAATTTTGAAAGGGGAAATTAAAAGGGAGAAAAAAACAGGCATGAAAAACTATGAAGAATTAAAAGGAAGTGAGAAAATGACCATCTGTGCAGACCTGATGTGCTCTGGCAAGGTGCTTCATGGTGTACAGAAAAATGTTAACCTTGTTTAACTGTGAGATACTTAACTTATGTTTCTTGAAGGCACATATGAAGCAAACAGGCAAGAGTTCTGAGATTTTCCTCAAAGACCAGGCCGTGTAAAACGACTCGGATATCTTCCAATCTACTTTAAAACAACTGTTAGCCAATGAGGGGAGGCCAAAACTGTAGTGATGTGTGTCCTATTTGTCTTGATGATAAGAAAACAGAACGAAATAGCATTTTGAGTACACAGTTTGACAGCCTGGTACTTGCCGTGACATCAGACATTTGGAAACAAAATTAGTTATCTTCAATTTCATCAGATTCTGAATGACTGCGCACAATAGAATGTGGCAATACTTTGCTGTGAGGTCCAACCTAGTCTTACCTATTGTATCAGTCACCACTGTGTATTGAGCAGTAAGAGAAAACACTTGTGACCAATACCTAATGGCGGTGAATGGTCATTTCACTGGAATCCCCCATTCCCTGGCCTTCCGTATCTGCAATAGTCAATCTTCTCAACAAGTCCACTAATTAGCTTGAGGAACGCAAACAGAGAAATTAAGTATACCCTCAAATCGCTTTCAGATTCGGCTCCATCACCATTCCCTGCAAGTAAAGAAAACTTAGGTCATAATGCTCCGAATGACTCTGTGTTTATTTAACAAGACTCGCAAAACTAATTTACCTTAAATTAAATGTAAATGCTGCCAGCTGCGTCTGTGGAGGGACCCTGCTGAGGAAAACAAACCTGCTATTGCTTTCATCTTGACAGTAAGCGTGTGTGGTGTGTCACAATACAATTTTCCCAGCCTGAATAAGCTATATTACTGGCACATGATTAAGGCTGGCCAGAAGGAAAAGCTTTCAAGTGTGTGGGATATGATATATAAATCTACTTACCATATATTATTTTACCCAATAATCTGTTTCTCCCCAAAGAAAGGTGTCAGTCATTATAAAGGATCCATCAGACAGGACCAGCTTAGTTCATATACATTTATGTTTCAAATATGTCTAGTCTGTCTTAGGCATCCTACTTTATGATTAAAAAGTCAAGTCATTCAACTTGACCTGGACAGTACCAAAAAAAATAATACTGACAGGGCAGTCATTTTCTTTTTCAAAGGTCATTTTATGGAGTTTCCTTTGATACGTCAGCAGCAAAGAAAGATAAGGACTCATTTCAGCTGTTAGACATAATTTTCTCCTAAAACTCGATATTGCATTCCATAGCTGAAAGAATAAGAGGCTGCTGCTGACGGACAATGCTTGAGAATTGGCACGGGAATAATACGCTTTTTCATTCCTGTCCGTGGCATGTCCACTTTCTTCTGTCCTCTCAGATAAATTGGGGGCAGGATTCAATGCATCCACAGTGCACATGGTCCTTAATATGAAGTACAAAACTCTGTGTTGTTCTTTTACATACCATTAACAGCATTTTTGATTAATCCCAACAGCCACTGAAGTCATACTGTCTTACAAGTTGATGCATCACTTACTGAAATTCAAAACTCAAAGTTAGGGACAAAGTGCATTGTTGTTAGGCCCGCATGACCATATCAGCAGAGAATCCATTTCATAATGATGACTTACAGTCCCTTGATTACTCTGCTGTTGAATAGACCTCAATGACAGTCCTGTTTGAGCGAGAATGTGTCATTTTTCAGGTGTGAAAAGCTGTAATACAGAGCAACATTACTGTATTGCATAGATATAATTTTGCCTTTTATAGACTGCTCAATATGTGCAGTCTCATATTTCAACAAATGTCCTCTAGTCACATATGTGAGCACCTATCTTTTTCATGGTGTAGGGCAGAGTAAGATAATGCCACCAGTTTACATTATACATTACATTATTATCTTTTAACACATGCTCTTATACAGAATGATTTACAAAGTGCATCTAATGAAGTGGCAGGAAAAGTTGCACAAACAGGATATCACTAATCACATATGAACAAGTGTCAGTGCCGAACATAGCGCTGAGATTGCAAGTGTGCACTTACATCAACATGTAAGTGCAATGCAATATACACGACAGAGGAACGATACCATTCCAGATACAATGCTAACATGTACCCTGAAGTAATCCATCTAAAATATGCAAACAGTACATCAATCACATGCAAGAATTATGTACAATCACCCCTCATTGCAATATATTAAATGTTTAGAATGTAATTTCATTTACATGTTTTAAAGTATAGAAAGTGGTAAAGTATTTTTTCTAAAAAGTGTTTTACAGATCCCTGTTTATCTCAATTGCACTGAGTGATGCAAGATATGAAATATGGATATACTGTAACATTGTCAGGGGAACACGGCAAACAGTGCTGACAGGAGAGGCATTGCCATGCACTTCATACATGCAAACATCTTTAATGTTTAAATTTGAGTGTTTTAAAAAATAGAAGCCATGCCTTTTGTGTGCCATTTTGGACCTGTGAAAAGGTATGGTGCACGTCCTTTTGCCTGCTGTTCTGCTGGGTGTTCTTGGCTGTGAATTAAGTGGTAAGATAATTCTGTAAATGTCATCTTGTACTTCTTATGTGTTTAAACGAAGTGAAAGGGCCCTTTGGGAGTCAAGTCAACAAGGACAGAAGGCTGCCATATCTGCATAATGAATCGCTGGGTACTTCTTGGATTTGAGAGCTGACCTACAGCACCTCAAACATATTAAATAACAGGGTGTCTTTGTGTTCACCAGGACATCCGAGACATTTAAACTCAGTTTGCCATGGATCTAAGCAGTCAATTCCCTTTAGTGTTGGGATTAAACGTGTTAAAGCAGGGCAGTCATACCTCAGGTTGTGCCTCTCAGAGTTATGAGGTTTGCATTATGTGAAAAATAAGTCAACTGTTCTTACACAGCAGTGCCAATGTACACCCCTCCCCCCAACATCAATCAGATGAATTCCAGTGCTGTGACTGGCTCTAAACTGTGTGTGTGTGTGTGTGTGTGCGTGTGTGTGTGTGTGTGTGTGTGTTTGTGTGTTTGTGTGTGAGCAACAAAATGTTGTGGAGGTGGAAGGATTCATTTCAAAAATTGGTGTAACTGTCATGTGATAACATTGACTCGCTGATTTGTACCAATCAGTGTTTTACGGAGAAAAGTCTTTTGATTGGTTCATTTAAGTTGGTGATTAAAAACACATGACAGCTCCATCTGTTACAGGGCCCCACTCTCCCATCACAGATATATCTAAGGCTGAAATGTTTAACATGAACTGGAGAATAGTCTTGCAGCATGCCCAATTTTGTATGTAGAGTGACAGATTTGTGTTTGTCTGTAGGGAAATTAAAATGGAGTCCTTGCTCAGTGCTCTTATCTATTGCTGTCCTGTGTTATTTTATCACAGTAAGTATTCCCACATTAGTACTCAGTGAGACTCCAAGGATGTCATCCACAAAACTGTTGGCAAAAACCCATCCATTATCCCAATACCCTTCATGTAAATTCATGTAAAATGCATCAAGCCATTTTTTTCCATTACATCTACATAAAATCCGATTCATGAGCTCCAGCCCTTTATTCCAAATAGAGATGCTGTCTCCCTATGACAAATTAAGCAAGCCAATGTAATGTTAGCCATGTTTACTGTAGTGTGTATGATGTGTTTGATTTACCATAGATTCCATGGCCACAACAAAGTCAAGGGCACTCTGGGGAAATCAGATCAGATTATTTGAAAATTGGGTGTAATGATCCTTGTACTAACTTGTGAAAATAGAACTTTCATATTTGATTCCTGGGTTTGAATGCCCTGTTTATCTAAAATGATGACATGCGACAACCTATAAGGCACTCTGGTTATTTACTACTGAATAGCTTCTTGTCAGGTGACAGGCCTGTTAATGGGACACTTCACAAACAGCATTGTGAAACTTTTGAAAGATAAGACTACAGTTGTGGCCGATTTGGGTAGGCAAACATCCATTGAGGCGATAATTCAACTTAGTAATGGCTGTTCTCTCAGAGATGTCATGCAAGAAGCCAATGTCAATCTGGCACTTAGATTCCTTGGAGTGTGAAGTGGTAGCACAAGGAGGGATTACAGTTAAATAAGGTAAATAATGGACATCCTCATCGACAGGTAGCATGAAATGAAAATATACCTGGGAATTCTCTGTATTGAAAAACAAATCCAAAAAATAATGGCTCTACTTATGTTTCAGGGAGGGGCAGTGGAACTCCTTGCAATCACCTATATCAGTGAAATTACCACAGCATTCTTTTTTTCACTAATTGTGAGAGAGACTGTTAGTGTTACCTTGCAAGGTATTTGAAGGAGCAGATTGCTTACTTCTGTGAGTGCTTTGGAAAGGGGGGCACATTTATAATTACTATGTTACCACTGGCCCGCGCAGTCAGTTTATTGAATAAGGGCAGCATCAGGTCTCCCTCATGGTTCAATTTTTAAGTCTGCAGAAACACTGGGTCTGAAATGATATGCAAGATAGTATGATTTGAAATCTGATAAGATGACCATCTGTTTTTTCAATTGTAAAAAGTTTGGAGAAGGCTGCATTATGTGGTTGTCTTTTCTGAGTACTACTTATGTAAATTTGTTGGTTCATGATCAAAGGAACTAGGAGGTGAAGGTTTGTGTTGTGCCGAAAAATACCGAAGAACAGATACAGCTTAAATATTTTAAAATGTCTAAAAACACCACCGAAAACTGAAACACTGCAAATGAACCATGTCTTATATTTTTCACTAATCAAAACGGATTATATATTTTTATGCATTGGATTTTGTGGGTTAATGATGAGCAGCATATTACAGTGGTACAGTATTTTGGCATTAAGGGGCTGGTTCAGACTTGAAATATGCATGTGTAAACCATGCTAAATTTCTTCTGTGGAGAGTTGTGCACCTCTGGTACTAAGAAGTGCATTCACATATTCCTATGTGGGGATATGTGTTTTGGGTGGGGTTTGCCTAAAATGAGGGTGGTTATTCATTATTTTCCAAGATTCATATTCTGAATTGACACTTAAATCTTAAGGAACATAAGTTGTACAATGCAGTGGCCATGTTGTGTAACAACAACATTGTTGTTAACTAGACATGCAAAGTCCACTGAAAATATGTATACAATCAAGTTTCTATTTGGCTTATATTGCATTACACATTTGAATCAATTCATGTCTTCTGATAACCTAGCACAATTAGTTCATTAATGAAATGTTGAACATTAACTTTCTTTAAACATGACATAATAGCCTCTTTGAGGTCTGAGTGAGCATTCAATAATTAACTCATTAATTTGGGTACCATAACATGCTCATTAGTCATGGCACATAAATACATGAAAGTAATGCCCCATCATATGACATTCTGAGAGAACTTTTTAACATACTATAAACTACATATATATTTCTAAACATGCTTTCATTGTATTATTGTCAATCCTTCAGTTAATAGCTTGTGGATTTATGATTTATGAATCTGAACCTGTGAAACTTGAATGTGCTTATTCATCTTTTCTTTGTGTACAGTAATCTTAGAGGTCTGAAGAAAGTCACCTTGATTGGGTAGAGATGAATGGCTAAAAACAGCTGGAGGGATTGTGTTACCATAGTGTTTTGCTGTGTCTTTTAATTGTTTCAGATGAAGCCATAATCGCCAGCACATTGGAGCTCTACCCATTATGGGGTGATGAAGCCTCACTTGCAGGTGCTCACCCTTCCTCATAGCTATCAAGGATCAGCCCATCCAAATAATTATTAAAAACTCAGTGATTTACTCCTAGATTAATTATTCTGGACAAAACGTGCTGAATGTTTATGAAAAGACCAATATGAAACACAGACTCTGCCAACTAAGCCTCCGTATTCCATAAATTGTCTTTGTTCGTGTAACAATGACAGTGTTGTTGGCACTGGCACTGTCTAGTACAGATATTTAGATTCACATAATAGTGAAATGGATTGTTAATTATAATCGCATATCGTCCATGCAAGTGCTATGTTACACTAATATATCACCTAAGGAGCCCTTGCAAGTAAGCAGTGCAGTAATTAATGGAGGATAGATAAGTGTAACTAATTTAGCAAGTGCTCTTATCCACTGCCTGAGACATTAATTAAATGACAAAACACTATCATAAAAAATCTAGAATTTGACATGACTATTATTATTATATCATGTATTTTTTGCATTTAAAATGACATTTTATACAAATACTAAATAGAGTTGTATAAAATGTAATTTCGATATTTCTTGATAAATTACAAGAACAATAATTCTGGGGTGGGTTAAGGAAATATTGTGTTACATACATACAGCACAAGACCCAGATTAGTTGAGAACAGTAAATGAGGAATAATTACCCAAAGAAATGTCTATAAACATAATTCCATTTGTTAACATGTTAACACTGGGAGTAGAATTGATCAGAAATTAGAGTTCGGTTTAAGATTGTCATTCATTACGGAGGGTACGCCAGACATATCATCTTCATGAAATGCTGAGCATGTATCTTTCATGAATGTAGTTTTTTACATTCTTTTAATCTGGGTGCCCATGTGTTTCAAAATAAAAGGATTAAGTAAGAGCACAGTCAATTTTTATTGAAACTGTATGGTTCTTTTTGGATTTGCTGTCACAAGTTAGGAATTTCTTAACAGCCTTACCAACAGCAAAGGCACTGATTGTTAATTTGTACCTCTGTGATGACTTTTTAAACTTGGGCACATAAAGGTTGCAGAAACGTTTTACATAAAGGAGGGCAAAATTCTGAAAACAGAATCTTTTAACAGTGTCTTTAGTAGTCCTCTTTATTGAATGTTGTTTCTGAAATTATTAGATTAGGTTTTGTTTACAGTCAAAGGCCTGACCCGAAAAACCATTCAATGGTTGACTGGTTGACTCCATTGAAAACTTTGACTCTATTGCAAACTTTGGTTGATTCCACTGCAAACTTTTAGCAATCCCGTCTTACTATCATACTTTTAATACCTGGAGAAAAAAGAAAACATGACAGACCAGATCCAATTATTTAACATTTAACCTGGAAGAGCAGACTCGCAGATATAAAGATTCTGAAACGCTGCTAGACCTTGCAGAATAGCCACACTAATTCTCTGAAAAAAAATGTAAACCCAGGGAAAGTGTCTTGTCAGGAGGGCAAATGAGCCTTTATCAAACACCCTTGAAGGGCCAACTACTTGGCATGAGTTTCTTAATTTTCCCCATTCTCACTTTACCAATATTCTCACTTTTTCAGTATTAAAATTCTCATTTGACCTTTTTTTCTTTTCAAGTGATTGAAAGTAATGCTAAGCCTTAACTAAATGGAGGCATCAGGTATTAAGAGACTGTGAAAAAAGGGCTGATTGTTAATGCCTTGCTTTATAGAAGGCCTGCTGAGCGCTCTTAAGAGGAAACCCTCAGATTCAGAATGTTCTTGGATGGTTTCCACTTCTGTAGAGGGATTTGGATCATTTCAGAAAGCATTCCTGCACAGCGGTTCCTGGACATTCCATGGACTGGAATATTGCACAAACTATTCTGTAACGTCATACAGGTGGTTGACATAACCCGATGGCCCAGCAGTAGATGGTGATAGGTTCAAAATCTCAGTTGAGGTTTTGGTAGTCAGTGTACTTAGTTATCTCACATTTTTAAAATGGATGGAATCTGGGTCTGTTGTAATGCTTATCTAATAGAAGAAAAGTTTGGATTTGTGCACAAAAGCAGCATAAAGTTATGAGGGAGGCGTAGAAGTGGAAATTGTTTGTGAACTAAGAATTTAGCTGGTACTTAGTAAGTGCATATACCTGTGATGCTTTTCTTCTTCTTCTTCTTCTTCTTCTTCTTCTTATTATTATTATTATTAATAATAATAATAATAATAATAATAATAATAATAATAATAATGTTATTATTGTGATAATAATAATTATTATTATTATTAAGCTAGATGAAGTGAGCATGATGTTTTTTTGGTGTTTAACTGAATTGTATTTTATCTGAACTTAAATTCTATAATGCCATGTTCGTTGAGTCTTTTTCAGTCTTTATTGCTTCAACATTTCCATTTTGATATCCATGCTCACCTCCAGCAGTGTGGAGATGTATTAAGAACAAATATATCAGGAGGATATGTGATAAGAAGAGTTCTTGGAAAGCAGCAGTGTGGAGTAGTGGTTGGAATACCTGACTTATGACAGGAGAGATTTCATGTCGGTTAACTGTTATACTCTTGAGAAAGGTACTTGAATATATTCAGTAAATAAATAAATAGAATTAATATATTGCTTCATAAGTGGATATAGGTATTGCAAGTAAATTATTACAAAAATGATACACTAAAATTAATAGTTACTCTAGTAGTCCATTTAAGTTGTATAATATTAAGCTATGGCACAGTGACCAAAACTAACTGTGGGTGAAGGCATGGATTACGAGGATATGATTATGGTGTATTATGACCTTCAAAAAATCCACCATGGCCAGAGCAGTCTGTGTTGGTCTGTGTTGGCCACAGTGAAGCCAAAACTGTGTTTCCACTTGACCATTCAAGCTGGTTGTGGTGGGACAAAGAGGCTTCATGAAAACCATAATCCACCATGAGCTACCAAATACTCACTTGAATGAACAAATCAAGGTTTAGTTCTCCATAACAAGAAGCTATGATTGGGTCACATCAGTGAGTCACTGACAAGTGATGGCTTTATCAGTTTTGAGGTTCAGGGGAACCCACTTTCTCACCACAGGTGATGAGTCTGTTTTGTAAAGAAAAGTATCAAGAGAAGGGCAAGTAACAAAGGTGGAGTTACATGGTGAGATGACAGTAGTAAGCTTCTCTCTGAGAATCTGAAAGGATAGCCAAAAGAGACAGGACCCCTATTTGAATACCTCAAAGAATGTAAATGAGCAAAAAAAAAAAAAAAAAAAAACAGGCAGAGAAGAATGGAGATAAGTTGGCCAGACTTGCGGTGGAAAAAGCTCCTGTGTCATTGTATTGGGTTTCCACTATGGAGGGGGTGCAGAAAGGAGTAGTGTTGGGGGGGGGGGGGGGGGGGGGGGGGGGTGTGGGTGGGAGGTTTGGGTGTTTGGGCTTGGGGAATGAATTTCCAACTCCGCCGGCATTCCGCCGCTCTTGGAAGGTGTTCACGGTCCAGCAGTGCCGCTGACAGAATGGAGCCGTGCCAGTGTCCGTGCGGCGCCTCGCCGGCTCGGCTATCGGATAACAGCAAGCTCCCTGACATCACTGTGCCTAATGTACCCTGGAACAAACCCTCAATGGACTGATTCAGACCTGTAACGCAGGCAGGAATGACACGCCTGGCGGGGCTGGACTGCAAAAAAGGTTGGGCCTCAGAACCACAGAAGTGAATCAGCATTGGATATGCAGATAATTTCAACCTATGAGGCAGACAAACAGCCTGACACAGGATGGCCATGTATGCTGTCACTCTTTCCAGCCTATGGACATCAATTCTGAGATCTTTCACTGTCTGGAATGTCAATGGACAGTCATGTCAATGGCACTTTGACTCTATTTGATACTAGCTAAAAAGTCCAATAGTGCATGAAATGAATTCAGTGTTGAGTGCTGTGACATCTGAACTGTACATACAGGATCTGTGTAATTGATATGTACTTAACTATGCATAGGTAAAATGAAATGTTGTTTTATGAATAGATCACTGGTGTGCTGGAAAAAAATAATAATACATTTAAACAGACAGACTTCTCTTATTACAGATGAGAGATATGCTCTCAGAAAGTTGCAGTTTCAATAGCAAATTGTCATGGGTTTGAGATTAAATTGTAATACCAAAAACTTATAATACATACTGCTTCTCTGGCACCTGTGTGTCAAGATGCTTCACCTGCTAGAAATGGGATGAGCTGCACCTTTATGGGTCATGCGGGTGTAGACATGACTTTCGATTCATGTGGCTTTACTGACAGGTGAGAAATATGTGCATTGCACCTGTGCCTATATTATACGTACGTACAGTAGGTGTTCATTTTCATTCAAATTACAATAGGCAGAGAGGATGTACCCCAATAATATATACACTCTTGGCAAATTGCAAGTCTGTGGTTAAAGCAGCCCTTTGCAATACATCCATTTCATCACCTTGTGCTTCCTTAGACTGAGGTTGATGTTTTAATTATAGATGGATTTTATGCTACATCATGCTTACAATCTGTGTACAGCACAGACCCAAAGCAAGCTTGTTTACTTTGATATCAAAGGGAAAAAGGATACTTTTGGACACAGATGAACAAACACTGAATTATATATTTATAGATTTCTTTTCTAATTAAGCTATGGAACTGGTGCATGAACTCCTATGCACTATGTGTCTGCTACATTACCAATGGTACTGAAAATGACATTTTCCTATAGCAATGCATTCATATGTCCAGCTGGTCTCAAATCAGTGACTTCCACATGTCTATAGCAATATGTGCACACATTCAATCATCATGGAAGAGAATGCCTGTTTACAAATCAACTGTGTGTTGAAGTCATGTAAGGTTCGACTGTTTCTGGTTGTTGATTATCACACTGATAATCGCATTAACAATAGCTAGCTAGACAGCATCAAGAGGCCATCTTGTAGTGTTTTTGGATGTGTAACAGTAAGAGACAAATGAATCAGGGCTCTCATCAAATTCCAAAGGGATCACACCCTTTCCAACAAAAACAAAAATGTCTGACTACAAGCAATAAAATGTGGACTAGACCGAGGCTGAGAGTTTACATTGCACTCTTCATATCAGGTAAGAAAATGTATGGTCGTGTTTTGCAAACGCAATTTTAGCCATTTATTCTTGCTAACCAGCTAGTTAGCAATCGAAACTCAATTCCCCATAGTTTTATTAAGCTTGGCAGGTCATGCAGCCTTTGTAATTCTTGGCTAATATTAGCCAGCTTCTCCAACCTCTTCCCTACCCTTTCCTTACCTTATTTCACTTGTCTCTCCTGAAGCTAGCTTATAACATTTGGGATTTATACATTTAAGTAATTTACCTCAATGTGTGTGCAGTAGGTGTCAGTCCACTGTATGCTAGGCCACCTTGTGACCACCAATGAATTCCTCTAGTGCATATGGATCCAATAATATCTCATAAATGCTTTATGACAATTTTTTGTGCATGTTGTGAGTTTAGAGTTTCCACAAACTTCTTGTACCTCAGAGCCCGTGAACAGTAAGGATAAATGAATGAAGAAGATTTACATGCTTGTAAGGTTCTGGGAGCTTCGCTAAAGGAGACGATTTCAGTAAGCTGCCTATTGCTCACAGAAAACTGCCTTTGGTGACATGCCAGATGTGCAAATCTGGTAGGCAATCCTATAAAGTAAAACAGATAGGTGTTGTTTTGTTGTGACGAGTTTTCAGCATGATCTTCTTTAGCAAATTCATCTTGCGTGCAGTAATTTTTAGTCAAGAAACATATAAATGCAAGTTCATTTACCGTCTAGCATCATGACGAAGACTCGCCTTAAAGATTTTTCATTTATTTGGTTCTCTTTAATAATGTGACCTCTTGGAGTCAGGCCCAGGTATAATTGGGATAAAGGATTGCCAACAGGAGAGGAGCACACATTGCTCAAACTAAATTAAGATTAAATTATACTGGAAGTATTCCAGTGCTCTTTTCTTGGAGTCAATACTTTTCCACATGTCATCAAACCAGAGGCAACCGCAAATGCATCATCAGATCTGTCTTGTAAAGATACTGTATCGGTACTCAGTGGTTCCCCCTCAGGATGTGAAACAGTTTTGTAAACACATCACTTCCTTGTTCAAAGTCTCAGGATGCCAAAACTCTGCATGAACACATTCTAATAAACCCAGTAGCATCACAAGGGATTTTAAGTATTTTCCTAACATTATTTTATGTAGCCTATGTGCTTGTAATTATTTGTTTTCTCTGAGACGATCTTATCCAAGACACCTTTTTTTTACATACCATATACTTCTTTCCAATTACTCTTTCAAGCCATGCTGGTGCCTGGTTTGGCAGTGTGACTCAATTTTCCTTGGCAAAAACGTCTCAATGAAATAGACCAAAAAGGGCACATTTGTTGTATGCATTGTAAATTGCCATTCCTAAACAATGCAGTGCACAGTGGGTATTCCAGACCAGAGAACTATATGGAGTTGCTTGTGTTTGTGCTTCTGTCATGTATTTTCTGCAAGTCCAGCATGTGGGCAGACATGCGGGGGTGTTGGAGCTGCATACATATAGGATGATGAGAACAGCGCTGTTGGTTACCTGTTTGTTGTGGGCATTAAACACTTTATGCTGCTGTGTGCAAAGATCTGAAAGGCAGATTCTCTTGGCCCTTCACAATGTTCTCACGTCCTCTCCCCACATACAAACAAGCTTGCTGCTGCTTTTTAACAGTGGTGGGGAGTGCTACATGTATATTAGTGCCACATATTCAAAACATCCCTTAAGGGTTCCACTATGATTGCCTCCATAGAAGAGGCTGCCATTCAATAAAGTCACAAGGTGGTGGGTAAGAAGGGGGCTGTTTTTGGATCTGTTTTGGGATACCCAGGTTGTGTTCACAGTGGGAAGCTGTTACGACAGCATTACTGATGGGATAGGCTGAATGATGTTCAGCTTTTCTTGTCCAGTACAAGGAAACTTTAAGGTCATTTTGTTGGACACTTCATTATTGGAGACCCAGCATATCCACTGCAGACGTTGGTTTTGAAAGGCATTTTGAGACAGTGGCCAACTGACTGATGAGCAGTGGCAATATAATTGGAACATGTAGCAAACAAGATCTTTTGGAGAATGCCTTTGTCAATGCAAGTCAGAAGGTTGGTTGGGCAGATGCCTCCAGAGGAGCAGCGACTGCAGTGTTGACATAACTAAGAGGACAGTATTGACCTGCTGTGTCCTGCACAACCTGAGTTAGGACACTTCTAGGGGGAGGAACACTTCTAGGAGGAATGGCTGTCTGTCCAAGCTGACATTCAGTCTCCAAGATATGCTCTCCCTGATTGTGTAGATCAAGATGGCTCTGATGTGAGGTCTGCACTCACAGAGTTTTTCCCCATACATTACAAGTCTGGTTCAAATGTAATAGTGAAAATAATTAAAGTGCAAAAAGTAAACAAATTCATTTTGCAGTTGAACAATAATTGAAAACTGTCTACACAGTGTAGATAATTTAGACATATGTTAGTAAATAAGACCTTGGTTTCCATTCAACAATTATGCAACATTTACTGATGGAAAAATTTTAAAATTGACCTGACCTGAGGTGCCAATTACTTGCCAGTCTCTTTTACTGAGGCTGCAACAAGGTAGATGTGGTCACAGGGAGATTGCTCTTACTTCCTGTCACACAATTTTTATTTTCTGCTTTTTATTCTCTAACTTCCATGACTAGTGTTCATAAAAGGGAAGCCAAATATGTGCATATGCCATTACAGCAGCATGGTGTGAAAACATTGAAATTGGTTTTTATTTAGATCCTCTTTACTTGAACAAGAAATTGAATAAGCTATCAGTAAATGTCAAGGATTTTACTTTCAGTAGATAAGTGCATAATGTTACTGGATTTATCCATTTTTATTTGGTTGGAATTGTGAAACGTAAGGTGTAAATGAACTTCTAAATCATTAACGCCTACTATTATAATCTTGTGTGAGACAGAACACGATTCAAAATGGCCACATCTAACATGTGTAATAGCAAAAGGTGTGTTTACACACTGTACCACTGCGTGTGTGTGTGTGTGTGTGTGTGTGTGTGTGTATGTGTGTTTTGGGGGGGGGGGGCTACAGAGCACTGTTTTGGGAAAAAAAATGATATGCAAAAAGAATGGGTGTTCTAACTGAGAGATGCACTAGTGAGCACACGTGGATACTTCATGAATATGAAGGGCATGCAGTTAATTATTGAAAGAACTGGTCTAGGAGGTTCTCCGATGTTAGGAGACTTACAATTCATGAATGAAATTGGCATGAGCATGACAAATGCATAATGATGCAATCAGATATGCAAATCATATTCAACAGGAAATCAAAAATGCATCTACAGGGTATTTTAAGTGCATGTGTGCATGAGAGAGAAAGTACTTGTGTGTAAAGGAACTAAACACAACATATGCATATAACTAAAACTAAATTTGATCTCAAAATGTATATGTGCATATGCCTAATTTATGAATCATGCTTGTGAAACACATTTGCATGCATTTAATTATGTATTTAAAAAACTGCATAAAAAGTGCCTCCAATCTTGCCATGTGTAAATCATACCCCTGTAAGAAGAAGGTACAAACAATAAGTCTGAGATTTTAATTTTCAAGGCTGAGTTAAAAAGCAAAATGTTGTCTAGTTCTCTCTGGGTGCTTTGTATTGGCAAAACAAATTAGAAATCTTGCGAATGCAAGATTTTAATGGTACATGACAAAATGGACACGACAAAGAAAACGTGAAAGAAAGCAGGCTAAATTATTGCAATTCATTGCATTGCATTTCACTTCGTCAAGGAGTTCCTACGACTGAAAGAATAAGAGAAAGACCCCATATATTATTTGCTAGCGTGTAATTTTCTGTTCAGTGTTTTACAGGTTAATTGTGTCATGCCATCTTGGATGGCAGCCAAGGTTTATGTCCTCTCATATACACACACACTGGGTTCCCATACTTCTGGGCCATATTATGAGACATTCATCACAAAATCAGCTAAGTTGAAGTCAGTTGCAGTTACTTTGGTCTAATTCATCTTTTTTATTGAAAAGTGGTTGTACAGTGATTTTATTGCTTGATCATTAGCAATGCACACAGTCAACTCATTCTCATTCAGCAAACTAATAAATTTATGTACTGTATTTTGGAAATGCTTAACCAAGTACATGTGTCAGACAATTAATGGAACTTTTTTCCCAAATTTTCAAATTGTCACTGCACATGCAGTGCTAATCAGAAGATGTGCTTCTCTTCTGCAGTTTTATAATTTTGTCACAGAAATCTTCCTATGCGCAGTCTGAAATTTGAGTGACTGCTGGTGCATTTTTGGGATTTCTGGCATTAGTAAATCATATATCATATCAAATCATAATGCATAAAATAATCATATGTACAGTTGAGGATGCATAGGTATGTTTGGTAAGTAAGACCCTTAATGCGTCATTACAGTGTGGACTTGGAACTTTAGCAGATATTTTTAGGACACAACAGTTAACAGAAAAAATGCAGCAGCAATAACTGGAGCCCAAACATAAATGCAGCCCCTTTTGCACAGAACTGATTGGGCAGGTGCATGACCTACAGGCACAGCTTTACCTGTTTAGCAAGATAATATGAAAGGCTCAGCAAATTTGATACAAAAATACTGCCACACACACATCACATGGGGAACACTAAAGAAAAAAAATTAAACCGTTATGAAATAATATTGAATATGATATGGGTAAAATATTTTTAGTTTGTGGTGTGCCATACTCATTTTTGTTCTTACAAAATTTCTACATTATCCAAACATTTTCCCCCACATATTTAGCACAGTTTGGCAACCTCACTTGACTAGGCTGCCAATTCAGTTGGTCAAAATAAAGTGAATTGTGGTTGTTACATCATGTTCAGGCATGCCCGTAACCAGCTATGAGGTCACCGAGGTCCGGACCTCGATAATTTTTTTAGGCCTAAAAATAAAATTTGAAGCTAAATACAACTGGATAAAAAAATCAGTGGTTGAGAACTTCTCCTCCGAGACTTAATTCAGTTTATAATTGTTATTTAGTGTCCGCTGTGTGTGAGAGTTGTGAGAGAGGGTGAGAGCACCGATCCTTGCATCATCAGCACTTCCACTGACAGCAGCAATTGGAATTTACGCGCATTGGTAGCAGCAGGTGGTTTGTGTGTGAACTGGCAGCATACCATTTGGTAAGACAAAGCAATGATTGTTATGCCATTATCTGTAAGAAACGGTCAAAACAGTAACCTGGAGTAAAGAAAATTGTATGAAACATGTTAAATATGCGCATTATGGCCATGATGAAGGCTAGGCTATTTCTTTCATATTAGTAATATAGCTAATATAACACATTATAACAATATAACACATTAATTGTTTCACACAACGCCATTAATTAAAAAACAGCTTATGTAGGTGACGGTATCAATAATAGTAGCCCTACAAAACATTTCAAAGCCAAATTTGGAAATGAATATAAGTGTATAATGACGTTAGCTTGTAATGACCCCCCTCGGACCTCACTATTCTTTAAACCCTGGTTACGGCCATGTGGGTTACTGACGTTAAAGAAAAAAGTGGGCTGTCTTTATGTATTATTTTCCAATATGTATTCTAACCAAATGAACCTGTAGAATTGTAATAGGTATGTCTCAGCTATTTGTAACAATTAGCTTGCAATGGCTGTTGTTATGAGTCTATACATGTGAATACTAAATCACAATATTGTTTTTGTGTTAAAATAATCTCTTGAAAATCATCTGCTGTGCTAGAACAATAAGTGATAAACCAGTCCTGACATCTAATTATAATGATATGGGAACATTATTATTATTATTTTTAACACACAGTACATCTGTAAGGAGCTTTACTCCCCTGAAATAAATAGATAGCACAGACCTGAATGAAATAAATATAGTCACAATGATTGTGTTGTGTGTCCTTCAGATGCTATAACTCTGGCAGACCTACTTTCCACATTCCCAGAATCTAGCCTATCTGATTCCTGACAGGAATATGATGCCATCCAGGGATGAATATGATACTGAAAATGAATAATGCAAGAAGCAAGACTGGTACTTGTGGAGGGGGAAAGGGCTATTTAATGTATTGAAATAATTAACCTATTTTTATTTGCTTTGTTAACATTTATTGAAACATATAACTAGTAAGTGTATGGATTTTGCAGTTTATTTTAACATAAATATTTACATTTATTTTTTACTGGATTGACAGTGAAGGCTTTATACATGTTCACAGTACAGCTTTTTTTACCTGTGCTAAACATATGAAGGATTACTGCATGTGTATAAAGTAGCTATTGAAGAAAGACAGACCTCCTTTCACTATATTAATATTGTATTCACAATGAATGTAAATGTGTGTGTGTGTATATATATATATATATATATATATATATATATATATATATATATATATATATATATATATATGAAAACAATGAAAGTTGGATAATTGAATACCTGTCAATCACGTGAGTCTTGATCTGGTTATTCTGTTAGTACAGATCTGCGTAGGAATGTGTTTTCTGTCAAGGGTAACACAACGCTCAATTATCCCTGCTCAATTGACACTGCAGAGATGGATTACATTGAGGGCCCAGAAATGTCATCTTCTGGCAGGAAACCTGATGAATCCATGAGGTATTGATTGTGTAAAATGATCCCACAACATGGAAGACTTTGGAACTGAATTTGCTCCTTCATCGAGCTGCTGCCCCAGAAAAGTCTCTTAAAATGTATTCAAACAGAGAAAGTACATTGATTATTGGAGAAATGATTTAGCCTTTATGGATATATCTCTCCAACAGATCCTTGACAGTGTCTAATGATTTTTTTTTTCTGCTTTTGCAATGCCTGGAAGCACAAGTGAAGTACAAAATAATGCCCCGTGCTCCGCTGATGTGGTGCTTTTGTTGATTGTATACGAACCCGTGTGAGGTCTTACCCAGATTTATCATACCTATTCACACTCCCCCACCCCCTTCCCTCCAGCATTAGGCTAACATTAAGCAAAGACACACCACTGTCTGATCCCCTGGCCACCCTGCATGGATAAAAGTGGACCACACAGCTGTGCCCTGTCAACTGTCTCATTCATTAAACTATAATGTCATTTTTCCTAAGCCCTGTCATTTAATCTCTCACCTATTGAAGGAAATGATTATACTGACAAGTTCATGATATTATTAATCTTTTAAAAGTGGAGAAAAATGGGTATGGATAATATATTTCATAGATTGTAACAGCATTTTCTTTCATTTGGTGGGGTCTTTGTTGAGTACATCAAATAATTGAAAATGTATCCATTTGTGGGTTAAATAAGATAATGTCTCATAAAAAATGGTTTTGAGTGATTTGTATGATTGTTGAGAAGAAAAAATCTTACAAAGAATGTTGTAAAATGGGGAGATTACTGTGTGCAATCATATATGGTGAGATTAGTTTATTGATTTGGAAGGCTTATGGGTTCATGCCTGAATATTATTTCACAGGATTATTGCAATCTCAGTATAAATTGTAAAGCCTTGTAGTCTGTCATACCAAAGGAATATGACTTTTAATATTTGAAAATTTAGTATATTTGATATACTATTTGATGTACTGTGCCATATTTACTATTTGAATATTTGATCATGAGACCACATTTAGATTGGTTGGGTCAGTATTCAAATGCTTGTTTATTAACACAAAATTAAGAACAAGGGCAAGACATAACAAGATGGCGGAAAAGTACTTCTGTATTATTTTTAATATTGTATTGCATTTATGGAGAATTGTAGGATGTGGTCTTTCAGACATACTCTCTTTGCTTTAACTGACATTTGCAGATCAAATGTTCAATTAATCAATCAATCAATCAATC
Organism: Megalops cyprinoides; assembly: GCF_013368585.1. NCBI lineage: Eukaryota > Metazoa > Chordata > Actinopteri > Elopiformes > Megalopidae > Megalops > Megalops cyprinoides. Next base: position 14,643,641 of record NC_050598.1, on the reverse strand, counting down.
AATTAAGTGAGTCCCAATGACTTATTCAGTGAGGGGAAGTCCTGTGGAGGAAAGTATTTCTGGCCAGGTTCATATGACACTTTACTCCATATTCTGACGCTGACACTGGAGAGATATTTGTAGATGGTGTCCATATTCGTTTTCCTTTCATCTGAAAATAGTATGCTACATGAATTAAACACATAAGGTGCCTAGCAGGCAGGCACTAAGCATTGTTAACATTTCTAGTTTTTTTGTGACAGTACTCTAAATTTTGCTGATTTCTTTTGACCACATCAGTACATAACAAAAAGCTGCAGCAACTATTTCCTTTGAAAATAGGTATTTTAATCATTTTCTTCCTGCACTTCTTCAGCTTCCTCTCAGAATGTTCTTCACCAAGCACATAATTGTCCTGTTAACACCACAGAACCTGCAAGAGGACATTCACTAACATTTGAAATTTTGCACCTTGAAACCTTAGTAGTACAGAGATCTAACTGACTTTTTTGTCAAAAATGAATTGGTTACACACGCTCAGTGCATCATTTTAAATATATTTTTGATGTTAAATGACAGAAAAAAAATATGTATATAAATGAGTGTAATGGTGGCATCACTGTTATTGTAGATTGCACTGAAATTCATGCAAACTGTTAACAGCTGTTTGGTGCCTTTCTTAGAACCGGTAGCATGGTGGTAGCTAGTAGTTACAAGCTTTGCTCAAAAAACATTCTGTATCTGTGACCTCTGTAGCAGGCCCATTGTGACATCAGCTGTACATGTTACAATGCTCAGATTCTGAATGTTGTGAATGATCATAACTATTTCCCAAAAAAAGACATTTTAGGGAGTAACACAAAAAGCACAATCAATGCAATCCTGTACCAGGAGGAGTTGCATCCAGAAAATGGGACATAAGGCCACCAGTGACAAATACACAATTCATGGTCTAACTGGAGTGATATTGCTAGTTAATGTAACGTAAGTCTCCCTATCTTTGGCATGAAAATGTTTCATCCGTGCTATTGTTGCAAATCAACGTATACCCTCACTAGCTAAGTAATCTATGATTTGCGTGATTTCATTGCTGATCCCTGTCTCTTGCAATTGAAGTTATTTATCCAAAGGAGATCCAAGAAATATTTGAGTTTGTTGTTCTGATGGTACAACACAATGTGCATTGGCCAATGTATTTGCTCAGTGTGGGGAGTTCAGAAGAGGACTTTTTTAATTTCTGGGTTTGTTAAGTTGTGGTTTTGAAGCATCCTGTACTTTTCACTGGCTTAAAGCAGTGCTGTGCTTTGTAATTGGAACATACATGTCTTTCATTTACATTTTAGGGTTCCTTGCCATGCACTGCATATGCCTGCTGCTGAACTGCACAGCAGTTAGTGCCTGCTTTTTGTTAGCGAACTTAAAAAGGTGTGAAATCAAAACAAGGCCCCACTGCAGAAACTTTGAGAAACAGGCGCAGATCTGCAACCTTTAAAGGCCTCTGAGTGGAACCCTTTAACCCGTATTCATTTCACCAGGTCGGCGCTTTTCTTTTTTTGCAGCGCGCTTTCCCTATCAGTTCCGCAGAGCCACGGCTGCTGTGATCTGTCAGGGTGGAGAGTAAAATCCTTGTCACAGCGGGGTCACAAAATGCTGGAACCTCTTTCCACCTCCGCCTTTCTGGCCAGTGCTTTGATGATGCCGCCGCGTCCGGAAACAGATCCTCTCTGTTCCTCCGTTACCCCCTCCCCGCCCTCTCCCCACCGGCCCAACAAACTCAGACATGTCTGACTCTCTCCTTGATTTATGAACTTATATATTAAGTGTGTCAAGAGCTCCCACCCCCCGTCTCAAGCACTGACGCCCCCACCACCAGCACCAGCACCCCTGTTTCATGAGTGGAAATCATCACTTGTGTTGCATCTTATAGAACCCCCCCCCCCCCCCCCCTTCCCCCCTTACCTCTCCCAATGGGGTCAGCCAGGGGTGGAGAAGAACATGTGGTGCAGCCAGTGTGCAGACGACAGCTTGCACATACCCTCTAACCTGCCAGATGAAAATGCTGTTGGGTTGATGTTGTACACAGCGCAGGCTGTATCAAAGTAATTTTCTTTTTTTCTTGTTTTTTTTTTTTTTGCAGTGAAACTGTCTGGCTGACAATAGCAAAATTTTTGAAGGCAGATGAAATGTGAATGAATCCACTGTGCTTGGCACATTTTGCTTCTTTGTTCCACTCTTTCTAGTCATTCACAAACACGCTCTCTCCAGCAGTAATTATTTTGATAAATGACACATCTTTTTCTCTCATTTTTCTATGCTTTTGAAGAATGATTCATTTGACTTTGGTTGGCTAATTTAGGCAACTTTAATGGTGATCATACAGCATGTATGGAAAACTAATCAATATATTTACACATTAATCAATAATGAAAGACATACAGCATATATTAGAATACCTGTATGATTATTATTATATGATTTTGTGTACTTGTAAGAAAAGGTTTATTGTGAAAGTATCAACAGAAAAACATACTGAAGGTTTCCAAGTGGCTCAGTCCGTAAAAGCACTTGTTTCAAGCATAAGCAGAGCCATATGATTCGGGTCCAAACTCAGCAGTGTCATATGACAACAATGACTAGGAGTCCACAGCAGTGGAATAATTTGGTTTCATTCTGCTGGGGATATAGGGGTGGGCAGGTCAGCAGAGAGTTTGCCCTCTCCGTTTCTCACCGGTGACCCCCCCCCCCCCCGGGTCAATCGAAGGATCTGCCTGTATAAAGCAGTGTGTGAAGTGTCTTTCTCTGACTCATGCGTGCACAAGCTTACCATGGGGAGTGTGGTGTGTAAAAGAAGTGATGGCAACATCACATGTTTCAGAGGAGAGCATGTGTTTGGCTTGCCCTCCCAGACTGACAGTAGAGGCTGCAGTAATGTCTGGAATGTCAGTGGAATGTCTGTGCCACAACTGAGCATTCCAAATTAGGAGAGAATTGGAGGGAAAAATATTGTGCATTTCAAATATAAAAAGGAACAATGCATTCAGCACTTTATGAATAAAACTGGCGTGAATGTAAGTGGTGACATATGCTTTAGAATAAGGAGTTAATCAAGTGATGTAGCCTATTAATGTTGCAGAACACTTTTTATATTTTCATACTGTCAACTCCTTTCTCCTGTAGGAGTTCACATTGCCAAGCCTCTGTGAAGAGAACAAAACATTAGAATGTAAGAGCTATTTTATTAATGTGCCAGTGCGATGTGTAATTATTTCAAGTTGCATTGTAAGTGGTTAAGTGGATGAAATGAGCAGATTGTAACTTCATGTACAGAGACCATAATTATTTTAGGCTAATTAGACATCTCAACTTTGCATGTGCGGTAGCGAAAGGGTAGTCCCCAATGAGTATCAAAAACAATAACTTCCCATTATATTTTACACAACACAAGTGGTGCTGAGCTGTGTATGCGTAGACATGCTAGTAGAAAGACACTCTGAAGAGTAGCAGCAAAGCAGCTAAAGGTGGGTCCTCTTGATTCCTGCATTCAGTGTATTTAAGCCAATGGAGACGTCAGTGTGGGAAACACACATCAGAAGGGCATGGTGCTGAGGACACTGGGCCCGTAACTAAAAGGCTGAAGGTTTCAATACCACATTGCTAAACACAATCATAGTTCTGTGAATAGGGCAGCAGAACAGCCATTCAGACTCCAGTGGAGATCTGAGCTGCATAACGAGACACAAATAAATTCACAATACAGAAAGCGTTAAAAATGATGGTTGTAAATAATGCATGATGCTGTCATATCTTTACCCAACATCAGCCAAAATCTGAAAAGTCTGACCCAGACCTTTCCAATGGGATTTACAGCATCTTAAATTACGCCCAAAGCTGATATTTACAAAATACATGTTTAAAGGTCTCCTGAGTGGCTCATTTGGCCTTCATTTTGAGTGCAGACTAAGCTGAGGCCTGGATTCAAATCTGGCTACGTCATCTGACAAAAAAATAAGGGTGGTAGGTCAGCCAACATTTCCCCGTCTCACCATTCTCATACACTCCATGATTTGTCAGGCTACTGTGACTTACGAAAATGACATCAATGTCATAGCGCTAAAGGTCTGCACAGGCCTAAAATAGGGTGACCATACGTCCTCTTTTTCCCGGACATGTCCTCGTTTTGGGACCTAAAACATGCGTCTCTAAACGAGGACATGTCCGGGAAAAAGAGGACATATGGTCACCCTACCTAAAACTAAAACCCAAGCCCAACTGAAACCATGCACTTACCCGAACCAAGCCTGTCCTGAAAATGATAACTTTATCTGTTACCTGATCTGGCCCAAATCAGGCCTGACGATGGGCAGTTCTCTTGCATGAAAACGCATATAAAAAATGCACATAAAAATAAATACCATAAAAATAAATACCATAAACATAAATCCCACAGTATGTAGACAAATGTTCAGCACCTTAACAAATGAGCACAATACAGTCCATTCTTGTTGGACAGTGCACTATATGGTGAATAAAGTCTGTACAAGAAAACAAATAAAAATGGGAAAATTCAGCTTAACAGTTTCTTTTTGGAAAAACGAAGGGTAATTAGGTGACAGTAAGTTCCTTTTCTTTCCTGTCTAAGTGAGTAAATAATTTAATCCTCCATTCGAGCTCATATGTTTGGGAGCCTCAAAAATGTTCATTCCCATTGTGTAAGTGTCATTCATTCAAATGAGATTTTATCCAAGATTTTAGAATTCTGAATAACTCATATAGCTGAAATATGTGTTATTACCAGTATAAAGCTAACTTGGAGCTGGGTATGAAATCTTGCCAATCAGCTATCTGAACCAATAATCAGTGAAGCTCATTTTTTAATCCAATTACAAAGGCATACTGCAGGGGTATTTGCACTGAAGATAGAATATGTTCTTTACAACTGGTCAAAGATTCTTTCTTCTTTTCATTATGGACTGAAGATTATATCATAATCAATAAAGGAGGGAATAGTTGGGAGGGAATGTTGTCTGTATGCAAATACTTTCCATTTGATTAAAATATAACCTAACATATAACAAATATATATAAAATATAACAAATATAGCATAACATACCTGCTTAACCTAAAGCAAGTGTGTATTATTTTCAACACACACATGCCCAATCCACAGGCAAACAAGTAAGAACCACCTAACAGAAAGTTACATGTGCTTGAATTTTGACTGCAAGATGGCAGATAAGGATGACCTGCATGTGGTCAGTGGTGCAGAAGACCTTAGTAGGAAAACAACTTTGCGTGACTATGTGTGGAGGTGCCAGACAACTGCCCAAGCTGTCATTCCAGTGCTTCACAGCGAAGCAGTGAGAGCCAGCCGGATTGTGAGCATGTGACACAGAATTCTCTCTGCATGAGACACCAGCAGGCAGGAATAGCTAAGGGCTAAATCAAAAAAGCTCCCAAAAAAGGTCTTAATTTATTAAAAACTCAGTGTTGTACAAACCAGCAACCTCAATACCCCTACTCCCCGCCCTCTATTGAGAATAAAAGGTATTTATTCAGTCTGTCAGGTTGACACATTCGCCTCCCTTCATGATATGTCCTGTTTGGATTATTCTCATTCCCCAGAGTGATCTCTACATAGAAGGACAGTCCTAACAAAAAAGGGCGGCAATCCCACAGATGTGTGTGTGTGTGTGTGTGTGTGTGTGGTAGACTGGGGGAGTCTGGGGATGGAGGAGGGAGGTAATCACTTGCTCGATTTGGAGATGTCTTCAACCTGTGTTTGTTTGAATAGCTTTGCACACAGAGTATAGACTTCTTGGCTGGGTTTGGACCCAAAGCACTATCAAATTTTTCAGCTCGCTCCATGGCAGTCTTCCATGAGGCAAAGAGGGACAACTCAACAGGCATTTCAGAAACTAGCCAGTAAACAGCTCCAAAATAAATACAAGGATGATGGCTCCTCACAGGAAAAAAGACAATTATAATTTCTTAAGCATTTGGGTTTTGTTATGCACCTCTGCCCATGATTGAATACCTGTAAATTAGCATTTGACAAGCAAAGACGTATACCTTTTTAGTTTGTAAATGTATTAATTTATTAAAAGCAATGTCCAAATCGGCTGCACAAAGAAAAATCTTTTACTTATTTATGCATTTCCTAATTTTCATGCATTTGTTATGTACCATTCCATTTATTTAAAAAATAATCATGTTCACAGCTTCAGACCTACTGACTTTTGGATGGCACTGCACTTGGGAATAACATATCTTTGTTATTAAAGAAACACTAGCACTTGTCTCTGTATAAACAGCATGTGAATTTAATTTATTGGATCTAGTACAACTATGTGCTTTTCATCACATGTGCATATGTAAAATTAGATATCATTACGTTCAGAAAGCGCTACAATCAAACTTTTATTGTCATTTTTTCATTATATATTTGGATTCAGAGGCAGACCAACTTAGCTGTAGGGAGCAGTAACATTGGATTTTTGTTTTCATGTTCAAGTGTTTGAAATTTAATGGCAGTTTCCTTAAATCAATTTAATGAGTTGTGAAACACTGCTGTCATCAAAACCTTTTGATTACTACATGCAAATGTGTCAACATGCCCCATACAGAACAGACACTGTGACTGTCATCGGCAGATATTTTGTATCTGTGTATATGATAAAACCCAAAAGAGAGGGACAGACCCTATGAAATTACAGTGAGATTTCTAGAAATTTGGGTTCATAGTGATCTGTAAATTATTCCAATGTGAGATAATACCAGTCTGTCTAGATCCCAACCCAGACCGGTTCAGATTGGATTATACCTTGTGGTTTCTGCTGTGAGGGTGCTGGCATGGTTCTGTCAATAAGGCCCATGTTATCCAGGTGAGAGGGGTTTAAAGTGACTGAGTTTAACTTGGTTATGCACCCTGTCTGTCACCCTCCAAATCCTGTGTGCTACCTGCAAGTGTTTTACAAATTTCACACGTGGACTGGCAAAGTATCCTTCCAATTCTAGAATTATATTCTCTGGAATTACAGCTCAGTATATTGTATTTAATGCTGTGTTACAACCTGGCAACTTGTGGGCCTTTTGGTAAAGTTTGCATTTGTTTTAGTTTTAGATGTTACAGTGTATATTAGTGTCAAACTAACATTTTGTACTTGAAACAGCCCTGTCCTAGAGCATAACTCTAAAATCAGCACTATGATTCTGATTTTTGACACGGAGATGGGCAGTTTACAGTTTTGTTTACAGTGTCATGCCATCCCACACATGGAATATATTTATTACATTTTGGAGATCACTCGGTGGGGAATGAGAAACTGCAGAAAGAAGCCCCCTCTTTGGAGAAAAAATAATGTCCTGGTTTTCGAACCATAGCTCAGCTTGGCCTTCATTACAATCCATGAATCTCACTCATTACAATATCACTCCATCATACCTGTCATCTGCTGCAAGAGCAGGGGCCACACTTTCACAAAACCCGAGCAGCCATGACAGCTGAGCCATCATGAAATTGCACACCGTTTCCTAAGACAAAAGTAAGACATGCACCTCATTATCATCACTCCATTTCTCCCAGCTTATCTCAAGCCTAGTAATGAATAACCTCCACTAAGCCCACTGTACACTTAATGGGCACCATTTTTCATCTTGCCTGTGGCTCCAATTATGAAGGAAATATGGTGGTCCAGCTGTTTGCCAGTAAAATTTTATGAAACCTATCTTCCTTTTCTTGGAGCACTTTCTCAAGCTACTATGAAAGGTTGGCATTCAGCAGCGGCTTTGAAATTGGGTGCCAGCTCTAAAACGCTTGCATCTGTGGCAAGCTTCTGTAAGTTCTCAGCTCTGGAAGCTAAAAAAGACACAAAATAAATGTGGTGCAGATTTGCGTTCTGCAGATATTACTTCTGAAGTGTCTGAAGAAACTATTGGGAAAATCCAGGCACAGCTGTTTACTATTGCAGAACACAAAAGCTGCTATTAAAAAAGAGTCTTAAAAGCTGACTGGGTGCAGGAACTTAGTCTGAACGTTTTACGACGAATATAAAAGAACTGAAAGATAGAGAGTTTTAAAGTGTGCCCAATGAGCAGATGATTAAAGAAACTGAGGAGATGCACACTGAACAATGCTGGAGGAAGGGGATTGTACGATACAGTTAAAATGAATCTTCTTAGGACTGCACCTGCATGACAGGGGAATTAGTACATCTACATATCAGTCATGAAGACCATGAGGACACCTTCTACCAGATCCCAGATCAATACATTGCAATGTGTTCTCAGCACTGATGAACCATGACCCTGGGCTATGAATTTGTGTGCCTTGCCCAGAGCCAGCTCGGTCAATATCAGGCATTTGCCCTTGACCTGTGAACTGTATCGTACCCTGAGGTGGAATGTTACAGCACTGTATTTTGCCAATGTTACATGCAATCAACAACCAACGGCCCAGTACTCCACCCAGGTTGTGAGAAAGTGTATTGGTTGTGGTTGTTGCATGGGATGGGGCCCAGGATTTCACTCTCGCCAGTTTCTGGTCTGGAAAAGCAGCTATATTCAGCATAGTGTAAGAATGAGGTGCTAGAATTGGACCACCACTGTAATCCACAAACTCACAAAAGTAACCTCTGATGCCATTTTCCCCTTACTTATTCTCTTAGATATAGCACTTTCCATGGAGTTTCCCGATTTTGGTCTTCATATCTTATAATCAGATACAATATAAATTTACTGTTGTAATATAACTGACACATTGCAAACAGTGTTTAATGAGACAAAACATTTTATTGTCATGTTATTTCATGTTATTAATTATATTATTTCTGATACATTTTGCATATTGTTGTGATCTTACAATTTTAAATGTTTCCAGGCACTACGAATTTAGTAGTATTCAATCAATTCAGTTACATTTGGACATTCTGGATTTTAGTCCGTGTAAGACTACACTTTTTAAGATGATTACAATAACAACTTTTGCACAAATACTCTAGTAAAAACTGTTGGAGACCCTTACAGCTTTCAGGTATCAGATGAGTGTTTCAGTGAAATGGTTCCAGTGAACCTCAAACTAAACGTGGGCGGTTAGTTTTCTGAAGACATCCAGAAAGAAACCAAGAAGGGCAGAAGTGTAGCAAATCATAATAAACTAAAGAAGCAAACTGAGTTTTAACATGAAGTGATTCGCAGCTCTGCTCGAGGCACATATTTTAGTTTGTTTTTCCTCAGTGATGTGATGGGGAGCCGAGGTGACGACAGATTTCTTTGCCAGAGAAGGACCTTTCTTGGGTCTGTCAGCAAGGCCTCCATCCTTCGAGCTTCCCCTTCCTGTTCGTTCAATTTCCTGCTTCTCAAAACACAGTGGTAAAACAGACATGTTTCTGTGAATGTGGTCAAAAGAGTAACCATTCAAAGACTGTAGCTGAGATCTACAACAATGTTTCTCAATCCTACTCCTGGAGGCCCACTGTCCTGCATATCTTCTATCTATTCTTGCTCTACCTACCTGACTGAACTCATCAGTGGCACTTCTGATTAGCTGAGCACACCTGATTTAATCAAGCAGCAAGGCTAGATAGAAGATATGCAGGACAGTGGGCCTCCAAGAGTAAATAAATGTTGTACCATACTACAGATAGAATTAAAGACTATACAAACTGTGGTGTAGTTGCTAAAGGACAAGTATGGTCACTAGAAGGTTGCAGGGTTGATTCTTACGCAGAACTCCTCAAGTACTCTTGATCAAGGCACTTACGTCAGCCCGTGTAAAATTGCCTGCCTGATATTGTAATGTCTGAGGATGCTCCTGCCCCCAGATATAATGCATTGTATGCCAAAGAGATTCTGGATTGAATTCAAAAAGAAGGGCAAGCTACGTAAAATGCCTTCTCTTTTTTGAGAAATCCTTAAGAGGCAAGCCAACATTGAATTATGGAGGAAATTAGAGAAGGCATTTACTAATTATTTAATTGTGTAAATATTAGTCCATCCACTTTCCTTACATTTTCTTTGGACTTTGAGAAATAACTTAATCAAATGAGAGTAAAACAACTCTTTGCCGTGCTGTGGGGAAGCTTTCCCAGATTTGCATCATGGTGACCTTTCCAAGGAAAACAAGCCAATTATAAAAACTATATGCAGCCACTTCAGTTAATCCTGGAATGAAGGAACTTTTTTAGAGGCTGAATGCTAGTGTGCGCAGATAATGGAAATGGTACTGTATGTATGAATAATGCAATATCAGGGGGCTAAGGGAATTTTACTTTAAGATTTCTTTGAATCACTATACTACCATGTTGATATTAATGGAGAATTAAAATCGTGTAAAAATCTTTTCCCCATGAAATTGAAATTACTGTAATAAAATTATTGTAATAATAAATACAGTTTCAGTGTTATTTATCAATTATAATCTGTTTTTAACATGATTGAGGTTCTTTCATATAGTGACAGATACTGTACACTCAATGGACATGTTTTATAGTAAAACTATGCCAAGCAATTTCCATCGATTTCATAAGAGCAGTCCCAGTAGCAGGTTTATGTTTCTAAATCCCTGGACCTTGCTGTAAGTGAAGTAATATTTTGCACTGTTTAGTGTCCATAAACTAGCAACAGCAGCCTGTTTTAAGAACCCAGAGTGTCTGAAAATGTGCACTTCAAAAAAAAAAAATACAAGAAAAAGCAGGCCTCTAGTGTGTCAGACAGAGATCCTAATAATAAAGTAACAGGCTTTTCATAATTCCACCACAGGGTTACGTCAGCCATTTAATTAAATACGATCTTTTGGCGCTCTCTTCCATGGTATGGTTTTAATGTGACATTATTAACGTGAGTTATTTGATTTTCTTGTGTGTGTGTGTGTGTGTGTGTGTGTGTGTATGTATGTGTGTGATCGTGTGTGTCTACACTCTGCTTGCTTAACTGTGTGTGTGTGCACGTGTGTGTGTGTGTGTACGAATATGTGCGTCTATGTGTGTATGTGTGAGTATGTGTAATGGGAATTCCAGCAAAGTGAGCCAGGTGTCTGAGCAGGCATTGGAGTGTGACGGGACCAGAAGCCAGACACTACACATTCTGCTATAAAGAGGAGCCCTGCCAGCTGCCTTCTTCTCAAGTGTTCTCAAAGTCTCCCATTCTAAAAATGCAGATTTTGGCCTTTTCAATTGTACAGATACATAGCTGAGGTGGTGTTCTCTAATGTGCTTCATGCTGTGGTGGGTTCCCCTGCAGCCTTTGTGTATTTATGCCCAAATGTCACAAATTGTGGAGTTTAGATTTGATGGTGCCTACTAAGATGACAAAAGCCGTAGTGATGTTGCATAAAATG